>NC_135580.1:65339384-66589384 GCF_965152235.1 Eretmochelys imbricata | reverse complement strand
CTCCAAGTCCACTTCCCCTCTGGGTCCCTGCTTACCCACACTGCCATCATTAGCCCTTAGTCTTCACTGGGTCTCTGCTTCCCCCACTGCCACTCGGGAGCACATCCTTTGGTGTCCCTGGAGCTTGCCACCTAGTGTTGCCCCCTTCTGCTCCAGGTCCCCTACTCTACTCATCTTTCTTTCCCTTGGATCCCAGCTTCCCCTGTAGAAACTGTCCTTGTAAGGCTCTCATATTTCTGTTAGAGTCCAGGCTACAGTCAAAGTTCCCATACAGGAAGTTACGCTATTGCTTCTGGCAGCTCTGATTTTCTTGTAAATTGGGCTTTTCTGGTGTTGTGACTTGCACCAAAATCAGTAGGCTTGTGCCTACTCATGCCTAGAACATTCCTTGAAGTTTTGGAGTTTATTGGATATGATGTTCAAAAGTTATCACATTACTGACAAACAAAGAAGTTATATCAAGTTGGGTATTGCATTTCGCTTCGCTCAGCCACCTATTTGTATTAGGAACCTAGGGTCAAGGACTGGAAGAGACCTCCGTGACATCAAGTCTAGTCCCCTACAGTCATAGAAACCATAATATAATCGTGTACTTAAATTTATCAGGCTTCATTTTAAAATTAGTTTGCTTGTTTGTCCCCACTACTATTGGAAAGCACTCCTCCGATGGTTAGAAACCTTCATCTAACCCTACCTCTTTTCATCATATGTTGTGATTGGTGGTTTTGTTCCACCACACACATCATAAAACGTGTAGCAATCCTTAAAAAAGGGTGTGAATATGTTAACTGGTAAGTTAGGTTCAGATAGCAATAATCTGTCAATCAAAACTTGGGATCATTTGAGCATTTCCCAAAACTTTAATACAACTAATCATTTATAATTTCTCAAGAGCTTGAAGAGCTTGAAAAATGTGCTTGGAGGGTTCTGGGGAAGAGGAGATACCAAATCATAAAGGCTGGAGTAAAAATGTGATGAGATTATTGGGTGGTAAATGCACTTGGGGGATACAGAACAGCTATAACTGAGCCAAAGGGTAAGAAGCTCAAGTTATAAAAAGGTGACAATAAAGACAGCCAATGAGGATCATCTTAGGATCAATAAATTCATTGTATTTACATTTTAGAAAAATATTTCCTGGAGAAAATAAAATGGTAGGGTATAAAAATGTTTTGTAAAAGAGTTATCAGCACTTACTATGAAAAAACCATGGCACTTCTTCAAAAAGAAGAACTTACCAAATTACAACTTACAACTTACCAAATTGTTGGCTGAACTGACCAAGTTCCAAGATAATTGCCTATATAATTCCCACATCCTGTCATGTCATTTGGACAAACTATTCTTATCCAAACTGTTATGCAGTAGTGGTGTTCTTGAATATGACAGCTGTGCTGCATCCCAGAGGTGGCCATACTTTTCAGTGTAATTGTTCAGTAAAATGATGCTTATACATACTATACTTGATGGGTGTTAGATAAATAGTAATAAAAATTTCTGAAATAAATAATTTAGTTGGTCAGCTAGCAGCCTCTTTACTGATGGGTTAGCCAGTAGTCAAAGAACAGGAAGGAGATTTGCACTTTAAATATAGAACTGTCATAAAATGGAAGCTTTATCTGTATGCAACTGAAGGGTGGGAGGAAGAATGGGTTGCTTGTTGAATTTTGCATCAGTGGAATGTTGTTTTTGTAGCTGCAGCATATAGTTTCACACGTCTGTTGAGATTTTTTTCTCCCAAGGGGCTTTCTACCACAGTATGTCGAGACAGAGACAAATTAATCATGTTGATAAGTTTTTTATCTACTGTACCATGGTGTTAAACAGCTCTGAAGAAATATACTACTGAAACTTTTCAAAACTAGCTTAATTAGAAGTGATTTGAATCAATTAACTTTCATTCTCCATCAGCTAATACCGTAATACACCTTAGTTTTTAATATTGTTTCCACTGAAACATGCTAAGTTACTAAGAGTTGGAAGGTTCTTTTAGATATTAGCCTAATACGGCACTCCTATACATTGCACGTTATTATTAAAAACATTTAGACATTACATTCAATTTAAGAGCAAACTGATGATTAGACACCGCATACAGCACTTTTCTTCAGGAGAGTAACTCCACTAGGTATAACAAAGAACCCTTGTTTAATATCAGAAGTCTGCCTATCTTTTTTTTTCCCCTCATATGCAGACATCTAATTAAATGAATTGAACCTTTCTTTCATTGATTTAAGTAGAGCTTTGTCAGGATCAGATTCCAGTAATTAAATATGCAGCTTCAAATTGCAAGTCATTGGTGAGATGTGTAACCTGTTGTGCGAGGAAAGTGATTAAAAAAACAAAGAATATCTATAAACTAACACTGTGTTTAAGATTGAGTATGTGATGCCTCATCTTTTTAAATTGAAGAAGAAGCAACATGTGATCATTCCTAAAGTTTAAGGCAGTAAAACTAGAGAGACAAGGTGGATGAGGTAATATCACTGGTAGCTACAAATTTGTGTTCTGTGTACAGTACATGCCTGCTGTGGCCTGTCACAGTGTGACTTGTCCATTTAAGGAGAGATGAGACCAGTCAGGCTTGTGCCATAATAAATTAGCTGCTTCCCAGGCTGAGGGGACAGGACTAAAGTGGGTCATGTGATAGCTTAATGGACATCCGGGCCTTAAAAAAGGGCTGAGGGAGATCCGTCGGGGTGACAGGCTGGTCTGGGCTGGAGGCAGTGAGTCAGGGTATGCTGGACAAGGTAATCTAGAGGAACCAATTTTTGGGGCACAGAGCAGGGAAGGATGTAAGGAACAGAGAACAGTAAATATCTCAGAGGAATCGGTCTAGGAGCTGAGTGTTCTATCTCTGAGCCTTAGAGACACTCAAAGGTAACCCAGAAAGGGGCTGGAATAGGACCCAGAGAGCAGGTTGAAGAGAAGTCCCCAAAAGGGAGAAAAACATTTTTGTACTGGGGGCAATTTTTCATTGGACTTTTGCTATGCTGGAAGGAGTTAAATTTTATTTGTGATTTGGCTGTAGAACTAAGCCACATCTCCAGCACAGTCTGGTGTTTGGAAAGCCATGGAGACCAATCTCAGGAAGGGAAATTGAGGCAGAGAGTGCCAGCTGATTATTTTTATTTAACTTTATCTTGCAGAAGACCATTCTAAGATATGAGATAAAGGCTGAAAACAATCTAAATAGCTCTGTACTAAAGGAAGTGCCGTAATAGCACCCTTGTGCTGCCTAATCATTAATTAGAAACTTGTTTTAGTTTAATATTTCAATATTGTAATTTTTTTTACCGAAGTGTCAAATGAACAGCTGCTATTCATCAATATAGCAATTAAATTAGTTGTGTTCTCAGTCAAGTGTATTTACATTCAAGTCAATAGTTGTTGCTGACAGATTCATAGTATCAACTGAGAGCACTCAGCCCAAACAAAGAATATCCAATTAATAGATTTCATAAACCGACATGGAATGTATAAGTTCCTGGCCTATATTTGAATGAGTACAGAGAACCTAAGTCTCAGTGTTCAACAGCAGATTATTATTGCACCACCCATTTGATAGTTGTTTGTCAGCATTTTGTAGTGTGCAGTGGTGACACATTACATTCTGGGTGTTAACACCTCATTCTATTTCCATTCAATAACTCTAGGTGTTTAACTCTCCTACAAATGTCTTTCTATTACAAAAGAATTGAGAGAGATCACTTTTAAGCAGAAAGTGGTAAAGAAAATTAACAGTACGCAACTGAAATCAAAAGAGTACCGCAAGAAATTCCACCTTGAGGTAAGGAAAAGATTTGAGGTACTGCTAGGGGCAGAGGAAGAGAGAGAGACTGGAGCTGAAGAAAAACAGGCAGGGCTCAGAGACAATGTGATTCAGGCAATAGCAGTCACAGTTGGACATCAACATAGAGCAAGAAAAGGATAAGCTGGAAAAGGAAAGGATATGAGGTCTCAGTGAGAACAGAAAAATACTGAAAGGAAAACTCCTGAATGCTAAAACCAAGGAAATATTGGGGAGAAAAGGGGGAAAAAAGGAGTACAAGAAAGCAAACAAAGCCATGGAAAGCAAAGCAAAGCAAGGAAAGATAAAAGTAGAGATGTTGAGGACCTAGCTGCTGAAGCTTGTGCTGTAATGGGAAACCACAGAGTCATTTACCAAGTGACTAAAACCCTGTGTGGAAATATCAAGACAGGAAATGGACCAGTAAAAACCAAAGATGGAAAAATGCTCACAATTGAGGTAGAACAGAAAAATGGTCAGAGCATTTCAAAGTACTCAACAATCCCAGACCCACTTCACCAGATTTTGATGAAAAGCGAACCTGATCAACTTGACATTAACATTAACCCAGTAGAGGCTAAAGTTAAGAAGCTGAAACATAACAGAATGGCAGGCAATGATCAAACTGCAACAGAAATGCTAAACGCACTTGAAACCAATTAAACTGACAACTGTTCAATTAAGTTTTGGGAAAAGAGACCCTTCCTGACCAGTGGAAACATGCATTCATTGTCAGAATACCCCAGAAGGGTAATCTTACTGACTAACACCTGGAGAGAAGTACTTGTGGCACTGGGTTTTGTTTTGGTTTTTTTGCGGATACAGATTAACACAGCTTCTACTCTGAAAACCGGAGAGGAGTTGCACTACTCTCTGTTGTAGGGAGTCTTCTGCAGTGTGATACTATATAGCAATGGTTCTCAAACTTTTGTACTGGTGACCCCTTTCTCGTAGCAAGCCTCTGAGTGAGACCCCCCCCCCCCGTTATAAATTAAAACCACATTTTTAAATATTTAACACCATTATAAATGCTGAAGGCAAAGCAGGGTTTGGGGTGGAGACTGACAGCTTGCGACTTCCCATGTAATAACCTCACAACCCCCTGAGGGGTCCCAACCCCCAGTTTGAGAACTCCTGCGATGAAAGAGGCAATGGATGCAAAGCTTATAGAAGAATATGTTGAATTCAGACCCAAGAGATCCTCCATAGATCTAGTATTCACGTTAGGTAGCATCATAGAAGTGTATATATAGATTGTCAAGGTCCCCTCATCATCAATTTCATTGATTTTTCAAAAAGTATTTGACAGCTTGTACAGACATACATTGAGGAATGTTCTTCAGTCCTACAGAATCCCAGCTAAATCTGTCAGCATCTCTCAGGTCACATACTGAAGATGCTAAATGCTCTGTAAGGGTGAACAACCAGACAACAGACAACAATAGTAGACCAAACAAGGCTCAATTTAGTTATGCTAAAACAAATATTCTTTCAACCCAGACATCAAACAGTAACTTCATATGACAAGATAAAAATATCAAGAACAAACCACATTTCACTTAGCTGGGCAGCACCATAATGGCTAACTGAGATCTCAAGAAGAAAGTGGCATCAAGGATAAGGAAAGACATCCGCAGCATTTACCAAACTCAGCAGTGTATGGAAATCAGATATACAGCACTATACAGAATGAAATTGAGCATTTTAAATGCAAACATAATGTCTGTTAATGAGAGCTGGAGATCTACCAAAAAGTAGGAAAACTAAGTGCCTATAGAAGATTCTGAGCATTGGTTGGAAAGACTTTATCACCAATGACAAGATCTGAGATATTACCAACCAGCATCTTGTTTCCACTAGAATCAGAAGGAAGATCTGGACATAGTTGGGGAATATCCTCCAGATGCCAACTCCTGCATGAAGCTGTCAAGTGGAAACCAAAGGCGCCCAACAGAAACTTTAAGAAGAACTTTAAGAAGAAAGCTCCTACTCAAATTCTGTCACTGGGACTATAATAGCAAATTCAGATTCTTTCAGTCTATTGAAGCTGTGATTTTCAATAGAGCGTAAAGGAGTTAGGAACCCAGGTGCCATTGCAATCCAATTTTGTGTGCCTGAATAAATAACATGCCCTATATAAGAGCATATAATACAAATTCATCGGACTAGCGAGATTAATACATGTTGTGCAGTGACAGTATGTATGTATACACACACACATACGCACACATTTGTTTTGGAATGCAGCTATTTTTGACAAAAAGACTTCGCTGTTTTTCCCTTTGTGTCTGTGTAGTTTGTTTCCCAAACTTTTAAGTTTAGAGCAAAATGTGTTTGTGACAGGGGGTGGCTCCTCTCCCACCTTCTCCCCGCAGAAACTGTACGGACTCCAGTGTTGGTGCCTTCACTATATTCTTTTATTTTAAGTTCCCTGCACCAGGTCCACCAACAAGCCCTGTGCAACTGTCTATTGATAGTGCCAACAGCACTTTTGACCCTCTGCCCAGGACATGAGGGAAATAGAGGGACCAGCTGAGCTCAACTAGCCCTCGTCCGTGCCCCCCGCCCTCATCCTTGGCACTTCCTTCCTGCGTCTTTATCCACCTTGCGCTGATGAGGTACTTGACTCCGTAAATCATACAGTGGGCCAGCCTGACTGCCTAATTACCCCGATCAGCTTTCTCAAGGGGAACTAATTAACACCTGAGTGATCAGAGTGCAGGCTCACCAGTTTGCACACTGCAGTCTCACAGTGGGGTTTCAGAGTAGCAGCTGTGTTAGTCTGTATTTGCAAAAAGAAAATGCATCCGATGAAGTGAGCTGTAGCTCACAAAAGCTTATGCTCAAATAAATTTGTTAGTCTCTAAGGTGCCACAAGTACTCCTTTTCTTTTTTACAGTGGGGTTTATAATTTTACATTTCACCAAAGTGTATGTATTTTTATAAAGTTATTTGTTTATCTGGGGTTGGGGAAATGATGCCTTTATGTTAGTGTTTTCCCTGTAGCCCTTTTTTGGTCAGAAACCCTTCAAACATTTTATTTTTTATTTTTGTGTATTTATTTTTTCACCAACTGGTCCTTTTTGAAATGCAGAAGGAGAGAGATTTTGCTTATTCTTGCTAGTCTGAGGTCATGTGCATTAGTTTAAATCTATTTTGAAAGGTGGATATCTCAGCTTCTGTTTATTATGATTATTTAAAAACAATTGAAAAGGAAAAGCAATTGTGTCAGAGCAGATTCTTTGAACTAATTATCACTATAGTAAATTTAAGTTGGAAAAGGAAACAGACTTCACCTTCTAGTGCACTTAACAAAGACTCACTGCGGTAAAGAAAAGGATTTCCAGCTCTCATTTCCACGGAAAATAACCTGAAGCTTTGCCATTTTTTTCTTTAGTTTCTTTTTCTCGTCCAAGGAACGTACCCTAATTAAGGTGGGGGTGGGAGGAGAATTAAAATTTATACATTAGTCTTTGAGTATTTTCACTCTAGTGGGTCTTCCAAAAGAATGTTCGGCTCAATTTAGGGAGCTACCATCTTTAAATCCTTTCTGAAAGCTTCCAGTATTCTTAGGAGTCACTAATTCTAATTATTAGGCCGTTCTGTCTTTAGGGTCATTTCAAGTTATAAGCTTAAATACGTCACTTGGAGAATAGAATTTAAGTGGAAGTGACATCAGAAATGAGACTGAGTAAGTCGCAAGCTTTAGCAATAAATCCTCCTTGTATATAATTCTGGATAAAGCAAACTGCAGACACATTCGATGCTTACTTCCCAAGGTGTAAAGTTTTAGTTTTATATTTTCAGTGAGGTAATGTCACAAATCAAATATTTGGGAAGGAATTCTATTTCATCTTGTGCTATAAATGTTAAAAGGACATTCTGCTAGTATATTTTTAGCTGCAAAACTAGATGTTTGCCTTGCCCTCATATCAATAAAAAGAGAACCTTTTTGATTGGTTAGCTATCTGCATTTTTGCGAAGAAGTAAGAACCTTTATGAGTAGTATTAGGGCTCAGTCCACAAGAGAAAAGGCCTTGGAGCAAGTGAACAAGTTTCTTCTTATTAAAATAGTATATGAAGATGTAACTTTGGGTTTTGAATGCATAGTTTTCATTGAAAAATTCAATTTGATATTCCTTTATAATAAGTAGTCTGAATGTGGGAAGCCTTTTGTTCTTCACTTTAGCATTCTCTCAGTTTCTTGTATATTCATTCAATCCTACATAGCTCAATCAGACATTCCTCAGTTACTGGGTTATAGAATACAAACGCATGTGTTATAAGTTTGATATATACATATAGAGGAAAGAAATACATTAGTGAGTTAGGTTTCATTTTTAATGCTATGAGTCCATACTCTAATATGCTTTTTACCTTATTTCCCACCTATTTCCTTCTACACCGTATAATCAAAATTCAGCTATGTGCTATAAGTTGAACTGTGTATCCTATCTATTGATAGCTAAATGGTGATATGAGAAATGAGGAAATTACTGGGAAAAATACTATTCCTTATTAGCTAAAGTTTTAACTTATGCTTGGTTTTACAGAGAACAATATGAGCAACATGTTTCTAGTGAAATTTTTGTAAATATTAATTGTTCGTAATATCCATCCTAGTGATACATTAGTGTATCATGCCGCCATGCTGGAAATTAAAGTTGAACCATGAATTCTGGATTCAGTGTTTCTCTTACTGGGAATCAAGTGTGTGATGAAAGCCAAGTTATATTTAGCAGCGTGTGCCTCCTGTCTGACTTAGACTGTTTAGATCTCATAGTAGGCCGACCGTGAGCTGCAGCGTATGTGTGTCTGTCTCCCCACAATCTCTGGCCAGTCTTAAAAATGGGATCTCAGACATCTGTTTTAAGTATTTTCCTATACTGTTGGAAAATCTGCTCATCATTTGTTCTACATGGAAGACAGCCAACTATAGATAAGCCAACAGATAGTCTGTTTGAACAGCATAGTTTTAGCATTTCTGAGTATTTCTTCATTTCAGTGTTAACATGGATGTTGTCCTCAACATCCCTTCCTGACGAACAGAAAGAATCTAACTCAGGAGCTTGGATTTTGCTTCTGCCTGGGCTGGCAACCTACCGATTTTGAAGTGACAATGCAAATTAATCAAGCCTGGGCGCTGGTAGTCTTCCAGTCTCATCCCATAATTACACATGCTGCAGTGTGCTTTCATCCCATATTAGCCTACTCTGTTTGTGTGGCACTTCAAGAGCATTTGAACAGAGAAATCCTTCTCCCGTGCTGCCAGCTGTCCAGAAACTGACACCAGTCTTTGGTAAAGTCGCAGTGTGATATCAGTAAGTCCCAAGAGCCCAGGAAGGACAGACAAGTTTTTTCCCACAATACATTGTAAACGAATCCTTAGACTGGCCTGGATAACTACAATGAAGATGTATTAGCAGCAGCAGCATAAATGTGGAACAGTAGTTTTGGTGCAATGTAATGCTGCCCCAGGCTACACACATCAGTTGCTAACACCTTTGGGGATGTAAGACACTGATAGGCTATAAAGTTTCAGTGGCTAGTCTCCTAGCAGATAAGCTTTGACCTGGGTCACTGTTTCCTACTATCTCTCACAGGGAGTCAGTATCTGGTCTGTTGGTAAAAAAGCTATGAGTTTTTAGAATCCAGATAATTCTGTGACCTTGACAGCTTTGGGCCTGCAAAAGGTTTTTCCCCCAGGAGAAATCATAACTTGGAAAGTTCTCCATTTATGCACATCCTCCAGTATTCATAATTCAGAAAATACCTATACAAGTAAAAACCATAGGTACAGATACAATCATTATTGTGTGGTTAAGATTAGGTAGCTGTCACAATTTTACATAATGTTAGTCACTGTAGAGACAAAATGGTTGATGGTTTCATAGTGATGGTAGACATCCTCCCACCCCAACAACCCCCCATTTTACAGAGATCTCAGTGGCATTAGCAACTTTAGCAAAATCTACCGTTCAGATAAATAGATTTCAAGCTGTGTTTGAGTCTTGACAATAGAGGACAATTAAATTTAGAATAACCTGAATTTCAGACAGTCTGTGTTTGGGAAATCAGGGTTTAATTTTATAGTGAGGAAACTGGCATAACATAGTCTGTTCATTCAGGCTGCCACATTTGATCGTTTTAAAACTGCTGCTGCCTCTGTGTGCTCGTCCTGAGTGAAGAAGGAAAGAGCTAGCCAGCACTCTGAATTGGCAGAAATCAATATTAGAAAAAAATCAATCCCACAGCCCAGAAGACAAAATAATTGGTGAAGATCACTTGAACAGTCTTGTTCTGTGCTGCTGTAGTCTCAAAGAAGGATGCCACATTAAAAGGCTCATGCATGGAACACGATAGTGTACTCTGTCAGTACCTTGAAAAATTGTAAGAGGGACCTCGTAGAACTCGCATGTAAACACGTAAAATATGTTAAAGAAGTCATGTGCAAAAAAGAAACATGAGATCCCAGTGTGAATGATAAAAACCTTTCTTTTCCTAAAAAAAACAAGATAAGTTCTTAAAGAAGAAAGTAACCTTTAAAGGAAGATGACTCCATTAATGCTAGAAGGATTCAAGACCTTGGATTATATGATGCTTATACATAGGTGCCAATCGCAAAACTTTAAAGTTGCTCCAGTTACTTGACTTCCGATCATAACATTAAGAAAGTAATTGAACTTGTATATTACTGTAAAATGTATATTACTTTGGGTACAATACCTCTCGTATTGCCTCATTTTCTGTCAGTTTGGCAGTTTTGTGGCCCCCATGTTAGAGGTGTGTGTCTATTTGTTACTGAGCATTCCACATTCATGCTTATTTTTCTAAGTTTCATGAAAATCAACCTTGCAAAGGCCATAAATCCATTCAGAATAAGGCACCTGGGACAATGCTGATGCATTTTAGTTGAATACATTCCTGCTAAAATAGACCTTGACTAGTGTGATATTTTCTGAAAATGGAAAATATGTAATTCTAGAAATCTTTTTTATAGCTTGCCAGTACAACTAAGCATAGCTTTGTCATTTTATTAACCTAATCTCAGGCTTATGTAAAGTTATCACAAACAATGAGTTGAAATGTTATGTATGGAAGGCCTTGTGTTGTTTTGTAGACTGACGTGAGATATTGATTCTCTTATCGTTCACACTTCCCTAACCTGTTCTTCTTTTAATTAGAAGTTGATAATATTCACAGAATTTTACTCTGGTAGAAATTGCTGAGGAAAACTGGTTCTCAAGGGCATTTTTACTCTGTACATAAAATGAATTTAGAAAACAAAAATTGAAAACCAGTGCTATCAAGAGAACAAAAATATAAAACTTCCAAGAAAAAAAACTGACCATCATACACTATGTTGTGACCAAATATTTAATTATATAGTAATTATTTATATTAGTTTATTATACTAAGCACTTTCTACTAGTGAGTGGTCTGTATATACAATGACTATGATTACACAAACTAGTAAAAGCTGTGAAACTCTTTAACCCTTTCACTTTTAAAATGCAGCCAGTTTTGGAATGTGGCAGCTATTAGCAGCCCACAGCAGTGTAATATAGGACAAGAAGTGCAGAGGGAAAGTATAGCAGTTTAAAACTCCATGAGCAATGAAGATGGACAGAATGTAATTATCCAAAGTGGAATTTGCCCAGGATGTGGAAGTATGACCTCTAGCTCCTGGAGAACTTCCTTGGGATCTTTAATGACTGTAAGCTGTTCAGGCCTTGCTTTTGTTTTTTATTCTTATTTTGTGTAATGCTGTAAATCTTTAGATGCTATGCAAACACGTTGAGACATTTTAGAATCATAGAATACCAGGGTTGGAAGGGACCTCAGGAGGTCATCTAGTCCAATCCCCTGCTCAAAGCAGGACCGATCCCTAATTTTGCCCCAGATCCCAAACGGCCCCCTCAAGGATTGAACTCACAACCCTTGATTTAGCAGGCCAATGCTCAAACCACTGAGCTATCACTCCCCCCTTGCTTGCCCTAAGGAACTTAGTCAAAGACAGACAAATTATACTACAATAATTCTTGAAAGGAAGGGTATAAGGCATACTGGTGAAGAGAAAAACGTAGGAAAGATTTAGGACATAATTAGATTTCAGTGAATGACTGGAATAGAGATTTGCTTCCATGGCAAACAAAAAGCACATTTCACACTCAAAAATGAGTTTAGGAACAACAGAAAACAAGGGTTGTAATGAAAACTGTTTTTCCGTCTCAACTGTAGTGGTCACTGCTACTCTGGCTATACTAAATGAAGAAAAAGTTTTTCTTGTATTGATTTTTCAACTGTAATCCGCATCCTGATGATATGATTTATAAATGGGAAAGCAAATACCTTTCTGTTAAATGTAGGTGGGCTTATCTAAGGTTTAGCATATGAAATTTGTCAGGGAAGAGATAAAAGAACACTGTGGCCGCTAAATCTTAGCTAAGGAACACCTAGTCCCACATTGAGAACAAAATCAAGAAAACATTTATTCTTCATTTCCATGTTTCCTCACTTTTTGATGAGAACTAGAAATCAATATTTGATAAGATAGATTTCCATTGAAAAGAGAGAGAGTGGATTCACAAACGTGTGAAGGATTGTAGTTGCTCTGTGGAAAAAGTGCTAAATAAACATATTCTTTATCATCCTCAATTTCATCAGGCTTGTGATTTCTACCTTTACAACACATTCATCTAGGTTAATTTAGCAGTATGTGGACTATGCTAAAATATATTACTTTCTAAGTTGTAGAATCCTAGCTTCTACAGATACTTCAGATATATCCACAATATAATGCAAGTGCCACCTGTTCCAATAAATTGTTATAAAAAAAGAAGATACTTTAATCCCTTTGCTCTCTCTCTGAGCTGGCTTAAATGTCAGATTCATATGGTTATTCATGTAAGTTTAGAAACCTGGTGTGCTTGATGATCACAACTTCTGATCTACATTAATTTCTTGCACTGTTCTTATCCAAATTATGATAACCTAGAAACGACTATCACACATGTGGTGGAACAGAATGTTTTGCATCTTTACACCTGCTATGTTGCATAGCTGTGAACTGGAAAATGCCACATTAGGAAGATATTTAAAATATTGAAACAGTAGATTGATAGTTATACATACCGGGAGAGAGATCCCTTAGCAGTAACAAAACATTTATATAAAAGTGTTTTAAACAGTTAGCCTTTCATTTGTATTTCTCTTGATTTTTACATTTAAAAAAGAAAGATTTAAGTAGTGGTATGCAAGAGCAATCTTTTCACTGTTGATACAATCAGTATAAAAGCAAAATTAAATAAACATTATTTTTTTAATTTAAACAGTAAAAAAATAAAACCAGGATTAAATGTTGTCCTTTGATTTCCAGCTACCATTGGTGAGGAGCAAAATATAAGGAACAAGAGTCTAAGTTTGAGGACAGATAATCTGGCATTAGGATGGTAATGATTTCTCTATATATTTAAACGCTTCCAGAAAGACATGCTTCCGTTTAGTTTAGTTTCCATCTTATCTGCTTCACTCTCTGACATACCATATTATATTAGCTGTAGGTTGCTAGTTAGTTGGACAACAGTTTAATGGATTCATTGTAATGTTTCAGATCCAGTTGTTATATGAAGAAAATGTAAGATCATCACTCACACGCACCATCAGATAGTTTCTTAAAGGATATTTGGTTTGATAAGTATAATGAACAAGCAGCTATGTTCCCTATATAAGAAAGTATATAACTGTTATATGTTCACATTTGTAGAAGAACGTATTTAAAAAGTTTATTCAATGGAAAACTTAAGCCTCCTTTTCCATATGTGTTCAAGAATCACAGAAATAGACTGTTTGCTCTCTATAATGTATGCAACAATGTAAGTTGAGGAAAACAATTGGTTTGGTAACTCATTGGGTTTTTTCTCCCAGCCCAATTCATCCTTTTGGTGCATACTAATCACAAACTTCCTAGAACATTTTTGGTGAATTCTTACCTCTGAAATAATTCTTATCAAGCAAATCTAGCGTCTCAGGTGAAAACTGCAGGTTGAGGTTTCTTGAGCATAGCCTCTATTCACAACAGATTTTTCCCAGTTTTGTGATGGACTGTTTAATAACTGGTTTTGGTATCAGTCCTAATGGTTGAGTCAACTGGATGGATTTCTCTTATTCGTGCTGTCTCTGTGCTCCTTCACACTCCTGTCCAACCTCATTCTTTTTTTTTCATTCTGGTCATAGGTTGTCTGCTCCCACAAAATCTTCGCTCCAATGTCTGGTTCCTCTTAAATTGTGGCTTAGTTGCTTTGCAGTTCTACCTTCTGTATATGTATTTGTTTCTGTAATACACAGCGGAATTTTGTACGAGTTTTAATGGACCTGATATAGGAAGCTATTTACACATGTGCCTTGCTTTCAACATGTTGAGAATAATGGGAAAACTCCTGTGCTTAAAGTTAGTCATGTACTTAAGTAACTTGACTTCCTGAATCAGGACCTGTAGGTATTTGCTAAAAGTAAAACTGAATTTTCATGAAGATATATGGGCATTAAGGGTTACTCTCTCGATTCCATAATTTACACTGTCCAGATGAATCTAATCATTTATTCCAGGTTCAAAACTATATCTTTTCTTTTCTTTTCTTTTTTCTTTTACTGGATAGGAGCAAATCAGCAAAGATTCATTCCAAAACACTTTCTTCCTTTATGATAGCAGAGAGCTCTATTCACCTCTCTCTGAATGGCTGTCATAATCTTTTCCACAGACTTCTTTTTCAGAGAAACTGTACTTGTCTGGTAGTGCGATTTCTAACTCCACTGATTTTAAGGCTGCAATATTCTTCATTTGGCAAGTAAATCATTAAGTAGTGATTCAACAGCTCAGGTGGCTTGGCTGTTGGACCATGTGAGCTGAGTTTCTGAAAGCTCCAGGTAATCCACTCTGCCCTCTGCCAATACCACGCAATACTTTGAGAATTCAGAATTTATTTCATTGTAATAATTGATACCATGTTTCATATATTGGTTAAATGATGAGTCATCATGACTTAATTGTGTACCTCTATAATACTGCCTACTTAACCTGTCTTTGTCAAAATAGTGTGTAAAGCCGTGCATTTGAGAACTTTGAATTGCATATTATTTACTGAATAATCAACTCCTACTGCAATACTGATGTGACCACTCAGCTTGCTCTGCCAGTCAGATGACACAAATTTGAGCAGCCTAGAGAAACTAACTGAATGTATCCATTGGAGCAGATTTGTGAGTGGTGGTGTGCTGGATCTATGTGGTTCAAAGGCATTAAAAAAGTTATGACCTATTTCTTGATAACGTAACAAGCAGGGAGCTATTGGATTATAATGTGGAGTTCTTGTATTGTTTGAGTATAATTAAATGCTAGTTACTAATACTGTATATTACATTTACTGGCAGCTTCAGTTGGTGGACAGCATCTGCCCGCTGGAGGGTTTTATTGATTTTGAAATTCAGTGTCACTTCTGTTCGAGGGCATGTGCTGTTTGAATTATAAGACATAATTAATTTCTTCAAAATACAAAATATTTATTCAGTTCACCTGCACTCCATGTAAGCGTAGACATACAACACCTGCTCATTACCAAAATTGATTATTTTTGCTAAAAACAAATATGTGATTAAAATATTAGAAATTATTACTGACCAAGTGGACATGCTTTGAGTTGTCTTGGTTTGGGCATAGCAACACTGAAGTACTTCCTTGTGCAAGAAGATCTGTGTCTTTAATTTCCCCTTCAGTCTCATGTCTGACTATACAAAGTCATTTTGACCCCAAATGAGATTACACAGACTACAGGTGACCTAGTTATTGTAGTTTTGTGTATTATTTACCATAATACTACATATGTTTGCGCTAACGTTACACTACATGCACGCCCTTTTTTGTAATGGGGCTGTAATGATAAAATAATCGAATGCGTATAGGTCTTCTGCAGTAAACCTTTTGTTTGTATTCTTGAAGTTGGGTTACACTTAAAAATAACTGCAGCCAAGTTTTGAAATACATCATTTTTATTAAACTGTGGCTTAAAAAAAAACCTGAATGTAAAATCTGCTAAGAGTAGAGGTGGGCATGAATCAAAACTCCTGTTCTGAACAGCCCCAAGCTTTAGTCTCTAAGGTGCCACAAGTACTCCTGTTCTTTTTGCGGATACAGACTAACACGGCTGCTACTCTAGAACTTGTGGTGTATATCTAAACTTAGCAGACCAACCTCTGTGCTAGTTCAGCATATCTGTAAACAATGACATTTGCAAAGTGATTTTGTCCTTAACACTTGTGGAATAAGACACAGGACAGCGACATGTGGTTTAAATAAGGCTGCAACTTTATTAGCTTTAAATAACCAATTAGCATCAGAATGGGACAGATCACTCCCAAGCTACCCAGCAGGTGCAAGTCCTATCCAGTTCAGTTTTCCGGTATTGGACCCACAAAGCAAACGTTCGGCTGTTAGGGGAACAGACAAAATGTGGCTTTCAGGTGTGAACCATTTCCCTGCTCTAATTATACCAACTCCTCACACTCCCTGCAACAATTAGGCAATTGCAGGGCAGTATAGACCTGCTTTCTATCTTCATTGCCCAGGGCCAATAAGGATCCTCACAGCAAGTAATCAAGGGGTCAAGAGAGCCAGAAAACAGGGACCCCTCAGATTCTAGCTCTTCCCAGCATGATGTTGCAGGGAGAGAAGTTTCACACACATTCTCTAATACCCCCTTCCCTTCTGGTTCCAGGACTCCACCAAGAAAGAAGGGGTGAACTGAGAAGCTGCTGCCTCATTCCTTGAGGCCAGGTCCAACTCTCACCCCATTAATGTTCTTGCCATTTGGGAAGAAAGAAATGAAATAATTATTTTTGTTTCATATAAAATACCTGCGCTAGATAGTGGTTTCTCAACTTCATTAAACTTGAGATTTTCGTTTTACAAGTTTCTGTGCCTTTGCAGGTGGTGTAGAACAAATTAAATGTATTAACAAAGATCTTTTTATTTTTTTTACCTGGTACATAAGCAAAAGCTGCTAAGGAGTCTGAAATTCCATTCTAACCATACTCATCACTTTTAGATGAAGATCAACCCGAAGTGGAGCTTCCTATTCAATTCCCTGTTAGTCACTTGAGAACTTCTGGTTCAGATAAAATTTAATTAAGATCTGAACCCAACCCAAAACTAAAATCTGATTGACAAAATTCTGAAAGACACAGCCTCTGTAGTCAATGTCTAGTGTTACACAGTTGTTTACTTTGATATTCCATAAAAATTTGTTGTTTTAGCTGCCACGGTAACTAAAGGTAGGACAGTGACATCCACTGTAAAGTAGTGGAAGTTTGTATAAAGGTATGTGAGGTGTTAAAGGAGTTAGTAGATTGTTTCTGTACTTTTTTATTTACTTTTTTTTTAGTTAGAAACACAGTAGATTTTTTTCCAAAATGCATATTGGTAACCACTGTGTTTATTAATTTTTCAACATAAGGTCTATAATAGAAGAGCTAAATTTACATATGAAGTGACCATATTCAGTCTGTGTTTGAAACTTGTACTGTATATTTTTGGTTCCATGCTTTGACAAGCATATGAGGCTAAATGTTTGCTGTAATAGTTCATTCTCATTTTAATTTCTCTTAAATCTTTATCTTTTGAACATAAATTCAATGCAGGAAAAACTACTAACAAAATCATGTAAGCAAAAACAACCGCTTCCCCTCCACACACACACTTCTGATCTAAGTGGCACAAGGAGTAGTTCCATTGACATCAAGGGTTAAAGATTCACAAGGATAAAACAAGATCAGAATCTGGCCTGCTCTTTTAGAGGCTTCTGTTGTTGCTTTTCTGGCTATGTTGCCTTCCGCCTCCCGCCCCACATAACTTACAAGTTTTCCACACCTACTGAATGCTAAATGTTTTCTCTCACTTTGATTTACAATTTCAGTATACCATTTAACTTGCACTAATGTTTGTTGTCTACAAATATGAACAAAGGACTGTTATGGGATTGGCATATTCTTACATGGGGTCTGAATGTGGCCCAATTAATCTATATGTAGTAGTGAACCAAATTGAAGAACCATAAGCAACGGAAGAAAGCTATAAAACTAATGAGGGGTGGGAGAGACAGAGATAATGTATCTTCTGAATGTGTCTTTCAGCATCCTATCGTTTCTACATGATTCACAGACTAGAAATATTTACAAAGACACAAATCTTTCATGTAAACTAATTGTCTTCCTACAGTCCAGTGAGGTACTTAATATTCAGTTGACAACAAAAAGTCCCAGAGATGCTAATAAAAATTCAACATCGCATTACTCTACCTGTTCACTCAGTCTAGTCAGCTTTTGAGATTTAGATCTTAACATATACACATGAACAGAACAAGAGACATGGTTCATTGATGCAGTTACAACTTATGGCAATCCTTGACCTGTATTTCTTGCATTTATTACATACCACCATGAGCCCTTAATAACAGAACAAATTGAAACATGAAGAAAGTTAAACACTCAGATGAATAACATAAAAAAAAATTAATCATTTTTAGCCAATCTCCCATAATGCTCCAGGGAACCAGGCAATTTAAGGCCTAATGGCTTGCCTCCCTGAATACGAACAAATGGGAGCAAGAAAGAAATGGCATTCTGTGTACTGAGTTCAGATATATGTCTAGCAATGAAGGCGTTTTTTTTTATTCCTTCTCAAAGCTACCTGCTTGAAAGACCAAGGAGAACCCATGTGAAATTAGTGGGGATGCAGTATAAATAGAATGAATAAATAAATAAATGGTAAGAAGTGTGTTTATTTTATAGATCTCTGAGATAGAAGCAGACTGTTTTAAATGTTTGCAATATTATCACAATTGGTACTTAACCTCAAGTCACTGTGTTTTATCAAATCACTCCACGTGCATTTATTCCATTAAATAGGGTCACTAGATTCTTGCTCAGGAATATCTTATAAGGTTCTTAACCATCAAGTAGCAGTCACAGATCAGCAGTTATTTATTTGCATACTGCACATGTCATCAATAATACACAGGACAAGATCTTTAAATTGAAAGAACAGTGAGGTTGTCATCAGTATTGCTTAATAGACCATCATAAGCAAACTAGTCTGGAGTCTGTATGAAGCGTTCATTATGTTATACTATATATGAATTTAATTTAGAGGTTTTATGTAAATCTGATGTCTGTTTTGCTTTCTTTTTTTCATGCAATCTCACTTTAATTGCACTGAGATTAATTTTACTTTTTCCCCTATTCATAGAGGGTGATGAGACAGGAGTGATGGATAATCTGCTCGAGGCCCTGCAGTCAGGAGCAGCCTTCCGGGATCGCAGGAAACGAACACCAAGAATTCAGGGTGAGTAAGACATTTTCTACTAGATTTGTGGTTATGGAGGGAGGGGAATCTAGTGTTCCAAATATGGGGATGAGGGGAAGAGTCTTGCCCAGGCTTTTAAGAGCTTTCACTGAAAGTTGGTCTTTCACTTCTGGTATGAAATCTCAGCAGGTTATAGCTGTGTGATCACAATTTTAAACTTGCAAAAAGAAAAGGAGTACTTGTGGCACCTTAGAGACTAACCAATTTATTTGAGCATGAGCTTTCGTGAGCCACAGCTCACTTCATCAGATGCATACCGTGGAAACTGCAGCAGACTTTATATATACACAGAGAATATGAAACAATACCTCCTCCCACCCCACTGTCCTGCTGGTAATAGCTTATCTAAAGTAATCGTCAGGTTAGGCCATTTCCAGCACCAATCCAGGTTTTCTCACCCTCCACCCCCCCAAACAAATTCACTCTCCTGCTGGTGATAGCCCATCCAAAGTGACAACTCTTTACACAATGTGCATGATAATGAAGTTAGGCCATTTCCTGCACAAATCCAGGTTCTCTCACTCCCTCACCCCCCTCCAAAAACCACCCTCATACACACACAAACTCACTCTCCTGCTGTATGGGGGTGGTTTTTGGAGGGGGGTGAGGGAGTGAGAGAACCTGGATTTGTGCAGGAAATGGCCTAACTTCATTATCATGCACATTGTGTAAAGAGTTGTCACTTTGGATGGGCTATCACCAGCAGGAGAGTGAATTTGTGTGGGGGGGTGGAGGGTGAGAAAACCTGGATTTGTGCTGGAAATGGCCTAACCTGACAATTACTTTAGATAAGCTATTACCAGCAGGACAGTGGGGTGGGAGGAGGTATTGTTTCATATTCTCTGTGTATATATAAAGTCTGCTGCAGTTTCCATGGTATGCATCTGATGAAGTGAGCTGTGGCTCACGAAAGCTCATGCTCAAATAAATTGGTTAGTCTCTAAGGTGCCACAAGTACTCCTTTTCTTTTTGCGAATACAGACTAACACGGCTGTTACTCTGAAACCTGTCATTTTAAACTTGGTAACTAATTATCTTCAGATAATTGTAGACTCTGCAGAAAACTAGAACAAGGGTTCCCACTGTGTTTAATTTCACATTTTAAAAAATCATTGTTTTTTTAAAAGAGCATGTGTGTATTTTATATCATTTAAACCCATCAGTATAATTAAATTATTTGTTGTAATTGACCCTAAGAAAGTCATAGTAACTTCTTACACTAATGGAGTGATGCATATGGCCGCTAGCTTTTCTCAAGGGCCATGCTCGGGTTCATGCTCATTGGGCTAGAAGCTGTAACTTTTATGGGGAGTAAAACTCAATTCATTATTAAAGCAGCTTCATTCTGTTGATTTACTAACATTCTGTAGGGATGTTCTTGAATTATTGTCCTCTGTACAGGTATTGGTTTTGAAGTGACTCAAGGAAGAGTGGAGCAAATACTCACACACACATAACTTTCAAACACATAAAATATATAAATTATTGTTACTTTGAATCTATCTCTTATTAAAGTGTATGGCAACATACGTTGTATTTTGTAATTTTCTAGTTTTAACTTGTCGTATAGCAAAAATAGTATTTTAATAAATCAGATTGTTTAAAATGACTTCTTTACGCAGGGCAAAATCAAGCCCTTATGAGTCAGATCCATGCGGAGGGTTTGGAAAAGTGGTATTGGTGGCAAATTGGGAAGTACATCTTACCACTCCATAAAAGAGTAAAGTGAGTCCCCGCTCATCCCATTAGTTCTGATCCTGCAGTTAGAGCCATGTAGACAGACTTCTTGCGACTTACCTTTACATCCATATGTAATATATAAGTCTTGGGGCTATCTGATTGCAAGAATACATTTTATCTCAAAGGGAGAGGTAGCCAGGAATATTACCACTGTTTTCTTCACACCCTATCCCTGACTGCCACATAGGGCTTAGGACTTGGAATTACCACTACTGTTCAATTTTGCTCTGAACTATCAGTGCAAAACCATTCATTGTCATTTTAGACTCAGCATAGTCTCCATGCAGCTGAGTTAATAAGGCACAATGTGCTACCTTCTATCTGGTAGCAGTAAAAGTAAAGGAATATAATAGTGATTTATTATTGTTTATAATTTGTCATAAACCTGATCTTAAAAAAAAGAACAAGAGTGAAATACTTGATGCACATATTATTCGCAAACTGTGCTACATTTTCAAAATCATCCTTCCATCTGAGCAATATTTCTGTTCTCCCAATTAAAAGAAATAATATGAGCATGCCTGAGTAATTAATTTGTTATTTTTAAAATGGAAACAGGACAAAGTATATTTTCTGTTGTCCTTGATCTGAAAGCTTATAAATACAATGTGGTGCATGTCTGCAGTAAACTTGGTCAGAGTAGGCAATCTTAATGCAGTCTGTCAGATTTTTTTCTTTTTTGCTAACATTGGCTTTGCTTTCGTCTGTGATAGTCATAAGACTAGATGTAGAAATCTTGATTGATTCTGTCATCAGTGGTGAAAATTAATATATTAAATCCTACCCCCACTCCCCGTAAAGTCTGTTGAACAATCAGGGGATCATTCATTTTACCTTTTATTGAACCTTTTGTCTTACAACCCGGCTACATAAATGAACACCGAATTTTCATAAGTGCATACTGTATTTTCTAATGGCACAGTGACGCAACAGTACTTTTAGTTAAGGGTCCGCATAAACTCCTCTGTTCAATAGCTCAGAACTTCCTCCAAAATATTCGCCTGTGGCTGAAATTTATGATGCCTCATTATTCTTTTTCTTTCTTAGAAAGTCTGTGTGTCAGATATGAAGTAGACATGTAATAATGTTATGAGTACTGCTACGTAATAGTTTTATGAACATGGTATGTGACCTGGTCAGTGAGGTCAAGTTATTGTATATTGAGGGTAGTGGAATGTTTACTGTATACTTATAATGGCTGAATTCAACTGCTTGTGTATATGAAGGTGACACACTGGCTTCTCAGATAAGAACACTGAAGAGTACGCTTATAAAATCATAGAAATGACTAGTTTCAGTAATGCTGTCTTCACTCTAATAAGTTGCAGGACTTATTTTGGCAAAGCTTGGCACTTGGAAATGAAAAGAATGCTAAAGTGTTAGAGCCCTTCTCAAGGGAAAAGGGGGGAGGGGTGTCACTTGCCAAAAACTGTCTAGGGAGACAGGCTAACACAAAGAGAGATACTCTGTGGAGCATGTCTAATGATTTGGGCTATCCCAGAGCCATGAAATGGTAAGCCTGAAGGAAAAGCTAAATATGCATACAGTCTGTTGTCGTTTTGAAGTTGTTTTCTCTGAAACACTTTTGTTCCAAATAAATAATACTTTGCTTTAAGGAGGCTGTTTGATTACTGTGTCACTGCCCCAGAGAGAACAGAATTGCAGGGTCAGAATATGTGAGACCTACTGAGGTAAATCATGGTTGATACACAGGGAGGGGACTGCAACTCAGGGCCCAGTCTGAGAGTGTGAGAATTGCATGATTCCACTCTGAGAGACAGGTGACAGCTTGAGACCTAAAGGGGGGTGCATGTGGAGAGAACAGGAGGGGGATTAGAGATTCAGTTAGCCCAATAACTGGGGAAGTTTGTACAAAATTGCTTCAGCCACTGTTTTTCAATCAATCCCGCTCCTGCTATTCACAACCTATCCTGTACTTTCCCACTATTAGGCCAATTCCTCTGCCTTGTTTGAGGAAGTAAGCAAGGGTTTGACCCTTCATCCTGGAGACACATATGTGACTAGGACTGTAACTTGTGACACAATGGCAGCACACATTTATTTTAAAAAGATAGGGAGCCCTATTTGAGTGGAGAAGAGAAGTGAAAGCTAGGGAGATATAAAGACTCCCAATTATGGAGAGGTGTGAGAGAAGGATGTAGCACTGGTGCAGAGAGATGAGAGCAGAATTTACCCAGCTCACTTCCCTTAACAGAGACTCTTCTGTGTAGTTACGGCTCACTCCACCAGTAAACATAATCTTAGAGGTGCTGCTAGCCAATTGGGGGCCCTAAGAAGGAGTATTTTACACACACACACACTAAAAAGCAAGTAGGGGGCCCCCTTGAGCTGCTCAGGGCCCGAAGCAATTGCTTAGTCTGCTTATGCCCAGCACCAACTCCAATCTTCTCTTTAGTCTATCGGCTGTTTATCATTAAGTAGCTGTAGTGCCACTGTGGATGTAATATTGTGGGTTCAGAAAGGATGTAGAAAAAATAGGGAAAATACAAAAAAGGGAACCAAATCTGGAAGAAATGTTAAAAGAGACAAAGGGAGCTAAATGTATATAGTTTAAAAAGGAGAATATATGAAGATAGGTACACGGGGACATCTTCAAGGAGTATAAATGAAGGAAGGGAATTACTCATAGACTCAAAGTTGATAGGACATTGAGCAATGACCTGAAAGGAAGGAAGTGAGGATAGTGGGGAATAGTTCTCAACATCAAGAGCAATTGGTCAATGGAACAGGTATTCAAGAATAGATTCAGAATAAAATGTTAGTGGAATTGATGTTTCAAGCAGTCCAGCAAAATGCAAAGAATGAAACTGAATGAATCAAGTCTTCTTTTCTGGCATCTACTTTCCATGGTTATATTAGGAGTTTAACAAACTATTTACTCATAAAATACTGGTGCAACTCTGCATATGTTGGTAGTCATCAGAAGTGGTTGCCAGCTAATAACAGTTCAATAGCCTATGTAAAAGGACGAGCTGGTCTTATTTCAGTCCCTAATAAACATTATATCACAAAATCAACTCACTGTTTGGCACCCTTGTCACTCTGTGCAGAAAGGCCAAGAACTGAATTATCCTTTTTCCCTAGAGTAAGTCTTTCCATAACAGTTTTCAGGCACAATAGCATAGCAGTGTGAAGGTGCATGCACTGGAACTGTCCATACTGTACTTTCTGTATTGATAAAGAAAGTCCTTTATTTATCAAAGTTTTTAAGCTAGGACCTTTCATGGCCACTAAATTCACTTCTAGAAAAAGAGAGAGACAGAAAGGAATGATTAAATTAACCTAAATCATCAGGTTCTTGAATTAAAACCCAATATGGTGTATAAAAGAATAAATAGCAGATGGGAAAGATACAGCACAATTTATTTTCACACATAAAGTAATTACATTGGCCATTCAGTACTCACTTTGAGATATTTCTAAGACAAAATAGCATGTTTAGATTCCAGTGTAACCCTCTTAAAGCTAATGCATTTGTTTCACTGTTCTTAAACTCACACCAGACCAATTCTAGCAATTTCTTTGACCTCCAGATCACTTCTTTATAGCAGCAGATCACTTCTTTATATTCATTTCCTTCTGATCTTCAAATTATCCCATAGATCTTACATAAAAATAATTTCAATCTATGTTCAAGTATTGTTCAGATGCAGCACATCAGACTAGAGATTTTACCCACTTATGAGTGAAGGTTTTTCATTATAAATTCTGTGTTCTGCTTCTGCATGGATTACTTCCCAGACATTAATAGTTTCTCGTGTCAGGACCATTGACAATGGTCCTTGGCCTCTGACTCATTTTGCAGCTCCTTGAAGAACTGCTTTCCTATTTCTATATTAGCTCCTAGATCTTTTCAAAACTAATCTCAGAACTTATTTGCTTGATACTGATTTTTAATTTGCTTTCTTATTTCATTTATTAAGGGCAATGAGATTCTCATTTTGGGTGGCTCTACATAAGCATAGTGATTCACTGATTGATTAATCAGATCTAGGTTTGCATTACCAGAAGATAGAAGTTTAGGAGTGCAATATACAGTGGAGTTGATGACATTTTTTGTCAACAACTGGAGAACAAATTGAGTACAGACTGTTTTATGCCCTATTTATATGCAAAATTGTTCTAAGCAAGAACTGATGTTCTCTATAGAAATTTCAATCACTTCTTCTTGTCCCTTTTCCAACAGAATATAATCAGCTCTCATGCATATTTCGTCAGCGATGATCTCTGCAGGACAGCGAGATATAGGGTCAATTCCATTTGACTGTTGTGAAAGCATGAATTTAGCAGGCTGATTTTTGATATAGGAAATGGTGTAAAGGTTAGCATAAGGAAAGAATATTCTGCAAGAAACTTCCTCTTGTGATGCCTATTTTCATGACAGAAATTCAGACATACTAATTGGCCACAAGCCAATATTCCCCTTTGACAAACCTACAGTTTAACAGTGATGGCGTAGATGTACCAATCCTTGCATATATTCCAGAAATATGGTGAATAACCACATGTGACTGACATTCTTAGAAGATTTGATGGTTCTTCTGCCCAGAATCAATAGAGGGTTCAACAGAATTTTATAATCCATTTTTATCTTAGTCTCTTGTGAGTCAAAAAAAATTTCAGCTTCATTAGAAAATAATTAGTTATGACATTTTACATTCATTTTTATACATACATCATTTGCATATATAAGGAATATAGCAGGATGTAACTATCCTGGAATATGTCATTTCATCTTGTGGGTGTGAGTAACGTAGGCTGAATGGATACAGTCCATATCCACAAATAGCTATTTGTTCAAATCAACTCGGTCTTTAAAATTCTCTTGCTTTTAAATCCATTTATTGTTGAGCTATTGCCACCTTTAATTTCATGCTGTGTTAAACTGAGCCAGCCTTGAAAAATTAAAAAATGTACTCTGGGTATTATTTTAGGTAAATTCTATGGCCTGTGGTATACCGGAGGTCAGACTAGATTATCACAATGGTTCTTTCTGGCCTTGGACTTTATGAGTCTTTCAATAATAGGCTTTAAGACCTAAATTTTAGAAGATGATTAGTGATTTTGCATGACTCCATTTTTTAGGGAGCACCCAATTTGAAATTCCTTACAGGGACGTGGTTTCTCAGGAAGTGTTGAGCAGTACAGACCCTCTAAAAATCAGGACGTATGAAGGTGTGTAAAACTGGCATCCAAAAATGAAGGCACCCTAAATCATTAGTCCCTTTTTAACATTTAGATCTAGTTGTTCATTTGTAGTATGAGAAGGAAGGGGTCTCTAAAGTGTAGTCAACAAAAAGCTGAACTATATTAGGCTTGGAGGTATCAATAATCGGATATTGCTAAGGACCTTATGAGATTCACAAACTAGTTTTTTTCATTGCTCCAGCACAGATTAGTTCCTTGAGAGTTATGTGGAACTGCTGTGCTTCTGTCTTTACAGTAACACTGATCTGTGTGTCAATTTTAGTTAAAACTAAAGATGGGCGTAACCATTCTCATGGGGAGCCTTTGAGTAAGTACAATGCCACCAAATAAGGAGAAACTATTTTACAAATGAAATAATAATAAAATTATTAGAGGACTCTTTTGTTCTGTACCCTTGGCTAGTACATTGTATCCTTTTTGTCCATCACTTGTCTGTGTTTTCATTTGTTTGTAAGCTTGTTGGGGCAAGGAATAATGTCGTCGACTTTGTTTTCCAGCACCTAGCACAATGGGATCCTTGTCATTGTTTGGGTCTTTGGGCAGTAACTCAACAAATAGTTTAATAATAAGCACTTTTACTGGAAGAATATAAAAACAAACATGTTGCATCACAACATCTTTGCATTGTATCATCATGTTGTATCACAGTACCATCAAACCACAAATATGTTTGAACAAGTAAGATTGACATGTCAAAATGTGGACTACCCCTTAAATTAGTTCAGATCATAGATGACAAACTCTAGCACCATCTAATATTTGAGTACCTAATTGAAACAGCAATTTAAAAGTAAACACTCTCTCATTTGCCTTGGAAGCCATTCCCTCTCTGTTACGTAACTCTCCAATATATTCAAACAGCTGGAAGACACTTGTAGATGAGATTTTGAGACTTACAACCAATATCTAAATGGGAGCTAGATGGGAAAATTTTACTAACTTTTAAAACTCACTATAAACTTCTAAAGAGAATGTTATTTAGTTTCCTTTTTAGTATTCTGGATGGATTCTGATGATGGGGGCTTGGAGTTTTCATGAGTGAGGATCTTCTTTAGACAGGAGCTAAGTGAGTGCCTCTGGGGTTTTAGCAGGAGGAAACAAAAAAAATATTTTATTTTGTTTTAATTTCCTGTGGGAGAAGTAGGGTAGGTCTTGGGATTTCTTAGCTTGCTGGGCTGTTTGGTTGTGTTTGGCTAGCATGTAGCATATAGCTAGCTGTCTGTACTTTCTCTGTGCAGTAAGCAAGAATTTTTCATTTCATACATTATTCATAACTTGCTGCAGTGCTTCCAGAAAGTCAGCATCTATCCTTAACACACAGAAAAGAAGAAAGAGGGAAATATATTTTTGCTGTTGTTTTGAAAGTTAGGGCAAAGATTTCATCTTCAAGTGGTCTTGGTAGCAGTCATCCATCCTTAATCAAAAGCAAATAAGAGAGAGAAACATTAATGTTATATTTCTTTCTGTTCTCTGGCAACATTGGACATAGGTTTCATTTCACTGCTGCATTTTGAGCTATTCTGACTGCAAATAACATAATTCTTAACAAAAACCAAGGGAAAGAGAGATATTTTGTAGGTTGTTACTGTTGCAATTGTGGTATATTTCCCTTAAGTACATGATAACAAGCAAACTCAACCACATGATAAAAATACCCCAGCAATATGGTCATTTCACACATTTTCTTTTTCATGCATGTGTTCTCTATCTCAATGAAGTTTCATATCATAAACCTGTTGCCAAAACCAATGCATAATGAAAATGAAAACAACATGAGAAAGAGAGATAATAGCTGAAACCTCTAGTCTGAACATAAAAAGTAGATCTTTCTTTTGGTGTATTTGCTTCTTATGGTTTTATCAAGAAGATCTAAGATAGAGGCACAAACCTGAACGTGATGGTATGATATTCTGATCAGTTTGACTGATAAAAATATCATTTATCAAAAGAGGCAAATTGTCAGTGGTGGCTGCTAATATGTAAAAGACAATTTTACTACTAAAACCACCAATTGTAATGTTTTCCTTCTTTTTGGTCTTTGAAAGAACTCTGAAAGGACCAAGATGGGCTCCCTAACAAGAGCAAATAACTTTCATAACAGGAACGGGGAAGTACCGCTAACAAATAACAGGAGCTGTCCTAGTAGCAGAGTTGAGTACTAAAGTGTACTGTAAATTCCAAAGAAACTTAAGTTAAGAGACACAGACCAATGTGGACCTACCCCATCTCAGGGGTTACTCCTAACGGCATTATGTTCCATGGGGATACAATGACTCCCACAGTTCTTGGTTTGTTGGAGCTCACTGGACTTAGCTGGGGTTGAAGGAGAGGATATATCCCTTCCTCTTTCCCATTTAAGGTATGCTGGTCCTTGTGCTTGGGGGAGTGTGGGAAAAGGGCAAAGAGGCTCTTTGTTCCGCCTTTCCACCTTGCATAACCACATCTTGGTTGGCTAATATCTGACCTTAAATCTGAGATGTACAATCTGAAATTGGAGATACTGATGATGAAAGTTTTAATTGTTAATAAAAGAGGAAAGAGTGCATGACTGAGTTTTAAAAGTAAGCTTTACAATGGTAAAGGAAAGCGAAAGTGTTTTTTTCTGGTTTATAGAAAAGGGCCCTTATTGTTTGTGCTATGTTAATATCTGGTAATGCAGAAAGGGGTATTGCATCTGTATTTGGGCCGCAGATGGAATTATCATTATAAACATTTGATACATACCACAAGTGCGGCATCAAAGAAGAGAAAGTGGAAAGAGAAAGAAGTTATCCTTCTTGATCATGTCAAGGAAGGGGTTTACACATGCAACTAATGGTGGTGCAATTTAGGAAGTTCCTGAAAATGTAACCCAAAAATGTATGTTTTAAAATAAATTTATAGTTTTGATATGAAAATGTTACAATATAAGTATAAATGTGTTTGCTTTCAAGGATCAGGAAGTTTGGTTATATTGACAGGCCGGGGGGGGTGGGCGCTTGGGATACAATACAAGACCCAGTGTACCTGTTTGTGATGCATAGAATAAACTGCTTTAGTAAGGGAAGTGGGGCATTTTAAGAGTGGGCTACAATGACTTTATGTAATGTCCTTCATGGTAGAGAAGTAGGAGTTTTGACTGTCATGGGTAAAAAGAAGATTCTTCATTGCTGCTACAAATCACAAACAAGACTCCACTAACTAATCACACCTTATGCCATCTAGCATCTTCGCCCAGGGACTTCCCAAGGCCTCCTGGCTACCCTAGAGTATAGATTTGGGTAAGAAATGGCAGTGTTGATGAAAATGAAAGATTTATCTTTTATTTTTTTAACAATTGTGCAATTGCTACAGCCCAGACACCCCAGATATGGATGCTAAGAAGGATGAATGGATTTTGATGTTGATGTTTTGCTTATGGTAGATGGAAAATATGTTAGGGGGTCTCTGTAGCTTTTGTGGCTCCAGACTTAGTTGTCATCCATTTCTAAGTCAGAAGAGTTAAGGGCGTATTACAAATGTTCAGCACTGCAAGATTCAACAGACTGGAAATCTTGCCCTTGAAAGATGCAAAGGCCTTTGGTGCCTACGAAGTTTTTATTTTACTTTTTCTTGGACCCAAAGCTATAAGGCCTGTGAAGTACAGATGTAACATATCGTATATTTTCTACTAGACAGAAATGGTTTTTTTTCTTGCCTGATGGTATTTTTAATCTGTGTGTGTGTGTCGTATTTTGAACAAATGGCAAGTATGGCAAAGCAGAACAGTTGACTGGGTTTGTTGGTGGTGTAAAATCTTGTGCACAGTGCCAGTTAGTATTGTAACTTTTCTGGAAGAATATACCGAACAGGGCAGTAATAGTTCAAAAGTGACTGAAAAGAAATAGCACCTTCCTTTGAGATAATTCATTCAGACTTTTGCCCATTCAGATAGCCATAGTGAAAAACTCCAAGGCTTTTTTTTTTTTTTTTTTTTTTGCTTTGGGACGAAATATTGTTTTTTAACAAAGCTGTTACCAAGAGTTTTGACAACAGCAAAATCTCATGTTGGAGTTTTTCCTGAAGGAAGACTTCAGGATTTAGCCCAGTATGGGAATCATTTTCTTAATGATCCTTTTAAACACTAGTGTATGCAGCCTTAAAATAATTAATTTTATTCTATTGTGAAAGAAATTCACTGTAGAAGCATTTATTTTAAAACTTGAAAAGTAACACTGTTTATTTTCTCTATGATAGCAACCCTGAGTGGAGATATATTTGATATAGAAATATTTATCTCTTTTTCTCTGTGCATTTATATACACCTAGATAAATGTGTCTGGGTAAAATCCATAGGCAAATAAATTATGGGTTTGGAAAAGTACATCTAGTTTTGTGTATGGAACTGTTGTTTTTTCCTGTCTCCTCTTTTGAAAATCTTGCAAATGAACAGGTAGATTTTAATATAATACATTATAATTAATTAAACACTGTTTCAATAAAATCTCTTCCTCATCAGGCTGTGAAAATAAAAAAGACTACATTTCATTGCAGTCCTACATATTAATTGATACATTGATTTTTCAAATGCACGATAATTAATGAGACACACACTGCATGCTCTATCTTCTTAAGCTTGTTTTATTATTGTACATGACTACAGGATTTAACTGCAACTCTTGTACCTTCACTAGGTTTCTTGTCTTTAGAGGCTATACTCTAAACATTAAAAATTGCATATTTTCAATGTAGTATTGTTTCATTTTAGAAAAATATTCTTGCTCTTTTACAACTTTGCCAATGTCCTGACATGCTAAAACTGAAAAAGGGAATGGCCTCAGGGTACGAGATTATTAGAGAAATCTGATTCTGAAATATTTTCCTTCTAATATTTGTTTAAGCAAATTTCTATGCAGACCTAACTGTTCTTTCTGGTTTTTTTCTTACCACTAAACAGCTAAATGTTTTCTGTGGAATTAAACTTAAAGTTTCCAGAAATGTTAATAGCTAGTGCCCTTTTTTGAGTGTCCTAGTTCAGAAATATTGCAGCTGCAATGGCATTATGTGCCATCACTTTTCCACTTTCTCACTGCAGGGGAGTTACAGCTTTAAGGTACATGTATGCTCTTTGTGCTTTAGATCTGAGTGTGGAATATATTAATAGAATATGTACTGCAGTCTGTGCTGAAATGCAACTTTTGGATCATTTTTGAATACCATACATCAATATCATGTCAGCTTGCAGCACATCAATGAGATGCACACTGGGCATAATTTAAGAATTGTCTTGTGAACTTGATTTATTTGAGGAAACTTGTTATATTGTCATTACCATTTCCATTTTAGCAGTATGCATGAGAGAGAAAAAATTAAAACAAACCTGCCTTATTCAACTTTGACACCTAATTTGAATCTTTTATGCGAGCTATCTGGAAAGCTGCCATCACTTGTTAAACTTCAATAGGATAAAATGAAACTGAGACAGTAGAACATTACTGCTTTTTAATGGCTTTAGATAATTTTCAGATTACATAAAGACACTTTTTAATTAAAAAAAAAATTCAGTGCACGCTTTTAAAAAATTACCCAGATCTATGTATTATGTCTGAATCCATCAGAATTCTCCAACCCAGAAAAGAACAGAAATTATATTTTACTGTAATTTGAAACTTTTGATGATGAGCATCCTGAAGGTTAGAATTAACACATGACTTTCACATTTATCCTTCTATTATACCAAATAAAATCATGTTAGACAGTTAGGTTTCTTGATGGCTGCTCTTATTTGTTAAAACACATTAAAATAAAACTTCACACAGCTAGAACCCAATCCATTTAAAAGAATGTATTGCAAATGGTACTTTTATGAGTAAATTGATTTCTGATATACATGTTTGTTGTCTGAGCTGGTAAGAATGTTTATCATTATTTATATAGCTTGCAAAGTGTGCTAGATGCTTTTTTGACAAACCAGAAGCTAAACCTATCCATAATAGTGTTGTGGAGTCATTTTGCTGCCTTGTTAATCAAACAGAATGGCATCACCTGTGCTTTGCATACAAGACAAAAAAATTATTGCAACAGACTACCTACAATTAAATGTCTCCCATGCTTTGAAAATAAATGGCTCAATGTTACTTTCACCAAATATCTGGTCTTCATCTTAGAGATCCTATAGTACTGAGGCACTAGTATCCTTTGATTTTGTTATACTCCACTGACAATATCTCTGTAATTTGTTTATTTTTTCACAATATGTACAAGCATTTTTCATATCTCATTTTTAGATGGAGGATTTTTGCTTACAATAGAAGAGTCGTGGACTAATGAGACTTATTCGTATCATTTAAGTACCTCAGAGTTATCCCAAATGTAATGGCAAAAGATAAAGAAGGGATCACAAATAATAAATTTGTCCGGCTTTCTCCACCAAGACATTATTGCAAGCTTTAAGTCTGCTTTTATTGGTAAATATAAATATGGGTTATATAAGAAAAGACCATCTATAATGGCATTCAGATCTAGTTTTAGTAATTGCTTTAATCCAGAGAGCTCCATAAACAGTCCCAAGGCAATTTAAAAACAGGTATTTGTTGTATAATCAGTTTTTACTACGTATGCATTTTATTTTATGATTTTGGTAGTTAAAGTAATACAACTAAATAATATATCCTAGTCGACTAGTATGTAAACTACGGTCACAGCATGTCCATGTGTTACTTTGCATATGGGATGAATGTCATTCGCAAAGAGAAGGGAATTAAAAAAGCAAAATACTAAAGCAATGTTAACCCCTAAGCTTCCTAAACCAGACTGCCCTGGGTTTTAGCCAAGAACTTCCATTATAAACTGTGGGAGTTACATAGGTATGAAACATTTCACAACTTGGAGTATTTAGGAATATGAATACAGGCAAATATACAAAAAGCAGAAGTGTGTGAATTAGGATAAGTACAGTGTCCTTACCTGTGTCTCATTGTATCTAGGCATAACAGTATTGATTATCATCCACTGAAGAATGCTATGTCTTGGTGAAGGGTTGTTTTTTATGTTAACCTCAGATCCTATTGCAACTGATTCGCAAAATACCAGACAATCCAGATACGTATAGACCATATCTGTGCAAGAAGTATTTTCCCAAGTGTGTAAAATCATCATCTTTCTCTGATAAAAAATGCTAATGCTTGTGTGTTGTAATTGGCAGACATAGCAATATATGGCACTATTAACTCCAAACATTATATATATTGTTGTGTTGCTTGTACACTTGTATACTGCTTTAAATTAAATTTGTGTTAATTTTCTTCATATTTTTTTTAATTCAAGCTAAAGGGTAATACTTGAATCTGTGTAAATGAAGATTGATATCCTTTCTGAATAATGTCATTCAAAAATATGGTGCTAAGGATAAATGTTTATTATAAATTACTTCTGAGTTTACATAAGTAACCCAAAGTTCAAGTATTAATTACCAGATATATAAATAGTGAAAAAGAGCTACCTGCCTTTATTAGTATAAATTATAAGACAATACAGCCTGCAAATATTATCTGTAATGTTATACTGCAAAGTATCTGAATACATTTATAAGCATAAAAAAAAGTTTAAATATCTGCACTATATTTATTCTCTTACTTCCTTAAAAACCAAAGGTATAAGTTCTCCTGTTACAATCTACAGATATATTAGTATGTGTCCTTTTGAAGCAAATATATAATGTCCATTAATGATAAACATGACACAAGAGTAATGAAAGAACTGTATGGTACCATGGTATCTGCGAAACATCTTATGTAACATAATTGCTTACAATGCCTCATACATATAGGGTAAGTCAAGGGTACCATGCTAATTACTTCTGGTATCAAATTTGACTATTATTGCTCTTATTTTTAGAGGCCCTTTCGAACTAAGCATATGATTTTGCAGGTCCCTAGGAAAGCTACACAATCCGGCTGTTATCATGGTCTGAGTTGCCACAGCCTATTATGAAGCTCCTAAAGCTTTGTTTTCAATTCCAAAAGCCTATTTAAATGTCAGGTGTGGGGAAGTAAGCTTTGAGAACTGAAAAATAAGCTTTTATGAGACTCAGAAATGGATGTGGCAACCTGTCTCTCACAAAGAGTAATCCAAACACTAGCTGCAAGTTAGTATGGTGGGGTTTTATATGAGTGGCAAGTACACCATCATTTACATTTTTGGCATCTCAGTTCAACTTAAAGCTGTGCTGTTCTGATGAGGAATGTTCACTAGATTTTAAGGGCAAAAGTTTGAAAGGTTGATGTCTAAATTGTGCATATACAGTTAGCATGCACATCCATTGAGTTAACAGCAAACACACCCATTCAGAAATTATTTGTATACATTCAGATACTGATTTTTGTATGCACAAATGAAGGATATACAAGTTTAGCATAGATATCAAATCACATTTTGGAACTGACATGTTTTTGTTAATAAAAACTGAGTTATCTTGAAATGGGTTTAAACCCCCACCACCAACTTGCTGCTTGAAAAATTCTGTTTCTGCAATATTTTTGCATTTCTGTAGTGGCAGCATGCATTTCCCAGGGGATCCCAAAAAACCTGTGCATAAATTAAGGAACTGTTTATGGCACAATGGCCATGACTTTTTTAATAAACATAACGTAAAGTAATGAAGGAGGAATATGAACATAGTCTTTCCAGCAAAGTGGTGCTCATAGCTGCGCAGCCTGACTTGCAGATCCTAAGATCAAAACTGCTACACAGCCATCATACTGTTCAGCCAATCCAGGCCTAGACATGCACATTAGACCACAAGCCACACTATATCCCCCACCACCACCACCTCTCGAGAGGGTTAGGGGCACCACTGAGACACTTCCAGGCAGTCTCTGCAGTAAGTGTGTCTGTCCCAGCCACACACTGAATCTCACAATTCTTGGAGATACGAACCTCTTCCTACCTATCGTGTCAGCCTAAGCAGGCAAATGTGTTTATTCCCTGCAAAGAATGTCTATCCGCACAGTTTTGACAGAATATTCTGAGACATGGAAACCTGAATGAGACTCTGCCTAGACTCAAACAGAAAAGAAAATGCAATGCTTAGTCAATGTAACAACAACAACACATTTAGCAACTGAATGCCAATACGATACCCTAAGGATAAGGACAGATAATAGCCCTGAATCACACTCCAGCGGCATGGGTGTGTGGAAAATCCTTGCTACAGGTAGAGAGTGTGAATGGTCCATTGTTCCTTCCCTGCTCAGCCTAGGCAGAGAGCAGTTCCCGAAGAGGGCTCCTTAGAGCCAAAGGGAATGTCCATTGGCACAGCCCAATGCAAAGCCAGGCTATGATTGGTCAGGAGAGGGAAGTATCCATTGGCATCCATCTAGAGAAACCTCTGGCAAAAAAGTACCAGCTAGCTACCATGCCACTGTCCTGTGAATCTATTTGTAGAGCTAAGGCAAGGGCAGCTGATCTTGTCTCTGAATTATAAACACAATATAAACATAATTTTCTCAGGTGTCTCCCAAATTAGCAGGTCAGCTTTAGATTTGTTTGTAATAAAAGATGCTTGGCCTTATGGCCAGTTTCAGAAAATAGGTCTCAGAATGCTTTCATTCACGTTTAAGTGGGCAACAATATGTTATGATTCTCCTTTTATTTTCTTCCAAGTAAATTATTGGTAGGATAAAGATATTTTTAAGTCATAGAAAAAAATAACATCCATAAAATAGATTGATTCACACTGTTCAAATGTCATCTTGTGAGATTTAAACATATTGCATAAAGACAATAAATGTCATCCTAAAAGTTTAGCAATCAGCTGGACACATGTCTATTAAGTTTGATTACAATAATAAACCTGAGTGGTGTTAATTTGTAGAAATGTTAAATTTATTATTGCTTTTATATTACCTGAATAAATGGCTGATTCACTCCTTCCACAAATGATCATATGACTTGAAAAATATTTTCTGAAGTATAGATACGATATAACATTTTTATATGTAATTCTTCTTATGAAGTGTCCATAAAACACTTCACAGAAGAGGCTGAAACAGACAGAGAGGGTCTTCAAAATTAGATCCTGGGCAGTGATTATCATACAAGTAGAAAAGGAAAAACTGCAGGAAGGTGGACTAGAGCCAAAGACGAAATTTAATAATGGTAAAAATGCAAGTATTATTACAGACTACAGAAGCTACAATGAAGGGAGAATGTAAGGATGCAATAACATGAGGAGAAGATAAAGTTATTCATTTGATTTGAGGAAAGGAATATTAAAAATAAATAAATGGGAAGCAGTTCAAGAGAGAAAACAACACAAATATCCACACAATGAAAAGAGTCCGAAAGCCAGGAGTATGTGAGTTGGGTACGGCAGTGAATTTAAGAGAGTCAGAGTAGAACAAGAATCCATGTAAGTTTCAAAAACCAGGAACACAAGATACATATAGCTTGATGGAAAGTCAGTAAAGGTTATAGAAAACGAGTGTTCTGGTCCTGCTTCCTGGATCAAATGAACAGTGTGGACACAAAGTCTGACGGACCTGAGATTTAGAGAGAAGGGATTTAGGAAGATCAGAAAGGGGATTTGCAATAGCTGATGGGAAGTAATTAAGGCGTGAATAAGTACTTTTGTAGCCAGTGGTGTCTAACGGTAAGGATGAATTGTGGTGTTGGATTTACAGATGAATGATTGTGTTAAAGCACAGTGAGTTAGAGAATGAGTCAGGAACATGAAAAAAGAAGGATTTTTCATTGGCACAGAGATTATTTTGGTAGAAATTTAGGTTGTACCAAGGAGCATCAGGAAACTGGTGGTAGAGAATTCAGAGTGTGAAACAAAGGAGTATAGTGTATATTGTGTCATCTGCATATGTGATTGTCAAGTCTGAAGTGATATCATCACATGAGGGGACAGATCCTTAGCTGCATGCATTGAAATTGTCATAGCTCCGTTGAATTCAGTTGATCTATGACAATTTAGGCAAGTTGAGCATTTGACTCAAGATATCCAACAGTAAGAAGGCACATAAAAGACACACTTTGGAGCACTTCACATTGGAAAGAGAAAAAGATGATGTGAAGCCTCTGTTAGAAATGCAAAAGTTGTGGCTAGAGGGACCAGAAAAAACCCACTATAGGGATATGATTAAACAATCCACCCCAACATTCCTGCCTTTTTTCTTTCTTTTACCATTATTCTTAAAATCCCTAATTCTTTCAAAATAAAGCAAGGTGTCTTGAACTCATTTATAGTCTTTATTACAACCTCTTTCCACAGTAACTTATTCCATATATTTTATACCCTTTTTTCTGGAGAACCTTTGCCCAAGTACCCCCTATTTTTAAATATCAGTAGGTCTCATGCATTTTAAACCTCTTACTTCTGAGGGAATGCTGTTGTAACATTGTTGATGACAGCAATTTAGAGTAAAACACTGAATAATCTTGTGAAGACAAGTAGTGATGAAGCTGATAGATTGGGCAAGGGTGAAGATGCTATTAGTCTGTTTTTATGGGCCAGTCTACAATGAAAACTTACATCAGCATAGCTAAGTGTCTTAGGGGTGTGAAAAATCCACACATTTGAGAGATGTAGCTTGTCAGCCTATCCACCTGGTGTAGACAGTGCTTGGTCAATGGACGAATTATTCCATTGACCTAGCTACCATCTCTCAGGGGGGTGGATTAACTACAATAGTGATAAGAGAGCCCCATCTGTCACTCTAGTGGGTGTCTACACTGAAGTGCTACATCAGCATAGCTGTAGCGCCACAACTGCATCAGTTCAGCATTTTAAGTGTAGACCATAGGTCTCTTTATCCAAAGATCTCAAAGTGCTTTACAGAACTGTTTATTCTGCCTCCGTTTTACAGATAAAGAAACAAATGTACAGAGAAGTTAAGGGCCTGGACGTCAGAAGAGCTTAGTACCTACAGATCCCATTGAAATCAAAGGGAGCTGCATGTTCCCAGCCTATCTGGAAATCCAAGTGCTTTGTAATCTACCCAGGGTCATACAGTTGGTCAGCGAATCAGTGGCAGAGTCAGGAGTAGAATCCAAGTGTGTTGGCTCCCAGAACTCTGCTGAATCCACCAGACAATCAGGTGTATGGATTAATACACTGGGGCAGGACAGAACAACTGATCCTAGAAGTTTCACTGAGGCAGATCTTTTGTTCATGCTGAAGATTATATTCCGGTTGATTTACAGGCAGTAGAAGAAGTGGGAGGGTGTTGCATTGCTGGTGGTTCTAGCCAATAAATTGTGAAGTATAAAGCAGTTTGCTACTTTATTGAGTTTTATTAAGAATACTGAAGTGATATCTGCAGGTTAATTTCCTTTTTCATGCTTGGAGAGGAATGATGTATGATGAGAGCAGCATAACCAGGGATATGTGTCTACAGTACTCCTAGATTTATTTAAACTGCATTTGTAGATACAGAAAATCTGAAAAGAAAAATGTTGAGAGACTGAAAAGTGATAGAATTGTCATTTTCTGTTACCCAGGGATACATTCAAACCATTGGTAGTGCCACCAACATTTCCATGGGGAAAGAACAGTGTCTCTCCTGATTCAGAAAAAGGTTGTATTGTATATACAGCACCAACATTCTCATGGACTCATAGACATTAAGGTCAGAAAGGACCATTATGATAATCTAGTCTGACCTCCTGCACAGTGCAGGCCACAGAATCTCACCCACCAACCCCTGCAATAAACCTCTCACCTATTTCTGAGCTATTGAAGTCCTCAAATCATGGTTTAAAGACTTCAAGGTGCAGAGAATCCTCCAGCAAGTGACCTATGCCCCATGCTACAGAGGAAGGCGAAAAACCCCCAGGGCCTCTTCCAGTCTGCCCTGGAGGAAAATTCCTTCCCGACCCCAAATATGGCGATCAGCTGAACCCTGAGCATATGGGCAAGATTCACCAGCCAGATACCCAAGAATTCTCTGTAGTAACTCAGATCCCACCCCATCTAACATCCCATCACAGGCCATTGGGCCTATTTACCATGAATAGTTAAAAGATCAATTAATTGCCAAATTCATGTTATCCCATTATACCATCTCCTCCATAAATTTATCGAGCTTAATCTTGAAGCCAGATAAGTCTTTTGTCCCCACTGCTTCCCTTGGAAGGCTGTTCTAGAACTTCACTCCTCTGATGGTTAGAAACCTTTGTCCAATTTCAAGTCTAAACTTCCTGATGGCCAGTTTATATCCATTTGTTCTTGTGTCCAAATGGTACTGAGCTTAAATAATTCCTCTCCCTCCCTGGTATTTATCCCTCTGATATATTTATAGAGAGCAATCATAACTCCCCTCAGCCTTCTTTTGGTTAGGCTAAACAAGCCAAGCTCCTTGAGTCTCCTTTCATAAGATAGGTTTTCGATTCCTCGGATCATTCTCGTAGCCCTTCTCTGTACCTGTTCCAGTTTGAATTCATCCTTCTTAAACATGGGACACCAGAACTAAGCACAGTATTCCAGATGAGGCCTTGTATAATGGTACTAACACTTCCTTATCTCTACTGGAAATACCTCGCCTGATGTATCCCAAGACCGCATTAGCTTTTCTCATGGCCATATCACATTGGCGCCGCATAGTCATCCCGTGTTCCACCAATAGTCCAAAGTCCTTCTCCTCCTCTGTTACTTCCAAGTGATGCGTCCTCAGTTTGTAACAAAAATTCTTGTTATTAATCCCTAAATGCATGACCTTGCACTTTTCACTATTAAATTTCATCCTATTACTATTACTCCAGTTTACAAGGTCATCCAGATCTTCCTGTATGATATCCCGGTCCTTCTCTAAATTGGCAATACCACCCAGTTTTGTGTCATCCACAAACTTTATTAGCACATTCCCACTTTTTGTGCCAAGGTCAGTAATAAAAAGATTAAATAAGATTGGTCCCAAAACCGATCCCTGAGGAACTCCACTGGTAACCTCCCTCCAGCCTGACAGTTCACCTTTCAGTATGACCCACTGTAGTCTCCCCTTTAATCAATTCCTTATCCATCTTTCAGTTTTCATATTGATCCCCTTCTTTTCCAGTTTAACTAATAATTCCCCATGTGGCACCGTATCAGATGCCTTATTGAAATCGAGGTAAATTAGATCCACTGCGTTTCCTTTGTCTAAAAAAAATCTGTTACTTTCTCAAAGAAGATCAGGTTGGTTTGGCACGATCTACCTTTTTTAAAACCATGTTGTATTTTGTCCCATTTACCATTGACCTCAATGTCCTTAACTACTTTCTTCTTAAAAATTTTTTCCAAGACCTTGCATACTACAGATGTCAAACTACCAGCCTGTAGTTACCTGGATCATTTTTTTTCCTTTCTTAAAAATAGGAACTGTGTTCGCAATTCTCCAGTCATATGGTACAACCCCTGAGTTTACAGATTGATTAAAAATTCTTCTTAATGGGCTTGTAATTTCATGTGCCAGTTCCTTTAATATTCTTGGATGAAGATTATCTGGGCCCCCCGATTTAGTCCCATTAAGCTGTTCGAGTTTCGCTTCTACCTCGGATATGGTAATATCTACCTCCATGTCCTCATTCCCATTTGTCATGCTACCATTATCCCTAAGATCCTCATTAGCCTCATTAAAGACTGAGGCAAAGTATTTGTTTAGATATTGGGCCATGCCTAGATTATCCTTAACCTCCACTCCATCCTCAGTGTGTAGCAGTCCTACTTCTTCTTTCTTTGTTTTCTTCTTATTTATATGGCTATAGAACCTTTTACTATTGGTTTTAATTCCCTTTGCAAGGTCCAACTCTACTTGACTTTTAGCCTTTCTCACTTTATCCCTACATGTTCTGACCTCAATAAGGTAGCTTTTCTTGCTGATCCCTCCCATCTTCCACTCCCTGTATGCTTTCTGCTTTTTCTTAATCACCTCTCTGAGATGCTTGCTCATCCAGCTTGGTCTACAACTCCCGCCTATGAATTTTTTCCTCTTTCTTGGGATGCAGGCTTCCAATAGCTTCTGCAGCTTTGACCTGAAGTAATCCCAGGCCTCTTCCGCCTTTAGATCCCTAAATTCTTCAGTCCAATCCACTTCCCTAACTAATATCCTTAATTTTTGAAAGTCAGCCCTTTTGAAATCAAAAACCCTAGTCACAGATCTGTTTTTGTTTATCCTTCCGTTTAGTTTGAACTGAATTAGCTCATGATCGCGCGAACCAAAGTTGTCCCCTACAACCATTTCTTCTATGAGGTCCTCACTACTCACCAAAACCAAATCTTAAAATGGCATCCCCTCTTCTTGGTTTAACAACTACTTGATGAAGGAATCCATCAGCTATCGCATATAGGAAAATCTGAGCCATTCTTAAATATGGCATCACTTTAACTGTCAATATAGTATTTAAAAGAAAATGAGCTTTCCAGGAACCTTTCAGTTGTGTTTCTGCTTGGGTTTTTGATTTACAAAATCAGGTAGAATTATTGTTCACCATTGGGAAAAAATTGAGCTAATTAATTTGGCTTAATTCAAACAATACGGACTGTAAGAGGATATGTGATAGTAACATGCATGTGAAATGGTTACTTCTGTGTATGACAGCTTTGTGATAGGCCTGTCAGTTCTGAGAAATGTTAGAGCTTACTGGGGTAAATAAGCTTCCACCTCCCTGGGCAGTTCTTCATGAAACCTAATTTTTTCTGTCTTTCTCTGAGGCAGAAGTAGTTGCTATAGTCTAGGACTTAAGTTACCTCCCACAGGGCTCCTACAGACAAAAGAGAAAAGTCAAGAGTGGCTTCCTCTGAATGTTCATAGAATATTAGGGTTGGAAGAGACCTCAGGAGGTCATCTAGTCCAATCCCCTGCTCAAAGCAGGACCAATCCCCAACTAAATCATCCCAGCCAGGGCTTTGTCACGTGGGCCTTAAAAACCTCTAAGAACGGAGATTCTACCATCTCCCTAGGTAACCCATTCCAGTGCTTCACCACCCTCCTAGTGAAAGTGTTTCCTAATATCCATTCTAGGCCTCCCCCACTGCAACTGGAGACCATTGCTTCTTGTTCTGTCATCTGCCACCACTGAGAACAGAGAATGTTGTTTTGTTTCTTATAATATTTCCTTTTGTGTAGTTGATTGTGGTTTGTGTCTCCTTTGACCTTGTGATGGCAATGCCGTGGTCAAAAGGGAGAGGGGCTGGTGGACCCAACTGCAGTAGCTAACTGAATGGCCTATTTCAGAGAAGTCAACCAAGGATACTTTTTAGGCTGGCCCATTCTCTTACTTTACCCAGTTATGTCATAGCCAGGTAGGACTTCAGAGAGACAAAACTGTCTCAAGGTCATCCCTTTTTGACTTCCCTAATGGCAAGAACCATGGATGTAATGCAAGCATTGCATGCGCATATATGCACTGCACACTCACCAATTGGGTGGGAGCACTGTCGGGATTCATGGATTTTCACATTACCTTGAAAATGGGGTGGGAAGGGCCTGTGCTGCCCAGTAGGATCAGGATTTGGCTTTTCAGCACATTCCTACTTTTTTTGAACTCTGCCTCCTTTTCTGTCTCTTGGTGTTCACATTTTTATGGCTCCCTATCCCTCACATGAACATAATCTGTTCTTGTTTTTGTTTGTTTGTCCCACTGCCCTTTCTGCATTTTCTCTGAAGATGCTACACATGAAAACAGAAAGGATGACAGAAGAGTTTACAGAGTAGCAGTGTGTTCATGAAGTACAGTATAAAGTAAAGGAAGTTGTGCTCATTTTCTTTTAAAGACAGGCCCAGATATGGGGAACTGTTTATCAGTAATTTTGAAAACCTACAGCTAATGCATTCAAATGGCACCTAATGGCATAATGGCATGGTCATACCTTTCAGAAATAAAAGGCTCCACTGTTACTTTTTGTCAAAGAAATTGGTCTTGCAAACAAAAGTGAAATCCTTTTTTTTTCTTTTTTAATCATGTAGTGCTGCTCTTATGGAAGCTGTAAACATGTTTACAACCAATGTTCATTTCTTATATCAATCTCGGTGGTAATGCTAAGATATTAAATGACAGGTTTCAGAGTAACAGCCCTGTTAGTCTGTATTCGCAAAAAGAAAAGGAGTACTTGTGGCACCTTAGAGACTAACCGATTTATTTGAGCATAAGCTTTCGTGAGCTACAGCTCACTTCATCGGATGCATACTGTGGAAAATACAGAAGATGTTTTTATACACACAAACCATGAAAAAATGGGTGTTTATCACTACAAAAGGTTTTCTCTCCCCCCATGCTGCTCTCCTGCTGGTAATAGCTTATCTAAAGTGATCACTCTCCTTACAATGTGTATGATAATCAAGGTGGGCCATTTCCAGCACAAATCCAGGGTTTAACAAGAACGTCTGAGGAACAGTGGGGGGGGAAATAATAAACAAGGGGAAATAGGTTACTTTTTATAATGAATCAACCATTCCCAGTCTCTATTCAAGCCTAAGTTAATTGTATTTGCAAATTGGATACAATTAACTTAGGCTTGAATAGAGACTGGGAATGGTTGATTCATTATAAAAAGTAACCTATTTCCCCTTGTTTATTATCATCATCCCTCCGCCGCCCCCCCCTCCCCCTCCGTTCCTCAGATGTTCTTGTTAAACCCTGGATTTGTGCTGGAAATGGCCCACCTTGATTATCATACACATTGTAAGGAGAGTGATCACTTTAGATAAGCTATTACCAGCAGGAGAGCAGGGTGGGGGGAGAGAAAACCTTTTGTAGTGATAAACACCCATTTTTTCATGGTTTGTGTATATAAGAGCATCTTCTGTATTTTCCACAGTATGCATCCGATGAAGTGAGCTGTAGCTCACGAAAGCTTATGCTCAAATAAATTGGTTAGTGTCTAAGGTGCCACAAGTACTCCTGTTCTTTTTTTTAAGATATTAAATAAAATTGTTGAAGCAGCTATATGCAGTGTACTTGACAAATAACCGAATCTGCTTTTCAAATTATAATTATTTTGTGTGTGCCTGGTACTTTACTGTAGTTAAGTAAACATTCACCCCATGCCTCCATTTTAGAGTTTAAGATGAGAGCATTCGGGCAGATGTTGGAAGTAGTGCATGTGTGAGTTCAAGTCAACTCGTTTTTTGTCCCCTGAAGTAAAAAGAATGTGGTGAAGGAGCAATATAGCAACATTAAGTTTAACCAACAAAAGGACAGGGATTTATAGGCAAGATGACATTTTCCTTTTCTAACATGATTTACACTGTGAAGTGTTTATCAATCTTCTTGCTTTTTTTGTTGTCGTTCACTCCCCCCCCCACCCCAGCTGTTGGTTAATGTGTTTTGCAGTTAGAGGCCCATTATTGGCAATGTAAATGTTTACATAATGCTCAGCATCTGCACCATAATATGCTTAAATGAAAACAACACAACCCCAAACCAATCAAACGTTACTAAGACACTTCTCTGAGTTTTTCATGGGAGGACTGCATTCCATTCATGACCCTTTGCAATCAAACCAGTTTACGAAAGGTTTACCCAATTTACTACTAAGGCCTGGATGCAAACCAATATTACAATCAGTGGGTCTAATTCTGCAAAGATTTTCACCCCTTGCGATACCCTAAAAGTCAAGAGGCCTCTTTGTATGATTTTATTATGACATTACATATCACTTCCAGGATGAGTTTGTTTGGATTGCGCAAGGAGTAGGTCAGGATAGAAATTTTCCCTTGGGTTCTTTTCTGGCTTTTCAGTGCAACCTTGAGCCAGACAAATCAGATAAAAAAAATGACTTAGTATTTGATTTGTGGCTAAACTTTACTACTACAGTAAATAATGGGAGTGATGAAATTCCTTTTGGCTGAGGAGCTTCAAACAGTCACTTTTCTATATGAAAGCAGACCCTGGGAAACAATCATAGTGGTAACATTACATTTTTTGATAGATTGAATCTTCAAATATCTAAGTCATAAGTGGACTGAAAAAATAGTATCTCTTTTGTTAAAATATAAACTAATAGTCAAGTGTGTTTCTAGGAAATGAGATTTGATTGTGGCACTAATGCTATTTCCGTAACGATTTTTATACTGTTATTCTAATGCAAGTGCCCATTACTGCTGACAAATAGTATTTGGGAGCCATAAAATTGGAGTGTCCACAACTATCTCAGCTCTGTCAGGAGCAGCAACATGAAATTAATATTTTAGATTTCCATTTGAGTTCGTGAAAAACATAATCACAAGCTATCAGTGTCCTGTAGCTGTCTGGAATTGACAAATTCTCAATATACTTTAAAAGTGTGATTCTGTGCTTTCATGCCGAGATCTGAAGTTTTGTTCATGATGACAACTGATTTTAGATGGATTCTTATTTCTACTGGTAGTTATTTGTAGGTTGTTTTTTTAATAAAACCACGATTTGAAAGAAGCGAAGATACAGAAGAGGATGTATTCAGTATGAAGAGACTAATGATTCTGTGAAATCTGACTCAGTTTCCCTGAAAATTTTTCTTCTTTGTGGTAACTGCAGTGCTGCTACATAGTATGATAGTAAAGTAAACATTTGCCATTTATGATGGTGCAACTATAGAAAGTCAGATTACAGATTTTTCTTTTCTACATTTATTTTCACCATGTAGTCCATTTTGTTTGACGGTTATAATAATTGTTTGTTAGTCCTGGGGTTTTAAAAACTGTGAGTACCTTTTGAGGATGGCTGAGGTGATGATGATGACTTGCCATACATTAGCTACTCATTTTTATTCTTGATGTTAGTGTTGTTAGTTTTCTCCTGTGAAAGTTTTCTCTTTTTACTCCTCATATTCAGTACTCATCTACCAATGCAGAGACTCTTCTGTGCAAATCCTACCCACCAAAACCACAGAAACTATCTTATATTGGAACTGGAAGACATTTTTCCTGATGCCAGAACTGATGGCACAATAAAGTGAAACCATTATAAGAATTTCTCAAATATGCATTGCCATAGTGATTAACATTGGATGCCTGGCAGAGCACTGCCTTTCCATGAGTATGGCAAAAGTTCCTGTCAATTAAATGGTGAAGTATTTGGTAGCATGTGCCAGTCTAGAAATCACAAATTATGTATAAATATTTGACACCACAACAGATGGTATGGCCTAGATCACATGTAAGGTATCATGTTTTCTTCTGTGCCACCTCCTTCTCCACTCACCTCCCTTATTCCCCCCGTCAACTGACTGTAAACGACATGTGTTGCTTACTAAAGGGTAGAGTTCTTGGAACTATTAAGTCATTTTAGTTTCAAAACCCAGCTTTGGCTGAATAGAATTTCTGAGAATTAAACTCACCAATGTGCAACAAACATTTCATAAGCCTGAGTAATGTCCTTGGACTTCTCTACATAACATCTGATCTGGTGTACATTACCTACTATAACTATAATGGTAAAGTAGAGAAATTTGAGAGCACTACAACACACATACCAAAAATCTGACTTTTGTTTCCCGCAGAAAACTTTTAATCCTAAACATTTCATTACCTCTGCTGCTGACCCTTTACATCAACTAACCTTCTAAGTAAGGGACACTGATCTTTCTGATGTACCTCTATCTTTATGAGGGATATTCCTTTCTCCTTGGTAAGAGGGAAGTTGACCTGCAAAGAGGTTGAGACGGTTGAGATGGTGAAGGTGCTGGGCAATCTAAGACCAGAATGACGGGCTTCAACAGCCCACTATCCCAGCACTCCTACTGAACCCCCCTCCCCTCTCAGAACCTTACATCATAGTGTAGGTCTTTGAATGAGTGGCTGGGGAGGTGAATTAAATTAAACGAATGGGTGAGTGGCTGAGGTCGGTTAGACCAGAGCAGAGGAGAGGGGAGCAGGACTCAGGCAGTTGGTGGCTAGGATGAGAACCTAGATGTAATCATGTTGCAAATCATTGTTAGTTGATGGCCAAATTTGTTTAACATATTTGTTATCTTTTCTTGTTGAGGCTGGCAATATTTTTAATGAAACAAGTAATTGTGTGGATATTCCACTATCATGTACTTAAATCAAACTCATAAGAGTCAAAGGCTGGTACAATAAAATTTTGTGGAAAGCAAAGTTCCAGAATGACAGGACAGAGGATTAGTCTTCCATAAGACTGGTGTGGGGAAGGTAGAGGTGCTTTGATACTGCAAATGCATCAGCTGTGCATTTTGAGGAGAAAAATATTTTATATACCCACTGCGTCCAATAGGAAGCAAAGCAAGGAAGCAAACACCCTACACTCAACTTTTGAGTTCTTCACAGTAATTGGGTGTGAACTCCTAGCTCTCTCTCTTTCTTCTGCATTTTCCCCTGCACTCCTGAGATTAATCACCACAAACTCCCTTGCTAGGAACCCACTCAAACCAGATGCCATCTATAGGGCCTAATTAATTAATTAACTTGAAGGGTGTGCTGATCAAGCACAGATGGATGGGCCCTATGTTACACGTAAGGGCTAGTCATCTTGTGACAGTTTCTTACACCATGACTGACGTTAGTGCAAATGCTTAAGTAAAAGGCAGACATAGTGACAATACTTCAAAACAGCTTTAAAAATAATCAAACCTGGCTACATTCAGAAGTTATTTAAGTACATGGAACATTGTTTGTTATGATCAGACAACTGAAAAGTTCTTGGAAGCAATGCGAGTTTTTAACCCCCTTCAAGGCTTCTTATGCTACACTGGTACATAGAGAGGATCATATCTGTTCCAGCATACTAGCCTTTAGGGTAAAACCCAGTATGCCAGAACTTAAGTAAATTGAGATTGATAGATTGAAAGCAGTAACATCATTCTATTTTGGGTGTCTAGCGCAAAATATCTTTCAGCTATGATAGATTTTGCAGTTGTTTTTCTCTGGGTGAAAGTGCTGAAGATTCATTGCATGTAATCTTGCACTGTTAAATTATAAACATGGGAGCACAAAACAAGAGACTTTGTATCAAGCATGTTGCCACAGAATGAACTCATCTGAGGAAGCTAAAGTCACTATGGTCCAGTGTTTCTCAAATGTGGCCACCAGGGGGCTTTTCTTGTGGCCACAGCCTCCTGGGCTGGGATGGGGGGAAATATATTGGCCCCTCCCCTCCTGAATGCACTGCCTTGGTGTTGATTGCTGCCGCCGCCAGCAAAAGTTTGTGCCCTACCACCTTCTGGCGATACCTGGGGCACAACCCTGGAGTAACAGGCGGCCAGTGAATTCCCACCTTCCCAGGGGCAGTGGGGCTCAGGCTTTGGGCTTCAGCCATGAGATTGCAGGGTGAGGGGCTTTGGACTCCAGCCCCAGGCTCTAGCTGTGTTGTGGCAGGCCCCAGGGCTTTGGGCTCCAGCTTCCTGCTGCCTCCTCTGACCCCCCCATCCAGGGCTTAATTTGTCCCCAGGCTAGGCAGGACTGGATAAGTCTGCTGTGAAAAGTGATACTTGTATGTTTATTAATATCACTTTTAACAACAGACTTAGTAGCTAGCAATAAATAAGTTACAATGATTTGGATAGGTATATGTGCATATTTCTTTGTTTTTCCTAAAGCTAATGCAGTATTGTAGAAAAAAGTGTGAGAGCAGCCACCAGCAAGAATTGGTGGCCGCACTCTGAAGCCACCAAAAATTTGTCCTGAGAACCCCTGACTGTTCCAGAACTTTTGTTGCAGTTGATTTTATGAAGCGTTATTTTTGAACCAGTTATCTACAAGCTATCATTTGATTGTGCACCTTTATCTTGAAAATTCTAATAATCAGAAAAATGAATGGAAAGTCTTTACATTCTTGAGGTGTCAAAACTTCTAGCAGCTTAGCAAAGCGCATTGTTGGTTGAAAATGGTCATAGAAATGTTTGAGTGTATATATGATACGTAAATTTAATATTATCCCTTGAAATTTGCCACTTGCTTCCTGAAAACCACAGACTCCAGATTAGTACTATTAGTAAGAATGAATGGAAGCCAAGTTTGCTGCTTTTCAAACACTAACATCTGTTTTGCAGTGCATGGAAAGAAACATCACAACCATTGCATATAGTGATTTAATTTCACAAGGAAACACATTTATGTTAATTTTGGCATGTACACTGAATACTGACATTTGTATACATTTTCTTCAGGAAAAATGTAAATTATTTCAGATGAGAGTTATGTGCTGATTTTTAAGTGAGGATGTCTCTGGATTTTTTTCTGTATAAATACCGCATTCACATAAGAGTTCAGTTTTTCTTCAGCTGCGAACAGTAGTGTTGACTATTTGATATGTGTTCCATTTGTCTGGTGTAAAAACTGCAGAAGAAAGTTAATTATGAAGACTTTGAGGCTTTCATCACTTTCCAACTTTAATGACATTTTAAAATATAGTGAGATGTACGTTGTTGCAGTTGGTAATAGTTCAATGTGTCTTGATACTTATGTCAAGTACCACTCAGAAAGGTGGTGACAGGATATAGACAGGAAGAGGTTAACCCCATACCGTAGGCTAAGGAGCCCACGCCCCCTCACCTGGCATGCTCCAGCTAGAACCACAGTATAAAAGGGAGCAGCTCAGCATAGTCAGGGTTGACCATGGAGGAGAGAGGATATACATTGCTGGCTCCTGCCTGGGAGCTATCAGAACCCCAAAACGCAGAAGCCAGGCACACCAAGACCCAGGTCAATACCCAGCTGTCTGTGGACACCCACAAGGGAAAGGAGTCGCAGGGAACTTCACCTGCCGACCACCCTGAAGAACTAGAGGACCTGTGGATTATGGAGCAGGAAGATAAGGTGGGAAGTAGCCTAGGGGAACCAGACATTGATCCAGTTGTGGAACTGGGAATGGAATTAGTGTTTCAGGGAGATCTCCGCTGACTCAGTGGCAGATACACTCGTCAGTGATAGGGCCCTGGGCTGGGACCTAGTGGAGTAGGGAGGTCCTGGGTCTTCCTACCCAGGCTGCCGACCCACCCCGGTTGGTGGCCCACCCCCTTTTTGGCCACGAAGCCATGCTGCCTTGCACAGAAGGACAGTCCTATTGACTTTGGACTTTAGGCCATGCTGCCCTGAGCAAAAGGGCAGCCCTGTTGACCCTGGACACTTGTCCATGATGCACTGCACAGAAGGGCAGCCCTATTGACTCCAGCAACTAGGTCACGCTGCCCTGCACAGTGCACAGAAGGGCAGCCCTATTGACCCTGGACACTAGGCCATGCTGCCCTGTGTAGAAGGGTAGCCCCATTCACTCTGGCCTCTAAGCTGTACCTCCCTGCGTTGAAGGGTGGTCCTATTGGCTCCAGCCTCTATGCCATACTGCCCAGACTCTAAGGACAGGTCACTGGCACTGGCCATTGTGCCATATTGTTCTGAGCTATAGGGCTCCCCTAACAGACATAGGCCACTCAGCCAGGCTGCCCTGAATTTAAGAGCAGCCTCCATCCCCCCGATTCAGACCATTAGGTCATACCCTCCTGAGAAGAGGTGCAGTTGTTTGGACTTGGTCACAGCGTCAAAACACTCCAAAGAGGTGACGGTATTCCTGCCCTGTGACAGAAGTATTAAGGATTACATTATGGCTTTGTTATTGGTGCTAGTACTGCCATTAAAGGCTGACACACCAAAAAAGGAGGTTCAGTCATGGAGTATAATAATCTTAAAAGGACACGCAAAAAAAACCCATTGCTATCACTTGCTATCACTTACTCAGATGTTGGTGTAGGTGATCTATCACGCTCACCTACTAATGCCTTTTAAAATTGTGTTTGTAATATATTCAGTTTGGAAGCTGGACGAAAATTTCCTTGAACATTTAGGAGAAATGCAGCAAGGAATCAATTCTGAAGCACTTAGAGGAGAGGAAAGTGATCAAGAACAGTCAGCATGGATTCACCAAGGGCAAGTCATGCCTGACTAATCTAATTGCCTTCTATGACTAGATAACTCGCTCTGTGGATGAGGGGAAAGCAGTGGACATGTTATTCCTTGACTTTAGCAAAGTTTTTGTTGAATTTACTGTTGAATTTCTCCCACAGTATTCTTGCCAGCAAGTTAAAGTATGGGCTGGATGAATGGACTATAAAGTGGATAGAAAGCTGCTTAGATCATCGGGCTCAACGGGTAGTGATCAATGGCTCCATGTCTATTTGGCAGCCGGTATCAAGCTGAGTGCCCCAAGGGTCAGTCATGGGGTTGGTTTTGTTCAATATCTTCATTAACGGTCCGGAGGATGGCGTGGACTGCACCCTCAGCAAGTTTGTAGATGACACTAAACTGGGAAGAGTGGTAGGTATGCTGGAGGGTAGGGATAGGATACAGAAGGACCTAGATAAATTAGAGGATTGGGCCAAAAGAAATCTGATGAGGTTCAACAAGGACAAGTGCAGAGTCCTGCACTTAGGACGGAAGAATCCCATGCACCGCTACAGACTAGGGACCAAATGGCTAGGCAGCAGTTCTGCAGAAAAGGACCTAGGGGTTACAGTGGACAAGAAGCTGGATATGAGTCAACAGTGTGGCCTTGTTGCCAAGAAGGCTAACGGCAATTGGGGCTGTATAAGTAGGGGCATTGCCAGCAGATCGAGGGACATGATCGTTCCCCTCTATTCGACATTGGTGAGACCTCATCTGTAGTACTGAGTCCAGTTTTTGGCCCCACACTATAAGAATGATGTGGAAAAATTGGAAAGCATCCAGCGGAGAGCAACAAAAATGATTAGGGGACTGGAACACATGAGTTATGAGGAGAGGCTGAGGGAACTAGGAATGTTTAGTCTACGGAAGAGAAGAATGAGAGGGGATTTGAAAGCGGCTTTCAACTGCCTGAAAGGGGGTTCCAAAGAGGTTGGATCTAGACTGTTCTCAGGGGTACCAGATGATAGAACAAGGAGTAATGGTCTCAAGTTGCAGTGGGGGAGATTCAGGTTGGATATTAGGAAAAACTTTTTCACTAGAAGGGTGATGAAGCACTGGAATGCGTTACCTAGGCAGGTGGAATCTCCTTCCTTTGAGGTTTCTAAGGTCAGGCTTGACAAAGCCCTGGCTGGGATAATTTAGTTGGGGATTGGTCCTGCTTTGAGCAGGGGGTTGGACTAGATGACCTCCTGAGGTCCCTTCCAACCCTAATATTCTATGATTCTATAAAAATATTTCCTGTGTATGAAATAATGGTTCTGGGTTCAGTTCAGGAACACCCATTATTATTTTAAACCTTTGGATTTTTGTTACAGTTTGAAACATTGACACAGGTGTGCATTCACTCTTACGCCTGTGTGAAAATATGTAGTAGGCCAAATCATACAGCCCTTGCTTGGTAGGAGTTTTGGTTCAGTAAACACAAATTCTGTAACCCTTCCTGACAGCAGGAGTTTTACCAGAATATGATATTTGGCCATTTGTTATATATATAAATATAAGCTTTAAACAAGCAGATCACCCAGTGCCCAAAATATGAATACCTTTTGGCCCTTGCAGGAAAGGACCAGGCTCGTGATTACACTTGTGAACAATCTTGGCAGTGTACAGACAAATGAATCTCAAGTGTTCTTCAATTTTCTCTCTCCTTCTTACCACTCTGTAGTACTTCACTTTCATATTTGACTTGACCAGATTGCATGTGCAGTTCTGTTATTGCCAGCATATGTCAACAACAGTGTCAATGAAAGTACCCTGCCCTTCATTCCACAGTCAGACAGTTCTTCCCTACATTAGTCCCAGATCCTGCAAAGTGAACATTGCATATATACTCCTTCCATCCAGTGGACACCAAGGAAGTAATGATGTGTAATTATTATTTTTTCTGTACATTTGCATCTGTCTCAGGAAAGGTGTGATCCTATAAGTTGTCTGGTTTGTGTGGTGGTTTTTACTCTGAGGCTTGTAGCTTTCAGTATTACTCTCACATTCTGGATTTTAAAAAAAGACATTTTATTTTTCTTTTGGTGGGAGCTGGGGGGAGGCAGGAAGGGGAAGATTATTGCAATTATAGCTGTTATTCCTAACTTATTAACCTTTTTAATAACTCAGAGGGAGAACTAATGATTCTGTGCTGCAAATACTGTATCAGTTGTTTCATGAACATTTTTGGACCTGGTCCTGCAGTCTATATATACACAAGTATTCTCATGGAACTCGTATTCCTTGTGTGTAAGGGTTGTAGTATCATGCCCTATATCGTCACTTTTGCTGTAGTTAAAAGACATGGCAATATTTTAGGGAGGGTTAAGAGACTGGTGAGGTAGAGGCTGTGACAAGAAATGCATAAACACTGGTTCCTCTAGAGCAGTTAAAACTGATATGACTTGCTATTACAATAGCAGCTAAAAGGATAATAATGGTCTTTGAAAATTAAAAAGCTCTAAGGCAGAAATGTCTTACTGTACATCGAGTGTGTGGAGGAATCAATTACAAATGTTGCTTGCTCTTCCCTTCAAAAGACACAAGTCATGCCATTATATTTATTTTAATGCTTTTATTAGTGAGATAAAATATCTGGGACTGGGTGGCATCAGGAAAACTTTGGTATGAATGTAGACCAGGGTACTTTTTTATTTTTGGCTTTGTGGCCTCTCTTAGACTGTCCTGAGGGGACTGTGTGTGTTTGACATCTCATTCTAAAGTATATAAAATCATAAAAATAATTGTAAGATCTGTGATAGCGTCATTCATCTCAATAATTGTCATTAGTCCTATCAAAACAAGAAGCACATAATAACAATGCAGTGATTATGTATTTTCCAAGTTTTAAGTAGCAGAAGACACAGATTTACAGAAAGCAAATTCCTTGCAGCCATGCCACAATAACACTGCAGCTGTATTACAGGCAAGTGTGCTAAATTGGCTAACTGGCTGGCATGAATTATGCCGTTACAAAACTGGTTAATTCATAATTCAGAGAAGGTTGGCTTCAAAGCTACCTTATTGACATGCCTGAAGAAAGTGGATGGAACTAATTAACACTCAGCATTATATAATAGGAAGAATTAAATAAAGCAGCTTCAGTGTTAAACTCAGACCCCTATGAAGATATTCCCTTTAGTTATGGGGATTTTGGAATGATGGACAGGCTAAACCAAAACTCATAATCCTATTACAGTCTCCTACACCCATCTAATAAGCTTAAAGGGCTGGGGTTGTTTTGGTTTTTGGGTTTTTTGGGTTTTTTTTTTTTTTTTTTTACAGTCTATGATATTGCCTTTTCCCTATAGTTTTTCCTGATAATATATTATTTATTGTACACATTGAACATCTTCTTATTTAAAATGTTTGTATAAATGTTGATATATTTTAACTGTAATTGTGCTATTGGCTTCTAGGGATTTTAAATTATAACAGAATACCTTTAGTAAAAATATGAGGAACATAAATATGATAATTATAACTGAACCTTTACAAGGGTGATATATATGGAAATATCAAACCCGTAGGGGTATCATGAACTACAGAGTGCAAACAAGTGATGTTTGAACTGTATTATATACTCTAGTGCTTCTGTTCCCCCAGAGTTATTATTGTATCTGAGATTACTCACACCTCCTGAAGTAGCTTTCTTCCCCCCACAACTTCTACCCCCACTAAACAATTATTGTGAGAGACAATACTCATGTTCCGATGGCTGGAAGAAGATGAAGCTGGTGGTTTAGACTAGTGAATCAATTTTCAGCTGAGCTATGTGGTTCATATGAATTAATTGACCCTTTAAGAGCATTTGTCTGACTATCAAACTTCTCATTCAGTTCAATGAGCTTTGTAATTATCATTTAACTTAAATTTTGCAAGATACTGTTTATATCAATACACTAAGAATGATGTGTGGAATTTTTTGGCTGCAAATCATGTGACATTGTTCACAATTTGAAAGTTGGATGTATACGTTATGCTTTCTGTGCTCATGTTCCAATTTTTAACGATGTTAACCTACTGGGGTGAATTAGCAGCTTATTGAACAGGAATAATGCTTATCTATAACTAGACATAGAATAAATAGATGATACAAATCTCAACTGTTAATTGCTGACACTTTTGTCTGAAGTTCTATCTGAGTTCTAATTCAAAATGTGTTTACCAATGCCAATACCAATGTTGTGTGCACCAACCCACACAACAGAAATATCTTGCTTATTTATTCATGTAAAAAACAAAACAAAAAACCCACACTTTTTTGGGCCATATTGTTTTGGGGCCTTATATGGGGGTCAGTCAGAGAAGGAACTTGTCCTTACACTTCACACTAAGAAAATTAGCTTAAAGATCATTTTAGCCTTAATTATATAACATCTAGATTAACGTGGTGGGACAAACAAAGCAGGGCTTCTATAAAGAAAAGATATTCCTCTCTAATGTAGTTGAATTTATTGAGTGTGTCAGCAAAATAGTACATAAAAGAGAACCAAATGATGTAATTTATTACCTTCAAAACAGACTTTTAAGCATGCACACTACATAGTCATGAACAAGAGGTAAAGCATTGAAATAGCTTCAAAACTGGCTATGAATCTGCAAGCAAGGGTAGGAATAAATGGTCAATTTTCATCACGGCTAAATGTGTCACGGGATTCTCTGCAGTTCTTTACCTATTTTAATATATGTAATCTGTAAAATGAGATAAACCTGGAGGTGATAAGTGTTCAGATAATTCAAAATTATTTAATTTAAGTAAGTGTGGAGAAGACTGTGGTTAACTTCTGAGGACACTAATAAAACTAGATAAATTGGCAATATGTGGCAGATAAAATTAGCTCTGGCAAATGGAAAGTAATGAATGTTGAAAGGAATACTTTTATCTACATATACATGTTCTTTTATCTACATATATGTAGATAAAAGTGTGTGTGTGTATATAAATATGTATTACTGGGTTTGAAATTAACTTTTTTTACATAGGACAAATAGTATTATTGTGGAGAACTAAATGCGAATCTGTTCTTGATGGGCAGCGGCAGTCAAAAAATAAACTGGGTTGTATAAAGAATCAAATAAAATACTAGTTGTATTTCAAAAAATATTTATAGCAGCAATAGAAGAGGTTCAGAACTAAACAAGCAAAATTATTAAAAGCCTGGAAAGTTTTCATGTGAAGAGGTTGAAAAGATCAGCACTGTTTAGTTTAGAGAGGGGACAAATAAGCGGAGGCCTTCATTAAAGGGATACAAAATTGTAAATAGTATAAGTAAATAAGGCCAGGTCTACAGTGCAAACTTTAGTGCAGTATTCTTGGTTAGGTGTGTGATTTTATGGGGTTTTTTTAGGACATTTCTATACAGGCAAGGACCTAATGCAAATGCAGTTATACTGGCAAAAAAGTGCTTTTCCCAGCATAACTTATTTTGTTTTGGAGAGCTGGTATAAGCTATGCCAGCAAAAGAACTCTTTTGCCTATTGTATAAGTTGCATCTACGCAAGGAGGGTTTGCCAACATAGCTGTACCGGCAAACCTTTTCTGTATAGACTAGGACTAGGGATGTTTGTTTTTACCCTTTCTCATGATACAAAAACAAGCTGACATTTAATTAAATTGAAAGGCAATAAATGTAAAACAGATATTTTTTACACAATGTATAATTAACTTGTGGAACTCACTGCCATAAAATATCATGGAAGCAAAGGGTTTAGTATGATGATTTTTTTAAAGGGTTAGACATTTACATGTACTATTAAAATCCTCAGTCACATTAGATCCCAATCACATTCACAGTACATTAGGTCCTAGTTCAGTAAAGTATCCTTATTTCAGAGGGCTGCTTACATATGTACTTCACTCCCATTGAAGTTAATTGGAATTAACGTGCTTAAGTACTCTCCTGAATTAGGGCCTTACACAGGATAAAAAGTATAAGGGACATAAATCTGGATGCTTCAGGGCATAAGACATTGATCAGGTTAGGCAGAAATTGTGCCTACTAGCAGATTACTGCATAATTGTCCAGCATGAGGAGGTTTGCACCTTCCTCTAAGTATCTGTTATTGGCCATCAGACACAGGTACTGGATTTGAAAGGCCACTGGACTGAACTTGAATGGTTATCTTTATGTTTGAATGTGTCCTGGACCCTCACTGTTATGCACTAGGATTGTTGAACCCTTGAAAGGGCTACGTCAAGACCCTGCCATCAGAGCTTCTATAGTGTAATTTCATATCAGTATCTCCATGAAAATTTGCAAAGATGAAACACCGAATTCTCATATTTGTATGTGTTATTGTCTCAACATAATGCCACTGAGATGCTCAAAGTTTGGAGTAGATGCAGTTCAGAAATTGTTCCCAAAATGAGTTCACATTTCTTCCCACCAACCTTGGATGTTAAGGTGTTTGTGCTGTGTACGTTTGTCCCTTTTGTGTTCTGTGTATACATCTAGTATAACTACTTAAAACAACTTCGTTTTCTTTGTCTCTCACACACATACACACACACACACACAAATGTAATTAAAAGAATCCTGTGTCTTCCCAGGTGGTTTAGATAGCATGAGTTTTCTTTATGATATTGGTAGAGGTAGGATGTTGATATATTCATTAATAATAGTAGCAGTCTTAATAGCAACATAATATAGTTTTTTATTATTTCTGTAATGCCAGAGTTTTAAATGGAATTTGACAGAGATATACAAGAGGACATGGTCTGTCCTCTGAGGAGCTTACATGAAGCTTAGTGCTGTTTAGATTATGTTGTGAAGGATGTTCTCTGGTATGTTTTGTTATATTTAAATTAATCTGTATGAAGAGCTCTTTCTACCTGGCATTTCCAATATTCATAGACTTCTTTTAGTGAGAGAAGAATTACTAACCCGTAGGTAGGATTCTGTGAGACTAGTATAATCAATATACACACTATCCCATCCTCTCCCACCTCCCCCAGGGAAGTTTTATATCATAATTTTAAATTGCTATCTTTAAATCAGATATGAAATATAGAATTTACTGTATGACTTAAAAAAATTAACTGTCTTTGAATATGTCTTTGGATGCCATGCACTAGATGCCTCACATTCAGGAGTGTGAATCCATTCTACAGGTCAATAGTGCTTTTAGAGAAATTTGCTTATAGGTACGTAATTGTCCTTTTGATTAAAGCAATTGCAAATTATTCACATAAAATTGTACAGAAGTGGCTGTATGCTTGTAAATCAGTGAAGATATTAAGAGAATGGTTTGCCAAGCTTTCGATTTTTTCCCTACAAAGTAATAATAGAGGAGGTAAAGAAAAGACACTTCACAACTGAAATAGGGTAAAATATCAGATTGTTAAATTTGTTGCATATTTAAGTAAAGAAACTATTGATCGAGCAGATTTCCAAATGAATCTTTGGAAAAAAAATCCAAAAAAAACCCCAAAATGAACTCAACAGCATTCCTGCAGGGATTGGCCTTCATCAAATGTTTCCAGTGGTTTTTGGTACCTTGGCACTACAGTCATACCACTGGGGGGGTTGAGAGACAATGCCGAGGGTAAAATTTCAGTTCATTGCTTCCGAGGAGATGTGTGCAGGCTTTTGAGCTGAAAGGTTCATTAGGTCAGACTACATGAGCTGTCAGTTAGCCCAAGAAGACAGGAATGTATTTTTTTTTCTTCCTACGAAAGGAGGAGGGGAAATAATCCAACTTTAGGAATTGCATCATTCACTTCCTACAATCACAGTTCCTATACTATCAAGTTGTACATCTTTACATTCTGCAAGAATTAAAGGATAATAGGTAAACTAGAATTGGATATGTGATTCAATCATAACTAGATTATTTAGAAGATTTTTATTTATTAAGTATGGTGAGATTTATGTAGGTTTGAATAGGAAGCCAAATGCTTATTCTTTAATGCCAGTGATATATAAACTATAATAGTATGATGTACAAACAACAATTTTAAATTAAACCAGTTTCTCAGTTTTGTTCTCTTACAGACAAATTAAAGTAGTCAGTGTCTGCTTCATCCTTTAAAGATGTTAAATAACTAGTGTCTAACTTTTGGTTTGTGTCAGATATTCTGAAGATACTTCATAAATTCTTTTCCTTATGAGCATGTTCATGTTTCAAAGCAAGGGTGACTTGGACAGCCTATTCCATTATACATAAGTCTATTTTATTTCTAAGTGTCATCCATTAGGACAAACATCTTGAAAAGGACACTGACTGAAATTTCATTCCTTGTCCTAACGGGTAGAAATAAAATAAAGTTATGTTTAATGGAATAGATTATCTAAAATTCCTGTTTTTGAAGAGTGGATGTTATGAATATTTATTAAATAGATCCTAATACTAACAGACATCCATATCATAGGAAATAACACCTATTCATTGAGGGCAACAATGTTTGCATCACAGCAGCAAAAGTAATATAGCTGCCAAACGGGCAGAGACTAAATAAATTAAGAAAGAAATTTTGTATTAAACTTATTCTCAGAGTAAAAATTCATTACAATCTAGTTGAAAATTTTCCTTCAATGAAGAGGAACAGTTTTTAGTACTAATTTCCCCTTTAGATGAAATATTTTTATCTTAAACTGTTGTTAAAAGGCAATTTCAGTAATATTATCGTAACTATATTATACACTGCTGCTGTTAGAAAAGGCAGCTGAAAGGATAGGACATTCAAAGGCAGAGCAATGTAATGGAGTGCAGGCCCTGCACAGAAATTATGTTCCCCAATTCACAGAAAGATGCTCAACAGAAAGATGCTCAAAAATTGCTGCAATATTGAGCTGCCTAATGCAGAATGCATCCCGTCATGAGAAAAAAAAATGCGGTACACCAAATAGCACTGGTCATGGACTGAAACATCTATTGAAGGAAAGTGAAGAAAAAAAAACACCTCATTGATACTGGGAAGACATGGTACACTGTACAACCACACATATGGCTGAATCTGTAGTAGGAGGCCTATGGGAATGTGTAGCCAACCTTGTCATCTGATATTAAGGCCACACATTTTCAGATGGCACCTGTGTACTTAAATATACACTGAAACATTTATCTTTTGCCATATGGGGGTGGAATGATGTGAGTGTGCAGATTTTTTTGCTAGTAAGTTAAAGCTACTCTGAGCAACTTTACTTTTATAATTCATTTCCTGTAGCAGCCTACTTTGTTCTTCAGGATAGCATATGTGTTATTTTTGTCTTTGTCCTGACTCCCACCAAGTTACTTCTGACTGTGCCCACTTTTTTAATGAGATCTTTTAGGAATCTTTTATGTAGATTTTTTTTTTCAGTGTGGCCCTACCTTAGGAAAATGTGTGTATTAGATAGCCTTTCACTGTACCTTTGACTTGAAGGCAGGCACTAAACTACCTGTGAGCCGTTTTTCTATGTCTGTGTGCTAAAAATTAGAGTAACCTTCAGAAGTGCACCTATGTTATGGAGAAAGCACTCTAGAAACTCCTGTAAATAAAGACAATACAAAACCTGACTATGCCCAAACCATAACCACCTATTTAATACTGTATTACTGATTGTACACTGTCCTACTGACATAAACCAGAAACATTATCCCATGCAGCAGGTTCACAAAAGAGTTGCAAATACTGGTTAAGGGGAGTATAATATGGGTGCAATCAGAGTACTATCAATGCACTGCAGAAGTTACTCTCTTGGGAAAAAGTATGTTTCTGCAGCATGCTGGTAGCCAAGGTATTGCCACAGTGACAAGAACTCTCTTGCTATTGGCAGAAGTTTGCAACTATTTGTAAAGCTTTAAATATATCAGTATAAAAAAAAATATAAATTATATACCACCATCTGAAAACAGGGTGCATATATGACCTACAAGGGACTCAGAAAAGTTCACTGCATATTAGAACACAACTGACTCCTAAAATCTGATTGTCAGAACTTGCAGAACTGAAGTTCAAAAAAGGTGTGGTGGCCAGGGGGAGAGTACTAGCAAAGTTTGAGAGAAACAGATTTTTTTTTACTAAGAGAAATAGTTCTTCACTAAGCAGTGTGAAGAGCAGGTACGATAGATCCTAATCAGGAAATTACAAAACCTTTCTATGAAAGAGCGATAGACTTAGGTCATATTCTGTCTTCAGATGCCTGTGTACAGCTGTCATCAATTTCATTGAGAGCTCCACGCCAGCATCGAAAGACAGAAGTTAGCTGTTATTTAGAAATACAGCTACTGCTTCAGAAATGTTTTCTGGGTTCCATCATCCTATTCAATAAAATAAGATGATGACAAAGTTCTGGAAATTTCTTGTTGAAACACAAGACCTTTGCTTTTGCTCGTGGCTTTGCCTGAAAGGCAATTTAGTAGTGCTCTGGAGAGTCTGTGCCTGGAATACGCGGCTTAAAATACGCAGATTAAAAACTTTATTTGTATATCACAAATATGTTGTCAGTATTTTGATTTTTAATTTGTGGAAGTGATTTGAAATAGCTAAGATATTAAACTTGAAATAATTATCAAACCCAAATTGTCATTGAGATGAGGCTAAACAATGGAGGTTCTATTTTAAGAAAATTCCAGTCTCCTTAGCTGCAAATAAAATTAACAGATGGTGTTCCACAAAGATGACATCAGAAACTGAATACTGAGAGCACTGGTTTAATTAAGTCAAAATCAGAGAATGAGCTTATCAACTTTAGTGAATATATGTCACTGCATACACTAATACGGTGTGGTAAAGTGACATGACATCATCTTGAGTGATGGTATATGGCACAGGAGGAAAATGGGGACAAGGGACTACAGCTGTCTAAAAGGAGTAAATGTCTGCAAGCAAGCAGAATGTGGTCCTCTGTAGTGGAGTAAATCCTGTGCTCCCAACAACCTCCCCCAATCCCATGTCACTCACACACACTTATGGAGTGCCAGGAGAAGAGAGAAGGAACTGAAAGTCATTCTATTTCTCCTTGGTTTTAGCAGAGACTCCCTTTTCTTCTGAAGGGCAGGGGGAGCTGGAGGCAGTAGGCTCTTTCTCATTTTCTCCTTGCCCCCTTGAGAGAAAGGGAAAAAAATCTTCCTATAGAGGAAAGGAGGCAGAGGGGGGACCTAGATAAGACAATTGTTTTTCTCGTATCTATCAGGTTCCTTCTGTGCTCAGTCTATTGGCAGAAAGGGATTTGGAACTTCATCTGCCCAGCCAGAAACCAGCCCCTCTTGCTGCTTCTATTTCATATTCTTCTATCTGATGAGTGCTTCTTTCACAAGCCAGGAAAGAGGAGGTGGGTTTTGGGGGAAGCTCATGATAGGGAAAAAAGGGACAATTATCCCTCTGTTTTAGCAAAGAAAGAGAATTTGTGCTCCCCTTAAAAACTCTTTACTCTGTGTGTTTGAGAGAGAACGTGCCCACCTTTTGTCTTACTATGTCAATAAGGAAAAAGAATGAGGAGTACTTGTGGCACTTGTACATTTGAGCATAAGCTTTCATGGGCTAAAGCCCACTTCATCAGATGCATGCAATGGAAAATACAGTAGGAAGATAGATAGATAGATAGATATACACAGAGAATATGAAAAAATGGGGGTTGCCATACCAACTCTAAAATGGCAAGCCCCATTTTTTCATGTTGTGTGTGTGTGTGTATAGATATACATATATATCTTCCTACTGTATTTTCCACTGCATGCATCTGATGAAGTGGGCTTTACCCCACGAAAGCTTATGCTCAAATACATTTGTTAGTCTCTAAGTGCCACAAGTACTCCTCGTCCTTTTTGTTGATACAGACTAACATGGCTACCACTCTGAAATAAGGGGCATTATATGCCAGTTGTTTCTCACGCACATTACCTGTTAGCATCAATAAGAGATCTGTGTGTGGGAGCATCTGGCCCTACATATCAATCTAAATGAAGAAACCCACTATTTTAAATTGAAGATATGTTTAAAAATGAAATATGTCTTTCTATTTTTGTTTTTAAATCACTAAAATATATCATGTGATAAATAGCTGTTTTCATGCTTCCAAGAGGGAAAACCTTTGAAATAATAAAGGCAAGCTGTTATTTTTTTTTATGTAAATCCTTAAAGTTTAGAGTTAGGATATATAATATACTCTCCAGTAATTTAATCTGTTAAAAACATTCCGTAAGAAGTTATTTTAATTGTGGGCTAATTAATTATAGTTGACTGAGTTGAGCTAAATATAGTAGGTTTATTTTAGACATACAAATCAGTGGTTTGTCAGCTTTTCAAGGCATAATCCTAGTTTCAACATTATCTGACGGTAGTCAGTCCATCAGGCCTGAAGATGTGCTCTGGAGCATCGCATCTTTTCACTCATGACTAGTTATTTATTTTATGAAGCATAGTTCACAACTGGCATAACGAAAGTGGGCAGGGCTGAAGAAAATATTCCAAAAGGTTCCCTTTATTTTTATTTGTTTCCTTCATTCATATAATAGGCAATTGTCAGTGAATTATAAATGCTGCTGCAACCTGCATCTCCATGTGTGGTTTTATTTCCATGGCAAAAAATAGCACCCAAACATAACAAATTTAATTAATGTAAATTATGTTTCTTCTGGCTGTATATTCAAGAATATGTAAATTTAACCTTGCTCCATAAAAGTAACTCACTGCTAGTAGCTTCTGTGACAAATAAACCCTGCTATATAACATACTGCATTTTCATAATACTGCATAATGCAAAGGACAGTCTTAGAAACTGCCTTCATAAGACAGGAATTTGCACTTTTTTAACTAAATATGGTTTCTTTGGTTCTGTTTTAATCCAGGCATCTGTGGATATTGTTTTTATTTGAAAAGAAAGGGATGAGTTGTTTCTAAATGTGTGTTGTTGCTCCGGGCATGCAAAAGAATGAGTTTCAATCAATCAGCTGTTTACAAAAAGACTGTCTTAGTGTCAGTGCCAGTTGATGGATGTTAGGAGTTGAAACCAGGATTTGTGCTCTTCGGTCACTGAGCTGACAAGGGAAGCACGCTTGCTCAGGTGAAACTCTCTTTCTCCAAGAAAGAGGGTATCAAGGTGCCCTGTTTGAGGCCATTCTTCCCCCAAGCCATACTGGTATTCTCAGCCAGAGAGGGGTATTACTCATCACTCGTGGAGGGAAACTGAACAGCATAAATAATCAGTATTATTATTGGTTGCATTGAATAGCACTTTGAATAGATAGAGCCCTGCCTGGACACAAAATTTGTATCCACATCCGATCCACAAAAAAGATCCCCGCATATAAAGCAGATATCTGTGGATTTACAGGGCTCTATGGATAGACATAAGATTAATGTTAAAATTCAGTATAGAAATGAGGAGATCCATTTTTAATACATACACACATAATGGTAAAGTAAAATGGTGCTTTAATAAAAGCACCAGAATTGAAAATGAGCTTGGTCCAATTCTAGTGTCCAGTAGATATTAATGTCAAAGTTAGAGAATAAAGCCACATTATGTTTTGTGCATGAGTTATAACCTTACTCTCTACCAAGTGGACAGAAACACACACCAAAACAGCAACTGGAGAACTATATTAATGGAGATTACCTTTCCCTCTTCAGGGATTTTTTTTTCACCTGATGCTTGCGTTGGCTAGCCATGGAGAATGTACTCCATTCCACAATACTGTGATACTTTATTTGCTACCAGTTCTACTTGCATCATGGATTTTTTTCCCGCATGGAGGAGTCTGCATTTGCATACCTCTCTCGGGATGGACTTCACCTTAGTAAGGAAGGAAATAGACTTCTAGGATGGAGGATGGCACAACCGATCAAGAGAGCTTTAAACTAGGAATCTGGGGGAGATGGTTGGGAGATGTCCAGGTAATCTCCACGCCGAATTTTCTCTTTGAGAGGGAAGAAAACGAAGTAAGAGAGGATATAGCCGTGGGTAGGAGAATGGACATCAGTAGGAACAGCAGTGACATACCAGTCAAATAGGTGATACTGATGGTAGAATGTCTGTGCCTAATCGGGTAAAGAATGTGAGTGAGGCCAAACAGCAAAAATTAAGATGTTTGTACGCTAATGCCAGGAGCCTAGGTAACAAAATGGAGGAACTAGAGCTACTGGTGCAGGAAGTGAAACCAGATTTTATAGGAATAACAGAAACGTGATGGAATAGTAGTCATGACTGGACTACAGATGTTGAAGGGTATGTGCTCTTTAGGAAAGACAGAAATAAAGGCAAAGGTGGTGGAGTAGCATTGTATATCAATGATGAGGTAGACTGTGAAGAAATAAGAAGTGATGGAATAGATAAGACAGAGTCTGTCTGGGCAAAAATCACATTGAAGAAGAAAGCTACTAGAGCCTCCCCTGGGATAGTGCTTGGGATGTGCTGTAGGCCGCCGGGATCCAATTTGGATATGGATAGAGATCTCTTTAATGTTTTTAATGAAGTAAATACTAATGGGAGTTGTGTGATCATGGGAGACTTGAACTTCCCAGATACAGACTGGAGAACAAGTGCTAGTAATAATAATAGGGCTCAGACTTTCCTGGATGCGATAGCTGATGGATTCCTTCACCAAGTAGTTGCTGAACTGACAAGAGGGGATGCCATTTTAAGATTTGATTTTGGTGAGTAGTGGGGACCTCATAGAAGAAATGGTTGTAGGGGACAACCTTGGTTCGCGCAATCATGAGCTAATTCAGTTCAAACTAAACGGAAGGATAAACAAAAACAGATCTGTGACTAGGGTTTTTGATTTCAAAAGGGCTGACTTTCAAAAATTAAGGATATTAGTTAGGGAAGTGGATTGGACTGAAGAATTTAGGGATCTAAAGGCGGAGGAGGCCTGGGATTACTTCAGGTCAAAGCTGCAGAAGCTATTGGAAGCCTGCATCCCAAGAAAGAGGAAAAAATTCATAGGCGGGAGTTGTAGACCAAGCTGGATGAGCAAGCATCTCAGAGAGGTGATTAAGAAAAAGCAGAAAGCCTAGAAGGAGTAGAAGATGGGAGGGATTAGCAAGGAAGGCTACCTTATTGAGATCAGAACATGTAGGGATAAAGTGAGAAAGGCCAAAAGCCACACAGAGTTGGACCTTGCAAAGGGAATTAAAACCAATAGTAAAAGGTTCTATAGCCATATAAATAAGAAGAAAACAAAGAAAGAAGAAGTGGGACCACTAAACACTGAGGATGGAGTGGAGGTTAAGGATAATCTAGGTATGGCCCAATATCTAAACAAATACTCTGCCTCAATCTTTAATGAGGCTAATGAGGATCTCAGGGATAATGGTAGGATGACAAATGGAAATGAGGATATGGAGGTAGATATTACCACATCCGAGGTAGAAACCAAACTTGAACAGCTTAATGGGACTAAATCGGGGGGCCCAGATAATCTTCATCCAAGAATATTAAAGGAACTGGCACATGAAATTGCAAGCCCATTTGCAAAAAACTTTAATGAATCTGTAAATTCAGGGGTTGTACTGTATGACTGGAGAACTGCTAACATAGTTCCTGTTTTTAAGAAAGGGGAAAAAAAGTGATCCGGGTAACTACAGGCCTGATAATTTGACATCTGTAGTATGCAAGGTCTTGGAAAAAAATTTAAAGGAGAAAGTAGTTAAGGACACTGATGTCAGTGGTAATTGGGACAAAATACAACATGGTTTTAAAAAAGGTAGATCCTGTCAAACCAACCTGATCTCCTTTTTTGAGAAGGTAAAAGATTTTTTAGACAAAGGAAACGCAGTGGGTCTAATTTATTTTGATTTCAGTGAGGCATTTGATATGGTTCCACATGGGGAATCATTAGCTAAATTGGAAAAGATGGGGATCAATATGAAAATTGAAAGATGGATAAGGAGTGGTTAAAGGGGAGACTACAACGGGTCACACAGAAAGGTGAACTGTCAGGCTGAAGGGAGGTTGCAAGTGGAGTTCCTCAGGGATCAGTTTTGGGACCAATCTTATTTAATCTTTTTATTACTGACCTTGGCACAAAAAGTGGGAATGTGCTAATAAAGTTTGCGGATGAAACAAAGTTGAGAGGTATTGCCAATAGAGAGAAGGTCTGGGATATCATACAGGAACATCAGGATGACCTTGTAAACTGGAGTAAGAGTAATAGGATGAAATTTAATAGTGAAAAGTGCAAAGTCATGCATTTAGGGATTAATAACAAGAATTTTTGTTATAAACTGAGGACACATCACTTGGAAGTAACAGAGGAGAAGGACCTCGGAGTATTGGTCGATCACAGGATGACTATGAGGCGCCAATGTGATATGGCCATGAAAAAAGCTAATAAGGTCTTGGAATGCATCAGGCGAGGTATTTCCAGTAGAGATAAGGAGGTGTTAGTACCGTTATACAAGGCACCGGTGAGACCTCATCTGGACTACTGTGTGCAGTTCTGGTGTCCCATGTTTAAGAAGGATGAATTCAAACTGGAACAGGTACAGAGAAGGGCTACTAGGATGGTCCGAGGAATGGAAAACCTGTCTTATGAAGGTAGACTCAAGGAGCTTGGCTTGTTTAGCCTAGCCAAAAGAAGGCTGAGAGGAGATGTGATTGCTCTCTATAAATATATCAGAGGGATAAATAGAATAATTATTTAAGGGATAAAAAGAATAATTATTTAAGCTCAGTACCAGTGTGGACAAAAGAACAAATGGATATAAACTGGCCATCAGGAAGTTTAGACTTGAAATTAGACGAAGTTCTAGAACAGCCTTCCAAGGGAAGAAGTTGGGGCAAAAGACATATCTGGCTTCAAGACTAAGCTTGATAAGTTTATGGAAGGGCTGATGTGATAGGATAGCCCAATTTTGGCAATTAATTGATCTTCATCTATTCGCAGTAGATATGCCCAATGGCCTGTGATGGGATGTTAGATGGGGTGGGATCTGAGTTAAGACAGAGAATTCTTTCCTGGGTGTCTGGCTGGTGAGTCTTGCCCACGTGCTCAGGGTTTAGCTGATCACCATATTTGGGGTCGGGAAGGAATTTTCCTCCAGGGCAGATTGGCAGAGGCCCTGGAGTTTTTTCACCTTCCTCCACAGCGTGGAGCACGGGTCACTTGCTGGAGGATTCTCTGCACCTTGAAGTCTTTAAACCATGATTTGAGGACTTCAATAGCTCAGACATAGGTTTGGGGTTTGTTACAGGAGTGAGTGGGTGAGATTTTGTGGCCTGCGTTGTGCAGGAGGTCAGACTAGATGATCATAATGGTTCCTTCTGACCTTAAATTCTATGGTTCTATGACATACGTAAAGAATTTGTATTCTCAGCCATGCTCACAGAAATAAATTACTAACTGTAGAGTTAGAATTATTTCAGTGCAGCACAACCTTTCCTGTATGGTCACCAGATTACATATTTTGGCATCAATCATAAAACAGAATTTGATTAAGTCAATTAACATAAAGTTTCAGAATGTGTCTCCCTGTTGATTATTTGGAAACACTCCATTCATATTGCTGTATAATGGTATAAAATAAGGAGAACATCCAAAGATGTTTTAGAAGGAAATTTTCCAAATTTTACTCTTACACTATATAGTCAAAACGGTACTCTGTCTAAGATTATAATAATCAATGTATCTTTGGTGGACACGATTTTGATTTCAGCACATAATTTGATGGCAGATGGGAAAGTGACGAGATCTCTTACTGATTTTAGTTGGCTCAGTTATCAGATTTGCTTGCAGTGACTTGCATTTGAGTTCTAATACATGCGTACTTTATACCAGAATTAATCTTTTTGCATTGTCACAACTCAATGCTAATTCCAACTGAAATTATGTAGCACATTCATTTTAATAAATTCAGTTTGCACTGTGGCTTGTATTGGCCAACATTTGATATTTTAAACCAGCAGTTCATGTACATTTACTGTATGAGGTCCAAACACTGTTTGTCAAACAGTATCATTTTTAAAGAGAGGAAAATAAAACATGACAGACTGCACTATGTCTTTGAATGTGTGATTATGTAAATTTGTTTATGTTAATCTCCGATACATTACCTAGCATTAGCTCCCTTTCCTTTATCTAGCTGACGCTAAAGCTTGTGTTAATTTACAGCAGAAATATAGGTATGCTTGAAATCACCTAATTTGAAATTGTAGTTCTTAGACTGAAGAAGTAAGAAATCTAATTATGTAAAGAGTATTTTGAATAAAATATTGCATAAATGAGTAGAAACATAGTTAATTTCCAAATGCAACCAAAAGTAACGGTCTTTCAAAGTAGTGGTTTGTCATCATAACATTAAGCCATTTCATTCTCTTTAAATTAATATGCATATTTTAAGTATGCCAGAGTGAAGAAGTCTACTGTTTTCATTTTGATAGTATTTCTCACAACTTGCTGTGAGATTTCTGATGAGAAACTAATTCTCTAAAAAATAAAAGGAGGACTTGTGGCACCTTAGAGACTAACAAATTTATTGGAGCATAAGCTTTCGTGAGCTACAGCTCACTTCATCGGATGCGTATCATTAGATTTACCCATGACTTTCTTTCTAATCATGAGACTAGAAGTTTAAGATCCTTCTTAAAAAAAAAAAAAAAAAAAAGCCCCACACCGTGCTTCACTTTATTTAAGATGGCGAATTTACAACTGCCGTCAGTATGTCCTTATTTTCATTAATGTGAACGCTCTTTGTACAAATAATGAAGTTTGCTTTTTAAAATATTGTTAAACACAATAGACCAACTCCTGTTTTCCTTACTTAAGCAAAAGTACCTTTTTTACTTTTTTTGTGAGTTTTGCCTGGATAAAGACTGCAGGATATGGTCCGGTATTCAAATGAAAATAAAATATAAAAATCCATTTCTATGTAAGATACATTTTATGTAAGTAAGATTCAGCTTATTCGTATATTCTATTTTATATACCTATATGGTAAAATTACTTTTTTAAACAGGAAGTTAGATTGAGATATTGACTGAGCAAGCTCTGCAGTAGAAAAGCATTCCTATGTGCAATAGGCAGCAGACAGGAATGATCAGAGTCTGCAACTCTGCCACTTGCTTCAGTTTTTACAGAATGTAGGAACTAGCATGACAGTTCTCATTTCCTATTCCAACTAAATTTGCACTATTAGAACATGAGAAACAACAAATGTAAAGAACTAAAGTAATCTGCCTGTAGGAAAAAAAAAATGTTTAAAGAACTCCATGGATAGGCACATTGAAATAAGATTTTATTTGCACACTGTGATTGTGATTTTGCAGTTTCCCCTCTCCTATCCCAGATGATGATTATTGAGCAATTAGAGTACTGTATCTCTATCAATAAAGTGCCTACAAATAATAACCCCATTAGGACGCCATTGCAACATTAACGGTAGCATATGTAACTCCTTGTGAATTTGTTAAACTGATACTTGTGGAGTTCCCACACACAATAGACTGATTAGTGCACATAAATAGTATTATGAGAGCTAGATACAGTTTGCCCAAGGCGGCATGTTTCATTACGTCAGTCACTATCTGATTCAAGCACCTAGGACATTTTTAAAATTAAACTATTACACATAACCAGAAACTTGATGTGAAAAGATCAACATTAAGCCCAAAAAATTGAGGCTTCTAATACTGAAGCAGTTAAGAATTTTAAGTAGTGCAAATTAATGTTTGCTGTGCTGCAGTGCTTCTGCACATGTAATAATGATTGGGATAAGAGGTCAATAGGAAGAGATTTTATAGCAATAATGGTTCCCTGCCCTGTTTTTCTCTTGTATCTTTGGCTCAGCAAAGGCAAAGCTTTTTGTCAGAGGATCTGACACAATGCAGCTGCAAACAGCAGGGGGAGAGTTTGGCCAAATTGCCAGCCTCTAACAAACATCTATAAAACAAAACAAAATTTACATTACCAATGACAAATCAAAGCTGAAAGTTCGCCTTGCCTGTTGTCATTCATTGCCATTCATATTTAGGAAGCAGACTGCTGTGATAATTGATTTGATGGTCCAGCTTGAGTGGAAGCACTTCTGGGCATAGCAGGCCTCAGAGATGCCAAAAAAGAAGAAAAGGTGGGAATGAAATAATGCACTACTTTCTCCTCAGAGGCATGTGGCCCAGTTTTTGAGAACAGAAAAACATGCTTTAGAAAAAAAAAAAAACTCTTAAGAACTCAGTAATAAATACAAAAATGACCATATAGCCTCAGTCAGATTAAAAATAGGCATTCAGACAGAGACAATGAGCATACATATTTTACTGGCAGGTGAATAATAGGAGAGCACTGTGGAAATAATCTGATTTTTAACGGACTCTGTCCATGGGAGTACCTTTTTCGCTGCTCTTTTGTGTAAGGACAAAAGTGGTTCCCTTTCTAAAAAGTCTTTTAATTTTTTTAAGCTGTTCAAAGTGGAATTGATGGTTCAGAAGAAGAAAATGAAAACAGTAATTGAGTTTCAAAGGCAATATATATGCCTGGATTATCCAAACTCCTATTGAGTTTATTTACTTCAACCAATAGGTGATAATGAAGCTTGTCTCTATATTTGTGTCTGGAGGGTGGTGTTCACCCATAGCCTCCTGCTGATATGAATAACTTAGGAGTCTAAAGTGCCGGTTGAGAAAAATAGATAAAAAAGGTACTCAATTCAGTGCCTGACCTCTTAATCACAACTCCGAGCTCAACTGTGTGCCCTGTCATCAATTTAAAGAACCAAACAAAACCAGAAAAAAGACGTGAGCTGTCAAAACACAAATTTTAATCAGAACCTGTTTGTCTTCTGAGAGAAAGGTACTTATTTACTTGCAGAAGCTGTGTAGTACTTTAACTTTGCTGAACTGTTTGTATTCATAGTCTGGGGTTTGGGATTGTGGGTGTGTGTGTGTGTTTTTGGCAACTGTAAAGAAAGCAGGCATGGCTCAAGTTTGACAGCAGAGAGTTTTAAAAAAAGAAAGGGGGTGGAGAGCTGATGAACTAGACAGAAACAAGTTTATAAATATGCTGCCCCAGTTCAAAAGTAAATCTCGCCACCTCTGATTTTCAATTTTTTATCAGTATTTTCTCAGCTGCAACAAGATAATAGGCATTGTAAGCCTATTGTCCACTCAATACATACATTGACAATAGACAAAAACAACTCAACGGTACAAAAGAAGTTCTATAAAAGACTCATGTATTAACTGCTTATGGAAACACTTGGTATTTTTCTTTTTATCCATTATAATTTTTTAATGCTTCTTTTGGTATGTTGGAAGCACAGACTCAGAGTTTAAGATAATACATTAAACATCCAAAAGTGGGATAACTAGAGTCTCTCACATATTATATCCCTTTATTATCTTTACTAATGTATATGATACCTTTTTGCAAGGATCAAGGCACTTGACAGAATTATAAACAAGAAACCCTTTCACTCATCACCACTGGTGTGGAATGTAGTGAATACAATAAAAGTTTTTTAGGAGAGGAAGTGAAAAAAATGTTTACTGTCTTATCAAGACACTCAGTAAAACACAACACAGATACAAGGTTGGCTGGCAGAAGACTACAACTTTATTAGCTTTACACTTTTATCTTTATTTGGGGGAGAGGGCTAACCTGCCCCAAAAAAGACTATGCATCTTTTTATTCCAGTGCATTGTTAAATCACCTCCATGCCAAACATACAATATTCAGGGATGGGCCTCTTAAGCCTAACCCCTAGGATTCAACATCTCTCTGAATCCTCTCCCCTCATCTCCCTCTGTGTGAAGAGGAACGAGGATACCTGCGAAGGATACTTCAGTCTATGAAGATTTAAGACGTCTTCGTCTAGTGTAATCGGGTCCACCTGTTATCTCCCAGGGCTCATGTTTTATTTCTGTGAGCTGGCCCATTTGAGCGTCTCCTGCACATTGGCCATGGGGGGTGCCAGCAACAGCTTGGCTACAGCCTCCTCCCCACTGCCTGGTATCTACCTCCCATCAATCCAGTCTCTTAAATCCTCCCAACCACATATCTGTCCCTGTGTCTGATAATTCCCACTTTCCCTGTAAAGTCCCAGAGCATTGTATCTGATTTCCCTGTGTTTGATCACCGGGCTACCAGTGTCTCCAGAAAAGACTCTAGTGACCTTTCAGTTCCTACTTCTTCAGGCCTGATCCACATCAGCACATCAGCACATTGACATATCTCTATCAAGCATTTCAGACCAAACCACATTCGGTGCCAGCAACAGCCAGGTAATCCAATCCAAGTTCCTGCTAAATCCTGACTCTCAGATTCCTCAGTTACATTCCCTTCCCTCACACTCTGGCCACAGACAGACAGACAGACACAGGCATAATCTTCACATTCATTCTGGGAGGAGAGGAGGCCCTAGAGTAGCCAAGCCTGGCCTTGCTTTCCTCTACTCCTCTCGGAATTCCCAGGATTGTCCGTCCTGTTTGTCATTTCAAATAGTGTCCCCACTGAGATAGGGATGGTAGGGGGGCAGTGAAGTTACCAGGTAATTTAGATAGGCAAAGACCAAATCTGGTTATGACATTGGGATTTAACCCCTGCTCAAATGTGTCATAGATTTTCAGTGACCATAAGTGGTCAGAAACCCTCAGTTGTATATGTTGTGACATTGGATATGTCTTCACTGCACAGTTAACCCAGGCAACTGGCAATTGATTCTGAGCACCTACTTTAGCCTAGCCGACATGTGTGTGTCCCCACAACAAAGCTCTACCCACGTAACAATGTCCTCGCTGTTTTTGCATTTGCCCCTATGTGACTAGGGGCATGTTTCATAGTTCTTTGTGCTGAGAGATGCTTGAGAATTCTTTCCCTGTTAATTATGGGGAACTTGTCTGCCCTTTGGGGAGGGGATGTGGGAAAGACATTGAAAAACTATAAGCACCCGAATGATTTTTACCTGCATCCTCACGGCAAAGAACCCAGTTAGAATCTGGGTTCTAATCTATACCCCCCAGCCGTGTAAGGTAGCTGAAGCATCCAGCACCCCCAAATCCAGATTAGAGGCTTCTGTGTGGATAGTGAGCGAATTGGACTAAAAGCCATATAAGAGCCTGGGTTAACTGTAGACTAAAGGCAATACCCATTATGTAATGTTACAACATGATGGTGTGTCTCAGGTTTTCCTGTGTCTCAGGTTTTCTCATTCATTTAAATGAGAGACGGTTCTGGTTCCAAATTGCAACATGTCTGCATTTTAACAAGTTTTCTATTAACGACATTGTGTATTCTTTTATATTAAATTACTGGGTCTTTTTAATGTATTAAATTTGTTATTGAGATATCCTGGTGGTTTTCACCCTGCAATATTTATTTAAATAGAGTATAGATACATTCCAGTGCCTTACCCTTTGACACAATCTTGGAGAAGAATCCTCATCACAAGACACTGTGTGTATACATACATATAGAATCACACATACAGAATATGTGTTGGTTTGGTGTGGCCATAAAGGCTTTATAAACATTACTCATGAGTGGTAAAGCCAGGAGTGAGTTACACAAAATATCAATTAATTCATGCCAGTAACATCTTTATACTACCCCACACTGCCACACATTTTGTACCTACCATGAAAGTTACAGAAAAACTATTTTAGGAATATGTTAGAGAGGCTTTAATAATTCTGGGTTATTTCTAGTATTTCTTCCTCTGTAAAGCCAGGTGCCTTAGGTACTTGTCTTCGGGCAAGCTGTCCTGCAGTACCTCAAGAGCCTGAGTACAAGTCTCAGGGAAGACTGTTAAGAACCAGGGCACAAGCTGGTTGTGAGTTCTATACTTAGCCTTCACCAACCAATTATCAAGTTTAAACTCCTCAAGCACTATAACAGCATTAACATGGAGTCAAAGACAGTCCTCTTGGGTACTCTGGTCTGTCTTGCCACGCAGGTGAGCCTACCTTTATAATAGATAGATACACCAAGAATCACAGCATTATTCAGGTTACTCCCAGTCCCAAAGAACCAGTCACTTACCCCAGGTCATTTGCATTAGATCACACCTAAAAAAATGCTTGTAGCCAATCCTATTATAAACTATCTAAAGATTTATTAAAAGGAAACGAGTTATTTACAAGGTTAAAAGCAGGTAAACATATATACACATATAAATTACAAGCTTAAGTTGCAAAAGGTAATAGACGCTTCTATAGCAAGCAAGCTTTTTATGTTCTTGAGGGTTAACCCAGGCTAAATAGCTGAAGATCCCTTGCTTATGCCTAGAAACTTTTACCCCCAGAGTCCAAGCAGCATAGAAATTCCTTTCCTTTTTGTTACCGTTTTTCCCTTCCTCCCATGTGCTATGGCTGCAAACTCAGGTGATGGGAGGAATCCACTTGCATTACTCATCTTAAGGGTGAGGAAGAGCAGAGCAGCAGAATCTTTTGTCCTCTTTAATGTTCCACAGTAGTCCGTCTGGGATTGATGGACCTTCCTTGTTGGCCAGGACGTAACACCTTCTGTTGGAGAGCAGCACTAGTTAATGTCTCTCTCGTGTGGTGATTTACATAGTCATAGAGGCTCACAATATAAATGCTCAAGTATTACCTTACATTATGGGATAGGATGTTAAAAGTGAAATTAATGCATGCAGCAACTCATGAGCATTCCATACACACCTTCTTATAATTCTATTATCTATTTCAACAATGCTGACACACAGGTGAGCCAGAGTGGTTCTAGCTATGCATTTATCAGTGTTCAGGAGAGACATGGGACTTTGGCATGAGATGGTGCCTAGTCTGCTAGCATCACAACTTAGTTATTACCATTAATCCAGCTGTGCAGGAATGTGAAGGAAAGAAAAAAAATCAAAATAATTAATGTAATAGTCTTGTAAAATTATCTAAAATAGCATTTCGAACCCTAAAAATCATTAATTCAAAGCCTAGTATTTCAGGAACTTCCCAGGGAAGCTGCACATGCTGGGGACTAGTTAGTGTGCGAGAATCTGTGACATGCTTCTGCCCAGTGGGACAAACTCCCATTTCTAGTCTGAAGGGTTGCAAAATATTGCATTTCAAAGCCATGATATTTTTTGAAGATGCTCAGGATTTTGACATGTTAGAGTAAGTCTGATGATCTAGATTTGTGAGTAGAGAGAAGCTGATACAGCCATAGGGATGTGATACATTTAATTGTCACATGCTTGTCTAATTTATGACATGAATATTGCCTAAATGATGACCAGGGAGAGGGTGTATTTTTTCACATCTGATTTCTTCAGCTTAAAATTGGGAGGAGTTCTGCATAATACACAGAAGTCTGATTCTATGGCCTCAAGAAAACAAAAAGTAATGAGAATTATATTTGCACAAATAAATGCTGTTTTCCTGCATTATTTTTTTTTACCAAATGCAAACAATTGTAACATAAGCACACCCTATTTTCATGTTGGTTTGTTCAAGGAGTGAAGAAAATATGACAGTTTAGGATTTTTATGTTGCTATTCTGCAACATTCCTTGGAGAAAATGTATTTGCAGTTCATTATTTTTGGATTAAGAGAAAAAATAAGTGAGAAAATACAGTAATACACACATACACACACAAAAAGTATGTTATACACATAGTATATAATATGTGATGAGTTAAGTTCAAAATGACATTATATTCACTGCTGAGAACTATTGATAACTTTACAGTCATATAATCACACCTGACTTATCTGTTGCACTCATGAGGATAAATAACATATTTACATTTAAGTCATCACATATCCTGTACAATATGTAGTCATTAAATGGAAATTGCATTCTGTGTATTCTGGCACATATTCACTGAATTCATTTTAAAATATTACTTTTAGTTTTACTGTTATTTCCAGAGAAACCCTATTGAAAGCTAGAGATGAGGATTCATGAAGTAAGCATGTCTGGTGTATTTCTGTTTGAGATAACTGTGCTCCCTTACTGGACCTTTTCATATCTCTGATTGTATGCAGCCCAGTGTATTATCTCCCTTGTCAAATAACTTTCAGCTTTGGATCTGCAATCCCTTGATCAAAGCCTTAGCATAACACTTAAGCATTGCACCTTAATCAGTGGGCTTCAGCATATTTGTACATTAAGTCAAATCATTAGTGCTGCCCCAGTTTCTTGAGGGGCTGATAAAGGTTGGATTTGGATGGACTGGCTGGGGAAAGTCACCCTAGGGTCTTGGTTGGATTGCCCCCTTCTTGACAGCCTTGTGCATGAGCAGGGATTGGCCAGATGAGGCTGGGGTAGGGCACTTAGTTCCAGTTTCTGTGTCTTGATTGGTCCATGCATGGGCACTTCTTTGGTCTGATGGGATCCCCACACTCCTAAGGGGAAGGGGTCAGCTTGCATTGCTCTTCTTGGACTTTCTTCCAACCCACCCACCCTTTCCTCAGGTTTTTGTTTTGTTTTGTTCTGCTGCTCTGGGTTGTGGTCAGTGCCCCATACTAAGAAGGAAAGGGGAAATCTGATGCCTTTTCTGATGAAGGTGAATTTCATAGGAAAAGGACTGATGGTGACAACTTCTTAAGGATTGTCCAGCCTTTACAGTAGCTTATTTATGAACCACATTGAACATATCCTATTGGGTAAATAGTCTGGGAAGGAGCTTCCCAGATATTCTCCCATTACTTGTGTTATGTTGTAGCTAGTGAAAGCTCTGGATTTCGTTTTAACCATTTGGATGACCTTGTAAACTGGAGTAAGAGTAATAGGATGAAATTTAATAGTGAGAAGTGTAAGGTCATACATTTAGGGATTAATAACAAGAATTTCTGTTATAAACTGGGGACGCATTACTTGGAAGTAATGAAGGAGGAAAAGGACCTTGGAGTATTGGTTGTCCCAGGACGACTATGAGCCAGCTATGTGATATGGCCGTGAAAAAAGCTAATGCAGTCTTGGGATGCATCAGGTGAGGTATTTCTAGTAGAGATAAGGAGGTGTTAGTACCGTTATACAAGGCACTAGTGAGACCTCATCTGGACTACTGTGTGCAGTTCTGGTGTCCCATGTTTAAGAGGGATGAATTCAAACTGGAACAGTTACAGAGAAGGGCTACTAGAATGGTCCAAGAAATGGAAAGCCTGTCTTATGAAAGGAGACTCAAGGAGCTTGGCTTGTTTAGCCTAACTAAAAGAAGGTTGAGGGGAGATATGATTGCTCTCTATAAATATATCAGAGGGATAAATACTGGAGAGGGAGAAGAATTATTTAAGCTCAGTACCAATGTGGGCACAAGAACAAATGGATATAAACTGGCCATCAGGAAGTTTAGACTTGAAATTAGACAAAGGTTTCTAACCATCAGAGGAGTGAAGTTATGGAATAGCCTTCCAAGGGAAGCAGTGGGGGAAAGACCTATCTGGTTTCAAGATTAAACTCAATAAGTTTATGGAGGAGATGGTATGATGGGATAACATAATTTTGGCAATTAATTGATCTTTAAATATTCATGGTAAACAGGCCCAATGGCCTGTGATGGGGTGTTAGATGTGGTAGTATCTGAGTTACTACAGAGAATTCTTTCCTGGGTATCTGGCTGGTGAGTCTTGCCCATATGCTCAGGGTTCAGCTGATCGCCATATTTGGGGTCGGGAAGGAATTTTCCTCCAGGGCAGATTGGAAGAGGCCCTGGGGGTTTTTCACCTTCCTCTGTAGCAGGGGGCATGGGTCACTTGCTGGAGGATTCTCTTCACCTTGAAGTCTTTAAACCATGATTTGAGGACTTCAATAGCTCAGAGATAGGTGAGAGGTTTATTGCATTCCGGTGGGTGAGATTCTGTGGCCTGCGTTGTGCAGGAGGTCGGACTAGATGATTGTGATGGACCCTTCTGACCTTAATATCGATGAATCTATGAAACTAAGCTCTCTGTGGGCAGTCTTATTTACTGTGGTGTGTAGACCAAGTATCTGTGGGCATCTCATCTTTATCATTTCTTATACTATCTTTGAAATGACCAGGACGTTTACCTGGAATTAATGTAAGATGTAGCAAGAGTGCCATGTAGAATTAAAAAGATTAGATAAATAACTATAGACACAGTGTTGACATACAAAAGCTAAAAATGAGTATAGCCTATTTTCATATTTGAAGTGACTCTTTTTCTAATATTGTGGTTTCTGCAGTCAGTATGTAGTAGATAGGATGCATGTTTTCCTGCATAGTTTTGGCCTAGACTGTTTAATGAGAACATGAGACAATTAATTTTGGCCTAGTACTAAGTTTTCCATTTGATTACCAGATTTTAAAGTTCTCTGCCACCTCCCCAAATGTAGCTTCCCCCAAAAAGTGGAAATATGTTTCCACTACATTGCCCAGGAATTTATCCACAATACTCTCATTAATATTCATTGCAATTGCACTGATAAATTCCCAGGCAACCCTTTGAAAATTTATCTGAGAAGGCTCGGAGCTGTCTTCCAATGGATAATAGAAAAAGGAGTGCACTGTGTTAGGGTTGCCAACCCTCCAGGATTGTCCTGGAGTCTCCAGAAAATAAAAATTTCTAATTAAAAATTATGTCATGTGATGAAAGCTTCAGGAATATATCTAACCACAAATTGGTAGCCCTAACTGTGTTGGAAATATTGGATGTAGAATTTTCATTCACAAGCTAGTACACACTCAATTATTTTTTGTTACCTATGTTAGTAAGAGCCATTATGATGCTCAGACATGATAAAATTCTCCATAATATTTTAGGAAAGAACCAAACATTTTGCAACAGGATTTAAAGTTGTAACATTTTATTTTACACTGCTACTCCATTCTTTAAAAAACGGCAAGGAAAAACTCACTGTAATATGGAGATGCCAAATTGTTACAAATAAAGCCCTTCTCAAAGCACAAGAGAGAAGCACAAAAGCGCCTTGCTTAAAAAGCCAGAAAGATATTGGAAGGTGACAGATGGTATTCAGATGCCTGATCTGAGTCATTAAAACTTTTCTAAGAACTAGGAGAAGCAAGTTGGACTTGAGGTAGCTTTAGGAGTTAGTTAGGCAGGTCTTTTTGAACATTAGGAACTCTTTTGAAGGATAAAGTTACTGAAAACTAGTTCAGGGCTTTCACACAGCATAAATTAAGCCAAAACTTTTTATAGATCATTTTAATGCAGACAGAATTGTTCTTTTGAGCCCTTCTATTTCTTTCTACCTAAAAATATAAATCAGCAAACATTCTTTTTCAATGATTATATCATTTCTGTCTTCCTAAAGATTTATTGATATTTTATAGTACGGTGGAGGTTTATTCAAAAGCAATATGCTTGTATAGATTATAAATAGTTTAGAACTGTTGAAAAAACATTGGATGAGATTGTCAAGAAAAAGACCCTTATACATTGGTACAACTGATACTGAAAAATAAGTATATAAATCTGTCTGCTTAAAGTTTTATCTATTTTTTGTACATTTGCTATGAAATAAAACTTTAAATAAAACTAAATTTTAACTGTACCGAAACTGGGAGCCCATCTCTTAAATAATGAAAAAGACATGAAGTAGGTGGGTTCATTGTCTCCAGCTTTTATATGCTTCTTGAGCTCTGACTTTGACATTGAGTATCGAAATAGCTGAAGAATAAGTTTTCTCTCAGTGGGTATTGGAAGATGGGAAAAGTTTAGGAGATGGTGCATTTTTTTTCTGATTGAAAGCAATTCGGAGTGTGGGGAAGAAAGAACTTCTTCATTTTTAGTTACTGTTTATTAAGTGTCAAGCATGTGCTCAGTGCTTTAAAAAACATAGAACAAAATACGGCCCCTGCTCCAAAGAGTTTGCAGTGTAAATTAATCTGAATTAGAGAGTACAGTCTAAACTTATTATACATAAAAACAGAGGACCAAATTCTTTACAGATAAACTCCATGGAAGTGAATGCAATTACTAAAGTCAAGAATTGACACTATATTTGGTATATTTTATATATATAAACTCATACCAGATATATAAATCGATGCTTATAGCACAGTCCACTGACAGTCACATGAGTTGTCCTGTTGTCTTCATAGCAGTAGACCAGTTGGTTTAGTAAGGGTTTGAAACATGGGACCTTCGAGTGGCACCTTAGGGTACTCTATCACAGTTTTCATTTTCTGTTTGCATACATTGGAGAGTTTTATTTCCTTTTTCTACCTTTTAAAAACTCTAGCAACTTTTTAAAGCTTTTTTATAATTTCAATTTGCCACTTCAAAAATTTTTTGTTTTCTCTTTACTGTGTTTGTTTAAATGCCTGTTTTAAAAATAACTCATAACAGACTTTAGCTTTGTATACAAATAAATGAATCAATTCAGTTGCTTTAATGGAGAGCCACCTGGGAATACAAGAATAAAAGTAGTAAACATAATATTTCTTGTTGCTGAAAAATAATTGAGAATATCACACAGAGGAAGTCATGCTTTAAATAAAGACTTCATATCACATTTAAAACTCAAGTGGGACCTTCAAGTATTCTGTTTAGTAGAATAATATATTGATGAACTCTGAGACAATTAATTATGTTGTTTCACATCAATTACAAATGCATCAGTTGCATTATCATTTTACATATGTCCCTTACAATTCATCACCATTAAATATTAGCGTTATTATACAAATTGAGATACATACAATATATGTTTTTTCTAAACAGTGACATGAACCAACATCATTAATTTAATTTAAAATACATAGCTTTTAATGCACCTTCATTATTTACTTACAGGATGAAATTCACCTATTGCAAAATGCTCAGGTCGGGTCCTCTGTGCCACAAAATCCCTATACTTCAAAACAAGTCCTAGGCAAAGTTGGATGGTTTCCTGATGTGTGCTGGGGGGGTAGTCTCCATGGCAGTTCCAAATATGTGGGCATGAAGGGGGTACTGGTGCTTTGCTTTTGCAGACAGTGTTTGGAAATCCCTGAATTAGTCGTAGTCAAGGAGCAGTGGCTGCTTAATTAGCCCATAGACTGCTGAACCCTCAGGAAAGCGGTGCTGAAGTTCCACAAATATGTATTCCATGTCCACTTAAGCCTTCCACTCAAACAACATAGCCCATATATGACCCTTGAGGATTTCACTCTTGATGTACATAATGTGGGTGTTAAAAGTTCTGATCAAAAACCTTGCAGATTCCAAATTTCTTATGGGGATATAGACACATTCAACTTCTTTCCAAGTTATTTTTTAGGTGAATTTCAGTAGTAGACATTTGGAAATATGGCATAAATATCATTTTCTTATGCCGTTGATTTTCCAAATCTGAAGTTTCCAAAAAAGTTACCATGCTACTTCACTTCTTGGTACTGAGAGTCAGGATTTCCCAACATGAATTGCAGCCCTGGCAATAGGCAGACAGTAATTGGAGGTTGGTACATAAGGTTTTAGTATTGGTCTCTAGTGAATTATTTAAGAATATAATGCTTGATTCCCTTATGAATCAGTACATACTTTCTCATTCTAAAAATAGATGCTGTCCCATTAACCCTGGAATTTTGTACATGACGCACTAGCTAAAAAGTAAGATATTCTATTCCTAAAAAGAACAGATAGTTGGCAATCTTTACTAAACAGAAGCATGAAACTGTAAACCTGGCAATGTGTTATAAAACTGTCTCATAAAGTACATATAAATCACATTTACAGTAGTGTCAAAAGGGATAAAAGCTTTGTTTTGGTATTACAAATCAGTTGCCTGAATGTGTGGATTTATTACTACAAACATATACAAGGAATTATAGTTGTGATCATTAAATCCGTTTTCTCTTGTGATCTCAGCTACACTTGAACATGTCTTCAGAGATGAAAATCTAAGCATATTCACCCACCATGACAACTGGATCTCCAATACTATTTAAACTATAGCTGTTAAAACATACCACTGTGATCAATATAAGTCAGAATTTCAGCTCAAAAACCATAGATGTGCTGAAGGTCTTTTGGAAATTATTTTATTGAAATGAACTTTGTATACAAACTGAGAAATCTACAGTGGCAAATATAAACCGGAAACCTGTAAACAAATCAGTTCAACTGTTTGTTTCACACAATGTGAAATGCTACAGTAATGCAAAAAACCTCACTACTAAGCCTCTGAAATGAATGTGGTGTTTTTTCTGTATTGTAATCCAGTTGCATTGTTCAGGAGCTACTGCTATGCTTTCTCTCTGTGCTGTATCTACTTCAAAATCATTATTGGGGGTGATATGGGGGTCGGGGGGGGTGACACTAGTCATATTGTGCCAGGATGCTGAAAACACTGGCTTTCCACAGGGAGCAGCAAATGGGCATAATTCATATAATATATACAAAAGAATCTCAAACCATATAAATCAACTTAGCAGAGAAACCTGCATGTAGGATATTCTATGAGCAGAATCACAGATATTTAGGAACATACATTTTATACAGCCTGTATGACTAACTATTATAAAAGTCTAATGGGTCTAAAAACTCTTGAGTAACCACTTTTCTATAAAGAACATCATGGGTTTTGTAATAAAGAATCTAATACCTCTGTATCATTTTGAATACATTTGGATGTCATGCAAAGAATGAGCATATGCAGGACTTAATAAAGAAACGTCAGTTCTTCTATAGTGATCACTGAAGCATAATGCAGTAAATGAGGTATTTTTTTAAACTGCTCTATCCCAGAACAATCAAACATATATATTCAAGAAGCTGCAAAATGTTATACTTGATACATCTGCTGAACCCTGAGCCAACAGCAGTTTAAAGCTGACTTTACACCTACACCAACATATTGCAAATGTCAAATAATTTGTGGAAAAATGCTGATATGCAATTTTGACTTGCAATAGATCTGGTTTGCCAGTGCATTTTCTTTTCTGTTATGATCCGCATTTTTGTTATGATTTTGAGTTTGTGTCCCCATTTATCTCCCATTTACTGATGTTTTGAAGAAAATAATAATTAAATTGCAGGATAATTATTTTCTTAACTCCAAGCATTGATACAATTTGTCTTGCCCAGATTGCTTTATTTTCTGCACACACAATGCCTTGTTGTTGTTTTTGTTATAAAATGTAGTAAACACATCAATTTATTCTGCAAATTGTTTTTTCTTTTAAGGTTTGATTCATTAGTACAGACATCTTGCATTCCTTTTGGTAATGGTGCATTTGTCAGGCAGCAGCCTACAGAAAAGTGAAACTATAACTTTTTTCCTGTACAATCTATAGTACCTTCTATAGCACCAGCCTGTCATTGCTAAAAAAGGTGGTTTCTCAGGAGACGTTGAGACTTCTTTTTTTTCACAATACTGTTTTTAAAATGACTCTTTATCCTCTGTTTTTCAGTAAATTATCTCTAAAGCAAACAGGGTGTATTTCACTCCAGCTAGGGATGGGAGGCTCATTTATCTATGGATCACTGTGTGTTGCACATCAGTATCACAGAACATTGGAGATAAAATTTATACACAGCAAAAAAGAAAATGTATTTTTCATTTAAGAAGTCAACCTCTTGCTCTGTTACAGAAAGCAGCTCAGACTGACTTGTGTCTGTATTCAGTGCTAATGCTAAAACAGAGTTGCAACTCTGTGCTCTATTCCATATTTAATAAGCTAGAGAGTATAAATAAATGAGTGAGCAAAAGTCAAATGCTGTGCATAACAGCCATCTTCTGTCTACTTTTAATTTATTGTCCGTCTCAGTGGGGCAGCATGCAGAACTTTGCCTTCCCACCTTCCTATATTGCTAATTCTAATTCCGTTTTTCCCAATGCTGTCCCTGCAGCACTTCTGGCTGGTCAAATGTGTTGAGTTACTTGCCAGACTCACTCCATTCGTTAGGTGCTTGAGGATTAAAGTGTGTTTGCTTCCATTGTCAATCTATTTCTTTAAAGATTAAACTAGAGAGAGCCTAGTCTGGTGAATAAGATCGTGTGGGAAAGGGGAAATTTTCCAAATTCAGGTTTTTACATCCAGATAGGCTTCATTAAAATTATCAGTTTATTTTATTCTGAAGGGGAGAGGGTATTTTTTTTAGTTTTATGAGCTTTCACAAAATAGTGACTAGTTGTATATATTCTCCTGCTATACAAAATCTATTTTTGCCTTTTTCCACAACAGAGAATTCAAGTGAGCAGAGATTTGTGGCTACATGTTGGGCCCTATAGTTAAGGTTGCACTAGTGATGTTGTGAACAACATTTTTTTTTTCAAGGGATTTTATAACTTAACAATAACAACTAGTCCTATAGTTTATGCACTTGTGATAAAGTTGGCCTTCTGTCATAACACACACAGATTCCTTAATTTCTAATTACTTTTAAAATTACCTTAGACTTCTGACTTTTTGAAATTTAGATGGCTATAAAGGTAGGTGGATGTGTCATTGTGGATGGATAAGTCATTGAACAAACCTCACTGAGAGCCTTGAAGGAAGTTAAGCTCTGCAGTGCCCAGAAAGCTCAGGCTAATATAGAGCAGAATAGTACTAATGTTTAAAATTGGAGAGGGAGATGAACATTTGAACCACTTCCAAGTTAAGAACATTTAGTTAGGGCTTATCTCTTGCAGTTCCATTATGGTTTTCATCTGAGCATCTCGAAGTACTTTAACAAATAATTTATCCCCAAAACACCTTTGTGAGGGGAGATAAATATTGTGCCAATAAACAGTAGTGACTAATGGTTCTTAAAACTCCCTAAATACATATTTATGTCATCTACATTTTAAAAGTTTTTATTAATATGGCATGTTAGAGGTAGTTAGACAGCTTTTCACATCAACTCTTACTTGTTAGAGAAAATGTATTATAACTTTTTAAAAAATTAACCCCTTCACTGCCCAATAGTTGCTTAGTGAACATCTAGCAAAGCAGTATGTACCTCTATGGCACCATGGACATAGCACCATCAACGTGTCCTGTTGAATTTTTGCATATGAAGAAAACTAGAAAAGGAACACCAAAAATACATGTGTACTGTCAGGATTGTGATGCAAACCAACAAGAGCAAGATAATTCACTGTTAAGAATGGTGTTTCATCTGTAATTCATTCCATTCCGCATAGGTATTGCAGGTACTATAGAAGGAAGCATGATCTTACATCCTATATGATCTGCAATACTTAAGCACAGTAGAAAGATTTAAGAAATAGTGGCAGCTTATAGTTCAATATCATTTTTTGTTGGTCTCTGTCCTACAGCTTTAATTTTAAACAGTTTTTTTGTTGCAAATTGTTTAATATTTTTAAAAAAATCTATGTTATGCCTGTTCATATTTCATTCATTAAATCAGAAACTTTAACTCCCCCCGCCTGTGGAAATCAGTCAAGACAGCGTGATGTAATTTATTACTTTAATCTTTACTATTCTTGGACTTTTCAAAAAAGAATTAAAAATATAAAGCCTTGCTGTTGAGATAAAAAGGATTTTTGATGTATCTGGAGACTTAAAAAAACAGAAACTGTAAAAATTTTACAGCTTCAAAGTGTTTCTCAGATGTTGCATTTTCAAGGACATTTTGTTTATGTGTATCTTTTCCCAAGCTTCTGTCTTTCCTTGCTTTCCTTGTTGCTCTGTCCAACTTAGTGGTATCTTAATGATTCTGGGTGAAATTCTGGCCCATTTAAAGTGAACCACAAAACTCCCATTAATTCAAATGGCTCCAAGATTTCAGCTGCTGTGCCTGAAATCCCCCAGAGGTATTTACAGGTTTGAGTTTTCTGTGCTCTAATGTAGTTTTTGTCAACATTTCCACTATAAACTCCTTGTTTTCAGGATTTTGCAACTCTGTTACTATAATCCATAGTTGGATCACTGCAGTAAAATTTTGTCCCTTGGGCCAGATTTGTTAGATGGTGAATTACAGTAGATTTCCTTCTGCAGCTCGAAAGTTACTTCTCTTTCCCCTTAACAAGTTTCTCAGTGGCCTGTTTTAGATGTCATACACATGGTTCTTTCCATCTTTAATTGTGATTTTTTTTTTACTTAAATTGTTCAGTGTCATAATCCTTATCCACATTTGTCGTTTTAAACATAGAATGTATGTTGTTTTGAAGTTTATTTTGGTATTTAATAGCTTCTTTTGCTCAATAGCCCCTGTAATACATAGGTATCAAATGTGCTACTCTACCTAAGTTAAGCACGCCAAGGTATCAAAATACAGTTTGATATTACTTTAAAGTGTTTGTAAATACTCAGTTCTCAATGCTGTGCAGCCTGCTTCTAAACACCATCAAAGCAGCAATATGTTTTTACTCTCTGAATGACCCCTACAGTGTAGTCTCGGCAAAGTGGCCGAGGATGCATACTTCACATCTTATTTCTTCTCCTTTTCCTTTAAAATAAATAAATAAATAAAATGCCCATCCTCATTCAAATGGTTCTGGGTTGAGTGGGCATTCTTAGCACGCAAGGGGTTAAGACAGCTGTGCGCTTTTTACTCAATGCAGTGTTTTGAAAGTTCACATATTGAGAAGCTTTTTTTTCTTGCTCATCAACATACACTAGCCCTGTGTGCACTCAAAATGATTGACAAAGGGTAAAATAAATGTGCAATTTTATTTGTTGTCAAAAATGATCAAATACATGAGAACAGGAAGCTTGGATGCCACAATATGTTGATTAAGAGGCCTTTTGCAAGGGTTGTAGTAAAAGAAATATGCCCAGAATCTCTAGGCAGCAAGCATTTGGATTCAGCCCATTTTGTCCTTTGAACATTGTACATCATTGGATTGTACACAGAACAAAAGAACTGTTATTTAGGCCGTGTCTACACTATGCAGTTTTGTTGACAAAAGTCAGCTTTTGTCGACAAAACAGTGGAGGGTGTACACACTGAAATGCTCCTCCTGCCGATGTAACTCCCCTGCTATGCCAACATAATAAAACCACCTCAAGAAGAGGCAAAGAGCTTATGTTGGTGTAGACACTGCGTTCCTTACGTCTGCTTTTGACTGTCATTCTTGTCAATTTCACGGCTCCACTAGAGCAAGGAGCCCCGCTGAGAACGATTCTGCCCCCCCAGGGTTCTGGTTGCCGCTCCCCACCAGGAACATGGAAGCCAGCCAGACTCCGGGCATGGATCACCCAGCTAGAGGTGAGAAGCCCCGGGTAGCTTCCCCCTGCGTCCTGGCTAGGAGCACAGAGGTGAGAAGTCCCCAGGGAGCTGCATGGAGCTGTGAACCCTGGCTCCCAGTCCTCCATACTGACCACCTTCAGTTGGTGGAAGTGCTCCTGGTGAGGATGCTCACCAGCAACAGGAGAGTAGTGTGGACATCAGCAACCGCAGTAATTAATGCAGTAGCTGTAAGTCGACCTAACATAGGTCGACTTATCTTTGTAGTGTAGACATAGCCTTAGTCTCACTGCCCACTGCCCTTCGACAGCAAAGACTAACGCATCCCCAAGTATCTCTGTCTACCTGCAGTTCATAACCACTGTGTTCTAATCATAACTGAACTGGTGTGTACAACAATTCAGACGTTAAGTAGCAACTGCAATGGCTCAGACCCTTCTACTCTATGTTCTAAGGCCAGCCTGGTAAACAATAATATTGAGTGATTGCTGTTAGCAGCACTTTAGTTGATAGGATTGAATTTTCTTGTGAGGTGCTAGGTGATAAGTGAGGATCAGACATTTGCTCTGATTGGATGAGGATGTGCTGAAGGAACACCTTCAAGGTGATCAGACCTTTGCCTTTTCCCCTGTGAGTTAATATCAATTGTTCACCTCCCCCCCCCCCCTTTTTTTTTTTACAAGCAATAAGAAACATCTTTATCACACAACCAGGATCCTTAACAAGAATTCAGTAAATATGCATGGGAACAAGTATATTTTTACCCCTGTAAAATAATTTACCACTTTTAAAAGAAATTGCTCTTATCACCATTTGGAAATAATTTTGTTTCAATTTCATAGAACTTTATAAAGATGTTTAATACTAATATTTTATATTTCTATAGAACCTTTCATACTGAAGGATGGAAGAACATTTAAAATTCAGTTTCTGCTCCAATTCCATTATTGGCAACATAAAAGAGACAAGAGTTGTCACCATGCAACACACATCTGTGCATAGCATGGATTTTCACGGTGGCAAACCCTATTTTCTCTAAGTACCTGAAGGGTCTGTGTATTCAATTAAAATAGCCTGCAATATTTTAATATTTTTCTGATTTATACTCCTTCCTCAATATTTTATTTCCACAAAATTTTGCTGTCAAATATATTAACTTCTGATAAACAGCAAAATTGTGGATAACAAACTTTTACTGGAGTATAGTATTAATATAATAGTTGATGTCCAGACCTAGGCTGTTGGACAGAATGTAGCATTGCCTGTTTTGGCACAGCAGAAACCTTAATCTAGAGGGAGAGAGATTCCATATCCTAGATGCCAAAAGGCCCAGAATTTATAATGTCATAAGATGAAAATGTTTAGAAAATTATTTAGGCTTTATCCACACTAAAAAGGGTTTGCTAGTTCAGTTATATGTATAGCTATACCAGGAGGAGGGAGCTGGACAGGGGGCAGGTGCTCTGCGACTGAGGGGACTATTTCCCCTCCCTCCTGAAGTCACGCCTGGGCTGAATCCACTGGCTCCCTGGGGTCCTCTGTTCGGTGTTCTCTGCTGGATCCATGATTTCATCCCTCTGACCGTCACTTCTATCCTTGTTTTTTCATGTGTTGTCCCCCGTGTTCAGTTGATGCCTGGGTCCAGTGACGACTCCGCTTAAGCTGAGGGGTGGGTGGCATTTATTAATGGGTTGGCCTACACCCACCCATTCCCAGAGCTTCAGTAGGTATATGGTATAGCTATAGCAGCAAATTCTTCCAGTGGAGTTGCCCCTTATGTCAGCAAAAGGGTGCTTTTGACAATATAATTTATACCTTTGAACAAAGTAAGCTGCACTGGCATGAAGATTGTGGTGGCATCACTGTTTGTTTGTTTTTCATACACCTAACCAACACAGCTGTGTTAGCAAAACTTTTCAATGTAGTCCAGGCTGCAGAATTTTTGTAGCTCTTGTAAGGAGAATATCAACTCCCACCCACTGGCTGTCTAATATCACTATTACAGGAAATAAGTCTAGAAATCTTTATGATGGCTATCTAAAGTCCTTCGTTTATACTCTCACACACTAGTCTCTTGACCTTAACATCTAGATCTGATGCTCTCTCTGTGAAGGTTGTCTTGCAAGCCATGTGTAATCCTAATTGCTCAGCTCCCTTACATGAGGGTTGTGCTTCTTACTCAACTTCCACAGACAGAAACTATGTAGAGTTCTACGTACTACAGGTTCTACGTTTAGAATTCTAGGGTTTACAGAAAGGAACTGCCACATTTAGGAGGACAGCATAGCCTTTTTATAACCTCACCTCCTGATGCTCAGTGTTGTGAAAGAGCTTACACAGTGCCTATTGGATATTGCTTTTTAGAAACTCCATAAAGCTCAGCTGTGCCATGGTGCCCATTGCACAAGTGTGAATATGCAGAGGCTATTCTCTCAAAGAACTACCATAACTGGTGATTAATCTTTCATTAAAAGGCTTAACAGTAGTGAAAATTCAGGCACGACTGATCTGAGGCTGCCTGCAGAGAAGTGAGGAATCTCCAGATAACCCCATCATCATTTGTGATCGGAGAATCCTAAAATCCAAACCAAAATAGTAAACTAGATTATACTGTGAGAAAAAGAGGATTTCTGTTTTAAGGCAGTACTGGCCTTACCTTGCACTTCTAGATCTGCAAATGTATGATAAGGGAGTTGTCTGGTTATAATTATGCTTTGGAGAATTAGATTTTTATTGGTAAACGGTAAATGTGATTTCACCGTACACACAAAAACAGACGAACTATTTCCATTGCTAATAACTGAAATGTTCAGACAGGTAAAGTAAGAAAAATGCTGCTTAGAATTTATTAAGAACTTAAAGAAAGAAGTACCTCAAAGTATGACTAAATTAAGACGCACTTGACATCTAATTTCATTTAATTTTATCACTGTTGTCAGATTTATTGGATGAACAAAACCGTTACATTTTTCTTTTAGTTGCTTTAAAGTACCATGGTTGTGAGCATAGTGGAATGGAAATTCCAATTACAGAATGTGGTAAGGGATTACAGAATGCAGAATCTGGTAAGGGATTACAGTATTTTGGGGAGCACATGTGAGTGAAAATTAGACATGTTATATGCAAGATTTTTTGGGGAGGGTATTGTGACATAGTGAGTGCTGCTTGCCATAAACTATCAGGGTGGTGGTATGGTGTAGGTAATTTAGCACATATAGCCAAAAACCACATATGTGTCTAACACTTGCTGAAACCCCTGCTGCGTGATGTTGCAATCCAGACTAGGTAGTGTGGTGGAAAATTAACCATGTGTTGTGTTTGAATCAGAACCCGCCTTTATTCAAGCATATATATGCAGGGAGAGTCAGCCATAGCTGTTCTGTGTAAGCAGAAAATACAGGAGTTTATATAGCTGAAAACCACAATTTGTTCAGCACACTTCCTTTAACAGCATTTTTCCTTAATTGGCATATAGTGCAAGTTCTAACAGTAGCTTTCCTTATTTTGGATATGGCAAAACAAGCTTTTCCTGTTATTGACAGGTTGTTGTTTGTGGTTAACAGGTGTTTCCTAATTTCTAACTATTAGGGTTACATTTCTTAAGCTGTTCTCTTGCAACTGCCCCACAATGGAATTTTTGTCAGCTTCTGCTTATGCTTTTACACACACAGTTAGCTTGACCAAAGTTTTAGGCCTACTTGGGAAGTTTAGGCCTACTGGATTTTTCCTCCACAGTAGAAATATGGTGAGATTCTTCTCTTTTAGCAGAAACATAAATGTGCTTGAGAAAATGATATTCCTAGGTAGGAATTATCAGTGTACCATCAAGAAAGAAAATTATAGGAGTGAGGCACCTTGAATTAACAAAAACTTATGAAATTTATCTTTAGCTGTGGAACCAGTAATTTAAAATATTTGTGATTCAGAAAGGTATGCTCCTACTACATGATCCGTATGTGTGTATCTCCCAAAAGTACCTTAAATTTCCTTCTGTTGTTGGCTGAAGCATTCAAATTATTCTCAAGAGTCTTCAGCATAAATCCACAAAAAGAACAGGAGTACTTGTGGCACCTTAGAGTCTAACAAATTTATTAGAGCATAAGCTTTCATAGACTACAGCACACTTCATTGGATGCATAGAATGGAACATATAGTAAGAAGATATATATATACACATACATACAGAGAAGGTGGAAGTTGCCATACAAACTGTAAAACGCTAATTTATTAAAAAACTTTTGTAGTGATAATCAAGATGGCCCATTTAGACAGTTGACAAGAAGGTGTGAGGATATTTAACCTGGGGGAATAGATTCAATATGTGTAATGACCCAGGCACTCCCAGTCTCTATTCAAACCCAAGTTAATAGTATCTAGTTTGCATATTAATTCAAGCTCAGCAGTTTCTCACTGGAGTCTGTTTTTGAAACTTTTCTGTTGCAGAATTGCCACCTTTATGTCTTTTACTGATTGGCCAGAGAGGTTGAAGTGTTCTCCTATCGGTTTTTGAACGTTATGATTCCTGATGTCAGATTTGTGTCCATTTATTCTTTTGCATAGAGACTGTCCAGTTTGGCCCATGTACATGGCAGAGGGGCATTACTGGTACATGATGGCATATATCACATTGGCAGATGTGCAGGTGAACGAGCCCCTGATGGCGTGGCTAATGTGATTAAGTCCTATGATGGTGTCACTTGAATAAATATGTGGACAGAGTTGGCATCGGGCTTTGTTGCAAGGATAGGTTCCTGGGTTAGAGTTTTTGTTGTGTGGTTGCTGGTGAGTATTTGCTCCAGGTTGGGGGGCTGTCTTTAAGCAAGGACTGGTCTGTCTCCCAAGATCTGTGAGAGTGAGGGATTTTTCATAAACCCAGGTTTGCACATCTTTCGTATTTCTAATGTTGGCCATCTCTGCTTATTTGCGACATTGTAGGCTAAAAAGGTTACTTGTTTGTGATCAGAGGTTATGAACCTAGCACACAACACTCACAGTTTCTGTTTTTACCATATATACGAGCACAGGTAAATTAATATAGTTATACTGATATAAACCCCACTGGGGACATTCTTATTGCAGTAAAAGTGGGTTTTTTCCCCCCAATTTGGCTTAAATCCTTTCCTAAGCAACGTAAGTTAAACTGAGGAAAATAAAAAAGGGGAGGGGATTTTATTAGAATGAGTGTGTTCACGTGGGGTTTAATGCCAGTGTAACTATATCAGTTTCTATCCCCACCTTATCTTATGCTGGTATAACTTTCCTGTTGTAGGCAATCCCTTAGTCTTGGTCACAAGGGCATAGACCAAGGATTCTTTCCCCCTGGTGAGTTCTGTGGCAATGAGGATACAATTGGCATACAAAATGGGAGAAGTCTAAGGACCCAAAGAGAAGACATGGGTTGAGCTGATGGGCACAGTGGTGATACTGAGCTTGAAATCTTACATCACTGAAACTCCCAGTGCTGCTTCCATGTATTTCATACTATTGGAAGCAAGAAACAGGGGAATTAATCATGAGGCTCTCAAAGAAGAATTTTGCTCTTAATACTGAATTTCCCTCTGTATTATAGTAAGAGTTATAGACACACTGTACAGTGAGGGTTAAATGAAATCCTGTTGCCCCATCATGACAGATTATAAAGAAAGAAAACATATTTGTCATATAGGAGTTGCCTTGTTATAACTTCCATAAATCTTAATTCCAGTACCTGGGTGAGTTCAATCATTTATGAAATGGTAGAACATACACGCAAATATAAAGCTTAGGGTGGATAGTGAATCACATGTTGATATACACTTGTTCTTTTTAGTGTAGGTCAAATACTTATTTCCACTTGCCTTACTTTTTTTTTTTTCATTTTATTTATTCTAATACAATTATTGGAGGGGAAATTATTATATTTTGTTGGTTCATCATCATTGAAACTGTGGCTGTTCTGATGTAATTAACCATCCAAAGTAATGAATTCTAAATTGCATTTTCAATTACTAAAATTATCTTGAACTAAAAAAATTCATTTTGTCCCATAGAAAGCTTCATTGCTTTATCACTGTTGTTGTACTAGAGCTTTAGATTAGGGTAACTTAGTTTTTAAATTAAATGTCAAATATAATTTGTCAGTGGAAACATGAAGTGTATGACTGTACTCTGAGGGGAAAAAGCCAGCTCAGCATCCTTTAATATTGATATATACATAAAATCAACTTTCCACCCAATTAGATCATGTCTGGCAGAATGTGAAATGTAATTTTACATATACATGCATACTTACACTGCTGTAAATAGAAAGAATAAACAGTACCTAAGGCTAAAGTTTTGTCATAGCTGTCAGAGAAATATTAGATTCCATAATTTTAATTTTTATTAAATATTAATGACTTTTGACATTGAGATTTTTGCTATGATATTTGAAACTTTGGGATGTTTGTGTGCGCATGAGTGGGTGTATGATTGGCTTTGTAATAGTAAACAGCTGAACAAACTTAACTGAAAGCCTCGGAGAGCACCAATTTGAACCCTAGGCAGTATGGAAGGCTAATAGAGAGCAGGAGGTCAGGGATAATGCTGTGAGTAACATAAAGGATCAAACCCATGGACTCCCAATGAGAGCTGAAATTCTTCAAAAGATCCATGGGCCAACCCATGCTTTCCCATGATTAGTTAACCCAAAAAAAATAAAGATTTTTGGTAGAGAAGAACACAGATATGTTTTGCTAACCGGAATCACAGCATCTACCCTTGAGGTACAGATTTAATTTCTAGAAAGTTAGAAGTAAATCATTAAAATACTTTTGGAGTTGCAAGGAATTAAGCATTTTAAATAAAAATTCCTAGCACTGGTGTCTCATGGGTTATTCGGGGCGGGAGTGGGGGGGGCTGGACCACTCTGGTGTAAAAAGTTTACATAGATGTAGAGCTAAAGAAAATCTCATGCATACACTGTCTTTAAAAAAACAAGAACAAAGTTATTAGCATCATTTGTTATTCATGCTTCTGTCTGGCGCATCGAAGCCAGCAAATAAAACAATTCATCAAATGCCAGTGTTTATAATTTTCCATGTGATAACTCTGGCATTAAAATTGAGAGACAAAATGAGTGTGCTTACCTTCTAATAGGCTGAACATGAGATGCTAGCTGCTTGGCACTACAGAAAAGTTACAGTGCATAAAGACTTGTGCTCAAACACCCTAAGAAGATGGAAAACCATAGAAAACTTTAGGCACCTTTCACATAAAGTTTTCTATCTAGCTTCCTTCCAGAGCATATAGGTCTGTGCACAGAATACTTTATGCACTGAAGTTCACATGAAGTTTTATAATATCAATATTTATTAACTGTATTTACATTGTTCATTTTATCCACATGAAATTTTATATCATCAATATTTATGAAGTCTGTTTAGATTTCAAATACTGTATAATATTGCACATTTTAAAATAGGCAATTTGTGGGCAAAAACAATCATTAGCTAAAAGTTAAGATGGTTATGGTAAATATTAAACCGTATGCAAGCAGTTTAAAGAAATAAAAGTTTAGCCATGTGTCTTTCAACATAAATATTAACAACATATTTTCCATAGTTGAAGACGTGCGTATTAATTCTCTGTATATTAAAGTAGTTCAAAAGTATGTCTTTTGGGTCATAGTATAAGTTTTTCTGAATACATTTCAAGCAAAGTTTTGTGTGCTTATATTGTAAATCACTGAACATAGGCGATATAAGACAAAGGAATACTTATGTAAATTGCCTTACATGGTGACTTTCATAGTTTTAATATTTGAATTATGTAACTGTTATTGTTTGAGAGGAAGGATAGCTCAATGGTTAGGGTTCTATCCTGGGATTCTAGAGTCCTGGGTTCCATTCCTTGCCTTACCACAGACTTCCTATGCAACCCTGGGCAATTACCATAATGTGTCTGATCCCTTAATCCCTCATCTCCAAAATGGGGATAGCAGTAATTCCCTACCCCACAAAAGTGTTGTGAGGAAAAATATATTAAAGATTGTTAAGCATTCAAATACTATGGTATAGGGGACAAGACAGATAGATAAAGATTAGGTAATTTACTACAGAAACTTGACCTTTCAGTGAACAAAGTATTTTTTTGGGGGGAGGGGAAGTGGGAAGTACATGAATTTGACAACTGTTATATGCTCTCATGAGTAAGTAGAGAGAGATCTGTTATCTCTATGACTTAACTATTTTCCATCCTAGTCGGTTTGATTATTTCTACATTCATTTTAAGAATTAAAAGAAAAATATACTTAGTCATATTACACAGGCTAATGAGAGCCAACAGTTTTAGTATAGCATGTCTGCATAGCACAGCTATGTCATTAAGCATTGGAAAAACTACTGAGTTGAAGTCCCAGATATGCACATTGCACTTCTTTATGCATAAAGCCACTTGTCTGAGTTTTTTTTTTCTTTCTCAATTTGTATTAATTTTTCCTTTTTTTTTTTTTAAAGGAATTTGGTAAATGCATATCTTTTTGGTGGTTGACAATTTATTGTTTAGACATCTCACACTATGTACTATGTGAAACCACAGGTTTCTATTTGGAATAGTAAAATGAATAAATAGAGAATAACTTGTGCAAAAATGGGATTATGATTAGAATTGATAATCAACATAGAATAGGCTGTTCTCATACCCCTTAGTTTAGACCTTGTTTCATGAGTTGGCAGGTTAAGGTAAAGACTTGGGGGACCCTAGATTTTACCTTGACCTACTAACTCACATGTAAACTATGAACTGCCGTGTCTGTGTTTGAATTTTACCTTCCATTAGTTAATTTGAGTTAATTAGCTTTGAGAGAAGAACACACCTTTTTCCTATTGAAGGTTCATCCTTAAAAGAACCTTATTTTATCTTCTGTCCTATGGTTGTCAAACAAAAAAAGCCAAAAAACCCAGCAAGCCAATTATATGCTTACCCAGCCAATCAGAATTTAATAGTATCAGTAAAGTGTGGGAGCAATGCACATAAATTGTGTGGATTTCCACAAGAACAGTTAGGACAAAGTTGCTTCTTGTTGAGCCAAAACTACATATTTTTAATCTAAAATTAATGAATCCCTTTCTTTTCCCAATTTACCCTTTAATATGAACTCACCAATAAATTGGGCTTCTTTACACTAAGTGTTCTAACACAATGTCACGTGTTCAGTAATATCAGATTAAACACATTAGCACTCATTGTAGACAAGGACTGTTGTCATAAAGTTTGAAGCTAGAAGGGACCACCAGGTGATCCAGAGATCACCTGCTGTGTTTAAAATCCTGACAATTGGTCATGGTTAACCTATAGTAACTTGAAATGTAATGCTTTTTATAATAAATCAATTGCTGGAGGAGTCTCTTTAAACCACGATTTGAGGACTTCAATAGCTCAGACATAGGTGAGAGGTGTTTCGCAGGAGTGGGTGGGTGAGATTCTGTGGCCTGCGTTTTGCAGGAGGTCGGACTAGATGATCATAATGGTCCCTTCTGACCTTAGTGTCTATGAATCTATGAAATCATTTAACATCTGACTATGACTATATGACAAAACTTTAAATACAATAGTTTTTGTCGGCGCAGAGAGAAAACACATTTAACGTTATGTTGATTAACATATTATTTACCCAGTACTGCTTCCCACTGTAAAGAAACGCTGAAAAGAATTTTTCTTTCCTCTGCTTACTCAGTTTAATGTGCATCCCCTTACAGTCTGTCCAGTCATATTTACTTTAAAAGAGTTAAAAGTGAAAGATTGGTGTTTCAAGAGAGATTTAAATTAGTGTTTTACCGTCTAATCCACGACAGGAAAAATAAGCCCTGCTATCACTGAATAAGAAATATTAGAATTCTGTTTCCATATCTGAATGCTAAATTTTGAGTCCTTGGTGCATAGAAGTGGTGCCTGAGCATTGCCATAGAATCACAAAGTATGTTTCATCCTCTTAGGGAAATATTTACATTTTTCTATCCCATCACTTTTACTCCTTCTGACCTATATATTTTCTCATCCTTTCCCGCTATTTCTCACTTGATATCTCCCTTTTTCTACTCTCTTCTTTGCTTCTTTCTTCTCTTCATCTCTGCATACTTATTTTTTCTTTACTTGTTCACTTCCTGTTCCCTTGTCACAGTTAGTCCTTCATTTTGAGTGTTCAAAAGTACCACTTGACCAGTTAATGTTCCCCAGTAAGAGGTGTCAAGACACTTAGTTTTTTGTTATAAACTATTTGCAGAGAAGCTCAATAAATCTATTTTTTGTTAGAAAAATATTTCACAAAAGGAAACCACCTTTTACAGTAACAGCTGTCTGCATCCTTACTCATCAGTATCGTCCATCAAAAATTAAAAGTTTTATTTTTTAGGAAAAAAAGCCTTGACAACGATCATCTTCTCTTACTGCTCAGTGATATGGAGTTGCAGGCAGGGCTCAGAGCAAATTCATCACTATGTGTTTCTTTATACTGTGACAGGGCATCGGGATCCCTCCTGAGGTAGGCCTGCAACAACCAGTGTATTTGCCTCAATTTTCCCTTTTGTGCCAAATCTAGAGTTTCCCAGCACAGTCCAAACCGTACTTTCACTCATTCAGGTCCCAACAGTTCATCAGCTCACCATGTACACTCCAGGGTCTCTTGCCACACCCCAGCTCCGCCTTTTGGCTCCAGCATCTGTCACCACATCCCAGCTCTCTGGAGGAGTTTCAGCATCTCTCTCCACACATTCCAGCCCCTCCAGCTGGAGTACTTCTCTGCCCCGTTTCATCCTCAGGTCTGGTTCTAGCTATCACCCAGAAACATTAGCAGGCTTACCCTTCTATCATTCCTCAGTCTTTTCTAGCCCTCTGGCTTCAGTTCTCCAGCTCAGAGAGCAGTTGGCATCTCCCACTGCTGCTGCCAGCCTTCAGACCTGTCTGGCTATGCCTCTCTAGACTGGAAAAGTTTGTAGAGGATCCTCTGACTGTCTTCTGCTTTCACCAGCCTGATGTGGCTTTGCTGCTCAACTAGGGAACTCTCACTGCTCCCTCCTTCAGGGGCATCCCCTTCCTGAAGCCTTCAGCCCAGCTTTGCTCTTCTCCTGAACTCTGGGTTGTGAACTCTCTGCTTCCTCTAGATTCTCTGTCTCTGGCTTCTAATTTCTAAACTTTCTCTTGTCTTTGGCTGTCTGTCATTTATGATTCCCAGGGGCAGCCCCACCGTCCTAATTACATTAAACTAGGGCACACCTGGACTGAACATTTAAGGTGCCAGCTACCTTATTACTATTACCTTTCAGACAAGTTTAAGAGAAGTTAGGTGAGTTGGACAATGTATCATAAGTGTGCATTGAAATTGAAATCAGGCGGAAATATTTTTAAATCAGAGAAGCCAGTCCTGTTAATGTAAGAAATTACATGAAAAAATCACAGAATCTTAAATCTGCTGTAGTTTTTCCAGTGACCCAGATCTGACAGCACTGTTTCAAGATACAAAAAACAATGAGCCACACTTAAAAAGGCTGCACACTTACTTGCTTCTGTAAGCTGAGCTCATTTCACACTGCGTTCCTCCATTCTGCCTTACTCCTGCCCCACAAACTCAATTTCCCTCAATTTCAAAGAGACTCTGCAACCACATTTCGCCAGGGGATTTGTATGCCCCTTCCTCTTCCTTTCCCCTTCCTGAATGTGGAATTACAAATGTTAACTTTAACCAGCAGTTATTTCAACCTCTGTATGTAATGTTAAATTTTCCTTAACAGGAACTGATAAGAGATCTGTACTAGACAGCTGTTAGTAGAATGTGCATTCCAATCTCTCAAACAACCTATGGGAGATCACGTTCAAACAAAACATTCCAGAGATGTAGAAATTTTAGGAAAGAGCAGCTAGAACTTAAAATATTTGGCAATCTGAGCGAGCAACTTCATGGCTAAAAAAACTATAGTTACTTTTTCTAAAATCCATCATATGGCACAAACATTGACACTTTAGTATTATGTGGAGAAAGAAAAAGCACTCTCTTCAAGAGTTCACTTAGAAGTGAGCTTTATTTTCCCTGACCCAGATGTGTCCAAGTTACGATAAAAGAAAGAAATCAGCTATCTCAATTGATGTTACTGATCTTTAGAGTACATATACATATGCCCACAAAAGTCCTCTAAAAAGATTACCTTCAGCATATTCTTTTAATGGCTTTGTCAAACTGTCATACTGAAATGTTTTGTGTTTGGCGATTAATGCTTTGATATGAAAGTTTTTGCAGGAATTCCATGGAAAAAATCTTACCTGTGTCCTTGGGAGGTTCCCTCTTTCTTCAGTATCCCTTGAAATGCCATTCTCCATTTCAGGATGCTCAGTTTTTCTTAAAGGAAAACTCTAGTGATTGGTGTTTATACCTCAAATAGGTAAATAAATATATATTAGAATTTAATGATATTTTCCACTATTCGCACAGGGCATGATTCTCCTTTTGCTTACACCCGTTGCACTCCAACCTAGTGTCATTTGACATAACAGCAATTGCTGAACATGTGTTACAATGTATTTCTCTTTTTCCCCCCAAGTGTTACCCCCATACTTCTACAACATTAAAAACAGCTTTGACAAATGGTGGTTTCTAAAGGGAGAACAAGTTCACTGCTACTTTTGCATCAGTGGATACCAAGATGGAATCTTATTGGTGATTTTGGATTGTTATTTATAGCTAAAAAACTTAATTACTTTGGTTATTGACTCTTTTTTGTAGTTACTGTGGTTTACTCGTAAACTGTTGGGGGGGGGTGTTGTTTGTTTGTTTTTGTTTTTTTGCCTTTGATAACTAGATAATATCACCTCAGAATTCATGAATACTGTTAATAGTAAGGAAACTTTATATAGTTACCAAAGGTAGAGCTGGAAGATATGGTGATTAGGATATCTCTTACATTGTATCAGATTTTTATTTTAAATATCTAAGCCCTTCATTGCAGAGATCAATTCCATAATGTGTCTCTCCTTCCCAAGACGCAGAGTTGAGAATCACTACTTTAAGGATTCTTTGTGTCTGCAATAATGAACAAAACTACTGAAAAATAATTAAAGAACTTGATAATCAGTTCATTAATCAAGTATATCTGCTGTACATTATACAGAGACAAATAGAGAAGGACACTGTGATAGCCAGAAATCCTCTCTCAAAATCAAAAGTAAAGATAAATACAATTGAATTTCCCTTTGTGGTTTGATTTCTGTCTCGCTGCATTCATCTATAAACCATCTATCAAGGCAAGCTGCCCACTATTAGTTGATTCAGAGCTGGTTTTGAAAGCTGGACCTGAACCTCCCTTGATATTTGCCTGATAACCACCTAAAATCTGCTTGTTGCTTGTAAAAGCTGCATTTAATCATCCAGTCTTTAATTTTGTTCTCTCAATGAAACCCACATATCACTGCACTGTAACTTAGCAAATGTACACTGAGAAAAAGAAGTAAAAGTGCTCCCTGTTGCAAGGTTTCTGAATTCCAGTTATATTAGAAGTGAAACATGATCTTTCTCAGATATTAGCGCCATAGTTATGTATTTTTCTCCTCTCCTTCCTTCCCTCCATTCTTGTTCTGTTGTTAACCCCTGGTTAGATAAAAACATGTCATGAAAGCCTCCCTTCATTTAATCTGTTTATAGACACAGTTGTATCTTACTCAGCAGTGCCCAGAGTGCCATGGGGAGGCATATTTTATTCAAGACATACTCAGTAATGCAATACAAGTTTACTTTGCATAGTATGACAAGAGGATGATGTAATATCATTTATTGGACCAACTTCCGTTGGTGAGAGACACAAGCTTTCAAGCTTACACAGAGCTCTTCTTCAAGTCTCTTCAGGTCTGTGTAAGCTTGAAAGCTTCTCTTTCTCACGCTAGCAAATAAAACACTACCTTTTATCTTTAATATCTTGGGACCAACAACACTGCATACAATTTTGCATGGTGTATTTTGTACAAGGGTAATAGCGTTAAAGAAAAAACAATTACAGAATTAAATAGCTGCAGTATTTATAACAGACAGTTATAAAGTCCTCTCCCAGCTGCTTTATATGAGACAGACTGAAACTCAAAGGTTTTCCATTGTTATCCTTTAAGTGCAGTTTCCCCAGCTCATAAGGGTGAGGTGGATAAAGGGCTGTGGGATAAATTCCAAACATTCTCAGTGTCTTCTCCTCCTAACAATGCAGCCATAGCTTCCTTTACATCCTCAACCCAGCACCCAGCCTGAATAGGTAATGTGAGAACTAGGTAAATGCCTGTGATGGGGTTTGGGGCTGTCTCCCCACAAGCTCATGGAGATACAGCAGAGCCACTTGGTGGAGACGACTTCAGCCTTGTGGTCAAAGTAAACTATGAGCATCCCAGCCTCATGTGGCTGGGAGGATCCATGTAGTGGTGGACGCTTTGACCCTGCCCTTAATGTGCACTACCTTTTAGTAGCACCCCTTTGAGACACGTTTCTTCGAGTGTATATCAAAAAATACAAAGCAACCAAAGAGTCCCTAACTTATACCGCTGATTATACCATTCCAAGGCAAAATCATAAAACTAAACATGAAATTACAAGTTGCTCATATTTCAACTTTTTTCCTAAAGCATCGTCCAGCTTGATTTCTCACTTTTCAGTCTATTTACGTAGGTTTCAGAATCCACTGTTTATGCACGTCCTGGTGCAGATTTAATTGTAGAAAGGAATGGTGTTAATACATTGTGTGTTTTTCTTTGGGGTGTGGGATTTTGGTCTACAGTTGATACAATAGGTGTGTTAACAGAGGCCTACTCTCTGAAAGCTATTTTTTTTTTTTAGCATGATATAAAAATCAGAAGCCTTTCAAATATAAAAAATATGGAACACTTTCTGCAATTTTCTACAGGAACAAAACCAAAATCCTGTAAATTTCATTAGAATTTTAACTTCACAGAGGGCTATGGTGTTTCATTCTGACATTACATATCGATGGCAAGTGAGACATCTTCATCTGTACTAATAAGGCTAAAGTTCATAATTCACAGGGAACAAATTTTCCATACTCTGTCCAGGTTGTTTAGGAACAGTATTTATATTCCACTAAATTTAGTAATATTTAGTTGTTTAATCAGAATATATGAGATGTGTAAATGATGTAAGATCTGTTCTCAATTAATGACAACTCAGATAAAAAATTATATACCAATTTTTGTCTCTGCAAAAAGTCATGAAGTAGTCACAAATCAAAATGAACCTAAGTGAAGAACTACTCTATAGGAGATCATTAGGAGAATGTTCATTATTCAGGTGTAGTCTGTAGGCTACTTTGCCTTTTGGAACCCTTTGTAATTGAGCTCTCTTTCTTTGTTCTTTTTTTTATTCTTTAATTTGGCATCCTGTTAAATGAAACATTAATTTCTCTTAGGGCCAAATGTTCATCCCACTGTCTAGCTACAGTAGCTGGGCTGGATCCTGAGGAGATGCCCTCCCCTGCAATGCCTAGGTCTGTAGAGTTGCTTCAGTTTAGACTTATTAAATATATGTAGTATGTTATTCCAAAAATGAATTGGTCTTCAAACAAAGAGACAAAATCTCTGTCCCAAAAAGCTTTCAATCCATGTGTGCCTTTTGCTCTTCTGATCCTGTCTTTAGTCTGTCCACAGTCTGGGAGCCCCCATAAAGATGAGCTTGGTACCATAATGAGGTACACACCCCTTTTACAGCTCTTATAAATCCAGCTGCACATGCCCTTGCACAGGGGCCTTAATTCAGAGTGATAGAGCATAATTTAGAAGAATGTCTGTTTAGGACATATGTACTCTTACATAATGCGTTTCTTTAGCTAGACTGGGTTACTGTTTGATCTTATAGCAGATCCTGTCTCAGATATTTTCTTGGAGGAGTTTAATTTGATATTCATTTATTCAGTGTAAACTTTTGTACTGATACTTTCTGTACTTCAAAGCTCCCAACCTCCTCTCTAGTAGATTATGGCTGTTACTCTACTCCTGTACTGCCTTTATCCTCAGTTTCCCTTGCTGGAAATTGCTGCCAGAGCAGCACTTTTCTTCCTTTTGGGGTGGTATAATTCGCAGCCTGTTCCAAAACTATCATCAGTGGAGCTGCATGGTTAGGATTTTGCCAAGTGAACTTCAGGTCACATATTCTTCGTGAAGGTCCAGAGAGGATGAGCCATCTGTTCGTCCATTTCTACCTGTTTAATAAGCAAGAAATTTCAATACATTTGTTATTAATCACTCTGTAACTGTGGATTACATAGTCACCTTTTGCAGCTTTAATGTAGAGCGTGTTTTTGTCTAACAAGGTAATACTAAATCAATCACTGAGAAATTCTGGGATTTCTACTGGATATATGTATCTGGGAGATACTCTAACCAGTTTCTTTGGAACCTTAAAATAAATGATATTTTGGTCAACCATGTTGAAATTACATATCTGACGAGCTTTCTAGAACTTCAGGCATGTGTTTGGGATTTTCAAGGTCACTCCTTAACTCCTAGAACCAGGAGTTATCTGTCCAGTGTGTGGCTGATTTTACAATAATGATTCACTTTTGAGACATTGCTAAGTGTATCTCGTAAGGTAGCTGCTTTGTTATTTATTTGCTTTTTGTTTTTTAAAGACAGTTTTAGTTTTTTCCCTTCTGTCCTACCAAAGTTGGAATGTTCAGGAGTAGAATCCCCTCCCAATACCAAGTCACTGAGACAAGAAAACTACATCCTTTATCCTTTTACACGATTCTTGGACAATTTGTAATGGTTCTTAATTGTATATTCTTCCTTTACCTAGTATTGATTTTAGGGCTGACAAGCAATTAAAAAAAATTAATTGTGCAATTATAAAAACTAATCGTGATTAATCATGCAATTAATCACATTGTAAAACAATAATAGAATACCATTTATTTAATATTTTGGGATGTTTTCTACATTTTCAAATACATTGATTTCAATTATAACACAGAATACAAGGTGTACAGTGCTCACTTTATATTTATTTTTGTATACAAATATTTGCACTGTAAAAAACAAAAGAAATGGTATTTTTCAATTAATCTAATACAAGTACTGTAGCATAATCTCTTTATCATGAAAGTTGAACTTACAAATGTAGAATTATGTACAAAAATATAACTGCATTCAAAAAAAAAACAATGTAAAACGTGAGAGCCTACAAGTCCACTCAGTCCTACTTCTTGGTCAGCCAATCACTCAGACAAACAAGTTTGTTTACATTTGCAGGAGATACTGCTGCCCACTTCTTCTTTACAATGTCACCTGAAAGTGAGAACAGGTGTTCTCATGGCACAGTTGTCGTCAGCATCGCAGGTTATTTACATGCCAGATGCGCTAAAGATTCATATGTCCCTTTATGCTTCAGCCACCATTCCAGAGGACGTGCATCCATAAAGATGACAGGTTCTGCTTGATAACAATCCAAAGCAGAGAGGACCGATGCATGTTCATTTTCATCATCTGAGTCAGATGCCATCAACAGAAGGTTGATTTTCTTTTTTGGTGATTCGAGTTCCACAGTTTCCACATCGGAGTGTTGCTTTTTTAAGACTTCTGAAAGCATGCTCCAGACCTCGTCCCTCTCAGATTTTGGAAGGCACTTCAGATTCTTCAATCTTAGGTCAAGTGCTGAAGCTATTTTAGAAATCTCACATTGGTACCTTCTTTGCATTTTGTGAGATCTGCAGCAAAAGTGCTCTTAAAATGAACATGTACTGAGTCATCATCGAGACTATTATAACATGAAATATATGGTAGAATGCAAGTAAAATAGAACTGGAGACATACAATTCTCACCCCAAGGAGTTGAGTAACAAATTTAATTAACAAGAATCATCAGCATGGAAGCATATCCTCTGGAATGGTGGCCAAAGCGTGAAGGAGCATATGAATGTTTAGCATATCTGTCACGTAAATACCTTGCAATGCTGTCTACAAATGTCCCATGTGAACGCCTGTTCTCACTTTCTGGTGACGTAAATAGTAAGTGGGCAGCATTATCTCCCATGAATGTAAATACATTTGTTTGTTTTAGCGATTGGCTGAACAAGAAGTAGAACTGAGTGGACTTGTAGGCTCTAAAGTTTTGCATTGTTTTGTTTTTGAGTGCAGTTATATAACAAAAAAAAAGTCTACATTTGTAAGTTGCACTTTCATGATAAAGAGCTTACACTATAGTACTTGTACAAGGTGAATTGAAAAATACTGTTTCTTTTATCATTTTTACAGTGCAAATATTTAATCAAAAATAATATAAATTAAGTAGTGTACACTTTGTATTCTGTGTTGTAATTGAAATCAATATATTTGAAAATGTAGAAAAACATCAAAAATATTTAATACATTTCAATTGGTCTATTGTTTAACAATGTGATTAAAACTGTGATTAATTTTTTTGAGTTAATCGCATGAGTTAACTGCGATTAACCCATAGCTCTAGTTGATTTACAATATCTTCAGTTACATTCCCTGATAATTAATGCCCAGCTGAGGTTAATTGAGGTAGCAGTTGCCTTTATCACAGTTTTAGACCGCTTGTTTATCTAATTTTTAACTGTATTTTCTTTAGAATAAAAATCAAATGAATAAACACATTACATTTAAGGACGTCAAAAACAAAGTAAAGATTCTTCTTACCTGCTTAATACCAGCAAGAAATACAAAACTATAGGAATATTCCCCATTACACAGCTGTGTAAGAAAGGACAAAATACCAATGTCTCTGGGTCTCAAACTGCACATATTACAGAACTTTAAAGTTGAGAATAGCATCTCAGAAGGCAAGTACTTAACTAATAATAGTTAGCTATAAAGGCAGCCTATAAGCAATGCAATGGATTTTAACAGCCTTATTGGGAACTGCCTCCAGAAATGGAGAGGTTGTGTTGTTCATAGGGCCTTTGATATTCATCAGCTATAGACCCTTTAAATTTCGTGGGGTGTTTTAACTTTTCTTTTCCTTTTTCATTAATTCTTCCAACTGATCATATCATTACTTTGACCTTATGTTAATATGTCTGTCAGTGTTTCTTTCTTAGACCTGGTCTACACTAGGACTTTAGGTCAAATTTAGCAGCGTTAAATCGATGTAAACCTGCACCCGTCCACACGATGAAGCCCTTTATTTCGACTTAAAGGGCTCTTAAAATCGATTTCCTTACTCCACCCCGGCAAGTGGATTAGCGCTTAAATCGGCCTTGCCGGGTCGAATTTAGGGTACTGTGGACACAATTCGACAGTATTGGCCTCCGGGAGCTATCCCAGAGTGCTCCATTGTGACTGCTCTGGACAGCACTCTCAACTCAGATGCACGATTGTCTGCCGTTGCTCTGACGCAGGGAGGGGTGACTGACGACACGGCTTACCGGGTTGGCTTACACTGAGTTAAAATCAACAAAGGGGGTGGTTTTACATCAAGGAGTATTTCAGGCAGGACTTCACAGAGAAAGAAATAAGAAATAAGAAATGGTGCACCTAAGTTATTGTTCTTATTGGAACAAGTAGGTTGGTGTGGACTCTGATTGATACATGGCTAGATTTACCTCGCTGCAGCTTCTCTGTGAGTGACTGCAGTGTGACCTAGAGGAATGAGTCCCCTAGACGGGGGGCGGGGGCAGTGGGTTGTAAATGAGTACAAAACAAATCTGGTCTATTTCTTGTTTTGATCCACTCCATCTATCTTTTACATCTTTGGATGGCAGCAGACAGTGCAGAAGGACTGCATGCCATCCACATCTCATGGCTGCTCGGCAGAAGGTGGTACAATAGGACTGCTAGCCATCCTCATCTCTTGCCTGCCCGGCAGAAAATGCTACAAGAGGACTGCTAGCAATCCGTATCGCCTGCCTGCTCACCATAAGATGGTTCAATAGGACTGACTGCAGGACTAAAGAGAATGACCTGATCAAGTCACTCCAAATTTAGTCCCTGCGCCCATGTCTGCCCAGGCGCTCCTGATTGATCTCACAGAAGCAACCAGGAGCACCTCGGACATGACGATGACGGCTACCAGTCCTACTGTACCATCTGCTGCCGTAAGGCAATGGGTTGCTGCTGCTGTGTAGCAATGCAGTACCACGTCTGCCAGCACCCAGGAGACATACGGTGACGGTGAGCTGAGCGGGCTTCATGCTTGCCGTGGTATGGCGTCTGCACAGGTAACCCAGGAAAAAAAGCGCAAAATGATTGTCTGCCCTTGCTTTCACGGAGGGAGGGAGGGAAGGGTGGCCTGACGACATGTACCCAGAACCACCTGCGACAATGTTTTAGCCCCATCGGGCATTGGGATCTCAACCCAGAATTCCAATGGGCAGCGGAGCCTGCGGGAACTGTGGGATAGCTACCCACAGTGCAACACTCCGGAAGTCGACGCTGTGGAAGCACTCCACCGAGTTAATGCACTTAATGCACTTAGAGCATTTTCTGTGGGGACACACACACTCGAATATATAAACCGATTTCTAAAAAACCGACTTCTATAAATTTGACCTAATTTCATAGTGTAGACATACCCTAAACCTAGCAAGCTCATAATGTTGCTGCAGGAATGATAACAGCTGAGACGAGAAAAATAAAACACTTTTTTTTTGTCACTGATACAAAAAGTAAAATTATATGATTAATATTTAATTATTATTAACATAACTCCCTAATTGTCCATGACACTTCAGGATAGGTATTCAGTGCCAAATTTGTAATGTTGCACTGGAAACAGGAGAAAGAAGAAAAAATACTGAATCAAGGCAAGAGAATGGGAAGAGAGTTAATTACTTTCCACGAGGGTACCAATCCGCTTACACACTTCCTAGGATACTCAGCACTTTCCATTGTGGCATTTAAATTTAACACATTTAAAATAGTGATCAAATAGGTTTTATAGAAGCTAGTGGGATCATTATGAGGGTGCACAGAGAAATACTGTAAAAAGCTGGGAGGAGGGGCACAACTCAAAGAAGCTCTGAAGGAGATACAAAGCCAGCTTTAACCCTTTCCATCCATCTTTCACAATCCACTTAAGACGAGAGAAACACACAAACTGAGAACTACAAGAGAAAATGAAAAGGCAGCGATAAACTGCATGAATGAAAATAGGAGTTGACAGAAGTGACCATAGAATATTATAGTAACGTATATGGGCCCTTTGTCAATGTCAGTAACAAACGTTCACTTAAATGGGAAATTACTACCACTTACATAAAATATGTGACAGGACACAAAAGCACTAGTAAGAAAAGGGTACTTTAAGGCAAATATAAAGGTTTCACTCCTGTCTTCTTCATGCTACCAAGAACAGGCCTTGGGATTTTGGGAAGGGACAGAAACATGATTCCTTAAAGGAATGTCCAACTTAACTGATTGTAAGAAAGGGTAGAGGGTCTTTGACATGGGGGCTTTAAAAATACTCTTACTAGTGCTAGGTTATATCTAGGCTGCACTCTGTCTCTGTCACTTATTATCTTTACTGTGCAGCGTAGCTAGCAACATTAATATCCCATACAGTGGTTTGCATTGCAAAAATCAGCTTTTCCCAGTATCGGATATATCAAAGTTAATTCCTATTCTAAGTGCAAGGTGGTGGTGCAGAGCAGAGAGGGAAGCAGAGAAATGTTTCCATCTCTAATATCACTGTGTTATATATACTATTTTCAACAACCAGAGAATCAGCTGTGAACATGCTTGTTATTTTTAACTGTTTTGTAAAATAGCCAGTATTAAAATTACATAGTATTATAAGCAACAAAATGAGCAATGTAATATATAAATGCATTGCTAGTGGCTTGCTTAGTTCATTGTAAAATATTTTTTCAAGCAGAGAGAAGGCAAGGGGGGTATAAATCAGTGCACAACTTGTAGAGTTTCTGCATCTTCATTTTTCCACATCAATTTTAGTTTTATGTTATTTCCCTATGGAGCCTATCTAAAAACTTATATAAAAATCACTTAGTCCATGTCACTTTTACAGACTAGAAGTCAGTTTTCCTGTAAAATTTACAAAAAGACATTATTTTAACTGTTTTGGTTCAAGGGGCACCTTGCTGTACAGACTGACTGCCTGATCTTGAACAGTGACGTTCTCCTAAACTGGGCTCTAATATATTTGACTGATTCATTGGGTTAAAAATTATGTTCCTGTTTTCTTCTTACTGAAGCACTTTAAAGGTGGTTTGTTTGGGTGGGTTTTTTTGTTATTTTCTGGAGGGGGTTGCTAAGGTGTGGAGAAGGTTCAGCAAATAACAGAATAAACCCTTTCATGTTTTTAGCCTCTTTTTGCTGAACATTTTGAAACACATTTTTTGTCCTGCATTTCATCAGCATTTACAGATAAAAAATTTGTCACTCGTGCCAAAGGAAATGTCTAAACTAACGTTTGCTATTCATTCTTTATTCTTCATAATGTTTTTCGTATATATGTAAAAGCACTTTATTTTGTCTGAACTATCATCTACAGTTACTTTGTAATTCCTAAGGGTTGTCAGATGTTCATTAAATCTTGATTTTCTATCAAGAGGAATTAATAATCTTGCTTTTGAGGGAATTTAGAAGCAATGAGGGATTGAGCTCAAATATTTGAATACCATCTCAGTGTTAAATTGGTTATTCAATTTTCAACTTAGTTTTAACTGGTGGGTGTGGAATAAATTAAGTTCATATATCCTTATCTCCATTTTAATATTTGCCTTTTTCCATAACTATGTTACAGTGGACATGTACAGTAGCTTCTCTTAATTTACCAAAAAAATCTCTTTTCATTGATTTAGAGTACCATCTCAAATAAGAATAAGAGCTAATAATGATGAACTATATGTCTAGATGGTATATAATGTGATCCTTAGGAAATCAAAGTAAATTCAACAGAATACTACAGACATTGATTTGTAGGACAGTTGATCACCTTTCTTCCAAAATCAAGCTAAAAACTATTCATTTTCTAATACTGTTTCGCTGCAGACTGCCACTTATATATCTAGGAACACAAGCTCTAAAGTCTTTACCTGTTATTGCTTTATTATATTTACTTTTAACGGCTATGTTTTTATTAGTTTGCTTCATTTTCATTTGCTCATCTCAGTTATAGTGTCCTTTGATAGAAAATCAATTAAAACAGCTAAGGATTTGGAGATGTTTACAGTCTGGTTCACATGCTATCTATCTTTTTCTAATCTGTGTTGTATCAGCCAAGATAGAGCCATCATGTCTCCACACCTTGTGCTGTCAAACAGTGACAAGCCAGGCTGCTCTTGTTGACACAGTATGCTCATCCACCATGTAGTGTGGCATTACGTTTACATTCGCCTGCACTTCTGAAACAAAATATGGGTGATGGAGCTTATTTTCCCCTCGCTTTATTCCCTTGCTATATGAATTCGTGTATGTTGTTTACATGTGCTGCCATATCATGGCCAATCTGAAGTTGTGCAAATATTACACTATCCTGAGCTGCAGTGCTTTTCAGGACCTCACTATTTAGCTTCATTTCTCCCCCTCCTTGTGTAACAGATTTCTGACCAGATTTCCCAAGTCCCATGTATATTGACACAGTTTCCCAATCCTCCTCCAAGTTCATATTTTCTTCTTTTGATATTTTTAGACGTGGAGTCTCTACAGTAGTTTGAACCCATATGCCATCCCGTCTGTCCCTTAAATAAATAAATAAATAAAATTGCTTGCCTGTATTTTGTTGGCATTTATCTTGCCCTTCAATGGGTAGGCTGAGCTTTGGGGACAGTATCCAGCTCTCAGTGGCCCACAGCTCAAGAAATCTAAATCACTTTTTCATTTCTGAGGCAGAACAGTATGCTGCAGGCAAAACACTGTTGCAGTTCAGTTAGAATAAATGCTTTAAATTCTAGAACTAATGACAATGGATGATGTAGGGAATTATCTTTTTCAAGAAGCAGTACAGAGTTACTGTATAGCATCCAGTCAGAAGACTTAAACGGTTATATTTTTTCCTATTATAGTAATTACTTTATGTATCTGATTGCTTGTTTGCTTTCCCGTTGACAGTGCCTGGCTTTTTTGCCCTTTTGGGAAGTGCTTTTTGTGGTAACTATTTTTTAACCTTGAGGTTTGTCCTTTTCCTTTATTTTGTACTATTTTCTGTGACAGATTTTCCCAGTAGGCAGGCAGCTACTTCGTGAGGGCAGGAAAATTCAGCAAGTTTCCACTTGAGAAGCTTCCCTGGAATTCCTCCATCAGAGAAACAGAGTTCGTCCCATTCCCAATGGAACCAATGATGGTTCTACCCCCTAAACCTAAGATTTATGAAGGTACAGGGCCAGCCACACACATAGGCTCTTTGCAGCCTTGTTGGCTCTCTGCCCTCTTCAGCTCCAGTTGGACCCAGAACCTACTGCAAGGCGGGGTTCCACAGGGCAGAGGGGGGAAATGGGTAGTATGATAAACTCAGCATTAATATTTTTTTTCACAAATCTTGAGATTGGTAGGAGAACAATCCCACCAGCCTTGTTCCACCCCTCCCTCAACACATACTCCAGACCACTTAAGGTCAAGGCATGATAATGTGGAGGCAGCAATACTCCTTCTGTTCTCTTTCCTTTGCAACAGGGATCTTCAAAATGAGTGAATCTGGCCATGGTGGAGGTTAAGAAGGCTTCATATTGGAGTAGAATGGGCAAATATGTGGCTTGTAAAACCAGAGAGTACAATAAGCTATGTATCTGGGCATTTTACTTCTACATGAAGCCCTCCTAACCTCTGTAGCAGCCAGGCTCCACAGATACTTTGCATCCATTAGCAATGCTGTCTTCCTCCACTCAAAGTGATGCAGGGCAAGTTCTGACTTTTCTTCACTTGAATAATAATATTCTACAGGTAATAGAATTCTGTAAGGACATAAAACTTTCACAAGATTTCATGCAATTCAATATAAGCTGTGCCGTCTCAGCAGCAGACCACTGGAATTTGAAAATGCTCCAAGAAACACTGATCTTTTCAGCAATGTCAGGGCTGCAGAATAGCAATGCTTTCCATCTTAGCCAAGTTTGGGGAAATTTTTTTTTAAAAAAGCTGCATGCGGTTGAGGGGAAATGCCATGTTTCCAGATTCTCAGCATTTGTGAAAGGTGCAAGCATCCCAAGTGGTGTCAGCTTCAGAAGTGGGAATACTAAGTTGACATAGTGCAGACAGAAATGGCAAAGTTTTTGTGAAGGAAGCAGTATGTTTTTAGGATTTTACCAGTGCCCTAAAACTTGAGGTGTGTTCATAGTCACTTCATTTTGACTGCATATAAAACAAACAGGGAACGTATTGTGTAGTAGGGGAAAGATCTTAAGGATGATATAGGTAGAAGTATTTCTATCGCTAAAAGTTGCTCATCAAGCGATATTTTTCTTGTATTATAGTGATTTTTCCTATTTTAAAATGTTTTATATGAAGAACACTGTATTCCAGGAAAGTAAATCCCAAATTCAAATTAAAATAATTCATGTAATAGTATAAGTTTATTTACAAGACATAGGATTTTCTTAGGTCCTGGAAGCTGTTGCCCTTCAGATGGAGCCTCATACTTTATCCCTTTATATATTGCATTATTGCACTGCACCACATTCCTAACCATGCATTGTAAAACTAATTCAAAATTAATTCCATTATTTAATTTTTGCAAGACACATGGATAATCTTTTAGTGATAAAATTATGATTGAGTACTTAGTATTTACCACTAGGAAAACCAGCCAGATGTGGATGGCTCCTTCATCTCACAAGATTTATGGTGCATGCAAGAGCAACGTCCATCTTTTTCTGCACAAAGGCACAGTCTGATATTTGCTTCCTCTTGAATTGTTTTTGTGAGGCATAAAAACGCCCCTTGAAATACAACTGATCCCAAACCATTAAATGTACCTTAAAAAGCATTTTGCACATTGTGTTTGCATGATTATTCTTTTATAAATTTCATATTCATATTAGTTGCTTTATTTAGAAAAAAACTAAAGAGAATTGTTTAATTTTCTATTCTAGAAAAAGCATTTATCAGACCAAAAACAGATGAGGCATCAAAAGCTCATCTGTCTTATGGGCTTTGTGTTAAATAAGAGGCTATGAATTCCAAATAACTATAGTCCCCAGCTGATATTCACTATTGCATTGTGACTAATAATAACATCACCTCTATAGAGCCAGACAAATAAACCAGCAAACCAAGCTGTTTTTGTTGTTTAACTTCAGAAGTGTTTGTACATATATGATTACATAAATTTTGCATGTGTGCGAGGAGACATAAGAACTGCTTTTGGCACAGTTTATTTTAGCTAAACCTCTTTTCTCAAGCCCTTTTAGTCAGCTTGAGTAAAATTCTTTCTTGGTCCAGTCTGTCCACTCGGACGCTCTTTATGTCCTGTCCATTGGTTGCTCCACTAAACAGGTTGTCTCAGGTCTCCCACAGGGCTGTTAATCAAAACCTTTCCTTTCATTCTGCACATGCTTCAATTAATTTTATTTGCCACCATGATTTAAGGTTTAATTTGTATGATTATACACAGATTGACATTTAAAGCCACCATAATATTCCTTCTGTCATCTCTGCAATGTCTCTCTTTACCAGTGGCCAGGTTTGGATGTGTAAAAACTCAACAGATGTAACCAGCACTGGCCCATTGTTTGTAGGATTTACAAACAACATCACCCACCTCTTTCAGTCTTGTATAGCCACCTTCTCTGGTTTGAAATTTGCAAAAATGTCTGGATCCTGCACTAGAAATTGAATTGCATCTCTCTCATTTGGCGAAATCTCCCACCTTCTATGAACACCATCTAATTACGTCCTCTTCCCTTATCAAAGGGATTTCCTTTAGATTTGTTTCCTTGCAAAAATATATACAGCAACTAGCACAAACAGTTACACCTCAATTATGAATGGCACCAAAGATATCAAAGACAATTGTAGCTTGGTTAAAGTAGATCCTTCTCTAAAGCTCTTCAAAATCACGGTCTGTTGCGGTCCAAATAAAAGACAGCCCAAAGCTTTAAGCAAGCAAGCAGGCTGGTCTGCCAATGGGCTGCTGCCTGTCAGCTTTTCACCCTCTCTTTTATTTCTCTTTCTCCCCCCGCTCATTACATACTCCAACAGATAAAAGGAATACACTGGCTTCGTATAATATTCTTATTTACCAATATCTATCTACCACATTCCTTGCTTTCGGGCCTTGAGCCCAGTCCTGGGAGGCTTCTCACGGTTCATGTCATCTGGGCGAGTTTCCAATGTTCATGCCCTTGAGAGGAGCTGTGTGTGCACTGCTCCTACACAACACTCCGGGTGTGCCCTGAATGAACCAAGTGCATGAACCTTGTATGAATGCTACATCCCCTCCTTTTTTGTTTATTTGTGCTTGGCCATCTCATGGTAGCCATCAGTTTGCTTTTGCAAGCCAATTAGCTCTCGGACAAACAAGGTCATAACTCGTGGAGCCTGCCAGGGCGGGTCTTGACAAAGCCTTAACAAAAAGGAAATACATTGCACACAGCAACAGCAAAAAATTAGCCCAAGAAGGTAAAGTGTAATTGGCTGGGCCCCAATTAGCCATGCTAGAGTACTGGGAAGAGAGGTTCGCATAAGCAGCGAGCATCATCTCATTCCCTATTTCCTCAGGGTGACAACATACTGGAATAAGACACGTACCTAACAATTCTTCAGCTGCTACAAAATCAGATAAACAAAAGTGGGTAACATTTACTATTAAAGCCAATCTTTCCCATAAGATAATATGTCATTCGGGCCCGTAACAGAGGAGGTGCTCCCAAGTCAACCCCTACAGGAAATAGCAGGCACATAAGGCACACAATCAATACAGAATTAGCAGTGATTTGGGCAAGAATGGCCACAAACAGAGTCTCAGGAGTCTCTGGCTGTTGGTTTGCTGCCAGTCTTCGCTGAGCCGCGGCGACCAATGCTTTCACTGCTCCCCATGTCACGGGCTGGCTTGGGACGCTACATCTCCTCCATCTCCGTCCCGCCATTGTCGACCCGGGAGGCACCGCGTTCTCCTCCAAGGTCAGCTGAAACTCCGGTATGGGGTTCGACAGCCCCTGGTGCCACGCCATGCTGTTTCATTGCCGGTCGCACACACCAGGCTGGAACCCACAATGGTCCTGCAGGGGGAGAGACATCAGCATATCCCCGACCCCAAGTAATTCAAGGTACTGGGCCCAACCATTGCGATCGGGCAGCTGACGGTAATAGACATGCGGTCTTTCCAGTACCTCGGACTTATGAAAATGACAATCCGCGGGGGTCTGCTGATCAGTATTCAGAGTTAAATTATTTAAAGTAAACAAAAGGACATGCAATTGATGCTGAATGTCTCCTAAGGTTCGGAGACGCAGCTCCCCTTGTTTTAATTGTTTGTCAAGCAAGGTTTTTAGCGTGCGATTTGCACGTTCAACAATAGCTTGGCCTGTGCAATTATAAGGGATCCCGTGTTTGAGACGGACGTCCCATTGGGCACAAAAGGTGGAGAGGGCTGTGGAGCAATAGGCTGGGGCATTATCCATTTTTATCTGGCTCGGGCGACCCATAACAGCAAAACAGGCTAGCAAATGGTGAATAACTTTGGGAGTGGCTTCCCCACGCTGTGGGGTCACCCAGAGGAATCCTGAATAGGTATCAATGGAAACATGTAAAAACGAATAGGGGCAGAATTGTGGTATGTGAGTGACATCCATTTGCCACAGCTGATTTGCTACAGTACCTCTGGGGTTAACGGCATAAGAAAAGGTAGGGGCAGCAGCGGCACAGTGGGGGCAGGAACGAACAATAGAACGTGCATGATCAGCAGGAATGTGAAATTGTCGGGCCAGAACAGAGGCAGACTGATGAAAAAAAGAATGGCTTTCAATGGGGTCAGAAAAAAGGGAATTTACCTGACCACGTAATGCGCGATCGGCGCGCGCATTGCCCTCAGTGAGTATCCCAGGCAGAGGTGTATGACTGCGAATATGAGCAACAAAATAAGGGAAATTACGAGTGGTGATGAGATACTGTAAGGACAAAAACAGGCGAAGAAGGTCCGCATCGACCTGAGGGGTAATGAGAGCAAGGGGTAAATGATCAATTACCTGATAAACATAATGGGTGTCCACAATTAAATTAAAGGGACAATCAGCAAAAAGTTGAAAGGCCAAAATAACAGCAGCCAGTTCTGAGCGCTGCGCGGAACGCTGAGGCAGCGTAAAACGAGAATGCCAACGAGGGGGGTCACCTAATTGATAGGTGACAACACCGCGATGTGGAGAGCCATCAGTAAAAAGAGTGACAGCTGAAACAATAGGTCGAGAGCGGCTAAGACGATGTACGATTAGTGGCACCTTTTGTGTGATCACCAACCGAGGATCTTTTGGGGGATTATAAGAAATCTCTCCCACAAAATCACAAAGAGCAACCTGCCAGGCCAAGGAAGTGTGGTACAAGGAAACAAATTCACTACGTGACAAGGGGAACACAATGGCAACTAAATCAGTGCCCGTGAGTTGCGCTGCATGGTGGCGGGCTTTATGAACAAGGTCGGAGATGGCGTCTAAATAAGGATAAATATTCCGAGGAGGAGTGGAAGACAAATATATCCACTCTATGATAGAGACGGCTGTGTCTGTACGAGGTACAAACAGAGCCGCAGTAGGCGTATGAGGGGTGGCAAGGAGAACTAACCTCAGGGGACGAACCTCAGTGAGTCTATCCACAAACTGCTGACTCAACACTGCATTGATCTGTCGAATGCAAGCAATGTGCTCCTCAGTGATGGCAATAACTGCGCCCGGTGCCCGAGCTCCACGTAGCTCGATGTGGGGAGACGGAAGTAGGGTCGAATCCAATTTAAATGACCCAAAATTTGTTGTAATTTAACGAGGGTTAGGGGTTGGGGTAGAACCACTTCCGGGCGAACAGGGGCAGCATAGGTTTGTAAAACCTTATGCCCGAGATATTGGTAGGGATAAGAGCGTTGAATTTTTTCTGGTGCCACTAACAGGCCATTTTGGCCGAGAATCTGGAACAAATATTCAAGCTGTTGTGCCGTGACCTGGGGACCGCTAAGCAAAATGTCATCCATATAATGGTAGACCTTTAGTGTGGGGTATCGGGCACGAAAAGGGGCGAGGGCCCGATCCACAAAAAATTGACACAAGGTTGGACTATTTTGCATTCCCTGGGGCAAGACTTTCCACTGATACCTTTGAGAGGGTCGCTGATTATTATATTCTGGCACCGTAAACGCGAATTTTTCGCGATCTTGTGGGCAAAGGGGGATGGTGAAGAAACAATCTTTTAAATCTAACACACAAAGCTGATCGGTTTGAGGAATTAAATTCGGGTTTGGCAACCCAAACTGCAAGGGGCCCATGGGTTGGATGCGTTTGTTTATTTCCCTTAAATCATGTAACAGCCTCCATGCACCAGATTTTTTCTTAATAACGAACACTGGGGTGTTCCAAGGACTAGTGGAGCTCTCCAAGCGCTGTGCATGCAAATGTTGTTGTACAAGCAAATGAAGCGCTTTCAGCTTTTCTAGGGAGAGGGGCCACTGGTCAATCCATATGAGCTCTAAGGATTGCCATACCAATGGTAATGCGGAAGGCAAGGTGGGTGGGGGAGGGTTTTGGGCCATTATATATTAATATCGAGGGTGGTGTCCAGCTTTACAAGTAAGTCACAGCCTCAAATATTGAGGTGGACAGGGAGCACAAAAGGGCAGATTGTAGCAAGGGCACGGCCTCCTGGTTTAGAGACCGTGACCCAAGACAAACTTTGGCACCCGGGTTTGCTACCCCCGATCCCCCACAACTCTTTAGAAGGAACTGTTGGACAACTGACCGGCCAGTCCTGATCACGAATCACCGTAACGTCAGCTCCAGTGTCCACCAGCCCTGTAAAAGGAAAATTATTTAAAAGAAGTGTTAATTGAGGTTTCGAGGGGCGGAGCGACATTGTTAGAGCAACGAGTGGAGAGAACGTGTCGTGAGGCGGCGACTGAGACAGCGTCGATCCAAAGCCGCCTCCGCCCCGGGCTCAATCCTCTGCGGCTGGCACCTAATAGGGGACTAAAATCAATTGTGCAATTGACAGTCCACGCGGGAGCGACTGCGGAAGATGGGTCCACACCTGAACCTTAATAACGCCGGTGTAATCGGTGTCAATGACCCCTGGGATGACAAAAAAAACCCTGTTTCCCAGCGTGTGAGCGAGGGAGAACCAGACCCACAAATCCGGCAGGAAGAGGTCCCATCACCTGTGTAGGTATGGCACAAACGTCCCCCGGCAACTGAAAATCAGCGTCCTCCTGCATAATCAAATCAAGCCCTGCACTTCCGGCAGTCGCCGCCCTCATAGAGTCTATGGATTGTAAGGCAGAGGAACAGTTGTCTGAGTGGGGAACACCCCCGTTTGGTCCTGGGTTCCGGGGGGACCCGTCGTGCGGTTTCCCGACCCGCTACGACACTGATTAGCCCAGTGATAGCCCTTCCAACACTTGGGGCACTTCTTTGAGGGGCGGGCAGGTGCCGTCGATGAGCGGCACTCCCGCTGAAAGTGACCCTCCTTACCACAGCAATAACAACGCTTCCCCTCCTTCCCGCTTTTCCGCAGGGCGGCGGCCAGAACCCCAGCTTTATGTGCTTGTGTACCGATGTTTTGGCACGCCCACAGCGTGTCCAACAACTCTAGAACGCCAGCGGCTTGTGCATCCTCGTTCACATTTTCAACCGCCATTTTTAACAGAATCTCCTGAGCTGCCGCAGGGTTATCCACCTGTCAGAGGATAGCCTCCTGCAATCTGTTGGTAAAATCCATAAAGGACTCTGATGCACCCTGACGGATACTGGCAAAGCTTTTGGTAGGCCTGACTGAATCTGGGACCTTCCGGAAAGCATGCTGGGCGCAGGCGGAAATAATGGGGAAAACGGGCCTGAGGGAGTTGAGACTGCATCTGAATGGTAGCAAACGGGCCCTCCCCTGCTAACTGCTCATAAGTGACACCTTGCGCTATATATACCTGGGCTTGGCGTTCCGCCATCTGCCAATACTCACTAAGCCAAATAACATACTGACTGGGCGTGAGCATCATGTGCAACAGCGCCTTCCAATCTTCAGGGACCAGGGTGTACCCAGTACCTAGCCCTTCAAGGAGACCACTTACATACGTGCTAGTCAGGCCAAACTCGCGAATCGCTTTCTTTACGTCTCTGATCACCGAGTAAGGCAAACTGACCCATCATCCTGCCAGGTCACCAGGCAAACTGAGACCAGATCAGCTAATTCCTCTGCTGTAAGATCTGAGCGAGTCCTCGCTGCGTGAACCATTTGTTGCACCAGCGAAAGCCCCTGAGCAGACGCGGATGATCCCCCGGGGGGCCCCGGAGCATGGGGCCCCACGGGGGGATGGTGACCACTCACCGGCTCCAGAGGGGAAGAGGAGGAGGCGGCAGTAATTGAGGCACTGGGGGCGAAGCAGGGGGAGGGATGGCTGCAGGAGCGGACGGGGGTGGCGAGATCGGCAGCCCCTCTATTGGTGCGGGAGAGGGTCTTTCCGAGGCGACACGCTGTGTCGCATCGCCAGGAGGGGGGATGGCTGCAGGAGCGGACGGGAGTGGTGAGATCACCAGCCTCTCTCTCTATTGGCACGAGGGAGGGCCTTTCCGAGGCGACAAGCTGTATTGTGTCGCGGCAGGGGTGCCAGGCATGTAAAGCCTGCATGGGCGCCCGAGGCTCTTTGTGCAATGTCTGGCCCAACCGCTCCCAGTCCGCTAGCTTAAGGGTTCCGGCTTCAGGGTACCACGGGCATTGGGCACTCACCTCCTGTAGCAGGAGAGTGAGTGCTCGAGCCGGGCAGTCATGCTGAGCCTTACGCAGCAAATACTGTAGCTCATTGCGGTGTTGCATTTGCAAAGCAGAGAGGGAGCTTCCCATACTTACCACAATGAAAAATACTCACTGGGATCCGCGAAGCGGATGAGTGACGCGTCTGAATCCCTTGTCGGGCGAGGTGAGTGCTGAGGGCCCCACATTTGGGCACCAGTTGTAGCGGTCCAAATACAAGACAGCCCAAAGCTTTAAGCAAGCAAGCAGGCTGGTCTGCCAACGGGCTGCTGCCTGTCAGCTTTTCACCCTCTCTTTTATTTCTCTTTCTCCCACCACGCATTACATACTCCAACAGATAAAAGGAATACACTGGCTTTGTATAATATTCTTATTTACCAATATCTATTTACCGCATTCCTTGCTTTCGGGCCTTGAGCCCAGTCCTGGGAGGCTTCCCACGGTTCATGTCATCTGGGCGAGATTCCAAGGCTCATGCCCTTGAGAGGAGCCGTGTGTGCACTGCTCCTACACAACACTCCGGGTGTGCCCTGAATGTTGCCAAGTGCATGAACCTTGTATGAATGCTACAACGGTCTGTTGTCTTTTACATGGTCACCAATTACATTCCCCAGTAAAAAGAAAAGGAGTACTTGTGGCACCTTAGAGACTAACCAATTTATTTGAGCATGAGCTTTCGTGAGCTACAGCTCACTTCATCGGATGCATACCGTGGAAACTGCAGCAGACATTATATACACACAGAGATCATGAAACAATATCTCCTCCCACCCCACTGTCCTGCTGGTAATAGCTTATCTAAAGTGATCATAAATAAACCTGAAGTTTTCTACATGATACTTGAATTCTGAGCATGCCACCTTGGGTATCTGTTTCTCTGTCCATCCTGGTCTTTATAATGCCCTCCTTCACTGTACTATCCAAGCCCATACCAAGATGTACTTCCAAAATTCACAACAATAAGCCAAGAGTCTCGTTTTCTCCTTAGTTCCTTTAGGCAGACAATGCTATGACTGTGTATTTGTTTTCCTCCTTAATTTTGTTTAATTCTTTACCATATATAGCAAAACCTGTCAGTCAACTACTGTGTCTTTTTGATGTAGTCTTTTCATGTGTGTTTTCTAGAGCTGTGCAAATAACAGATTTTTTGGTTTGCTAGCAATTCCAAATATATCAAAAATAAAAATTGTTTCAGGTCAAATTAAAATTGTTTGAAATTTTTTATGCATCAAAAAGCTGAAAAAAAATCAATCTGGGTTGAGCAAATTATTTCATTTTGACAAATCAAAAGCTTTTGTTTCAATTACAACAAACTATTTTAATTTTTTAAATGAAATTGAAGGAAACATTGAAAGAAAAAGTTGTTTTAAGCCAAATATCATTTTGAAATGTTGAATGTTACTCTCAGAATTTTTTTAAGGTAGTGCAGCTTTTTGGTTTTTTGCTTTTTTACAAAAACAATTTGGCAAAACTGGCACAAATTTGTAAATTGATTTGGTGTTACCGAAACTGCATGGGCGGGGGGGGAATTAGGCCGAAAAATTTAACTTAGTTCTAGTCTTAGCATAGTCAGATAAGAGAGCAGTTAGAATTGACCTTTCTCGGTTTCCCGCATTCTTCCTCTTTCCCTCAACTTCCTACTCTCTTCCTTCCCCAGAGGTTCCATATCCGCCTTTTAGCTAAACATGGCAGGACAATTTACTCTAGAACTTTTGAACATTACTTCAATATCAGCCAATGGGTTTATTCTTCGTCTACAAGGCTGTTGGAAACTGCATTAATGTATCGTACCTGCACAATATCCATAGCAGCATCTCCTAAGTGCCTGTCCTAAAGCTTGAAGCAGATTTATGTCTGTAATATGTGAACATTAACATTTTACAGGTACTTTGTTCCCTATTTTTACTGTTATTTTATGGGTAAAGAGCCCAGTTGCCAAAGTACTGCTGAAATCCTAGCTCTAACACATCTCTTCTGCCATTGAGTTCTCCGATAATGATGTAGATCCACAGTAGCAGCACTGAAACTAAACTGCCTTTGTTGTTTTATTCTAATAAATCTTTCAGAGTAAAGATGCACGATTATAAATAGCTAAAGAACTTATTTGTTAAAAATAAATGGTAATTTATCTTCACTGGCTTACAGAAACAAAGTAAATTAAGAACAGTAACTATAGAATTAAGTTTTAAGCTGCGAATAGAATATAGGACTCAACAATAGAAATCTTGCAAGGTAAAAAATCCCACCACAGTAGACCATGACCAAAAATCCCAGTATTTAGAACCATACATGGTATGAATGCAGATAGTAATGACAAACCAAAAGTAGTTGTTAAGCATTAACAATATATTTGCCACTGTACGAGACAGAAATTAAGGACAGGTCCTACCCCAAATAGCTTACATCTAAATGAAAAAACCAGGCAGGCCCATTAGGGAACACAGCAGAGGCATTTGTTAGATTTCTTTTTGTTTTTTGTCAGAAATAGGTACGGTTAGGATGTAGAGCGCATATAACGTGGATCAGATTTTGTGGGATTTGTGCAAGAAATTAATTTTCATAGGAATTTGAATGAAGATAAATTGTGGGTCTCAACAATTTTGAATATGCTGTAATTTGAGTATGATCAATCCTAGAAAAATAGGTTATTACTATAAACAGAATAGGGCATGTACCCTGATTTTAGTTGCACAGTCAGCTAGTAGGCAGAGATGGAGATATTTATGATCAAAACTGACTTGACTCTGACTTGACTGTGAAGTCAGTATCAGAACAGAACAAGAAAAGATGGTCTTGTGGTTAAAGTACTGGACTGGGAGTTACTGGTTGATTTTTGGCGCTGCCGCAGACTTCCTCTGTAACCTGGGCCAGGTTCATATAGCACCGAATTTTTGAAGATATTTAGGTGCTTAAAGAAGCTGATAGATTCTGACAGAGGTTTTCAAAAGCAACTCATTGCTTATAATCCATTGATTTCAATGCCAATAGTGGCATCAGTTTCATGACCAATTTACCTTATACCTTAGTATAACTTGTATTAATTTGACATTATTTGGATGTGCAAAATTGTTATAGCTTTCATTTTAAGGGGCAAAGTTGTTCTTCATATTGATGTGTGCCAGGTTTGTAGCTGTTGGAAGGAGAGAAGGGGGAGCTAGAAGCTGAAATAAACCCAAACAAGTAGTTACTACTAAAAAGGAGGTTGGAAGTCTTCAGGACCCGATCTAGCAAGTCTTCTGACAGAGCATGTTGAAGATAGGGTGAACTTATGATTTGGAGGCCTTTGACTCAGAAAGAAAGGATGAATAAAAATAATTTTGCAACGTTTTTTATTTACATTGTAAAGCAACACTTTTTTACAGCCAAATACAACAGAGACACATGGACAACTGTAAAATCATATTGTTGTATTTCCCCTCAGTAGCAATATTTAAACAGAGGAAGATTACACAGAAAGATTTGATGTACTTGACCTAGTTTTAAATGGTCTTTTTATATTGTTGTTACAGTGACTTAGTCACTATTTTGCTAATTCCAGAATCAAAACAGATACTTACCCTGGAACAAAAAGGAGCTTTTACATTTTTTTCATTCTTTCTTTCTGGTTGCTTTGCACATACTTACAATTCTGCAATGGCCTCTTCATACTAGTGTACTTTCTTAAATACATTTGTGTATATAAAAATGAATGTTTCTATTGTCCAGCCAAAAATCTATGACAGTCAGATGTAATTTAGACTTTCTCTGTACTTCATGATTCAATGTAGCGATGCAGCTTTGTATTGTTATACCTGCCTTGTAAAAGTCCACCCTGCATGCAGTAAGAATTTGGAGATAAAGCATTAAAAATATGTGACAGGACTGGGCACGAGGTGTGATGCAGTATAGTCATATGCTTCATTATCCAAGATAAAAATGTTAAGTGTGATTTCACTCATGATATATATTCACATATTTGAATCTGTTGCAAAGTAACCTAAAATTGTCCCTAGTACTATAGTCTGAGTTCTGCTACTCTATCCATTATTTACATTCCTGTTGTTGTTGTTGTTATACTCTTGTCTAAAACATGGCTAAAATTTAACTAGGACTCAATTTCAAATATTAGAGGACCACAGTCCATACTCACGTGTGTGCACTATCACAACTCCAGTTTTGCACTTACCTAGAAAGATATCTATGCAACCACGTGCACAAGCAAAAATCAGGAGGTGATTTGCATGGATATTTTCATGTACACACACAAAAGTAGGTTCACTTATGTACCAGCGTGCAAGAGTCTAATCTTTTCTAATCTCTATTAGAAAGTGAGGCCCACACGAGACAAACTATGTAGCAAATTTTCTTAAAATGTTTACCAAGAATATATTTCACCATTTTTAAGATCTACAATTGACCTGTTTCAGCTATGTGCTAACATGAAATACTTCTGTTTGGATTTCTTGTATCCTAAGTATCAGCACTGTTGTTCTATAAGTTATTAGTTCATGGAATAGATTTGATCTTTTGATATTTAAAATAAAAAACCATTCAATAGCTCTTTTTTTTTTTTCTTTAGTGGCCTATGATTGAAACAGCACAGCAATCTTTGATCCTTCTTCCACTAAATTCCACTAATTTAAGTAGCTTCTGCAGGTGCTTGTGGATGTTGTATGCATGTGGGCGTATGTTGGGCAGGGATGGAAGGAGGAAATAGAAGAAAAAATGTTGGTGGCTATTCATGCCGCATATCTCTGCATTCAAACTATACAAGTGCTACAAAATGAGTAATATGAAGTATGAAACTATTTCAGAAAAAAGTGTCTGGGGACTTTCAAGGAACCAGTGTGATCCACTTTCTTAAAAATTATGTCTAACAATATCTATATGTGGGTTGTAGGTTTCATTTTTATAAATACAGTCGCGCAACAGGTCGTCCTAAGTAATACTCACATGACTATTATGGTTCAGCTGATTAAACCTTCCACATGTCCATAAGATGTTAGGGTGGTTGTTTTTTTTTAAATTCTCTTTTTATAATATGTGTATAAAGGAGCAAAGAAAATAAAATCACAAAAAAACTTCTGTTTTGCCAAAAAGTAAAATAATATTATAATCAAATATTTTATATATACATTTAGCTAGTACACTTGCCTAGAAATACAGGCAGGTTCAAATTCTAGACCCAGTCTTCTGCTCAGCTCCTGCATGTTTGTTTTGGGGATGGAGGATTAACCTCTTGTTACGCCTTTTATGCATCCATCTGTCAGATGATCAGAAGTAGTATTTACAGATCTTTACTTACTGTATTGTGGTGGTTTCATACATTACACTGGGTGGATTGAAAGAAAGCCAAGTTTTATGCCTGCCTAGAAGAAGCATGTAAGAGCTTATGAAAATGCATTAAGAATATGGAATGTATTTCTTCACAATACATTTTAATTAAGATAATTAAGTATTCACAATAGTTTCATAGTGTTATAAGAATTTAGAGATAAGAATTTTATTAATTGTTAAGTATCAAAGAATCCTTAATGTTGTTCAAATATCACATCATCCAATAAGCCAAGGATTTTTACAGTACATGAATCTAGTAGGATTTTTATGCACCGCAAGTACAATTTATTGCTGTTAACTTTGAAGTTTTTATTATTAATTATGCACAAAATAATTTTACTAACAGGCATTATTATTTGTATTACCATAACACCTACAAACTCTAGTCATTAACCAGGGCCCCATTGTAATTCTTTCCTTTTTAAACTGAGGATATTGAGCCAAATGTTATAGTCAGGCTTGCATGAAGTTACCCTGGTTATATTTGCATTGTAGTAACTAAGACCAGAACTTATGTTTTGTTTGCTTGTGTGTATATAACTTGTAGGCAGCAGCAGTACACCAAGGAAAGCTAATTCAGTCAGAGACTAACTAAGGCAGAATAGAGGGTTTTATGCTGATGATATAGTCATCCTCTGAAAAAAAGAATCACAACTCTCGATAAGCATTTTCCCAAAATCTAATTCCAATACATTCAGATAAACAAAATTTGTAACACTAATAGTACCATCTGGTGACTTCCAATAATGTTACATATCTGGCCAATTAGATATATAATATAATTTTTATGTTTTGGTTTAAAGACAGAAATCTGCCTCCTGATATATAGAATTTGCCATTGTTTAGATACAAGTTAGCATACTGTGATATTTAAGCAAACTTTCATTGTTCTTCTCCTCTTGAATTTTAAAGTTTTAATATTAATTATGAAATAAGGATCACACAAAAATCTAAAGCTACCTGCACATTTCTGAGAAATGAGGTAAGAAATGTTGAAACTTATACAAAGCCTAATAATAAATGTTTTGAAATTGTGTATCCTTTAAATACTATTTAAGTCAAGACACATATGTGGTTTTAGTCTTATTCCTCTTTTCTGTTCTTATAATATATATAAGTTAAATGACATGAGCTACGCAGCAGGCCAGAGAGAGAAATGATTAATCAAATCTTTTCCCTATGCCAAATCTATGCACCCAATTTCTTGCCTTCATCTCATCTCTGTCTCTCTTTGGATCTAAACCTGTCATCCCTCATCTGTGTCATTTTGGACCCAAACCTGTCATTATGGGAAAGACAAACAGTTGCCACTGACTGCTATTACTTCTCTGTGGGGATTAGTTCAGTACCAACAAAGAAATAGTCACATGCACATTGGCTACAAATGAGAGCTGCGTTCATCAGAAAAGAAGCTGTCATGGCAACCTTTAGAAAAACCAGTCTTCCTTTTTTCAAAAGTTTTTTGTTTTTATAATTCTTAAATGGAGACGAGGAGAGAGAAAAAGATACAGTTAGCTGGTAAGGTGAGAGTTGAGATATTTTAGAAGAAAAACATTGCTCAGGTCAGTTGTCTAATGGGATGCAATGGTAAATAAGGAAAGTGGAAAAAAGACTAAGACAATTGAGAGCAGGAGAGTGTGGGGGAGAGATCTGTGGTACAACAATAAGGATTAGGAAAAACAATGAAGGAATTAGCAAAAAATCCCCAAGAAAATGAAATACTCTAAGCAATAGAACCCGTGTTTGTGCATATTTATATAAAAGACTTCAGTATTTACAGATTTCAGAGTAACAGCCGTGTTAGTCTGTATTCGCAAAAAGAAAAGGAGTACTTGTGGCACCTTAGAGACTAACCAATTTATTTGAGCATGAGCTTTCGTGAGCTACAGCACACTTCATCGGATGCATACCGTGGAAACTGCAGCAGACTTTATATACACACAGAGATCATGAAACAATACCTCCTCCCACCCCACTGTCCTGCTGGTAATGGCTTATCTAAAGTGATCATCAAGTTGGGCCATTTCCAGCACAAATCCAGGTTTTCTCACCCTCCACCCCCCCACACACAAACTCACTCTCCTGCTGGTAATAGCCCTCCAAAGTGACAACTCTCTACACAATGTGCATGATAATCAAGGTGGGCCATTTCCCACAAATCCAGGTTCTCTCACCCCCTCATCCCCCTCCAAAAAACACACACACACAAACTCACTATCCTGCTGGTAACAGCTCATCCAAAGCGACCACTCTCCCTACAATGTGCATGATAATCAAGGTGGGCCATTTCCAGCACAAATCCAGGTTTTCTCACCCCCCAACCCCCCCTTTTTTTTCCCAAAAAAACACACACACAAAAACTCACTCTCCTGCTGGTAATAGCTTATCCAAAGCGACCACTCTCCCTACAATGTGCATGATAATCAAGGTGGGCCATTTCCAGCACAAATCCAGGTTTTCTCAGCCCCCCCCCCCCATACACATACAAACTCACTCTCCTGCTGGTAATAGCTCATCCAAAGTGACCATTCTCCCTACAATGTGCATGGTAATCAAGGTGGGCCATGTCCAGCACAAATCCAGGCTTTCTCACCCACCCCCCCTTTTTTCCGGGACACACACACACACACACACAAACTCACTCTCCTGCTGGCAATAGCTCATCCAAACTGACCACTCTCCAAGTTTAAATCCAAGTTTAACCAGAACGTCTGGGGGGTGGGGGGGTAGGAAAAAACAAGAGGAAATAGGCTACCTTGCATAATGATTTAGCCACTCCCAGTCTCTATTTAAGCCTAAATTAATAGTATCCAATTTGCAAATGAATTCCAATTCAGCAGTTTCTCGCTGGAGTCTGGATTTGAAGTTTTTTTGTTTTAAGATAGCGACCTTCATGTCTGTGATTGCGTGACCAGAGAGATTGAAGTGATCTCCGACTGGTTTATGAATGTTATAATTCTTGACATCTGATTTGTGTCCATTTATTCTTTTACGTAGAGACTGTCCAGTCTGACCAATGTAAATGGCAGAGGGGCATTGCTGGCACATGATGGCATATATCACATTGGTGGATGTGCAGGTGAACGAAAAAAGCTGGAGAAGGTGCTGTCCTATAGATAAACCATTAAACCATAGTCCCATTTGACCAATCATGCTGGAGGTTCAGGACATAAATAATCCTGCCAAGATATCTCCTGAGCAACCGACCAGCAGCATCAATCTCAAGCCGTTCTCAAACAGGTTAAATATTACAATGCTACAAGAGTTCACAGCATGCCTGGCTATACTGAAAGAAGGACAGGAGAGATGGCTGCAACTTATTATCAGATGTCTGGGACTGTCCGGCAGATAAAAGTGTACAGTGCAGGTAACCCCATGTTTATTCCATGGTTACCTGGGGTGCTTTTACCAGCTCCCCCTCTTTTTCCATCCAGGTCCCTGCAGCAAATCCATTGCTGGGACCTTTCTATCCACCCGCAACACACCCCCGTAGGAGGGTTAAGGTGTGCTGTAAGAATGGGGAGTTGGCTCCCTGCCGTACCAATCATAGGAGTGCCCAACCAGTTCATTCCTTTAACAAACACCTTTTTAAGTCCTTTTCCAAGCCATTTGTTGGGTCACTATATACCTTTTCTGTGGAGTACTTGCACTGGACATCCGCCCTACACTTAAATAATGAGTTGCGACATTTCACCTACCGCCCTTCATGCCATGCATGAACAGAGCCCTTCCTGAACCCGCTGTGGGGAAGGCGGGAAAAACCCCAACTGCACCCAAGCCAATATGGAGGTAAGGGAAAAATTCCTACCCCCGCACCTCCCCCCCAAAAAGGGGTGGCTAGCGTAATGCCCACAGCAGGCCTTGATCAAACCTGGTATTTTACCACTAAAGGGGAAGGAGGGTGGGCCCTGCTTCAGCCTGCTCCATGTAAAAGGGAGGCTTCAGGCGCAGAGCTGCCCCCTTTAAAGCCTGCATTCCTAGGGGATGAGTCAGCGACCTCACTGACCCTTTTGCATCAATTTTCACCTCTCTTCCTCCCCCACCCCCAGCACTGTTCCCTTCATTCAGCCAGCCAGCCAAATACCACCAGCACCACGCCACCCCCACCCCACTTAAAGGTGCAGGATGGTAATTATATAGAAACCAGAAAAGTGCTCCAAATTTACCAAGTACTGTCTATATCTGCATGGTACATAAATTGCACCACACTAAATGGACATGGCAGATACACATCAGAGGCATTTTTGCAGCAAGGGTCTCTTTGTTCAGGTTTTCTGCCCACTGCATGTTTTGAATCCCTTGGCACTTAGGGTTGCAGGGGCGGCATATACAGAACTCCATTTGGGAGTCCCACATAAGTATGTGCCGGATCAGGTTCTTAATATACCTGCTGCTGTTTGCTGTGTTGCGTTCTTTCTGTGATGTTGCATTGCTGGCTATGGAAAATCAGACTGATATAAAACAATATTCTTTCCCCAAAGTAGTGAGCATAGACTTCCAAACCCATGTCAAGTGTGCCACACCTATTCCTTCCTTTTTTGCCTTGCTTTCCAGGCTGCATTTTCTCCTGCCTCTGCCCCACTGCTATTATGCTTACCCGCTTCTTGCTTTTGATCCATTTTGATGCAGATCACTCCCCGCCCATGTTATTCCTGACTTTCCTGCTGACTAGGCCCCATGTTGTTGTTGCTCCTCCTCTTTCTGCTCAGGGACTACCTTACCACTTGATGTTCCTCCCCATACTACTATTTTTTTAATTCATCGCCTTCCACCAAAACAGAAAAGAAGTAAAAACAAGTATTTTGCTGGCTTTTGATAACGCATGTCATCTCTCATGCCTTTTTGCTTAATTAGATGTTGTTGGCTCTTCCTGCTGTTGAAAAAGATTCTGCACCAGTTTTGTTATTAAAGAAGTTTGTTATAATATTTTGCACTTTTCAAGTGCTAGAGAGTTCTATTCATTTGAGGAGAAAACTAACGTGCAGAGAAAATAATAGTTTGATTTTGAAACGTCACTGAGCACCAGCAATTGCTCTTGATTCCAGTGGGAATTTCTAGTGCTTAGCCTTTCTAAACATCAGACCAAAAGTGATCTCCCGATAGACAGAATCCCAACCAGTGGAAAAAGCAGGAATACAGCTCAGGTCACTTGACTGTCAGCCCTGAATTCCTGGCACTAGACCACAGCTGCCCAATTGTACATCAGTCACCATTAAAAAAAATCAGCATGTACTAATAGTTTACCACACAGTGGCATCAGAAATGCCACAGACTTTTTCCTGTGCTTATATAAGGAAAACTCTCACCTGTGGCTCCTCAGATACTGTGGTACTATAACAGCTGGTTAATATTGACTTTTTAATGGCAACCACTGTACTTTACCAAGGAGGCAAAAGGATGCTTCCCTATGCACCCCAACTTCTGAAAACAAACCAATATAGCTCCCTTTTCTTCCCCAAAATAGTGCATTATGTCGTGTTGCTTATTTTGTTTGTCTTGGTGACATGATAAATAAACTGAAATTTTCTACTTTATTATCAGTGTGCTTCATACTTGCTGCTTTGGGGATCACTTGTAGTTCAGCATGTTTCACCCATCCATTTTTTTTTACATGAATTTACACCTGTTTGCCTTCCTTGTTTGGAACGGACAGATTGTATTGATATATAGCATAGCTGGAAATGTAGAGTGCAGAAGATTTCAAAATATTATTTCGCCTCTCTAAATTAATGCCCATATAAACTAAAGCTTTATTTATAAAAGCAGAATACTTTTATGTATCTGTCAGTGATCCAAAATGTTACATTTTGGAGGAATTTACTTTGTTGTTAGAGAAGATAGTTTCATATGACACATAATGCTGAATATAATACATTTCTTTGTAGTAACAGGGCTTCCATTCTGATGAAGTAAAGTTATTCCACTGAATATATAATTTGAGTGACCAAACAGAAAATGTTGCCAACTAACAAAAATTTGCAGTGTACTCTGACATCAGAGAATTGGATTCTTACCCAGGAATAAGTTTTTTGCATAACACAATTTCTATTACCAGCAGGACAGTGGGGTGGGAGGAGGTATTGTTTCATATTCTCTGTGTATATATAAAGTCTGCTGCAGTTTCCACAGTATGCATCTGATGAAGTGAGCTGTAGCTCACGAAAGCTCATGCTCTAATAAATTGGTTAGTCTCTAAGGTGCCACAAGTACTCCATTTCTTTTTGCGAATACAGACTAACACGGCTGTTACTCTGAAACCAACAATTTCTTATGAAAAAGTCTTTTTGAGGTTTGGCTTTATCAAGATTTGAGATTTAGCTTTATCAATTGGCCCTTGGCAAAATTGTAGACTGAAATCCAATCAGGTATCCCCTGATAAGCAGAGAACCCCCTGGTGGTAACTGTCATTACATTTTTGCTTATGTAAAATTTCTAAAGCTTCAAATCTCATCTCATTGTTCTGCTTTAGAAGAAAGGGGATTTGTAGCTTATGAACATATTTAACCTTTTGGAAATTTACTATCTAAGTGGACAATTGTATTGTAATCAAGAAATGAAAATATAATAATGTGATCAGAGGCAACCCTAACAGTGAAACTAGTAGCATAATAAAATATCAGTAGTGTCTGGGTAGAATTTTGTTTGCATTTATACAATATTTCAGAATGCTAGTAACCATTTGTAAAAGTATAGGAGAGATCTAGCAAAGCTAAATGAAAACAAAAATCCATTCAAAACCCTTCTGCCATTGCAACTTATACTGTGATTGTGTCAGATCTCATAATTAGTGTTTGAGCAAAGTCAGTTCTTGGGGTGAGGGACATCCAAGGAATTACATAATAACTATTTAGAAGTTATTCTCTCACTTCAGAGGTAGAAGTGTTAGTGAATCACTGATGTCAGCGTTTCATTAACATTTTTACATCTGAAGTGGGAGCATTAATACTGAATAGAACTGGTTGGGAATTTTTCAACTAAGCTTTTTTTAACCATTTTTGTCAGAAAATTCTGATTAATAAAAACTGAAACTGTTTGCAGGAAAGAGTCAGTTTCAACAGAAATGAAATATTTCAAAATTACCAAAATGAAACATTTCAGTTAACCTCAACACAAAAAAAATTCACATTTTCAGCTTGTGAAAATTTGAGATTTCCACTTTTTGTCCCAATTCAGAACAGCAATCATTTTTTAAAATCTCAAATTCTCATAGGATGGAAAAATCATTTCCCACCCAGCTTTACTATTGAACCATGCCCCATCGTGCTGTTGAAGAGGACAGTGCACTGCTAGTGTTTTCATCTTTCAGAGAAGGCATAAAACCAATATCAGTTCAATAATAATTTGCACTTAAGTCTTTCATCTGAGGAACTCAGTGCTTTACAAACATTAATTAATCCTAACAGCACCCACCTGTGAAATCTGTTAGGTGTGATAAGAATAATACCCATTTTATAGACAGATAACCTGAGGCATAGAAAAATTAAATGAATTTTCTGAGATTATACAGATAGTAGGTATCAGTATTGCAAATTAAATTTAGGAGACCCGAGACTCAGAGTCTTGGACTAATCACTAGAAAACTCTTTCCCATGGTACTTTGCGTGAGAGAAGGGATTTAACTCCTGAGTCTTGGCCATCATCTAGCTCAGGAAATTACATCTACCTAAAATTCTCCCTGTAGTTTTAGTTGGTATTCTTCACTTTTCTGCATTAGGGCCTGATCTGAAGCCCACTGAACTCAATGGAAGATTCTCTATGACTGCAGTTGGTGTTATAAAATTAGACCCCTGAACTGCTGACTGTGTACTCCACTTATATTTCACCCCAGCGGTAGCTGCATTTCAGTGGTGGGTGAGTGGTCTTTACATATGGTATGATTTGTACTTGTAAAGACCTTTGGGATGACAGTGGCTATATAATATAGCAATTACTTTTAAAACATGAAACCTCAATTGTGCAGGCCTTTCCCTGTTAGATACGGTTAGTTTTATCCCCTTTGTTCTGGCAGTCACTATAATGTTCATACAACTTCTGACAGGGAAAATGGTGAATTATTGTGTCTCATACTTTCACCTTCAAGATGTTCCTTTTGCCACATAACTGGAACCAAAAGGGATCTAAACCCATTGTTTTGATTTTCACCACTACATGATGGAATAGCCTTCATGGATATCAACATACGCTTTGTATTTTAAATCTGAATGACTTTTTCTATTTAACTTTGATGATATTTAGAGGATTCCAGCCATAAACACACTTGGTGAAAGTAATTACTTCCTGTTGCCCTGTGTCAATACAAAATCTACAGAGGGAGGGAGATGAGAGAGATATTTATATTTGTATAAACAGAAAGAAAGAGAGAGTTGTTTTTGAGAAGCAACGGATGGCTCAAAGAGTCTATTTTCATATTTCCTTTGCTGGATTATTATATGATTGTATCATTGCATCAAACAGCTGCAAGTGAACGTAAACTGATCACAATGCTAAGTGACCTTTTAGTTTCTCATCATTAAACTTAAGTTAGTTGACCTTTCTCCCTCATGCAGGCTTTCTCCAAAGCACCCTGCTGTACCTTTGGTACTAAACTCTTGAATCATTATCTGTCTTAAGGATTTCCTGTGCCTCGAAGGTACTATGACATTTGCTAAGACTCCCCATTGAACTTTCCAGGCACTTCTGAATCGTGATAGTGTCATTTGATATGTTGGATTTAAAGTACATGAGACTTGTTTTTATAGAATAACTCAAACCAAACAAAAGGAATCAAATCAGAATTAGCACTTTGACTCTTTGTTGGCACTGTGTGTGTATGCAGGCAGATATGGGAAATGTTTAAATATATTCTTATTGCAATAAATGATAAAAGGTTGAGAAATGCTTTTGAGGTTTTAGAGTGTGCTTTTTCTTCTTTTTTAATAGTCCTGCAAATTCTATTTCCAATCCTTTTACAACTCTACATTTCTAAGAAAATAACTGATATTCCGAACTTGTAGTTTAAATCATTTCTTAGGCTACATAGTGAGTAGACTACATAGGATATAACTGATATCATTTACATAATTTATGAGAGAAGTCCTGTAACAGATCCTGTATGACAACTTTTGAAAATTCTTTATCTGCAGTTTACTGTTTTTTGTTTTCACTGAGTCTGACGTGCTAAAGTAATAGACTTGAATTTCAGACAAAAAAAGTATTACATTTAGAAGCAACATACCAAAGTCAAGTTAATATAGTTTACTGTTGCAAGTCAAGTGTATCGTGCCAAAATTCAGCCTCTCTACAGATAATACAGTTAATTATTTTTATTTGTTGATGTTTTTTGTTCTTGGTTTCTTTTGAAATATTAGGTCAGAGGGAAAATGATAATTCTGCTAATTGATTTTTGTGTTGTATTCACAATAAGCAGCCCCCAAAATAATTGAAATGCCTTAGAAAGAAATAGAGAGCTATTTTATTTACCTTACAAACAAAAATAACAGATTATTAAAGTTAGTAAGGCAGCAGATAATATTTACCAACACTTTCTGTTTTTTACTTTAACATTATTTAAACATGCAAGAAATACGAAGCAAACAAAATAGCAGAAATATGCCACTGCGGGACAGGAGTGGAAATTTAGGTTAGATCAGAGGTTCTCAAACTGTGGTCCGTGAGCTCCATTCAGATAGTGCGTGGATAGTTCCCTCTAAGGTGCACGCCTGGGCTGCCACACACGAAAAAATGAAGGGCCACTCACCTAATTAGTGGAGCCACAGCTCAACTAATTAGGTGCCTGGACCCTGGAGAAGATGCACATGTAAGGTGAGGTAGTGATCTTGGGGGGGATAGGGGGTAGGTGGGAGGGGGGCAGTGGGGTGAGAAGAGGGAATGGGGGAATTTGGGCTGCGCAGGGCTGCAGCGGCCAGAGAAAGAAGTGACTTTCCCCAGCTCCCGGGCTGCGGCTGCCGGGGAGAGACGGCCCTCCTTCCCAGCCTCAGCTGTGTGGCTGCTGTGACGGGAGAGAGAGGGCACATCCGTCTCATTAGTAAGGTAAGACTACTGATATTAAAATATGAGTTGTGTGCTTTTATTTGTAGAACAAAAAATGTTAAATATTAATTTTTATATATATAGTACTTTTATCCAAAGCTCTTTACAATAGTTAGCTAACAGTACAAACAGCATTTGGAAAGATCATTAAGTGGTCTGCCGAGACCCTCAGCAATTTTCAAGTGGTCCGCGGAAAAAAAAGTTTGAGAACCACTGGGTTAGATGATCTAAAGTGATTATTCTTAGTGGTGATCACAATTGACTCTGGGCCCTGGTCTCTGGGCTGCTTAGTCCCTTACGGATATGTGTTTCAAATAAATGAAAGGTGGCAACCCAGTTTACATTTTCTTTGTAATAATGAGGAAGAGATGTAGAAAATGTTTTATCACTGTGCTAGAGAAGAAAATTAAATGTGCTTTCTTGAGTATATTACCTATCTATCTATCTATTTGCTGGCTGACCTGGTGTATGTAATGAAGTACCTAGGCACTGACCAAGTACTATTAACAACATTCAGCAATCAACGCTAATTCACAGTCCTGCCTGTCATGAAAACTGCTGGCCTTAAACATCCAATTAATCAGAATAGAAACAAAAATAGTATCTCTTTTAGTCATAAGCCTGACTGAATAAAAAAATCCTTGCACTGTGTGCTCTTAAGCCTGACACATTGTAATTCTGGTGAACAGTGGGAAAGCAGGATATTAGCTATTTTCTGAGGTTTAGGTTCATCAACAGAGTACTCTATGGCAGATGTCTTAGCAAAAAAAGAGTTCAAAGCACGATGCCCTTATTTAGCAGTTAGCCTGAATGTCCAAATGTACACATGGATGGTGGTTTAAGGGTCATAGAGCATCTCAAGGACAAGCAAGAGCTCACTACAATGTTATGTTTAGGGGGGATTCTGATTTAGAGGCTGTCATAAAAATAAAGGGAAGGGCAACCACCTTTCTGAATACCGTGCTATAAAATCCCTCCTTGCTAGAGGCAGAACCCTTTCACCTGTAAAGGGTTAAGAAGTTAAGATAACCTCGCTGACACCTGACCAAAATGACCAATGAGGAGACAAGATATTTTCAAAGCTGGAGGTGGGGAGGAACAAAGGGTCTCTCTGTCTCTGTGATGCTTTTGCCGGGAACAGATCAGGAATGCAGTCTCAGAAACTCTGTTAAGTTAGTAAGTAATCTAGCTAGAAATGCGTTAGATTTCCTTTTGTTTAATGGCTGGTAAAATACGCTATGCTGAATGGAATGTATATTCCTGTTTTCGTGTCTTTTTGTAACTTAAGATTTTTTTTAAATATTCCCTATTGAGGAGCCCAGGGGAGCAGGCTGAGATTGAGGTATCTCTATCTCCTCTCTGCCTCCCTCCTCCCTTATCTCTAAAGAGGCCAGCATAGGAGGATTCTTCTCTCCATGTGTCCTCAGATGGAAGGATGTGTTTAGCTGTTGCCATCTCCGTTGCACTGGCTACTGCTAATGGCAGTGGAGACAGGTGACCCAAATATCAGGCCAACGAATATTACTCAAATGTTATCTTGCCAACTAGCACAAATATCTGTGCTATCTATAAATGTAAGATTCTCTTTGGCTATCCCTACTACCCAGTGCTGTAGTCTCTTGTTTATGAAAAAAGAAAAGCAGTACTTGTGGCACCTTAGAGACTAACAAATTTATTTGAGTATAAGCTTTCATGAGCTACAGCTCACTTCATCAGATGTATTCAGTGGCTTGTTTATGTAAGCATTAACAACATTTGAGAAAATTTTCTCTTCCCAAATCCACATTGTGGATCTTATTCTTCGGTATACATGCAGCTCACCCATGGATGTCACTGGAGGAGCTGGAGCACAATATCTCAGTTGTGACCTGAGGGGAGAATTTTATCCTGAAATGAAATAGGGTTAGTGTGTCAGGGAAGAAGAGTAGAAAGATAAGTTATTAAAGAAATTAAAAACTGACATAGGGACCAGGAGCACAGAGGGCGTGAGCTACTGCAATACATGGAAACAATTATGCAATGCTCTTCTCCCTGCAGTGTGGAAGCAAGCCCATGAGAATTAAAAGAGGTGGAAGTCCTGGGAGGGTGGGAGCAGTAGGTTTTCCCTGTGACATGAAGCTTGTGGAAGGCCCTTTATGAGCACAGTATGGTTGGAAGTTCCTGGGTCCTGCAATGGGCTGGAGGGGAGTGAAGTTGTGTAGCAGCCATACTGCATGACAAACTGTCCTGGCAAATTAACATGGTGTGATGATAAACACAGAAGGTGAGGCACTCCATGAAGATGCCATGAATTCATGGGAGTAGGGCTTGTTTTCACCAGAGATCCTTGACCTCAGAGGGGTAAGGATGCCCACTCCACTAGATTTTGAGGAGCCTCCATATTGGAAGAATGATTCATCCCTTGGTTTCAGCTTTAACTGTGAAGCTTCTTGCTTCTATTAGTTTGTGTCACCACTATGACTGATTAGATTCCACTATTTTTACTGTAGCTTGTATGGGCATTTGTGTGTGGGTTTTGTTTTATGGTGTTTTTTTGTTTGTTTGTTCATTCAATACAAAGCTCAAGAAAAATCCATCTAGTCTGCATTTTAATTTGATTTAGATAAAATTAAGCTTCTCAGTTGATAACTATTTCATGCTGTTTAATGTAGAGATAGATGTGCATGATAATGAACGTAGGATCAAAAATTATCAAAGAAATCTATTGTTTACAAGATAGCACAGTGTAAAATGTAGACAAGGAAACAGGCACGGGAGTGAGAATGGTAACAATATAGCAGCAGTAGCCACACACACAAAAAAGACAGTAATTGTATAGAGCATATAGAAAGGTCTGTAGTCGATACTGGCACATGGTTTCTAGCACTTACTCAGCATTATTAAGACCACATTTGGAATACGGTGCACAGCTCTGGTCACCCAAATGTACTATAGCAAAATATTGTTGAGTTTGAAAAGGTGCAGTGGAGGGTAAGTTACGTTTTTGAGGGTATGAATCATAAAGCAAGATTAGCTAGCTAGACTAGCCTGTTTAGCATGGAGGAAAAAAAACTGAGAGATCTGAGACGTACGAGATTTTGAGGAGAAAGGACCTCATAGATGCCAATAAACTGTTTGGGAGAGTACATAATTCAAAAGCAAAGAGATCACGGACTGAAGTTAAGAAGGAATGGCTAACATCTTATGGCATAGTTAGCAATATTAAGACTTATTAGCATGCATATGGTGAAGGTATTTTTTATTCATGTTCTGAATGCCTCTGTTGACATGCATACATAGTTAATTCGGAGTCAAAGAATAAATGAAAAATTGTGAATTTAACTCATTCATCTGTCACCTGGCTGTGAATTGTATTATACTGTAAATCAACTTAAATTAAAATTCAAGGTTGATGGGTGAAAAAAATTGCAAGCATCCACTAGAATATTAAAAAACAAAAACTATGTTTAAATAACGTTAGGGTTGTGACATTGCCTTTGTCAGGTTATGACAGTCAAAGTTAACCTTGTCACTGACCCTCCTTCCATTAGAGGTAATGCATTTTATAAGAGTTTACGGTGTCAGAAATCTGGAGTTGTGGTATCAAGGGGTTTAAGGCTGCCACTGAGTTCTCAGTTCATCTCATTTTGCCTAGGCATTGCAACACTTATGGCTTGTAATACAGTATCATGCATTAGTTGGAAACCCCAGCAATATCTTTGGTAGGAACCATGGGACAAGCAAAGGACAGTATGTCCTAGCTCCAGTCACTTTTTGTCAGTCATAGTTGTATTCAGATATAGGGAGTTGGGAAGTAATTTATTTTCTTTTATTTTAACTGTAGATTGTTTTTGCTTTAAAGAGAAAAAAGAAATCCTTCATTAAAGTCTGTGAGATTGACATGACAGATTCTATGGCTGTGTGTCTTTCTGCCAAATGGCACGTCTTTATGGCATCTGTCTATTATTGAAATCTGTTCTTGATTTTTATTTAGTGCAGGTGATAGATTTAAAAAATAAGGCCTTTTAATAATGCAGACTATAGGCTCCCAGCATTCACAATGCATTACATAGAGCAATAAGGGTTCATTGTTCTAATATTCTTTGGGAAGTTTAGAAAAGGCTGACCCTGCACAGAGTCCATTGTAATATATAATGTAAACAAGACTAAAAAGAAAAGTTTCTGGAACAATTGGAACAGTTGTCTAAATAGGTATATTAAAAATGTCCAAAATGCATATAATTCACCCAAAAGCGCACACTGGCTCATTTGGAACTAATGTATATGTGCTGGTATGTATAAGAGGAAATCACTTGTGAAATGTCTCAAAAATGCTCAGTTTAAATAAACCTGTGGTTTGTTTAAATATTGTTATCCTTATTATCTCCTCTGTCCCTGCTCCTTTTGCCACTCTGGTGGTGCAATGCTGCTGTACAGTCACTGGAATCAGCCAGCAATTGATACTCCCTCCAAACAGGAGTTCCTCAGATGGCATAGAGCTGCTCTCCTCTCTTCCCCCACCCAGGGCTTTAGCTTAGGATGGTGTGGGAAGGGTTGCTACAGCTGGATATTTATACTCTGGATATTTAAACTCAGGCAGGCCCTTTCCAGGATAGAAAATAGGAAATGTGCAAAGCTGGCTTAGAAGCCACTTTTGCCCTCCATTCCTCTATTGGAGTGGAGAATCTGGACCTACATTTATTTATATTTTTTACATGGCAGAGGTGAATTATGGACTAATTATCTGCTAAATTTGGTTTCCAAATAATCCAGTACATTTGATTTTTGGTACTGCATCATCCACATAAGAGTATCACATAGGGTGACCAGACAGCAAGTGTGAAAAATCGGGACAGGAGGTTGGAGGTAGTAGGAACCTATATAAGAAAAAGACCCAAAAATCTGGTCACCCTAGTATCACATTAGGCTTCAAGGATGTTGTCATTACACACACATACCATTAAATTATAGCTGTTCTGAACTCCAAAACACACACACAACAGAACATTGACTATGTTCAGAACATTAACTGTTCTTATAATTTTTAAATGGTGAAAGTGATTTTTTTAATTTTTATTTTTACTAGCAAAAACTGTGCAATTTGTGCTACACTTTAGGGGTTTGACCCTGCTCCCACAGAAGTTGTTGGCAAAATTCTTATTTTGGGAATAAGATCAGATGCTTTATAAACCTGTAGAGAATTTTAGTGGCAAAGGTATTCTATATCGTTGACACAGCTGTCATTCTGCTGCTGGGTGCACCATCAGATATAGCTATAATACATAAAGGAACCAGCATTAAGGGCTAAATTCTGCCCTTGAATACACACTTGGTCTCCTGTGAATTCAATGGGAGCTGCTTGGGCTCAGCCAAGAGAGAAATTTGGCTATAAGGGTTGTTTTTATATTTCATCTCACAATTTGAAATGTGTTTCTCTTGAGCTCTAAATTGCCTTTTGTATAAATCCTTTTAATAAGGAGTAGCTTCACATTTCATAACACGTACATGCCTTTGTTGCAAATAATTTATAGTTAAAGACACATAAAATATTTAGTAATTCACAGTGGGTGGGCTTAGAGAAGTAACAGGTAGTAATGAGATCATCTTGCCAAGCTCGAACAGGAGCTTTTCTTTAATGCTATATAATGAAGACAGTGGACAAGCATTAATGATTACTGCTTGCACCAGCCACTCAGACAGGAAAGATGCAGTTTTAAGTTTTTTTCATAGCATATTCAATTCCATTTAAATATTGCAAACTAGTGAATTGCAAATGTTAACATAGGCATAAATAAAAAATGTTGATATTTTATTTAATCTAAAAATAATAATTCTGGATAGGCTGCCTTTATTGTATTATTTAAAATATCTCATTTTACATGTGGACTACAAGCTATTGCAGAGTTGTCACTATTTTTTTTATAAAGCGAATTTGTTGCTGTTGCATTAAAAATACAGGAGGAGGACTACTGTAGGATTTGGGGGAAAGTGGTTTGCCTTTGACAGGCACTGTCACTAATTGTGGGCTAGGAAGAAAACTATGGTAGCCAGTTTATATGAAACACTAGGAAAGTCTCAGTGCTCAGAAGAATGTTATCCAGCTCCCATTATAAAAGAATTTCTTTTCAGAAAAGAGAGCGTTTTCCACTTTCTTTCCCATCTTTGAATTCATTGCTTTCATATTGTATGCAAAGAATAAAGCATCTGTGCATGGAAGACTGTAACTTCTGGTATTTAAACTGCCAACTGCTAAAACTGATTAAGTTGAACCAGAAGAGGGAAAAAATGTCCTGCTGAGGCAAATGCATTCTTACACCCCTCTTTAATAAAATATTGTAAGGAATAGCTAGAAAGCTTCCCCTTGAACTTTCATCTGGCAGTTTTTGATTGTAGCCTTGTGAAGGAATCACTATTGACTCCTGTCAGGCAGTTTTGGAGAAGAGGTGAAGAGCCTTCTCTCATGACTTTCTGTGTGTTTTGTCAAATCTAGTGCTTTCAGTTGAAGTGCAAAGTGAAGGCTGATGTCAGGAAATGCCTCAAAGCGTGAGCTGGTGCTGGTCTCCCGCGACTTACTTTTTTTAAAGAATCAGATTGGATTGTAAAATGATGGCAATCTGACTGGACATAAACACGTTTATTGCAGGCTCAGCAGCCGTTACATATCATTAGTGAAAGGAGGCAAGGGGCAAGGGGACCACTTTGATGTCAGCTTCATTCTTTTTAAGGACAAATGCGTTCAGATGGGAAGATACTAACTTTATGACTACTTGTTTACTTAAAGTTCAGAACCCATTACTGCCTTTATTTTTTCTTCCTATTTTCTGGCCTTTAAGTCAAACTTACTTTCAGTGCTAATGCAAATTGAAAGAGTAAGAGAGAGAGAATGGGGAGCTGGGAGTAGTAACAGAAATTGGAAGCCATTTTAAGTTATATTGTTTATGAATTGTCATTTATTAGCATCAGATCAAGTCTGTTCAAAATGTGCACATTCTGTTTTTTTCGCCACATTCTGTACTATTTTCCTTAATAATAAGTCTCGGTGCCAGTTAAACTAGTGAAACACATTTTTATATCAGCACATTTGTTCTAGCTGACATAAGATACCTTTTTTATTAGTGAATATAATTTTACTTTAGTACAGCCACTAAAAGGGTATTTGCTTTGCATGTTAGCCCTGAAGGGACAAGGTAAGATGTTTACTAGACAGTTCTGTCCCTGTGTTGTTGTTTTTTTCATTGCCAAAGCAGACATGTAATTTGTTTGCTCTTTGAAATGCTTTTTGCACTTTTGAATATTTGACATGTTAAGAAACTGAAGATGTAGGGATAAATGTTTAGCACTATGCATGGGATTCAGCCATGGGATTTCTAGTAACACTAATGGTAGCCCTGCAGTTCAGTCCCAACGATCCAGCAGAAAGGTTGCACATTAGGGGTTTGCTTTGGAGCAAGTTTCAGTGTAAACAGAAGAGGAATATAAATACAGTATAGTATGGAATCTGTATGATACTATAAGGCATATATCTTGGATCTGACCTGCTTCCAAGCTCTGACACATAATAGAATTCATCCTTCTTTTGTGTAATTTTTTTTTAATGAAGCACTTTCAGTTGTCCCATTTGGTTTAAAACAAATCAGAAATTCATGTCTTAAATGTTTCACTAGTCAGAATAATTAAGTTGATCAGGTCTGGGAGCAGTGGAAGGAAAATAATGGGGTCATTGAAGCATTCAAGCTCTAATGGGAACCTGAATTCATTCAGATACCAAATCTAATAATTGCTCTACACCTGTATACACAGTCCCATTGAGCAAATTCACATTCAAGGTTTAGTAGAACAGTTTCAATACTGTGCTCCAAGGGGACTTGATACTGTTTTTAAAAGACAGTGTTATTTTTCAACAACTTCCTTTGTATGGCCAGTTGTATTTTAGCTGAATATGCAGCCTTCATTTATCGGCTTGGAAAATATTTTCATGATGACTTTGTTGCTCGGAGTAACTGTATATCAGACCAGATAAAGAGCTAAGAAAAAGGTGAAGAATATCATGTGGTTTTCAAGGTTTTCACTTTCTGGAGACCAGTTGTTTTGGCCCAAAGCACTGGAGTGGTGAGTAGCAGAGATTATTGTACTCAAGTGGGGCATTTGAAAGCATTTGTCTCCATTTTATACAACATGGTAGAAGGGGGGAGATAGCTTACCCACTGGCACAACCGCTGTTTGGAAGAGGAAACTGCACATAGATGAGGTAGTAAGGAGTCAGCATAGATTAGTGAACTTTCAGTAAGGCCACTTGTAGTTCCTGAACCTGCTAACACTGAAGTCAGTTGCAAAACTTCCATGGTCTTCATGGGGTGAAAGTTTACCCCTGCAGTGTTATGACATTATTGATTTTTTTTATTTTCTCTCACACGCACACACACACTCTCCCTTCCCCCGTTGCTCCCTCCTTCCCACTGGTATGAAAGTGAAAGCTAATGGAGGTAGCTGTTATTAAACGCCAAAGCCAAATAATGCCCAGAGTACTTCTTTTTCCAACCCGATGCAGTGGTTCTTCTTCACCCTTCTTTTATTCTTTCCACTCTCCCCTCAGCCGGGAATTCAATCTCCAAATGAGACAGAATGGATGTATATGGCTCTGCATGCACTGGCACAGAGGCCTATTTTCGTGTGTGTTTTTTAAAGGCCAGTTACCCTTGGAGGGAAGGAGAAAATAGATTGATTTGTCTTGTAACCCTTGAGGCAGGCATGTGTTGTTTCAAAATAAGGCTGTCTATAGTCACCAGTCATGGAAGAGCTTTCAGTTCTTTCACTGAGGTGTCCCCCAGGTGCTGGCGTTACCAAAGGAAGCAAAATGGAATTTAAATATTAAATAGAAATTTCAAAGGTTAAAGGAATTTTAACTTGATGGATACTTTCCTTTCATAGAGATGTGAGGCAGTATACATCACTGGAGTCACTACTAATAAAAAGCATGCCCAAATAAATCTGTTAGTCTTTAAGGTGCCCCTGGACTCCTTGTTGTTTTTACTACTAAAAAGCTGTCTGAATTAAATAAATTAAATGTAAGGCTTGAGAATAATCCTATCTTTTTCCTGAATTAATATTATATGTTGTTTAAATTGATTGGATTTTGTGAGCTCAGAATAGGAAAAATATTTCTTTACTGGATGGGATCAAGATACAAATAGACTCTCAGATTTTGGTGACAAAAACACTCTTATGTTTTCCTCATGAATTGAATGTGGTCACAGCTGGATTGCAGTGCGCTAGTAAATGTCATCCCGCATACCATTAAACATTCTAACTTGCACATTATCCATTTTTAAAGCATTTTTGTGTATAAGACACAGAGTATAAACAGTCACTATGAGCCACATTTTTTCATGAATCAGACAAAGACTGCAATTAACAGAACATAAAATATCATGTGTCACAGTTACAGGGCTAGCTGCACCTCTGTCCCCTTTCTGGTCTCTCTGAATGCCCCCCTCTCCAGTCAGGTTTTAGGCCTTTTGTCTTTACTTATCTTGGGGGTGGAATTCCACAATTCCCACATTCTTAGATCGGGCCCAGCAGTACCCTATATATCAACCATTCTTACCCATCAAATGCAAGTGGGTTCTTCCTTTAGGGAGTCTGTGACCAACGGTAGATAGTGGTCAAGTCAGCCTTCTTAAAAACCATGAATTGTTTATTCTAACAGTAGGAACAAAGCTTTTAGAGAAAAGGGATTAAAAACAATAGTCTACTCACATGTCTGTCTTACCTAAAGGCCTTAATGGCAACCTAATGTCTTCAAACACCCCAGTGTGTGCCTGTCTCTCAGTCTGGTTCCACCAATCAACTACCCCTGTCTCTTGAGAGAGTATTTGTTTTGAAATCTGCCACAGTTCTTTTGCTCTCCTGTGTTCACATGCCTTTCCCTGTCCTGACATTTTTTCTTAACAACTCTCAAGTCATTGCTGAGAAGCAGCTTATGTTGAGCCATTTTTTCCTTTCCAGTTTGTTCTTCCTGACAGGCCCTATTAAACTAAACCAGTATGGTCATACAGTAAACTTACTAGTAGCCAGGTCAGCATACAGTATCGTACAATGTTACAGAACAGATCCAAATCCATTACATACTGAACCTATAAAAGGGATGGGAACAGGGAGTACATGCAGTGGGTCAATTACTAGTCACACAAGTTACTCAGTTCAGTCTTTGTATAACTTTCAGGAGACCCAGGGTAATGTACCCAACTCTGTGATGGTGTAACAGCATTGTGACATTGCCCAACGTACAATCTGGACAGATGGACAGCTGTGTCCCCTCAATTCTCCAATCTGGAGTACCTCTTACACTGCATCACTGAGAGTCACCAATCCTGGTCTGCTTCAGCATGTAAATCACTCCCAGCTATATTGTATGAGTGCTATTGCCAGCCACACATGAATTACATTGTAGGGTGACACCAGCAAATTCCCAGTCCCAGATTTTCCCCTAGAAATGTGCATCTTGTACTGCCCAGCACTCTCCTGGACAATACAAGCGCATATAAAGTCCATCATTTCATTAATAGAAAATGATATGCACAAATCTTGTTATCTCAAATGGAGTTTCCCAAACACTTCAGTCCAAGCATACTAGTTTAGATAAAACAATAAAACAAGTTTATTAACTCCAGAAAGATTTTAAGTGATTACAAGTAATGAGGCATAAAAGTCAGAATTGGTTACAAAGAATAAAAAGTAAAACGCACTAATATCTAGCTTAAGAAGCTAAATTAATTCAAAGCAAAGGTTTCTTTCACCACATGCTTAGAGCAGTCTGCCTGGATTCCTTTCAACCAGGACCCTTCCCCCAGTTCAGTGTTACTTCCTTGTCTTTCAGGTGTTGTTGAAGCGGTGAGCAGAGAGAAAGAGTGGAGTATTTGGGGGCATCTGTTCCTGTTTTCCTATAGTTCTCTTTTTTCTTTGAAAACCATCTCCAGCTGGAGTTCAGGAGACAGAAGGTCTATGGGGACAGGAAACTCCAGCGGTTCCTTGCCAAAATGTAGATTTCTCGCTCACACCTTTTTTCCTGCCAAAAAGTGGCCGCTTAACTAGATTATAGTTTATTTGATTTTGATTTTGTTGACACCTGGCTGAGGCATCAGTGTGCCTTTTGTCTGTGAGGAACTGGTTTGTGCCTGCTTTTCTAACTTGGAACATGTCTCAGTGGCATTATAGAGTAGAATATTATGACTTTCCGTACCATATTGCCACACATATTTTACCAGGACAGTAATGATCAGCAAATTGAGTTTACAAATGATATCTCACAAGCTATACTTCATACAAAATCCATCACAGCCTTGTAAAAAAAGGTGAACATAGGAATGCAAACTGTCACAAGGATCTAAGAGACAGTCCCTGTACCTGTCAAAATTAAAAAGTGTGCCCCATAAAAAGATACATACTTACTCAGAGAAACTTTGCAATCCAACAATTACAAAAGGATTCATTTATTTAGCTTATGTTTGATCCTTATTTGGTTTTTCAAAGTTTTCTATAATTTATCGGTGCTTCCTGTGGGCCAAATTGTGCTCCTGTCTCTTCAGTCTGTAGGACGCTTGACCCTCAACTCAGAACCTAGTTGCAGAGTGAAGAAGAGGGGAAAATGCGGGGACCCCACCCAGACAGTTTTTGTCTGGTGCTCAGTAGGGCTCTGTTCCAAAGGTGACCCCTGAGCTTCAGCCCCCTGGAGAAGATTGAGCTGGGAAATCCAGAACTATTGACATGCACTAGCCATTTTCTCCTCTGCAGTAGCTCTGCAGCCTGGGAAAAGGATTCTTTTCTCCTCTACTCCATATCCCATATATCCTCTATACAGTGCTGGGCCTCACGCATTTTGTGCACTGGGGTTCAGGATTTCAGTAAAATAAGTAAGTGACTTCCCCAAACATGACTTTTGAATCTACTGCTGTGTCAATTGCTTGAAAACTCACACTTTTACTAAAGGGTTGAAATTAGGGCTGTCAAGCGATTAAAAAAATTAATCACGATGAATTGCATTGTTAAACAATAATGGGATGCCATTTATTTAAATATTTTGGATGTTTTCTACATTTTCAAATATATTAATTTCAATTACAACACAGAATACATAGTGTACAGTGCTCGCTTTATATTTATTTTTATTACAAATATTTGCACTGTAAAAAAAGAAATAGTATTTTTCAATTCACTTAATATAAGTGCTGTAGTGCAATCTCTTTACCATGAAAGTTGAACTTACAAATGTAGAATTATGTACAAAAAATAACTGCATTGAAAAATAAAACAATGTAAAACTTTGGAGCCTACAAGTCCACTCTGTCCTACTTCAACCAATTGCTCAGACAAACAAACTTGGTTACAATTTGCAGGAGATAATGCTGCCCGCTTCTTGTTTACAGTGTCACCTGAAAGTGAGAACAGGTGTTTGCATGGCACTGTTGTAGCCGGCATCGCAAGATATGTGCGTGCCAGATGCACTAAAAACTCTTATGTTCCTTCATCTTCAACCACCATTCCGGAGGATATGCAATCATGCTTGTGATGGGTTCTGCTCGATAACGATCCAAAGCAGAGCGGACCGATGCATGTTCATTTCCATCATTCGAGTCAGATGCCACCAGCAGAAGGTTGATTTTCTTTTTTGGTGGTTTGGGTTCTGTAGTTTCCACATCTGAGTGTTGCTCTTTTAAGACTTCTGAAAGCATGCTCCACACCTCTTCCCTCTCAGTTTTTGGAAGACACTTCAGATTCTTAAACCTTGTGTTGAGTGTTGTAGCTATTTTTAGAAATCTGACATTGGTACCTTCTTTGTGTTTTGTCAAATCTGCTGTGAAAGTGTTCTTAAAACAAATGTGCTGGGTCATCATCCGAGCCTGCTATAACATGAAATATATGGAAGAATGCAGGTAAAATAGAGCCGGAAACATACAGTTCTCCCCAAGGAGTTCAGTCACAAATTTAATTAACACATTATTTTTTAACAAGCATCATCAGCATAGAAGCATGTCCTCTGGAATGGTGGCCAAAGCATGAAGGGGCATACGAATGTTCAACGTATCTGGCACATAAATATCTTGCAACACCAGCTAAAAAAGTGCTATGTGAATGCCTGTTCTCACTTTCAGATGACATTGTAAATAAGAAGCAGGCAGCAGCATCTCCTGTAAATGTAAACAAACTTGTTTGTCTTAGTGATTGACTGAACAAGAAGTAGGACTGAGTGGACTTGTAGGCTCTATAGTTTTACATTGTTTTGTTTTTGAGAGCAGTTATGTAAAAAAAAATCCACATTTGTAAGTTGCACTGTCATGATAAAGGAATTGCACTACAGTGCTTGTATGAGATTAATTGAAAAATACTATTTCTTTTGTTTATAATTTTTACAGTGCACATATTTGTAATAAAAATAATAATATAAAGTGAGCACTGTACGCTTTGTATTCTGTGTTGTAATAGAAATCAATATATTTGAAAATGTAGAAAAATATCCAAAATGTTTAATAAATTTCAATTGGTATTCTATTGTTTAACAGTGTGATTAATCATGATTAATTTTTTGTGTTAATTCTGTGAGTTAACTGCAATTAATTGACATCCCTAGTTGAAATAGATCATAGTGTAGCCATTTTAATTGTCAGATTTGCTGAGTGACAAAGATTTGACTCAGAGGCTTGGAAGTCAAATGAATACAGGGACACTGTATCATTTTATCTTTTCTGGTTTCAGGTTACAAAAAAGACTAATCCCGATACATTTAAAATGTCACCTTAAGTTAGTTCTGAAAGGTCAAGTTCAGATTTATTTCACCACGCATGTTTAAGATGCCTATTGAAGTGCTCTTTTAAAAAGTTTGAGTTTAAAATATTAATTAACCAAAATAAAACATACCAACTACTCAGCCTCCAATAACACAGAAGGTAACTGCATTCAAAAATCTGTTTTTGGAATCAAAGGATGTTAGAAATTTAATAAATCTGCCAGGTTAAACTCTGGGTTCTGTTGTATTGATCTGCAACATCAGAGGAGATAAAGAAAAAAGTGGTTGCTAATCCGAATGATGGAGTAAGGATTACTTGACCTAGAGCAGTGGTTTTCAACCTGTCCAAGATTTCCAAAGGGGTCTGCACCTCCATTTGAAATTTTTTAGGGGTTTGCAAATGAAAAAAGTTGAAAACCACTGTTGTGGAGTACTTTCTGAGCTCAATTTACACATGGGTTGTTTTAAGACTAGCCAATGAGTCCAGTTGACTAGACCCCAATTTAGAGAAGCATCTGTTGCTGACTTTCTCAAAGGGTAGTTATTTTAAAAGCTGGAATATGAAGGTGAGATCTTAAAGTATATTTGGTGATAAAATCAAAAAGATGTTCAGAAATTTTTTTCAGACTTGCCTTGTTTGTGAAGTGCGGGTGAAAAGAAGTCAAGAGAAAACATTGACAGAACAAAGGGTGTGACATGATTAATTTATTAAGTACCTAAAATACAATTAAATACCAGTGGCTATCACAAACGTGTAGATGGACTAGTGCAACCTATTACGATATGGCAGACCCCTGTCTGTGTTTCGTTAGCTTGCTTTATTTATCTGTAGTGGTACCATCTCCTGAAAGATCTTTATTTCAGGCCAATTCTAGCCCTGTGCCAAGTAAGCTGTTGGACACACCGTTCTGTTAGTATTCAATCCCACCATACACACCTACATCCTCACTTTGCTGTGCTTTTACATGCACCCACACCTTGAAAGATTAATTTGTTTGTTTCAACACAGAGTCGTAACAACAGTGGGGTTAGGATGGCCATGTATTCAAACCCAAATATATCACCATTTTTCCTAGTACTGCCCTTTCCTTAATATATATTTTACTTTGTTCCTTAGAAAGATTTGTTTCTATAAACTAGAAAGCGTTCTCAGGCTCTTAATTAGTTCTCATTATTGACTAGAATAAATTGTCATAATCACTCATAGGAACAACTGTAGGCAATACCTGAAAGAGAATATGGTGTTCAGCCACTAGCACTTAGAAAAGATTGGACAATGATGGGCTTCCTGGCTGCCTTTTGCATTCTCCAATGTCACCAACAATTACCAAGGGAATTTAACCTACCAAGGAAGAAGGTTCAAGTGTTCTATGGGGAAAAGTAATAAGTGGGTTAATAGTCACCCTTAGTTGCTGTTTACAGCTACTGACAATATGCTGTGTTACAGCAAACTGCATTGAAACTTAGCTTTAATGTTCCCTATCTATGGGTGGCCCAATGCAGTCTGTTGAAGACATGATAACATTACAGACAGAGACTGTGCAGGATGTAGCAAGCCAAATTCACCATGATCCAGCTTCAGTGAAAGAAAAAACAGTTCTAAGCAGTTACTGGAACTTCCATTCTTTCATTGAGGTCAGGTGGTATGTTCAATCTTAACATGAACATCACAGCTGTACAACTTGCTCATTGGAATTAAGTATTGTGGCAGTGGTTTAGGGTTCTTCATCTGCAGACAGTGTGGTGGCCTGCTTACTAATTTTTAGTGCAATCACTCTAAATACTTATTGTAATTAAGAGGTTGAAAGGCTAGACCACTTCACAATTCATCAGCTCTGTCATACTAAGCAGAGTTCAATGTTTAATTCCTTACAGTGCTAGAAGGATTGTGTAGTAGTTTACTGGACAGGAGCTTGTTTTGTTTTAACAAATATTGATTGTAATGTCCCCAGAGACCAAACTAACTGGGAATTGCTGACCCAAACAGTGGAAAACCGTTACAATGGTTGCCATTAAAAAGTTTTCCTTTATACTTAGACCTGGCAAATGTTGACTTTTTTTATTGGCAGGCATTTGTACGTTTTCCACAGAAAGAAACATCCAAGATTTTTGGTTTTAAGAATTATTTTCAAATGAAATTCACTATAGTCTGCCATTTTATATTGTTTATTGTTTATGTTATAGTAAAGTACACTAGAATTATATGAATATTGTCCCCTGGGTCTCTTATGAAAATGAGATGGCTTTCCCAGGGAGAAAAATTGAAAATGAATGAATGAATGAATATTTGATGCAAATGCTTTCATTGCGTTCCAAAGGCATAGGCCTTACAAATGCCCATAGAGGGTGCATTTCCCCATCTTCTGTGATGCTTCAACCAAAATTACTCTGATAAAATGGAACTTTTCTTGTTCTTTCCATTGCTAAATTGTTCTCTTAGTTCCTTTTTTGAGTGGTCATTTTCAAGTTTACTCAGCCAGGATATATTTTTAACATGAAGTACTGCTCTGTTTTATTTTGATTGCTCTGGAAAAGGTCATTCTTTCACTTTTGGGAAGTTTAAAATAAAAGACATATTGATTTTGGACACTTAACTGAATAATGTTAATTTTTTAAATATACCAGCATCATCGTCTCACTCTTAGGTCTCATGCCTCCTGCACAAAACTTCCTGGCTACAAATTCCTCAAGCCAGAGCATTTAGCACAAATACCACTCCTCGCCCTACATACCAGCAACATGCTGACACTGGTTCTCGTGCATACTACTGTGACCTGTCAGCCATAACATTTATTAGATGGGTCTTTTACTCTTCGGTTGTGAAAGCACGGTCACAGGATTACTTTTCAGGGGCAAGGGGGAAATAATTCCCCTTGTACTGTTGCTTCTCTGAAGATATCATCTCCCACGACCAACTTCCCCATAGCATTTGAGGGTTTTGCTTTTACTGCTGCTTATAAGTGAATATTTCATCCTTTTGCCTGAAAAAGGATCAGAAGGTTCAGGGCACGGGTCAGAATGTTTCTAGCTACTCTTATGTAGGGATTCTGTAGCCATCCAAAACTCTGTAGCTTTGGGATTTCAATCCAGATTCATGTGGCAGGCTTGATACCCAAGAGAGGGAATGATGTCTTCAAAGAAGTATAATTACAAGGTAAGTAATTTTCCCTTACAGGCATAAAACCCAGTACATAGAGATGAACCCTTTAGTCTTGATGACTGTTGGCTACTATAAGAAAAACAACAATCATCACTGACATATCTTGCAAATGAATGAAGGCAGTTACATTATATTTTATTACAATATAGAAATGAGCTTTAAGTTGATTTTACAATTAAAATGAAATTCCAGATTCTATTTGTCATATCTGCTGCTGTGTGCTCTTTTCTGGAGACTTTAAAAACCTCAGGTTTCAGAAATATGTTGCAAATTATGCATGAATACAATTGAAGTAATTACACATGCAGTGGCCATAGTTGACTGCACAGTTGTTTGCTCATTTTTCTGAAAGTTTAAGCTACAATTCTTTTCAGGGGGAAGAGCGAGGACACTATTTTCATATTTGAATAACTGAATAATTTTCCACTTGAGAATTATTGGATTTTTTTAAACTATTCACTTCTGAAAATTAAGGAGAAAGTAATGTTTATAAACCACAAGAACTACACCTGGGATATATGCAACTCATGTTACTAGTTTAGTTGAACAACAAAATTTGCAACGATTTAATTTCAATTGTCATATTTAACCTGTTGTCTAGATGTTAGAACCTACTGTTTCCCCATTTCTCCTTGGAGGAATTGTTCTATGTTTGAATAACGAGGTACAAGTGGTAATAATTTCCTCTTTCTGAGCGTTCATTATTTCTTTACCTTGTCACACAAAGTTGTCACTTTTGAACTCTTGGGATTTAAAATCAGACAAGTTTCTTTACTGTGAAAGAGGTAAAGTTAGGTTATCATTTTTTATTCATAAGGTATAACTGTAGTAACTAGAAGTTTTTAGAATGCACATGTAACTATAGAGCAGGGGTGCGAAAACTTTTTGGCCCGAGGGCCACATCGGAGAATAGAAATTGTATGGCAGGCCATACATGCTCACAAAATTGGTGTTGGGGTGCGGGAGAGGGTGTGGGCTCTGGGGTGGAGTTGGGGATGAGGAGTTTGGGGTTAGCAGGGTGCTCTGGGCTGGGACCGAGGGGTTCGGAGGGCAGGAGGAGGATCACGGCTAGGGCAGGAGTGGGGGAAGGGATGCAGGTTCCGGCTGGGGGCGCAGGCTCTGGGGAGGGGCTAGGGATGAGGAGTTTGGGGTGCTCCAGGCTGGGATTGAGGGGGTTGGAGAGCGGAAGGGGGATCAGTACTGGGGCATAGGGAGAGGCTCGGGGTGCAGGCTCCGAGCGGCGCTTACCTCAAGCGGCTCCTGGAAGCAGTGACAGGTCCCTTCTCCGGCTCCTACGGGGAGGTGAGGCCTGGTGGCTCTGCACACTGCCCCATCTGCAGGCACCAACCTTGCAGCTCCCATTGGAGCGTGTAGGAGCTGGAGCGGGGTCATGCTATGGATTCCGGGAGCTGCGTGGAGCAGCCCCCGACCCTGTGCCCTGGCTAGAGCAGCCCCCAACCCAGCACCCCGGCCAGAGCAGGGCCAAGCCGCTGCTACGGCCCCCAACCCAGTGCCCCGGCCAGAGTGCTGGAGCGGGGCCGAGCCATGTGGTGCAGTCCCCAGCCCGGCTCCCCAGCTGGAGCTCATGGGCCAGCTTAAAATGGCTCACGAGCCAGATCCGACCCGCAGGCCATAGTTTGCCCACCCATGCTATAGACAAGGTTTTACTGCTCCTGTCAGCCATACATATGCTATTAAATACTCGTGTGCTCATGGATCTTATTCAAAGCTATTGGCAAAATGATGGGCAGAAAGGCATTTGTGTACAAAGGGTGGGTGTTAAATGACAGAGGTTGTGAAACCACTGAGCTTATCTGTATGACTCCTTCCTCATTCATTACAAATAGTGGAAGGAGTGTAGTGAATGAGGCATTGGGTTGCAGGAAGAGAAAGTTTGATCTTGTAGTTAAGGTACTGGACTGGGACCCAGCCTTGTCTCAGCCACAAACTTTCTGTGTGATGTAAGTTAGATCAAAACGTTCCAAGTGGTGACTGCATGTGAGCTCTTCCCTTTCTCTGTGACCAGCATGAGATAACGTGGACCTGATTTTCAGAAGTACTGAGTATTCATAACTCTGAACTCAGTGAAGCTGCAGGTGCTCACTACCTCTGAAAAATTAATTATCTCAAGGTGAGCACTCAGGCCATCTTTACACTAGCACTTATGTCAGCAAAACTTTTCAGAGTAACAGCCGTGTTAGTCTGTATTCGCAAAAAGAAAAGGAGTCCTTGTGGCACCTTAGAGACTAACCAATTTATTTGAGCATGAGCTTTCGTGAGCTACAGCTCACTTCATCAGATGCATACCGTGGAAACTGCAGCAGACTTTATATATACACAGAGAATATGAAACAATACCCCCTCCCACCCCACTGTCCTGCCCACATTTCCAGCACAAAACCTGGATTTGTGCTGGAAATGGCCTAACCTGTTGCTCACTTTAGATAAGCTATTACCAGCAGGACAGTGGGGTGTGGGAGGGGGTATTGTTTCATATTCTCTGTGTATATATAAAGTCTGCTGCAGTTTCCACGGTATGCATCTGATGAAGTGAGCTGTAGCTCACGAAAGCTCATGCTCAAATAAATTGGTTAGTCTCTAAGGTGCCACAAGGACGCCTTTTCTTTTAGCAAAACTTTTGTCACTCAGGGTTGTGAAAAAACACCTCCCTGAGTGACATAAGTTTTGCCAGCGCTGTGTTGGCAGGAGACACTCTCCCGCAGACATACCTACCGCAGCTTGTAATAAAACCAGCTCAACAAAAACGGGAGAGCTCTCTCCCATCGGCATAACGCGGCTACACCAGCGTTCTTCCAGTGACACAGTTGTATCAGTGCAGCTGTGCTGCTGTAAACTTGTAAGTATAGACAATCACTGAAGCATCCAATTTAGTGGACACTTTAGACTCAATTTTTCTCTGTTCCTCATCTGTAAAATGGAGGCAGTAGTGCTTTTCTGACTCACAGGGGTGTTTTGAAGATAAATTAATTCATGTTTGTGAGGTATTTGGCTATTATGCTGATAAGCACTGTAGAAAAGTTCATAAGGAAATAAGAATTCACACACTTAGTAAAGTGTCTGGAGGGTGGACAGTAAACAAGGCTTGGAGCCACACAGTTTGTGGGGAGGATTAAGAAATATTGAATGGGTCTCATTTTACTGAGCATTGTCTATCCTGTACATGGAATGTGGCCGCTGTCCTGAGGAAAAAAATATGTATGGTCATGTTAAAGACTGTATCACAGTTAGAGCTATGCGAAAAATTGATTTTTTCCAATTTGCTGGCAGATTTGAGAAATAAAAAAAATGTTTTGTGTTGTTTTTAAAAAAATGTGGCAAACCAATTTAAAAAAAATTGATCAAAGCGTTTAGTTTTAATATTTTTACAGAAAATTAAAGAAAGTTTCAAAATGAAAAGTAGTTTTGAAACCTAAAAATAAAACCTTGAGTTTCAAATGGAACATTTTGGCGATTTTTGTTTTTTCAACTTTCACAATTCAGCAAATTCAATATGAATTTGCTAAATGGTTTGGTTGATTTGAGTCTACAATATTTGCTAAAATATATTTGGTCTAAACATTTTGCCCAGTTCCAGTTACAATGCAAACTAAGGTTATCTACACAACCATAATTTTAGCATTTCCTAACTTTTGAGTTCTTTACACTTTGGAGCTTTATCCATATTTTTAACTGTAGAGTTATTTAACAGAATTTAATATAAAAAATACTATCACAGATGTGGACCTTAACTTGCCAATAACCTTAACTATATGTTTTTTTATTGGATACCTTGAATGTGCAAATAGAGGTTGTTTCCTATGATACGTATAAGAAAGCTCAAAGGAATACTGTAGATATTGAATAATCTTCAGTAAGCTTAAATTGGTTTGTTTAAGGGCTATCACTTTATAGAATTCATTTTTTCATTGATGCTTTTGTGCATTCAATTTATTGTCTAGTCTCACATAGGCTCTCAGCATCTGAATTTAGCTTTGTAAGTGCATACCATATTTGTCATAGAACATAACTAAGATCGAAGCTCAATTAGCAAATGAAAGCCTTATACAAAAACTGAAATGCACACACCCAGTAACCCTTTTCAAAAAAGGTCTTTTTAATGAGCTTTGACATTTTGCCCACAGAAGATCACTGGTGCTGTTTCTATGCAGTTCCAATGTTAAGCTGAATAACTGTTTTTTGACTGATACTTGGACTGATTCATAAGATTTGACTTTACTCCAGTGAATTAGTCAGCTTAGTAAGTATGTAAATATTAGTCATTAAGAGCCTAAGAGAATGGTTTTATACACTTGTAGTTTTAATGGTAGACATGTCAAAGTAAACACTTCTGTACCCATTATAGCATAATACAGATTTAGTTTTGTGTTCCTTGAAGCTATAGTTAGTACACTGTGGATTTTTCTGCTATCAAGTATTTCAGTTTCACCAAAGTTGCTATAATTGAATTTATTTGATCATGTAACCTCTATATTGCTACTAGAGATGATAGTTTCCAAAAAGGGAGGTTCGTAATAAGAGAGAGAGCACCGATTTTTAATACCTGGAAGGGGGGGGTAAGAAAGTGAAATACAGAAAAGTGATTTAATCTTGGTAGCGATTACAGTTTTGTAAAATATCATTTGTTTTTTCCTATAACGCAGCAGAGTTTCATGCTGATAACAAGCTACTGAATTAATAAATCCATTGCAACTATTGAGAGGTTTTTTTTAATAACATAAGTACTGTTGAGCACTAAGAAAAGGAGACTACCTTTCACAGATGTTTTTTTCCCTACCGGATCTGTAATTCCTCATACATAAAGAATGTAGGGCGAAATTATACATTTGAAATTTCATATCAAGTCAAAGGATATAATTAGAATATTTTGTCTAAGAAATAATTGTTCAGAACTTTTCCCCCCATTCATCTCATGGCACAAAATTGACAGGCAGGTGGGCATCTCTTTACATCTTTACACGTGGGTAATTTTGCATTATAGTTAACTAGAGGTAGGTGCATGTATCCACAGCAGAGTTGACTGAATATTATTTATTTCCATCACAAAACTAAACTGAGATGATAAAGAAGCAGTATGGTAGGTCTTTTCATGGTGCTTCATTTGTCTGAACCTTTCTTCGACAGACACTGAAGCAGAGTCAATGAGTGAGCAAAAAACTCCCTCTTGAATTTTTCTTCCAAACTTCCCCATCACTTCATTTCTGCCCTCATAAAGAAACTGTCTCTTCTTCTGATTAATACAGGCTTTACTCCTAAATTTTTCCATTTCTTTGGCAGCAGTGATGGCATCTTCAAATTCATTATGTCTGCAGGCCACAACAAAATCAAGGCAGCTTCTCATCAAAGTAGTAGTGGTCATGCTGTCCATCGATTGAGTTTGTAATACCTTGCTTACAAAGTTCAGTTTGAACAGGATATCGTGCCAAACCACAACTGAGACCAGAAATTTGAATTCAGTGATCTGGTTTGCCAGGCTTTTTGCCTCATGTCATATTCCGACCTTGGCATTACTCAACTGTGCCAGTTCCATCAGGGAGTTGTAAACCACAGTCACTTGGTACCTTGCTGGCCTTTCGCTATCAATGCAGCTCTCCCAGTGAACATCACTTACTGCCTTCACGGCCAGATCTGTAACATTATCCATGAGGATCTTCCACCTGATAGTTGATGCTGAAAACAGGACATATATCATTTGCAGTACTCCAAAGAGAGATATTAAATCTAAAGAAGATGATGCTGCATCTGACACAATCAGGTTGAGGGAATGGCAGCCACAAGGCATGAAGGAAGCTCTTGGATTCAGCATAAGGATCCTTGCCTAGATGTCACTGTTTCTTCCCTTCATGTTCATGCCATTGTTATAACCTTGGCCGTTCTGAAGCTTTATTTTATTCTCATTCAAATCTTTTATAAACAGTTCTGTTAAGCCTTTTCCAGTAGAGTCATCCACAGACTGGAAACAAATAAAGTGTTCCTCGTTGTCAACAAGTCTTACTGTAAATGACATCTTTTCACTGTGACTAATGTAGGGAGTGCAGTCCATTATTACAACATACTACTTTGCTGTGATGAACCGCATCAGTGTTATGAAGCACCTTCCTTTCCATAAGGTCAATAAATTAATTTTGAATTGTTTTGCTGCAGTAATGGCTCATAGCTGCTTTACAAACTACTCCATGTAGGTGCTCATGCATGACGTTGCCATATTTCCCAAGGAGCTCTACCAACCCAGGAAATTACCATTATGTTCAGTGAACGTCGTATCCAACAAGCCCCGGGAAGCCAAATTATTCTTTGGAAGAAAGAGGGTAATTGAGATCAGATGCTTGAGCACATTCCTCCAGTGCTGTGTTTCCATGGTACTTACACACTTCAAGTCTTAAAGCGCATTGTACACTTTCAAAATTACACAATAAAACAAGGTTCACAATATCTCAGCTGGACTCTCGCTTCACTTGGTTCTTATATCTCACCGTCGATGCCCCACACCTTATATACCTGCGAGGGCATGGCTGACAAGATTCTAGGTGGTTCAAGGAAAATGTAGTTCTCAGAAAGTCTGGAAGGTTCCGCTAGATTCTCCAGAACGTTCTACGAGGTTAGTGAAAATGAATCCACATACAAAATACTGGAAACATTTTACTTCAAACATTCTATTTTCCCTTTTGTCACTAACAACAAAAATGGCACCCCAGACAGTCACATGGGTCACCTGCTCCTAAATCTGGCCATGAGGCACTGATTAAGTATGTGAAGTCTAGCTATTTCTAAAGACCGAACAAATAACATCTTGTGTTCTGCATTTAATGGTCAGTCTTATAGTAATTAAGCAGATACAGGACAAGCTTGGTTGTGGGATCAAGAACTACTACACGGAATCCACAAGCAGCTAGTAAGTTCTTTGGGACTATTTTAAAATTCACATATACACGTCCAAGAGTGACCATCACTTCTGCACTAAGTGATTACAGCTTGTTACTCTTCCTGGGTGGCTTACTTTTACAGTAGTTCTCCTGACAATACAGACATTTTGTTGTAATTACTGACCACCTTCTGCAGACCTAAACTACACATATATAAACAAATCTTGTCCATCAGCTAGATATGTATGCTGGGATGGTTGAATAATGGCCACAGAAATTTTATCATCCACCATGATTTTTACCTGCTCCTGCAGTGTACATCTATGCCTTCTTGATATTTGCTTTCAACTGTAATGTTGGATGCTATCAAGTTAAAGCTAAAGTCTTGTATCTTTGTTTTTTCCCCATGCTTTTTGTGGACATTTGCCCTTCATTTAAATGGTGAGAGTGGGATTTCTTTGCAATAATAGCTTTACATACACACAAAAAACTTGTTTTACCCAATGTGGCTCCGATAAAGCAAAAGAGGAAATACAGCCACTGTGGATAGCTGAAGGTACACTTCTGTGGAGTTATTTCATTCAGGTAATTATTTTACTTGACATTTTAGAGCTACTCACACTTTATTTAATCGATTTGGTCCACATTGCAGCCTCCGTTGTGAAATCTCCTGTTTTAGCGCTGTGTCAGTCAATGTTGGATGAGCTGTAAAGCTTCAAGCTTATGCTCTGCTGAACCAGCTTTGACACGTTTGTCTGCTGACTGGATGTGGAGTGAATACTTTTGTATAAAGCTTATCACTCAACGCTATAGCAATAGCTATTCTGTGTCCTTCATTTAAATTTCTTAATACTTGAATTTGTGGCTATGGAGGGTTTGTATTGAGTTTTGGTTATTTACTGCTTGCTTGATCTATAAGCTCATCCACCCTTCCAGCCCAAATACCACTAGGGGTTCGTATATAATTTGGTTTTCTGGCTTTTGGAGGAAGTTTCTTTGTCTGCAGATCATTGCATTAACTTTGTTTTTGGCCTTACCATTTCTATGTGAGCTGAGATCAGAGGCTGCTAATAGGAGAGCTCAGAGGTAGTGGGTCTAGTGGTGAGGGGTCCATGGTTTCATTGTTGGACTTTGTTTGTTGTTTTTGTATGGACTATGTAGCTGGGCCCTGGGCCCCTGAGTAAACACCTGAGACAGGACTTTGTTAGTGCCATAGTAAGGGCCTCATGGTTCTGATTCTAGGAGCGTTGATCAGCCCCATTTTTGAAGTCTGAGTGGTTAATTGCTTAGAGACTGGTGGTGAGGTGTGGAGGTGACCTGAGCTAAGCAGCAAGACTTGGAATAAAAAGTCGCTTGCCACACAAACTCAGGAACTGCAAACAGAGGCAGCTAACAGGAAAGTTTCAGAGGGACCATGAATGGCTTTCATTCCTGGTTCTGCTCTATATGTGATTTCAAGATGGCCAGCAGTAGAACAGTGGTGATGACCTACAGTAACTGTGCTATGTTTGCTTTCCTGCCTGAAGCCAGAAGGTGCTTCTTGTGCATAAAGTGCAAGTTGATTACTGCTGGAAGAAAAGATTCTTGGATTGGAGAGGCAAGTAGAACTGTTACTGAGAATTAGAGAAGCTGTGGAGTTCCTAGATAGCCAGGTTCAGCAAACTTCAGTCCCCCACATTCAAGAAAGAAAGGAGGTGGCCACCAAGAAGACAGAGAGAGAGAGGACTCCAGAGAGAAGGATGGCAGTTTGTAACCACCAGAAACAAGCAGTCATGGCAACGTTCTACACAGCTCAAGATAGACAAGAATGGGCAGGCTGTGGCCACCAGAGAGAAGAGTACCAGGAGAAATTCCACACAGCTAGAAGTTTCCAGTTGATACCACGTCCTCAGCATGGGAACTGTGGAATATAATTGTCAAGATCCAGCTAGTCCAAAGGAACAGAGAGTTGTACAGGACACACCTGTCAATGGTAGCTTGGCCCAACCTGTAAGACAGGATTGCCCACAAAGTATTCTTCAACCATCCAAGGAAGACAGACGATCCTTGTTGAGAATTAAATAACCAGAAGAATTGAAAGGACATTCTGCATGTGGCAGGCAGACAACAGAATGATGTGCTGCCATCCCAGAGTCAAGACACAAGACATCACTCTAAAATTGGATAGGTTTCTGAAGTGAATGTGAAAGGATCAATTGGTGATGATTCTTATTGCCACCAATGATAGGGTTTTGTGGGCTATCTCACATATAATAGATCACTTCAGGGAACTCAGAAGCATGCGGAAGAAGCAGAATGTCCAAGTGATCTTTTCTGATCCTTCCTGTCCCACAGGTGAAGGAAGATGGAATGCAGTAGATTCTGGAAGTGAAGTAGATTCTGGAAGTGGCTCAATAAGTGGATGATTCTGGTTTTGTGGAACATTCATCCACCTTCTACGGGGAGAGGAGACTGTATAGTTTGGAGGGCCTGCACCTCAGGAGAAAAGAAACCAATCTTCTCAGGGACTAGCAGACCAGAGTAGTCAGGAGAGCATTAAACAAATAACAAAAGAGGAAAGATATGAGCATTCAGTTAACACAAAAATTGAGGTGTTGAAAACCAAATTAATCAAGGAACCAAAAAATGTGAAGAGAAGAAAATATTTATTTGCTTAATACACCAATGCTAGGAGCCTGGGTAACAAACAGGAGGAATTAGAATTCATAGATTCATAGACACTAAGGTCAGAAGGGACCATTATGATCATCTAGTCCGACCTCCTGCAAAACGCAGGCCACAGAATCTCACCCACCCACTCCTGCGAAACACCTCTCACCTATGTCTGAGCTATTGAAGTCCTCAAATCGTGGTTTAAAGAGACTCCTCCAGCAATTGATTTATTATAAAAAGCATTACATTTCAAGTTACTATAGGTTAACCATGACCAATTGTCAGGATTTTAAACACAGCAGGTGATCTCTGGATCACCTGGTGGTCCCTTCTAGCTTCAAACTTTATGACAACAGTCCTTGTCTACAATGAGTGCTAATGTGTTTAATCTGATATTACTGAACACGTGACATTGTGTTAGAACACTTAGTGTAAAGAAGCCCAATTTATTGGTGAGTTCATATTAAAGGGTAAATTGGGAAAAGAAAGGGATTCATTAATTTTATGCTTACTTATGATCATAAACTCAATCTAGTTGGTGTTCCTGAAATCTGGTGGGATGGTTCACATGATTGGAATGTTACAACCTATTTAGGAAGGATTGAATGGGCAAAAGGGGAGAGGGAGTGGCACTCTATGCCAAAAAATGGCACTACCTGTTTTCAAGTCACTGATGACTTGGAAGAAATGGTCTTGAATGCTTATAGATCAATGTACTAACAGATAAAGCACAAGATGAGGTGTTAATTGCTGTCTGCTACAGACCATCAAATCACACTAGGGAACAGGATGACCAGCTCCTTACACACCTATCTATTTAATGTGTAGGAAAAATGCTGGGTGATCATGGGGGACTTCAGTTTGAGTGACATCTGCTGGAGATCTTGTGCTGCTAATAATAAAACATCCTTGGAATTTCTAAATATTACAGTGACAATTTCCTAACTCAAGAAGTGTTGAAGCCAATACAGTGGAATTATTTATTTAGACCTCATCTTAACAGATAAAGAGGAGCACAGAAATAAAAATTAATGGTAGCTTAGGTACAAGTGGTCATGACTTGATCACATTTATAATGTGCAAACAGAATAACGTCTAGACCAGTAATATATATATATATATATTTGGTGCTTTAAAATGTCACATTACTAAAAACAATTATGAGCCAAATTAGTGGGGAAGAAGAATTTAATCAGAAAAATGTGAATGATAATTGCAAATCATATAAGAAAACTATACCAGATGTGCCAAAAGCCACAATTGAGGAATAAGACCATATTGGTCATAACACAGACCTGGTTTACAAGGAAAGTGAAGATAGCCATAAAAATATATAACAAATGAAAGAAAGAGGAAGTTGATAGTAATGAATATAAATCAAAATCTAGGATTTGCAGAAAATTGATAAGGGAATCGAAAGGACAGAAGGAAATCTTTGGTCAGCAATGTTAAGGACAATAAGGAGTTTAAGTATATTAGTAATAAAAAGAGCCCCAACAATAGTATTGGTCCATTAGTAGATGGAAGTGCTAGAATTATCGATAATAATGCACAAAAAAGAAGTGTTCAATAAGTATTTTTGTTCTTTATATGGGAAAAAAACAGATGAGGTAGTTGTATCATATAACACTATTTCTACTCTACTAGTATCTCAGGAAGATGCTAACCAGCAGCTATTAAAGTGAGGCATTTTGAAATCAGCAGGTCCAGATAATTTGTGTCTATGAGTTTTAAAAGAGGTAGCTGAGGAGCTTACTGGACCACTAATGCTGATTTTCAAGAAGTCTTGGAACTCTGGGGAAGTTCCAGAAAACAGTTGTTGTGCCAATATTCAAAAAGGATACATGGGATTTCCTGGGTTACACAGGCATGTCAGTCTGTCATCAATACTGGGCAAGATAATGGAGTGGCTGGTCCAGAACTCGATTACTAAAGAATTATAGGCAGGTAAGATAATTAATGTTAATCAGCATGGGTTTATGGAAAATACGTTGTGTCAAACTAACTTGATAGGTTTGACAAGATTACAGTTTTGATTGATAAAGGTAGCAGTGTTGATGTAATATACGTAAAACTTCTGCAAGGCATTAGACTTGATATCGCACACATTTTCATTAAAAAACTCAAATTATATAAAATTAACATGGCATACCTTAAATGGATTTAGAAGCTGACTAACTGATAGAACTTAGTATATAATTGTAAATGAGGAATCTCATTGAGCAGGTATGTTTCCAGTGGGGTCGTTTCTAGTGTGGTCCCTCAAAGATCGGTTCTTGGCCCTATGCTTCTTAACATTTTTATCAATGACATAGAAGAAAATAAAATCATCACTGTTTGCAGATGGCTCAAAAATTGGAGGAGTGGAAAATAATGAAGAGGACTGATCACTGATTCAGAGTGATCTAGATCAGTGCTTCTCAAGCCATCTGATGTGGGGGACCAGCAATTTTTTTTTCCAATATGTGCACAGACCGGCACCGGTCCGCGGACCACCACTTTGAGTAGCACTGATTTACATCATTTGATAAGCTGGGTGCAAGCAAAAAATATGCATTTTAATATGGCTACATTTAAATGTGTACATCTAGGAACAAAGAATGCAAGACATGCATACGGGCTGAGGGACTCTGAGAAGCACTGATCCTGAAAAAGATTTGGGGGTCCTGGTGGATAATCACCTTTACATGAGTTCTCAGTCTGACATTGTGGCCAAAAAGGTTAATGTGATCCTTAGATGCATAAACAGGTGAATCTTGAGTCAGGTTATTTTACTACTGTATTTGGTACCGATGCAGCTGCTGCTGGAATACTGTGTCCAGTTCTAGTGTCAACAGTTGAAGAAGCAATTGGAGAGGGTTCAGAGAAGAGCCACAGCAATGATTAAAGGATTAGAAAACATGCTTTAGAATCCTTATTGTTAAAAGAAAAGGAGTACTTGTGGCACCTTAGAGACTAACCAATTTATTTGAGCATGAGCTTTCGTGAGCTACAGCTCACTTCATCAGGTGCATACCGTGGAAACTGCATCAGACTTTATATATACACAGAGAATATGAAACAATACCTCCTCCCACCCCACTGTCCTGCTGGTAATAGCTTATCTAAAGTAATCTTCAGGTTAGGCCATTTCCAGCACAAATCCAGGTTTTCTCACCCTCCACCCCCCCACACAAATTCACTCTCCTGCTGGTGATAGCCCATCCAAAGTGACAACTTTGGATGGGCTATCACCAGCAGGAGAGTGAATTTGTGTGGGGGGGTGGAGGGTGAGAAAACCTGGATTTGTGCTGGAAATGGCCTAACCTGAAGATTACTTTAGATAAGCTATTACCAGCAGGACAGTGGGGTGGGAGGAGGTATTGTTTCATATTCTCTGTGTATATATAAAGTCTGATGCAGTTTCCACGGTATGCATCTGATGAAGTGAGCTGTAGCTCACGAAAGCTCATGCTCAAATAAATTGGTTAGTCTCTAAGGTGCCACAAGTACTCCTTTTCTTTTTGCGAATACAGACTAACACGGCTGTTACTCTGAAACTTATTGTTAAAGACTCCAATGAGCTCAATCTGTGGTGTGTTACAGTTTAATAGTACCTAACTGAGAACAATTGGCTCTTCAATCTAGCAGAGAAAGTTATAACACAACCCAGTGGCTGAAAGTTGAAGCTAGAAAAATTCAGACTGGAACTAGGGCATAAATATTTAACAGAGTTAATAACCACTGGAACAATTTACCATGGATTGTGGTAAATTCTCCATCACTGGCCATTTTTAAATCAAGATTAGATGTTTTTCTAAAAGATCTGCAATAGGAATTATTTTGGGGAAGTTCTCTGGTCATTGTTATATAGGAGGTCAAACTAGATGATCACTGTGTTCCCTTCTGGTCTTGTAATCTATATACAGAAAAACAAAAACTCTGCTCCTTCTGCTTGCTTCTTGTCTCTTTTTCCCTGCTTAGCCACTCTGAACAGCTGTTGGCTAAAACAAATAAAACTATATTTGTTGGATAGGTCTGTTCTAAGGAGCTTGTTCTATATTTGTTTACTGACAGCGAGTGTTCTGCTGTGTCCCCATGGTATATGACCTAAAGACTGTACAAATTAGCAGAGCCATCAAGAGAATTTCTTTGCCCTGGAGAATTTTATATGCATTCTGCCCCTAATCTCCCAGCATTGTTGTGGGAATGGAAGCAACAATACTTAAGGTTGCAGAATGGTTCCATTCTCATCCCCACTACCATTTTCAGTCACTTTTTGGAGAGAAGAGAGCTAAAACTTCCTTCTCTTGATGTGTCGGCCCCTTATTTATTCACTTAAAAAATTGAGCAGAAATGCTTAACTTCTTTGAGAGTACCAAGCGTGAGAGAGAACTTTTGATTGGCTTTTGAAAATCATATACTGTTAATTCACACTAAATTTTGAATGCCTGCTCTCACTAAAGTCATTCAGTGTGCATTGTAGAGAGGATATGGTACATTTTCTTATGTCCATGGACTGAGGCAAGGCTGTGTGGTTATCTTTCAATTTGCCCCTTTCTAAGGTTTGCAGAAGCAAGGAGACAATGATGCCCTTGTTTCCTATCCCTGCTGATCAAGATGGGAGGCGGTCATTAAGTGGATCATACTGGACTTTAGTAAGGCATTTGACACAGTCTCACATTCTCATAAGCAAATTACGGTAATAATGTCTAGATTAAATTACTATAAAGTTGGTGCACAACTGGTTGAAAGATAGTAGTCAAAGAATAGTTTGTTAGGTGTAACTGTTTCACGTTACTCAGCCCTGGGAAGGCTTCAAACAAAGTGCAGAAAAGAGCAACAAAATTGATAAGATGTCGGAAACATGACCTATGAGGAAAGGTTGAAAGATTGGACATGTTCAGAGAAGAGAACCTGAAGGGGGACATAAGTCTTCAGATATGTAAAAGGATGGTGTCATAAATATAAAGGGAAGGGTAAACACCTTTAAAATCCCTCCTGGCCAGAGGAAAAACCCTTTCACCTGGAAATGGTTAAGAAGCTAGGATAATCTCGCTGGCACCTGACCAAAATGACCAATGAGGAGACAAGATACTTTCAAAAGTGGGAGGGGGGGGAGAAACAAAGGCTCTCTCAGTCTGTGTGATGCTTTTGCCGGGGACAGAACAGGAATGGAGTCTTAGAACTTAGTAATCTAGCTAGATATGCATTAGATTCTGGTTTCTTTAAATGGCTGAGAAAATAAGCTGTGCTGAATGGAATGTAGATTCCTGTTTTTGTGTCTTTTTGTAACTTAAGGTTTTGCCTAGAGGGATTCTCTATGTTTTGAATCTAATTACCCTGTAAGGTATTTACCATCCTGATTTTACAGAGGTGATTCTTTTTACTTTTTCTTCTATTAAAATTCTTCTTTTAAGAAACTGAATGCTTTTTCATTGTTCTTAAGATCCAAGGGTTTGGGTCTGTGGTCACCTATGCAAATTGATGAGGATTTTTATCAAACCTTCCCCAGAAAGGGGGGGGGGGGTAATGTTTGGGAGGATTTTGGTGGAGGAAAGACTTTTCCAAACAGACTCTTTCCTAATAATAATACCGGTTAGATGTTTGGTGGTGGCAGCGAAAGTCCAAGGGCAAAAGGTAAAATAGTTTGTACCTTGGGGAAGTTTTAACCTAAGCTGGGAAAAGTAAGCTTAGGAGGTTTTCATGCAGGTCCCCACATCTGTACCCTAGAGTTGACAGTGGGGAAGGAACCTTGACAGATGGTGATTAGTTGTTCTCTATATCACCCACGGGGAGGACAAGAAGTAATGTGCTTAGTTTGCGCCAAGGGAGAATTAGGTTGAATATTAGGAAAAACTTTCTAATTATAAGGATAGTTAAGCACTGGAGGGAAGTTGTTTTCCATTACTGGAGGTTTTTAAGAACAGGTTAGACAGACACCTGTCAGGGGTGGTTTAGGTATACTTAATCCTACCTCTTGCAGTCCCCTCCAGCCCTACATTTCTATGGTATTGTATATGACAGCAAATTTTAACATAAACTGTTTAAAACTAAAAAGAAAAGGAGTACTTGTGGCACCCTAGAGACTAACAAATTTTATTTGAGCATAAGCTTTCGTGAGCTACAGTGAGAAGTGATGCTGTAGCTCACGAAAGCTTATGCTCAAATAGATTTGTTAGTCTCTAAGGTGCCACAAGTTCTCCTTTTCTTTTTGCGAATACAGACTAACACGGCTGCTACTCTGAAACCTGTTTAAAACTAAATGGATTGTGTTTTCAAAAGCACCTGTGGTGCAAAAGTCCCACACTATGTACTTCACTGTCTCAGTAAAATCTACTGTGTACATTCTGTCATAAATGGCTGTAACTGATTCTGGTATACACTGTACTACAACATGTTTCACAAACGTTTTAGAAGGAATTGTAGGATACTGTATTTGAGAAATAGTGTCTTAGATACAGGGTTGCCAACCCTCCCGGATTCTCCTGGAGTCTCCAGGAATTAAAAATTAATCTTTAATTAATAATTGTCATGTGATGAAAGCTCCAGGAATATGTCCAATCAAAATTGGCAACCCTACTTAGATAACTAAAGACTTTCACACTGCATGTGCAAATCTCCACTTTAGTACTGAACTGTGCAGCCTTTTTTCCATAAAACATTTGCACACAGATGACTATATATCTGGCTGTGTGCGAGAATAGGATGAGGTTGAACTTAGTATATATTATGGAACTTCTTGTAATACAAGGTTTTCATAACAATTAACTGTGAACTTGTTTTTGTTACCCTCATTCTTATATCCAGTGTTTGTATCTCTTATTTGCCTTTTCCTACCACTACATTTTATGTTCTTCAGAAACATATATGTTCTAAAACATACAATGATGATCAAATTGACAGACAGAATTACAAAATAAATATCATTGAGATTAAAAATTGGCTCAGTGGATGTAACATTTCCTTTACAACGGCTGTGAGATCTATGGATAAAAAAGAGCTATAGACATACTATGAATCACTGGTAAGGCCTAATCACATTTTCAGCAGGTCTAATTATTACAGTGCATAAACCAGTTTTAATTTGCACTAAAAGAGGTTCTCAGATGAAGTCTATCCCCATAAAGATCTTAATATGAAACTCTTTGTTTTAGATTAAGGTGTGCATATATACACTAATACTTCATTTCCTCTGTAAACCCTACGAACACAAATGGAAATTTTGATCACAGCGAAACAGGTGACTACACTAATACAATCTCAAAATACAGTAACAGTTTTACATAGCTACTAACAGCTAAATCTAATCCATCGCTATTTTTAGTGTGGCACAAAGGTAAGACCAGAATGTAATTTGCATTCTGCTTCCCTTCCCAACAGTAAAAGTTGCAAGAAAGTTCTCTTGTCGAGCACTGTCGACCTCTCTGATCCAGTTTTCTAGTTACTTATTTACATATTTACTGCAGAAAAATCTCTTTAAGTGCTAATATCATGTCTTAGTGAGAATAACTGGATCATTGCCCTCTCCGATGGAGTTGTCTAGAACTTTCTCCCTGCCGCCGCCACCAGCTACCTCTCTAGCTTATGATCTGTGTGCTTGCCATCCTTAGTAAATGTAAATCCTTTCTTAACAGTTGCAAATAATTTAGAAAACCAATTCAGGTTACTGCTAATGATTAGAAATTAAATTAGCTTGATTTGAGGTCATCTTGGGAAGGAAAGTCCAGTGTTGCCAACTGCTGGAAGTTTGATGTTTTTCTTAAGGCCTCGGCTCCTGGACTCACATAATTAGACGAGAATCTTAACTTTCATTTGAGAAAAAAAAGTTTCCTGCCACCTTCACTGTTGAGAAAACATGAACTCTAAAGAGACAAAAACCATAAAGCAAATAAAAAGAAACCAACATTTACTATCGTTCGTAAATCTCATGATTTTTTCCACATTTAGAGTTAGTAATATGGAAAATCTATCAACTAAATAGCTCAGCAGATGACAGTACTTGGGCACCTCTCCCTACTGCTAGATACTTTACCGCTCACTGTTGTATTAGAAGCACATCACATGTTTGAGTCGATACTCCCCTTCCTGGATTTTTCCTGCTTAGGCAGCAGTGCACTGAGCTTTAATTTCCAGTAACTGCTGACCTTATCATTGGCAGGTGAGGTATATTCCCTCAGAAGAGGGGTAGCGTAGATGCATTATCTTAACCAGGCAAGGATGGAAGCGGGGAAAGGGAAGGCTGCGAAAACACCAACAAGAGCTACAAAAATACTGTGGAGGAGTTTCCATTGGATTGGGCAAGGGATCTACACCATACACTTTCCCTCATCTAGGCAGTCAGCCAATTTCTGGCTTTGTTGGTTGAGGACTTAAGTAATCAATAGAACACCTTTGTCAAACAAGAATTTTATCCATATCAGTTGCATTTTGTGCAGCAGACTAGCTGCCTCTGAAATCCACAGAAACAAATCCATTCTTGTTTCGAAAAAGAAAAGTCTGTTTTCTGCCACATTCCTGGCTTTTAAAACAACTTTGAAAGCATTTGTCTTTAGCCCATGATTATTTCTTCCTGTGACGGGGATATATTCATTGCAATAATTACTCTGTAATATTTCATACTGAAAGTTGTTAACACCACACAATCAGGAAATGCTTAGGAAGTGGCTGATTTAACTGTTCTATTTATATAAGTATGTGTACCCAATTCAAGTGAACAATCTTACAACCCTTACATTTTTTGTGTATCTTGTTCTGTCCGAGAGGTGTATTTTCACCACATTTGTACTGAACACTCAGTGGAAATTTGAATTGCCTTTCCTCCAAAGTCACTGTACATAGACACTTTGTAGAATAACACTTTTACCCAGCATTTTAGTTGTCATCTGCTATTTCCAAGGGGAGTATGCTTCAGGATTCTTCCAATGCTTTTATCACCCTGCTTCTCTGATCAAGTAAGTAATTTATTGCTGATTGCAGAACTCTTGAACTCAGCCTGGCAGCTGCAGTGTAAAACCTCTCTGATCCAGTTTTCTAGTTACTTATTTACATATTTATTTGAAATAGTTTTCAGGACTCTTTGAAAACCTCTTGACATTGCAATATCCATGTTTCAAATCTTATGGTGTGTTGTTTTTTCTCTCTTTTTATTACAGATAACAGACGAGTAACTTTGGAAAGGTCACGTTCTCGCCACAATGGAACTATCACAGCTATATGATTCCTCTGAAGCCAAAGAATTGGAGAATTGTTTTACTTACTTTAAAATGCAGATCTATTGAAAAAAGTTATACATACAGACACCGGCAATGATCAGAAATGAAATTTAAATGAATTCTAGTGAAGAACAGACCAGAAGATAAATACACATTATGTACTTTTAAGAGCTAAAAAAAAAAAAAATCCACTTACTGTACTTTAGTAACACAATTATCAGGATTTGTAAACAGTGTTAAACTATAAGGTTCTATGTTATCTTGTTATCTAATGTGTTACTTGCCATTTTTAAGGTGGCAACTATCTTGAAGGGAGTTGAGACTTCTAGGAAAATATTCTATAAGGAGCAGAATTAGAAAATAGAAACTTGCTGAAAAAATGCAGCAACGAACAAGATCAGGTCACAGAAGGGAGGCATGATTCCAATTTGGACATTAAAGGAAAAATGAACAAAAATTTGCATATTAATGAATTCAGATATGAGCTGATATTGCACACATCATAGGAGACCTATTTTGTAAGCATGAGAAAGCAGTGTATAGCCCCAATCAAGTTACTTACAATCTTATCTCAAGTTAAAGTTTGATGGATTTAGCTACTTTGGTTGCAGTTAAACTTACCATAAATCTAAGGTATCCGTGGTTTGATGATATAAAACTACTTATTGCTAAAAACAAAACAAAAGCATAGGATTGTACCAAAGTTAAACCGTATCAATTGCATAATATGTTTTTAACTATATTTAAAAGAAGTATTTTCTAATTATGCACTTATAAAATATATACTTTATGCACATATTTTTAAGGAAAAATAATTATCATATTGTAATTATTCTAAAATGCCTTTGTTTAGCTTTTAGAGACAAACTGCATTATGCAGCTGTTCAGGACTGCCTCTTTCTAAGTTTTCCCTTTGTTTCTCAGGTAAAATACCCTCCTTTACAGTTGGATCTTCGTGCTGGAGAGTAAGCAGATAAAAAATTGTGTTTTTTACCCTTCAACACTAAGCAGCAGTGACCACAATCATTGTAGCAGCCTGACCTTCCAAGGAGGTGCCTCCCATTCTAATTTAAATACAAGCCCCTACACTTAAGCATCTCAGGTGAGCTTAGTAGCTGAGACTGCTTACATTCTACCATTTAATGGGAAACTACAGTCCAACTACCCTTACCTCCCCAGCCTGAACCTGAACATGCGGCCTTGCTGGGCGTTGACTTTAACCTCTACCAAGGACTCAAGGGTTATTGTTTTTATGTCATCATGAATGGAAGTGAGCATGGAATGTGGACGTTCCACATAACAGGAAATGGGATAAAAAAGCAGAGATATGCTCTGCAATTGATTCAGTTTTGCCACCACGTGGGTTATATTTTTATGGAAATTATTATTCCCTGAGGATATTGGACACCTTTTTTCTATGTTATAAACAGTGTTTGAAAAGTAGGGTAGGCACTCTGTTTTCTGTGCACCAGTTGTTAATCACAGAGAAAGTGGAGCAGTCATATTTGGAAGCAGTATAACTTTGCACTACTCTTTTGAACCAAAAGTCTTTATACAGTAGCTTCTTTATGCTTTGCTGGCTTAAAGACTTTCAAGATTACTGACTGGTCTGGGCTAAATTCTTACAGTATTGAATTTCATTACAAAAAAAGGCATTGAGCTTCTAAATATGCAGGAATGAATAGGATCAGCCCTGCTGATATTTCACATAAAATAACCTAGTAAATTTTGCATCCATAGTAGGGAAAAGAAATACCAAGGGGTAGTTAAAACCACTAGTTTATTTGATGGCATAAATTGCGGGCTTTTATTTTAGGTTCTCATTGAAGTCAAATGGGAAAATTCCCATAGAATTAAAAGGGAGCAGGATTTTTACACATTATTACATTTCTCAACACAAACATGACGCAAACCTAGTGAAATGTATGCTGTAAAAATAATACGACTGTGTCTAGTTTCCTTCTGGTAACAAAGTAAAGAGTTGTGTGTGTATTTTAGAAAAAAATATAAAACATAATTGTCTCCACTGTTTCAGTGAGAGGCAGTAAGAATTACATTCCATTTTGCATAAGCAAACACTGGCTTTGTATTGATGAGTCTAAATTTTTTAAAATTTTAAAGTAGTAAATTCACAGTTGTAAAAAGGTGCTTAATGTAAAATAGTCAAAATGTAAAGAAATTAGGTCTGTAATGGCTATATTTCTGATTTATACCATCGTGAAAAATGTACTGAAGCTCAAAAGTAAGATAAACAATTTACTAGGATTTAAAGGCAGAAATGTTGAAAATAATCATTAGAACACATGTGAACTTAACCTAAAACCCACAATGGATTTGTTATACTGTAGCACTAATTGTTACAAGTACAGAGTTCTTCATTTCCTGGCATTGTGTTTTTGAAAAAGCTCTGTAGTAGCAGATTGCAGATATTTAAAAACCAAATCCTAGCAAAAAGCAAATCCAAAAAAATAACATGATCTGATATTTCTATTTTGCTACACAGTCCTTTTTTCATGTTTGAAACATTTCTATAATTTAACGGACATATCTGTTAGAAACAAAAGTGTGTTTCAAAGGAAAACTAGTTGAGAAGATAATATATGTAAATACTGGGTGCTTGTATTTATGAAGTCTAAAAATATTTTCTGAAATGAATGCTGGGTCACTTTGTCTTTTGATAGCTTTTCAGTCGATATGAAATTGCAGCTATTTTTAATGTTTTTATTATTGATAATTTTCATAGTTGTCACATTTATCTAGTGACCTAGAAGGTATGTTTAGCCCAGAAGTGCAGCACCTTTTTCAGAAATGGACTTGCCTTATTTTCTAATATTAAAAAATAAAAATAAAAAAATATTTCAGTTAATTTATATTTGCACTCAGAGTAATCCCAGAAAATAAATCACCAGAGCTTTTTGCACACATTACAAACCATTTAGGGAATACGACATAAAATTCCTACTAATTATATTTTATTATAAGTCCCTTAAGATATTACATTACACCTATCACAGCACATTGGTTTGCATTCACATTTTAAAATTTAAAAGTAACAAAGGAAAAAAACATGATATTATTCTGTTTACATTTCTTAGAGGTTTTTTTAAAGAGGAAATTATTTGTGACTTTAAAATGAATGAAACTACATTTGTAAGTTGATATGGAAATTTAATATTAAACTAAAATTTATATATGCACATATCTATTACTTAAAACTACTGACAGTATGGGTCAGACTCATAAAAGCACTCGGCATTATTTACGCAAGGTTTATGCTGTTAGCTCAGAAAAAAGTGCAACACACCATGTAATGTATCAAGTCTGTGATTCTGCAAATGTCCTTTCCCTGCACATAAGTGACATTTGTTTTAAATGTTAACCACACCTTTGACTAGTGCTCAAGCCAAAACAAATATAATGGCTCCTAGGTCATTAAGAAGCATTCCCAAAAATACTGTTGCACAAGTTTGGTCTGGTTTTGGACATTAATGGCCCATATGGCAGCAATCTACATACATTTGCCTGTTCTTATTTAAAAATGCACTTTTTTTAAGTTTTTTTAAAAACTTTACCATACGTTCCCTTTTATCAGACACACACCTTATATGATATACACACATTGTATATGTTAATATGTACTATGTGTGAAATCCACTGAAACCACTGAGTTTTTCATGGTTTCCATCCAGACCACTGTTCAGCACAGGCTTACTTAAAACTCATCCCACAGTTGAAGAAGGATTGCAAAACTTGAAGAGAAGCTGCAAAATTTCAGGTTGATATCCAAAGGTTTGATTGGCTGCAAATTTCATAAGGAAGTTTTGTATAGCTCTACTTGTACAGCTGTCAGCCACAAAGGACCAAGCTTATACTGGGTACTTCCCCAATAGAATTGCTAGTTTAAAAAACTGTGGTAGGTACAATAGGGTCAAAAGTTGTCCTTACCCTAAATTGCTAAATGCAGATCTGTGTAATTTTTAAGGGCCACAGTCTGGCAGAACTTGCACATGTTGTGCTGTTCACTCTATTCTTGAGAAAGGAATACCGTACTTGACACTGCATCTTGCACATTAAACAAGGACTTGCTTGAATTGTGCTTAGCTCTCTCCATGTTTAAACCTCTGAAAGTTCAGGCATTCTACCACCTGTTAGTAAATCGGATCACTGTTGAAGAAAGGAAGCAGTAGAGGTATAATCCCACCTTTTGTGTGCCATATTGCTTTTGTGCATCTTACATACTCAAATGAGTATTTCTGAGCCACATCTCTTCTACTACACACACATTCCTTCTGCTGTGAGATGAAAAAACAAATTTCTCCAAAATGCTTTGTGTTTGTATACTCAAAAACTTGTATTCTTCTGTGCACAGAAAGCGGTGTTATACATGCTTGCTGGTAAATTCTACTGAGAGAGTGAGTCTCTCTGGGTGCAACTCAATCCTCACTGAAGTCAATGGAAAGACTTCATTGGAGTGAGATCAGGCCCTCAATACACATAACTTCCATTAGTACCCTTTTATACATAGGGCACAAAATATGAACATATTCTTTTACAATTTACCTTAATTCCACACACTTACCACGTACCACTCTGTGTGATTTCTGTTTGGAGTCAGACATGTAGGGTAATGTGTCTCCAGATGCCAAAACAATACAAATGAGAAAGAAACCAAAACTCATGCACTTGTATTTTTTAAGTGAATAATGCCCAACTATGTGTTTGTATATTATCTTTAAAATATTTTTGGTGAAATCAGAGCCTGGTTTTTAATGAATACATTCTGAACACTGTAGCAAACTTATATGTTTAAGATGATTTTGTTAAATTCTCTAGTGTTTACCTGTTTAATCCAATTGACCAATGTCAAGCTGAAGCATATCTATATTACGTGACATAACGGGGTATGAAAGTTATTTCCTATTTAAGGGTTTTTTTTTACTCTGAGGTGTCAAGTATGTTTGTTTGAATTATGGGGAATGATGTCTTCTTTTATGGATGACTTTAAAAATACAGCTGAAAAAGATTGTATACTGTTTATTGGTGATGCCATTTTAGTTAAAAAGTAACAATAAAATGCAATCATTGAACACATTACAATGGGTCCATATTAAACAGATTAAATATCTTGAGTCAACCAGAGACATTTCATGATACAGATATTATAAATCAGCTAGCCAGCCATTGCTGGTATTTTCCAAGTCGTTTACTTCACTCTATCACAAAATGGCCATATTGGAATAGAAGCTTGACAGGATTTTCACATTAAAAATAGTCTATTGTGTATTATGCAACTTAATTATACTGCCATAGTGGACTGAAATGACTTAAAGAGAGGAGATTGCCCTGAATTTCTCAAGTATCTCGCTGCAGCTTCTAAATATGCAGGAATGAATAGGATCAGCCCTGCTGATATTTCACATAAGTCATAAAATAACCTAGTAAATTTTGCATCCATAGTAGGGAAAAGAAATACTGAGGGGTAGTTAAAGCCAGTGGTGAGCTGGAGCTGGTTCGCACTGGTTTGCTAGAACCGGTTGTTAAATTTAGAAGCTGTTTTAGAACTGGTTGTTCCGCGTGGAGCACCCAAGGTGGGTGCAGAGCACCCGCCGGCAGCTCCCCGCCCCATCCCTGGCCCCAGCTCACCTCCGCCTCCTCCCCTGAATGCGCCACCCTGCCCTGCTTCTCCGCCCTCCCCCTTCCCCCAGGCTTCCCGCAAATCAGCTGTTTACACGGGAAGCCGGGGCAGGCTGAGAAGCAAGCGGTGGCTTCCCGCTCAGGTCCAGGGAGGCAGAGGTGAGCTGGGGCGGGGTGCAAGGAGGGCTGCCCACGCCGCAGCAGGTAACCCGGGGCAGGGGGACGCGCGCAGGGGAACCGTTCTTCACCCCAGCTCATCTCCGCCACCCTCGGCCTGAGTGGGAAGCCACCGCCTGCTTCTCAGCCCTCCCCAGCTTCCCGCCGAACAGCTGATTCGCGGGAAGCCGGGAGGGGCGTGGTGTGTTCAGGGGAGGAGGTGGAGGTGAGCTGGGGCTGGGCGTGGGACGGGAGCTGCCGGTGGGTGCTCTGCATCTACCAATTTTCCCCGTGGATTTACCAGCCCTGGAGCACCCAGGGAGTCGGCACCTAAGGCACCACTTTTGATATGATCAGTGGGGGAGCGGCTGCTCCCCCTGTTCCCCCCCAGCTATGCTCCCCCGCTCCTAGGAGCCAGAGGGACCTGCCGGATGCTTCCTGGGAGCTGCCCCAGGTAAGCACCGCCGGGACTCCCCACCTCGCCCCCCCGGGCAGGTGCCTCTGGCTCTTAAGGGTGGGGTGGGCACCCACTACGGTGGCCCACAAGACCCTCCTGCCCGGTTCTGGGGGCAGTCAGGTGACAGGAGAGGGGAGTGGATGGGGCAGGGGTCCTTGGGGATGGGGAGATCAAGAAACGCGTGGGGGTTGGATGCGGCAGGAATCCCGGGGGGCGGGGGTGGGCAGTGACCCCCTCATGGGGTGAGGAGGGAACCCGTTGTTAAGATTTTGGCAGCTTATCACTGGTTAAAGCCACTGGTTTATTTGATGGCATAAATTGCTGGCTTTTATTTTATTATAGTGCAATTCTAATTATTGTAAAAGAGAAAAAACTACCCAAGTTTACTGGGTTAGAGATTTACCACATTAAATGAAAACAACTCAATGCCTGTTGTAAGTCTAAAGTCTAGGGTTGTTTCAGTTTTGCACTATTGGTTCTTCGCTTCCTAGCACAAGACAAGTCCGAATTGCAGTCACTCGCAGATATTTTGGCCTTGGTCTCAGAATGAGGCTGCGCCTATCTGTGTCTCAGACTGCCAGCCCCACACTGTCTTCCTCAACTCCAGTTACTTTCCTCTGTACTCAGTTAAGAAGCTCACTGTGAGAACTGTAGCGTCACAACCAGTTTTGGTTTTTTACCTCCACCTACAGATACTAGCTTACATGTGCATATCCTTTGTGTAGCCTTTAATTTGCCCTCTTTCCCTTCACTCTTCCCCAAAACTGCTCCCCAAGTACCCTTTGCACAATTTAACTATGGAGTCACTATGTTGGCTCTCTAATTTAATTTAAAATTTGCTCAGTTCACTGGCCTCAAAAGTACTTGATAAAGCAAAGTAGACTTTATCTGGAGAAGATTATAATAAACAATACCAGACAAAACATTTCAGAAATTCTTTAACTGTTGTAATATTGAAATGGGAAGAGAATTGCTACTTTGGACTGATATAAAACAGAGGGTAATCTGGTACTTCACGCTAAACAAATACTGCCCTTAGTGTAGTATATACTGTATTGCAAAAAAAAGAAAGAAACTGATCAGTCAACCAATTAGCTGGATTGTGCAATGAATGGAAAAACCACCCAGATAAAACAATTCCAACATAATTTTACATATACAGTATAGTTTCTGCTGCACAGAAGATGGCACCATATGATACGGTATGTAATATTCCCATAATCAATGATGGGCAGAAACAATTTCCATGCCTGTGCACTAAATCAGTGTTTCGATCAATACATAGCATTAAGCCAGATGCTTACTGCAGTTCAAACATAATTTATATGCATAGTTCATAGTAATAAGGAATCGTAAGTATATTCCTAATAGCTTAAAGAAATTAATATGCGCCATAGTTCTCATCATGTGGTGCAGTTTCCAGGAACGTGGAAAATCCTTTAACATGCTGAAAGATCCAGAGTTTAGTGGGTTTGTATTATGGCTGTGTTTAAAATAAATGGGCAAACTTAGTCCTGCTCTAAGTTGTTTGACTTCAAAACAGTTACATAAGGGAAGAATTTGGCTCAGCATATTACAAAAGAGGAGATAGTTATACTACAAATTAAACTGAACAGATATGCCTACAACCACAGAAAGAAACACAATCCTATTTCCAAGTAACTCAGGGACACTGTTGGTGTGGTCTAAAGTAAGCTGTGTTCCACCCTCTGCACCCAGAAGATGACCAGAACAACATGCGACTAAGTGCAATAGGCAGAATTTCCCAGGAGAACTGATGAAGTGAGGAGAAATAATTGTAAATAAGATAAAATGAAAGTTTTAAATTGAAGAAATACAATTATTCTGTACTAGGGCTTGATTCTGCACCCATTGAAGTGAATGGCAAAGCTGCCTTTGATCTAAATGGTGCACGATCAGTTCCCCAAAGAGTAGCAGCATTCTTAGCTAAATGGACAGACCCAATCCAGATCTCATGGAAGTCAATGAGAATTTAACCACTGACTTCAGTGGGAGTGGGCGGAAAGATGGAAAAGAACTGTGAACCTGGAAAGAAACCTTGTGTTATGTGTAAAGGAATATTCCTAAAACTAATTCAAACCTACAGGGAGGTACATCTGCCAACAACATATTGGTGATACACTTAAGCAATAGTCCTTGGAATCTGAATTTATTAATTTAATGCTGTCCATATACCTGTGAGGATTGTGTTTGGGATTTTGAAAATCGCTGATGAGGTAGAATAGCCAGGGCAAAATCCTGCCTGCAGCAATGCTTCAAAATTCTATTATGCCAGAGAAAATGAAATTTAAATCCAGACATTTGCATGTAAAGATTTTTATAAATTACTTGAAACTGAAATAAGTCTATAGATTTAGGATGTTTCTCTTTGACAATTGTGTGCGAAAGACTGAATGAATCTCAGCCGGGTTTGAAAGTAGTGAAAATAGCAAAATAATTTGCATTACATAACTCAGATGCTCTGTACATAATTCTGTGATCAGGGGTCCATTAGCAATAGAAAGGCAGGCATAGTGCCCTTCCTCTAAAGAACAGAAAGCACTTTACAACCATTAATGACATTAGTCTAACAGCCCCATATGAGTTAGGATAATTAATCCTTTTTTTGCAAATGGGGAAACTGAGGCAAAAAGTTTAAATTACTTGCCTGAGGTCACAAGCCAAGTTAGTGCCTGAACTAGGAATAGACCCTGTAGATCACCAGTTCCAGTCATGTGCTGTAACTATGTGTATGTATATTCTACAATCAGAATTTGCCTCTTGCTGCACAGCTTCAGTCCAAAATCTTAGCTTTCTTTCTTTTACGTTTTTTTAAAAATTGGTTGTAGCTCTTATGGTTGCAGAGAGAACATAAATTTGAACTGAGGGTAAACTGATGCAGTGAGTCTGAGTCTGCAGAGCCTGCAACAGTAGCTCAGAGGGATGAAGAGCCCCATGCATCTCAGTCAGGGCCCTCTGATTCCCCAGCCACAGAGTTTGGCCTTTATTTTTTCAGGAAGCCATGGGAATTTACTTTTCTCCCACCCCCTGTCTCCCTGCCCTACTGGGAACCTGCCTACAGCTGCCACTTGTTCTCTGACTTTCCCTTCAAGAGGGTATCGGTCAGATTATAACACATGCCAGGCAGCCGCAGGTCCCAGAAGTATAGACTGATGAGTAGGGCTGCAGGGACATACAGTGTAGCAGCAGAGGTCCAGGGATATTAGCGGCTGTGGCCACTTACAAGCTCTCCCTTTTTTTCCACACACTGGAGAAAGGTGGTTCTGAACTGGGCCACCTGAACAACACTATGGGAATCAAGGTCTGGGGGCTGGAACTAGGCAGCCTGAAGAGCATAACAAAAAAAAATATATATATTGAAAATAATCAATGATGAATTGTCTGTGATTTGCATCTAGGAACCATAGTTGGGTTGGTGTGGGGCGAGGGATATTTAATTGTGACAGAATGGATTAATGTTGCTGTACAATATAAGGATCATTGCTGAAGAATTTGGTCCCAGTGTGCTGTGATGTATACACTGTTCTCCCTGTAACACGTCCTCCTTCACTCAACCCAATGTTACTGTACAATTAGTGTTTCTCAACTATTGTAGTTGAATGTCTGCATTGCTGATTGGATTTTCTGCCTCACAAGGACAGACCTGAAGGCAAAATGCTTGCTTCAATAATTGTATCTTTAAAAAAATTAAAAGAACATAACTCAAACTGAGAGTCATTTCAAATTGTATCAGATTGCTTTCTAAGAAGAGATGGCATCACCATTATCACAGAAATTGCTCAATCCCAGCAGGTTCCACTTTCCAAATCCATGCTTTGTATGTGTGTGTGTGTGCAGAATGCTGCTATGATTAACTGAGTTATATTACTAATTGACAGCAGTGTCCTGGGGTGAGTATAACATACCAAAATTAACTATTAATCTAACATGTTAAAACTGCCTATCAGCTTGAAAATTGCAACCTCAATAATTACCAGCTTGTTTCCATGTTCAAAGAGGTTGGCAAAGAGACTGTTCTTTGGACTGGTTGGTTGTAGCAGTCCAAGGTCTTTTTGTTCTCACTCTCATGAGTAACATATTGGCAGAGTTCCATAGTTAGGCAGTCTGCAAAACTATTTCAAGTTTTCCAACACTGTCAATTTGAGCACAATTCCAAACGCTCAAGTAAAATGGAGAGTGAAATACTGGAAACAGAAATATATTCAGGCGAAATATATAAAAAAATGCTTTATTGCTGTGATTTCCATGTGCTATTTGAAATAAAAATACATTGAAGGATCCCATTACTGTATTAATTCACTTTTTAGATGTGTAAATTCCTCAGAGACACAATCACAGCCTTAATTATATGCAAGGGTCTTTGTTGCACATATGATACTCTGTGCAATCATAATGCTTTGTATATCGATTGACTCGGACCCTTATTCCTTCTAAGCAGCAGCAAATCTTAAAGGCCTGGAGCAGCTGCTGGAATGTGATTCCTATATGATGGAATGAAGCTTATTCAGCAATCTTGTAATGATTAAGGTAATAAGGGTAATTTATAGCCTCTTATGTCTTAGCAATACCTCAGGCCAAAACACAGAACTGATGTTAAGGGAAACAATAGCCTGCTAAAAGACTTGTGGACACTAAACCACACCAATTCTGTTAGGTACTGACAAGCAAGGAAATCCTGTAGATGATATATAATTTATAGGAAAGCTTTAATTAGTTTATAGCTGGGGCTTAAATGTCTGGTTAATATTCCAAGCCAGACATCTAAAAGGCTCTTGATTTTAGAATTATTGGAAAAATTATCTAATGAAAGATCTATACTTATTGCAGTTGTTCACTTGGATGCTGCTGTGTAGCCGGTTTTCAAATTTTCAAGATTACAACCCAACTTTAATGTTTTTAAACTAAATATCTCCTCAGTGCCTGATTCAAAGCTCACTGAAGTCAACAGGAGCAATGCCATGGTCTTCAATGGTCTTTGGATAATGCCACAACAGCATATTATATAACCTTTGTTACAGCTCTCACTTGTAGTATAAATCAAGTTCTTCAACAGCAACAAAACCTAACTAGTGCCCAACTTTATTAGACAACTTACTGCCCTAAAGTATCCTGATGAGCAGTTCTGTTCCAGCTTTATTAGAAAGTCACCTCTGGTAAGCAACTGGTTTTTATTGGTCTTATGAGTAGTTGTTTTCAACAGGTTACTCTGCATTTATGTGGTCATGTTTGTAGATATAAGAGACTTGTGTAGCAGCTGAAGGGCTAAAGGAATAACTTATGGGGCTGGGAATCAGGAATTCTTATGTCCTGATGCCAGTTCCACCCACTGTAGTGCCTTGATCAAGTTATTTAACCTCTGACTCTGTCTGAACTAGTTGTTTCGCCCTAAAGTAGCCTATCATTGCTACTCCTGGGACAGTGCCATCATTGTTTTAGCCACAAAGGTGTCTAAATCTACAGAGTTTTCTCTACACCAGTGCTCCCACCAGTGCAGTTGCCACAGTGGAAAATCTTAGGAGAGAAAAGCTAGAATAAATAAGGCTACTGTGCCATTCTGTGCACTTTCCATCTTATTTCACAGGAGTGTGATGAAATTTCATTAGCAGGGCTGGTTCAGTTTTTTCACTGAAAATTATTTTTGACCAAAAGAGGGTTTTTTTTTAAAAAAAAAAATTGTCAAATTTTTGTTTCTATTTTTTAAAAAATATGTTTTTAAACACCAGGAAACAAAACCAAAATTACTATTTGTTTAATTTTAAATAAAAATTTTTGTTTTGGGTCAACTTGAGAAAACAAACAAAAAAGTTCAGGTTTTGCTTTTTCATCAAATTCCCTGACACCCTCCATCCCCTTCTGCTAACAAAAAAAATAAAATAAAATGAACCCAGAACATTATGGGGGGGGAAAGATTTTTTTAAAATTTTCCTGCAGAAAAAATCTTTTTTTTTTTTTGCTAGCCCTATAAATTACATTGTGTTTGGACAGTCTGTGAAGATTAAAAGTTTTATATAAATGCTAATTCTTACTAGATTTTCAGTCTTGGAGCATTTCTTTATTTTTATTTTTTAAAACATTTGAATTATAGAGTGCCATTTTTATCACTGTCAGAGGGTTTTTCTGTGAAAGCCTAGAATTTAAGTGGTTTTATTAAATGAAATATTAAACCACATTAGTAATTAATCTGTCCAGATAAACCTGTATATCCCTGCTCTGGGATTTTTTTTCTAAACTCAAATGTTGTCAGTTTAGTAATATTTGATCCATACTCTACCACAGAACTCACCCAGTCCTTAAAGGGAAAAGAATTCAATGATCTAATACATCTTATCAAATTTCCTTTTTTGTACTATGCGCTAAAGTACAAACACATGGGATGACGGAAGTTTAATCATACAGTTTGCTCAGTACAGTCACTTTGCAAAAAATAATGCTGATCTTATTCTTGATAACATATGGCCCCATTATGTAGTACTCAGCTATTAACTGTACTTTGTAAGTGCTGCCTTACAGAATACTTACCCCACCTCGGTATTCTCTAAACAATTTGGAATGCAGAAGCTATTCCAGCAGCTTGCGGTTCATACGTGTACAAGAACCCTGATTATCTTTCTTATCAATACCAAGTACCAAGAAATTGAGTAGTAACTGACAATACTTTAGGTCTGATTTAGGTTCGCACAAAAATCAATTAAAAATTTGCATACCTAATAATAATAGAAATAAGTGTTTTTTCTTTTTAAAATGTCAATAAAAATGTTTTTGTTCAGATGTACATATTCCCCTGCAGAATCAACAACCCAAGTATTTCAATTGTATGGGTCTTTTAAGGCAATTCAATGTTTGGTTAAAGTTCCATACAGTATTTAAACCATTTTTCCTACAAAAAGCATTGATTTATCACTTTCAAAGGCATCAGTAGCTGATGGGCCATTCTATGGATCACAGAAGGCATCGGTATACAGAAATGGGCAGGAACAATGCTCTCTGCTAATGGGTTTGGGAAAGTTGGAGGGACTTTGAAGGCAATATGGAGAAGTATAGTGCTGCTATTTAGACCACATCTGTGTATAGCGGTACTGTTCAGAATCACTTCCAGCTACAGCACAGATTGGAGTGCCAGGTCCATCACACCACAATGGAGGTCATTTGGAAGTGCAGGTAATATCCATAGCTGGCTGAGTGACAAGGAAGGAAAAAGGAGGCTATTGAAGAAAAATGAAGAGTGGAGGGGCAGGGATTAGAAATATAGAGGAGGAGGAGGAGGGAGAAAAGAGAAGACAATGCAGGAGCAAGACAGAGAGGGAAGGTGGTAGAGGGAAGAGAGAGGCAGGTTTTAGAAGAAGAGTAGTTGGGAGATCTCTCTCTAACCATATTAATGATGAGGGACAGATAAAACAGAAAAGTGGAAGTGTGATAATTAGATGACCATCTTTGCTTTCAGTCATTCTAGTGTAAATCCCCTAAGGAGTTACTTCAGATTTAGAGTGGTGTGACAGCAAAATTTGGCACAAAGTATATCAGAAAGAGAGCAGGAGGGGAATTAGTGAAGGGAGAAGAAGCCCAAAAGAAAGGCAGACTCCAGGGGAATGAAGGGTTTGGAAAAGAATAATTGGTCTTGGAGTAAAAAGAGAAACTTCTGAGGGAAAATGCGAACAATGGAGAGAGCAAGCCTCCAGCTATGTAAAGTTATCTCCATGCCTGCTAGGAGGGAGTTACATTCATCAGAAGATACTATCAGAATGCCATGAGCATGTTGTCATCGAAGACTGATTAGAAAAAGGTTTTTGCCAATGCCATTATAACGATGTTAAAATACATTCAGTAGGAAATATCTTTTTAACATATTAATTGTGTATAAAGATCTAATTTTTTTAAAATAGGGTGCAAAAAAGAAACCACTTTGCCACCCTAGAATAGATTAAAGTCAGGCATCTGAAATCATGGTTGTATTAGACATGTTGAAATGAGATAGCTGGTAAAATTAATTGGAATACTTAGTCCTTTCTTAAACTGGAATTCTTCCAAAATATCATAACCCTAATATTAATCATACACTTGCGTAGACACAAGTTACAGAAAGGGTCAGAGAAGAGATGTGCTTCAGTGAATCTGAAAATAATGCAGGTGCTTTCCAACCTCTTTGAGTCTGCCCTCACGCACCCTGCCCACATCATTGCTCCTCTAAGGCATTATTTATACAGCAGCCGCCACCTAAAGGAATACCAGATCATAGGAAGTATAATCCCTCTTACATAACAAAAGAACTCAGAAGGATAAAATTCCCCATTTCAGTGGTTTTCAGCCAACTTTGTGAGGAAAGCTGTCAAGGTTCCTCCCCTACCCTGAACTCTAGGGTACAGATGTGGGGACCTGCATGAAAACCTCCTAAACTTACTTTCACCAGCTTAGGTTAAAATTTCCCCAAGGTACAAATTAATTTTATCCTTTGTCCCTGGATCTCCACTGCCACCACCAAACTCTAACTGGGTTTACTGGGAAACGTAGTTTGGACACGTCTTTCCCCAAAAAATCCTCCCAACCCTTGCACCTCACTTCCTGGGGAAGGTTTGGTAAAAATCCTCACCAATTTGCATAGGTGACCACAGACCCAAACCCTTGGATCTGAGAACAATGAAAAAGCATTCAGTTTTCTTACAAGAAGACTTTTAATTGAAGTAAAGGAATCACCTCTGTAAAATCAGGATGGTAGATACCTTACAGGGTAATTAGATTCAAAACATAGAGAATCCCTCTAGGCAAAACCTTAAGTTACAAAAAAGACACACAGACAGGAATAGTCATTCTATTCAGCACAGTTCTTTTCTCAGCCATTTAAAGAAATCATAATCTAACACATACCTAGCTAGATTACTTACTAAAGTTCTAAGACTCCATTCCTGTTCTATTACCGGCAAAAGCAGCATACCGACAGACACAGACCCTTTGTTTCTCTCCCTCCTCCCAGCTTTTGAAAGTATCTTGTCTCCTCTTTGGTCATTTTGGTCAGGTGCCAGCGAGGTTACCTTTAGCTTCTTAACCATTTACAGGTGAGAGGATTTTTCCTCTGGCCAGGAGGGATTTTAAAGGGGTTTACCCTTCCCTTTATATTTATGACAAAAGCCTCTTCAGTTTTCTTCTTTTCCTGTTCATTTAGCCTGACATCACTAAGGGTATGTCAACACTGCAGCTGGAAACAAGCCCCTCAGCCCAGGTAGACAGATTTGTGCTAACGTTACTCTAGCTAGTACACAAAAAACAGAAATGTGAACATTGTGGCTTTGGCTGGTGCTCAGGCTCTCAACTCAAGCCTAGGTAGGGTGGGCTTGAGAGCCCAAGTCGCAACCGCCACACTGCTATTTTTAGTCTGTCTACCTGGGCTGGGAGGCTTGCTCCTAGACATACCCAAAGAGCTCTGTCCTACAAAATATCAAGTGCCCTTAACTGCTCTGTTTGCAAGGACGTAACACTGCCAGCAAGTCTATCTTTCTCAACCTTACCAATCCCGGTGATAACGAGTGATTGAGACTTGTTGTCCTTTATTTATGAACTATATAGGATCTAACTCATAGGCCAAAATTAATTTCCTGTGGAGGAAAAAGTATAATATGGGACTTAAAAAAGAAAAAGAAAAGTAAAATATGGAATCATAGGCATCCTGCTTTGACACAATTTAATATGGAGTTGAGTGAGGCTGACCTGTTAAAGCATGTATTAAGGGGATGCTTTTTCTTTGCATCAAAGTAAAGACACATTAATGTAAATGATTAAAGTACCTGGTAAAAGTCTTCTAGCAAGACTTTTCTCAGATATTACAAAATGGATTGTTCCACACAACCAAAAAAAAAAAAAAAAAAAAGTAAAACTTCACCGAACCAGGCCTATCCTTTTGTCAGCTTCTTTCAGTATTTACTGATTTTCAGTTTAGAGGTGTATAATTGATTGAACTACACCTAGTTACATGATTTTATCAGAAACTGAGATACTGTGTTAGGCCATGTCACAACTTCTTTCATTTGTTGTGAGGGAGTTTTCATTGACTGATTTACTATCAACAAGAATCAGATACAGGTGAATAAGCCTAAACAGATACTGGAGTAAAAGATCAGGTAGGATCTGCTTTGCCTGATTCAAACACTGGAATATTTTGTTGAATTTATGACAATTTTTCTGATTCTCAGATAATTGTAAGATATGCAAAATGAATTTAACATACTCAGAATGAATCGTGACATCTTACATTGGTGTCAACTTGCATGAAATATATTATACAAAAGTGCTAGTGTATCTACCTCAGAATAATTTCAACCACCACCAACACGCAGCCCTGAGAACTGTGGAACATAGACCCTGTTTATCAGTGCACAGCAACACTAGAAAAATTTTAGTCTAGGAAACGGAGACTACCACAATATCTAACAGTAACTGTGGAGGAATTTACGGAAGAAAACTTAAGAGAAAAGTGCCGTCTTTAACAGTAGATGTAGACAAGATCTCATCCAGAGAGCCAATTAGATGAAAATGAACGTTTCAACCATACTTCATGCCCCTCTTATGCTTTGGAAGCAAGTTGATTTTCAGGTGGATGTTACCTGGTTACTGGCTGATTTCAAGATTTGGGTGGCCAGTGAAGGGAAGGTTATCAGCCACTGGAACATGGGAGTAGGTGGGTTTAGGGTGATGGAAATCCCATCTTACATGTACCTCCCTTACCATGAGCCTCCACGCTTCTCCGACCTGGAGTATTTCCTTCCCCGGTTCTCAACCACATTGTCAAGCTGGGAGTCAGCAAGACAGAGGTGGGACATAGCTATAGCTGGGAAGAATGAACATGGGGCCATGACCATCTGTAAGGAGGATCAGCATGTGAAAACAGGGAAAGTGAGGTACTCAGCTCATTGGTGGAGAGTTTTGGTGATAGGGTGCTAGACAAAGAGGACTTTCACTGCGTTTTGCGGGAGGGAGAGAGCTACAGCTGGATTGGGTAAGTGTATATATGTATGTAGTATCTCAGTGGAGAATGATGAAAGGGTTAAAGAAGCAAAGTGTTAATATTTCTCATAAGGGCTGCTTACTCAGGCAAAATGTAAATGTACCAATCCAATAGCGTGTTATATGAATAAATGTTTTGGCTTGAATTAATAGCGGATATAACTTCATCAACTTCAGTGGAATTAGAACAGTGATTAATCTGGTTTTCTTTCCCCTTCGAAGAAGGCTGTCCCTCTTTGGCTCAGTGCCCTACACTGAAAGCCTTCACAGTAGGAAGCAAATCTCATCCTGAACGTACCAATGTGAGCTGTATTTGAAAACAGTATTTTATTTTAAAACTGGTATTTTTAAGCCTTATGCTTTTTATCTCCAAACGTACGTGTTTTGAGTTTGTAACACACTGTGAAGTTTCACTAATATAGGCAAATTCCTTGAGCAAAAGCAGGCCCATATCACAGCAAACAACAGCATTTAAGCAAAGAGGATTTTGCATCCAAAATATGTAAAAATGTGTATTTTGATTTGATTTAATCAAAACTGCAAATAAAGCCCAAACAAAGGGCAGGGGGGAGGAGAAAATCCAATGAAACTGTAAAACTTTCCCTATGAAATTCTGAAAAACAAAGAAAAATTTTTGCATTTCTCTAGTTGCAACTAAACCAATTTAACCACAAACGAACTGTACAGAGGACGCATTAATGCTACTGTGAATAATGCTTTCTACTTCTACATCAACATAAAGAAAAGGAGTACGTGTGGCACCTTAGAGACTAACAAATTTATCTGACCATAAGCTTTCATGAGCTACAGCTCACTTCATCGGATGCTTATGCTCAAATAAATTGGTTAGTCTCTAAGGTGCCACAAGTCCTCCTTTTCTTTTTGCGGATACAGACTAACACGGCTGCTACTCTGAAACCTGAAATATATCAACATAGGATTTCCTGGATGTTAATGAATAAAGCCTCACAATGCTTAAGTGAGTATTTATTCCCCTTTCATAAATTGAAAAATGTGGGCCTTCGCCTCTCTTTGCCTTAGTTTTCCCAAGTGACTTAATTTTAGGCATCTACATTTTTGGTGCCCAATTTTAGGAACTTAAGACCCAATTTTTGGAGGAGCTCAGCACACACAATTCCCACTGAAGTCCATGGGGGCCATAGGCAGCAAACACCTATGGAAATCAGGTCCAAGGTGTTTCACGTTTGGCACTCAAACATGAAGGCACATAAATTAGAGGACATTTTTCAAATTTTGGGCCTTTCTTACTTGCCCAAAGTTTTACAGAGTCAGTACTAGGGTTAGAAACTGAACCCAGAGTTCTCGACATCAAGTGCTCTAACCACTTGAGGACCTGTACTATACTAGAGGTCAGACTAGATGATCACAGTGATGCATTCTGGCCTAGAAGTCTATGAAATACTCCTTTCCATTCAGCAACATGTGAAGGGGTTACATTCTCTGACATTTGAGAGTTATTGTGACTAATTTTCCCAGAGCTGGACAAATACCTGGAAATCACAGAGACCTTCATCTCAAAGCTGCTGGTTCTAATCTAGCCCAGGATGGTAGTGACCAAAAGTTATTTCTATTGGATGATAATTTGGCAATGTATTGTATGTACAATTGGTTTGGGTTGTTGGTCCAGTTCTTAGTGGACATCTGTCTACAATGCAAAAACTACCACCAGAATTGGCATTACTTCACCCTCTTATTAGTAGTCTAAATATTAAGGCGGTAGACTGACCAGTCCTTTCATATCACATCTCTAGCTCAGGAGTGAATTACAGTTGCGGGATAACTTGCACTACTACTTCCTATGTTGAAATAATTCTATGGATAAACAGAAGTCATGACTATCCAATGTTGTCTGACTCCTTCCACTTGTCCAAAATTTACACCAGCGGGAATACACCATAACAGATTTTCCCTTTAAATTTGTTAAGCAAAACATCTCTTCTGGACTGAAAATGTGCATTGCCAAATTTAAGATGGTAATGAGGACAAAATTGCAGTAGCTGAAAAAATAGAAGTTTATTCTGAAAACACTGAGGTGTGGGTGTTTTTTTTTCTTTAGCACTGATACAATAAGAAATGGAGCAAGCTCGATAAATGGATCAGGGAAGACTCTCTCTCCTCCTAGGTCCTGCTTTTAATAAGCTTCTTAAATATAAGGTTTAAGGCATTTTGTAATTATTTTAATTATGCTAATAGCATTTGTGCACAAAACTCATGAATCTAGGAACTACCTTTCTAAACAGTGTAATACGTGTAAATAGTAAAGCTCGTGCTGCACAATTACTGCAAGAGACACAGGAACGCTGTGCTTCACATAACCATTGCAGATGTTGCTAAAGCTACTGATCTAAATGGACCTCCTAAGTGATCTGAGATATATCTACACTGGAAGAATTCAGAGCTGTAATTCTCAAGTTCAGTTACAGCAACAGTGGAAGCTGTAGGGTAGACAGGACTCAGGGATTTGAAACTCTTTACTGTTTCACTCTTCAGGATCCCTAGTGATGATGACTTCTCAATCTCCCCAGGCAAGTTTGTCCATTCTTATCATACAATTATAAATTGTTTTCCAAGGTAAATAGGTTGCTTAGAAAAGTGTTAAAACATTATTTGCAAATTAAGACAGGATACCTTGAGTTCTAGGGTCTAGCTCCCAAATTTGGAAATGGCTTCTAAATTTGTCAACATGAAGCAAATAGTTTGAATGATCATTCATCCATAGTGGGGGAGCAATATCTGATTACATGAGTCTGTCTGCTTAAGTGCTAAACTCACTACCTCTATTAGAGAGCTGGCTTAGGGGATGGAACACTAGATCAGCAGGCTCAGCCCATAGATGATGTTGCAGCTGCTGAGCCTTTTTTCTGCTTATGGGGGAAGCTACAGAAGGGGATCCTAATATTTGATGGATTCAGGTCTTATTTAACCTTAATCCGCTCCCAAATGGCTTATCAAGCTTTTATCTTTAGCTAACTGGCTCAATACTGGGGCAATTCAACAACAGCAAATATACCTTTGGTGGCTTATATGCCATGAACGGGTGGGCAGATTCCAGGTCTTAGCAGACAGATGTCCGCAATCCAAATTACCCGCAGGATGTTGTCAGTTTCAGTAGAGAGCTTAAGGATCAGGTGTGCCCTTAAGTCTGATTTGTCATATCACCATCTGATGTGGTCCCTCCAGATTAAGGATCAGACATATTAGCAGGGCTGCAGTGGGGGTGGGGTGGGCATTCCATTCTGAACTTGTTTTATATATAAAACAGACTTCTGTTTCTGCAGCTGTCAATCTGACACCTTCCATGAGTGCTAGACTCCCCTAAGATACATTTCTTCATATTTAGCTTAAGGTGCAAGGTGAGCTGCAAAGTCAGCCTCAAGATTCCACTGACATCAGTAATATGTGCGGGATGTTCCTTTTGGGCTGGAGGAGGTCAATCACACTCCAGCCAAAGGCTGGTTCTTTTCCTCACATAGGTATTGAAGCTGTATAACTCTATTGACAGTGGAATTATTCCTGATTTACATATGTGTACATGACAGCAGAATCAGGATAATCCTTTTTACAACTTCCTTCAGGTCCCCCTACAGTCATGGTGGCAAATTCCAACAAGCCAAGAGGCTCTGTGGAATTCCATGGCAGCAGGAAACATTCTAGGGCATCACTGTGACAGCCACTGTGAAAAATAATGAGGATATTTTTACGGTAGTAACGTATTGAATGCCCCTTTAGCTGGAAGGGAGACTTCAGCACATAAGGGAGTTTTGAGATGAAAGATGTAGTTCACATTGAATAAATATTTCCTGTTACATTATTTTCTCCCAGTGTAGTTTGTCTACAGTTACCAAATCCTCTCTTGGAGCCTGATCTTGCAAGGTTCTCATTAGTGGGCATGCTCTGAGCCCCCAGAATCAGACCCTCAGTTGTCTTTTCTTCTGGATGTATATTGGAGATCAAAATTGCAACCACATAATTCTAGAAAGCATTACAAATATTTACATCTAGAGGAGCATCATGAATCTTTTCTCAAATATACAGGCTGATCTACAATTTAGACTGAGCTTCAATAAGGACTAGGGACATTGACTCTGTAGAAGATTCAGTTCAAATTAGAACCCAGAACAGGTTTTGATGGGTCAATATTAGTTTTCAAAAGTGTCTGCCTGTGAGAAAGAGAGAGCACAACCTTAGAGACCATGCATCATGTTTATAAATCTTTGTACAGGTCACAGTGCTTTTATGCATGATGAACATTCCTCACCACCCAACTTGTCTGATTTGAACAAGTCCTTTTATTTAAAAACAACACAATACACAACAAATTGCTATGGACAGTGGAAAATTGCAAGTCTAGTCAGGGAGAAAGCAGAGATCCCACAAGTTTAGTTTCTCCCTGTAATTTGTCTGCTATTTTCTACTGCCTCCCATTCCTTCATTTGAAAACAATAACTACATCAAGCTCTAGTCTTATATGAAGATGGCCCTCCAAATGAACTGCTAGCCTGTTAATCCAGCCTTAAAGACCAGACAGCAGCAGCAAGCTGGAGCCATTAACCAGCAAACTAGTGTGAAAATACATACACATTCACACCCTCTCACGATGAATCTACAACAGCAAATTTAGTGCCTATTTTTCAGCACAAATGAAGCTACAGAGAGCTAGCAATGGTGTAAGTGATAGTGTAGAGAGAGCACAGGGGTTTTGTCTCAGCACTGCATACACAAAGTTTACAATAGTATCCATTTTTCAGCACCTAGTGTTAGTAATAAGGCCCTGATGCTGCAATTTGTTCCACATGACAAGACACTATGTTCTCACATAGCCATGTGCAGGTGCAGAGATCTGCCTGTGTGGAACAAAATGCAGGATCAAGGCTTGAATTTGCTAGTCCTATTGGCTGTGTCTTTACTAGACTTCTTAGTTGTGTTTGACACCTGTTGATAATACTACTCCTCCAGACTTGTCTCAATTGGCCTTAAACTCTGTTGTCCCACTAAATGGACATAGGGTCAGCCAAGCGTTGTTTAAAATTACACCTATTTTAAACAGTTTGTTGGCTCCAGCTGAACCTTGTCTACACGATGCATATTTGGCATACCAACCACTATGCAGTCCACCTGGCATGCTGAAACACATATCTGACTCCACATCTGGGTACTCTTAACAGTGCTAAGGTGTTACAATCCTTTCCGTATTAGATTTGCATCAAGCAAGGCTGACCACAATACGGTCCTCCCACATGCTACTCTCCATCAGAGATGTATTCATGTGGACATAAATGCCTGGTGAAATAGCCCTAAGGGTGCAGATTGTTCTTGCACTGCCACCCCACACTGGGCACTATTCAGTTGGCCTGATTGGGTTTCCATTTGTACTCCAATGCACAGCGGTCAAGTCGGTCACAATCCACCTAACTGCACAAGTCATGCTGCACACACCTTGGAGCACAGATGCATGCTATTTGCACAGTGTAGAGCTACGACTACTGTCACTAATATTGTATAACCCTATTCTACTGTTAGCAGGTCTCAGAGGAGTGCAACAGAAGAGAATGTCTTAAAGCAGACATCCAACTGGGAAAAATCAGAGCTCTGGGTCCAGCAAAACTTGGTAATACATGGTACTTTAATTGTGTATGTCAGGGTGTCTCACCATGATGGGCAAATGGAGGCACAAGAAGACAAAGGATCTCTTATGGAGCCATTGCATGGATTTCAATAATTATGGCACCAACAGGGATCCAAAGAGATTATTCTGAAAACCTATCGAATGTAATAGAGAATGAGGCCCTTTCAACCATTCTGGAGCAATCTATAGCAGATACCCATTCTATAGAATTTACAGATGATTTTTTATCATTTTCTGTTAAACCACATGGGACTCCATAAGGAGCTGTTTAAATCTTGGCATAATTAAACATACATGTCTAACTGTCTGCATATTGTTTAGCCACTGCTGACAGAAAGTCTACTGCAGCAGCTCTACTGATTCATGTATTAAAACATAAATTATATTATCTACTGCATACAAAGTCTACATCTGTTTTTGGTTCACCCCCCTTCACCCCCCGCCATGTATCTTCAGTGTAGTGTGTAACAGCTACTTCATTCTGTCAGAACATATAATCATCCTAGGTTAATTCTGAACTTTCCCTCTTCCTCCCAGCTCTACCCTTTTACCTCCATTGCTTTCTTTGTTTTGGGTCACTGGGCCAGGCATGCTCTCTTGTTATCAGAGTTTCACAGTTCACAGTTTGAAACCCCACCAGTTCTTAACACAGATGTTGCAGACAAGAGATATTTAACCACTAGTGTTGCATTTGTAAACAGAGCCATTGTGGCAGAAGGTGAAGAACTGCATTCAGAAATAGAAAGGCTATGGTAAGACATTTTGCTAAGACTTATCTTACAATTATTTGACATTTAGAAAAACTACATTGTAACGCTTCATCTTTTACCTTCAGTTATCTCTGTTTCACATGGGATTTCAATCCCAGTGCTTCTTGGAGGTACTGTCCAGATGCAGCAGATGCCTAATATTGATCCAAATGCCTGGAATGCTGCATCCAACAGTAAATATCTACTTCAATAGGTGTGTTTGTATATAAGGCTCTGAACATATGGAATGGGTTTGAACTAGAACATTGGCTCCAAAAACCTTTGAAGTTTGGGGGATTTCAAATCCATACTGCTCCTGAACCATGAGGCTTGGCTCCATCTGTAGAAGGTGATTCCATACGTCAGCACCAGATCTAAAGCCCTTTGAATTTTTTGGGGGGGAAGTCTGAATCCAAAACCAGAATTCATGGCTCAAGCCATCTCTAATATAGACTTTTGCAAACTAACTTTGACAACAAGCCCATTGTTTCTACATACATAAATATAAAGCCATTAGTGCACTTCAGCTAAAACAATGATGGGGGCTCCTTCTTCAAAACAGCCAGCATGAACTATAGCTGAGGGTTCCCGGGGTAAGCCATGACCTTCCATCCTCATACAAACCAATGCCATTGAGCCTAATAGTCTCCTCCTCTTTTTCTTCATTAGAAACTGCAGCATCTGGGAGAGGCCTTTACGGCTCCCAGACATCAAGAGAGCTGTGAAAGTGACAGTTTGGAATCTTATCTGCTGTGTTACCAATGGTTGTGTTCCCCCATCATCACACCCCTCTCCTACAATTTCTACCCCTCACATCCCAAACTTTTTACTTGGCGTCCTTTTTTCCTCCTCCCTCTTATTTCACCCATTCGCCTCCTATTTCCACATTCCTCTCCCCACTTCAGCTCGGAGTGATGGTTGCCAGCTGTCATCATCACCACTAAGCTGGCCCTATGCTTGTGTTTTGTATCACTTTCTCCCACTCCTCAGCTGTTTGCCTTTTTTAGATTGCACGGCAAAGGCTGTTCCACATATATATTTCTACAGCACCCACCACAGTAGGAGCCTCACTGAAGCCTATGGGCACTAGCACAATACAAATAAACATCTTAAAAAGTAATAAGGAGCATTCAGCGTTGACTTTCCCTGATGGCAAAACTTAGTTATTCATAAGCTTCTGGAGAGTAAACACAAATGTTAAAAAAGAAAATGATAGATGAGAAACAGGTGTAGCATCTGGGGAGCACTATACTCTTGAGTTACTGCAAGCTGTTTGACATGCTCCTTACATCTACATTTCATAGAAGAGGGGAAATTATTACTTACCTTGGCAAATTGGATGTGAGAAGTAATTAGAAGACTATCCCCTTGAAATTTCAGGAGATTATGCAAAGAGCGACAGAGTCCTTTATGTTTCCAGGGCATGGATTCAAATCTAATTCAGACTTGTCATTGCCATGTTAGTGGTCTAGATTCTATAGAAGGGGTAGTCGCAGCCCAACTCTGTCCTGAATACTACTATTGCTCAGCTGAGTACCTAACTGGCCTCTGCTCCCCACAGGCTGTTGCTGGATGGAAGGCTGATCCAGTAGTTAGGGCACCAGCCTGGCATTCAGGAGTTCATTTACCTCCTCTGCCCCTGTGACTTTGGGCACGTTACTTAGGGTATATTTACACTATGAAATTAGGTCGATTTTATAGAAGTCAAATTTTAGAAAGGGATTTTATACAGTCGATTATATGTCCCCACTAAGCGCATTAAGTCGGTGGAGTAAGTCCTCAATACCGTGGCTAGCATCAACTCACAGAGTGGTGCACTGTGGGTAGCTATCCCACAGTCCCTGCAGCCCATTGGAATTCTGGGTTAAGCTTCCAATGCCTGATGGGGCAAAAACACTGTCACAGGTGGTTTTGTACATGTCGTCAGTCTCCCCTGCCTCCCTCCCTCCCTCCATGAAAGCAATGGTAAATGATCGTTTTGTGCCTTTTTTCCTGAGTCACCCATGCAGACACCGTAGCACGTCAAGCATGGAGACTGCTCAGCTCAGCACTGCTGCTGAGAGCATTGTTAACACCTCATGCATTATTCTGCAGTATGTGCAGAACCTGGCTAGGAGACACCAGCACGAGGACGATTTTGAGGAGGACATGGCCACAAACGTTCCTGAAAGCACAGGAAGTGTCAGTTGTGACATCATGGTGGCAGTGGGGCTGGTTGATACAGTGGAACGCCGATTCTGGGCCCAGCAAACAAGCACAGACTGGTGCAACCGCATACTGTTGCGGCTCTGGGATCATTCCCAGTGGCTGCAAAAATTTTGCATGCCTAAGGCCACTTTCCTGGAACTTTTGAGTTGCTTTCCCCTGCCCTGAAGTGCAGGAATACCAAGATGAGCACTGTCCTGACAGTTGAGAAGCGAGTGGTGCTAGCCTTGTGGAAGCTTGCAACACCTGACTGCTACCGGTCAGTGGGGAATCAATTTGGAGTGGGCAAATCTACTGTGAGGGCTGCTGTGATCCAAGTAGCCAATGCAATCACTGACTTTCTGCTAACAAGGGTAGTGACTCTGGGAAATGTGCAGGTCATAGTAGAGGGCTTTGCTGCAATGGGGTTCCCTGACTGTGGTGGGGCGATAGATGGAACGCATATCCCTATCTTGGCACCGGACCACCTTGCCACCAGTACATAAACTGCAAGGGGTATTTCTCAATGGTGCTGCAAGCACTGGTGGATCACAGGGGACGTTTCACCAACATCAGCGTGGCATGGCCTGGAAAGGCACATGACGCTCGCATCTGTAGGAACTCTGGGCTGTTCGAACAGCTGCAAGAAAGGACTTACTTTCCAGACCAGAAAATTACCATTGGGAATGTTGAAATGCCAATAGTTATCCTTGGGGACCCAGCCTACCCGTTGCTCCCATGGCCCAGGCTGCCTGTATACGGCTTCATGAACAGTAGTAAGGAGCAGTTCAACTATAGGCTGAGCAAGTGCAGAATGGGCCTTTGGACATTTAAAAGCTCGCTGGCAGTGTTTGCTGACTAGGTTAGACCTCAGTTCAACCAACATTCCCATTTTTATTGCTGCGTGCTGTGTGCTCCATAATATCTGTGAGAGTAAGCGGGAGACGTTTATGGTGGGGTGGGAGGTTGAGGCAAATCGCCTGGCAGCCGATTTTGAGCAGTCAGACACCAGGGCGATTAGAAGAACACAGGTAGGTGTGCTGCGCACCAGAGAGGCTTTGAAACCCAGTTTCATGACTGGCCCGGCTACGGTGTGACAGTTGTGTGTGTTTCTCCTTGATGAAGAACCGCTCCCTTTGTTGAATTTACTTCCCTGGAAGCCAGTCTCCCCCTCCCCTTAGACCACAGTTGGCAAAGGAAATAAAGTCCCTATTGTTTTGAATCCATGCATTTTTTATTTATTTTTTTATAAAGGGAGATCACTGACAAGGTAGCTCAGGTGGGGTGGGGGAGGTGGGAAGGACAAGGCCACATTGCTTATTATAGCCACACTACAAATCAAAGCTGTTTGAATGACAGTCTTCTGTTGCTTGGGCCATCTTCTGGAGCGGAGTGGCTGGGTTCCTGGAGCCTCCCCCTTTGCATTCTTGGGCGTCTGGGTGAGGAGGATATGGAACCTGGGAGGAGGGCAGGCGGTTATACAGTGGATACAACGGCGGTCTGTGCTCTTGTTGCAGCTCCACCAGACACCTGATCTTGTCCTTTTGCTCCCTCATTAGCCTCAGCATAGCCTCCTGCGTGTTCTGATCACGTTCACTGACTGCTTTCCTGGCCTCTGCCACTGAATGCCTCCATGCATTCAGCTGTGCCCGATCAGTGCGGGAGGATTGCATGAGTTCGAAAAACATGGCATCGCGAGTGCATTTTTTTCACCTTCTAATCTGTGATAACCTCATGGACAGAGATGTTAGGGGGAGCATAGAAACATTTGCACCTGCAAGGGGGATAAAAAGGGAGAGTAAAATTTAAGAAGATACATTCCTGAGAACAAAAAAGAGAGACTCTTTCACAGTGAATCAAGCAATTCACAGCAGACAGCACATGTGCTTTAGGTACAAGGTCTCATTTTGCCTTTTATATTGAGTGCCTGCCGGTATGGTGACACATCACACACACGTCTGGGCAACAGAATTCGGTTTCCAGGCAGCCATGGTAAACCTTTTGGTACATGGGGTTGGCTTCTTCCGCCTTCATAATATGTAGGAATGGTTTCAAACTTCAGCGCCCTCCTTCCCCATAGCAAACAATGCTGGTTGGGTTTGCCATTTAAAAATTTTGGGGTGGACCTGCAGCACACCCCTCCTCACCACGTGGCTATTCTCTGGGATGATCCCTTCACCCCTCCCCACACTCCATGGCTATTCTCAGGGATGATACCTTTTAGCCAAGTGCAAACAGCCCAGAATGAATGGGATCCTTTTGCTGTTCCCTTACAAAAATTCCCCTATTTCAACCAGGTGACCATGAATGATATCACTCTCCTGAGGCTAACACAGAAAGATAAAGACTGAATGTTGCATGAATATGACCACAACCCAGGACCATTTGTTGCCAGGCTTTGTGCTACAATGATTCCAGACTACTTGCTATTGGCTTGGCATGGTAGTGTCCTACCATGGTGGACGAAATAAGGCAGCCCTCCCCAGAAACCTTCGGCAAAGGCTTTCAGAGTACCTCTAGGAGAGCTTCATGGAGATTCCCGCTCCACCCCCAGACAAATAAGAGACTTTTCCAGTAGCTGCTCTGGCCGTGAATGCATCCCAATTCTTCAGGGCAAATCAAACATTAAACACAATTGCTTTTAACACCAGTAGTGTAGTTACAAATGTGCACTCACCAGAGGTGCCTTCTCTGCCTTCAGGGTCCGGGAACAATAGGCCCTGGGAGGGTATTTGCTCCAGGGTGATGAAAAGTTCCTGGCTGCTGGATTCTCTGCTTGCCTGCTGTGCATTCTCCTCCTCTTTCTCCTCTTCCTCATCCACAAAATCCTCCTCCATGTTGCATGAGACTCCCCCCTTGCAGGTGTCCACAGACAGTGGTGGGGTAGTGGTAGGGTCCCCCCCTCAAAAAAAAATGGCATGCAGCTGATCATAGAAGTGGCATTACTGGGGCTCTGACCATTTGCCTCCTTTGTCTTTTGGTAGGCTTGCCTGAGCTCCTTAACTTTCAGGCGGCACTGCTGTGTGTCCCTGGTGTAGCCTCTCTCCACCATGCCCTGTGCGATTTTGGCATATATCTTAGCATTTCTTCTTTTTAATCGGAGTTCTGCCTGCACAGATTTTTCTCCCCATACAGGAATCAGATCCAGTGTCTCCCATTCGATCCATGCTGGAGCTCGTTTGCGATTCTGGGACTGCATGGTCACCCGTGCTGCTGAGCTCGCCATGCTGACCAAACAGGAAATGAAATTCAAAAGTTCCCAGGGCTTTTCCTGCGTACTTGGCTAGTGCATCAGAGTTGAATGTTCTGTCCAGAGCGGTCACATTGAGCACTCTGGGATAGCTCCTGGAGGCCAATTCTGTCGAATTGCACAATGCTGAATCTGCACTACCCCAAATTTGAACCAGCAAGGTTGATTTTAGGGCTACTCCCCTTACCGGGGAGGAGTACAGCAGTTGATGTTAAGAGCCCTTTAGGTCAACGGAACGGGGTTGGTTGTGTAGCCACATTGCTTACAAAATTGACCTAACTCGGCTAAATTCAGCCTAACCTCATAGTGTAGACCAGGGCTCAGCCTCTGTAGGCCTCAATTCCCCATCTGTAAAATGGGGACAACAGAACTGCTCTAGCCCACGGGGATGTTATAAGGAGAAATACATTAGAGATTTTGAGCCATTCAGTTACAGTGGTGACAGGGGGCATATGGGTTCCTAAAATAGATTTCGATGATGGTTGTGATACCTTGTTAGGGTTAGTGTGGAGGAAGCTTGCATTGTTTATTCCAGTGCTACTCCAGTTCTGTGGATGACATCAAGCTCTAGATCTTTCAGCCTGGCACCTTTCAGTGCTGACTAGAGAGAATAAAACCTGAAATCTAGTTACGGTTTCTAACTGGATAGTAGAAACTGACATAGTCTTTTCTTTGGCTCCTTATCCCCTCTGCATTTCTGGTTTTCATTACGACATATTTAGAAAAAGGATGGGGAGGGTTGGTGGGTGAGGGAGAGGATACAGCCCTTTATAATTTGTCGCTTCCCAAAATGACAACTTTTGCCCCCTTCCTGTTTTCCAATTCCATGTTTATTGTTCCATTAAATCTTTTGTGCTAAAGCTATGCATGCCTATCTGCTTGATTAATTATACGCTATCTTCCTTCATCTTCAAAGTTAAACTGACAGTAATTGCCCAAAATTGAATGCATGACCTCTAAGTCTCTGCCCTGTTTAGTGTACCAGAGAGGGATTTGGTTACACTCTCTAATCTGCTGTCATTGAAGTATACAGAGATTTAGTCCCCAACTCTGAGACAATGTTTCATATCAGAATAAAAAAGTGCTGATAATCACCATTCATCACCTGCAATACAAACCAGAGTCCTCTCTATCTGATACATTGGCATGTAAAGTAACTACTGCCTAAGGGAGTTAAAGGTGTTGCCGCCATTGGCTAATGCAGGGTCAAACCAAGACCGGATGGGTACCACTCCTCCTCTTAAAGTTAATCACTCATAAGGAAAAAATTGCCTGTTTTTTCAATCATTAAAAATTATTTGCTTACTTAATTTTTACTTGTTATTGGTAATTAAGCATTGCTAAGGAACCTCCATCAAAACATATTTACTCGTGTTTCCTATTTTATTTAAAATCTAAAAATATTTATTGCAAACTACTGTGTTTTAAGAACAAATGCAAATATTTATGCACAAAACAACAAGACTCAAGTTCAGAAATCACCCTCCTCTTCTATGAGCATTGGGGATTGAGAGTGTGTTGAATGGATCTGGGGGGACTGATAAGATATGTCATCTCTGTGGAATCATCCCATCCCCCACTGAGAACCTACAGAGGCCGCATGCTGCATCCTTGCAAGGACCAGGTTCTACTAAGTTTGAGGGTCAGGATGGTTAGGAAGAGGAGCTGCTGCTCTCATGGCTGAACTCTCATTGGCTGAACCTGCAGATATCCGCAAAGGAATCAGGCTTTAATGCTACTCCAAGCAACTCTCAGACGAATACACTCAAGCTTTTGGTCCTGTTGAAACTCAAGCTAATAGATTGCTAATACGATTGTAAATTCTAGCATTGATGCTCCACAGACATGTGTTCAAGGAGGTTTAAAAGTGTCTCCCTTAGCTTTTACAAATGTCTGTGATTGTCTACACTAGAATTTACAATTGTGGTAGCTAATTTGAATTATCTGACAATCAATTAGCTCAACCAAAGGTTGTGTCAGTACATCTGTAAGAAGCCATGCTGCCATGAGTAGGGAGACTAGCCGAGTAGCATGGAGCAATCGGCCCGCTAAGTGGCCATCTCTCCTACTCCTGCCTATCTGGGGATTGCCTTTCCCATGGATCCCCATGATCTGCAGTGGTGGAAAACCCCAAACCCTATCCACTTTGTAACCTCTTGAACTCCTTGCCCACCCTGCCGTCCACTCGGTAGGGGTGGTTTCCTGGAAACTCAGTGATCCTCATGGGTTACTTTGTGAAAGAGGATGCTAAAGCCCTGAATAAATTCTTTTTTCTCCCAATGACTTCATATTACAAAGAAACTGTCTGGATTAAGCACTGGTTGACACTTGTGTTCTCCAGAAGTGCTGAAGAACTTTTGAAGGCAGCTAAAGTATCCAACTGACAAAGAACTATCCAAGTGGCCAGCTTCCTTAGGGCAGTCATTACCTTCTGTTCCATGGGGAATGGTGCTCTCATTTCAATACTCTGGCATTACATTGCTTGGGCTAGCTCATCAAGAAGGTAGAGAAAGGTCTCCTTCCATATGCTGATGTACTGCTTATCCTAGATCTGAAGAACAACTTGGTCTTACCAATGTGAAGTCATGATCTAGACTTCCCGACAATGCTGTACCTCATAAGCATCGTCCTCAAGCACTGCATGGAACTGACTACTCTGAGTTGGGCATAGGGGTGCACAATCATTGCAGCAAACCCCCCATTTGTTGCTGTTCTTGGTCTATGTCTCTCTGAAAATACTGCTGGAATACCACATAGCTATGCCTCCCAGTGACTTTTCAAGAGCTCTAATAGAAACCTTTTTGGCCAAGCAAGGAGCAAGAGCCTGGTCTCCATTCTGAGGAAAGGATGAGGAAATGTCAAAAGCCTCAGGGGCTCATGGTTGTTTAACTACTTCAACAACTTCCCAAAATATCCCAGAAAAAAAAACTGCCTCAGGGATCTGTCCCAGGAACTGTTGGAGAGGTATCCAGAGTGACTGTAACATGGTCACAGAATGTAGTTCAGTGCTAGCATGGATGCAGGGTAAACTACAACTAACCTCCAGCAAAAATGGTATGCCCAGTGTGGACACTGCATTGCTGATACTTCACACTGAGAATATCCCACCAGTTCAAAATTCTGTACTGGGGACAAGGCCTATATGACGAACATTTCCAACTAAAGATGAACCATAAGCTCTGCTACAGCAGAGTACTAACAGGAAAGGGTAGATGCAGCTCAGAGAGAGGCCAGGCAATTTGACAGGAGAGAAGGGAGAATGAGACTATAAAGTCAGGCTCTGCCTCCACTGGCCAGGGAAAAGTGTTTGCACCTTTCTAGCAAGCTGATCTTTATCATGGTTCTTGATGGAAAGATGCTAATACCTTGTCCCTGGCCAGTAGAGATGAGCCTTACTTGTTTGTCAGGTGTCTTGGCTCTACTTGTTTATCTCACAGAACAGTTGCTAAGATAGTGAAGAACAGAATTCACACTTTTCCTGATGCTCCTGCTTTTGCTGAACACAATTTTCTGCAAGGTTAGGCAAAGAGGGGAAAACCACATTAGTTTTCATTGGCTACAGTCTTTGCAAAGGAAATGGATAGAAATATAATTCATAGCTTCAATATGAAAGCTCAACCTCTGAGGCAAACAAGAGACACACTGAGCTCAATTTTTGGTTCAGATCAAGCTGTGCTTGGCGCAGGACTGGAGCAGAGATGGGTGGACTATATCATTGTGCATCTCTTCTCAGAACCTTGAGCCACTTCATCCCTAGCCCAAATTAGAGCAGCCTCAAGGCTATTCTAATTTGCTCCTGGCTGCAACAGCCACCAAAGGGCTATCAGAACAGCCAAAATCAGCAGAGTACAATAGCGCTCTCTGTATGCCTCCTTCCCACTACATCCTTTCACCAGGGATGACACAGAACTGGCTAAACTGGACTCACACAAAAGGGAATCTGAGTACTGAGCAGTGGAGTACAGGATCTGGCCTAGTAATCATAAGTCCACGCTTTCTTTATACTCATGATATTACACCTCTTCATTACTTGTGCAAAGGCTTTCAGATGAAGTATCTGGAGTATGAAAGGGTTTTTATATGATCACATTCTGTTTTATTCTGGTCTATTGTATTATATTTTCTACTTCCTCTATTCCAGCAATTCTGCCTTTAAATTGTGGCTTGATCAGAGCTGAGAAGTACAAAACTCTTGTTCTTACAACTACCCAGCAGGAGAAAGGACCAATGCAACTTCTTCTATAGTGAAAGTCTACTTAAGTGACTATATAACATTAACAATAGGAGAAGACCTCCTAGTAAATTCAGAGACAAAAATCTAAAGATCCACCTTAACTGCTGTCAAGTTTTAAAGGAGAAATTTTTATCCTGGGAGAACATAGACTCAGAAATTAAATCCATTTACTTTTTGTTTGTTTTCCATTACTAATTTTCATATTTGCTAATTACCAAAGCTACATGTGTTTAGATAAAAGGTTTAACTGCACATAGCCCAATTACTCATCCTATCTGATCATGTTAAAGTAGCATAATATTGGGGCTGTGACAATGGCATTTCACTGTAAACTTGAGTTTCCTATTTTTTCCACTTCCTTTTGAAGTGAGGTTGTTAAGACAGAGCTGAAACAAACACTGGATCAAATATTTCCTTCCCTGTATTTACTGGAATATGTATTTTTAAAAGTTATTGCAAGTATGGGGTTAACAGTAGTGGAAACTAAAGTCTTCAGTTCATCTATCAACAAGGGTTCTCTTAATGACCTTGGTGGACTTCTGGCCTATAGGAACTGAAGGAAGAGAGTGGAGAAGATTTCAACAAGAGAAAGTCAGCAGAGGAGAAAGAGGAAGGGATTGGCTAGCAGGCGAGTGAGGTTGAAGGGATGAGTTGATGATTGAGAGATGGAACTCCACTATTGAGAGATCAAAGAAGGAGCATCGTTTAGTGAAAGCAAAGTTGAGTGGATGGCCAATTTTGTGAGTGGGGAAGCTGGTGTGGTCAAATGAAGAACTGAAGGAGTTGGGAGGCGAAGGGGCCAGATTGCATATCAATAAGGAATTGGAAGTTGCTGAGGATTATGGTAGGGATATTATGAGGGAAGAACAGTATTTGCAGATGGGAGGAGCTTTTAGGGGGGGTGGGGAAATCTGACATGATGGAGGAGAGGAGAATAGAGAGTCTGATGGTGAGATTTTAGTATGGTTAGAACTAAACAAAGATTCCTCAAGTGTGATTTCATATATGTTGGATAGAGTTCTCTGCAGATATGTACGGATGTCTGCTGCTACCAGTGACAACAAACACTATGGAAGTAGGAGAGTCATGCTGCTTTGTGTGCATTATTCAGGTTTATGTTCAATATTAATGTATATCTCTCAGTGAAAGCAATGTCAGCTGTGCTTCATGTCTTCCTGCCCCTCACACTGTTAGGAGTTAGTTCACTAAGTTTTGGAACCATCTTTCCACCAGTCTATAATTGTGGGTCTTCCATTCTCCCTTTCCCTATAATCTGAGGTTTGTTTTGAAAAGATAAGTGAATGTTGTGATCATGAATCTGTGAGACTACTATCCATAGTATGAGCGGAGATTGGAGCAGGCAGGTATGCTGTGCGTGCAGACTGCTGGCTTTACAAGAGCTCTGTGGACAGGCAGCCACCTGTCTGTTGGAAAAGCAACTGCATGTAAAACTAGCAATTACACTGAATTCTCAGGCCCAGGCTTGTCAACCTTTCTGCCCACAATGGAAGTCTGCTGCATTAAATCATACATCTGAGAAGTGATTTGAAGTAGTGTGGAGATCCTCATCTCCAGAGCATGGGCTGCAGTAAAAAGGTTGTCATTTAGCTGACCATAAGACTCTCCCTCTTTGGGACTGTTATAATCCCAGAGGTGATACCTAATGTGTGAATGTTTCCACCAATGCCAAGGGGCATGTAAACTTCCCCCTGTCAGCATCTCCCACTCCTGACCTGTATCAGCTCCCAGGATTTCAGTCCTGGAGCTTTGCTGAGCAGAGGTTGTCATTCATGCCAGAGTGTGATTTGGTTTTGAGACATGTACAAGTGGGCACTAAGATAAAACCTCCTAATTTATTACTACAGGATTGAACTCTATCATTTCTGAAGCACAAATGTCCTTTGCCCACATCATAAACTGAGCAGATCTCATGTCTGATACAGCATCCTCACACTCTGAAAAGCCTGCTTTTTTTGTACAGTGACAGACCTCTGAATAGGGAATCAAATCAGGCAAAGAGTTAAAAGAGTCATACAAGAAACCCGATCAAATCACTGCAGGAGATGAAACTCAGGGGGATCGGATACAAAATGCTCTCACTTCTTATTAGGTTAACTTGTCCACAGAAAAAATAAATATGGCCTTGCCGTGTTTGTGGCAGAGCACAAGTGAAAAACAGATTGAAAAGGTGATTTTTAATTTAGAATGATAAGATTACTGACTCCATTTCCTGACGTGCTTGCTGTTCTCAGTCTTGGGGCTACTGTTTTTTAATGCATTCCAAATGTAAACAGGAAAAAAGCCATTTCTCATTCCAAGCTCTCGCTTTCTGTCACTCTTTATCTGAAAACATATTGAAAATCTGGACATATGCACTCATCCTAACTATGGCCCTGATTCAATAAGGTATTTAACTATGTGCCTAACTTGAAGCACATGACTAGCTCCATTGAGTTTGACACCAAATAGCAGCAATAAATTAAAATTAGCTACCCCGGGTAGAACTTATTACATATAGTAGCTGTCTTTCAACTTTTCCCCCTCCCTCCTCCATGCCACCCTCTTTATCAGCATAGGGGCTTTGCTGCATGAATTATACCAAAGGGTTGATGGCAGATGTGCAGAAGTTTGAAGTACAGTTCCACATGATTTTTGTCTGCTTTCCACTGTTACTTTAAAGGAAAGGGAGCGTATGGGCCATTATATATAGGAATTACTTTCTCACTACTGAAATGCAGCTACCTGTGAGAGGGAACAAAGCAGCTGTTTGAAAATACACAACATCTTAGAACAGGAAATGAAAAAACACTCTCCCCAGACATAAGAACATCAGTATCTCTTGCAGCTGTCTAGTGGCCCTTTAAGTTTCTGCAGAAGAAAAGGTTTTGTTTTAAACATGTGATGTTTCTAGCCCTCCTGATGTGAAGAAATTCTTCAGAATGTGGCCCAGTACAGCATTTTCTTTAATTTATAGAAGAAGGCAGTCTGAAATGATATTTCTAAGGTGTGAACTGATCCATTATCTTTCCAGAATGTTACCTCTGAAGCCTAATGACATCAAGCGACACATAATTGGGAAAGATTCTATACTCAGTTACAAAAGTCAAGGAATTGACATCAAAATCAGACATGAAATCGCCCACCTGTGTTATTTTGGCAGATATGTCCAGCTAATGGGCTTACCCAGCATGACTGGGCATCAGTGAAATTGGAGATGGAAGAGAGCTGTTAGATTAGTGGTGTACAACCTGCAGCCCAAGACTGCTCCTGACACTATAGATTTCTTGAAGAATAAAGTACCAGTGAGAACAGTTGGTGAAACAGAGTAGAAATCTTCTGGTTGTGTTAGACTGAGCATATCTAGGGGTTTTCAGCAGCAGTTGCCAAGCTCATCCTGTGCCTCTCTTTGCAATGATCAGTGAGGACTGCTACAGGAGCAGAGGTCTTCACTTGCAACTGTAAATTTTTTTTTTTTTAATGAAGAACTTCAGCAAATTGACCTTTGCCAACACATTCTCAGGAAATAGGAGTATGATATCCATCCCTGTATTGAACTGATCAAGGAGCTTTAAGGTTTGGTCAGCAGTTCAGAGACTACAAAAGGGTTCAAGCTGCTCCCATTTTCAGCTGAATCTTAAAAAGCTGAGGCTAAAGGTCAGGTAGAACTGATTACTTAAAAATTATCTTAACCAAGTTAAGTGAAACAAATGTACTGAATTTTATGAAAGCCTGCTGAATCAGAGACATGCAAATTTACAGAAGGGGGCTGCTGTTTCCATATGTTTTTGTCAGTACGTATATTTGTGAACAGACTTTTTTATAATGAAGCTGAAGAAACCCAGCACAACAGGCACCTGTGAGATCCCATAGTGCTAGCTGATCTAAGAGATCGAGCTAAATATCAAGGCAATGATTTCAGAGAAGTAGGAAAAGTCTTCTCATTGCTGTAACTACAGGCTTGAAATACCAAACAAAGCAAGGAGTTAGAGATCTTAGGTTCCCATGGTAATTAATAGGACTGCTTTGTGCTTATGTGTTATAGGCTTGATCCCATGAGGAAGTGAGCACCCTCAGCTCCTTTTATTGCATCCTGTTTTATGATCTTTCACATATTTATATTTTCATATAAATAAGTGCATAACATTTGGAAACATGACATAATACTTGATAGACATGTAGTTTAAGAATACAGTGGGCCATATATAGCCCTGGATTATGTGCATTACCCATACAGAAAGCATTGTACCTCAAGAGCTTATTAGGAAGTGTATGCCTCTCACTCTTAATGGGGTACAAGTTATGCTCCCCTATGTAGCTGGCCAGTTCACCTAGCCTATCCAGAAGGTGGGCAAGAATATAGTCCCACCTCCTCTTCAATACAGCCTACCACAGAGGTTCTCAAAGTGTGGTCCATGGCCTACCAGTGGTCCGCAAGCTCCTTTCAGGTGGTCCATGGATAGTTCCCTCTAAAGGTGTGCACCTGGGCAGCTGCACACGAAAAGAATGAAGGGCCACCCACCTTATTAGTGGAGCTGCACAGGTGTGGCTTCACTAATTAGGTGCCTGAATCCTGGAGAAGATGTACATGTAAGGTGAGGTGGTGGCCTTGGGGGGAATGGGGGTAGGTGGGAGGGGGCAGTGGGGTGAGAAGAGGGGATGGGGGGGAATTTGGGACATGCTGGGCTGCGACGGCCAGAGAAAGAACGTTCCCCAGCTCCAGGGCTGCGGTGAGACCCCCCCTCCTTCCCAGCCTCAGTTCGGGGGGCTGCCGTGGCGAAGGAGAGAGGGCACATCCATTGCATTAGAAAGGTAAGACTACTGATATTAAAAATATGAGTTGTGTGCTTTTATTTGTAGAACAAAAAATGTTAATAATTAAAGGTTTTTTTATATAGTGCTTTACAACAGTTAGCTAATGGTACAAACAACATTTGGAAGGATCATTAAGTGGTCCGCCAAGCCCCTCAGCAATTTAAGTGGTCCGTGGAAAAAAAAGTTTGAGAACCACTGGCCTACCGTATTTGTGGTGGCTAGCACCCCAGAGTTCACTAGCCGAAAACAGTGTATGCTCCAATAAGCAACAGGGTGTGCAGTTATTTTTGTTAAACATTTGTATTACAATAGGGCCAAGAAGCCCCAGTCAGGATCAGAACCTTATGTTGAGGCAGTGTCCAAACCCTGAAGTGATTGCTATCTAATTTAAGGTATAATAAAATAGCAAAAAGTAGGAGAGAAAAAGAAGGAAAAGAGTAACATCAATAATAATTCATCAGTATATAGGCTAGCTACTTAGCACACAACTGGTTGGTTACAATTTCATATGCCTGTGTTGTGTGACAGTCCATGATCACCAACTGGGTCTAACTGTACATCTCTGAAATGGACAGTTGTGTCATTTTTCCCTAATGTGTCCGTGGTGGCAATATTTACCTGCAGAGAAAATACAAACTTTAAGATAGCACAGAAAAGTTCACTTTGAGCAAGTTAATTAACACAAACCAAAAGTCTAAATAGTTGTTGCTGCTTTATGAATAAAGATACTTAAGTATATAAATATTAAATAGAAATATTTTAATGGACACATTTAAATATTTAATATGCCATTAAGTCTTATTAATGTCATGTTTTTGTTTTTCAGATTAAAAATTCACAAACTCTCTCATCTCTTTCATCCTGATAAGGTAATGTATTTATCTTAATTTGTTAGATATTGTTATAAACATTGTGAATATTTTATATTTAAAATAAAGCAGATATATTTTCCTCCTTTCTATTATGGCTGTGTGGAGATAACATTAGTATTTAAGTAGGTATTTTATGTACTAGTTAATAAAATTTTGCTACAATCGACCAAATATAGTTAATTACTGATTGTATAGAAACATGGTTGTACACACTTTGGTAACTCTACAGCAGTTTTTATGAGGATCTCAAAGCACTTCACAAGCATTAATAACTTGTGCTATAAGAGCTATGAGTTAACTCAAAACTGATTTCATTTTGCAGATAGCTAAACTGAGTTTTAGGGCAAAATCTTGAAAACTGAGTGAGCAAATGTTTTAAGATGAAGCTTGTAAAGTAGGAACTCTAGAGTGTTTAAATTAGAAGTAGAATCCAGTGGTTCTACAAGTGTAATTTATATTTGAAGTACAGTAGTTTTCACTGGGTGTGTGTGGGGCTAGCTAGCAAGGTTGAAATGGAAGACTGTTAATACAGGAGTTTCATAGAGATAGCAGAATGCATGCAGTACCACACAATTTAAAGACCCAGATGTTCTGGTTTAACTTGGATTTAAACTTGGAGAGTGGTCAGTTTGGATGAGCTATTACCAGCAGGAGAGTGAGTTTGTGTGTGTATGGGGGTGGGTTTTTGGAGGGGGGTGAGGGAGTGAGAGAACCTGGATTTGTGCAGGAAATGGCCTAACTTGATTATCATGCACATTGTGTAAAGAGTTGTCACTTTGGATGGGCTATCACCAGCAGGAGAGTGAATTTGTGTGGGGGGGTGGAGGGTGAGAAAACCTGGATTTGTGCTGGAAATGGCCTAACCTGATGATTACTTTAGATAAGCTATTACCAGCAGGACAGTGGGGTGGGAGGAGGTATTGTTTCATATTCTCTGTGTATATATAAAGTCTGCTGCAGTTTCCACGGTATGCATCTGATGAAGTGAGCTGTAGCTCACGAAAGCTCACGCTCAAATAAATTGGTTAGTCTCTAAGGTGCCACAAGTACTCCTTTTCTTTTTGCGAATACAGACTAACACGGCTGTTACTTTGAAACAATTTAAAGAAACAGTCTATATCTGCAATACCATCAGATGAGCGCGCTCTCTTGAATTTTCCAAACATGCCTGGACTCTGATGCCACATCCTTGCTTACAGGTAGCTGGCCATCTAACTGATGCCATGTGTTGTGGCTTTATTCATGCAACTAGCCGCCTGATTTTAGCCTATTCCTTCACAGGAAAATAGGCATGGCAGTGTAATGTGTGGCTCTGCCCTTGACTGCTTCCTTGTAGGGACTGGCTATTTTCTTTCTTCCCCAGTTTGCACATGTGGGCTGCTCCATGGCCATGACCTTCAATGTTATGTTCCAGGTGATAAACTTCAGCCCTTGCCCATGTTGCATGTGCAGTATACAGCACTATATAAGTGATGAAACTACATGTACGTAGCATTATTCTTTGCTGCATAGATGTGTGTGTTCTTTAATTCAAGACCCAATTGCGATACATATAGCAGGTAGAGATACAGATACTGTGGGAACTTGAACTCTACAGTGTCCTGATGTCTGTGTGCATATGTGTGGTTTTTAAAAACTATAATTTATTGAATGTCATTCTCCTGACTGCTTCATGCGCACATGCATGCTCTCTCTCGGGAAGATGCTCACATGCTATAGTTATTGGCATTGTATAAAGAACCTGAATAAAGTAGGATAGATAGAATGGAGTGCAATTACAGTATCACATTTCCCATTCCATTAAGGTTAATTTTTGCACCAAATAGTCAGGTTATTTTATTGTATTAAAAGAAAAATTGTAAAAAACAAAGGACAGATGTAATTGAACCCCCCCCTCACTCTGTGGAAATAGAAAAATATGACAGCTAAACAAAGGGGGCTTGATATGTATATTTTTCCCCATGGCATGTTGTTAAGCAGCTTTTTTTTAAAAGTTAAATGGAATGCCTTAAATGTTCATCTTGCCACCAACACAAGAGTTTATTAATGTATAAAGGTTAAATTAAAAAATAAATACAAACTAATGCACAAACTCATTCTGGCAAGAATACATCAACATTGTAATGTCAAATGTTAACAGGGCACACACAGGAAAGCAACCGAGTGAGTAAACATTGATTGAAAAATTATCCTTATTTGTGAGAATCCTGTTAATAAAGAAACCTAATGAGTGACACTTGCATCCAAAAATTTAAGGCAACTTACTGAGCTAAAGGAGAATTTGCTTTAACTGCCAGTTAAATACTACTGACTTCCTCCTCCAAGCATCCAGTCATTGTCCTTGAAATTATAGCATGCAGCTCCCGTAGCTTCTTCATCCTAATGAACCCTTACTCCTCTGCTATACCATTAGCTGAATTGATTTTACTATTTGTTCTCCAAACTGTCATCCTGGGATTGATCCAAAGCCCCATGAAGTCCTGAGTGGAAGTTCAGAACTGTTGAGGTGGTTCAAAATTTTCTTTTTTGATGGCCTTAAGAGTTCTGCATCTCCTCCATCCCTTCTGTTTTTGAATGACTGGTTGTTCAAACACACAAAGGTGTCAAAATAAATGCTCATCCATATGTCTCTAGAGGAAAGAGACTAAGGTCTTAGACATGCTCAATGTGCTATTTTCAAGTCTCCAGAAGTTTGGTATTTCTAAGTGCTCATGTTCCTTATTCAGTGCTATGAATGAAATGCATGCCAATCATGGCGGTGTTTTTTAAACTTGTTACTTCCAGAATGCATATATGCACTGTTTATTTAATACTAACTTTATGCTTGGGTTCTCAGTTGAAGAATCCATTCCTGCTCCCTGTGAAGCCAGTGGAAGTAGAATTTGAGACAGAAAAGTTAAGGGTATTATTGCAACAGGGCATGAAGGTGAACAGTGTTTGCCAATAAGATTTCCAAACTATGAATTGCGTATATTCTTTTGGAATGGTTTAAAGGTTTCTCCTTTCATCAAGTGTAAAGTCACTTTTCAGTATTCATTTATGTGTACAGAGTACACCGTTTCCCTCCATTCACATACACATACAATGCCAGAGAAGTAGTTTGATGCCCTTTGCAAGAACCAGATTTGATCTACAGTGTCTAAATGTTATTAAAATAGCCACTATGAGAATGTTAGTTACGGAAGCGCACATTGGTATGGAAACTAGATTTTAAAGACACTTTAGAGACCCAAACCTATTCCCATAGGAATTTTGTCATTGACTTCGATGGGTTAAGGATCAGGCATTATTTATTATAAAACTGTTAACTAGAGCTGGTCTTTTTTTATTTTTGGATGAAACCGCTTTTTATTGGAATATATAATTTCACTGAAATGTTTTGCAGGAATATGTCAATTTTTACTAAATTTTCAATGGGAGAATGTTAAAATGAATTGTTTCAGCTTTCTTGTTTTCTTTCAATGTTGTAACATTTCATTTTACTAAAGTAAAAAATTGTTTCTCATTTTACAATATTTTTAAGCAATATTTTACATTATTGAAACAAAACATTTTTCTCTTATCAAAATGAACCATTTTGACATTATCAAAACAAAATATTACAAAGTTTCTGAATAAAAATATTTGAGAATTTCCATTTCACTGAAAAAATTTGCCATTTCAACTTTATTTTCCAATTCAGAATGGAATCATTTCAAAATGTCAGAATTTCCCATGGAACAGAAATTTTGTTCTACAATCAGCCTGCTTGTGCTTGTTGTTTCATTTTTTTTTTATTAGTGGATAGGGTGGTCTATCTATCAGTATGCAGTTTGTTTTTCTTTTTAGACAAAATGAGTCTTGCTCACAGAATAAAAACATGACAGATTTCAAGCTTGAAAATGAAACTGACTTTTGATGGGAGCAAAAAAGGCCATTAAATCCAACAGGTTTTCCCCTTTCTCTTTCTAATTAAAATACATTTAATCAACTTGATAAAAAATACTCTAAGATCAAGATAAGACATAGATTTTGTCAAGGTGAATAGAATATTGTTAAAGTGGCAGCTTTGTGAGGACATTGGTTTTGTATAGAAATTCCATTGTAAGCAGACAATGTCACTGACATTCTATATCTCACACATGATCATATTCATTCCCAGCAAGCCCACTGCAATCAGTGGAGTTACTCAGGATTCGTTAGTGTAAATGAGATGAGAATTTGGTCACTGTAGATAGCCTAAGTATAAATAGAGATTGGAAAGTTGATCTGCCAAGTGGTATGATTGGGCCAAATCATATAAAACTACCGTTGATTGCAATTAATTTTACCAGAATACAAAGTGAATTAACACTAAAATATATATCTTCAGGATCCAGCCTATTGTAAATACATCCTTTTCATGGCTTGAGATGGCAAGTCTGAACTAAGCACTAGGACACATTTTCCTGATCAGATATTAAAAACCACCGTCTGGAAAGTATTTGGGAGCCTTACTGGGAGGCATGAATTTGAACATAAGGCAATTTGTCTGCTGCAAAATGAGAAATCATAATGTTCTTGCTACTCAACCAAGCTTATTTCACAGCCTGATTTATTATGGCACAGAGTGGATGACCAGTTTGATGCAGAAAGCAAACATAAAAGGAGAAGAAAACATGAGACAGTGCGTCACCGAAGTGAGTAAATCTTGTGAGAAAGTTTTAGCATAGCAGTTAATTTAAAAAATTGCCTAAACCTTTGCTATGTTGAACACATTTTATGCTTATTATAGTACCTGCTACCACTCAAATCCAATCTTGGTTCTCTTTTACTTATTGATTCATGATGGAATTTAGAAAGTACGATCTGCAGCACACAAGCCTTGGAAGAGAGGAGAGTACAGAGAAGATGGACCTTTCTCCAAGATGTTCAGAAAATGTGTAAGATCCCTAACTCAGCTTCTCCTAAAAACAAAAATCTCCAAACAGATGGTTGAAGAATTGGTTACTGACAAGACTGTTGGACAATCAACAATAGAAACTAATTACCATATAATCCTACTAATGATACCTAAGCAGGTACTTTTTGACACAACGTAAGTTCTTTGACTGGCTAAGTATCTTCTCTTCAGTGAGCAAAGTTAAAAGGCATAATTAGTAAACTACTTCAAGAAGAAATCATCAAATCACTTCAAAAGAGTAAGTATAGTTATCTGACAACTTCCAAAGTTAACTTTGTTGGCAAAAGGAAAAGTAGCATTCCAAAAAGTTCTCCCTGTTGACAAAGTATCAAGTGGCCACAGAGACTAGGGAATAACTCACATCTGCCTGTAAAAAATCTGCAAGAGGGATTGAGTAAAGTAACTTTTCTGCTGAATTCTCCTATCAGAAGGGAGGTTGACATTCCTTTCTACTGGCCACAGGGCATGAGCCTCCAATTCCAGCTTGGTCAGGGCAGGCTTTCCCTTTTCAGACTGAAGACACAGATTGTTAACAATGAGGATAATCAACAACTGGAACAATTTATCAAGGGTGGTGGTGGAGGATTTTCCATGACTGGAAATTTTAAAATAAAAAACGGTTGTTTTTCTAATAGATATGCTCAAGTTCAAACAGGAATTATTTTGGGGAAATTCTATGGCCTGTGATATACAGAAAGTCAGACTAAATGATCACAGTGGTCCCTTCTGACCTTGGAATCTATGAACTTCACAGATGTTCCAAATTCTACAATATTTTAAAATATATATCTTTGAACATTCTTTTGAGCCATGACTATACCAAAATGGCATAGCTTCCCAATGGCTTCTAGGCCAAAACCCCTTTCCCAGAGGTGGGGGTTTTACAGCATGGAGAGGGAATTTTTTACAGTCATAGTGGGTGGCAGGGCTAGTGAGAAAATTCTCCTGGATTGTTACTGTGGAGAATGGCTCTTCTCCAACTTCTCCTCACTCCTTGACCAGCCACAAGCCTGAAAACACATCGTATGGAGTTAGAGGGGAGTCACAGTTGCTCCTGCTGCTAGAATTTTGGCTGAGTGGATTTTCGACACTCTTTTCATCCACAGCCAAAAAGAGAAAGGATGACAGACCTCAAAGTCATTTGACAAGATGTGTGACTTTTACGGTGGTTTTCTGGGAAGTGCAAGTAATTTTGCTGCTTTAAAAAAGTCCAAAATTAAAATATTACAGAAAAAAAATCAGATTTAATTAAACTGTAACTTGAGATTTGTAATTTTATATTTGTAAGGCAAATTTATTACCTACTTTATCAATGTTTGTACTACAATATAAATTGTAGCCCATAAAAATAGTTTGTATAGATGTGAGAGAAATACTGAAATTAGATTTTGCTTTATTAGATGGTACAAATATGAGTGATTGATTTTTTTAATCAGTTTTTGTATTTTGACAAGTCAGAGAATATGAACAAAACTTTTCAATTTAGTTACTGTGGTGTCACTCACATAATCAATAAAATATTGTGTTTTACTTAGATCTTATTATGGACAACATATTTTCAGTTAGTTTTTGTTTTATGGAAGAGAAAAAAGCAAACAGAGATGGTTCATTTTCTTCTGCTTCAATGGGTGCAGTAGAAATAGAACCTGCTGTAGAATGTTAATAATGGCACAAGAATCCCACTTGCTAGAAAAACCTTTGTTTCTTACTGAGATTTTTAGAAGGCTGCCAGAGACCCATCATGTTCTAGTGACTGGAGGAACATTTTTACTTAATTACAGTAGTTTAAAGCCATGAAGTAGATGAGATTTTGGGTTTATTTCACCCTTTGCACCTGAACAAAAGAATCTGGCTGTACTAGAGTAGCAAGGACACTACTTAGATTTGCAGAAGCAGCACGCAGTTATTGAATAGTCTGGGTGTAAAAGGTAATGGTATCAAGAGACACTTTACTTTCTGCTGCTAACAGATTCACCTGCAGTACTGCAAATCAAAATGTTCATGTGTAGCACAGCAAGTCACAATATGAAACTGGCATGGTGAGAAGTGTATTGCCGAAGCAGTTCCCAGGAATGAGAAAAAAAGTAATGGGGGAAATTCACTATTTACATTTTTTTTTAAATTTGCAACTTTCATGATGTAAATTAAAAGTAGTACACAAAGGACCTGATCCTGAGAGCTGCTGAACCCCCAAAACTTGCATTAAACTTCATTGGTCTGGATCAGGCTGCTGTACATTTTATGGTTCCTTAGTTAATTGTCGATCAGCCTAGGTGTGGGCAATAATCATAACTGATTCAATGTTTGTCTGCACTGCAGAACCCTAGGAATTATATACAGTATGGATGGGGTGATCAAAACCCTTCACCATTAACCTAGCTCTGCTCTGACTGAAGTCAGTTAACAGAGTTAGGCTAAGGGTGAGTGCTTTTGAAAATCCCATTTTACCTCTCCCCATTGCCAACTAGTGAAACCCTAAAGAATAATGCTGAATACCTGGTTTGTTTAATTTTAACTGGGATGGGGAATGAAGCAGGACAGACTCTCAAATGGTTGGTCCCTGTAATCCTTTCAGTTTATGATGAAAAGTAATCAACTGAAAAGGCACAAGTTTGTCAGCCCTGATACTTATCCTTTTCTCCATTTTCTTCCTTTGTTGGAGATTGAAGATTGCTGAAATAATAATAATTTGAGCCTAATAGCATCCTCGTCGATAAATGCTTTGTGAAGGAATAGCCATTATCAAGTTCAAAAGAGTGACATGGTTTTACTGGGCAATATTGTTTTATTTGCTTCCAGAATATCTGGTGGTTTAATTACATTACAGGTGTGATCAACTGCTATTTATATTTACACCCATTCTAGAATAAGTCTGTATGATCTGTCAGTTTGGCATAACCTCTTGTGCACTTGACAGGGGCTAATAAGGTGTCATTAAGTGGGTGTCATTCACAGCGAGGCTTGCAGATTTGTATATCTCAGGCCAGAATTTGTCTGGCTTTTCTATTGACAAGCAGATCCCTCACTCATGCTTTAAAACTGACAGATTTTTGGAAGGAAGAAATATGGAGCAGAGTTTGGAATTTAAGCCTTTACTACCCTCTGTAGTTTAAAATATTCACTATCAATAATAAGTGAAGATTTAAGAAAAACATATATAATTTGACATCTGAAGTGGAAAACACAGCTTTGGGAACTGTATGACCCTGGTGGTGCTTATGCTGCATGTCAAATAAGTTAAAACTGAATCAATATTTATTGAATGCTATGCATTTGCTAGGGGGGAAAAAAATCATACTTGTGAGCTGACAAGTATTAGTGGAAGAGTTAAACATTCAGCTTCATTTTAGTTGAAATAAGCTAGTTTACTTCTCCTAATGAGAAATGGAAACATTTTCCATGCAGGCTATTAACAATGTGCACTTAGTGCTTGTGCACCCTGACACCAACAATAAGGGTGTGTGTGTAGTATAGGAACTAGCTGATAGCTCGTAAAATACATAAACTCTTTAGTTGTTTGAGTTTTATAGGTCCATGACCTATTGCCCTCTCATGTGTCACTGGACACTAACACAAAACACCTGAAGTTCCTAGGCAAAGCTAAACATTTCTCTATAAAGCAAGGGGAGGTTTTTATTTTTATAGCAAATGATGGATGTAGATTTATTCTTTTCCATATAATCAATGTTGTTACCATGAAGTGACAACTGATCTCACAGCACACTGCATTTTGAGTCCTTTAGACCGGAAAGCTGTTGGGTGCTGTGTCAAGTCAGGGACTGGTTTATCTATAAAGAGTATACAATTTTAAAAGATATAAGACAGATTTCTCACAGGTTGCAGTTGTTTGTTGTTTTTTCTAAAGAAAGGCAGAATATATCAGTGGCTAAATATCAGCAATTCAGGGGGTAGGGTGACAGATTCTATCTGGTAGAATAGAAAAGGAATTATCTTTGGATCAATTTTCTTTGTTCCTCAGATTTAATGATGGAGAAGACACTGTAAAGACGAATGCCTGGAAATATAAGTAGTCTGATAAGGAATGCAAGATGCTGGACTCTGCTGCAGTGAAGAACACACCTCACGGAACACAGAGTGAAGCCAGATAATCTGATTGGTCAGGTTTAGGAGAGAGCAGCCAAATGTGTAGCAAACATGCCGGTGTCCAGAGCTTAATCACTTAAGATGCTTTCCCCCTCCTCCAATCACTTGTGTATTCTCATGTAGTGAATTCTAATCACTACATCTGCTTCATTCCTGAATCCCACATTATTACTGATCGAGTAAAATCAACCTCTTTATACTAAGACAGCCCCAAAGGGGGCCATTAGTACAGAGTTACTGCACAGAAAAGGAGAAGCTGTTTTGGATCTATGTGTAAAAAGATGGGCTTAAAGACAGAATACAAATCACCATCTCATCAAAGTTACAAGCTAGACACTTGATTATTCATATGACTGGCTTTGACTTCTTTATTATATTATTATTATCATCATCAACAGTGTATTAGACCCCCTCATGACTAGAGGAAATAGCAAGTAAGTTCAGGGATCTGCCACAGACATACTGGATAATTAATGGAGAATCAAAAGGCACCAGTAAAGTTTACAAGGCTATTTGTAAAAAGAAAAGGAGTACTTGTTGCACCTTAGAGACTAACCAATTTATGCTCAAATAAATTGGTTAGTCTCTCAGGTGCCACAAGTACTCCTTTTCTTTTTGCGAATACAGACTAACACGGCTGCTACTCTAAAGGCTATTTGTGAGGCCTCAGAAATCAGATACAAGAAAAATCTTCCAACCTTTCCGAGGGAAAGATGGAACTCCTGTCAAGAATCCTACACAAGTACGTACAAAATGGCAAGTTTCTGTTAAAAATACCACTGAAAACTAGTCCAATATTTTAACAGAAGCAACTGATTTACAGCTAAGTTGAAATGCAGTATCTATTTTAAATGCCTTTTTTTAATTGCTTGTAACAAATTCCTTTTTAGTTGAAGTTGTGTATGCTAGGTCTCAGTCCAGGGGTGGGAAATTTTGCAGTGTTTCAGAAAAATCTCTCCAGCCATTTTTGTGTTCTCTGTTGGATGCTAAATATACTTGCATCTTTGGTCAAGATATGATCTCACATGCAGTGGTGTTCATACAAGACTTGGAGGCTTACAATGGTGACATGATCAAGGGTACGTAGGTGGAACAAGGGAGTGACATTTACATTTGGAGCTAGTAAAATAATTTCAGTTGAACAGTTTTCCATTGGAAAATGCTGAGTAGACAGAATTGCATGGATGCAAAGGGAATATATGGATTCCGTCAACACTTTCAGTGTAATCATAGAAGGCTGGTCTGTCTGCCTAGTTTCCTGCCAGCTTATCTGCCAGGCTGCCCACCTGCAGATGGACAGGCAGGCAGGTAGCCTAGCTGGCCTGCTGCCCTCTCCTCTCTTGCCTGACTGGTTTGCTGCTTTCCAGCTCCCTCCCTCCCTCCTTGTTGGGTCACTGGCTACATAGCAAGATGCTAGTTTGCCATTGGACAGCTCCCTGAACAGCTTGCCGGCTGGCAGGCAGGTTACCCTGCTGCCTGGTCACCTGGCTGCCTAGCTATCTTGCTGCTGACCAGCTTCCCAGTTGTCCAGCTATCTGATGGTCAGGCAGCCTGCCCGGCTGTCTGGCCAGAGGGCATCAAATTGGATTGTTTTATTTCACTGAAAATTTTGCAGTGATGTGGATTCATTATGATTCAGCAACCTAAAATTTCCCTTGAAAAGGAAGTTCATTCCAGATTCCGCGTGTTTATATTTAGTTTAAAATAAATTAACCAAAATAATTTTTGAACTGTGAAAACACCTTGACAGTGCGTCTGCCTTAAACTTTTCTGATAGTATGATTTTACAGTGGCCAAGTCGACTGTTATTTTGAATGTTGCAAGCTTCATTTTCACATCTTGCTTACAGCTCCACACCCAGATTAACTGAAACTAGTGTAGAAAGGATTATTTTACATTTCCTTGCGCCAGTCTCCCCTTGTATTGTTGGCAGGGTTGTGGGAGAGGGGAGGATTTCACTCTGTGGGAGGCAATCAGTGTTGTTGCCTCCCTTCTTTCAGAGTTTTCAATTTCCATCATCATGGATGTTGCAGCTTGCTAAAGTGATTTGTTGAATCAACACATCCCTTTAACTATCTTAGTCATGCCCCCTACTGGTTTGGCACCAATCAGTTTTTGAGCTGTGATGATCCCCTGGAATTTACTCTTGGCAGTCTTTGTGCTGTGGGCCTCTATGGCTTTATATCAAGTGTCTCTGCACATTGAACACCATGTGGACCCAGAACTGGATTTCACCTACAGTTTTGCCTGGGAACCCTGACTGACTTTTCTAAATATTTACTGCAGGCAATACTGCAACAACACACACAAAGCAGGATTTGATGAACTCTGAGTTTCTATAAGGCTGGTGCACTTAAATTAGTCAAGCATCTCCGGGTTTATTCATAATAAAAAACCTGATTTGTGGAGTTTTAGTAGCAGGGTGTGCAGAGGAACAGCTTGCTGGAATTCACTACATGTTTTTGGTGGATTCCATTAGAAAGAGGTGACGGAATGATAAAAAAAAAATGTAACTCTCACATTTCCTTTAAGAATTTGACATTGATTCAAATCCAGAATCTCTCCCATCCCCAAACAATGTTTTTAATGGGATTAGCCATGGGGTAATATCGGTTGTTAATGGGCACTAGCCCAGAAGCCTAGGGCAGGGATGGGCTCCAGCCTGAGCTGCAACTTCAAAGTACATTTGCACCTCAGAGTTACAAATACCAGAGTTATGAACTTACCAGTCAACTACACATCTCATTTGGAACTGGAAGTACACAATCAGGCAGAAGCGGAGACCAAAAAATATATAAATAAATAAAAGCATGCATATGTAAACTACTGAAAAAAAAAGGGAAAGTTTCTCAAAAAGATTTGATAAGGTAAGGACACTTTATGTGCTTGTTTCATTTAAATTAAGATGGTTAAAAGCAGCATTTTTCTTCTTCATAGTGTGGCAGAGATTCGACCTTGTCTCAGTGCCTCCCACGCTTCCTGGCAGATTACGCTAGCCTCAGAGGTTCACTGTGACCCTCTAGAGCCCTTCTCCCTCTAGAGTCAAGGGTCACAGTCTATTGAGCCATTTTCATCATAACCCAGCAAGGAGGTTGGGGAGAGAACTCCCTCAGTCTCTATGGGCTTATTCCAGAACAGTTTAGCCTCCTGTCCTGACAGGGGCCTGTCTTCCCCTCCCAGGAGGTGTTTCTGTAGTGGCAGGTTGGGGGGAACCCAGGCACACCCTCTACTCTGGGTTCTGGCCCATCAGCTGTTGGCAACCGACCTTTCACTGCCAGAGTTGCTACATTTCCCTGTGCCACTTCTCCACAGCTCTCTCTCAACACCTTCTTCTCTCACCCCTTACCTTAGGGCTCCCTTTCCAGTAGCTTGAGGATGTCTTCATTACTCAGCCCTTCAGCCACACTTCCTCTCCCCAGGCTCTCCTTGATCTGACTATATACCTTTTATAGTATCAGGGGGCCTTAATTAGAGTCAGGTGTTCACATTAGCTTAATGGCCTCACCTGACTCTTTTCAAGTTAATTGGAGCCAGGTGTTCTTATTAGCCTAATGGCTTCAACTGACTCTTTACAGGCTAATTGGAGTCATGTGTCCACTCTAGCCGGGACTAGGGAAGCCTGCTCTGGTCAGTCAGGGAACAGAAAACTGCTTAGCCAGGGGCCAGTATATCTGCCTTCTACTACTCTGTTGTAGTCCGGGGTTCTCTGCTCGGTGTCCCCGTCTGGTTCCCTTCGTTTGACCCTTTGACCGCACTCCCGTCCCTGTTTTTCATGAGTTGTCCCCCGTAATCATTTGGTTTCCCAGGTCCTGTGGATCCCCCCCTTAGGCTGGGGGGGATCCTTTAGCAGTGGACAGGCTTCGCCCTCCCACTTTCTGGATCCCAATAAGGACTACTCTGTTGTACACGATCGTGCTCCACACCCTTCACATCCTCACCCTCGCGTCCCGCCCTGACACAAAGCAGTGGGACCTCCTGCCACCTCTAGAGGGTGAGGATCCCCGGTGGGCCAGCCTCTATTCCACCTTAGTCCTGAGGCCCGCCGGGGATATCAGTTGGCGGCTCCTTCACGGGGCCGTGAGCACGGGCGTGTATTTGGCGCGGTTCACTCCAATTCCGGACACCTGCCCCTTTTGCGGCATGAGGGAAACCCTGGCGCACATCTATCTGGAGTGCGCCAGGTTGCAGCCCCTATGCCGGCTCCTCACGAATATTTTGTTAAGGTTTTGGTTGCACTTTTCCCCTCACCTCCTTATCTATGCACTCGCTGTCTGTGGCCACACTAAGTCAAGGAACTTCCTGTCAACCTCCTCCTGGCCCTGGCTAAAGTGGCTGTCAGGGTTCCTCCCCCACTCTGAACTCTAGGGTACAGATGTGGGGACCTGCATGAAAAACCTCCTAAGCTTATCTTTACCAGCTTAGGTCAAAACTTCCCCAAGGTACAAAGTATTCCACCCGTGGTCCTTGGAATGGCCGCTACCACCACCAAACTAATACTGGTTACTGGGGAAGAGCTGTTTGGACGCGTCTTTCCCCCCAAAATACTTCCCAAAACCCTGCACCCCACTTCCTGGACAAGGTTTGGTAAAAAGCCTCACCAATTTGCCTAGGTGACTACAGACCCAGACCCTTGGATCTTAAGAACAATGAACAATCCTTCCAACACTTGCACCCCCCCTTTCCTGGGAAATGTTGGATAAAAAGCCTCACCAATTTGCATAGGTGACCACAGACCCAAACCCTTGGATCTGAGAACAATGAAAAAACATTCAGTTTTTTACAAGAAGACTTTTAATAGAAAATAGAAGTAAATAGAAATGAAGAAATCCCCCCTGTAAAATCAGGATGGTAGATATCTTACAGGGTAATTAGATTCAAAAACATAGAGAACCCCTCTAGGCAAAACCTTAAGTTACAAAAAAGATACACAGACAGAAATAGTTATTCTATTCAGCACAATTCTTTTCTCAGCCATTTAAAGAAATCATAATCTAACACATACCTAGCTAGATTACTTACTAAAAGTTCTAAGACTCCATTCCTGTTCTGTCCCTGGCAAAAGCAGCATACAGACAGACACAGACCCTTTGTTTCTCTCCCTCCTCCCAGCTTTTGAAAGTATCTTGTCTCCTCATTGGTCATTTTGGTCAGGTGCCAGCGAGGTTACCTTTAGCTTCTTAACCCTTTACAGGTGAGAGGAGCTTTCCCCTGGCCAGGAGGAATTTCAAAGGGGTTTACCCTTCCCCTTATATTTATGACACGCCCCCCAAATCTCAGCTAGGGTGAAACACTGGCTGGGATTTCTTCCTGGAGCTCTAGGAAAAACAGAGTTAATAAGACACATGCATCTCTAAATATACTACCAAGTACATAAAGACTAACAATATTTTCCACATCTCAAGGGCGATTTTAACCAGTTGATTCTGGGAAACTTTCACGGGAGAGTGCATCAGCCACTTTGTTAGAAGCTCCTGAGATGTGTTGGATGTCGAAATCAAAATCTTGGAGAGCTAAACTCCACCGAAGAAGTTTTTTGTTAGTTTTCTTGACGGTGTGAAGCCACTTTAGTGCAGCATGGTCGGTTTGCAGGTGGAAACGCCGTCCCCAAACATATGGGCGTAGCTTTTCCAGAGCGTAGACAATGGCATATCATTCTTTTTCAGTGACTGACCAGTTGCTTTCCCTCTCAGACAGTTTTTTGCTGAGAAACACTACAGGGTGGAATTCTTGATCAGGTCCTTTTTGCATTAAAACTGCTCCCACACCACGCTCGGATGCATCTGTGGTTACTAGGAACGGTTTGTCAAAGTCTGGGGCCCTTAGTACAGGGTCAGACATGAGTGTCGCTTTAAGCTTGTTAAAGGCCTTCTGACACTTTCCGGTCCACTGAACAGCATTTGGCTGTTTCTTTTTGGTTAGGTCTGTCAGTGGGGCAGCGATTTGGCTGTAGTGCGGTACAAATCGTCTGTAATAACCGGCCAAGCCTAAGAAGGATTGAACCTGTTTCTTTGACTTTGGGACAGGCCACTTTTGGATAGCATCCACTTTGGCCTGTAGGGGGCTGATAGTTCCTTGACCCACCTGGTGTCCAAGGTAAGTCACTCTGTTTAGGCCTATTTGACACTTCTTAGCCTTAACAGTTAGTCCTGCCTCCCTTATGCGCTCAAGGACTTTTTGTAGATGTTCCAGGTGGTCTGCCCAGGAGTCCGAAAATATGGCCACGTCGTCAAGGTAGGCGACTGCATATTCTCCTAATCCCGCTAGGAGACCATCTACAAGTCTTTGGAAAGTGGCGGGTGCATTTCGCAGCCCGAAAGGGAGTACAGTAAATTCATACAGCCCGAGATGTGTGATGAAGGCTGACCTTTCCTTGGCAGATTCATCTAGCGGTACCTGCCAGTACCCCTTTGTTAAGTCCAAGGTAGAGATGAACTGGGCCCGTCCCAGTTTCTCTAACAGTTCATCTGTGCGTGGCATTGGATAGTTGTCTGGGCGAGTTACAGCATTTAGCTTACGGTAGTCCACGCAAAAACGTATTTCCCCATCTGGTTTGGGAACTAGAACCACTGGAGATGCCCATGCACTTTCAGAGGGGCGGATTACACCCATCTGTAACATATCCTGGATCTCCCGTTCTATAGCAGTTTTAGCTTGAGGAGACACCCGGTAAGGTTGGACCCTAATTGGGTGAGCATTACCTGTGTCAATGGAGTGGTATGCCCGTTCAGTCAGTCCTGGGGTGGCTGAGAACGTTGGCGCGTAGCTAGTGCACAGCTCCTGGATCTGCTGTCGCTGCATACGCCCAAGGGTCATGGAGAGGTTCACCTCTTCCACACCACCAGCACATTTCCCTTCGTAGTAGACACCTTCAGGCCACTCAGCATCATCTTCTCCCTGGGCTGTAAACTGACAAACCTTTAATTCTCTGGAATAAAAGGGCTTTAGAGAATTAATATGGTACACCTTAGGCTTTCGGTTGGAGGTGGGGAATGCTATGAGATAATTAACAGCTCCCAGGCGCTCCTGGACCGTGAATGGCCCTTCCCACGATGCTTCCATTTTATGGGCCTGGAGCGCCCTTAAGACCATGACCTGGTCTCCTACTTTGAAGGAACGCTCTCTGGCATGTTTATCATACCAGGCTTTTTGCTCTTTTTGAGCATCCTGTAAGTTTTCTTTAGCAAGGGCTAAAGAGGTTCGGAGGGTGTTTTGTAGGTTGGTTACAAAGTCCAGAATGTTAGTTCCTGGAGAAGGTGTAAATCCCTCCCATTGCTGCTTCACCAACTGCAATGGCCCCTTAACCTCACGGCCATATACAAGTTCAAATGGGGAAAACCCTAAACTGGGATGTGGTACAGCTCTGTAGGCAAAGAGCAACTGCTGCAACACTAGGTCCCAATCATTGGAGTGCTCATTTACAAATTTACGTATCATGGCCCCCAAAGTTCCATTAAACTTCTCCACCATGCCATTTGTTTGATGGTGGTAAGGAGTGGCAACCAAGTGATTTACCCCATGAGCTTCCCAAAGGTTTTTCATAGTTCCTGCCAGGAAATTAGTCCCTGCATCTGTGAGGATGTCGGAGGGCCAACCTACCCTGGCAAAAATGTCTGCTAGTGCCTGGCACACACTTTTAGCCCTGGTGTTGCTTAGAGCTACTGCTTCCGGCCATCGGGTGGCAAAATCCATGAAAGTCAGTATGTACTGCTTTCCTCTGGGTGTCTTTTTCGGAAAAGGACCCAGAATATCCACAGCTACTCGCTGAAATGGAACTTCAATGATGGGGAGTGGCTGGAGAGGGGCTTTGACCTGGTCTTGGGTTTTTCCCACTCTTTGGCACACCTCACAAGACTGGACATAGGTAGAAACATCCTTGCCCATTCCCTCCCAGTGGAATGACCCCCCCAAACGGTCTTTGGTCCTGTTCACCCCAGCATGGCCACTAGGGTGATCGTGGGCTAAGCTCAAGAGCTTGGCCCGGTATTTAGTTGGAACTACCAACTGTCTCTGAGGATGCCAGTCTTCCTGGTGTCCACCAGAAAGAGTTTCCTTGTATAAAAGTCCTCTTTCTACAACAAACCTGGATCGATTAGAAGAGCTGAGAGGCGGTGGGTTGCTCCGTGCCGCTGTCCAAGCTCTCTGGAGGCTTTCATCTGCTTCCTGTTCGGTCTGGAACTGTTCCCTTGATGCTGGAGACATCAGTCCCTCATTGGATTGTGGACCTAGGCTTGGTCCCTCTGGAAGCAATATAGGGGATGGAGCTGTTTCTGTTGACTGTGAACCGCTCTCCGCTGGTGCACTATGTTGGGATTCAGGCTCCGGCTGAGCCTCTTGTGTAGGGTTATCGGCTGCTGCCAGTTCAGGTTCAGTGGGGCCCTCTGGTGTTGAGGTTGCAAGTACTGTATTCAGTGCTGGCAATGGGTCTGGTGTTGGTTGTTCCGCTGGTTCTGGTTCTGGGACTGGTTCCGTCTGGGTCTCTGGGACTGGATCCACTACTGCTGTTGCAGACATTGGCCTAAGGTCCAGGTCCATCACCTCTGACTGGGTCCTGATAGCAGTTTCCGGAACAGAGCTAGGCCTCACGGCTTGTTTAGCCTGGCTGCGGGTGACTGTTCCCACCCTCTTGGCCTGCTTCACATGATTGGCCAAGTCTTCCCCCAACAGCATGGGGATGGGATAATCATCATAGACTGCAAAAGTCCACATTCCTGACCAGCCCTTGTACTGGACAGGCAACTTGGCTGTAGGCAAATTGAAAGAGTTGGACTTGAAGGGTTGAATCGTCACTTGGATCTCTGGGTTGATTAAATTGGGGTCCACTAAGGAAGCATGGATAGCTGACACTTGTGCTCCGGTGTCCCTCCACGCGGTGACCTTCTTCCCGCCCACACTCACAGTTTCCCTCCGCTCCAAGGGTATCTGGGAAGTATCTGGGCCTGTGGACCTCTGGTGTGATTCCAGTGCAATGAACTGTAATCTGTTGGGGTTCTTGGGGCAGTTGGCCTTTACATGCCCCAGCTCGTTACATTTAAAACATCGTCCAGCTGACGGGTCACTGGGGCGAGGAGGGTTGCTGGAGAACGGGGTGGCAGGATGATAAGGGGTCTGGAGGGTTCTTTGGGAGGTAGGTGGGGCCTTGGGCGGCCCCCGGTAATAGGGTGTGGTCTGGGGTGGTCCCTTCTGGTCTCCGCTCCAACTGCGACCAGTTTTCTTCTTCTCTGCCACCTCCACCCATCTGGCTCCAATCTCTCCTGCCTCGATTACAGTTTTGGGTTTCCCATCTAGGATGTATCTTTCTATTTCCTCAGGAACACCCTCTAAGAATTGTTCCATTTGCATTAGGAAGGGCAAATTTACTGGAGATTCAACACTTGCTCCTGATATCCAGGCATCCCAATGTTTCACAATGTGGTAGGCATGTCGGGTAAATGACATGTCTGGTTTCCACCTTAGGGCTCTGAACCTCCGACGAGACTGCTCGGGTGTTATCCCCATTCTGACTCTCGCCTTGGATTTAAACAGTTCATACTTGTTCATGTGTTCTTTAGGCATTTCAGCTGCCACCTCAGCTAAGGGTCCACTGAGCTGCGGCCTCAGCTCTACCATGTATTGGTCAGTAGAGATGTTGTACCCAAGGCAGGCCCTTTCGAAGTTTTCTAGGAAGGCCTCAGTATCATCGCCTGCCTTGTAGGTGGGGAACTTTCTGGGATGGGAAGTGGTACTTGGAGAAGGATTACTAGGGTTTGTTGGGATATTCTGCTGAGCCTTTATCTTCTCCATCTCCTCCACATACTTCCTCTCTTTTTCCTTCTCCTCCAGTTCTTTGTCCCTCGCTTCCATAGCTCTCCTGTGAGCAGCCGCTTGGTGTTGTTCTGCCTCCCTTTCTTGTTCCTTCTTCAGCTGCATGAGTTCTATCTGTCTTTCATGTTCCCTTTGTCTTTCCTCAGCCTGAAATTTGGCTAATTCGAGCTGTAGTCGAGCCGCGGATTTTGCCATTCTAACCTCTCTGTTTTTAACTAACTTTACACCCGAGGTTTAGAAATAAACAAACAAAACTTGGCTGTAAAATTTTGCTGTGCTGGAATAGAATACCTATTCTCTGATAGTGATTGTCAGCCTACAGAAAAAGACAATTCCCTTGTCTCTGCCCTGGGCCCAAATTAAAGCAAAAAACCTCCAACTACTTGGAAACCTGCTTACCTAGCCCAAAGAAAAAGCAAATGGGTAGAACACACACCCCCTATTTACTTTTAGGAAGAAAAGAAAAAAAAAAACCTCTGGGTTGGAAGACTGTGAATTTCCCTGCAGGAGTTAAGTACCCTGCCTCCAGGCAAAGAAAACCTGCAATTCACAAGATAATCCCCTTTTGTCTCTGCTTGGCCACAAAGCAGAGAAAAAACAATCTGCTTTCAGTTTCAACTGCTTTCTGGACTTCCTTTCCAAAGGAAAAAATAATTTCTTTTTAAAATCTGTATTTCTAGTTCAAAAAAACTCAACTGGATCTCAAAATGATTTCAGGTTAATCCCACCACTATGCCACCATGTCAGGGTTCCTCCCCCACTCTGAACTCTAGGGTACAGATGTGGGGACCTGCATGAAAAACCTCCTAAGCTTATCTTTACCAGCTTAGGTCAAAACTTCCCCAAGGTACAAAGTATTCCACCCGTGGTCCTTGGAATGGCCGCTACCACCACCAAACTAATACTGGTTACTGGGGAAGAGCTGTTTGGACGCGTCTTTCCCCCCAAAATACTTCCCAAAACCCTGCACCCCACTTCCTGGACAAGGTTTGGTAAAAAGCCTCACCAATTTGCCTAGGTGACTACAGACCCAGACCCTTGGATCTTAAGAACAATGAACAATCCTTCCAACACTTGCACCCCCCCTTTCCTGGGAAATGTTGGATAAAAAGCCTCACCAATTTGCATAGGTGACCACAGACCCAAACCCTTGGATCTGAGAACAATGAAAAAACATTCAGTTTTTTACAAGAAGACTTTTAATAGAAAATAGAAGTAAATAGAAATGAAGAAATCCCCCCTGTAAAATCAGGATGGTAGATATCTTACAGGGTAATTAGATTCAAAAACATAGAGAACCCCTCTAGGCAAAACCTTAAGTTACAAAAAAGATATACAGACAGAAATAGTTATTCTATTCAGCACAATTCTTTTCTCAGCCATTTAAAGAAATCATAATCTAACACATACCTAGCTAGATTACTTACTAAAAGTTCTAAGACTCCATTCCTGTTCTGTCCCTGGCAAAAGCAGCATACAGACAGACACAGACCCTTTGTTTCTCTCCCTCCTCCCAGCTTTTGAAAGTATCTTGTCTCCTCATTGGTCATTTTGGTCAGGTGTCAGCGAGGTTACCTTTAGCTTCTTAACCCTTTACAGGTGAGAGGAGCTTTCCCCTGGCCAGGAGGAATTTCAAAGGGGTTTACCCTTCCCCTTATATTTATGACAGTGGCCATCTATAAAACCAGAGTGAGGAGGTTGGCCGATGGAGTCTCCTGTGACTGTGGGGCCTATTTCCGATCCTCTGTCCGTTCACACCTCCGGGCAGAGTTCCTCTGGGCGGCGTCCACTGACTCCCTTCATGCCTTTGAGGAGCAGTGGGTGCTGTCCAGGGTTCTCTGCTCGGTGTCCCCGTCAGATTCCCTTCGTTTGACCCTTTGACCGCACTCCTGTCCCTGTTGTTCATTAGTTGTCCCCCGTAATTATTTGGTTTTCCAGGTCCTGTGGACTCCCCCCTTAGGCTAGGGGGGATCCTTTAGCAGTGGACGGGCTTCCCCCGCCCACTTCCTGGATCCCAATAAGACTACTCTGTTGTACACGCTCGTGCTCCACACCCTTCATGCCCTCACCCTTGTGTCCCACCCCGATACAAAATGGTGGGACCTCCTGCCACCTTTGGAGGGTGAGGAGCCCCGTTGGGCCAGCCTATATTCCACCTTGGTCCCGAGGCCCGCCGGGGATATCAGTTAGTGGCTCCTTCACGGAGCCATGAGCACGGGCATGTTCTTGGCGTGGTTCACCCCTACCCCAGACACCTGCCCCTTTTGCGGCGTGAGGGAAACCCTGGCACACATATATCTCGAGTGTGCCAGACTGCAGCCCCTATTCCAGCTCCTCGCAAATATTTTATTATGTTTTTGGTTGCACTTTTCCCCTCACCTTCTTATTTATGCACTTCCTATCTGTAGCCCCACAAAGTCACGGGATCTCCTGGTCAACCTCCTCCTGGCCCTAGCTAAAATGGCCATCTATAAAATCAGAGTGAGGAGGTTGGCCGATGGAGTCTCCTGTGACTATGGGGCCTATTTCCGATCCTCGGTCCGTTCACATTTCCGGGCAGAGTTCCTCTGGGTGGCATCCACTGACTCCCTTGACGCCTTTGAGGAGCAGTGGGCACTGTCTGGGATTCTCTGCTCGGTCTCCCCTTCCCACTTCCTGGATCCCAATAGGACTACTCTGTTGTACCCAACTGGCCTGGGTCTATCACAATAGTTAAGTTTCAAAGTTGTATTATGTCAATTCAGTTGTAAACCTTTGAAAGAACAACCATAACATTTTGTTCAGAGTTACAAACATTTCAGAGTTATGAACAACCTCCATTCCAGAGGTATTTGTAACTCTGAGGTTCTACTGTACAGGTACCTGCCATTTGATCAAGAAGCTTTAAAGCTCAGTGCCTTGCCCATAACAATGGGACATTTATGTGTAAAACTTGGGGAAATCCACTGAAGTTAAGTTAATGGAATTTCTTTGTCTTTACATCAAGATAATCTCTTCTAGGACAGAGAGAGAGAGAGAGAGAGAGTGTGTGTGTAGACAGTACCTATCACACTGTAGTTGCTTCTGGCATACAAATGTAACTGAGCAGAATTTAGCCCATAGTTCTTTCAGAATATTCTGTATACTAATTGAATGCACATGTCCACAAGTGGGCACATTGCTCATAAACTTTACTCAGCAAGTGAATAGACCAAACTTTTTTGTGGCCTCCACCACGTTTCATTACTCTTCTACTATTACTGGAGCACTTAGGAGACAGAGTCATGGATCAGGATCCAATTGTGCTAGGCGCTTTACAAACACAGAACAAAAAGACAGCCCTTGCCCCAAAGAGCTTACAATCTAAGTATAAGACAAAGAAAGCAGAGGGATTCACACAGGCCAATGGGAGAGGACAATATTGGTCAGTATAATGGACTGTGATCTCAGCACACCAGTAGCCTGTCAAAGTTTGTAGGCATCACAGCAAAGGAGAGCTTTACTGAGTGATGTAAAGGCGGATAATAAGTTAGTTTTGCAGATATTTACAGAGAGCTCCTCCCAAACCTGCTCTCTTGCTCTATCTATCTCACCAAGCAGTAAAATATTTAGGGGAATGGGAGTGTTTGCTCACCTTGGTTTGTCTTTATGTCACTGAAAACTCTTGGTGCCAGCTGAACCGGCAGAGGGCACAAGGGGTGCATATAGTTTTAGAGGGATCCTTTGAGTCAGATGTATGCATATTAAGTTTACCAAAAGGTGGTACATGAGGTCTCTAGAAAGAGCCAGTAGCCCACTGGTCATCAAAATCACTGCAGAATGTATGGATGGATAATATTGAAGGAATTTTGTATCTTCACTGAACATTATGTTCTTAAGGTATGTGCATTAAGGCAGGTCACCAGAAATTGATAAACATGGTCCTGTCAGGCAGTAGGGAAGAGATGCTTATCTTGCTTTGGCTGGTCTTATGTGTACTGTAGTCCTTCACAGTGGAGGCCTTCCTACAGTCTGAGCCAAATGCTAATCAAGAGATTGTAAACTCAACAAGAAAGAGGCATACAGGAAAAAGTAACAAGTGGGGTATGTGTGTATGTGTCCTGTTTACGAGTGAAAGCTATGATTTTTGGGGATATAACTTGGGTACCGGGAGACACCCTGAATCTTTCACCAAGGAGGCAAGATGACAGCATGACTTGTCACATGAATTGAAGATCACAGCAAAGCCTGGCTGAAAAACACAGAAAGGACTGCGGGGTGTGCTTTGCTATACAAGAGATGAAAGTAACTAGTTAAATAAGTCTAAGATCTAGAATGCAAGTTATGATTGTATTTTATATATAACCATTTGTTTCCAATATTTCTACTTGCTATCATTTGAATCTCTATGCTTTCCTAAATAAACTTTTCTTGTTTTCATTATAAACATATATAAGTGCTATGTGTTAAGAGTAGCTATGATCTAAGGTGTGATTGGTAAGCTGGGGTGGGATACTGGTGCTTTGGGAGCTTAAAATCTGTGAATTCTGTGACTGTCCAGTAAACGAGGGGCTGGACACTATAGGGGGACATGATAGGGCTCTGGGGTTGGAGTATGCCTATCACTAACCTGCAGAGGGAGAGTGGACCCTGCATAGGCTAGGAGCAGAGTGCTTCAGTTGCCTGTGGCTGGCGGAGTCAGGAGCCGACGTACGCAGGCACAGATAAGGCTTCCCCATGCTAAGGGCAGGTGGTAACTCTGGATGCCCCTGGTAAGTGTCACAATTCCTGGACACCGCTGTCATGGCACTAAAGTTTTTTTAGCTTCCTGCTGTAAGATTTCCCATTCTGTGTTTGACACCTGAGGCTATTTCTATGCCTGCCTGCAGCCATGCAGGTGTGTGAAGTACTGGGAATCCTGATAGTGTTTTCACCGGTTCCTATACAAAAGTCACCTGGATTTGCACAGACTGCTGCTGCTGCAGAGGCTGAATGATGTAAAGCCCTGTAGGTCCTGACAAACTGTGATGTTAGGGTTCCTAGTTTGAGATGAGAGGTCCCCTCCAGGAGGCATAATTATGAGCATGCTTGCTTCTCACTCCTCCTCCAGACCATGTAAGGAGCAAATAATCAAGGACCATGTAGGAAGCAAATAACTGTGCTGTGGACTGAAGAGACTCTTGACTTACACTATTTTAGGCAGCAAGAACTAGCTGGAGCGGGCCACCGGCTCGCATTTAGACATATAGCCTGCTGAGGGATCTCCCTCCTTGGTGTGGTATGATGTTTGGATCAGCCTGCAGAAGTATCACTGTCCTCATCTGGATTTACCAGTAGCCTGGATTCTACTGCTCCCCCTGCTGGTATCTCCAACAATACCTGGCCACTGCAGTCTGAAGCCTTGATGCAATGTGCTCCCGAGAAATGGGGGATGCTGCTGTTCATTAATATGTCTATGCTTGTGTCAGTTTCTGCACTCCATAGTCCAGTCCAGCATTACCTCACAGGTGGGAGGAGGACAATCAACTTGGGCCATAGGGACCCAGGATATGTTTAAATTATCCTTGCTTGACTGGACATTTGGATTTCCTCTAAGAACTTCCCTGACTTATTTCCGTTTGCACCCTCTTGAGCCTGGGTCCAAGAAAATCAAATAGGAAACAATTTTGCAACTTTTGTTACAAATCCTGTTTAATGGAAAGGGGCTAGTTTCCACTATTGGGCTTAAAAGGGCATAGTTCTTCATTGAAAACAGCTCACTTTTGAGGGAATACTTTGTGCATTTTTGAAAAATCTAGAACAATTTTTTATTTGAAAATGAAAAGTGGACACATTTCTAGTGTTTTCAGTTTCATTTAAAAACCTTACACAACACGTGGGCATGAGAGCACTTTCTAACAATACATCTGTTGCTGTTTCCTTTGAGAGTAAGCTGTGCAGTTCTGTATTCCAGCATTTGCCAAAATCACTCATCCTGCAAGCTAATTGCCAACAGAGGTTATTGTGTTTGATGAATGACTAAAGAATGAGTGAGTAAATAAGTTGCCCCTCAAGGTCCTGTAGACTGAGCATCCCTGGTTTTTTCAGAGGGAAAAATCCAGCTACGAATGCCTCATCCTGCATGCAATACTCCCACCAACAGCAGTGGAATTACTTGGGTGAGTCAGGATGAATGACCTAATCCAGCTCTCATCAAAGTCAATGAAAGATCCCTGTAGACTTCAACAGGAGATCAAGCCCCTGTCACATAAGGGTTGCAGGATTGACCCCTTGGCTGTTATTGTCATGCCACTTTTTCCTCTTCCCCTATGCCCTGTTTTTAAGAAGTCCCCTTGTCTTTAGAACAATGTAAAAAACAAATACAAACTGAAGAAAAACAATGAGGAGTCTGGTGGCACCTTAAAGACGAATAGATTTATTTGGGCATAAGCTTTCATGGGTAAAAAACCCACTTCTTCAGATGCATGGAGTGAAAGTTAAAGATAAATTTATGCCTGTATCTTTAACTTTCACTCCATGCATCTGAAGAAGTGGGTTTTTTGCCCACGAAAGCTTATGCCCAAATAAATCTGTTAGTCTTTAAGGTGCCACCGGATTCCTCATTGTTTTTCTGAATACAGACTAACACGGCTACGCCTCTAAAACTGAAAAAAGTACAACAAAGTACAACAAAGCCAAAATACCATTATCTGGCTCTTATGATATTTTCCTATATTGCTTCTGCAGTAGCATGTTATTTTCAGTGCCTCTTTCAGCAGTTGTGCTTCCTACATTGTCTCCTCCAATATTTTACCAGCTTTTTTCAATATCCTGTAACTCATCCTCCTTTCTATCTGTATCCTCATTTCTCTCAGAATTTCATTGCCCATCTTCCTGTGGCCCTAATGCAATAATCGGGTTTGTGATGCTGGTAAGCCAAGTGCCAGCTCTGGTCAAGGCCACAGGCATCAGCTAAGAACTGACAAACACAGAGGTGGAAGCCAGACCTGCTCACTTGTGTTAGTGTAGTTCAAAGTAGATGTTAAAATGTATAAGAATGTATTTAGTGTTTAAACTCCATGAAAAACTGGTGGGATGTTGGAGGCATTTTTTTCACTTATCTGTGCCCTGTTATAATGTAAAAGCAAACATTTGCATTGTATATACCCCTGTAACTAAGTAACCCATCAAACAAGAAAGAAGCCTTGTGTAATGCAAATGAAGAACTTTAACAGGAAAGTGCTGATTTCTGCACATGGAAAGCTAATGGTCGTTGTGTAAGAGATCAAAGTTCGAAGTCTGCAAGTGCATTCCTCTCTCCCCACCATAAAAGAAAGGACGTGAGGACTGTCTGGTCAGCTTAGTTTCTGTGAGAAGAAGCTATAAATATAGACACAAGGAAAAATGCTTAATCTGTGGACTGTGTGGAGCCTAGCTGAGCAGAATAACCAAAAAAGAAAATGGAGATCCCCAAATTTACTCTGGATGGCCCTAAAAGACTTTTTGGAAGACTTCCAGATAACTTCACCTCTGCTACCTTTTGAAATTATAGACTGTGACTCACCTGTACACATATTTTTACCTGCTTTAACCTCTCAAAAGCTCTCATTTCTTTTTCTTAGCTAATAAACCTTTAGTTAGTTTACTATGGAATTCGCTACCAGTATTGTCTTTGGTGAGACAGGTAGGTTGCAAATCCACCTGATGTGTGACTGGTCTCTTGGGACTGGGTGTAACCTGAATATTTTGTGATTTTTGGTGTAAGTGGCCACTTATCACATAGTCCAGCTTGTCTGGGTGGCAAGATAGACTGGAGTGTCTAAGGGGACTGTCTGTGACTCCATTATAAGGCTATTGTAGTACTTTGGTAGTTCACATCTGTTAGTGGATTGGTGAAACCTAATTATAGAACATACCACCAGTTGGAGTGTATGCTCTGAGGTTGGAAGTCTTGGTTCTGAGCCAGTCCAGACAGTGTGACAGGGTTATGCATTCTTCAATCCATTTTCAAACATCCCCTGCCATCTTATTTCTATTTTTGATCACACCGTTTGTCTCCTCCTGTATTTTCACTCTACAATAAAACTTTTGTGTCACAGTGTCCTTTCTCTTCCAGCATCTATACTATCAAATTTCTCCACACATATTTGCCCCCTGACTTTTCACCTGAACTGCACATTACCCTCTCCCCACCTTCCTGTGTTACACTGCTGTATGGTCCCTCAATCATAATGTTCTAGCTCCTTTTCTGAAAATTGTCTTTTCCAGGCTCCATAGATTGATGCTTTTTGGCCCCTCTTTGCTCTCCACACTTTCCCCCAATACTGTCTTTCGCTAGAGATGACATTATTCTATTGCTTTCCCCTGTTAATCTATTTCACATGTTCTCTGGAGTGTCATTTTTTCAGCTTCAGCTGTCTCCTAATTACATTTTCTAACACTTTCTGCGCTAAGTACTGTACAACACATTATAATTCTACTACACCTTTGCACATTCTGCTCTGTACATCTCCACTTCTCCTCCCCATTGTCAGATCCTCATAGATACCATCTTGATGAATAAATTATCAAGATTGTTCTACAAGAAATCTGCCATGTGGTATGTGACCTCTTTTAAATCTGAGAGTTAGTTATGAATCCCATATTAGAACGACATGAGCTGTTCTTGTGCAGTTGTGTGTCAAGCTATTGTAGCAGCCAGTTCATCTGAATATGCACCATCTTCCTTTTGTTTTCTTTCCCCTCTTTTCTTCATCACTTTTAGGACAAAATAAACTAAGAATAGGAGGTATGCACAAAATAAAAATTGATCCAAACCTTCACTCAAAACTCAAACTGAACCACAGCAAGTCTTCTTTGAGATACAAAATTAAATATATCTATATAGATGTATATCTTTTTTTCTTCTATTCCTCTGCTGTCTTGAGTTTGGTCAAGAATCAGAGAGATCCATGTGTCACTAGGAGGGTTAATCATGTTTGCTGGCCCAAGTAGAAAGGAGTATTGGAAATCTCACAAGATTCTCTCATAAGAAACTTATATCAGTTTTACAAGTTATTACAGATCAAATAAGCATTCACACTTTTCGGTTCTTATCAAAACTGAACTGTAAGACTTCCTGAGATGCATCCATCAACAGCTAAACAGAAACCCTAATTCTAATATAGTGAACATTCAAGGAAAACATAGTTTAGTGCCTTTCTTTTACATTGTTATTGCCCTAGTGCAATCTCATACTTCTAAAATGTACCTTAACAGTAAGAAGGATTAACAAGTGACAAAGAGTGAAAGCAGAGCAGAGATGAGAATGGGGGGAAATAGCCCCTTTCAGCTATCTAGCTTCTCAGGCCTGCTGTACAGCCAGGAATTTATTTCTGAGCCTATTAAAGGGAGTGGCAAAAGGAAAAAGAAACCATACAGCAAAAAATTTCTGGCATAGCTTTCCCTAACATCTATAGAGAAAGGACACCTCTTGCTGTTATTTAAGTTGATATGTGTGAAATCTACCCATGACAAAGTGAAACCCTGAGAGAGACAAGGTGAGTGAAGTAATTGGACCAACTTCCATTGATGAAAGAGACAAGCTTTTGAGCTCCACAGATCTGTCCCAAAGAAGAGCTCTGTGGTGCTCAAAAGCTGGATTTTTTTTAAAAAAATAAAAGAACATCTGTAACATTGCTATATCATGTCTGTATGTGTATGGTAATGTAATGAACATGAAAGGGTTTAGTGCTTTCAAAGATGAAAGAATCTTATCAGTAACTGTTCAATCTTTCTAATTCACCAGCACCCCATTCATTGAGGCATATTGTCACACCCCAGTGGCCCCCTCCCTCAAGGAATCCCCTGGGGAAGGCAGATTAGCATTGTATATTGCTAACGCTGTTGCAAGCATTGCAGGATATTTTGGGAAGGGTCAAAGGTGTAAGTAAGTGTGAAATGGAGGATTCCTTTGCAGGTCGCGGGGTGGGGGGGGGGGCTGGAGGGGGAGACGGAAAAGAGCAAAACATGGGTTAACTCCACGCTCCTGCTAGGCCCAAAGATAAGAGGCTGACTCCAGACAGCTCAAGGCACACAACACATCTAATTCTCAGCTGCCTGTAAGAAAGAGGGGGCCCCAGAATCTACCGGCAAGCTGTGAGAAAGGGAGATCAACTGAACAAACCCGCAGAGCCAGCCCATAACAAGAGAGGAAAATGAAGGCCAACATGGAGAAAAACAAAGAGGACAACAAAGTCTAACTGGTGTGTTTTGGAAAAGTCAAGGAGACCACAGAAAACTGGTGTAGACTAGCACAAAGAGCACCAGGAACAGAGGTCATGGAATGAAATACCCACAACGGAGACCAGAACTTAAAACCCTTCTAAAAGCTGGAGCAATTCAGAAATCACAGCAAACCCCAGACGACCTGGGCCCAGAACAGAACTCCCATCCACCCTTCCCCCTCTTCTTCTTACGTTACACCCAGGCTTGGCCAGCCTCGGGTAGAGTGTGTGTAAGTATAAAAGTGGGTTAGGGCTGGGGACACTAACGCTTTCTTCCTTCCTCTAAATGACATGGGGAGCACCCATCACTCTTCGCTGTTATTTTATTATTTTATCAATAAAGCTTTAAAATTTAAACACTTGGTGTGTTACTTCATCTCCTCCCTTAACAATCCTGTGGCCTCAGCCTGATCAACTAATGCCTCAGGCAAATTGGTAACAAAAATCTATCACAGTATACTGCTGTATAATCATAATCAAGGAAGTCTAAGCAAATTTCATAAAGACAATTTTACTTTACTTGTTACAGGGTTGTATGTAATTTTACACAATCACAGATTATGTACCACTGATTGAATTTAGAAGGCACCCAGAATAAGGGGATCTGCTATGTACTTTAAAGCATCTTATTTAAGTCCCCTAAGTCATTTTCCATTTTATATTTCCCGTAACACCATCACATGAGTCCAACCAACCCTGCTATAAGTAATTAACTAGAACAATGCCATTGTCTCTAATGGCAAGTGAGGTAAGAAGCAGTGGCCCCCTTAAATTCAAGCTCATATTTTAAAGAGCCACTAAGTAATTTTGCATAGCACTTTTACGATGGCAGTTTACTCACCTTATCGAAGCAACACACTTTCTTGCCATGAGAACATATCAATCTAAAATCAGATTGATGCAAAGCAAAAGTGAGGTGGGATGAGGGGAGTTCTCCTCACTTGTCATAGCCAGAAATTGTTGAGAACTCCAGCTGAAGGCATACTACAGTATTTTCATTTCCAGTTTTAACACAGTACATCGCTACTGGTCCCATAATGCACAGTACTACATCTGAAGCTTGCTACAACACCCTGTGTTCTCTCTCTAGATTAAAATGCTTAATACAAAGATTTCTGTTCATGTCTGTAGATCAGACACAGTTCTCCAGTAGATTGATGACCTGAAGAGTGTACCTTTGAGCTTTGGCTACAAACAAGGGTGAACCAATTAGTGCAACCTAAGAGAACACAAGCATTTGACTCTGAAATGATTTAGGCAGTGTGAAATGTTTCCAAAATGAACACAAACCTGACCCAGTCTTTGTCTCATCACCCAAATGAGGAATCGTGGGCCTATGGGCTCCATCTGCTAGGGTGTTCATGGTGCCTATGTACTATTGTAATAGGCCAATTACAAAATGAATAGATGTCTATATATTATTCCAAGGTCACAGAAGCCTTAAGTTGGAAATGCACAATTACTTTTACCCAAATACCTATAACTGTACCCCTACCCCAATAATAACCTCTCTGTACTAGCCTTATTACCAAGGTCATGCAACATCAAATGATCAGTATTCTCAAGAATTATTACCTCTCTCTCTCTGAATCTTATAACAATTCCACACTATAGTATTATTAAACTAAATTTGATTCATGCATATATTACCAACTCCCAGGACTTCTGCCTGCCTTTTTATGAGCATACACAGATCGCAGAAAAGGGTTGTCCATAAATTACATAACACACTTTTTGGTGATTTTCAAGACCCACCCACCCACTTGTAGCACTTTATAATACTCCAACCAACACTCTGTCATGTAAAAAGACCACCCCCCACAATGTGTTACGTAATTTATCAACAGCCCCAAAGAGATGAATGAATTTTATCTCCTCAATGAAATCAAGCATGTTAAGGAAAGCCAGTCCCCACTCTCCCTAAAAAGTACAGTACATGTCACCATAGCTAGTCCACCGACAGATGCAAATCTCCAAGTCTGAAATCCTTAAATTAAGGGATATATATGGTAAAAGCACAGGTTAGTGTGGTGACTAAGGATCGTACGCCATATGAGACAAAGGGATGTACAAAAATCTTTTGTAGTTCAGATTTACTATGTTCTATACACGATAGAACAAATACATGCTTTTCCTGAATGTAAAATGTCACCTTCATAGCTATGGAAGTTTAAAGTCCTATGGAAATGTAACTGAACTAATTCAAGGAAAGTACTCATAAGACCACATCTTACAAAATAAGGAAGGTAGGTGTAATATGGCAGACTGGCAGTTGTATGGGGGCAATGCTAAGGTTGTTTGCATGACCTTAATCGTATATTTTCACATGGCAAAGTCCATCCTTTCTCTTTGTCTTTTAGAAGGAGAGGGTGGCATTTTGACGTTGGTGAGTGGTTGGAGGACTGGGGATGACAAATTCTTATGTTTTTTCTTTCCCTGGCCATCATTAATTAGGGATGTTACATGGCAAAGATGGAGCTGTAGTAGTAATTGATGTTATAAATCATTGTATGTTTAAATATTGCAAATACGTGTACAGCTACTGATCAGGACTCTTATCTTTTACAATATAAAGGAAAATGAATAAGTAATATCTAAATAGAGTATTTGGAAATATATATAATTAATTTAGTGGATCCAAAGTGAATTTCCATATTTCTAAAACAGAAAAAAATCACAAACCTGTCCCCAAAACCCTGAGCTGTGATTTCTTAAAAGATCATTTTTCTTTTCCCCAAAATATTGCTGCTACATCTACGCAACTTTAACTGCGGTTTAAAGACATAGGTTCTAAAAAATGCTCCAGCAGCTATTTCAAGGCACTGGGATCCAGATACTCAAAGGTATTTAAGTGCTTAATTGCCACTGAAGTCAATGGAAGTTAGACGTCTAAATACTTTTGAGGATCTGGTCCTGGGACGTTGAAATGATGGCCTTAGAAGTGAAATGTATACAAGGACTCAGGCAGAGCTCCCAAACTGCGCAGAGAGGAACCCCGTTCTTTTTTTCATTTTGGCTCCCACCTCCACATGTGGCTTCTCTCTTCCTATCTCCAGATCAATATTGCTTTACGAGGCCATGGGGCCGAAATTAAAAAAAGAAATCTACACCAGAACATGCAGAATTCTATGCATGCTTTATGTGCACATTAGCCAGGTGTGCTTTATGTATAGGAGTACAGCTAATTATCTCAATACCTCTCTAAAATTAGTAAGAGAGGCTACTCACCAACTCCAGCTAGACTAAAGTAAATTGGGCATATCTAGGCCAAGTCATTTTGAAGTCAGAAAACTCTGCCCAAAATAAAACCCTATCTTAACTTTCAGGGGGTAGCCGTGTTAGTCTGTATCCACAAAAACAACAAGGAATCCGGTGGCAGCTTAAAGACTAACAGGTTTATTTGGGCATAAGCTTTCATGGATAAAAAACCCACTTCTTCAGATGCATGCCACCGGACTCCTTGTTAACTTAACTTTGATGGCCATACCTCCTATACCTCTTGTCCGATTTTCCCCAGACTTTGTGGGAAAATGTTATCCTTGTATACCAAGGATCTGAAATGTGGAATGGTAGGCAAATTCATTCATTTTTGAGAAATTTAGGAGGGTGAGTACCTGTGCATGTGTGTAAGTGCAAGTCAGACTTATTATGGACAGCATATTTTCATTTTGGACAATGTGTGCCTTTACATGTTTAAAGAATACATATGATTATGAAGTGAATAACTTACAGAAATGTTTTGATTTTTTTTCAGTGAAAAAAGCAGCTGTTTTGGAGGTTGGAAGAAAAAATCAGAACTCTGCCAAAGGATGTTTGATCCCTTGCTGAGACTTTGTGGGAGAGTTTGGTAAGAAAATGGGGAATCCTGGATCTTACAGTTGGACTCCAGAGGGCCCCCAAAACATGGAATGTATAAATATTTCATTACATGTCATGTCTGTCATTTTGATTGGTTAATGAAGCTCTACAGAGATTCTAAAAAAGGTATAACTCAACAATATGCAGATACATACATTAGTAAGCAGTATATAAGATTTTAGGTTAAAGCAAATGCAGTTTTCTAGCAGATCATAATACAATTTGCACATAATTTTCATCCAAAATTCATAAGGCTTTTTAAAAGCATTAACTATTCCTACACCCAAGATAGACAAATCAAGGTAGAGGAATTTTGAGTGACTTGGCCAAAGCTACAGTGAGCTAGTGTCTGAGACAGGATTAGAATACAAGGATCCTGACCTTCATCCCTCTGCCTTAACCACCAGAGTATACACTCTCTTCCATGATATACAAAGAAGGAAAAAAACACTCAAATGGGAGCTGGATAAGCAATAGGTTTTCTTGAGTGAAGACTCTGACAATATTTAACTCCTTTGCTGCACTGCATCTGCTGTGTTGATGCATTCAGCTGCAATCAATGCAATGTTCAGGTTCCAGACATACATGGTGCAGTATGTTCAGCAATACAGCAGATGCACCTTATCTGCAAGTTTGCAGCAGTCAAGTGGTTAATGTTTGACTAGATTATGCGCCTTCCCCACATTGTGTCCAACTTTCACATGACATTGTTTTAATTCAAACCCTGTAAGTTTAATTTTTTCCACTTTCCATTGCCTCACATTTTTGTGTTGATCCCTCACCATTGCTATTTTAGCACACAGATGCACCATCCATACTTCACATCTTCTACTAAAAGTACTTTGAAAGCAAACCTTCAACCAGTTCTGTCACTGTTTTAACGTTAAATAACCCAAACCCAAGGTACTGGAGTGCCCATCTCTCCCCTTATGCTGGTCCAAGACAGCTGTGATTGTATGGCTATATCCTTGCCCTCTGACCAGAGATTCTGTTTCTCCATCTGAAGCTGCCTGAGGGCAGGGTTTTTTCAGTTCAGGAACCATCTCTGTGGAACTCCCTTCCTATGCATGTCTGATGAATAAGTCTGCAGCTGTATTCAAAGCTTTCTGCAAGTAAGGCATTTCAGTTCATATCAGTTCATTTCTGTCCTTTTCTCCTCTGCTGTTCATTAATTGTTTTAGATTATTTTCTCTGCCCATGTTGCTTGAGTGACTTATATTTCTTGTCTGTTGAGTCTACTATTTTAATTTTGTACTGAAGCTCATTTTTTGGGCAATGGATGCTTTAGAAAATAAAACAACAGAGGGAGCTATGTCAAGGTAGAGGTTTTTTACTTGGCTTCTGCTGCTATATGATGTACAAAAATGCATAGTCAGAAGTTTTACTTTATACACAAGATTGCCCTGGAGAAAGAGGTTATAGGCTAAGATGAAGATTTGTTTTGCTTAACATTATTAAATCCTCCTCCTCATCTTTGTGCTATCCATTGCCATTTTATTTTGTGGAAATAGCTTCACACCATAGGTTAACAAAGTTGACAACTGGTAATACTTAAAGGGGGTATTAAGTTAATGCATTTAAAACATCAAAGGTTTACAGCCCAAAATTGATCATCCCAAGCCATTTTAAGTAAGAGAGATCAATACAATCAGGTCCTCCTCTTTAAGTATAAATAAATGCTTTAATAGACATAGGCATAGACACTGGCCGTAGATTATAATTAGATGCAGGATTTACTTGCTACATATTGCAGAGAGGTCCCTTTAAATACCCTGATAACCAGCCACAATTATTAACGTTGCTTGACTTTCTAGCATTACAAATATTGGAATGGATGCACTGGCACTGAAACCCTTGATGAAAATACCAGTTAAGAATCTAGACTAGGGATAAGATTTTCAAAAGTGACTAGTGATTTTGGTCTCCCAAATTCAGGCACCATATAGTCTTTGAAAATCAGGCCACCCTGAGGTGTCTAAAAATGGGCACTCAAAATCACTACTCACTTTTGAGAATCTTAGTGTAGGTGATTGTTTGATCTTTGTGCATGTTGGTGGGGACATATGCAGCACCATAGCCTGTGCTATGCCTGTTACATGAATATATTACTTACTTCAGTCTCCAAGGTTATCAGTCCAACACTTTTCTTCAAACCCTCTAAAATTCACTTTGAGAGGGAAAAATTAAGATCAGTTCCACCTTAAACCTTTTCTGGGGCCCCATAGGGGGACCACATCTTCCCCCTCCTCTCTCCCTAGTACTCACTCCATAGGACCTGTGAATCTAAAATTCTGGGGACCAGACAGGTTGTTAGCTTGGAAAAAGCAGGAATCACATATTTTCAGAATCAATCCATATGAATGCCAGCCAATTTGTTCTACAGCCTGTGCCCATTTTAAGTGAAACAATGATAAACAATTTTATTGAAACCACCATTTGGATCACTCACCTACATCAGTATATTTATCACTTAATATACAGTGGTCAGAGAAGTGCATTTTATTTATTAAATATTTTCTTTTGGGTGGAACCAATATCTATTTTCTCAAAGATCAATTTTAACTAGAACCAATGCATTTTAAATTTTCATGCAAGTCAGGACTAAGTATTTATGTTGTTTTTCTTTATACAGTACTGCATGTGGTGTGTTTTACTTGGAAAGTTGAATGCATAGGAATAGTGGTTCAGTGGTATATTTCTTCCTCATACTCCCCAACTTTCACAAAAAATAAATTAGGTTTTCTTACTGTTTTGTGTTCATCATGACCAGGAAAATCTGCTGCTAGTGAAACTTTCCTTGTGATGCCCAAGGCCTTTTCAAACAGATCCTTAGTTATAAAAGGCAGCTGTGGGGTGGATGTAACTAGCAAGCATCTGCAATAATTCAAAAAGGAAAGAGGCAATGTTAGTGCTGGGCAAATAGATTTGGATAAATAAAAACAGATCCAAATGTAATGCGTAAGTCAAACAGAAACTGAACCAAAAGATTTTAGGAAGTTCAATAAAGTTCAGTTAAACTAATAATAATATTTTTCACTTGTCTCTGCCTTTCCACCTGCTGGAATGGTTGGTGGAGGAAGTGCCAAAATACAGCAAGGGAGGTTCTACTGGCAGTCATTCCAGCCTACCCAGAAGCTGGATGTACTGAAAATCTCCCCCAAAGAACCATTCTTGAAAAGTAACCACTATAGTTTGGATATACATCTGAGTTTTGAGAGCGGCTATCTGGTCAAAACCATATTTTTTTTTAGGTTTGTCTACTGCTAGAAAATAATCCAATACCTCCTAATCTCTATAGTTACTTGTGTAAATGAAAAAGAATCTTGACAGATTAGCACAGGGTTTATAAAGGACATGTAGAAAGATAATATGCCTCTGAAGAATATGTGACCTGAGGAAGAGCTCTGTGTAAGCTCTAAAGCTTGTCTCTTTCACCAACAGAAGTTGATCCAATAAAGGATATTACGTCACCCTTCTCATCTCTCTAATATCCTGGGACCACCATGGCTACAACAACACTGCAAACAACAAGCCTCTGCTCATTTTATATGTGCTAGATATACAACAGGAGACTTAGTGGACGGTCAATAAACAGGTTGTCAGTATGCCAGAAGGGATGAATAGAAGTGATGGGCCAAACTGGTTTGGTAAAGAAGAGATGTCTCTGAACAAACCCTGAGGCCTACTGTTAGGCAATATATTCCATCTACCTTGAATTGTTGCTATTTTTTGGAAGAGCCATCCTTATGTGTGATAATGCTAGAGATGATATATTAGACAGGAAGAGTGATCTAAAGAACACAGAACTGAGACTTAAATGTTCTGGGTTCTAGTCTTGCTTTTCCCTGCAGACCTCCTGTGTAACTTTATGGAAGTGCTTAACCTCACTGTGCTTCAGTTTTCAACTGTAAGCATAAAATACATTCCTATCTCAAAAGGAGGTATGTCAGACTTAAGTCACTGGTGCTTGTAAAGAATACATTGTACTTCTAGAATGCTCTCCATCTGAGAATTTCAAAGTAGGATCAAGCAAAGCCAACTGGAATATCATACTTGAAACTCAAACAGAGTCTTAGGACATTCACTAACAGCATCAGCTGAGAACCTGGTTGTGGGTGATAATGGTTATTCTTCAAGGAAAACACATTACACCTGTGTTTTATTCTCTGCACAGGCTGCTACTTGACTGCCAGGGGAAATTATTGGTGCTAATAACTACATGGAAAATCCTAAATGGAACAGACCAAGGATAAAAAAGTCCTCTCCACCTCTAGCCCACTGTGCCATCTATGCTCATCCAGGACACTGCAACTCCATTGTTTGTGTGAAGTTTGTGGGAGTTGAAGGCAGGGCATTCCCATATCTCAGTAACTTGTTCCCACCCTAAGTATGCTTGGGTAAACTTGGATCTTTCAAAGCGTGGCCATCTCTCTGCCTGGCTTTTCCAGCTGATTAAAGCTATGAAATCCTTTATCCTTCACTAACTGACTAGATATGTCATGTATCTGTGGAGATAAAGGAAGAAAGAGGCATGCCTCGGGGTCCTATTTCACCCCGGGGTGTTCGCTACTTCCCACCACCCAACACAGATGTAATGAGGTTAAGTGGTGTCCGTATAAAATAAGTAAGAACTACTAATTATTCCTCAAGAAAGGCTTTTAATGATTTTCGACTATAGTAACAGCATAAACAAAACAAGAAAAGGAAAACCAAACACCAGCACTGAATAAGAATTAATACAAAAGGCAGATTATATTGAAGACAAGTGCAAGTACATGTAATATTGTGGACCATTTGCGAGTTTCTGAACAGTGACTCTACATATGCTGGTCCTGGCAGGTCATAATAAAAGACCTGAAGACAAGCATAAGTAAAGCTATTATTCACCAGCTCTATATTCCTGGTGACAAACTATTTCAAAGGCAACATAAAGCTGATGAACGACAGCGCTACATGCATTTGCTCGGACTACTTAAAAGACAAGCACTAATACATGCAAAGCTATTATGCATCAGCCAGCTACTATTGATTTTATACTACAGTATCGATAAAGCTATGATCAATTTGGCTCGAGCGACCAGACTTCTTTACTCCATAGACTTACCCTGCATTTGTCCAAAAATACGTTACCCTTCAATCAGCTGCTTTCCACACCGGCCAGGTACAGACAGTCGAGAAGTGCACGTCCCTTCAGTTCAGGGGGTGTGGGTACCGAAAACACCTGTGCCTTCATTCTTTTTATCTGATCTGATGGCCGTGTTTTAGAACAGACCAACCAATCAGGGTGGGCCACATTGTTTATGTGGTTGCCCTAGTTGTATAATTGATGCATATTTAATTTTTATGTCCAATTGTTAGTTATTCGTATAATTGAGGCCTATTTATTTTCGGTAGCCAATTAGATTTTGAATGTGGGTAATCTGGGGTTGATAAATACATAGGAGTCAGCATAAATTATTGTCTGGTTGCAGCGCGTCCTGACGACAAGTCACAAGCTTAAGTTTTGCTTTTGCAAGGCTTGCATTTTAAAGCATACGGAAGTTTGAGGCCTAACATTTGCAATACTTCTATTTTGTTCAAGCTTGACAAGACAGTTGCTCAACTTATTCACAGTGTCTAAATGCAGCAAGCAGCAGGGAAGCATTGTGTTTTGTTCCTCTTGCATTTAATGTTAAGTACTCAATCATGTGAACTACTGTGCCTAGATACCATGAATGATGGGAGTTCTAGAATTGAATATTTAAATACTCCTGTAATTATCTGAATAGTGTATCACAAATCCTGTATTGATTTAGCTCAGGTTTTAGAGGGGCCTGCGCTTTTGGAGAAGAATAGTACTTCTGTTTCCCCACTGGCTGTCAAATGGCCAGGATGTTCATTGTACTGATGTATGTGAAAACCTAGGTAGCCAGGGCTTTGTTAAAGTTATTAATATAGCTATAAATATGCTAGCCAGCATATATTAGCCAACACAGTATTTAGCACATATGACAGTTTACACTTTTAGCACATTGGTAAACTAACTAATCCTCACTACATTATCCCTATTTGATCTATAAAGTAGAATCACAGACTTTAAGATCAGAAGGGACCATTATGATCATCTAATCTGACCTCCTGCACAACGCAGGCCACAGAATCTCACCCACCCACTCCTGTAACAAACCCCTGACCTATGTCTGAGCTACTGAAGTCCTCAAATCGTGGTTTAAAGATTTCAAGGTGCAAAGAATCCTCCAGCAAGTGAACCATGCCCCATGCTGCAGAGGAAAGCGAAACCCCCCCAGGGCCTCTGCCAATCTGCCCTGGAGGAAAATTCCTTCTCAACCCCAAATATGGTGATCAGCTAAACCCTGAGCATGTAGGCAAGACTCACCAGCCAGACATCCAGGAATTAATTTTCTGAAGTAACTCAGATCCCACCCTATCTAGCGTCCCATCACAGGCCATTGGGCATATTTACCGCTAATAGTCAAAGATCAATTAATTGCCAAAAATTAGGCTATCCCATCCCCTCCATAAACTTATCAAGCTTAGTCTTGAAGCCAGATAGGTCTTTTGTCTCCACTGCTTCCCTTGGAAGGCTGTTCAGAACTTCACTCCTCCGATTGTTAGAAACCTTCATCTAATTTCAAGTGTAAACTTCCTGATAGCCAGTTTGTATCCATTTGTTCTTGTGTCCACATTGGTACTGAGCTTAAATAATTCCTCTCCCTCCTTGGTATTTATCCCTCTGATATATTTATAGAGAGCAATCAAGTAATTGTGTCTGATTTGGAAGGACTCCAAATGACTTACATTGGAGTTGGATTACACCCTGAGAGAGGCTAACTATCCCCAAGGCTCATGAATCAGTGGAGAAGAACCAGGATGAGGACGCAGGAATTATTGGCTCCCAATCCTATGCTATTAGCCACTAAGTCTCATTTAATGAGCATTCAGCACATTTCACACTCCTTGCTTGGGAGGACACCACTAATAGACGAGGGAAAACATATAATTTGTCTGTATCATAGAATTATAGACTGGAAGAGATATCGAGAGATCATCTAGTCCAGTCCCTTGCACTCAAGGCAGGACTAAGTATTATCTATGCCATCCCTGACAGGTGTTTGTCCAACCTTGTCATAAATATAAAGGGAAGGGTAAACCCCTTTGAAATCCCTCCTGGCCAGGGGAAAGCTCCTCTCACCTGTAAAGGGTTAAGAAGCTAAAGGTAACCTCGCTGGCACCTGACCAAAATGACCAATGAGGAGACAAGATACTTTCAAAAGCTGGGAGGAGGGAGAGAAACAAAGGGTCTGTGTCTGTCTATATGCTGGTCTTGGCCAGGGAAAGACCAGGAATGGAGTCTTAGAACTTTTAGTAAGTAATCTAGCTAGGTATGTGTTAGATTATGATTTCTTTAAATGGCTGAGAAAAGAATTGTGCTGAATAGAATAACTATTTCTGTCTGTGTATCTTTTTTGTAACTTAAGGTTTTGCCTAGAGGGGTTCTCTATGTTTTTGAATCTAATTACCCTGTAAGATATCTACCATCCTGATTTTACAGGGGGGATTTCTTTATTTCTATTTACTTCTATTTTTTATTAAAAGTCTTCTTGTAAAAAACTGAATGCTTTTTCATTGTTCTCAGATCCAAGGGTTTGGGTCTGTGGTCACCTATGCAAATTGGTGAGGCTTTTTATCCAACATTTCCCAGGAAAGGAGGAACCTTGACAAACCTGCTCTTAAGAATCCCCAATGATGGAGATTCCACAACCTCCCTAGGCAATTTATTCTAGTGCTTAACCACTCTGACAGTTAGCAAGTTTTTCCTAATGTCCAACCTAAATCGCCCTGGCTGCAATTTAAGCCCATTGCTTCTTATCCTATCCTCAGAGGTTAAGAAGAACAATTTTTCTCCCTCCTCCATGTAACAACCTTTTATGTACTTGACAACTGTTATCATATCCCCTCTCAGTCTTCTCTTCTCCAGACTAAACAAACCCAATTTTTTCAATCTTCCCCCATAGGTCGTGTTTTCTAGACCTTTAATAATTTTTGTAGTTCTTTTCTGGACTTTCTCCAATTTCCTGAAATGTGGCACCCAGAACTGGACACAATAATCCAGTTGAGGCCTAATCAGTGCAGAGTAGAGCAGAAGAATTACTTCTCGTGTCTTGCTTACAATACTCCTGCTAATACATCCCAGAATGATGTTTGCTTTTTTTGCAACAGCGTTACACTGTATACTCATATTTAGCTTGAGATCCACTATGATCTCCCAGATCCCTTTCCGCAGTACTCCTTCCTAGGCAGTCATTTCTCAGTTTGTATGTGTGCAACTGATTGTTCCTTTCTAAGTGGAGTACTTTGCATTTGTCGTCATTGAATTTCATCCTATTTACTTCAGACCATTTCTCCAGTTTGTCCAGATCCTTTTGAATTTTAATCCTATCCTCCAAAGCACTTGCAACCCCTCCCAGCTTGGTATCATCCGCAAACTTCATAAGTGTACTCTCTATGCCATTATCTAAATCATTGATGAAGATATTGAACAGAACCAGACCCAGAACCGATCCCCGCGGGACCCCACACGTTATGCCCTTCCAACATGACTGTGAACCACTGATAACTACTCTCTGGGACGGATTTTCCAACCAGTTATGCACCCACCTTATAGTATCTCCATCTAGGTTGTATTTCCCTAGTTTGTTTATGAGAAGGTTATGCGAGACTGTATCAAAAGCCTTACTAAAGTCAAGATATAGCACATCTACCATGTCTCCCCTATCCACAAGGCTTGTTACCCTGTCAAAGAAAGCTATCAGGTTGGTTTGACATGATTTGTTCTTGACAAATTCATGCTGACTGTGATTTATCACCTTATTATCTTCTAGGTGTTTGCAAATTGATTGTCTAATTATTTGCTCCATTATCTTTCTGGGTATAGAAGTTAAGCTGACTGGTCTGTAATGCCCTGGGTTGTCCTTATTTCCCGTTTTATAGATGGGCACTATATTTGCCCCTTTCCAGTCTTCTGGAATGTCTTCCATGACTTTTCGAAGATAATTGCTAACGGCTCAGTCTGCTCCTGGAGTATTCTAGCATGCATTTCATCAGGCCCTGGTGATTTGAAGACATCTAACTTGTCTAAGTAATTTTTGACTTGTTCTTTCCGTATTTTAGACTCTGATCCTACCTCATTTTCACTGGCATTCACTGTTAGATGTTCAATTGCGGCCAACCTTCTTGGTGAAAACCAAAACAAATAAGTCAGTAAGCACCTCCGCCATTTCCACATTTTCTGTTATTGTCTTTCCCCCCCTCATTGAGTAATGGGCCTACTCTGTCCTTGGTCTTCCTCTTGCTTCTAAGGTATTTGTAGAATGTTTTCTTGTTTCCCTTTATGTCCCTAGCTAGATTGATCTCGTTTTGTGCCTTGACTTTTCTAATTTTCTCCCTACATACTGGTGTTATTTTCTTATATTGACTGAGTTTCCACTTTTTGTAGGACTCTTTTTTGAGTTTTAGCTCATTGAAGATCTCCTGGTTAAGCCAGGGTGGTCTCTTGCCATACTTCCTATCTTTCTTACACAGTGGGATAGTTTGCTCTTGTGCCCTTAATAATGTCTCTTTGAAAAACTGCCAACTGGTATGAACTGCCATCAAGTCAATCATACTGCTTGTGAAAGGGGCATGAGATGCTTGACATGTATGGAAAAATATCTGTGAAAGAAGGTTATATTATTAGCTCTGAGAGGGGAGTGGGGTTTCTTGGGTTAGAGCATTGGGGGTGGAGGCAGCTGGAAATCAGGATGTGTGGCTCTGGGAGGGCAGCGCTCCTGCAAAACCTGAATGTGTTCCCCCAGTGCCTTTTCCTTTTGCCTGCACGCCAAATGGATTACACGAGACAGAATTCTTTTCCTCTCTTTTTATTTTATGTCTGGCATTTAGCCAAAGTAAGTGCTTTAATCTTATGTATACTTAAAATGTGGCTTTTTGCCTAGGAATTCCTAACATATTGGCATTTTGCCTAAAGTGCTTTATCATGCACTATCTATAAAATGAGTTACTTAAAAAAGGCATTTTGCCATAGTATTGCTTATTATAGAACTTCACCCCCGACCCCACAGCCTGGCCTGGCCATCTGCACGAGTGTAAGTTAAATTAACAAAAACTAGTGTCCCACTACTTAATGACCATTATCCCCCACCAAGCAGTTAGTAGCAACCCTGTACTGCTTGTTTGGACTGATCTTTTGGCTAGATAGCTCCTGGCTAACTCACCAATTTATTGATAAATTGTATAATCAATTGCTTGAGCACACATTGGGCTGTTATGAAATATATTCAAGAAGCCAAATAACCAGTGTCAGTCAGGTTTATTGCTCTAAGCCAATAAAAATATAGTACAGGAAAAAAAGTTCTATGCAATAGCAGGCTCCAGGAAACCATCTTATGCAGTAATGTTACATTCACTTTATGCAGGTGTGCTCCAAAGTTACACATTTCAGCTGGTATTTATATGATGATTTTACAAATTACAGATCTCAACACTTCACTAAAATCCAACCCATCAGTTTGTCCCAGTTCCCTAACACATTGTTCCTTTTCTTCCTTATCTTAGTTTTGGATACTAGTATTCCAGGTATTGGTCCATGAAAGTACTTCCCTAGGTTACACGAAGACATAGAATGAAATGTATCTTCATTTTGCCAAGTTTCCTATCTGTGTATATAAAATGCTTTCTTCAGAAAATGCAAGGAATTATGGGATACTTAGCATAAATGAACAGGATTATTGTACACTATAGGCCAGTTTAGGCTCTATCCCTGTTACAATATTTGTTCTTAATTTTAGGGGTGCTTAATGTACACTAATATTTATATAAATATATATGGTGTGGATAATACACACACACACACATATATATATATATATATATGCATGCTAGCTAGCATGTATTAGTCAACACAGTATTTAGCACATATGACAGTTTACACATTTAGTGCATTGGTAAACTAGCTAATCCACACTACATTGTCCCTATTTGATCTATAAAGTAATTGTGTCTGATTTGGAAAGACTCCAAATGATTTATATTGGAGTTGAATTAGAGCCTGAGAAAGGCTGGGTGACAATCTCCAAGGGTACATGAGTCAATGGAGTAGAACCAGGATTAGGACTCAGGAGTTCTTGTCTCCCAGTCCCATGCTATTAGCCCCTATGAACACCCATCACATGTCATGCTGCTTTCTTGGGAGGATGCCACTAACAGAAGAGGGAAAATGTGTAATTTGGCTGTATGGTGTGTACTGCCATCAAGCCAATCAAATGCTTTTGAATGGGGCATGAGAGTGTCACAAGAATTTACAGTAACTATTAAGTCACTTACTAAAATAACCAATGCAGGTCATTGAGCCCAAATTGATTTTCTCTATTCTTTCCATTCTCTCTCCTCAGTAGGCAAACAAACATGTTCTCTATGAATATACATCACAACAGACTGACAATCACTGAGCAACCCAAACTATTTATCCACAAAATCTATCATTCAGCTTATTACAATGTATCCAACCACCACCACATGCTTTGCTTCAGGGAATGAAATACATAGAAATTGCTGAATAAATGGTGTCACCACAAGACAAGGCCAGAATAATGAGTCAGTGAAGTTCTAAGTAAGACAAAGTCCATTTTTCACCCCCTCTTCAGGGTGCTGGAACAATTTTTATTATGGGGGTGCTGATTTTGTTGAACCAAACTGTAAATAATTAAAACCACTTCAAGTCAGGGGGTGCAGCAGCATGCCCAGAATCCTTAGTTCCAGTGCCTATGCCTCTCTTCCTCTTTTCTTGTCTTCTCCCTGCCTTTCCTGCTTTGTTCTCTACCTTTTATCATTTTTCTGTCTCCTTCACACTTCTCTGATTCTCCATTTCTCCAAACTCATGCTTGTAGATGTTATCCATTCCTCTTAAATATACCAGGGTGTCTTGTTTTGTCCATTTCCTCATTGCCTTTTTCCCCATGGCTTTAGGAGGGTCATTCTAAGCACCTGAGGCAGTTTGGTGACCAACTCCCATTGAATTTTGGTGAGAATTGGTCACCTAATTCCCTAAGGGATTTTTGAAAATAGGTGTTTGCAATATTTGTGGAAGTTAGTAGTAAACTACTCTTACCTTCCAAAAAGGAACTTTGAAAATGACAGCTCTTCCACAGTCTGAAATGAGAATCTCAAAACAAAAATTACTCTTTCTTTGTGTCTACCCGCTGGTTCAGCCCTCAAGAATTATTATTTTGCAACTGCTTAGTATCAATTTCCATGTACATTTTAAAATTTGAATGAATAGAAGGTCCTACTCAAGGAGACAGAAACTGGAGCAGCTACTTAAGTCACCTCTCATCAAGTGTGAACTTCCTGAACGCAGAATTGAATAATCGAGCTGATCGGAGGATAACAATGCTGTTTCATGGCAACTTTTGAGGTTTCAAAATTTGTTTTTGATCAGTATTGGAACAAAACCAAAACCTGTCAAACATTTTCACAAAAATAGAAGAAAGTGTGTATGTGTCTTTGTGTCTATATCATGGGTGGTGTGTATGTGTCAGGGTGCTGGCCAGAGATGGGAGAGATCCAAATTCAAGTACTTGCTCTGTCTGATTTAGAACAGAGTTTTTTATCTCAGATCACTCCAAATCAGGAATTTGTATCTGTCTCCCCCACATCCCAGGTCAGTTCCATAACCACCGAGCAACAGAGTCTCTCTTTCTCCCCTTCCCTCCCTAGTTTAATAGAAACTGATTCAGTTTCAGCAAAAGTTCCAACCAGCTCTGCTGAACAACTTTCAAATGATGTATACCACTCTTAGACCAGTGGGCTGAGTCCTGCTTGCCTTTCTAACACAAGCAGTGTCAATGGGAGCTTAAAAGCAAGAAAATAGAACAGAATTTAGACACTCACAGAAGTTACTTCACCCATGTCTGAGTCAGAACAGAGCAGCAATGCTGCACAACAGTTCAGGAAATGGGGAGGGGAATAATATAGTGTCCAAATTAAACTGCTGGGGGAATTTTAGGTAGGTGGAATGTAATCATGAGATTGGAATTTGGCCAGGACACCATCGAAGGAGTTGTGAACCTGCCAAGCAGTCATGAAACAACCTGCCTCAGAGTTTTCCCTAAAGTAGTGGGGAAAGGACAGTCTTTCCACTGACACAATGTTGGATAGGCCAACAATTAAATTCCTTACTTGTGATCCCACAGTATCAAGGCAAACAGGGAAAGAAAAGTTCTGCTTTCGGCCTAAAAAAAACCACAGTGGCTTTGCAGGATATTCAAACAAATACAGAGAAAAGTGGTATACAGAGTGAATAATATCAGTGAGTTTCACAATATATATTTATTTTGTCTTGTTTTGTTAGTAGGTGGTTAGTATAAACACTGTCTCTAATGTTCACAAGAGCCCATAAATCATCTTAAAGTATGCAGACTGCCTTTCTCTAGGTGTGTGTTAGCTTTCAACCAGTGTTTTATGTCATAATCTTTTGTAAAAATGCATAGAGAGGAAATTTAGATGAAAAAATTAATAAAAATCCAATTTTATGAAGCATTCAAGCTGACTAAACAGAACTCTGTGACTGGTTATTAAGTTATGAAAAGACCTTTATCATCTCCTCCCACTTACACACAATCTAGAAATCCTGTTTAGTGAAACCATGGAATTTTCAAGAATCAGACAGTGCTGTCGATCAAGAAGCCAGGCAACCTTGTGGGTCTGCTGCCATTATCAGAAGTAAGGGTGAATTTGTGGTGCTTCTGATCAGGTTCAGAATTGATACCACAGAAATTAGAAGTGATTTTCTTGATTTCTTCCCGTCCTTCAGTTTTACTGTGCATGACATTCTCCAGAGATTAAGGTGACAGTTTACAGTTCAGCTAGAAGGGACTACATCAGAAATATCTGCCTAGTGCAGAATTGTCTGCATTGGATTGCAACAAGGTCCTGAAAAATTAATGTTGGAGAGAGAGAAACTTTAATTTTTATCAAAGTTTTGCCACTGGCCCTCCTTTCCTCAAAGAAGTGCTGATTTTAAAGCCCTGTCTGTTTCCATCAATCTGTTGGAATTAATCCTATTTAAATTTGTTTCAGTAAGTTCTTTTACTTCTCATTAATTTTAAAATATTTTTCTTCAGTTGAATGTAGTCCAGTGTAAGTCTAAGTACATAAGTCAGTGCCTGATGGCTTTTTTGCCCATTAGCACTGCTGTTCAATAAAAGATGCAACGCAGAACCACCGCTTACACTAGATAAGTAAATGACAGTTTCCTTAATCAGATTGTAGGGAGCGGGGAAAAACAGAGATTTTATTTGGGAACAAACTGTTTAAGTTTTGATTCCTTCAGAAATTAAAATGAATGGTTTTACATAAATGTTCCTGCTAAGTGGCTACAGAGGAAAACATCCCCTGCTAATGGAATATAAAATAAACGTATACAGTTAAAAAGAGAACACTTTTTGATTTGTAAAATTTAGTATAATTAGGTAATTTCCCTTTGTGTGCAAGCAGCCTTGGCACTAAACTCTCACAAAGTGATGAGTCACATGAAGCTGATTATTGCCTTGTAAATAGCAAGAAGCAAGCAAAAATTATCATTTGAATACAGTAACCTGTGAGTATAATGCATTCTTATAATTTTATTGCAGAACCAGTAGCAAAAGTGCACCCTGATGGTTGAGGAAGTTTTACCAACATTGTTTTCTGGAACTCTTGAGGGCCTGACAGAATGTATGTGACAAGTAACGTTAACACGCTCCTTTGCTGAGCTGTGCAAACACTTTCAACCACCACCTGTAGATGAATTCACTCTTTTAAAGGGCTCATTTCTTTGATACCTTTGTAGCAATTTGGTAGCTCTAAGCATTTCTTTGATTTTTTTATGCACTGTCAAAGGTACATAGTACAGAAATTTGACAAATCCTTACATCAAACTTTTCAGAATAAAGACCTCAACTAATGTAGAAGCAAAACTATATACAATTACTCATGCACAGAGTCTAGGCTTTAATGAATATATGGGGTCAAATTCCCTTCTGGTGAAAATCCATTGAAGTCAGTAGAGTTATGCCATGAGGTAATCTGGCCCAAATCCTTTAGTATGTGTAAATGAACAGATTTACAGAATGCTAATCATAGTGCAGTTGGTTTTCAAACTCATTTAGTGAGCGTCTTACCAAAGGGAATTGTATCTTCTTTAGTGAATGCAACACCCACCAACCCGTAGGATCCATGGAGTAAACCATGGAGTAAATATAGTCTTACTCTTTTGCATAATTGGTAGCAATGAGAAACCTTCTGGGGTTTAACAATTTTTTTAAAGTTTGGTTTTTACATGTATCTTCCCCATAAACTATTAATAAAATCAAATTGTAAACATAAGTATTCTTGTTTGAAAGGAATTGTCCTGATTCTGGAAATACTGTGCACTTCTTGTTTCCTGCCTCCATGTGGCCGCTCAGAAACTCACTTTTTACCAGAGCCAAAAAACCCGACCCTCTAACAATGACAGTAAAACTCTGATTTAGCACGTGTTTTGCTAGCCGGTTCTAAATTTGGCAAGAGCAAGTGGTCTCATCTCTCATCATTAGCATGTACATGACATGTTCAGAGGGCCATACCAAGTGCCTTTTTATAGTACATATGCTGTGTGACTTGAGACACATTAAAAGATAATTAAGTACATTAAAAATAATTGATTTACTTATTTTTTTGGTTTAAATAGGGACATAAAAATGATTCATGCCCACTTTATTTCCCAAAGAATATCTTTCATAGTACCAATGTACATTATGTAGAAGCAATGCTCTCTACACAACACTTCCTGTGCAGTGTCAAAGGAACAGGCAGACTGTAATCAATAAGTCAGAAATATAAAATAGGATGAAAATCTGGACAGGTATTTGGTTTGAAAAAATCCAAAATCCCTGAGTACATCTAAAATGGTAATAATAAATGGACCAGTGCAAATAATGTGAGGGAAAGTACACAGCGGCCAGCCCTTAACTACAATGGGAGAAAAACACATTTTCCTGCTAGGAGTGCCCATTCCCAGTTATGAATCTAAGTAGCCATTTTCATGTGCAAAATCCCAAACTCATTCTTGGTAATTACTCTTGAAGTTTTGCATGCATAACTGTGTGCCCAGGTATTTGAAAGTCAGGTCCTAAATTTTTGTGAACGTTCAGTTTAACAATAATTTCTTCTGTATTAAACTGATTTCTAAAGTATGTTCTTCCATATGAGCAATCACAGGGGTCTGAGTCAGTTCCATGTTGTGGTGGACATAATATCAATAACCTAGAAACAGTGATGGATGACTACTAATAGGCAGGTGGAAAAATACATGCTACCCACTACTAGTGGGAAAAGGATCTTTTATTATATTTATTTATTTTTAGCAACTCAGTGACCCGTTTGTAAATGTTATTGTTGGAGTTTGTTTTTGGTACTCTTGCTATTTATACTGAATTGTGCGAATGTTACTTGGACTGACTGGATGTGATTTATTTTTCAATCATATGCACCAAGAATGTGCTGATTCTGGTTTCTGTGGTCTAGAAATTATGACAAGGCTCTGGGAACCTGCAAGAAGCTTCTGTGCTCCTGTTTTCTTGGAGCTCAGTCAGCCAATAAACCTGCAAAACTGAGCAAGTAACAGGACTTCACTGAAAGAATGATGCAGCTTCAGATGTGACCATTTTTTGGTAGGAATTGTGTAACTAAGGAGTTGGCCCACTCAATTAACGTTTATTTACGCTGATTCCACTTCTCTTTGGTTCCATTAGAATCCTAGTTGCCTCTGAAACCGCTCCAGTCCCTCCTCATTCCTAGAAGATTACTGGCACTGTCAATATTGGAAGATTCAGTTGACTGAAAAAAGGGTATAACAAACCAAACAGCCTAGTACTTAGAGCTCACCTAAGAGGCATTCAAAATATAATCTATCCTCTTTCCATTCCAGTAGCAACTGCTTCAGCTGACTGGAACATGAACATTATCAGTGTCCCATTGTTGTATGACATCAGTTATACATGGCTACTTTCTGCATCTTATGCAAAATATCTATTCGAAAACTGTAGTAGGCTTGTAAAGAAGAGAAAAATATCCAAAGGCAAATGTGTATACAAAGATAAATGTTCATGTCTATAGGTGCATTTCTTAAAGGGGTAAAAGCAACATACAGAAAGCATGTGCCAGCATTTTCTATTAGAAAGAATGGACAAGTTGCAAATTTCTAAACTAGAGATTTTTTTTTTAAAGAGTTATTTTCTGCTCCATAGGAAAAAGTGGGGCAAGATAGAGATCTAGGGAGAAATATAGTTTGGAAATAATTTAAGGAAAAAAAGATGTGAAAAATAAGAGGAAAAAAGGCTGATTGCTATTTTGAGAGTTATCTTGGTTATGTGCAGGTATAGTCACCACAGTTGTCTGAATAACTAATTTTTTGGTTCAGTGGCTAAAATAAGAAAATTTTAAAAAATCGTTTCAGGGTTATCCAAAACTAAACTTTTGCAAAATTTTTTGTGAACCAAAAATGCTGAAAATTAGTATTTCTGGTTAAACAAAACATTTTGTTCAACACAATTTAAAACTTTAATTTATGTTTTAGAAGGTTAATAAAGTAAAATTTGAAAAAAGTTTTGAATAAAAAACCCAAACATTTTATGTAAAAATATTTTTTTAAAAAAAGTTTAGATTCTTAGGGATTTCCCCCCATTTTTTTAAAATGAAAACATTCAGACCCGAACTTGCAAATTGTTCTAGCTGATTTAAATCTACAACTTTTATTAAAAAAAGGTTTTACATGAAAAATTTCACCCTTCTCTAGTAGTCACATGCTTTCTTCATACCACTTTAAACCACTATGCTCAGTATGACAGCTTAGACCAGCCATGTGTGGCACTAAAGATTATTGGTGGGCTAATGAAACCCTGATCCAAATACAATGAATAATTTCATATCCATCCAGATTAAAACATTTCACACAGAATTTTTTAAGTAAACACAAATCTTGTGTAGCATTTGGGACTCTATCTTGAAACTCTCCAAATCTAAGGAAATTCATTTGGTAAAATATAGCACATGATCCAGACTTCTATATTATTATTCTGTGATTTCTAGTCATTTAAGTATCTGATTATCTGTAACCTTGGACTCTCCTTATCTGAGATTATTGTGTCAGAAAGCTTGGCAGTCAAAATATCCTTGCATGGAAATGGAGAAGAAATAGAAGACAAATATTCATGATTACACTTATTACAGCTATAAGTTCTTCCATCAAGGATCTCAAAGCACTTTGTAAGTATTAATGAATTAAGACTCAAACACATATTCCTGGTAAATATCTTCATGTTACAGGTAGGACTGAGCTAAACCCTTAGAGCTCGATCCTCAGCTGCACCAGGGCATATCTTGGTGTGGGTGAGGAGTGGGGCAAGTCCAAAGTCACCTTTCTTTCCCCTGCTTCCAATCCTGCGGCTGTTAATCATAAGTTAAAGTAGCCCTTTTAACTTGCATCGCTTGTAATAATCACTAGGAGCCATTGCGCTGGTAAGAATCTGCAGCACAGTCCTCTCCTAATAATATTCTTCAGATTCTCATGCAATAGTGAGACAGGAATCATGAACAGTTTGTTCAACTGCATCAGTCCCTCCATATATGAGAGAAGATTGCTGTCTGGTCTGAAGACACTCCTCAGTAATTCCCTGTTCCGACAGGTCTGGCACCCTGAAAATCATTCACATTTGGCCACATTTTGTAATATCTCTGATTTTAAATCCCGAGATTCAGCCCTTTTTTCCACTGTGGCCTAGATTGCAAGGCAATGCATAATTCACAGCCCTGTCATCGACAGCCAGTCCAGCTCATTTCTGATGTTTTTTAAAAACATGCTCAGATTCTGAGGGAAAAGCCAGGAAGCTGCTCTGATGATAGCTGAAGAGAGTGATTTGAATGAAAAGAATTAAGAAAAAAGAAATGAAGATAACTTTTCCAACAAGAATTTCACTCTGACATTTCCCTAACTTGACATAGTGTTTAATTATCAATTTATCTTCCACTTCGGTGATAAGGAGTATACATTTAAATAAACAAGGTAGCAGTGATGGCTTGTCAGCCCAGGCAAGCAAGGCACAGCCTAGCCAAGAATTCCCAAAAGCTACACAATAAATTGTGCATATTCTTTTTAAACTGATAAATACATATAGATTTAAGAATAAATTGTGATTTGATTTAAATATCTCAACCCACTCTCTCAGGAAGTGAACTGCAACACCAGAAAGTTCAAAGAATGTAGTGCAGTGTGAGGCTCAAATCTTGGTATAGTTAATAGTGCCTCACAAAGCTGCCTTGTTACCATGGTAATTTACCACGTCCAGGAGTCACTTTACAAGGGCCTTTCTGTGGTAACCACAGCTTGGTGTGCCCACAGCAGGACTGTAGCAGTTAAGCCCTGGCTCCAGGTGTTTTGCAGAGGATAAGGCCTGTGCCTCGCTGGTCCCCTCCCTAATGGGGCGGGCTGTGTGTGTGTGCATGAGGAGCCAACAGTGGTGGCTCCAGCTCCCAGGTCTGCCTGCTACTTCTTCACTATAAAGAAGGTAAGATTTTAATAGCTATTACATCATACGTTGGATGGGCGTGGAAATAACTATTTTGTGATTTGTGCCTCACCTGTCAAAAAAGTCATCAGCCATCACTGCAAGGTAGGAGTATTATTTATATAACCCCATAGCACCTAGGAACCCTCGTTGTGGAGCAGGGTCCCATCATTGTAGGCACTATACAGACATGTAACAGTCTCTGCCCCAGAGTCTTTACAATCTACAGGAGAGTCAGGGTGCAGGAGCAGGACAACAGAGAACATGTGGCTTGAGATGGGCGATGTAACAAAATGAATAGAATCAAGCAGAAAAGCAGAAGTTGCAGCTCTTCATTTGCCTAAAGCAATGACAATGTATTAGATATGACATTTAAGAGAGGCATTAAGTATTATCAACATAAATCCAAAAGAAATTATGTGCCCACTTAAGAAAACAAAATATTTTAAAGTAATATTTATTTTCATTGTCTGAAATTATATACTTAAGGTCATGACCTTTCCTCTACAGATGGTGTCAATTGAAAGAGGTTTGAAATTTCTTCTAAATATTCAGGTTGCTTACATATTTGATGAGAGAGAGGGGTTGGGTTTTTTTGTTTCAAAGAAAGCTGAAATGCTATGTTCTATATCTGAATCTTTTGAAAATTATTCAGAATTCTGGTGGAAGATCCAGGGCTGCTCCTTGGGAAGAGTTGGAGGCCTGGGGATGGTCTTAATTTTTTTTTTTAAACAAAAAGCTGAATTGTTATTAAAAACAGTTCTTAAAAGCTAAAATATTTTGGTATTGTTTTATTGTGAAAAAACTAAAAATTGCAAAAAGGCAAAAAAATTCAAAATGTGGGGGGAGGAGGGGAAGGAATTGGCAGTTTTTGAATGTCTTTAATGACATCTAAGAAAGTAAAAGTTTAAGAACTTGTAAATGGAAATATACAATTATCAGAATTCATTCCAGCTAAAGTAATATTGAGTGCCTTGTACCCAACTTCTTCCGTGCAGGGTTTGCACTGATAAGCTTATTGCCTGTAGGTTGATGTTCGCGATGCTGCCTTTGCCACAGGGCTGCACCCAGTGCAGCCCAGAAATAGGTGGTTCTCTCTTAGGAGTATGAGTGTGACCAGGATAGGTTCTACTGAGGGGTCTTAAAGTCCCCTTTCTTTAACAGATCCCCTGCAAGTGGCAGTAGTACAAGCACTGCCTGGCTTTCCCCAAGGGTGAAATCCCTCTGGGGGTACAGAAAGGAGTACAAGTTGAATTTCCCTGCACCAGCTCACTTCATTTATGAAACCTTAGGAGACACTTTTTTGCATCTCTCATAACACAATTTATATAGAAATTTATTCATTTACATGATAGGCTGATGGCATTAATCATTTGCTGCTATCAAATAAAGTAATGCAGCAGAGAAAACCAGTACCGGCTGATGGGCAAGGGGGGAGGGGGCAGAGTGAGAGCAGCAGCTTCAGCAGATGTTACTGAGCATGCTCAGTCCACGTGAACATGCTCAGTCCAAGCCAAGCAGCACCTCTTTGGGGGCATATGACTCTGTGTGCCCCCTTCCATGTAGACTAGTCAGGTGTCCGGTTTTTAACCGGAATGCCCAGTCAAAAAGGAACACTGGTGGCTCTAGTCAGCACTGCAGATGGGGCCGTTAAAAGTCCTGTCGGCAGCGCAGTGGGGCTGAGGCAGGTTCGCTGCCTGCCGTGGCTCCGTGTGGCTCCCGGAAGCATCAGCATGTCCCTCCTCTGGCTCCTACATGTAGGGGTAGCCTATGTGTGAGGACAACAGCCTATGCGTAGGCTCTGCATGCTGCCCCTGCTCAAGCGCTGGCTCTGCATCTCCCATTGGCTGGGAACCACAGCCAATGGGAGCTGCGGGGATGGCATCTGTGCAGGGGCCAGAGCAGGGACATCCTGCTGCATCCGGGAGCTGCTGGAGGTAAGTGCCACCTGGAGCCTGCACCCCAACCTCCTCCCACAGCCCAACCCCCTGCCTGAGCCCTGATACCCTTCCTTCACCCCAAAGTCTGATCCCCAGGGTCTGTACCCCAACCAGAGCCTGCAACACAACACAACCCACAGTCCAGAGCCCACTCCCGCACTCTGAACCCCTCAGCCCCAGCCTGAAGCCCCATCCTGCACCCCAAATCCCTCAGTCCCAGTTCCACACCAACAACTGGAACCCAACCCCCTACTCCAGCCTGGTGCAAATGAGCAAGTGAGTGAGGATGGGGAGAGTGAGCAACAGAGGGAGGGCGGATGGAGTGAGCAGGGGGTGGGGCCTTGGAGAAGGGGTGGGGCAAAGGTGTTCCATTTTGTGCAACCCTACTCCCACGTGTCACCTCTGCAATGTGCTTTGGCTAATATGTTAATGGAAGTTGTAAATGCTAAAGATTCTTGTGTATTCTTGCATGATTTTAAGCTATTGTTGGACTAAATTCTGCTTACCTTATCCATTGACTTCAGGTTTGTTACATTGTGTTTGTTTTATCTATAAACAAGACTGGAAGCTTTAATGGGTGGGGGGGAAGGAATGAAATATTTGTATCTCATTTAGTGGACAATCACAGGTCAGAGAGTGCTACCATTAGTAACCTGGGATGAGCACACATTAATTGATTTGTCTTTAATGAGGGTTGAGCAGGGCAAATCCTGTCAGGTGCTGAACTGTAACTGTCTCTTTGTGACAGTTTTACCTTCACCCTTTATGTTATTACCACCATTATAGAAAGTGAAAAACTGTGATGAGGTGTATTATAAAACCTGCACTGCCAAGGAAAGGGTTTGGGGGGTTGTGTGTGGTAAGGTAGCCTGCCCCGCTGGCCTTGCTAATCATGCACTATAGCTATAGGAAGGAGGACTTTAAAAGGAGGAAGCTGGAGTATGCAAGGGGTGAAGCTCTGAGAAGATTGGCTCCTGAAATAGCAGGAGTAGCCCGCCACACCAGAATCCTCTCCCCACAAACCTCTGCAAGGTGTCCGTGAACCCCAGGGCAAGACCTGATAGGGGGACTGACTTGGCTACCCAGCCATAAGAACTCCAACAAAGCTGTTACACAGGCATCCCTGAAGTAACGTGGAGCCTTGGATTTTTTTAGCTTTTTTTTGACCCCAGGAAGGACTAGGTTTGTGCTGACCTGAACTTTTGCTCCCCCACACCCCGAAGCAAAATAAGCAGTACATGATAGTGGGGCTGCTACCAGGACTAAGATTCTGTGGCCTGTAGTAGGCCAAACCTGTGGTGGAAGCTGGGTGTGGTGAGGGGTCCCAGCCCGGCACCAGAGACGCCCCAGAGATACTCTTTATAGTGTCTCTATGGCATCTTCCTATCTTCACTTTTAAGGCTATTTTTTGTTTCTGAGAGAGCATTATGACTGCCTCTTAGTCAGATTATAGATGCCATGCTAGCTATACTGTTACAGTACTAAACCTGCCATTGGTGGACTCCTGGTTGGCCACCAGCTAATGAGTTTTATGATTAATATACCATTTTGCTCCTCTAGTCTTACGTCTTGGCCAGAGAGAGTTTCCAATTTCTGGCTTTAAGACAGGCTTCCATTATTCTGCTAGCTGACGTTCTCAACCACAGCCAAGGCAAAACTTTGGAAGAAGAACTCTCATGTTCTAGCTTTTCAGATAATATCCCCGTTTTTTTTTTTCCTGAGGATGGGATTCTCTGTGTTGTCTACATGTATTTGAGACTTGAATCTTATAAGACAACACCACGGTGGTTGGGAGAAAAGAAAGAATGGAGAAATATATGTATGGAAAAATATGCGTATGGAAAGTTAACTCCTATTTTCAAGGTCTTAATATTTCCAGTTGGTTTGGGAATTCCCACAGTTAGCTCTATTATGGGTAAATTACAAGTTTGTATTATGTAGTTCTCAAATTCCCCCAGCACCTGTTTTAAGGGCACACTGTTTTGCTGATGAATAACCCAAGCCTTAGATAGTGATTTGTCATTAATCATTATAAGCAATAGATCTAACAAGTTATAAATTCAAAGTAAGTCTGTTTTACTAGCTCTGTATTTATTAAAGCTGAAATAGTCTATTAATTTCATTACAAAAGAGCACATAGAAATGTTTCTGTTGTGACAGGCCCTTTGTCTTTAAGGGACATCTCATATTCTGTCAGGATGGCCCAATGAAACAACTGTTTGCCTCTGCAAGGAAACTGTGACAAAGCCCATTCTTAAGTTTATCCAGGTACTTGAACAAGCCTCATCACTGTTTTGTCTTAACACCTTAGTCTGACTCCATGTTGCATTTGTTCTAACACACTAACTACTGCCAAAGCATCTGCCAGTCATTGAAATCTAGTCCTCTCACGCACTTCATACATGGAATGGAAAAACTGTTTTGTCCAGTCATTATAGCCTGAAGCACTAGGAGAGCAGGATCAGCAATCAGGATTATTTCCCCAAGAGTCAAGTTGAAGTTGTGTTTATCAAAAGCTACATTATTTTAAAATGTATCTAAGTTACTGCAAGCAAGACAAATAATTGGCACAGTCTTTTCTCTAAAAGCTATGTTTTGTTAAAACTGCATCTTGGTTATAAAGGAAGAAATGCTGAGAAAAATCACTCAAATGTTTTACTGAAATTCATTTCCTTTCTATACTATTTTTCCAGGACAGCACATAATTGCTCCTTGAGTAGTCCCAATCTTCAAAGTTGTATTAGATTTTTATGGTTTTCATATGCCCTTTGGAATCATACTGACTTCATCACAGTTCACAGTGATTTTACATTTGCACTGTATCAAACCACATAATTACATGACCAAAACGCCTATCTGGTTAACTTTGGTTAATGACTATAACATATTACCAGCGTGTCGAGTAGTTGGTGCACTTGGATGTGAGAGATTCCTCATAGAAATGGAAATGTGAGGACAACAGACATAAGATTTGCTCAGATCAATCCCACTTAACTATTTATAAATATAAGAGTCCAATGACTTATGTATTTTAACAGCAGGCAGTATAATTCACAATTGCTAATGGAGACTAACTTTTAAAACTTTCACCATGCATGCTTGGACACTCCTTGGGTTCACTGAGCACAGGTGAGACGTCTCTTTTTTTCTAATGTTCAGTTCCAGTTCACTGAAGCCACACCCACCCTCTCAGGGAAGGAAAACTCTGAAGGTTCCTCTCATTGTCCTTCCTCAGAATTATTCTCTTTGAGAAGGCAGGATCTGAAGGCAGCATGGATTCACCAAGGGAAGGTCATGCCTGACTAATCTAATCGCCTTTTATCATGAGATTACTGGTTCTGTGGATGAAGGGAAAGCAGTGGATGTATTGTTTCTTGACTTTAGCAAAGCTTTTGACACGGTCTCCCACAGTATTCTTGTCAGCAAGTTAAGGAAGTATGGGCTGGATGAATGCACTATAGGGTGGGTAGAAAGCTGGCTAGATTGTCGGGCTCAACGGGTAGTGATCAATGGCTCCATGTCTAGTTGGCAGCCGGTGTCAAGTGGAGTGCCCCAAGGGTCGGTCCCGGGGCCGGTTTTGTTCAATATCTTCATAAATGATCTGGAGGATGGTGTGGATTGCACTCTCAGCAAATTTGCGGACGATACTAAACTGGGAGGAGTGGTAGATACGCTGGAGGGGAGGGATAGGATACAGAAGGACCTAGACAAATTGGAGGATTGGGCCAAAAGAAATCTGATGAAGTTCAATAAAGGATAAGTGCAGGGTCCTGCACTTAGGACGGAAGAATCCAATGCACCGCTACAGACTAGGGACCGAATGGCTAGGCAGCAGTTCTGCAGAAAAGGACGTAGGGGTGACAGTGGACGAGAAGCTGGATATGAGTCAGCAGTGTGCCCTTGTTGCCAAGAAGACCAATGGCATTTTGGGATGTATAAGTAGGGGCATAGCGAGCAGATCGAGGGACGTGATCGTTCCCCTCTATTCGACATTGGTGAGGCCTCATCTGGAGTACTGTGTCCAGTTTTGGGCCCCACACTACAAGAAGGATGTGGATAAATTGGAGAGAGTCCAGCGAAGGGCAACAAAAATGATTAGGGGTCTAGAACACATGACTTATGAGGAGAGGCTGAGGGAGCTGGGATTGTTTAGCCTGCAGAAGAGAAGAATGAGGGGGGATTTGATAGCTGCTTTCAACTACCTGAAAGGGGGTTCCAAAGAGGATGGCTCTAGACTGTTCTCAATGGTAGCAGATGACAGAACGAGGAGTAATGGTCTCAAGTTGCAGTGGGGGAGGTTTAGATTGGATATTAGGAAAAACTTTTTCACTAAGAGGGTGGTGAAACACTGGAATGCGTTGCCTAGGGAGGTGGTGGAATCTCCTTCCTTGGAAGTTTTTAAGGTCAGGCTTGACAAAGCCCTGGCTGGGATGATTTAACTGGGAATTGGTCCTGCTTCGAGCAGGGGGTTGGACTAGATGACCTTCAGGGGTCCCTTCCAACCCTGATATTCTATGATTCTATGATCTGAACGCCCTTCCTATTGAGTAAAGGAGCAAACAAACCACAAACCCTTCAATATTATCTTGAAGGTACTGGACCTTCTCTGCAGAGGCCATTTGCATCCGTTCCACCTCTGGGGACCCCTTTTTCCATTGACTTTCAGGTAGCATATCCTCAACATACCCATATTGCTAGAGACTTCAGGACAGCCACTGCTCCACACCAGTTTAAAATGACCGGGTCCTCCAGTATAGAATCTCTGCATAGAAAGTTGTACCAGCCTACCAGCCAACAATATTACCTAGTTTGTAGAATCTACCAGAGGTCTGGAGGGTGGTATGTCCCTGCTGGGTACTCGCCTCCACGTGTGGATAGTAGATCCCCAAAAGGCATCTAGCAGATCTTGGGAAGGTGGGGTAGTGACCAATGACTAGAGCTGAATCTGTTAGCAGGGACTTGAACTTGTGTCTCGACATCCCAGGTGAGTTCCCTAACCACTAGCCTGTTAGTTCTCACTGTGTTTTTCATGAAAAATCTCAAAGGTCCTGGTTTCATCTTGATGCAGAACAGAAACACATGTCAAAACCTTGATTTTTCTGTGAAACAGAATTCTTGTTTTCTGTCCAGCCCTACTGACCACCATCCCTCTGTGAGGAGTGGAGGATATTTGAGCATTGAAGGTCTCCTCTATCAGCAGATCTGTAGGAACAATCTGGAACTCCATGTGTAACTCCTCTGAACACATTAAAGGATTCTTAGCCACATGATTTTGGAGCCCTTGATATACCTAAAGGATGAAGTCTCCTGAGCTAACCCTCAGAACAGCCCATCTAGGAACAAGGGGTACAGTCTAGAGCAACTCTGTCAACACTTGAGAGATGCCATTTAACAGCTCGTATTATCTATTCACTGTCTCCCTCATCTTCCTCCTCACTGGCTTAATGGTACCTACTGTGCTGTGGAATTGACTAATCCAAACTTTGTTCTTGACTCTTATGTAAGCCCTTTGGTCTGAAGCCTTAGAGAATGGGCAGTGCATATAAGAGGCTGGGGAAGGCTAAGCCTGCCCCAAAAGAGCTGGACATGCAGGAGGGCCAATTCCAGCCCACAGCCTTTCGAGTGCTAGAAGTGAAGCTCCCTAGAAGAGTGTGTGTGTGTGTGGGGGGGGGGGGGGCACCAGCATCGGCACCATGGCCCTGCTCACACTTTGCCCCAAGGCCCTGCCCTCATTCTGCTTCTTCCCCTTAGCTCCCACCCCACCTTCCGCTCTCCTTACCCATCAGGGTGGTGCATATAGTTGCCTAGATTTCTAGGTGGAGCTCAAGCAGGTGTTAGTTTAAGTCTTTAAACCCCTAGAAAACTGAACCAACTCTTTTTGCTCCCAATACCCGGCATAAGGGTTACACCTATATTCTAGTGGGAATACATGCTGGAATAGGCAATTCTTCCTCATTTCATGACGTCTATTTCCTCTAATAAATTCTTTACCAGTTTTGTCAAATCCTATAGCTAAGTACCAGTACATTACTGAGTATGAAGAAAGAAGCTAAGTTTTTAAAATGACAGAGTTGGGGCTAGAAAGAACACTGATTAAAATCAAGAGAGCATGATGCCAACAACTTTGTAGCTAATGACTTTGGAAAACATGATCCGTAACTAGCACTAGGTTTTTATAAGATAAGTGTGTCTGCATAAACTCCACAGTAATATTTTACATGTGTACTGTTGATACAAAGCATGCTGGGAACTCATTCAGTAACAGACAAATCTCAAACATATTAACCTTTATGAGCCTGATTTTCAGAGGTGCTGAACGCCCAAATGTTCCGTTGACATCAACTAGAGTTCTAGGTGTTTGTTAGCATCTTTAAAAATTTTACATTTCTTATGCATCAATTGGAAAAAACAACAAAACACACATTTACCTTTTAGAAAGAAAGTTCACATCCACTTCAGCAAGGTAGTGACTTAAAATGTAGAGAGGTGACTTTTCAGTCACAGCTGCAGGGGCTATACTTTCATATTCAAGCCACTGTAAAGTCAAAAAGCATTATTCATCGAGATTTCATCTGTTTACCTGTATTATTATGAAAGTTCTTTGCCAGTGTAGAAAAGTGTGTTCATGACACACTTATCAAAATAAGAGGCGAACCTCTTAAACACATGGATGCTTCACATACTAATATGTGCACCAGTTTTAATCATCCATAATACTCGATTGTGGATTTCAAGTAGAAAGAGAATACAGACATATATTTATTTCAGGGGTTACATAAATAGAGAGAATATATATATGTATTTATTTCAGCAGAATAGAATCATAGAATCAGAGGACTGGAAGGGGCCTCGAGAGATCATCTAGTCCAGGCCCCTGCACTCAAAGCAAGACTAAGAATTATCTAGACCATCCCTGACCGGTATTTGACTAACCCGCTCTTAAAAATCTCCAGTGATAGAGATTCCACAACCTCCCTAGGCAATTTATTCCAGTGCTTAACTACCTTGACAGGAAGTTTTTCATTATGTTCAACCTAAACCGCCCTTAATGAAATTTAAGCCCATTGCTTCCTGTCCTATCCTTAGAGGTTAACAAGAACAATTTTTCTCCTTCCTACTTGTAATAACCTTTTATGTACTTGAAAACTGTTATCTCCCGTCTTAGTCTTCTCTTCTCCAGACTAAACAAACCCAGTTTTTTCAATCTTCCCTCATAGGTCATATGTTCTGACCTTTAATCGTTTTTCTTGCTCTTCTCTGGACTTTCTCCAATTTGTCCATATCTTTCCTGAAATATGGCACCCAGAACTGGACACAGTATTACAGTTGAGGTCTAATCAGCGTGGAGTAGAGCAGAAGAATTACTTTTCATGTCTTGCTTACAACACTCCTGCTAATACATCTCAGAATAATGTTTGCTTTTTTTGCAACAGTGTTACACTGTTGACTCATATTTAGCTTATAATCCATTATGACCCTCAGATCCCTCTTTGCAGTACTCTTTCTTAGGCAGTCATTTTCCATTTTGTAGGTGTGCAACTGATTGTTCCTTCCTAAGTAGAGTATTATGCATTTGTCTTCATTGAATTTCATTTTATTTGCTTCTGATCATTACTTCAGTTTCTCCAGATCATTTTTAATCTAAATCCTATCCTCCAAAGCACTTGCAACCTCTCCCAGCTTGGTGTCGTCCACAAACTTTATAAGTAGGGCTTTACCAAATTCACAGTCCATTTTGGTCAATTTCATAGCCAGGGGATTTTAAAATCAATCAATTTCACTTTTCAGAAGTTTACATCTGAAATTTCAGAGTGTTGTAACCATGGGGTTCTTGATCCAAAATGCGGTCAGGGTTGGGGGGATTGCAAGGATATTGTACAGGGATCATGGGATTGCCACGCTTGCTTCTGTCCTGCTGCTGTCAGGGGCACTGCCTTCAGATCTGGCCAGCCAGAGAGGAAGGCTGCTGGGCATCCAGCTCTAAAGCCAGCACCACCACTAGCAGCAGCTCAGAAATGTGAGTCACAGGGTATGGGGTGGGGATGGGTTCCCATAGGTCTGGTTTTGCTCAGCAGTCTCCTGCCCCAGTGGGGGTGGGGGTGTGACAGCTTGAGCTGCAGCCTCTCTGCATGAGGTGGTAGTGGTGACAGCTCAAGCTGCCGAGCTTCCTGTAGCTGGGGGATATCCTAGAGGTGGGTGTGACCCACCCTGGGAGCGGGCCCTGCAGGGGAAGAGGAAGTCTTAATCCCTAGCTGGGACTAGCATCTGGAGCCGTGTGCAGGGTAGGCACCCCAGTCAGGGTGTCATGTTTCACGGGGGGGCGGGGGGGAGATCATATTTCATGGTCCATGACACATTTTCCATGGCCATGAATTTGGTAGGGCCCTATTTATAAGTGTACTCTTTATGCCATTATCTAAATTATTGCTGAATATATTGAACAGTACCAGACCCTGATCCCTGTGGGACCCCACTCACTATACCCTTCCAGCTTGGCTGTGAACTACTGATAACTACTCTCTGGGAAAGGTTTCCAACCAGTTATGCATCCATGTTATAGTAGTTCCATCTAGTTGTATTACCTTAGTTTGTTTATAAGACAGACAGTCATGAAAGAGAGTATCAAAAGCCTTACTAAAGACAAGATATACCACATCTACCACCTGCCCTCTATCCACAAGGCTTGTTATCCTGTGAAAGAAAGCTATCAGGCTGGTTTGACATGATTTGTTCTTGACAAATCCATGCTGTTACTTATCACCTTATTATCTTAGAATCATAGAATATCAGGGCTGGATGGGACCTCAGGAGGTCATCTAGTCCAACCCCCTGCTCAAAGCAGGACCAATCCCCAACTAAATCATCCCAGCCAGGGCCTTGTCAAGCCTGACCTTAAAAACCTCTAAGGAAGGAGATTCCACCACCTCCCTAGGTAACCCATACCAGGGCTTCACCACCCTCCCTAGTGAAAAAGTTTTTCCTAATATCCAACCTAAACCTCCCCCACTGCCGTTTGAGACCATTACTCCTCATTCTGTCAACTGGTACCACTGAGAACAGTCTAGATCCATCCTCTTTGGAACCCCCTTTTAGGTAGTTGAAAGCAGCTATCAAATCCCCCCTCGTTCTTCTCTTCTGCAGACCAGTTCCCTCAGCCTCTCCTCATAAGTTATGTGCTCCAGCCCCCTAATCATTTTTGTTGCCCTCTGCTGGATGCTTTCCAATTTTTCCACATCCTTCTTATAGTGTGGGGCCCAAAACCGGACACAGTACTCCAGATGAGGCCTCACCAATGCCAAATAGAGGGGAATGATCACGTCCCTGGATCTGCTAGCGACGCTCCTACTTATACAGCCCAAAATGCCGTTAGCCTTCTTGGTAACAAAACACTCTTGATTCATATCCAGCTTGTCATCCACTGTAATCCCTAGATCCTTTTCTGCAGAACTGTTGCCTAGCCACTTGGTCCCTAGTCTGTAGCAGTGCATGGGATTCTTCCGTCCTAAGTGCAGGACTCCGCACTTGTCCTTGTTGAACCTCATCAGATTTCTTTTGGCCCAATCCTCTAATTTGTCTAGGTCCCTCTGTATCCTATCTTCACCTTCCAGTGTATCTACCACTCCTCCCAGTTTAGTGTCATCTGCAAACTTACTGAGGGTGCAATCCACACCATCCTCCAGATCATTAAGATATTGAACAAAACCGGCCCCAGGACCGACCCTTGGGGTACTCTGCTTGATACCACTGCCAACTAGACATGGAGCCATTGATCACTACCTGTTGAGCCCGATGATCTAGCCAGCTTTCTATCCACCTTATAGTCCATTCACCCAGCCCATACTTCTTTAACTTGCTGGCAAGAATACTGTGGGAGACCGTATCAAAAGCTTTGTTAAAGTCAAGGAATAACACATCCACTGCTTTCCCCTCATCCACAGAGCCAGTTATCTCGTCATATCTTCTAGGTGTTTGGAAATGGATTGCTTCATTATTTGCTCCATTATCTGTCTGGGTACTGAAGTTAAGCTGACTGGTCTGTAATTCCCCGGGTTGTCCTTCTGCAGCTTATATACATTGCATGGGGCACGTGCTCAGGAAGTCAGAAGCAAGAGCTGTGGTAAAACGGTGTTAGGTTGGGAGAGTTTGAAAGTTTGACTTAAGTGGATTCCAGCTTTCCTAGCTTTTAAAGCTACTCTCCCCTCCCAGATCCACAGAGGGGATGATGTGATGATGCAATAGTGGGAAGGAGCTACAGATATGTTCCTTTCTCCCCTCTTGTTCAAAGGGAGGATTTTAGTGTGCAAAGGGAGGATTTAGTGCTTTTGTAGTGGGCTGTAGCACGAAGCAAATTATGCCAGTGCTCGCTACTGAGTTCAGTAGTCTGTTCTATCTATCCATTTATGTTAGTGCACTATAAGAATCTATTACCATGGTGTCTATGTTCTGTCCAAGTAAAGAAAACAATTTTTACCCTTTACTTAGCAACATGGACAATAGGTTCCAGTAGCAGCGGAATAAGTTGACTGCATGGCATTTTGCAAGATAAATTCCTCACCATAGTCTGTTTCTTTTTGCATTGTCGCTTGCAAAACCTTCAAAGTTACTGTCTCCTCATCCACCGCTGCTGATACCCACTGTACACACTTGAGCTATGGATCAGTGGGTACACTCTGTACCTTTGCATGCCAAGATGAGGAAAATCAATTTCACTCTTGAAGAGATGAAACTAGTGTTGCAGAAGATCAGTGCGTACTTCCAAGTGCTCTAGGGCACTGAAGTCTTAATGGGGATTCAACAAAACAGGACATAGGTATGGAACAAAATTCTCTATTCTAATGCTAGGAATACTTTAAGAAAATCAAAACACTCTAAAGGAAGAGAAAAATATTCATTGCTTTAACTGCAGTAAATACTAATGCCCTTTTACATTAGTCACATTAAATACTATATGTTATAATACTAACTATAAATTAGAACTGTTATATTATAAACACAATAAAAGCTGTAGGTACACTAAGAAAGGGAGAGGTAAAAACATCAGGCGTGATGTTGGAGGAAAGCCAGTGTGTGTCTAAAGTATTGCTGAGATTAAGAGAAATTCACCTGTAAAAAATATTTTGGTTGTCACTTATCTAAGTAGAGATCATGTAGAAAGAAATATAACTTTGTTTTATTGCTTCTTAATTCTTTTACCCCTATAAAAGTTATATATGTTTACAGAACCTGAAGAAGTAAACACAAAAGGGTGTCTTTCTTCTTTAAAAATCCTCATTTCATTATATATCTCACATACATTTAAAACTATGAGTAATGACTGTTCTTATTTTTCATGTTTTTGCTGGAGAGCTCTTTGGATGACCTAGAGATGCAGATTTTGAGTTTTCTTAGCCATTATTTGAAAGGGGGGGGGGAAGGCTGAGTCATTTACAAAGAGAACTTTTCTATCAAGTGCTTGAATAAAAAAAACCAACAAAACGATTGAAATGTTAATTGTCTGCATAAAACCCCCCCACTGCTTCTCACACGGTTCATCAGAATTAATTTACAGGGTTTCTCTGATGTCATAAGCCATTTCTCTAGCCATGCAGTTAGACAAATGGAGACAGAGTTCAATTTCTAAATCAAACAAGCAGGGTGGGGGATGGAAATTTCAAGTTATTTTATTCACCAAATGAAAAAAGACCTTGGATCTTGCAAGGAGCAGCACATGGACAGACCCTTGTGCCCACAGAGATCCCTACTGGAAACAATGCACAGAGAACTCTTTGCAAGATCATGGCCTGAGCCAGGAAAAGAGAGAATGGGAGAGTCAGAAAGCTAGACTTGTCCAGGGGCTTATTTCACTCATGCACTCAAGCTTTCAGCAAATTCTATAAAGTTTTGCAGGAATGATTTTCATCCCTTTCACATTCTTCACATATTGAGTATTAGAGATTTGTGGAGGAACAGACAAAACTTGCTTAGTCATGTCAGTTTCCTGTCTGCTGTGTTTGGAAAGAAAAAGGCAGCCAAGTATCTTGTCACATGCTAAAAACTCTTTTCTGAATATCAGTTTTGCTCAACTGGCTGGAGAAAAGAAATCAAATATAAAGCAAAGCTGATGTAAGAAAATCCTAGTATAGAAGTAACAAGTCTTTCATAAACCTGAATTTTACTGAAAGATGGAAATACAACAGTAGTTTTGAACTGTTTGCTTGTGGGAAAAAAAGATACACTTTGGATTTTTGTTCTTTTTTAAAAAGTGGTGATCTAAACAATTATAGGTTTTCCTTAATGCACACCATTATTTATAATGATATATGGACAAAACAAACATTCATTATTTAACCTTTGGCACTATTTACATAATGAACTACTAAATTAAACAATTAGTCTGCATACATACTTTTAGAGCTTTAGCAGCTAATGCTTTCAAAGAAGGTCAAACATTTCAAAAGGATTAACTTTCAAAATATACAGCAAGAAAACAAATTGGGTCTTTTGTAATGGAGATAAAATCCTCACAGACCCTATAAGGCCACAAGTTTGAGTTTGAGATGACAAGCCATTAATACCTTTATAAATTTCAGGTGCAATCTCTACAAATGTATAGTACACACTGTCACATAGCTAGGATCAGCACTCTGGATCCCACATTTTATCCAGTTCCTTATATACTCAGGACTACAGTGTTACTTTTCCACATCATAATTCCTGGAAACTGCCCTGGCCCCTGATTTTGCAATGAGCTCTGCACAGGCAGACCCTGGATGCCTTTAGCTTCAATGTGGCTCCAAGAGGATATCAGAGTCTGCCTGTGCAGAGCTTATTGCAGGATCCAAGCCATATTATGGAAATGGATGTCTCTGGACAAGTTAGAAGAGTTGGTGCTTTGGGGATATCTACAGGCCCAGATTTATATACCTGTATGTCCTTTATAGAAAAGCAAAGATGACCAGTTTGCTTTTGTATTCTGTGAATAACTCATTCTGTAGGTAACAGTTACCCCTACATTTTTAAATCTTGCATCCTTTTTCTTTGGTTCATCATAAATCAGAGTATCTATGACTGAAATCATTAGCTGTTTCTCACTTAGGGCAAGTACATGGGGCGGAGGGTGTTAAGCCCTGTAAGTTTAAATTGTGTAAGATGCCTTGGTAATTGCGGTGCTAAATATAAGAACCATCTCTCCTGGTTCTCAGCTTCCGTGTGGTATAAGTGATACATTTCAGCAGTTTTTCATTCAGATGCAAATTATGGAATATCACTGCCGTCATTGTAGCTTATACGGGCAACTGGGGGTATGTCTACACAGTAAAGACAAACCTGCAGCTGGCCCATGCCAGCCAACTTGAGCTTGTCGGGCTTGGGCTGTGGGACTGTTTCATCGCTGTGTAGATCTCAGGGTCCTAGAGTCCGAGCTCCACCTGAGCCCAGAAGCCTACACAGAATGAAACAGCCCCACAGCCCAAATCCCGTGAGCCCAAGTTGACTGGCATGGGCCAGCTGTGGGGTTTTCTTTGCTGTGTAGACATACATGGAAGTCAATAAAGCAATAGTGTAACAAATCTGAAGCCATCTTTGGAATAGTTGTTGCTACGGTGCACAACAGAGCCACTTGGAACTTCAGAGTGACAGCAGGCACAACACTCAGATCCTCCCTTTCCAGTACTAAAAGGACCGACCAGTTGGCTCAAAGGTCCACACCACTGAGTCATGGAGTTATACCAACGTACGTTGGTTGTGAAGACCCAGCCTAAGTTTAACTGAGGAAACAAATTGGCAAAAGAGAAAAAGAGGTTGCCAAGGTTCCCTCCCCACTCTGAACTCTAGGGTACAGATGTGGGGACCCGCATGAAAGACCCCCTAAGCTTATTTCTACCAGTTTAGGTTAAAACTTCCCCAAGGCACAAAGTCTGGATTAGGTAAAACACTGCCACCACCAAGTGTTTTAGACAAAAAACAGGGAAAGGACCACTTGGAGTTCCTATTTTCCCAAAATATCTCCCCAACCCCTTACACCCCCTTTTCTGGGGAGGCTTGAGAATAAACAAGATGAGCACAAACCCCTTGGATTATTAAGACCCCAAAAACCCAATCAGATTCTTAAAAATCAGAACTTTGTTTTTCTAACAAACAAACAAAAAAAGATAAGAGAACAACTCTGTAAGATCAGAATGGAAGATAATCTTACAGGCAGTCAGATTCAAAAGATAAGAGAACAACTCTGTAAGATCAGAATGGAAGATAATCTTACAGGCAGTCAGATTCAAAACACAGACAATCCCTCTAGGCAAAACCTTAAGTTACAAAAAGACACAAAAACAGGAATACAAATTTCTTCCAGCACAGCAAATTTACAAGCCAAAACAAAGAAAACACAATGCATTTTCTAGCTAGATTACTTTCTAACTTTACAGGAGTTGAAGGGCTTGCATCCTTGATCTGTTCCTGGCAAAGGTATCACACAGACAGACAAAAGCTTTCTTCCCCTCATCCAGATTTGAAAGTATCTTGTCCCCTCATTGGTCATTTTGGGTCAGGTGCCAGCGAGTTTACCTTAGTTTCTTAACCCTTTACAGGAGAAAGGATTTTGCCTCTGGCCAGGAGGGATTTTATAGCACTGTATACAGAAAGGTGGTTACCCTTCCCTTTATATTTATGGCAGAGGTACATAATAGCTGGCCAGCCTCAGAAACAGACCAAAGTAGGGAAATCAAGTAGCGTGAGATCAGATATCTTCACTACTTTTAGTTATTCTGTGGGAGGCAGTCCTAGAGCAGTTATCCCTTTTGCTGTCATTAATCAACTGTATGCTCCTCTACTTCCTTGCTTTATCTAAACAAAAAAAATATAATTAACAAATATCACCTTTCATCTGAGATTCTTATGTCAGGGACCCCTAAAAAATAAAAATACTAATTACTAAAATGCGGCCCAATCTAAAACACAAATTTCTCCAATGGTCAATTTTTCTTTCCTCCATCTGCTGGGACTTGATCCGATAAGATGAATCTGTGTGTGTTACAGAATAAAAGTTGGCTAACTGAAACAAACTGCTCCATGCTAGCTCCACTCCCCTAACAATTCATATCAGAATTCTGAGTCCAAATCACAACCTGTTTCTGTGGCCTGATCCAAGTAAGTATTTTGCGCAGGGGAGCAGGATCCATGTGTAAATTGCTCTTGACTTGCCTGTGTTGCAGTGTCCAATGATGATAATCCATAAAAAAACTTTGAAAAGATGTCTATTGACTGATCTAATTGCTACAGAATCTGTTAGTCAGAGTCTGCCCTTTAAAAGTTGATTAAAATCACTGAATGCAATAAAAGCTGGATCAAACACAGCGCATAGCTGACTAATTGGTCTACAGCACTGAATTCAAAATCTTAATCAGAGCCTCTAAGAAATGCTGTGTAAAAAAAAGATTCTTAATAAATTGTCATAAGATCCTCCTTATGTTCTTTGTCTGAATGCCACTGTGAAAATGCCTTTTCAGAGATTGCCTACTGGCAAAGGCTTTGTGAACTTTAATGTCCTCCTTTCTCCTTTTCTGTTCTCTGTAATATATTTTACATTATTTTTTTCCCTTTGTTCCTATAGGAAAATTCTCTCAGGGACAACATCTTTGCTTTTTCTTCCTTTGGGTATGTCTACACTGTCAAAAAAAAAAAAAAAAAAAAAGGACTTGGCATTGTGGTTTTCCAAAAAGGAAAAAATACCAGCACAAAGCCAGATGCTGTAGCTATGACATTTGCAAAGGCATCCTAAACACCAGGTGTACCATACAAATACCCAGTTTCTTTTTGTACCCTGCCACACTGGTATCGTATGGTTGAAGCATCTGGTCATTCCTACCCATGTTTTTCATAGACAGTATTTGTTAAAAGCAAGTATACAACATGGCTTATTTATGTGCTGTGAGCGGAAAGTGCCACAATGGCCTTATTGTGTATGCTAATGGAAGCAATAAAGATAGGCACAACTGTTAACCTACAATTATCTTCACAGCCTAGTCTAATTTCAGCAGGTTTCTGCTTTTTTGACTTTGAGTTGCTGAAGAAACATGGTTTTTATAGTCCTTCATGCTTTTGCAGCAAAATAATAAAACCTCAAACCACAGGCTACAAATGCAAGTGCTTCTCATGAAGGTGAGAGCAAGAAGTGAAGTAACCAAGGTGGAACAATTTACATTTGTTTCTAACATGTATATTAATGTTCTTAGAAAAGACCTCAACTCAAATAATGAATTTTGTGGTATTCCTAATTCTGTGATACTTGGGTTACTGAACCATTCATATTTCTTTACCATGACCCTGTACCTTCAGCCTGCCAACAACCATCTAACTTTCCAATGGGTGGATGTTACTCATTCAGCACCTGATCCTGCAAGAGACTATGTGGGCATATCCCTGTGGCTGTACACAACCCTACTGAATTCAGTGGGGTTATGAGTGGGTGTGGGGTTCATCTGCCCAGAGTTTCTTCCAGGATCAGTAACTAAGGCCCAGATAATTGATTTCAAGAGGATTTAGGTGCCTAATACCTTTGAGGATCTGGGCCTAAGCAAACAGAGAATCATTATTAATGTCTTCCCATAAGGGCAAGACAGTTTCTTGACCTTTTGCTTTAGCAGACATTTTAATATGGTTTCTGGTCTAGGAGACCATGGTTTCAAACTAACTATAAAAGTAAGCAGAACACAGCCACCCACCCTTCCTCCATACACACACTTAGTAGCTTCAGAATGCTGTCAGGTAGAAGAAGTAGGGCTAGAGTGCCTACCCTCTTGTCAAAGTAGATTCTACTAAGGTACAAACATTCTATATAGTTGAAAGGACCTGCATCCATCCATCACTTTTCAGAGCAAGGGAACAAGATTCTGAAAAGCAATTCCTCTGTTGTAGAGCATTAGCGATTACTCCTCTTCCCCCCCCAACCCCTTTATTAAAAAGGGATTATCAACAAGCTGTTTGACATACTGACTAAGAGTATTTGGAAGACGTTAAGAAATTTAGGCAATCTAAGAGCAGGTTGTCTTATGGCGCAAGCTGGCAAATCCAATCACAGAAATCACTAGCATAAATTGGATCACTGGGGTACAATTTTGGAAAAGGCTAGAAAATAACTAGATTTCAGGGTAAGGATGATGGGTTAAAGTTTGTCTGGTATTGCCTGTAGTTATGTGGGCAGGCATTGATGGACTTTGAATGTTGCTTGCTTTTTATAATGTTGTTTTACAATCAATCAATGTGGTAATGATTTTGGGCTTTGTTTGGGTTTGTTTAATGAAGACACGAAGTTGAGAGAGAGGTTCCTACTCTTCCATTAGAAAAAGAATAATCATAACATTCAGAACTATGTGGAACAGTTTAAACTTTTGCTGGGAATCCTCACTATTGTTACTGCAAGTGTCAGGCTACAGAATTTATTCATTTGTATTATATCTGTAGAAATCCACTTGTGTGAGCCCTAGCATGTAATCCCAAACTGTTCTCATGCTGTTCAAGGGATTGTTCTGCATATAGATTGGTTTGTGTGACCATATGTTTAAAAGTTCATTTCACAGGAACAGCTGAATCAGTTGATGAGATTGAAGTGTATTCACATTGTCTCCACAGTCTTCATTAAAGGAGATGGGGGTCAATATTCATTCTGGAGATTCCTGTGTCTAGCCGTTATTTTGACCGAAATGGAACTGGAGGAAAAAAATATCTTGTCCCCAATTTATTTTCCATCTTTATCAATATATTGCAGATGCTGCTGCTATTCTGTTTCTATTCATTAGCATTACTGCAAATTGTGTTATAACTGAGGATTTAACTAGTCTCAGTAACTGGCAGGATCCTCCTTAGGAAAAATATCCATCTCATCCTGGTTCTTTGCTCATTTCTGAACTCGGCAGATGGATCACTTGTCCTGTTCCTTTTCATCATTTGACTTTTTAAAATTATCTTTACTATGCCAAAACTAAAATCTCTGTGCTTTGAATTATAAGAGATGTATATTAAATTTACTATGGGAAGAAAACTTGAATGAATCTCTGTAAGTTAGAATTTTTTGTTTATGGGAAGGAAATATAACAGTGAAATAATAATAAAAAATCTCCTCTAGTTTTCCAGTGCTAAAGCCTTGCATATCTCAACTAATCACCCCTTCTATTAGTTTATTATGTAACATCTTTACAAAAAGATTACTGCATGCAGCCCACAGGTAGAAAGAAACTATGAACTCATTCATTAGCTGAGTAAAACTTCTTCATTGACTTGAGCTGCCCAATGTGGTTCCATTTTGATTCTGGTACATCTCATTTTGAAACTGAAAACAAACTCAGTGTTTTGTCTTACAGCCCATATTCAAAAAGGACTTATACATGTACTTTCATGCTTATGGCTCTTTCCACAGTCAGCAGCTGTATAGTCTAGAGCCCTAAACTTTGTTTCTTTTCCTAAATCCCGGGATAAAGGTATTTACCCTCATCTGAACATCTTAGTCCTGTAATATTTTAAAATATGGACTAAAAAGCTAATAGTTCATAGGACGTTAGACAAGCCCGTTATATGAACTGAAAGTTGTTTCACTGGAGTTTAGCTCTACACTTAATAGAACAAAAAATCTGTTCCTTTTAATACAGTAAACCTATTTGGGAGTGAGTCTAAAATCAGACATCTTACCTTCACATGAAATGTCGTGACAAATTGGCAAAAATACGTTAAAATTATTTGCTGAGTGGTCTAATAAAATCAGCTTGATACATAAGCATGACAATGTAGCAGAAGGATAAACAAAGACAAATTAATGACTTGAACTTGGAAACCTCTGTTAGGCTTCATACAAACCTCCAAAGACACACAGGCTGTATATTTTGCTCTGGTCTTGCTGTTTTTTTCCAGTAATAACCTCCTATTTTTTCCTCTATTTCTAGAAAGTGTTTTTATGACATTAAGAAAAACAATAGTGCTGGAACAAAATTCCCTTTCAAATGCATGTACCCTGTGTTTTAGTAGTTAGTTTGCAAACAACTGGAGTTTAATCCGTATTCAATTTCATTTTGGCAAGGTCAGGCCATCAGTCTGTTACAGAGACAACAAAGCTGAGTATTACTCTTTTGAGTTGGTATCTTTTTAGACCATTGAACTTGAAAGAAGTGTGATGAACTAATTTATTTTTAAACTAAGCATATAAGAAAAGACAATGCAGTGGTCATTCACACTTATTCGGTGGGAAAAAGATGTATTTTAATACAGTGCATGTTTTTTGGTTCTATTTTTCCTTTTCACCTAACACTCCTAACCCCATGAACACCCCCTTTTTGTCTCCCTCCCCCTTTGTTTTCTAGTGTCCTTGTTTATATGACTCTGTTCAGTCCAAAGTTTAATTCCTGCATTGGGTTTGGGTAGAATGAGCACAATACCTCCAACAGTCTGGGTGTGTCCAAGGCAAAAGTGTCACATAAACTCTGACATACTTACAATACAATTCCAAATCCTCAAACCTCACATTCTGCTTATTTGAGAAAATGGTGTGGTCTGTGCAAATTAGTTTTTCTATTTTAAAGCATAAATGTAGATTTATAAATTTTCATACTTTACATGTCCATATTCCAAGTTAATGTTTGGACAGAGATCAATGTTCATAATGGAACATGCAAACCTTTCATATTCTGTGTATCTAAATCTAATTTTATGCAATCTTGAAAGGGACGGAGGGAGGGCAGAGAAAGAGACAAAAACAAAGTCGTTGACAAAACGTTGCAAAATTTGTGTGATTTTTTTCCCCCTACAATTATTGTACACAAAAAAAATCCCTTATTTAACCCTGAACCTCCACTCGCATGTAAGGTTATGCTGTTCTCCCCTCCTGCTTTTCAGCATGCCTAATTAATTTTGTTTACAGCCACATAGCAAGGAGCACTGGTGGGAGAACAATCAGGGTCACCAAAAATTGTGGATATAAATTTTGTTAATCACTGATATATAATAATGAATGTCGGTACTGAAGGCTTAAAACTTCTGTATATTATAAGAGAAAATGTAACCTCTCACTCAGTTTATTTCAAACAGTGCAGTGAAACTGCTATAAAAGCATGTCAGCTGAAGTTATTTTTGTTGTTGGTATGGAGTAAGACACATACCTAACATGGCGTCCCAGTGTATGTTTATGCATCTTTGAGGAAGAGACCACAGAACATAATATAGGCAAGATTTTGTATCCAGGCAGCTCTTTGCTGAATAGGTTGGCAGATTATAAGAATGCCATTTTGACCTCTGATTATTTTAAACAATATCTTAAAGAGTAAAAACACACACTAACCAGCAGAATGACACTAGCTGGGCACCAATTTTGTAATGCTCTTTGATCACACCTAAAGCTTCATTTAACCAGATTCAGCATCCATAGAAGAGTTGTTTCTTCCCTTGATAATTGTGGCATCAGCCTTTCCCCTGAATTTTGAATAATAAGCACAGTATTAACCCACAATGATTAATGGCCTCACCAAAGAAAAGTGTCAAGTCAATGCAATTTTTTTTTTGAATAGCACCATTACAGTTTTCTCACTGAGAGACTGTCAAGAGACATTGTCCAGATAGTCAATTAAAGAAAAAAGTCATTACCTGTGTTGTCAACATAGGGCCAGAGCATGGCTTGCGCTGCATGGCTGCATAAGGGAAGAGCTTGTCTTCATTTGAAATACTACGGCAACTGTAGTGCATCCGTGTAGATACTACCTATGCGGACAGGAGGTTCTCCCATCAGAGTAGGTAGTCCACTTCCCCAAGCGGCAGTAGGTAGGTGGACAGAAGAACTCCTCCATTGAACTAGCGCGGTCAACTGGGGGTTAGGTTAGCTTAACTATGTTGCTTAGGAGTGTGGATTTTTCACAGCCCTGAATGACATAGCTCATATGCAAATGACATAGCTCATATGCAAAGCCTTCCCCAGGAAAGAGGGTGTAGGGCTTGAAGGGATTTTGGGGGGGGAAAGACGTTTCCAAGTGTGCTCTTTCCCTGTTATATTTGTTAGAAGCTTGGTGGTGGCAGCAATAAAGTCCAGGGACAAAAGATAACAGTTTGTACCGTGGAGAAGTTTTAACCTAAGCTGGTAAAAATAAGCTTAGGGGGTTTTTCATGCAGGTCCCCACATCTGTACCCTAGAGTTCAGAGTGGGGAAGGAACCTTGACAGGGTATTTGTGGCACCTTACAGACTAACAAATTTATCTGAGCATAAGCTTTCATGAGCTACAGCTCACTTCATAGCTCACGAAAGCTTATGCTCAAAAAAATTTGTTAGTCTCTAAGGTGCCACAAGTACTCCTTTTCTTTTTGCGAATACAGACTAGCACGGCTGCTACTCTGAAACTTGACAGGGTATGTTTTCACTGCAGCGTTTGCCTGAGTATGGGAACTCAGGTTAGCCAAGCTCAGGTATGAGTGTCCATACTATTAAATGACAGTTGAGCCCAAATCCTTGGTTTGTAGAGGAAAGTGTGATGTGGAGTAGTTATTTATCTGTGCTATAGATATCTACTGTTATTGGGAGACTTTATTAAAAGCTTCTGTTTACACTTCCTGCCTTTGTTTCCCAAACGTTCACATGCCAGTGGATTGTGCAACCAAATACTTAATTTTTTTAAAAAACAACAATTAAACAAAATCACCACCACAGGCAGCCCAGTGCAAGTGTTAAGAAAAAGTGCATTGCAGAAATAAAAAACAAGGCTAATCAGTGTTATAGCACTGGTAATGGAATTGCACATTGCCACTGTACTGTTCTGCCCCCATGGAGGTAGTGTGAACAAGGTACATCTTCCTATGCATACTTCCATTTCCTATCCAGAACTGTCCACTTATTTCAGGATGTGGTAGCGTGGAACAATGTTCATTGAAAATTGCTGCATCAGGGTGGCCTGAGAAGGGGCAGGGGCCTGCTATCTCCTGGTTACCAGGCTAAGTAGCCACTCGAATAGTTCACTCTGCTGCTTTTAGTCCTGGTTCCTTCTTGCCCTGTTGTGCTCAGTGTAGTCCACCACCATTCTCTCCTCCCTCTCTCTGTCCTGTTCCAGCATTTCCCTCTGTATTTCTACATGCTGGTCCAACTTCTGGCCAGAGTCCTTTTACAGGTCCCACAGCAAGTTGTTGCTGTCCCTTTTCCCTAATTCACAGTCCTCTCCTCAAGAGGCCTGGGTGGATGCCTTGCTCCAAATGAGGTAGAAAAGCCTGGCACAGGCAATAAAAAGACTTACTTTGTTGTTGTTTAGGGAGAAAAAGAAAATTGTATCTCCTTTAATATTCTACATCACAGCAAGGCTACAAGTTGTAACTTTTATCTCCTGGGTGTGCCTTAATTCTCTCTCTTTATCTAGGGCTGAATTTAAGGGTAGGTGACCCAGGCAACCACCTGGGCTGCTAGGCTTGGGGCATGCTGGGCTCACAGATTTACAGATCCTAGCGTGCAAATTTATCATATTATATGACAGGGATACATCATGTATGTAAATCATGCAAAGTCATGAAATGGGCTACAAATAAGTTATTCAAAAGTTTAACAAATGCAGGTGATGGGGTGGGGAATGCATGGCATTAGGCTCTGTGCTTTGGACAGTGCTGAGCACCTACTCAAATTTATCAGGTTCACAGTAAATTAAAAACTTCCTGTTTGGTGTCTTCTGCCTTGCAGCTTATGGCCTTCTTTTTTTTTCTCCTTTTTCTATACTGAATCACCATCGACTTATTCCAATTATCCACCAGCCTGCCATTTGGAGAGTTAGAATCATAGATCCTTATACAAGTGATGATTATCAGTGATAGATTTCCAAATTGTAGACTTTACTGACCATGCACCAGACATCCACCAGGACCCTGGTGTGAGCCTCTGATCAGCTAGTAGCATACTGAGATGAGGATCTTCTAGTTGGCATCTCTCTGAGTGCTATGTAGAAATGGAGCAGATCATGTGGAATGTGGGGTTTAAATATTGACCAGATCTATATAATCTGGTAGGTTTCAGAGTACCAGCCGTGTTAGTCTGTGTATATAATGTCTTCTGCAGTTTCCACGGTATGCATCCGATGAAGTGAGCTGTAGCTCACGAAAGCTCATGCTCAAATAAATTGGTTAGTCTCTAAGGTTGCCACAAGTACTCCTTTTCTTTTTGATAATCTGGTAGGTGATTTCCAGTGCAGAAGAAGGGAGTAGTTGGAAAAGCAGAAAAATACAGGCCTTAGGAGACTGTGGGAAGTCACTGGAGGACTATCAGCACTCATGTTCTGTAATCTGGCTCAGAGCCTGCATCCATACTGCAAAGTAGGTGGGCTAGAGCTTGTGTTGAAGAAAAACCTGGTCTCTAACCTATACATCCAGCCAGGTAAGCAAGTCTGGGTTGAAAGCATATGTAAACCCCAGGTAAAAGGTTTTTGTGTGTGGATAGTAGGAAAACCTGGTTTAACTCTGCAGTGAAGACATGTGTAACACCGACAGACCCCGGTTGGCGGGATCGAACCTGGGAACTCTGGAGATAAATGCATGAGCTAAATGTCATACAGCTGTTAGCTAAGGCTGTAGAGCAAACTCATTAATCTCTAAGTGGTCTCGTGCCACGAGATGGCACAGAACACCACACCCAGAAAATGTATAGGTTACACACCTCCCCTAGCTGAGGAAGCATGTCCTGAGCTTCAAAGACTTACCAGTTGAAATCCTGGACAAGCCCCTTCTTGTAACACTGACAGACCCTGGTGGGCGGGATCGAACCTAGGACCTCTGGAGCTAAATGCATGAGCCAAAAGCCATATGGCTGTTAGCGAAGGCTGTAGAGCAGACTCATTAATCTCTCTCTAAGTGGTCTTGGTGCCCCTAGATGGGATACACCACCACACCCAGAAGATATGTGGGTTACACATGCCCACAAAGAAATGCCATTAAGTTGCGTGTAAGACCTCACTTCACTCAACCAAATAGTGTAGCCCAGAGTGTAAAGTGAATTTTGAATTGGGGATGCAGAATTGGTTTTTAACTCTTTGCCTTTCACACATCTTGACCACGTAGACTGGCTGGTTTTGTTTGTGTTTAGACTCCTTCATTCACTTCTTCTTATACAATGTTTTGGGGTTTGTTTCTGCACACAGTTCAATAGCAAAATCCCACTTTACACAGATATATAAATTATTGAAACATGCCTATTCATAGTAAGTTTTTATAAACCCTTACCTAAAAATACTCAACTATTGGATTAACCCCACCTTACATTCTCCCTCCCCCTGCCCCTCCACCGCAATCAAATCAGGTTCTTTGCAGACTATTTTATAATATTCAAGATGATTAGATTGAAAGCTTCCATTTGTTAGAAGTCTAATTTGAATGTTTATGGCTATTTAATTGGTCTGCCCATACAGTGCATGCCTAGAATTAAAATCCATCCTCTCACCCCAAGGCCCTACAAACATGGTTCAACATTCTTCAGAAATGTTGTATACTACAGAATACAGCATGGAAAACTGCATGACTCCCTGAGTGCACAGAATCAGTGGTACTGAAGAGGTTAATCAAAATAGCATTACTCCCTGTAATATTGAATACTTTTCAATTTGCCGCACAAATATTTAGAAATAATGCACACCGGAAAAGTTAATCCCAGCTATACATATAAAATGGTGGGGTCTAAATTAGCTGTTACCACTCAAGAAAGAGATCTTGGAGTCATTGTGGATAGTTCTCTGAAAACATCCACTCACTGTGCAGCAGCAGTCAAAAGAGTGACCAGAACGTTGGGAATCATTAAGAAAGGGATAGATAAGACGACAGAAAATATCATATTGCTTCTATATAAATCCATGGTACGCCCACATCTTGAATACTGAGTGCAGTAGTGGTCGCCTCATCTCAAAGAAGATGTATTGGAATTGGAAAAGGTTCAGAAAAGGCCAACAGAAATGATTAGGGGTATGGAACAGCTTCTGTATGAGGAGTGATTAATAAGAATGGGACTTTTCAGCTCGGAAGAGAGACAACTAAAGAGGGATATCATAGAGGTCTATAAAATCATGACTGGTGTGGAGAAAGTAAATAAGGAAGTGTTATTTACTTCTTTTCATAACACAAGAACTAGGGGTCACAAAATGAAATTAATAGGCAGCAGGTTTAAAACAAACAAAAGGAAGCATTTTTTTTTCCACACAGTGCACAGTCAACCTGTGGAACTCCTGGCCAGAAAATGTTGTGAAGGCCAGGACTATAACAGGGTTCAAAAAAGAACTAGATAAGTTCATGGAGGACAGGCCCATCAATGGCTATTAGCTAGGATGGGCAGGAATGGGGCCCCTAGTCTCTGTTTGCCAGAAGCTGAGAATGGCTGACAGGGGATGGATCACTTGATGATTACCTGTTCTGTTCATTCCTTCTGGGCACCTGACATTGCCCACTGTTGGAAGACAGGATACTGGCACAGATGGACCTTTGGCCAGACCCAGTATGGCCATTCTTATGGTCTTATGTCTGGGTGTTTTGCTACTTAAAATGCTTTCTTTACCAGCAGAAAGAAAAGGATTTTTTTCTTTGTATTTCTGTCATAAAACAATTGGTGTGTCATGTTGCATCACATCACATTGCATTATGAAATGCAAACTGACATACTTTATCCTTAAGGTATTTGAACATATCATGTCAAACTGGAAGAAAGAATGCTCTCTCTCTCACTCGCTCTCTGGGTAGTATCTGTTTTTTATTCTTGTTTTAATTTCTCTGTAATCTCTATTTAAAAAAGTAGTAAAGGACAAGCAGCCAGCTCTCCTACCTAAACTCAATGTCCATTCTAACCCCTATTCTTTTCTTAAGCAAACTAAGAAAGAAGAGAGCCACGAGAGCTTGAGAAAACCCACCAGATGAGCAAGGTCACTTTAAAATAAAAATCACTTGTCCGGTTTGAGTGCCTGAGGAAAAAAATAATTAAAGTCAATGGAGAATTTAGAAGTGAGAAAAATATAGGGCAACAAGAAATCATAATAAAACCAGTCCCTGGGAAGCCAGAGGGGCTTAATGCCACTCATCATCAATTTGTGGGATGGGATATATGTCAAGGATTAAAAATAAAAGTTTGTCAGAAAATACAAGCCAGACTTGGGCTTTTGTACAAGGAGGAAATCAGGGATCTAAGTGGTGTTTTGGTGTCATGGCATTCAGGGCCATGCCTTGGCATTTTGTTGCCGTAGGCAAATTACAATTTGTGTATTCCTGCCCTTCTACGTTATTCACTTTACATTTTTATTATGCATTTAACTTAACATTTTGGCATTTACACTTTCTATCCAGAAACTTTTTTTTGTCTTTGGAAAAGTTATTTTCCAAAATGTTGCTGCCCCGTTGAGTCTGACATCCAGTGTAGCTGCACGTCTAGAAGGTAAGGTTGACCTTGGTAGGTATTAACTGTCAGAGACTTATTTATCTAAGGATTCATTTAGCTTTGCAATGACAAAGGGCTTCAGGTGAACTTTGTAAATTGTAAAATCTCTATATTCCTATGGGTCACAAATCCAAAAGCAACATTGGGGTGGCTTGTTTTTGAAAAGCAACACAGTGATTTGAAGTGATTAAAGATCTTCAGCGTAGTGGCCTCTAGTGGTAATCCAAACTTTTGCTATTAGTACCTCACTTTCAGAAGCACTGAAATTGACTTACCGTGCATTTTAAAAATCCCCTCCACTCCACAGCACACTTAGATTTATTCTCTGCATTTTTTATGAGTTACAGTTTACAACTTACAGTACATTTCTTAATGGTCTCGTGAATAGGTTACTTGATAGATATGAACCTATTTATTCACTCTTTACTTACATCCTGAGTGACTTCCCCTAGATGTGGCAAGATCTGACATGAGTATTCCATAAACCTCCACTGCCCAGAAGGTTAAAACATGTTCTCATGCCCATTGTCAGTGCCCTTGTGCACTCATGTCCTGTTTTTGTTGGTCTGACAGCCATTTTAGCATAAACTAGTTGGCACTTATTCCTTTTTTTGGCTGTCCATGTCTAGAGTACTTTCCCGTGCGATTTGTGCTAGTCTTTATTGAAGGACTAAAATGCCTGCACATTAGGCAAGCCAGACAGAAGATACTTCAATCCTGTCAGTTTTCTTAAGGAAATCTTTTGGGAAACATATACTGCCCTTACTCTGGTCTGTGCATACCTAGAAGGTGCCAGTGCAGCAACTTTCAGAAGCAATACATTGACTTCAAAGTGGGTATTTATTTTAAAGAAAACCTTTCACTATGCACTTCAACTAGTATAACATTCAGATTATGATAGAAATCCTTAGTTCTTTGCCAGTGTTAGATTGTCCTGTATAGCATATTTCCTGCTTCTTAACTCAGTCTAATTTTCATCCATTGCTGGTTATTAAAAGCCAGACAGAAGATCTTGTGATACCTTTATTAGTTCTTTGGTAATCCTCTATGCAAAATACTATATTTTATAACATTTGTTAAACATTATAAATTTGGGTTCCAAAACGCTCTATCCCTTTATTGTACTTTCAATCTCTTCCCCTTCGTGGGGTCCAGTATGTTGTTACTCTCCTGCTTTACTCCAGCATCTTTTCCAGTTCCCCAAATTCAAAGTTGACTTGTGCTGGGATACGTATTGTAGGGTGCCTGAATTGTCCTGGAGATTATTGCTGCTCCTACAAGGGACACGAAATGCAGACATACTTACACAGTCTTTGTCCCTGCCTGGAAATCTGGCCTGTCCTCCTGTGAGACAAATGTGTTGGGATTTGGATCTTTTCCCTAACAATAATTTAGTTGGGTGATGAAGTGTTAGAATTGCACAACAAGGCAACCCAGATTTCTCTCTCACTTATTGCCTTCCCAGCTTCCTTCGTTTGTTTGTTTTGACATTTCTTTTGCACATTTTCTTTTCCTTTTCTTACAGCAGTATGGTACATCTAAAGCTATACATGTTTTTGCTACTCCCACCATATCCCTTTACTTAACATAATACTCATTTGTGTTTCACACTAAATGGTTTTGTTTTCACCTCCTAGTTACAAGAAGTCTGAAACATTCTACAGGAAAAGGCACATAAGGAAATATGGACTTAGCCATAACAGCTATATTTGAAATTGTAATAAACACTCAGAGCTATTATTGAGTTTCAAAAATATATGTGTGTGGTGTTGCAAGCAATGTGTGGAAGTAATATTTAATATTCTTCTCTTAGTGAGATCTTTTGTTAGTTTTCTGAAACAATGATCTAAAAAGCACTGCAAAGCAGACTTTCTACTAGTTAGATGAAAGTAACTTTCTCCAAAAAGTTTAACACTTTCATTCAGAAACTTGATTGGTGTGGGTCTATGGTTCAATAGTTATACAACTTCTCCCACTGTCCTATTTTCTTCTAACTTTATTAAACTTAATTTACAAGCAGAAGAGAAACCCCTGCTAAGGCCAATGCGAGAAGATAAAACTGCCAGTACAGGGTTAAGGTCTACCTGCCTGACACATGATTCATTAGGGGATTTATTCATTCAACATCCTTCTGGAATTGTGGACACTAGAACTGGACACAGTATTCCAGACTGGTCGTACCAGTGCTAAATGCACAGATAAAGTAATCGCTCTCCTTATTGAAAGTTTAACTGACCTATAGAATTCTATCTTCCATATAGGATACATTTTAAAAAAAATCCTTATTAGAAGATGATCCTTTTCAAATTCTATAAGTGTCTAGAATAATTTCTATATAAATCTAGAGGGCTCATCCCTATGAAATTGTAAAGGTCTTTTCCTTATGAGAAGCTTCCTTTCTTCTTTTAGGTTACTTAATTTAAGGGAGACATTGGGAAATTCTAAACCATTAGAGGAATGTGGATCATTTGTTGCATCTATACTACTATGCTTTGGACAACTGGGAGCCCCCTCCAGGTTTCCAGCACAAGCTTTTTTATTGCCTCCCAGTTTTGTCAACTAAGTTGGGACTGAGGCTCTCTTGGCATTGCTCTGCTGGCTTCAGGAAAACAGCACCCTCTGTAGGCCCCTACAGAAGTTCTCCTTGTTGGCAAGCACTAACACTTTTCAGACTAGCACTTTTCTAGGTTTTGCCTAGAGGGATTCTCTATGTTTTGAATCTGATTACCCTGTAAGGTATTTACCATCCTGATTTTACAGAGGTGATTCTTTTACCTTTTCTTTAATTAAAATTCTTCTTCTAAGATCCTGATTGATTTTTCACTGTTGTTAAGATCCAAGGCTTTGGGTCTGTGTTCACCTGTACAAATTGGTGAGGACTTTTATAAAGCCTTCCCCAGAAAAGGGGGTGTAGGGCTTGGGGGAAGACTTCTCCAAGTGGGCTCTTTCCCTATTCTTTATTTAACACGCTTGGTGGTGGCAGCATATGGTTCAAGGGCAAGGCAAAGTTTGTACCTTAGGGAAGTTTTTAACCTAAGCTGGTAAAAATAAGCTTAGGGGGTCTTTCATGAAGGTCCCCACATCTGTACCCTAGAGTTCAGAGTGGGGACAGAACCTTGACATGGTGCTACAAATACCCTTTTACTTTTCAGAGAGTTCTACAAGACTGCAGGCTGGTTCTCATGCCACAACTGCTCTTTGAAAAAATCATATCCTTAATATATGATAGAGATCTGTACAAGCTATGGGTTTTCTTCATGTAGGAATATAGATTGCAATTTGTTTTGGCTTGGCCCTTTAAGCATATTTCATTTTAACGTATGCAAAAGTATCAATCAGCCCATATTCTATGCACATTTCCAGTATTTGAAACATACTCTTATCAAGTGGGTAACTGAGATTTCTGACTAGATACCTCAAAGGGCTTCCACTAACCATGTCTGCCTAGAGAAAAGATTATGTCCTACAATTACAGGCCTGGAAAAACAGAGCTCATGTTCTATCCCCACATCAACCAATGACTTGTTTACTAGCTTTGGTCAGGATCCTTTTCTTCTGTGTCTTTTTACTGATTAGAATATGAAGATAATACTTAACTATCTCCAAGAGGTATAGAGAAGCTTGATTTGTTCATAAAAATGCTTTTGATATTCTCTGATGAAAGACACTAAAGTAGTTCAAAGTTTGATGCCTACCAATGAAATACCCTAACCCTCATGTTTTAGCAACACTGGGAATATATCCATGTTCATTTTACTACAGCATGACAAGCTTTACTGCCAGCAAAGAAGCCATAACTCCAACTAAAGAAAATACAATTTATTCTATTGTTTGAGTACTGTCTAGTTATACTTACAGATTTCATTTGACTATAGGACAAACAGAGTGAGCTACAACACTTGAACCACCAAGCTGGCCTGACTATATAGACAAGTTACTCAACTATGTCATTTTGATGTTTCCTACACATTTTGTTTTATATATTGTGTATCTCACTTGAATCTGATGTCCCCACCCCAGTGCTATAGGCTTAAGTTCCATAAAAAATGCTCAAGTGTAAAAAAACACAAAGCAACAACTACTGCATAGTGAAAGAGGGGAAGTCTCAAGAAGGTTGCTGTAGCTACTCATGATTCCATTTCTCAGAGGCGGTTATGGCTTATCAGTCAAACAAACATCAGAGCAGCATTAGCTGCTGCTAATACATCTGCTGGGAATCTTTCCAGTGTCAGAGTTCACACCATAAAAAATAAACCTACACACCTTCTAAAGTATGGATTAGCACTAGTGCAGGCTGCAAATGTGTGAAACAAGTAATTGGATAGAAAAACACAAGGGCTACAACTTCCTTCTCATCTGAACAAAATGGTGAGACCAGGAATCTGATAAGAAGAAGAGAACTTGCAGCAGGTGCATGTAGAGACTAAATGTTATGATACCATCTGCACTCATCTAATTCTAGGCACATCGTTGCAGAGAACCATAGAAAAATCAGACAACAGCTTTGACTGTGAGATATAAATCGAGAATATTGGCTCTGCTCAAAAGCAGGGATTGGAGATTAGTGATAATGGACCATTTTCTAGCATCAAGCCTGGGCCTCCTACCAAAATCTGGTGTCTCTTGGCCAATAGAAAATCAAAACAGCTGCATGCCAGTGACGTACAGCTGTTTATTGTTTGCTGATCCATGCTGCAGAATATGCCACATGCGATAAAGCAATTGCTGGATAGTGAGAGCTTAAAGATGAAATTAGAGTAATCTCATCTTGATAAACACAGAGAGAAGAGTAACTAACAAACACACTTCAGTTCTGTAAGCCAGTATCCCGAATGAGTCAATCTGCTTATTAAGTTTAGGGATACAGCATGGAATGCACATAGCCTATATGACGGTAGCGTTTCTCCAAAGTGTAATGATCATAATAGAACAGCAATTACTGGAGACCTAACACCACTAGGAGAAACTATGACCACCGCTACCTGTTTTTGCACCTTCCAGCTCTTGAAGTTTGGTGTTTTATTTATACTTGAATAGTTTAATGGTCTTCCTAAAGCTACATAGCAGCCACTTAGGTCTGGAAAGCTATGACCTAAATTTCAGGGGTTTTTTTGTTTGTTTTTTTTAAACTAAAAGGGAAAGTAAATTGCAGATTTTTTCCTAACCTAAAGAGTTTAAATTGTAATGCAAAACCATAGCAGCACATTAGCATTTCTACTTTGGAACAAGCTAGAAAAGTTCTGAATGCCCCCTCCTTCACTATAAAGAGACAAAAGTTCATGAAGTAAAAATGTTTTTCCATAAAAAAAAATGTAGCAAAAGAAAATATAGAAGAGGGGTCACATGACACTGGCAAGGAGAATAACGGTCTTGCAGCCAAATTCCTGTGGTCTAGAGGTCAGTCCCACTTTGTGCTGTTCTATTTACATTAATCAATTTGTTTTTAAAAGCACTTCCTGTACTGCTGTATTTCCTAATCTATGTATAGGAAATTCTCTGATTACAAAAAGTAAATATTAATTAGCATGACATACTAAATGTCTCTCTCCTTTTAAGGCCCAGGTCCACCTTGACATTTTGTGATGCTGCATCTGCAATCCAGTGGTTGGGAGAAGGCTATTTTGATAGTCTTTGAGAGCGCTTCAATACTTCTTCATTCTCAAAGCTCTCCTTCCTTGAGTATTTCTAATTCACTTTCTATGACTGGCAGGAAGCATGACTGGTAAAAAGTGGTGCATCATGTTTGGGGAAAGTTATCTGTTCTCCCATCTGGTCAAAACTGGAATGTCTGGAAATTAAAACTCAACAAATTCAGACTAGAAATAAGGTGCAAATTTTTAACAGTAAGGTTAACTAACAATTGGAACAATTTGCCAAGAGTTGTGGTGGATTCTCTATCACTGGACATTTTAAAATCAAGATTGGGTGTTTTTATAAAAGATAGGCTCTAGTTCAAGTACAGCTATGACTTGAAGCAGGAATTAATACAGCATACTCTTATGGCCTGTGTTATGCAGGAGGTCAGACAAGACAATCACAACAGTCCCTCTTGGCCTTAAAAATCTATGAATCAAAGAGATGGTAGCAGTTGTCTTTGCTTTGACAACCCTCTAGGGAAATGGATCTGACACAGGGCCTCTCATATCCAGACATTCAGTTGAGCCACAGTGCCCCTAGTGTAGCAAATATATCAATAGTTGAAGTCATCCTTCAAAGAAGGGTCAGCACTTGAGGACATTCAGACCCCTGCTTTGCTCAAGAATAGGAATGTCTCACTGTATTCGAATGAATACCTGCATTGAGCTAAGGATATGGTAAATAGCACAATTGGCACTTTACATCAATGTAGACATAACAGGCCCTATTCTGAGTTCTAGCCAAGGTGCACTTGGTGCAGTACTCCAATACCAACTATCAAAGACCAATATGACTGTGTGAATTCTTTATGCCCCTCAGCCTCAATCCTCCCAAACCAGTTGCTCGTATAGCAGCTCTCTCTCTCTCTCTCTCTCTCTCTCTCACACACACACACACAAAATCATGCATTCCCTCATAGCCTGGTCCCTTCATTTTTCTCTATATATTCGTCGTCTCTGGGCACATGTGGAAGACACCACCTTGTAGGAGGAAAGAGCTTCAAGCAGGATTTGGGGCATTAACCAATACACAGATACAGGGTGTTTAAGGGCAAAAGGAACCATTAGGTCATTTATTTTTATGTCCTGGGTATCACAGGCCATATAATTTCACCCAGTTGAGCACAATACCTTGTGTTTGGCTAAAGTGCATCTTCCAGAAAAGCATCCAGACATCAAGAGGTAGAGAATCCACCACTTCGCTTGGTAGTTTGCTCCAGAGCTCACTGTTAAGAATGTGTGCCTTATTATGAAAAGGCAGGGAGAAACAATGCTGGGACTGTGACTGGTGGAAGGGAGGATGACAAATGGCAGAGATGGGTTGGAGAACTTGATAGCTTGGGAAGTCTGTCCATGTACCACTTATGAATTCTGATTAATTTTATTAACTCTATGCTTAACTCTGTGCATTGTTTCAGGGGCTATGTCACAAATTGTGCCCCATCTGGAAGCAGCTAAAGGACAACCAAAGAAGTCATTAACGTGGAATGACTTTGTTCAGTGGGAAAATGAATATGCTAAAAAGAGATTGGCCAAGCTAAAGGAAGATGGTTATCCAAGGTTGTTTGCAGGTGGCAGGGGAGGAGGAATGTGGGCTTGGAGAAATGGAAGTTCATCAGAAAAGGAGAGCAGAGAAATCAGCATCAGAAGCTGCTATTAAAAAGACCCATGGTCTCTGAGCTAGAGGAACTATTTCACTACTGGACCTGAACAAGCCAGAGGGATCTTATTGCAGGGGCAGGGAGAGAAAACCTGAAGGCTGAGTAAGAGGAGAGAGTCTTGGGACCGTGAAATGACTGACCAACAATCCAAAGAGCTCTTGGAGTAGCAAGGATGTAGGAGGGAGGTAGCATGCAGGTTTTGTTATTTTGCATGGATCCACAATTGTCTAGGCTTTCTGTGTGAATGAAGTGTGTACTGTGTGATTAATAAGTTATTTTGAAAAGTCTCTTGACTTCTTTACAGTAAATATTGTGTGTCCCCAAAGCATAACACTGTAAATTGCAGTATCTAGGAGAGTGGAGCTCTGGATAAGCTACTGGGGAGAGAGCTGGAGGGTGGGGAGTTCATCCCTGATCTTAGGGACCAAGGCAGCTAGACAGTGGGGTCCCACTTCTGCGAAAGGTACTAGACAGGGAGTCTGTATCCCAGGAGTGAGCCTGTGAGACCAGAGAGGATGGCTGGATTCTGTTCGGACTGTATAGAACCACACAAAATTCAGTGGGGGCAGCTTGACCACATCTATGATGCATGGACTGGGGGAGAATAATTACAGTGGCAGTCACTGAAGAAAGGTGAGAACGTGAGTGAACTGGTTTTGGGTGCTGGGGGTGGGGGCGGGAGCTGTATGTTAGAGAGGCGAGGGGTGGGGACATCTGAAGGGAAGAAGATAGAGAAGAAAAGAGAGTGTGTTATTGGAGGACATCATTGGCAGTGGAAAGAAAGAGTCATGTTTTCCTCTCTGTAGAAGAAGAGATTTTACCAGGAGCTGGTAGAGCTTTCCATAAGTGCTGCTAGAGGGCTCAGAAGAGTATTGCCTAATCAGCGAGCTGAGAGGAGGCGGTGGGAAATGGATGGCATGGCAGTACTTTCTCATAGCAAGAGGCCTGTGGCCTAAAAAACAGAGGATCTGCACTGATAAGCAGGAAGTGAATCTTTCTGATGTGGACTGTAGGGATTGCATGTGTGTTGATCTCTAGATTTGCACATATTTAGTAAGTGTCCCTGTAAGGGAAAGCAGTCTGTTGCCCACCAAGAGTTGTCTCTCGGGTTTTCTGTGCCCTAAGCAAAAGAGTAAAGTGTCCTCCTTCTGATAATCTACAGTCACTAAATGTTTTGCTGCTGTAGACAATTGCTTGTGTAGTCATCCCTAACAAGCACTAGATGCTCATGCCTATTTGTTTGGAAGCAGGCTGACTACAGAATCCCTATTGCTAGCTCATTCATGGATGTGTGTGTGTGACCAGCATATTTGAGTGTTACTTAAATCTTCTGCCAATCAAATGATCAGAACATTCTGAAAGTGTTTTACAGAAGATCAGTAAATTGCTGCTATTTTATTGTTAACAACATTTTGTTATGTACGAGCCCACAAATTTTCCTTTGATACCATCACAAATACAAGAGACAAGAACTAATCAAAAAGAGGAATTCTTTTTTATATAATTCATCAAGGAAGAGAGAACATTAAATAAACTAATCAAAAAATAAATCATATGGCAGAAAGCCATTTGAATTTGATTCTAGTAAAAAAAAATCACTTATTTCTGTTAGAAATGTTTAATGTTTAATGTTATTTTCAGCATACAAGTGACCCAGAGGAGGAGTAAATATACACAGACACACCATACTAGATTCATAAAGGGTACCCAAGTGTAACTTTTGGATGCATGCTGCCTAACTTGGGATTGTGAATTCCACTAGGCACCCAAGGTCCCTATACAACGCATAGGGAGAGTTAGATGCCTAAAGATGGGATTCACAGGAGCCTGCATGGTGAGAGGGGAATCACTTAAGCTAGTCAGTTGGAACTGCAGCTGAGAGGAAAGTGACCTTAGCACTGCCCCTCAAAAGGAAGCTAGGTGCCTAACTCTGGACTAGAGGCAGATCCCAATCATTGCTCAAGATTCACAGCTATGGATCTTCTCCTGAACTTGGGCACTGAAGCCAGGTCAGCCCTTTCTCAAGAAAAAAAAAAGGGGGGGGGGGCAGGGAGGTGCTGCTTCTCCCATTTTTGGTCCAAATCCCTCTGCTGCCCACTTTGTAGCAGGGACTTCCCAGGTGAGTAGCCTAGCCACGGCATTATGGGGTGATTCTCTCTCAGAGCCAGTGATTATGGAAGTATTTCCTATGAAGTGAAACAGTTTTGGCAGGAGAGTGTGAGAGCCATCCTAAAATACCCTTGCATAGCCCAGTGGTTAGGGCACACCCCTAGGAGGTGGAAGACCTGGTTTCAACTCCTTGCTTTGCATCGGATAGAGAGGAGGGATTTGAACCTTGTCTCTTACATCCTGAGTGAATGCTCTAATCCAGCAGTTCTCAAACTGTGGGTCGGGACCCCAAAGTGGATCACAACCAGTAGCGTAGCTACAGGGGGGAGCAGGGCAGCGGCCACCCCCCCACTGAGCAGAAGTAGCACCTTTTTAATTCTTTGGTGCCTTTTAAATTTTTACTCACCCGGTGGCACGCTGGGTCCGGGGCGGCGGCGCGCCGGGTCCTTCACTCGCTCCGCTCTTGGGCGGCATTGCGGTGGCAGGTCCTTCAGTGCCGCCGAAGACCGGAGCGAGTGAAGGACCCGACGTCGAAGCACTGCTGAAGACCCAGAGCGCCGCCTGCCCTTCTGCCCAAGACCTGGAGCACTGCCAGGTGAGTACTAGTGAGTGGCGCCTTTTTTTTTTCTTTTTTTTTTTAAAAACTCCGCTCCCCGTTTTCTCCATCTGGCTACACCACTGGTCACAACCGCATTTTAATGGGGTCGCCTGGGCTGGGTTAGACTTTCTGGGGCCCAGGGCTGAAGCCCAAGCCTGAACCCCACTGCCTAGCAGGGCCAATTGGGGGAGGAGGAGGGCAGGAGAGCCATTTGGTGTGGGCATCAAGCTCAAAAGGGGGCCTCAAATTTAGACACGTGTTAATTTTTTGGCATTTGATAAGTTTTGCAACTTGTTTTTATGCACATCCCTATCAGCAAATAAGAGATGTGATTTGGTAAAAGATAATTTTTTTGTTAACTGATTTAGATTTTGTCATATTAAAGAGTTAAAAATTTTCATGCATACTACTAAAAATATATCTGTTCTGAAGGCACAAGTTTAGACCATGATGAACATGTCCTCTCAGATCGGCTGATTATATAAACAAACCACTACTAGTGGCTAGTGCTGGATCAAGTGCGTGTTGAAAGATAGAGAATTGTTACATTTTAGCGTCTTTATCGTTTTACATCTAGTTGACTAAGGAATTATTTATGTGTGAGAATTCCTCATTATCATCTTCATATGGTTGCTAAAAGAGGTGACTGGTTCGTTGGTTGGTTGGGCCCTAGCTTGGCCATCATCACAGGCTTTAGTAGTCTATAGGCCCAGATTCAAGGTGAAAATTTGTGAGGATAATCTTGTACAGTGAGTTTTGTGAGGACACACGTTTGACATATTTGGACATTATCCCTCAGTCTGTATCCGTGTTTTTACTCATACATTCTAATCCTCCCTCCCTTTACCTCTCTCTCAAATTCCTTTGTCTTCAGCTCAGCCTGTTATATTATACCTTGTGGGCTTGAGTTTTGATTCAGTGATAAGGAAAATAACCTGTCTGACTGTTTCATTTTATGTTCTTTAGTATTCCTTCATTTTAAGTCTTTTCAGCATTTGTGTACCTGTTTACAGTAGAAGATTTCAAGTGTAGATAAACTACTTATTTACAGCAGAATATTTCAAGTGTGGATAGGCTACATATTAACCAGATAGATCACTATGAAGGGGAGATTTGAAAGTGGTGCAAGCAAGAGACAGCGAAAACAACTGAGTGAAGCAGCAGCTAAGAGCTCAAAGCCAATAACGTCATTTCTCAAACACTGGAAAACATACCTTACCCAACAAACAATGCTACAGATAATGATAAAACTCTGCAACTACAACAGGTGATATTTCAATGGCAATACCTGAACATGAGAATAGTAGTCAAGAAGGAGATGTGCCAACGGTAACAGATGCAGCAGAAGATCCTGTGTATGATCAAGAAACTCAACAGCAACAGGAAGATGTAGATCTTACACAGCAAGAGCAATTCATGAATATTACAGGTTTGACTGTGACGGACATTGGAATTATTGACAAGAGCAATGCTTCCCAAATGCAATCTTTACTTCAAATTAGTTGTTTTGAAATTCCAAGTAACATTCCATGAGACGCTGATAATCATGCCTTCCCTACTCGTCTGCTGACAAAAAAAAAACAAAACACAAAAACAAAACTCTTCCAAATCGTGAGACCTGCACAAGAGACTGGTTATGCTGCGTTACCTGCGGTTCTTTCAACCCAAAGCTCTTTGTAACTTTTACTCTGTGCGAGGCAGTGTCAGGAAATAAATCAGGGTAGACATGGCTATCCAACAGATAGATGGCTGGCACAAACAGGACAACACAAGAGTGCTTTCACTTAAAGCTAAACTTTACTTAGTCTCAAGCACTTATATACAGGTCTGCAACAGGTTAGTAAGACACCCTCAACCCTTGAGAATTACCAAAGCTGAGTGTGGCTCTTGAGTGGCACAATGGCAGCCCGTCTGCTAGTGGGAAACCAAGATGCATCCAGAGGGAGAGTCCAGTCCTGAAGAGTCCCCCACCTCAAACTTTTCCCCCTTATTTATACATTAGTAACAGAATGACGTCCCTTAAAGCAAACTTGTTAAGTAAGCAGTTTCAATGGTCAAGTGAGAGGTTCCTTCTGATTGATTAACCAGGTATGGGTTTTTCCCAGAGTTTGCAGCCTTGAGGCCCCAATAGACATTCCTGGGGCACATCCTGCTCTTTAAGATGCATATATCAGCAACTTCAACACAATTCTTATCAGGAAGGACGCGGGGTTAAGCTGCCCTCTCTGTGGCACCCAGAACCCCCTTCTGCCTTGGTTAAGTTAAGCCTGCTGACTTGGCTGCTTTTAGCAATAAGCCATAGTGGTTTCAGGCACTTTACTGGTTTGCCAAAGTCTCCCCGTACAGCTGGAGTACGGAAAAACAATCTCTGTACTGTGCACACTGCTTCATTTTGAACAAAAAAGTGCTGCAAATGCATCAGTTCTCTCTGATCAATCAGGATGGAGTATCAACAGAGGTTGGAGGAAGTTGAAAGACTGAATGCCATCACGAGAGCTCAGCATCACACAAAGAAAACTATGTTGCATGGAAAATCAGCCAGTAGGGCAGCATCAGCTGAAAGTTCAGCTGAGAATTTACTCTTAACTGAACTCTCTACAGAAACTAACTGGAAAAAACTTCTTGAGCGCAGCCTGACGGTCATCCTTTTTCTTTCTGAGTGAGGATTGGCTTTCTTTGGTTCTAGTCAACGTATTGGTGATCGTGCAAATGGAAACTTTCTAGACATAGCTGAGCTCCTCAGCAAATATGACCCATTTTTATTGGAGCATGTTAAATGTGTTTGAGAATTGCAAGAGAGTCAAAAGTGCATGCAAGTCTATTATCTCTCCACACGCATACAAAACAAGTTTATTGAGCTATGTGGGTCATTTGTACAAACAATTCTTGAAGAGATTTGAAATGCCAAGTATTTTTCAATAATTGTTGATGCCATTCCAGATTGTTCTCACAAGGAACAGACTACTATGGTTATTTGATATGTTAAGATTGTAGGCAGCTCAAAATTTTCAATTGAAGAAAGGTTTATTTTGTTTGATAATTTCATGAGAAAAACTGGAAAAGAAATTGCTGATCAAGTACTAGCAATTCTAGAAGGTTTTAAGTTAGATTTTCAAGTCTGCATTGATCAAGCCTATGACAATGGACCTAATATGGCTGGGAAGTACAAAGGTGTACAAGCAGTTCTGCTTGAGCATAATTCAGACTGTATTTTCTCCAGCTTTGGAAACCACACACTAAACCTTGTAAGTGTTGACTGTGCTGAATCATGCAAGGAGGCAACTAGTTACTTTGGAGCTGTTGAGCAAATGTACAATCTCTTCAGGAGCAGTCCACAAAGATGGGAAATTCTAAAGCAATATCTTCCTGTTTCACTGCATGGGATGTCCAAAACTAGATGGTCTGCATGGATTGATGGTGTTCAACCAGTTGCTCAGCATTTGAATTCAGTGAGAAAGGCTTTAAATGAGCTTTAATCTCTCAATCTCACTGCACAGGATCGAACTGAGTTCAGTCTATTCAGAAGCACATGTCCAAATTTGAATGCATTCTGACGTCATCTTTGTGGATGAAGCTGCTTACAATGATCCACCAAACTAATCTGGTAATTGAAGCAACAATTCTACACTTGATGTAGAGAGGGACAACATTGAAAGTTTTATCAATGACATTCAACAGATTTGTGAACAATGGGATGCGATCCTGACTGAGTCCAAATTAGTAGCACAGAATATTGGCATTTCATCTGAGTTCTCCACCAATCACAACTTACCTACTGAATCCAATGCCGAGCAGCATTATAGGGTCAATGTCTTCCTTGTCATCATTGCATAATGACAGGTTTCAGAGTAGCAGCCGTGTTAGTCTGTATCCGCAAAAAGAAAAGGAGGACTTGTAGCACCTTAGAGACTAACCAATTTATTTGAGCATAAGCTTTCGTGAGCTACAGCTCACTTCATCGGATGTGAGCTGTAGCTCACGAAAGCTTATGCTCAAATAAATTTGTTAGTCTCTAAGGTGCCACAAGTCCTCCTTTTCTTGTCATCATTGACTCTATTCAGTCAGGTCTTACACATTGATCTGAGTCACTTGCAACTAATTTGTACCCTTTTTGGGTTTCTTTGGCAGTTCAACAGACTGAGTAATGAAGATCTACTTTCTGCAGCTGAAAAGTTTCAGCAACAGTACAACAAAGAAATCTCAAAAGATCTCAATGATGAGGTCATCTTCCTCAAACAAATGTATTCCATGAACTTTAAATTGGATTGCAAGCCAAAGGAATTGCTTCAAGAAATACTTGAACTTGGACTCTCTGGAGTGTTTCCTAATATCACAATTGCACTGTGTATTTTTTGTCAGTTTGCCTGCATCAGTGGCTTCAGGTGAATGGACCTTAAACATGTTTAAGCAGGTAAAGAACTATCACTGTTCAACTATGGGACAAGAGCGTTGAAGGGGCTCGCCATGCTTAATATCAGCTGTGACATTGCACCAAAGCTAGATTTTTCCTCAATAATTAGTGCATTGACTTGCACAGAAAAAGGCTAGAAAAGCATTTGTTAAATAAAAAAATTGAAATTATGCCTCACTTATTTTTTTCAGATGTCATCATTTTTTATTTTTATTAAGGCTAGGGGCCTCAAAAGCGGCTTCGGCCTATCTGGACCTCTGAGAGGGCCTGCTGCCTGGGGATGAAGGGCTTCAGCTCTGGGTGGAGGGGCTCAGGCTTCAGCTTCATCCCTGGGCAGTGGGGCTCAGATTACAGGCTCCCTGCCAGAGGCTGAAGCCCTTGGGCTTCGGCTTTGAGCTCCACCACCGTGGGTGCGGGGGCCGAGCTTTGGCTCCCCCACCTGGGGTGGTGAGGCTCAGGCTTCTTTTCCTCCTTCTGGGGTCATGTAGTAATTTTTGTTCTCAGACGGGGGTCGTGGTCCAATGAAGTTTTAGAACCACTGATCTTATCATTGGACTGGGGGGGGCGCGGAGGGGCAGGCTGATCCAGTAGGTGGCTTCTCAGCATGCGTATCAGATTGGGCCAAGCAGGCAAGGTAGGCAGGGAAATTCTGATGAGGTGGTAAAGCTTTCCGTAGAAATGGTTACTGGATTATTTTTTTTTTTAAACACTAGCAAAAAATTTCATTTTTCATACCTCATTCTTGAAAACAGCTGAATTGTTTTTGCTAAAAACTTTCTAAAAATATTTCAGCCTGAGGAAGACACCTGGCATGGAAATTTCAGCCCAAAGCATTAAAGTTTGGCAAAGTTAAAACTAAATGTGAACAGGGACTTATAACAGAAAGTGTTAGGCAACCTTAACTATAGTCCTTAACTATAGCAGTGGTGTCCAGAGGCCCCTATAAGGAATGAGTTCTCCTATTTCTAGATATTGTACAAACACACAGGGAGATATAGAGATCCAAACCTAAGTCAATCACAGTAAGTTTTATGTTGAGAACTACCAAACAGCTGCAATGCAATTAATGTTGTGTTGTGCATTCATAGGTTCAGAACTGCCATGTTGCAGTTATCTCAGATAGTGTGCTGTTTTAAATACTGACCATATAGGCAGCCATAACCTAAGCATTAGAGTTAAGGAAAACGTGAAACCTCTCAGCCAAGTGCGGCTGTTAATCTAGTACTACTATGATTTTGCTTTTTGATCCTGTAACATGTAAATTGTTGATATTACAGTAGTGCCTTGAGGGCAAGGCTCCATTGTGTAACGCACTGTACATACCCATAGTAGGAGACAATCCTGTCCCAAAGAGTTTTGGCCCAGATTTTTAAAAGGTATTTAGGCATTGTGACAACACCCAACTGATTTAGGAGCCTAAATATAATTGGCAAAAGGGATTTAGGCACTTAGGAGCCTAAGTGCCTAAATCCCTTTTGCCAATGATATTTAGGCTCCTAAATCAGTTGGGTGCTGTGGTCCTCAGTGTTGCAACACCTAATACCTTTAAAAATCCAGGCCTTACAGTCGAAATAAACCAAGGCAAGGCATAGAGAAGTGAAGTTAATTGCCCAAGATAACACAGGAGATCAGTGGTAGAGTCAGGAATAGGTCCAACTTCCAGTCCAGTCCACTATGTTACATGTTGCTGTTTTATCCTTGAGCTTCCTCAGCAATTAATGGTAGTCATAATTTCCTTAGTGCCATGGGAACAAGTTTTACATTTTCAATCCTTCAAAACAGATTTAATTACTTACCTTTCAAAGATTTTCCTTAGCTTTAATGTTTGTCTTATGTCCCTCCGCTAACATGTTATGACTGGAATGCTATAGAAGAGATTATACTAGGGCAGGGGTTCTCAAACTTCATTACACCGTGACCCCCTTCCAAAACCAAAAATTACTACATGACCCCAGGAGGGAGTGGGGGAAAGCCCGAGCCCTGCCACCCTGGGTTGGGGGAGAGGAGGAGCGGGGCCAAAGCCTGAGCCCCACCGCCCCTGGCAGGGGGTCAAAGCTGAAGCAGGGCTCTAACCTGAGCCCTGCCACCCAGGGCTGAAGCCTTCAGGCTTCGGCATCAACCATGAGCCCCAGCAAGTCTTAAGCCAGCCCTGGCAACCCCATTAAAATGGGATTGGGACCACTTTGGGGACACCTGTACTAGGGATTTGAACAGTGGCAATAAGCACTGTATAAAATGCCCAAAAACAAAAAAGAGAGATCCAAATATTAGAGAGAGTATAGAAACGGTTGAAAAATGACTGGGGGAAAAGCCCTTTTCTTCACAGCTTATCTGACCTGAACCCCTGAAACATTATCCTATCTGTAATATATGACTTTCCCTCCAGATTTGCTGCATGCTCTTTTTCCCCCAAGAAGAAATGGATATAGAAACTGAAGTGGTTCTGAAAAGACCTAGACTGATCAACTTCATTTTTGGTGCTACATGCTATGCAAAATGTGCTCTGTCAGAGTGGTCTTTTAGGTCCCATCTCTTGCCTGTACCTAGTTTACACCCAAGTCACATGACCAAAAACAGGCAAGGTCTGATTGAAGGTGTCAGGTGACAGATCATGTGATAGATATATAAGCTCCTTGCTCAGCATAGGAGAATATGGGGTTGAGACAACACTTGTGAAAGTTTGTCTGTTGGGGAGCCAGGACAGAAGCCTTGGGGGTAGCTGGTTGTTAGTAATTTCTCCAGGTAGGGAGCTTAGGAAAGGTTTAGAGACCCTAGACTTGTGGTTAAAATTTCCTCAGTTATCTAGGATAACTGCAATCTGGGAGGGCTTGAGAAAGAAGACCTAGAGACAAGCTAAAGAAAGATTTTTGGGAGAAGTTTGTTTGCTGGGGAGCCAGAGGAAAAAGCCAGATTAGAAACAGATACCAAGGAAAAGGTGGAGAAGAGCAGTTTTTGATTTATGGTAGAGGGCTACCCCACAACTTCAAGTCCTGGGCGTTTACAGTAGAGGGAGGCCAGGGCCTAAAATTACATCTAGAGAGGTAGCATGGAATGCTCTGCAGTGAGGGACCTAAGATTGTTCAGCTTGAGGAGGTCAAAAAAATACTGAATTGGCATTTAGGAATTTTGAACATGGAGAATTGGGCATAGCTATCCACTTAAACTTTCTGTTGCCTTGAAAAAGAAAAAAAGCACCAGTTTAACCTATCTGCTACAAAGAAAACTGAGAAAGATGACAAATCTCCATCCTCGACCAGGTAAGCACTAGTTTGCTGTTTACCTTTCCTCCCTCCACCTCACCTCACCTCCCTGCGTCTGCGGCATCCACAGTTGGATCTTGTCTTAAGCTGAAGTTGTGAGCTCTTTAGGGGCACGGACAGTCTGCCTGCAACATGTTTTTACAGTGCATAGAACAAAGGACATCATGTTCCTTGGTTACAGCCCCTAGATGCTACCAGAGTACAATTAAATTTACAAGACTGTGCTAAACCTGTTGTTTGGAAGTCTCTCTACAGTGTGAGGAACAAGAAAATGTGCCTTAGTCTTGTCTTACAGGGGTCACTACTAGGTGGGAGAGTGCAGGTCAGTTTCCATGCCTGTTCAGTTGTTAGCTTTTCTGCTGTGACAGCCAGCCAATTAGTGCAAAATGCATTGGTGGTTTCCACTTGTGATACCACTGATAACTGACAAGCCTTTGTATATACTAGAATACAGTACAGATGAAAATACTTTTTCGTAACTCAGTGTATTGTCATGTCTGTATTTGGTATCCCATAGACCGTGTGTCTAACAATCTTTCACATGCTGAGAAAAATCTATTTGAAAACGCTCTATCTTCAAGGATAGAAAATGGTATAAATCCTGACTTTTTTTTGTTTAGACTATAATCTGGTTTTCCAGAGCAGACTCTCTGCAACCAATTTCTTCACTGAAACAACATATGTAATTTCCCCTTTAAAAAGAAACACACATCAAGAGGTGCTGTGATTGGGAAGACAGCTTTTTAATGGTGCTGTAGAATAGAATAAACTTTGTACTTGCCACAGATTAGTATTTAAATATCTTGCTTGGATGTATTCACAGGTAATTACAAAAAACAACCACCCCCAGCCACCATAACCTTTAATTAGATACCACTTTCAGAATTAAAAGTTATTTTGCCTCAACTCCATGAATATAGCCTTTTTTTGGGGAACTTTATCACCCCCAGTTGAACAGTTGCCTCTACACACAAAATAGATTCTGCCTCCCATCTGTACAAAAACACAGGAGACTTCATGAAGCAACACATGGTTTGCTTGTTTTTCTAGTGAAAAGTGTCATCTTAATTCTCTCACTCTCTCTCTCTCTCACACACACACCCCCACCCACCCACCAAGCAGAGTTAGGAAGAAAGAATGTGTTTAAACCCTGGATTTGTGCGGGAAATGGCCCACCTTGATTATCATACACATTGTAAGGAGAGTGATCACTTTAGATAAGCTATTACCAGCAGGAGAGTGGGGTGGGGGGAGAGAAAACCTTTTGTAGTGGTAAACACCCATTTTTTCATGCTTTGTGTGTATAAAAAGATCTTCTATACTTTCCACAGTATGCATCCGATGAAGTGAGCTGTAGCTCACGAAAGCTTATGCTCAAATAAATTGGTTAGTCTCTAAGGTGCCACAAGTACTCCTTTTCTTTTTGTGTTTATTGAGGTTTGCTTTTCAAAAGCAAGTGTCCTTCAGTAGCTAACAAGTGTTTGAATTTGATATTTATCTTCATGTTTATTTCATGCTATAACTAGATATTACAGCATTTAGTTCTAGATCCTGCAAGGACTTAACTACATGCTAAAGTCTGGTCTAATGAAGTCAATGGGGCTACTTACAGGTTGTAAGCATGTCTTTAAGCTTAAGGGAAAGATCCTCAGTTGGTGTAAATTGTTATAGGCCTACTGAATTAAATGGCCCAATGACAATTTCCACTACCTAAGGATTGTCCCTTAAGTTTTTGCAGGAGCAGGACTAAGCTTGTCTACACTGCTGATTAGCTCAGCAAGCTGTGGTGTGAATGTACAGGGCACTTGCCTGCTATGCATTAACTGATCATGTGGACTCCGCTTACAGTAGCATGCTTTGATTTATTGCTATTTCAAACTGCAATATATCAGTGTATATGAAGATTTTAATGTGCAGTGAGGATGGTCCACATGGCAAATTTAGCATGCAATAAGCTAGAGTGCTGTACATTCACACACTAGCTTGCTGAGCATTAAGTCTGTGTGAGGAGGCCCTTGGAGAGCAAGTTCTTTGAAGCAGGACCATCTCTTCATACCTCTGTGTCAAGCACCTATCATGTTTTGGGCACGCTACTGTATCTACTTACCATTTCAAGTGAGTGCTATGGTTTGAGCCGGTGAATCTTTCATTGAAAGCCTCTTAAATTAAAACTGGCTTTTTGACAATGAAAAAATCAATTTTTTATTTTGCTAATGAAAACTGGACATCTTTGGTTACCTTTTTAGTTTTCAAAAAACTAAAAATTCTTCCAAGGCAGTTCTAGAAAAGCAAGTACATTTTTTGGCTTTTGTTTTTCAGTGAGAAAGCTTTACTGACCATACCAAAAACATTTGCAGAAAGCTAGGGATTTTTGCCCCCCCCCTCCAAATTTGCATTTTTAATTAACTCTAGTTAGGTTACTGGGTTAAAACTCACTGAAGTGGCTTTATCCTGATAGAGGTATTGGGCTTCAGTGGAATTATTCTTACATCAATGTAACAGAGTAGAAATAGGCCTCCTGTGTGTCTGGCCCGTTTTACTAGTAGCAATGGAATGATTTCTCCACTTGCTCTCCTGATCCCTTTTCCCCTCAAAAAAAAAAAAAAGAGGTTGGAAAAAAAAATCTTTGTGCAGATTCAATTTGTATGGAATTTTCCTTTAAAACGTTTGGAATGAAATTTACTGTTCTTAAAAAGCAAACGATTAACAGCACAAAATGGGGTATTAGAGAAGGTGACTGAAACCTTGCCATTTGTGACCTGAGCTAGGAAATAAAAGGCAAACATATCTCACTACACCACCCCGCCCCCAAGTCTCCTCATGTTTCTCACACACAACTAAAAGTGCCCACTAGGCTTTTGGATCTGAACCTTGACAGTCTGTTATTCTGAAACATGACCAACTTATTTTACCTAGTTTTACGGAAGTTAATGGAGACAGAAATAAGCTCTTATGATGTCTCTTTATCCTGTGAAGCTTTCTGCAACTGTTTATCTTGACATTCTGGAAAGTGACTGTGCTTCATCATCCAGTTATGAAAACAGATATAAGAGTAGCACTATGCCTTACTACTAGGTGCATCAGCTTAGGGCAAAAAGTTGATTGCTTCTCGCTGGGAAACCTGACTTTAAATGAGAAAAATACTTGATGTTCATGCATGCCCCTCTGGTTTCCTGCATTCATGTCCATCTTAGTTTGGCACTGTGCGTATTAGTTGGTTGGATCATCTCACTTTGGTCAAGATGCCAAGCACTAACTGCTTTATATGGGCACTCTGCATAATCAGGCAAGTGGCATCATTTGCAGCTGGAATGCTCTTCTCAGTGACATACTTGAAGCATTGGTGACTCATGCCTCTTAACAATTGAGTACCCCTGTTTGTGTGCCCAAAAAGCAAAAAGAGCCCCTTCATGGTGGATAAAAGGAAGACATGGAAAACAAGAGAATTTTTGGCTGCCAAAAAAGGCTGGTTGTAGTGCAGCTGGCAATTTGGACAACTTACAATATATTCAGTAGGAAAATACTGTTTATACTGCAGCAACAGAGAAACTAAACCACCCAAGACTGAGGTTGTGCCCTTGATTTGAGAAGTTGGCTGCTGTCTGTATAAAGGCATAGAGTGGAAGAGGTACAACTTTGTACTAGTCTACGTGGTTCTATCAAAAGCTAAAGTCTCTGTGCCACAGGAATAGTGTGGAAGGGCTATCCACTCCTCCTGAATTAGGGTGTGGCTTTACACCCTATAGGAGCTTGCCCAGAGTCCACAGCCAAAAACTATTGAACTCTGACTCTTTCTTCCTCGCAGAATAGAATCCTAAAATATAGCAGTAGTAAAGTGTGTGAGATAGTATGCAAAAAAAAAAAAAAACAGATGAGAATGCTTAATATACTAAATCATGACATCACCAGAAACTCGATCATGAGTGTGTCCTAAATAATGTACAATTAAAACCCATTTAACTGTTAAGGATAGGTGCTATGTTCCCAGTGCTGCTCTGAGCCTCTGCCCAGGCTAGTTTTTTTTTTTGGTCCCAAGTTCCTTTCTAAATGTTAACACATGTGTATTTAAAAGCATTTGTTGTTTTGTTCAACTTCTAGGAGGAAACTAAATGACATGGAGACAGTGTAAGACAAGAACAGTGAAATTTTAAATATTGTCATTGTTGGTATGATGACCTCCTGGGGTCCTTGTGGCAGATAATGAGGTATGAACAACTGGATCATGTTTTTCCTACATAGTTAAGCACTAAATCCAAGATCTGTTGCTGACAATAGCCCATGAGGATATGAACTTAGAAAGCATAAGATTCAATTCTCAGGGGATATTTATAACAAAAATAGGCAAATACTGCTGCATCTACCAAAAACTCTTCTACAGAGAGTCTAACTATCATGTGTACTTTCACATATTTCCAATCCAAATATAGCATACTGGGTGCTAAGGTCATGTAATGTCATGTTCTGTTATATACTTTCCAGTTACATCAATTCTTGGAATTCTAAAGAGTGAAAAGAATAAACTCTTGTTCTGTATACATCTCAATGTGAAACAGTACCTCCTGTACCTGGTACAAACACCCACTCCCCTACCAACCATCAAAGGTCCTTCCCTCCTCTACACAATCTGTTGTGCAGAATGAGATAACTGTTCCCTATCCATCCTCTGTGGCCCATCTCCTCTCAGCTGAGAGCATCACACATGTCTGTACTAGCTTGCCGCACTTCATGGAACCAGTTCTGGGCTCTCGGCTAGTAAGACTACAGCCCTAGCTGCTGTTGCTCTGCATGAAGCAGCAAACACTTGCACCTGGTAACAAGGGGAGGCAAGATCAAAATCACTGGTGATCTGAGATGCTGTCAGAAAGGGAGATGGAATATTATGACTGGTTCTCTGCAGTCCGATCAGGGCCTCTTCCACAGTTGTCACAGGCCACGTATGCTTAAAATCCTCTAACCAACAAGAGCGATCAGTCCTGATTTGCATGGGAGAAGGTGGGGCAGCAGAAAATAGAGACAAGAAATGTATATTTTCACCTCTATGCAATTATTTGTGTTCTAGCTCAGTAACCTAGCAATAGACATATTGAATTGGCTGTGCTGGAAATAAATGTGTAAAACCTAATCATGGATAATAAATCTCTTTAATTCTGCATAATCACTTGCAGTATAGGTTGCAGAATGTGGCTTCTCATCTGTTGAGCAAGGTTAGCCAAAAGGGTGACTTGCTGAATGCAAGGCAAGGCTTTGACTTGGATATCTGAAGCTGTACAAAGACTGGATCCTAGTTATCTCAAATTGCCTACTTTGCCTCTCCATGTATTATACTAGCTAATCAACAGAAAAGTCCATTTCCCCCTCATCTGGAATTTGTTGCTAGTTGTGTGGTTTACTGAAGCCCATGTTTAAAACAACAAGCAGCTATCCCTTTAAAATCCTAGGGGTTTCCTGGTTGCAGGCTAGTAGACTCCGAGGAAAGCGTGCAATCTGTGTCCTCAGTCTGCAAAGAGCCAGTCTTCAAGATGTCTGAGTAGAGTATGCTGGGATGAGTAGTGCCTGTCTGCATTAGGAAGTGGCCTGCTTTGTGTCTCTCTGGTTTTGGTTCTTGTGTACTAGGAAGGGTTCTAGATTCTAAGAAATAAAGTAGTGTTATATACAATCCTCCAGAAAGATTTAAAAACGATAAACGCTCTACCTTTTCTGTATATATGCTGTGAAACATAATACTGGTTTGATGGTATCCCTGCTCATCTAACACAGTCCGGGCTTTAAACTATATAGCGTAAGGCATCCCAAAGTTTCTTAAAAATTATATTTTCTGTAGATTGTTTTTACACATGGGAACAATTAAAATGTTTACATCTGTTTACATTACTACATCTGCATTAACATGTTTTACTTTTTTATATTTTCAGATCAACAAATTTAAATGACAATAGCAGATTGTGTGTGTCAAGGTTCCTCCCCCACTCTGAACTCTAGGGTACAGATGTGGGGACCTGCATGAAAAATCTCCTAAGCTTATCTTTACCAGCTTAGGTCAAAACTTCCCCAAGGTACAAAGTATTCCACCCGTGGTCCTTGGAATGGCCGCTACCACCACCAAACTAATACTGGTTACTGGGGAAGAGCTGTTTGGACGCGTCTTTCCCCCCAAAATACTTCCCAAAACCTTGCACCCCACTTCCTGGACAAGGTTTGGTAAAAAAGCCTCACCAATTTGCCTAGGTGACTACAGACCCAGACCCTTGGATCTTAAGAACAATGAACAGTCCTCCCAACACTTGCACCCCCCCTTTCCTGGGAAATGTTGGATAAAAAGCCTCACCAATTTGCATAGGTGACCACAGACCCAAACCCTTGGATCTGAGAACAATGAAAAAGCATTCAGTTTTTTACATGAAAACTTTTAATAGAAAATAGAAGTAAATAGAAATAAAGAAATCCCCCCTGTAAAATCAGGATGGTAGATATCTTACAGGGTAATTAGATTCAAAAACATAGAGAACCCCTCTAGGCAAAACCTTAAGTTACAAAAAAGATACACAGACAGAAATAGTTATTCTATTCAGCACAATTCTTTTCTCAGCCATTTAAAGAAATCATAATCTAACACATACCTAGCTAGATTACTTACTAAAAGTTCTAAGACTCCATTCCTGGTCTATCCCTGGCAAAGACCAGCATACAGACAGACACAGACCCTTTGTTTCTCTCCCTCCTCCCAGCTTTTGAAAGTATCTTGTCTCCTCATTGGTCATTTTGGTCAGGTGCCAGCGAGGTTACCTTTAGCTTCTTAACCCTTTACAGGTGAGAGGAGCTTTCCCCTGGCCAGGAGGGATTTCAAAGGGGTTTACCCTTCCTTTTATATTTATGACAGTGTGAGAATGTAACACTTGAGAAGTATAAGACTGACAGCTTTGGAGAGTGGAAATCCTCTAGTTATCCATAAAAATTGCTGTAGTCTATGCTGTGGTAATTTAAACGTCCCACACCATCCTGTCAGTTGTGCTGTATGTTGCTGCGTAACTACAAAAAGTGATGCTGTCAATCTGTGCCAGAAGAGTACCCAGAAGTCACCTACTACAGGACAGGCCTAACAAAGAAAATAACAGAAAGCCACTAGCCGTCACCTTCAGCCCCCAACTAAAACCCCTCCAACGCATCATCAAGGGTCTACAACCTACCCTGAAGGACGACCCATCACTCTCACAAATCTTGGGAGACAGGCCAGTCCTTGCCTACAGACAGCCCCGCAACCTGAAGCAAATACTCACCAGCAACCACATACCACACAACAGAACCACTAACCCAGGAACCTATCCTTGCAACAAAGCCTGTTGCCAACTGTGCCCACATATCTATTCCGGGGACACCATCACAGGGTCTAAGAACATCAGCCACACTATCAGCGGCTCATTCACCTGCACATCTACCAATGTGATATATGCCATCATGTGCCAGCAATGCCCCTTTGCCATGTACATTGGTCAAACTGGACAGTCTCTACGTAAAAGAATAAATGGACACAAATCAGACGTCAAGAATTATAACATTCATAAACCAATCGGAGAACACTTCAATCTCTCTGATCATGCGATTACAGACATGAAAGTTGCGATATTACAACAGAAAAACTTCAGAAACAGACTCCAATGAGAGACTGCTGAATTGGAATTAATTTGCAAATTGGATACAATTAACTTAGGTTACTTTTTATAATGACTCAACCACTCCCAGTCTCTATTCAAGCCTATTTCCCCTTGTTTGTTCTTCCCCCCCCCCCACACTGTTCCTCAGATGTTCTTGTTAAACCCTGGATTTGTGCTGAAAATGGCCCACCTTGATTATCATTATGCATTGTAAGGAGAGTGATCACTTTAGATAAGCTAGTACCAGCAGGAGAGTGGGGTGGAGGGAGAGAAAACCTTTTGTAGTGATAAACACCCATTTTTTCATGGTTTGTGTGTATAAAAACATCCTCACTATTTTCTACTTTATGCATCCGATGAAGTGAGCTGTTGCTCATGAAAGCTTATGCTCAAATAAATTGGTTAGTCTCTAAGGTGCCACAAGTACTCCTTTTCTTTTTGCGAATACAGCCTAACATGGCTGTTACTCTGAATCCAGTTTAGATACAGAATGTTAGAGAAAGTCCCTGAATGGTTATCTTTTCTCTCATGGAGCTTCTTCCCTTCTTTATGTTGCTGAATCCTGAAATTATTAATGTGGATTGATATCAGTTATATGATTAAGATATGCCTTGTGTCTGAGGAAAAACACAACATGATTTACTTGAACACTGATCTAGAGGAGCTCTGGAGGAACTCCACATTCCTGTGGAGAGAGAGAGAGGGGAATGCTGGTGTTCAAAATATTTTCAAGTGTGAGAATTGCCTTGGAAGGTGCCAGTTTCTTCAGCCCTTCACTTTCCTTTGGCCCTATCCAATGACTCTTGCTGCTATCAGACATTCCTATCATACACTCAAAACATTATTAGTGCTGCTTCTGGTTCCAAGCTTTGGCTATCAAAGAAGACTTCTTCCCACTGCCTTAGGACTGTCTCCATAAGGGTCATCATGACCTATTCAATCTTGGCTTTTCTGTAGAGATTGCTACTTTCTTCAACTTAGTCATTTTACAATATTTGAGCAGATTTTAGTCTTTGGAACCTTGTGCATATTGATTTTTGGTATGACTTTCATACTGTTTTCATTCTGGGTCAAATTGTGCAGTCTGGGCACATGCAGGGGGCAGAAGTAGGGGCTTTAATATCATCTTGGTTGAGAAGATGTGGCTATGAAACAAACTTCTAGAGACTGGGTGAATCCAGAGTCTTACTGTCTTTAGGAAAAATGGCAAAACTTTCCACAGGAACTCTCCTCTAATCAAGCACTTCGTGAATGAAGAGTTCTAAGTTCCTTGTTTCCCAATGTATAGGATGGTTGTCTACTGTAACAAAGCCTTGTCATAACAACACTTTTCACACAAACATCTCCTTCTGCCCCTCTCAGCAACAGAAATTTAAGATTCTTATTTAAAAAAACACCTAAAAAACCTACCAGACTGCGTAAGCTGGGGGTGGTGGTGTCTCTCATCGGACCAGGAAAGAGACAGCACCACACCAGTGTGTACATCAAGTGTATGCTCAGCATCCGTTATTGTTCAGACACTCAGTTACACAAGAACAAAGCAATTCCCTGACCAACACTGGTTTGCAATCCTCAGACACCTTGCCCCTTGCTTCTCTCAGATCCTGCTAAGAAGGCAAGCCCCTTTCAAGTCCCCATGTGAATCTTGGAATAGGTGGGCAATTCTCAATCCTTTCCTGGCTGTTTCATCCTTTCACTCAGAGACTTGACTCTGAAAATGGGGAAAAGTGCTAGAGACTTCAATAAGTCCACGAGGGACTTCTCTGCTACCACTGATTTTATGTGGAAGTCATTCAGATAATTAGTGATGGGCAACTGTATTAAACTCTAAGATATTTTTTCCCTATCTGCAATATACATGTGCTATTGGATTTTTTGCATTCTTTTTCAACTAAAATATCTAAATGAAAACGTGAATGGAACCAAAAGCTGCAAGTCCCTTTACCTATTCATGAACATAAAATCAAGACAGTGCCTAGTGTTATCCTCCAAGTTTTTGCTAATATCCATATCAATTAATATCAAGCTCACTGATTTTTCAAACACTCTCCATGTCAGCTACCAGATGTTAGAATGACATGATTAAATAGTTTCAATTCTGTAGCATCCATAATCCTATTCTTAAAATGCTTGCCCCCCTGTCTAGCTTTACATAGTATTTTTAAATAAAACAAAAACACAATGCAGTAATTCATTTAAACAGTGTCCTTTCTGTCACTCTAATGGCTGACACTTAGCAGTAATATTTTATTATGACACTGAATTGTCCCAGTTCAGTAAATATCTGTACAAACAGACAACCTATTCTAAACAAATACAGGGTCAAATAATTTGGTTTGGCAGAATGGAATATACCCAGTCTTTCTTATTTAGAGACTAAATAGCCAGTGATAGCAAGAGAACAGTGCTACTGGATTTAAATTTCTTTTTCATACTTTTTCAGCCTTTCCTCAACTGAAAATCCTGCTTGCTACAATTTCACAAAGAAGAAGATTGGGTATAAGTATTAAGACTGAATTTTTATGATGACTGAAGGAAAAATATCCCCGTTAAGAAGAAATGATTGCAATGAAGCGGTCTGGCTCATTCATCTTCACCTAAATTGATTCATAAAACTATAAACTTTGACTTGGCTAATCCACCCAATTTCATTCTGTCAAGCATTGATACCAACAAATGATTGTTTAGTTTGCTCAGTCTCCCCTCTATCATCCCCTCCCCCTGCCCCGGTTGCATATCTTGTTTGTGCTGCCCTAAGTTCTCCTTGGTGATGAGAAGGGAATTTGCTTTGTAGGAAATTGGGGTAGGTTGGCAGAATTTTCTGACAAACAGACATTGGATGGGTAGCAGCCTGGAAAAACTTTCCGTTCCACCTCTTTTCTTTTGGCACTTATCTCACTGCATTGTAAAGGTGTCAAAAACAGGTACTGGAATAATGCAGAGAAGAATAATACGTGAAGTGGAAATGCAAATAGAAGGCAATGTGGAGAACTGCCTTCTACCCTCCCTCTACAAGAGATTTCTGGGTAGCCTCTGAAAGGGAGAAAGCTAGCTTTCTCTCTCGAATAAAAAACTTGTAATCTGGAGATAGGAAATGAATTCTTCTAAGACAAAAAACTAAATTATATAAAAATATAGTGTGTTAAAGCAGTTCCACAACAATGAATCTGATTAACAAATAGCAGGTCTTCTCATATAAATTATCTTTTAAAATTAGATTTAAATAATGTAGTAATGCTTTCATGTATCCCGTATTTTTTTCAAATAAACAGATTGGTTAACTTCCTAATATTTCTGAAAGGTGCAATTCCATCCCGGCTCTGAAGGAACTGAGAAACTAGTGGTTTACAATCAATCATTCAATTATAGACATTCAATGCTATTTTCTAAAACTTAGTTTTCGCTTACATTTAATCAGCCTCTTTGTGCTCGTAGATTTGATTTTTTCCCAGTTGTTTCCAAAAAAGTATCTGCTGAATATTAGGTACAACTGTACCCATCGAGACATTTATTGATACTGTCAAGATCAACATAGTGCCCATAAAAGAGAGCATGATTAGACATTTTAGTATGTCCATTTATCTTAATATTTCTGCCATTACCAATGAACAATTTAAATAACTCTTTCATATAGGTTACAGTAAGCTGTGGGGAAGAGCTCTACAATATTTTTTATTAATCTGATTGAAATGTTAATACATTTTAGATAGTTATGCAGCAGTAAAGGCAGCACCAAAGTTGACTGATTGCTGTAAGAATATGTAGAATGCAGCATAAACCCGACAGCACTATAGCCTTAAAGCTACACAAGTCCCAGCACACTTACAGCTATCACTCGGGGCCCAATCTATGGCCTAAATTGGTGGCAGATTAGACATTCAGCATGAGCTTCCTTCTGCTGTCTAACTTTGCTGCGACTAGGGACATCCTGCACTTCTTTTTTCCCTCAGCTACCTTGGAGGGCACTAGTATGAGATAACTGTGGCAGGCCTCTCTGGGGAGGGGAAAAAAAAAAAAAAGTGGTGGAAGGGACAGTGCCTGGTTTCCTCCTGCTTTCCACAAATCACAGTATGTCTCCTAACTGGGTAAGGAAAAATATACCACACATACACAGAGTAATGACGAGATTGTAACTTGGATTTACATCTGCAAAACCCCCTTCCCCTGCTGAGCTGTAGGGAAAGGGACAGACAGTGGGACAGAATGAACCTGCACAATACAGAAAGCATACTCAGTTGTGTGGAGTCAAGATTCCATGGCAGTTGGAGAAAACTGGTGTGTGTGGGGGGGGGAAGGGGGCTGGAGACCAGCATCTGAGGGGAGGGTCTCTGCTAACAATGGCTCTGAGAAAACAGGGTTTTAGTGGACATCTTGTGACCTGCTGCCTGGCTCCAGTCACTGTCCATGATTGCTCTTGATTTGTCCCATGACGGATGGTAATTAGGAAGACTGGAGAGCTCCTCATTCCCATAGACCGTCACAAGGACTGAGGAAGAGTAGGGTTGGGGCGAGTTGGCTTTTCTGGATGATATTGTGTTTTCTTGGTGGACTCTGAGTTCATAGCAGGAACGTGTTAAATGTCATATGGGTGTCTTTAAACAATCTCTCATTTGAGGGTGGGTTGTTTTTTTTTTTTTTATAAAGTAGTTTGTATTTTGGTTAATTTTTTATAAGCCAGAGGTTTGGAAGGATTTGCTGCACAGCTGAGGTACTAGCTAGCTCAGTTACGGCCTGAACTTGATGGAGGAGTGGGCAGCATTCTGCATCACTGTTCCATTGTACAAACAATACGCATAAGGTGGGGTAAGAACTACCAGTGCCTGTGCATGGGCTACTTGGACTCGTGGCTGGTTCCATAGCAGTAAGAGAGCCATGAGCACCCACTATTGAATTGCTAACCCTTTACCCAGAGAACAGGATCATGGCTTAGCCACCATCATCATGCTGGAAACAGCAGGTGAGCAAGAAGCTGAGGTGGTGGGGGCATAATTTGCTGGGAGTGTAGGCATCCCCTCCGAGAGCAAGAGAGAATCAGAGGGTCCTCTAAGTACCTCTAAGGGAATATCTAGACTTCTGTCATGTGGTGTGATTTGCAGCTCGAGGAGACAGACCTGAGCTAGCTTTACCCTTGCTAGCTCAGGTACTAGAGCAGTGCAGCTATGGCAGCACGGCCTTCAGTATGGACTGTACCGAGGGTCCCAGGTGGACTTGCCTGCCTTGAAACATGCACTATTGTGGCTTCACTGCTCCGGTACTGGAGTTAGATTTGATCTAGCTTGCTCAGATACTTCTTCTTGAACTGCAATCACATCCTGTGACTGCTATACAGACATATGCTTAGAGGCACACATTCCACATATGAGCTGTTCCTGGGGAAGCACAGTTTTATGCCACTTCAAATGCATGAATTGTGGCAGAGCCAGTTTATCCCTAAATTGTATTCACTTTCCATCAACTTTCTCAATCCTTTTCACACATGTGCAAAACATATGGTCCTCAGTGAGAACTTCCGGAACAAGAACATCTGAGTTAGAGCGCAAACAAGCAAAGGAACAGCTTTCTCAGGGACATATCTAGTCCCACCGTCATCAACTGTTCACTGCTTTTAAATAGGACCATCATTTGGTTCTAAACGTGCAAACACTATTTTTTATTCACACAAAACAGCTGGAGAGACTTATGTATTCTAAGTCCCTGGACTTCAGCTGCAACATTTTTGAAAGAGCACAGTAAGAGATGTTGCAAACCAAGAGCTCATTCTTCTTAAAAACTGAACATGTAAATCTGGAAGTTAGAATAAAAATGCCTTCTTAAACATAAAGTTCACTTCCATGATGCTTTAATTAGTGCTACTGTCAAGGCAGAAAGATGGACAATCTTTCCCAAAAGGGTATAGTGCAGAAACTAGGGATCTCCTCTGAGATTACTTCCTTCTAATGGCTTCAAACCTTCACTCACAGATTACACTAGGTAGACGGCATTTTATGAGCAAAGATGGAAGACTAATCCTGTTCTTGTTGCAGAGCCTGTAAGTATTTGAATATAAAAAAACTACTATGTCTGCTACAAATACATTAGCACAAACTTATAAAGATATATTAAAAGCACTCAAAGGCTATCATTAATTCAGACTGTCTCAAAATTGACAAACTTCTATTAAATCAATCTCAACTTTTATTTTTTTAAATGGTTTGTATCCTTTATGGCTGAGAAGGAAGTTTGAAAATGTGACCGGAGTACAAATGCCTGTGTGCACAAGCCTGAAACAATATCTTAAGAGGTTTGAACCAATCCCCTATATCTTAACTCTGAAATCTGCCACCCTGGAGGAGCTGCCAACACAAGACTCTGGTACCTGCAAAGGCTCCCAAAGACATTCCATCATGGATCTGCTGAGTTGGTGTCACCAGGCCCTTTTCCACCCTACGACATAGTCTTCTCAACTTTAATAGGACTACATTTTTAATTTAACTGATGAGAGCTGGATGAAAATTCAAGCCCATCTCAACGAAACCTAGGTTTTCAATGGTTTACGCTTCCTGGGAAGTAGTCATGCTAAACTTTTTGTTTGGGTTTTCTTTAGTATTTAGTTGTGACAGTGAGTACTTTTCCCAGATCTGAGGAAAAGCTTAAAAGTTTGTCTCTCTCACCAACAGAAGTTTCTCCAATAAAAGATATTACTTCCCTTCCCAGTATCTGGGAACTGACACAGCTACAACAACATAGAAAGTAGCCTTCATGAGAGGATATGCCAGAAGTGGTAGTGAAAGGGTACTACCCTCACTTCAGTGAGGATAGAGGACTCTGTGCTTTTTTTTCTTAATCAGCTATAATTTTGTAAGGAATTGATTTGGGTTTCAATTTGGCATTAGCAAGTGGTGTGGAGAATCAGTTTAGCTTCCTCCCAAGTGGAAGTATCTCCTGGAGATGCACAAAGCTCTGTGTATTAGACAGAGAGAGACCAGATAAAAAGACTTTGTGGAAGATTCCATATTCAGCATAGGAAATAAAGAAATAATTGGGGGGAGGAGGGGGAAGGGAGTTGGTCAGGGAACTGCCTTCCAAACTAGCATCATGTAGCAGAAAAAGCAAGAGCTGCAGTAAATGCTGCCTGTAGGGGAGACTGCTACATTTGCCACAGTGACAGTGCTGTAGAATCTGACAAAGAAACAAGTACTCAGGAATCATCTGTTAGTGACCATGAAAAGGAGGGCAGTTCTTGCAGACACTGTCACATGGAAAGAAAACAGGCTGAAGAGCTATAAACAAAGTAATGATAAATGGCAATGTATTAAGCTGAAAAGGGGAAGTTGTCCACCCCTTCTTCCATGATACATCAGAGTAGCCCCAGTCTTATTTAACATCTTTATTAATGATCTGGAAGAAGAGGTAAACAGCACATTAATTAAATTCACAGTGTGGCAGATACAAGTGAATACACAGAAATAATAGAAAAGATTTAGAAAAATGGTCAGGTAATAAAAGATTCCGCTTGGGAAAATAAGCTCAGATACTGAGGGAGAAAATAATTCAGAACACAGACCATTAATGAGAGGCAGATTCTTAGAAAGAAGTTATGCTGATTCAGACCTGAGGAGTGGCAATGGAGAACAAAGTTCTCTAGTGTGGTGTGGAAGTAGGAAAAAAGAATTTTTTTTGCTGCAGAGGCATTGTGTCATCAGCTGGAGCAGGGGTTAGCAACCTTCAGCATGCGGCCCATCAGGGTAATCCTTGTGGGCTGCAAGACATTTTGTTTATGTTGACCGTCCGCAGGCACGGCCCGGCCCCCTGCAGCTCACAGTGGACGAGCCTGTGGGACACCACTATAGGTTTTTCTGGCATAAGTCTCCGTTCAAATCAGTCACACACTTTCATTGCAAGCCAGGCAGTTCACTGATAGACTCCTGATGCATGATCAATAGTGCTGTCTATTCTGGTAGGCATCCCCCCCCACGCCCACCCCTCTTTATGGAACTCCTGTAGGTGCCAGTGATGAATCTTTACTTACTGGAGGAAGATCTCACAAAGATGGGATTTTTAAAATTAATGAAGAGAATGTAGTGCTGCTGAGAAGTGTTGGTTTGATGGGCCTGGAAAACTGTTCCTAGTGTATTCTTAGAGCATATACAGGAAAGGGACATCAGGACTAGGTTTTTCCATATCAGCCTGCCACCGAGTCTCACTCTTGATTTCTAGGTGTGCCAATTCATTCCTTAATCATCTTCTGAGAGTGCCTTTAACAATGCCAATTTTGTTGAAGGTTTGTGATGTGGATATAACCACTAGGAACTGGACTGAAACCATCAATTCATTTCACATAGAGTACGAAGCAGCTATTGGGTAGCCATGACTTTCAGCCTTTACTGAAGGGGCAGAAGTGAGCTAGTGATCTTTACATGAAAGGCACTATCACCTGCCTGAGCCCTCTAGGGTGACCAGATGTCCTGATTTTATAGGGACAGTCCCAATTTTGGGATCTTTTTCTTATATAGGCTCCTATTGCCCCTCTCCCTTGTCCCGATTTTTCACATTTGCTGCCTGGTCACCCTAGAGCCATCACAGTAAGTGCTCATTTAGAACACTGCTGGAGATGCATCATAGTAACTGACCAAAGAATGTTAGTGACTGAAAATATGGGGCAAGTTAGTTATCAAAATAAATTGGTTTGAGTAGACTCTTTTAAAGGAGAAATCCAAGGGCCATGTCAGAGACCTTGAAATGGGATTATATTTGTAAATAGACTCAAGTAGCTATTTTTCTTAACATGGGTTGAATACACTTATTAAGCATTGACTAATTTTTATAGCCCTCATTTAAAGTGATTTAAGTGGTTATGCCATGCTTGGCAGAGGCTAACATGGTTTGTGAGATTTGGACGCATTTCTTTGATATGTGAATATATGTTAATATTCCATTGGCTGAACTTTTTGTAAATTATAGACATCATTTACAACATTTTTGTCAACAGCAAAGCCTGAAGCAAAATATCTTCAGGTTTGCCTGTCCATACAATAGACCGAGAAGGTCAGAAGGAATACAAAAATGTATATATGAAAACACATTTGTAGTGGGGGAAATTAGAGGCAAAGAACTCATTTCCCCACTGCCACCACCCCATCCTCTTTTCTTCCATCACAGGGTCTTTCCTAATGATGGAGGTCTGTATGCAGTTTCTCTGGACCTTAGTCATACTGCTTTGTCTTTCCTTAACAGACTATCAGAGATCAGTGCTAAGCAGTCCCCCACCATAGATACTATTTACATTCTTAGTACTGTAAGCTCAGGATTACCTTGAGACTCAAACTTCAGTCACTGTTAGCAGTGCAACATAATGCCTATTGTTGTAGAGCTAGCTCACTTCCCACCCCTCCTCTTCCCTGATGCCTGGGAGCCTGAGCTCCAACCGGAGATGCAATGTCAAAATAGCACCTACACAGTTATTTTTAGCACACTAGTGCGAGCCCTGCTAACACAAGCCTCCTGCTCAGGAGTGAAAGTAAAATGCAGATTTTACCAGTATGGGGCCGCTCTGGCCCCCCCCAAAGGGGCATGGCCTCAGGCAGAAGGGGTGGGACTGGGGGTGGGTGGGGGGTCAGCATCCCCCAGCCAGTCTGTCTGTGCTCCCTGGTCCGCGCCGCCCATGGCTCCAGCAGTGACTAAAAGGGCCCAGGGCTCTGGCCAGCACAGCCTCAGTAGCAGCAGAGGCGACCAGAGCCCCGGGCCCTTTTAAATCGTGGCCCCAGGGCAGCTACTTCTTTTGCCCCCCCACCGTCAGTGGCAGCTTTAAATTCAGTGGTATGGGCTGGTCCTGGCCGCTACTTTTTACTGGTACACCGTACCAGCCCGTACCCCATTACTTTCACCCCTGCTCCTGCTCCCTCCCAGATGCAGTGTAGACATATTCTCAAAGACTGTTCTGAAGGAAAATCTGTTGCAATGCTTGAATGTACTTCAAAGATGCCAGAGAGGATTCCTTCTGTTGTGTTTAACAACACTGGCATTTTCTTACCCCAGGAACTTTTTTCCTGCCTGAATCAGGTGACATTGGATTGAGCTGCATCTCTATCTAATGTATTCACTTCAGCACACAACAGTGAGTTATGTTAGAGTTGGTAAGAAACCGACCTTTTGTTTCCCCTGCAAGAAGTAGTGTGGTTTCTAGACTATAATTGGATAGTTTGAGATGTTGACATTTTTCCCATTTTGACAGCCAAATCAATATTATTGAAAGCACTTTGTAGACATTCGTGACAGCCTAAGGATTAATACCTCTAGTCTATCTCAACATGGCTGCCATTTATAGTATTTATAGATAAAATAGCGGTGGTATTTTTTGGGTGAATCAGAAATGTTTTAAGTAGGTAGTAAAATAATTGCTGCCAATAACTCAGTCATTAAAGGGGAACCAAATACCTGCAGTTAGCAGGAGTTGGGAAGCAGATTAATTAGATATCCAGTACCTGGTGCTGGAGAGGACACATCAGAACTGTGTGTTTGAACACAGTACAAGAAATCCCACCTAACCTCAGAACTCAAAGGACAGAGAGAACTTCAGAACTCAGAGTAGCTGAGACTTGTTTACTCACTAGTGATCGATGGGTGAGCCTCCAGAGCTTCACAATTAAGCAGCAGCAAACAGCTAAATTGAAGTATCTGAGCTTCCAAACTCTACAATATTGTATTGAATCTTCCTGAAACCTTTCATGGTATATTTTGTATTTCTATTTCCAAACAAGGGGGTGGAAAGATGTGCAAAAATAAAACTAATGTGAATTTCATATAGAATAACAATTTTAGCTTAGAGTTAGAGTTTAAGCCAGAGGTCTGGACCATGCTGATGATATTCAAGTGGCTTTGCCAATCTCCAACAGCAATCCACCTTATTATTGACTTCCCATTGACAAGAATGGTTGGAGAAAAGTTACACAATACATAGCCAACTGCAAGATGTTTTCAGAGCTAGATGCAGCATACGCCATTTTCAAAGGAAGGGTTGTAATTTTGTCTTAAAAAAATGTCTAAGCAATTTAGGACACCAACTTTCAGGGGAGGTCACAGCAGGGAGAAGAGTATGACCAATAGCTTTTAGTTTGGCTACTATTTTTAGTTCTTGGTTTTCAGTTCAGTGACAGGTGGTCCTAAGCAATGCTGAAATTGGGAAATCGCGCTCATCCAGCATTTAACAAGATTGTCTCCAACAGTCTGTAATTTTGGATATAAAAGATTAAAAATAATTTTTTGTTTGTGCATCATTCTATCCAATATTTACCATGTTTCATGCCTCAGGACTTTGGGTGAGAGGGTAGAACTTAAAATTTAAGTTTTTTATTTCAGTGTGTGAAAGGAAGGGGAACAACAGTGACGCCAACTTACTTTTTCGGATTCTCTGCTTCACAGCAATATGTTCTTGTGCGCCTGTCAAAGTCTGATAGGTTCCAGCATACTGTGGCTTACTCAGATTTGTGGCAATAAGTTACTTTGGTCTTGCTTGCTTTAAATTATAAAATCTTATGAAACAGTTAAACTGCCATACATTAAAGGAAGTCCTTATAATAAACATAAGCTTTCTTTGTAAGTAGTAATAAAATGCTCGGCAGTTCTAGTTCAGTTAGTTTATTCATGTATCTAAATCTTTTCAAATACTTATGCATTTTTGGTAACTCAGCTCTATGCCTTTATGTAGAACGTATTCCAGACTGTCAGAAAATCCCATAAAAGATCTTAAGAATCTAAATTTGTGACATTAATATAGTCAAAGATGAAAATACAGCTTCATGATCCCTCCCCTCCGACCTGCTTTTATCTATACAAAAAATGGAAGCAGTGTAGCATCCACAACAGGAGAAATGATGTCACTTTATCTCTGAAAAGTGCACAGCTGACTGACTGAATAACCTGCACAGATAATATGCTAATAAAATGGGCTTGGGCTGTATAAAATTGGATTGGCTATAAACTGGTTCCTGAAGGGAAAGAGCTTGGTCTGCGAGTCTCCTATTGTGAGATTTTTTTTCATTTAACAGGTACTTCATTGTAATTAAAATAAAAATGAAATAGCTTTCACAATACTCTAAGAGAGTTTATCAAGGCCTATCTGAAGACTGAGGTAATTTTGTATCCAATAACGTAGTTATGCAAATGTCTCTTCTTTCCCAAAGCAGAAAAAGATCCATCTCTTTATTACATTTTCTAACAGGAAGGAAGCCTTTTGTAATAGAAATTTGTACGTAGTGAAGAATCTGTAGATTCAGAGAACAGATAATGTAAATTATATTGTGATTAACAGCTGGCTTAAAGGTTAAGGAAGCTCTTGGCAGGAAGGATCATTATGATCATCTATTCACTCCTCTTCAACATCTGATCCAGAGGTGTGCAGGCTGTCCTTGCAATGGCTTTATCCTATTTGCATAAAGCCAAATATTCACATGGTGTCTCCCAGATGCGAGTAAGGGAGCATGCTGTCCAGGCCTATTTGTATTTGCCTCAGTTAGAGGTAACAAAAACTCTTACTCTGTTTGAAAGTACCGGATTTTTCTCTTACACTATTTCTAATACAAGCTGTTTGCAATAACAAAGGAAAAAATAGAAATTTAAGTGACAGGTCAGTTATGTTAGCATCTCATCACTAGCTAATCGGAGACCATCTGTTCCTCAATGGCCTGAAAAGGTGAACAGCATATGGACACCACACCTCACCACATATCCAAATACAGACTGTCTGGGAAAGGCATAGAACTGGCCAGGAAATGGCTTTCCTATTCTGTGAAAACTTTTGAGATTTTGAAAAATGTCCCATTCCTGATTGGGATGAAGCAGACCTTTTAGATCCTTCCCCCACCCCCAATGAAAAAACCAGACACACATCCTGACCCCCATCCAGAACAGCCAATAGCCCGGTGGTTAGGGCACTCCTCTGGGGTGTGGGAGATTCAGGTTTAAGTTCCTGGTCTGAATCAGGTGGAGCAGGGACTTGAATCTGTGTCTCATCCTCAGGGAATGTCCTGGTCACTGGGCTATTGGCTACTCAGGGGTATGGTGGATCTTTCTCTCTGTTTGACAAACAGTTCCGTCCTGGATCTGAGAAACTTTTCCGGACTAAAATTTCATCAAAACTCATACGGTCCCACAAAAAGTTTAGCTTTTGATAAATCGGCATTTTCCAGGACTTTTATTATAAGCTTCCCAACCACCTCTAGGAAGGAATGTGGCTTGACAATATGGCCAACTATATGGGACTGGAGCACTACCCATGCTCACAAGGAATGCCCATGCATTGCACTAGGTCTCCCAGGGAGGAACAGCAGGGTGCACATCTCCATCAGTGTCAGCAACTGCTTGTGGTTATGTTTTCTGGCAATGGGCGCTCGACTGAGGCGGTAAAGCAGCAAATGGATATAGGCAGGGATAAAAAACAGGTAAGAGATGCGGTAGTCTTATGCTCTTATTTTAAAAAAAACTGGCAAGGGTAGAGTGTTGAACTACAATTTTTTTTAGAAAAAAGAACAGGAGTACTTGTGGCACCTTTGAGACTGCCTAAATTTGTTAGTCTCTAAGGTGCCACAAGTACTCCTTTTCTTTTTGCGGGTACAGACTAATACGGCTGCTGCTCTGAAACCTGTCAATTTTTTTTTAAAGAGTTTATCTTAAAAATAAACCAGGCTGAAATTGACTGACCAAGCTGTGTACTAGCTGGCCTATGCAATTACATAATTATCTCAGCAAGACTTTTATTTGGTCCCTCTTTTTTGTTGTAGTGTGGAATTTGATTTCCCTCACCATTAAACATCACTTAGAGCTAGAGAAAGCTCCACCATCCCTGTTTAGCCTGGGCTATTCTTTGCATATCCTGTAAATTGTTAAGTCCCATAATCTTTCCCTCCCTGAGTAGCCTGACTGAGGGATTGTTTTGGTCAGAGCCTTTGCAATAAGTTATCTTAAAGTTGGATTGTAAACACTTTAGGGGCAGAGTCTATTTTGGTGTCTTTGTACACAGCCTAGCACAATAGGGTTTGATTCTAATTAGATATTTCTGTGATACAATTAATACGAAATGAAGGTGGAGACAGACCAAATAGTTGATGCCTAACACATTTCAGGGAGGCATGGATATGCATATTAACTTCAGCTGTTCCTTCCCTCCATTGCCAGCATGATAATAGGAAGGAGGGGGAATGGCACACTCCACTCAACATGCTCAGCCTGGGATGCAACCATGATTCCTCATCCTCCAGCTTTAGGCTGCTTGTGAGAAGGCAACAGAGGGTACTTTTTGCAGCAGCATAGAGCCGTCTGGTCCTCCCTCCTTACTGGCATTAATGATCTGGATGATGGGGTGAATTGCACCCTCAGCAAGTTTGTGGATATCACTAAGCTGGGGGGAAGAGGCAGATACGCTGGAGGGTAGGGATAGGGTCCAGACTGACCTAGACAAATTGGAGGATTGGGCCAAAAGAAATCTGATGAGGTTCAACAAGAAGTGCACAGTCAGAAGAATCCCATACACTGCTACAGGCTGGGGACCGACTGGCTAAATGGCAGTTCTGCAGAAAAGGACCTGGGGATTACAGTGGATTCATATCCAGCTTCTCATCAAAAGTGTGCCCTTGTTGCCAAGAAGGCTAACAGCATATTGGGCTGCATTAGTAGGAGTATTGCCAGAAGATTGAGGGAAGTGACTATTCCCCTCTATTCGGCACTGGTGAGGCCACATCTGGAGTATTGCATCCAGTTTTCGGCCTCTCACTACAGAAAGGATATGGACAAATGAGAGAGAGTCCAGTGGAGGGAAACAAAAGTGATTAGGGGCTGGGGCACATGATTTATGAGGAGACGCTGAGAGACCGGGGCTTATTTAGTCTGAAGAAGAGAAGAGCGAGGGGGAATTTGATAGCAGCCTTCAACTACCTGAAGGACGGGGTTCCAAAGAGGATGGAGCTAGGCTGTTCTCAGTGGTGGCAGATGACAGAACAAGGAGCAATGGTCTCAAGTTGCAGTGTGGGAGGTCTAGGTTGGATATTAGGAAACACTATTTCACTAGGAGGGTGGTGAAGCACTGGAATGGGTTACCTAGGGAATCCATAGAGGTTTCCTTGCATGGGTTCTCTTGCTGGTTCTGTGGATCTGCAGAGCTGGAGACATATTGCTGGGGCAGCACATTTCCCCATGCATTGTTAATGCTGGTAGACAGCTGGAGAAGACAGGTACAAGGGGAACCCCTGATTGCTATGTGGGGAGAGAAAAAAGACTCGGTTGAGAGGCAGTTTGTGTGAGAGGATGAAGGACAGAATGAGATGAGTTTAGAGAAAGGGATGGGAAAGAGCAGGTGTGGTCTGTGGAGATAAAAGGCTGGGGTTTGAGGAAGAGGCTGTATCAGAGGAGTTTGGGGAAGTAGAGGAATGAGGTTGCATCTCACATGTAAAGAAGCCTGCAGAGGAAATGAGGACAGAGTGGGGGAGTTAAACATGGTATAGTAGACAAGAGCCAATTAGACTACAGCATAGGAAAAGCAGAAGTTGTCCTAAAACAGCTGGAAAGCAAGCTCCATCATGCCACCCTAGGGAATACCTCAGTGCTGAGGGCCTCTAATAAATGCAGACCTAGCTCTGCATCTGCCTGCCTTCCAGAAGAGCCCCTGCTTCTGGCAGTGTTCTGAGACATTCTGGATCTGTTAGGTATGTGTCTGAGACAGCATCTTGTCTTGGCTATTCCCTGGACTCCACCAGGCCCATAGCCCCAGGAAATGACTGACAGAAGCCCTCTCCTATCTCTTTGCAGGGCTGTACATCTGCATAGCCATAAGTCTAGCTTGAGAGCTGTGTATACAGCATTTCCAAAGGTTAGTCTAATAAATATAGTTGGCCCATGATCATCAGTCTTTTTCCTTGAGAAGCAGTTTCCTCTGCACTGAACCCTGTCTCACCTCATATATCCATGTGAGATGGCTTACAACTATCCCTTTTCAGTTTGAGGAGCCAACTAATCGGGAAAAATTGTTGGCCTCTGACTCTGTACCAGTAGCATCATTCTAACTTGTAAGTATAGCTATTTCCTGTGATAGAAATTCCTAGACCACTGCTTGAAGTTTGGATAGCCAGAGTCTATTTCAGTTTTATTGCCATAGAGTGAAGTGGAGGAAAATAGTCCGCCATAACCACAAATCAATGGTAAAATCCCTGATCAATTGCCATGAGGTCATTCAGCTAGATGAAGTATTTCTGTGCAGTCTGGCAAACCTCACAAGCAGGAAGCAATCTATTAGGGTCTGAAAACAGGAAAACAAATAAGGATGGGCTAGATGCCATACTCTACCATCTCACACAGTTCTACTAATGCTTAGCTCTCAGTGTTTGTAGAGTGCTTTAAGATCTACAGGGAACAAAGAGGCTAAGTATAACTATTTAGGAGAAGTATTCCTAAACCAGAGCCCCTACATAAGGAAAAAGGTCCATACCCTCCACAACCACTATACATTTCTCAATTTTTCTTCCCTTCGTACAATTCTCCAAACAAGTCCCTCATACAACCATAGAAAGCAAACTTTTCCTCTGAATCTGTCACGGTATGCAATGTCTTTTCTACAGCTGGTCAAAACACTGAAGTTTCATTTAAATCTTATCGAAGTTCTGACAAAGAAAATGGAGAAAAATTATGAAGATTATTGGTATGACGTTATAAGGATGAGTTTGAAAACGTTGGCCTTGACCTTCCTGTGCCTCAATTTCTCCAGCTGTAATTTGGAAATAAATATTTAACTGGGAGGGCTTCAGTGGAGGTGGTTACTGGTCAGGTGTCAAGTACTATTGCTATTAGAACTGGGACATAATGGGAAGCCTTCCAAAGTGCTGGATGTGGGGAGGGATAAGAAAGCAGGTAATTTAGAGTGTTTTTGAAGAAAGAGGGCATATTGTATAAAAAAGCAAATGATCCTTCTGAAGACTGCAAAGGGGAATGTTAGGATATATGTAGCAGGAATTGGAATTACTGGGGAATTAAAATAGTTGAGGATGACTACTACTGTGTTTTGATATATTAGAGGTTGCAGAATTTGAATCCAGTTTCACATTGAAGCATTGACTCTGCAAATTGTGAAAGTGAAAGCAGGAACTTGCTGCTTATGCCTGTATTTGGGGCATGAACATGGCTGCACACCTCTGATGGACAAATATAAGACCGTTTTAAGCACTTTACTTGCCTCATTTGGCCACAGTATGACAACAAAGACTGATACAGTTTGCAACAACTTGCCACTTTATGTGGGAGTTTCGTTTTTCTTTGTGTGAAAGGTATTAGCCTGACAGCTTTGGAAACTGAAGTTCTTCATTGACAGAGCTGGTACCACTGGCAATATTGCTGGAAGTTTCAGCAGGGAAACCAAGCACTGAATAGGCAGGTGTAACTACCCGAGGTTTGCTTGGTCAAGAACAGCATTCAGGTATGTTAGTTGCAACTGTTCTGTGGATAAATTATGTATTTCAGTCCCAACAGCTGTCAAATTTTCATTTTTCACCAGTGCTAACCTTACTTTAAAAAGAATAAGGGAAAAGTGAATCCCTGTGTGAAATTGTGATGTGGCACGGGTTGTGGCCATCATGTATTTTCACACTGTGGTTAAGTGAGTTGAAAATAGTGTAATGGGAAGTGCTGACACAGACGATGATGTCTGGTTTTTCTATCCTAACATGCTTGGGATTTCCATATACATCCAGACAGGAATACACCCTTCACTGTCACAGATTTCTAAGTATAAATGACTAGTTAATCACATACACAAAGATAGTTTCTTTCAGGAAGAATATTTATAACAGAGGAGGTTTAGAAAAAACCCAATTTTGGGGGGCTCAGATCCAGAACATAAGTGATATTGGATTATACTAAAGTTAACTTTTCTGTCTTGTTTATACTATAATACATAGACAAGGAAAGACTGTAAGGAAAGGAGGAAGATGCATTAAGAGCTTATGAGTTGCAGAATTAATTAATGGTAGGGCACAGAATAGGAACTCTAAGCCAGGTTCTAGTCATGGCTGTGCCAGTGACTTGCCAATTTGGACAAGTTACTTAACCTTTCTGTACCTCATTTTCTCACCACTGTAAAAAACTAAGTGATTATTCCTGTCTTTTGTAAAGCACACTGAGATGTCTGGGTAAAAGTGGTATTTTAGAATGAATTCTATCCTATGTCAATTTGCCAATTTTGTTTCACTAGGAATTAGGCGAGAAGAACTTGTTTCTTTAAACACACAGAATCTAAGTATTATTTTACCTCTTTATTCTAATCTAAAAGCTCTGCAACTCCCATCTTATACTGTGGGAACCTACATCCATTGGTGAAGGGTTTAAGCACAACTACAGCAAAAAAAAAAAGGCGTGTTAAAAAAAGGAGAAATAGGATAAAACTTCATTTACTGTTCGCTCAACCACCTTCAGAGGAGAGTCTGAAAGTGTATTCACACATTGTTTTAGGACCACTTAAACTGATTCCAAAGTGGTTTGAACAGTGACAATAGTTGAGTAGAGCTGGGTGAAATTTTTTTATTGGAATAACTTATTTACTGAAAAAAGCAGATTTGAGTTGATTACGGTGAATTTTTCCAGTTGAAAAAATTCAGAAATGTCTAAGCTGTTTGTTTCAGAAAGATGTTTGGTTTTGGAATTTACTTCAATTTTATTGAACAAACATTGAAAAAGTTTAAATCACTGGAAAACCCAAAACAAAACAGTTAGTTTCTGGTCAATGAAAATGTTTGTTTGTTTGTTGTTGGATCAAAAGCAATTTGGGGATGCTCTTTTGTTTTGCCAGTTTAAAAAAAAAAGTTTTTATTTCAAATGGACCTGAAATTTGAAATCCCTCCCGCCAGCTTCATTTTTCAGCCACTGAATGGAAAAGTTTCTTGCTTAGCTCTATAGTTGAGTTCCTGTGTGCTCTGCAGAAAGCTGACCTAACTTCTGTGTCAAGGTTCTCTAGATTTTGATGCACTGCAGTGCAGCAGGCAAACGACCCTCATGAGCACAGTAGCATGTGAATATTTCTTGAATGATTACACAGTGTACCCTGGGTATTGTCTCGTGTGTGTGCAGGTTGAAAAAGTACGTTGCTTGTGCCCTTTCTACCAGTTTAACTCCTGTTTGTTAAGAACTTGCATAAGCACAAAAGGACTCAGTTTAAATCTCCCCCAGACCCTCCTCTTTTTAAGGATTTTGAATGGTTTGCTCATTTCAGTGGGTAGGGATTTATATACTATTTCTTGTGAATTGAAATGAAAATTGAAAACATTGGAGTTAAATATCTCCAATTTATAAAATCAGTATTTTCTTTTACCAGGACTAGAGAAGGCCTTAATCATCTCTAAACCCCCTTAAACTGCTGGGAAGTTCAAATCTGGAACTAAACTCTCTGGGAAGTCCCAATTAAAGATGATTTCAATCTGTGTAGGGTTTTTTCTTAATGTTTTAAATGAGGTCAGATTTTTTCCTATGAAAAAAAATCCCTATGGACTTATTCTGTTAAGTGCTTATTTTATACAATTTTTTTTAAACACATGATCAGATTCAGAGTTACTATACAGTTTCATTGCCAGGCTGTACAAGCTGGGGAGAAAAGTATGCATTGTTTATGTGGTCTTGCGGGGCTTCTGCTTTAAGGAGACCGAAATTTATTGACTGCCGCCCTTAAGCCTTTATATAACCATTCAGCAGTGTTTAGATATTTTTAACCTGTTCTAGACCTAGAGCCCTACAAGATTTCCTTAAACATTGCTGCAAAAGTGAAAAAGCAAACTTACAAATAAGGCTGTACTGCTTTTGGAAATAAAATATCGAAAAACAATCGCAGTGCCTTAACCTTCCACCTCCCTTGCCAGAGGTCTTTAACTTCTTCAACTATGGGTCCATTTTTTCCATTTAGGGTTTTTAAGGTTGCTTGGCTATTTAATATAATGGTCATCTTCATACCTTAATAAAACAAAAATTGAATTATATGCACTACTGGGCAAGCATGACATGACTTTTGCTAGCATATGTACGGTGTGAAAACCTGTGGGAAAATCCTATTCAATTTAGGTTCCACTTGAGCACCCTGCAGTGCACTGGAAATGAGTTCAGTCTTAATGTTACTGAAAAAGGTAGAAGCTGAGGAAAGGTGGAGATTACCAATTTGAACCTAATTAAAAAGACCTGATGATAATGCGAGAAAGCCAGATGGCAAAGTCAATTTCTCAGCTCTATACTGGCCAGGAGATGGAATATGTTTAGCCATTGACATTCTACAAGGGTAGTCTGATAATATCAGCAGGGAAACCAAAAAGATTTCTCCAGCAGTGTTGGACCTTGTATTTATAACTGTTGTTTACCAGGGCCTAAAGAATAGTGTAAATACTTTACTTTCAGTGAAGTTCTCACATACTACAGTCTTCTAAGATAGGGTACTTGCAAAACTCACAGCTCAGGCACCTTGACCCAAGTTTTCCAACTTGGGTGCAAATGCTAGACACCTAACTGTGCCTTTATTTTTCAGATGTACTGACCTTCCAAAGCCCCTACTGAAATTAATCTGAAGGTGTAGGTGCTCAGTGCCTTGGGAAAATAGAAGCACTTAGGTACTTAAATCTGTTTAAGCTCCTAGTTTTAGGCAATCAAACTTGGAAAATTTTGGCCCCCAATTTTAAACCTGATATCCTATACTCTGCTAGAACTCTAGGATATTCAATGCCAAAATTATGAATAAAATCTGGATTAAATGGATAATATAAGATTACATCTGTGGTTGTGGTGATAATTGGTCACCATTAAAAACTAAATTGAATAGGGTTTTCTCACAGGTTTTCACACCTTACATACCATTAAAAATAATGCCTTTGCAAGACACTGACTTTACTGAGGTATGTGATAATGCCTAGGTACTAAATTGAAGGAATACTGTGATAATACTCTCTATTTACAAAGGCACATTGTGAATATTAACAGTGGCCAAAACACACACCGGTTTCTCCATACAGCGTGTTAGTCTGTACCAATGAGGTATAAATTCTAATGTATACCAGCATGCTGCTCACTAACTGGCCCATGTGGACCCCGCTGACAAGTTCTAAAAGTTCCCTTGTGCGTGTTAGTGTAGTACTGTTTGAACCAGGAGTAACTTGCACTAGAAAACTTTGTGTGCCGCAGCGCTATTCACACCAGACAGTTGGCGCACAATATGCTGGTGCGAGTTAGACTTTACACCCCACTGCGTGGACTTATGCATGATGTGGACAAGCGCTTAATAGAGGAAAGTAATAATATCTTATACATGTACAGGAGATTAGACTATTATATGCCACAGGCAGAGAATAGGTGGGACCAGGGTGCATTGGTACTCCCTGGCCTCTCTCTGAAGGTCAGCTATAGCACCGCTAGCAGTCCAGTTCACAAAGTTTGCTCTATAAGAGATTCAGAATCTCTGGGTGGGAAACCCAGAGAAATTTAGCATAATAGGTCAGAGACCCTGGCCACTCAGACAGTGACCTTCAAATCTCCTTGTTTTGAATTCCCTGTCCAATCAGCATCCACAATATGTCAGCTTGGAGTGATACATTTTCCCCAGTTATAATGTTTCACATTTTCTCCACCCTTTCATAAGTACATGTACCATATAACTTCCAAAAAGAAAAACCCAAACAACAACATGGCAAAACCCTGCACAGAAATGCTTTGGGGCAGAGCTATAACTCATGTAAATTAAGCCTCCAGGGCTAGCTAGCTATTCTTTTCTCTTACAGAGGAGCACAAAACTTCTTTTCCTTTTAAATCTTCCAGCTCTAGGATTCACAGATATGCTTAACACTAATAGCATCTGTAAGGTATTAGTTCTGGAAAATCCTCTGCAGAAACAGACTTTTCTGAATATCTTTCTCTGCCGCTTCACACTGCCCGCTCCTAACTCCCTTGGATATGCGAGAGCAATATTGCTGTAAGTAGTGATCCAGAGAAGGGCACTTCCAATTACCAAACCATTTCATTTAAAAGGAAAGAATATTTATTTTGTGTCTTTCCTAACTTAATCATTACAAAGACCTCCTTTTCCTCTAGGAGCTGAGTTGGCTCCAAACTTGGCATTACCTGTCTCTACCATCTTGCTGAGAGAAAGTTCTCAGATGGCCTTAATCACATCTCTCACAGAGCAGCACAGGCAGTCTGCCGTTTCCTTTTTTTTTTTTTAAAGGCACAAATGCATTACAATATGTTGCTTATTTTATCAGTAAAAATAAAAGGGAGATAAATTACCTTAACTATTAACCTTTTATATCATAGCAGCTTGTATCTAATATCCAGTTGTGTGTGTGAATAAAATATCAATATTGCTAGCATGTCCATTACCCAACCAGTCTCATCATGAGTTTAGACCATCTAAAGCATAAATTAAAGCTATTGAAAACATTGGATGACTAGTGGATTTGGTGACATTTCTTTCTTTCAGTTACATATAAACCAGTTTACATACAATTATCTTTGTCAGTCTGTATGTAAACTCATTAAACCTGCTTTAAGAAGCTGGTCTGAAATATGACACAAATAATAAAGTGTCCCCAAATACAAAATTCAAGACAAATTGGCAGTTAGTGTGCATAGTCAAGTACCCAGTGCTCTAGCAATAGTTTTGAGGAGTTCACTCACCCTTAAAATCCTAATGAATCTTGGTTTCTTGTTCTTTGGCACAAGTTATGCAGTAATCCTTAAAAGTATAACTGTTGGTTAACAAATGTCATATAGCTCCAATAGGAATGTTGGTCTCTTGGCTTTAAGCTCCACAGGAAAAGAAATAGCTGTCTTGTTTCAAATACCTCTAAAAGTAGACAATGTTTAACTGGAATTTTTGAATCCACAGCATAAATATGAAAAGACTGACCAATTTAGGCTTGGTTCATGAAGCGATACAACTATAGAATACAGTCTTAATGTTTAATTTGATTATATCAAAATCTTGGTTTCTCCCTGCTTCAAAAAAAGTGTTTAGACTAGACCAGCATTCTTCAGTGAATGGTAAATGATTACTTAACACAGGTGCTAAATCTCCCTTAAACAGAACAGCTTGTGCCAATTACTGAGTAATGTGGTTCATCTAACTAGCTCCCACCTTTAGTGACTGTATACCAAAGCTGCAGCTAACATTTCATTGTGTGTGTGAATATAATAAAATGATGGCACTAAAAATAGTCATATTAATGAGTATCCTTAAAGTCTTTGTCTCTGTGCTTAAAATAATAGGTGATTGCCACCCTACCACCAAATTTTCCTGCTGTGGAATTGTTTCATTGTGGTAGCATTTACTTACCTGCTGATTTTGTTTGGGAGACTGAAATTAACACTTGGTCTATTCAGCACATTTTTTCCCTTGTATATTACCTGCTGCAATATAGTTCAATAAAGTACATGAGAGGTGATTAGGTTCAACTTTATTTTCCCATCAATATAACATTCTGAAAATTGCTTTAATGCATTTAATCTGTATTTTGTGCTACACAGACAAATATGATAATTTTCCTAGTGAAAATGGCTAATAGAGTTTCAAGGTCTGAAGTTGAGATTGAGAGTGCAGTAATAACTCCTTCTCAGAGTGTGCAGACCACTTTTTAGCCTTTGTTTGTTTGTTCTTATTTGGATAGTTGCCTTAGTCTTTTTTCCCTAATAAGTTAACATGTATAGTATTGTAGTTTTGTTTTTATTGGGGCTGTAATTAAGACCCTTTTCTACAATTGGATCTGTGTGGCTGCAGGGGTCCACCTGTGCACAGTTCATTGTACGATCAAGCTTTTTGTCCCTGGGGCAGACTTCTCTGAGGTGCCATGGAAGTCATACAGGTGAAAGTGCTTATCCAGAAGATAAGTGTACCAAAACCCCCACATTTTGATTTTTTAAAATGTTTTTTTTTTACTTTGCCTGAGAAGAGTGCTGGCCAGGATGCATATCTTTTTCCTACACACCCCCATTAGGAAGCCATACACAAGCTAATATTCAGTGTTAAATTTGTGCTTCTCCCTTCCTTCCTATACAGTCCCTTTGAGGATGATGATGATATGAGCTCAGAAATGAGCACCAGCTTGCGGATCCCTGACAGCTTGGTTCCAGTATCAGTGAGCAGGATTGATGGGGTAACTGGCACGGAGTTGGTGCAGAGCAAATTTGGGTAGAGTCAGTTGTGCAAGTACGGTGCTATGGTAGGGTACACCATAACAGTAAGATATTTGTAGCTAGTACGGCATTCTGGAAAGACACCAGAGGAGCCCACCTCCAGCTCTGCCCCCAGCCTGCCACGCAGCTGTCTCCTGAGTCCTCCTGCCTGGGGTCTGTACAGCAGCACCGCTGGAGGACAGGGCAGGGCTGGGGACAGTACAGCTGCTGCACCAAGGAGCTGCCGGTGTGGGGAGCCTGGTGGCCCCATGTTCTGCTCCTTTAACTGCTGCAGTTCCCGAGAGAGCTCTGTGGTTTAGCGGCCCTATGCCAGCAACTTCTTCAGCGCCAGCAACTCCTCCGCCCCCAGCCCTTCTACTCAATTGCATCTCCTGAGTTCTCCTGCCTGGAGTCTGTACAGCAGAAGTCGCTGGTGCAGAGGGAGGAGGACAGAGCCTCCCCCAGGTAACGTGGGATGGATGTGGATCATGGGGAGGGAATGGGGAGAGCGTGGGGGCCCTGGGCTGGGGGCATGGGGGTCACGTATGGAGGTCACGGGCCACCCCCTTTTGTGTCCCTCCTGTGCATGCAGCATACCAGCAAGAAATTATTTCTACTTGCACTGCTGGGTAGAGTGGGCTTCCAACAAATGATAAAAGTGAAGTGACTAATTTAAGTATGTAAACAAAGACCTTATTCATATTTTGGGATTTGGGAATGGGGATTACCTTACTGAGCCAACAGGGCTTTCTCTGTGCTAGAAGGGATTCAGCAGCAGGAGAGGGCAGACAGTATTTACACAAAAACAACAAGGAGTCCGGTGGCACCTTAAAGACTAACAGATTCATCTGGGCATAAGATTTCATGGGCTAGAACCCACTTCATTTGGTGCATCCATTTCTTGCATGAGCTGGTCAGGAAATTTGACTACCTTTTTTGTTGGAAAAACTTTTCCTGTACAAGGGTTGGTTTTGATCACAATTTGTTCAGAAAATGTTTCTTGGGTCCAGGATGGATTTGGGAGGGGGAGGAAGCAGGGGAGAAAGAGACACCAACCAACCCCTCCTCTCCCAGAATATCCAATGGCTTGGTGACTAGGGCATTCACCTGCAATGTGAGATACCCAGCTTCAAATCCTTGATCTGAATCAGACAGAACAGCCACTTCAACTTAGATCTCCCACATCTTAGGTGAGGGCCAAACCACCAGGCTGTTGACTATTCTGTGTATGTGTCTCTTGTTTAGAAGTTTTTCAGTGAAAAAGATCTTGGGGAAATTGGGGACATCTCAGTGTTTTGCGGGATGGAAAAACGATTTCCTGCTTAGTACTAGTGAATGGGCTGCAGATCTCCTGGCTAAGGGGTGGTTTCTACGTGTCTTGTATGACTGTAATTCATCCTCCACATGGACTTGTTGACACTAGCAATTCTGCTTCTTGGATCATCCTGCCTGTAGCCAGACTTGCCTCGGCCTGAATACGGCCCAAAATCTTGCAGTCAGCGGCAACTGGATCACTGTATGTGTCTGAAACCCACAACTAATGAGACTTAAAATTTCTTTTATGAATACATCAGGGGTGAAAGTATCACAGAAGACTTACCAGTATGGGGGCCTGGCTTTGGGTCCTGGAAGGGCCAGGGTATCAGGTGGAAGGGACCGGCTGGAGGTCAGCCTCCCACAGCCAGCCCATCTGCACTGCCTGGCCCTTGCCGCCTTGGGCTCCAGCGGCAATTTAAAAGGACCCAGGGCTCTGGCTGCTGCCACAGTACAGCCTACTTTCACCCCTGGAATACATGTAATTAGTCATATTAGCTGCTAAATTATTCCTGTGGGTATAGAATTAAACAAACATTCAAGGTGCAGGCAGGAGCAAAGTGACACATTTACAAACAATAGTTTCACGTCAGTCCCTGCAGGAGAAAAAGTTTGAGATAAATGTGTGACAAACAAATCACTTTTTAATCTCTGAGAAGATTTTGATAAGTGAAGTACATGCAGAGTTTTATTATGTATAATGGCAAAAATCTTGTAATTTATAAGCTGTTAGACAATGGGTTCATTGAACACAATATCAGCTCATGGAGAATAACCTAAGCAAAACCAGACCCTATATTTTTTGTGTTGGTATACAGCTGTATGAACAAACCATGGAAGATTTTCATCAAAGTCAATAATATTCTATCACTTACTGGTGGTAGAGTGAATCCACATTTGTGTGAGTCAGCTTCAACAAACTGATAAACAAGTCAGGGTAGGATAATCATTCATTTCCTTTTAAATTAAATGAGTTGGCGATTAGAATGCCATACTCTGGATCATTGATTATGGCAATATTACTTATACATACTTAAAGGAAACTGATTATTTGTATGACATTAAATAGTAGATACTTGATACTAGATAAAATATATTTAAAGTACAGTTCTAATCTGGAAAGTGACTGTAAAAATGACTCCTGTTAATTTGCAGACCATCATCTTGTTTTTTGTTCCATTGGCACTGGGAAGCCAAAACATCTGAACTGAGAGAGCTGAGGAATTTGTTCCTCCTTTTGCATCAAAATAATTGGTTACTTAGCCCTGGTCTACGCTACGAGTTTAGGTCGAATTTAGCAGTGTTAGGTCGATTTAACCCTGCACCCGTCCACACAACCAAGCCTGTTTTGTTGACTTAAAGGGCTCTTAAAATCGATTTCTGTACTCCTCCTCGGCGAGGTGTTTAGCGCTAAAATCGACCTCGCTGGGTTGAATTTGGTGTAGTGTGGAGGCAATTTGATGGTATTGGCCTCCAGGAGCTATCCCAGAGTGCTCCATTCTGACCACTCTGGACAGCACTCTCAACTCAGATGCACTGGCCAGGTAGACAGGAAAAGCCCCAGGAGCTTTTGAATTTCATTTCCTGTTTGGCAAGCATGGTGAGCTGATCAGCACAGGTGACCATGCAGTCCCAGAATAGCAAAAGAGCTCCAGCATGGACCGAACAGGAGGTACTGGATCTGATCGCTGTATGGGGAGAAGAATACATGCAGGCAGAACTCCGTTCCAAAAGAGGAAATGCCAATATATATGCCAAAATCTCCAAGGGCATGATGGACAGAGGCTACAACAGGGACACACAGCAGTGCCAACTGAAAATTAAGGAGCTCAGGCAAGCCTGTCAAAAAACAAAGGAGGCAAACGGTCACTCGGGGTCAGAGCTCCATACATGCTGCTTCTATGATGAGCTGCATGCAATTCTAGGGGAGGACCCTACTACTACCCCACCACTGTCCGTGGACACCTGCAAGGTGGAGTCTCACACAACAGGGATGAGGATTTTGTGGATGAGGAGAAAGACTCACAGGAAGATGATAGTGCACAGCAGTCAAGCGGACAATCTCTTCTCCTCGGCAGCCAGGAACTGTTCATCACCCTCCCAACCCTCCCAAGGCGGGCTCCCGGACCATGAAGCCAGAGAAGGCAGCTCTGGTGAGTGTACCTATGTAAGTATAATATAGGGTTTAAAAGCAAGCGTGTTTAACGAGTAATTTGCCCTGAAGACTTGGGATACATTCGCGGCCAGTACAGCTACTGGAAAAGTCTGTTAACGTGTCTGGGGATTGAGCGGAAATCCTCCAGGGACATCTCCATGAAGCTCTCCTGGAGGTACTCTAAAAGCCTTTGCAGAAGGTTTCTGGGGAGGGCAGCCTTATTCTGTCCTTCATGGTAGCACACTTTACCACTCCAAGGGGACATTCAGAGGTGCCTGTTCCTTCTGGGCTGTTCGCCTTTGGCTGAAAAGAAATCATCCCCACTGTTAGCCATGCAGTGTGGGGAGGCCTGTTCATGCTGACCTGTTCACGTTTGGCTGACAGGGATCTTCCCTGATACTAGCCATGCAGAGTATGTGTGTGGGGGTGAAGCGATCATCCCAGTGAATGTTATCATGCACATTGTGTAAAGAGTTGTCACTTTGGATGGGCTATCACCAGCAGGAGAGTGAATTTGTGTGGGGGAGTGGAGGGTGAGAAAACCTGGATTTGTGCTGGAAATGGCCCAACCTGATGATCACTTTAGATAAGCTATTACCAGCAGGACAGTGGGGTGGGAGGAGGTATTGTTTCATATTCTCTGTGTATATATAAAGTCTGCTGCAGTTTCCACGGTATGCATCCGATGAAGTGAGCTGTAGCTCACGAAAGCTCATGCTCAAATAAATTGGTTAGTCTCTAAGGTGCCACAAGTACTCCTTTTCTTTTTGTGATGTCTTGTATGAGCAGGCACTCAATATAAGAGGCAAAATGCCACCTTGTACCAAAAGCACATGTGCTATGTCATGTGAATTGCTTGATTCAGTGTGAAATAGTCTTCCCTTTGTTCTCTAAAATCTATCTTCTTAAATACCACTTTCCCTTTTTTCCTCCCACAGCTGCAAATGTTTCTACGCTCCCCCTATCATCTCCGTCCCAGAGGCTAGCGCAGATTAGAAGGCAAAAAAAATGCCCTCGCGATGACAAGTTCTCAGAACTCATGCAGTCCTCCCGCACTGAAAGAGCTCAGCAGAATTTGTGGAGGCAAATAATGGCAGCGTCCAGGAAAGCGTTAAATGAACATGATGAGACGAGGGGAGGAGTGCAATGAGAGGAGGCAGGATGCAATACTGAGGCTAATGTGGGAGCAAACTGACATGCTCAGGCATCTGGTGGAGCTGCAGGAAAGGCAGCAGGAACACAGACCGCCGCTGCAGCCCATGTATAAACGCCTGCTCTCCTCCCCAAGTTCCATAGCCTCCTCACCCAGACGCCCAAGAATCCGGCGGGGGAGGCTACGGGCACCCAGCCACTCCACCCCAGAGGATTGCCCAAGCAACAGAAGGCTGGCATGCAATAAGTTTTGAACTGTAGTGTGGCCTTGTCCTTCCCTCGTCCCCTCATCCACCACCCCACCCGGTACTTCCCTCCTCACCCAGCCTTCCTGGGCTACCTTGCGAGTTTTCCCCCTATTTGTGTGATGAATTAATAAAGAATGCATGGTTTTGAAACAACAATGACTTTATTGCCTCTGAAAGTGGTGATCAAAGGTGGGAGGTCAGTTGGCTTACAGGGAAGTAGAGTCAACCAAGGGGGCGGGTTTTCATGAAGGAGAAACAAACAGAACTGTCAGACCGTAGCCTGGCCAGTCATGAAACTGGTTATCAAAGCTTCTCTGATGTGTACGGCGCCCAGCTGTGCTCTTCTAATTGCCCTGGTGTCTGGCTGCATGTAATCAGCCACCAGGTGATTTACCTTAACCTCCCACCCTGCCATAAACATCTCCTCCTTACTCTCACAGATATTGTGGAGCACACAGGAAGCAGCAATAACAATGGGAATCAGATTTCAGAGTAACAGCCGTGTTAGTCTGTATTCGCAAAAAGAAAAGGAGGACTTGTGGCACCTTAGAGACTAACCAATTTATTTGAGCATGAGCTTTCGTGAGCTATAGCTCACTTCATCGGATGCATACCGTGGAAACTGCAGCAGAGTTTATATATACACAGAGAATATGAAACAATACCTCCTCCCACCCCACTGTCCTGCTGGTAATAGCTTATCTAAAGTAATCATCAGGTTAGGCCATTTCCAGCACAAATCCAGGTTTTCTCACCCTCCACCCCCCCACACAAATTCACTCTCCTGCTGGTGATAGCCCATCCAAAGTGACAACTCTTTACACAATGTGCATGATAATCAAGTTAGGCCATTTCCTGCACAAATCCAGGTTCTCTCACTCCCTCACCCCCCTCCAAAAACCCACCCCCATACACACACAAACTCACTCTCCTGCTGGTAATAGCTCATCCAAACTGACCACTCTCCAAGTTTAAATCCAAGTTAAACCAGAACATCTGGGGGGGGGGGTAGGAAAAAACAAGAGGAAATAGGCTACCTTGCATAATGACTTAGCCACTCCCAGTCTCTATTTAAGCCTAAATTAATAGTATCCAATTTGCAAATGAATTTCAATTCAGCAGTTTCTCGCTGGAGTCTGGATTTGAAGTTTTTTTGTTTTAAGATAGCGACCTTCATGTCTGTGATTGCGTGACCAGAGAGATTGAAGTGTTCTCCGACTGGTTTATGAATGTTATAATTCTTGACATCTGATTTGTGTCCATTTATTCTTTTACGTAGAGACTGTCCAGTTTGACCAATGTACATGGCAGAGGGGCATTGCTGGCACATGATGGCATATATCACATTGGTGGATGCAACAATGGGAATGTTGGTTGCGCTGAGGTCTGACCTAGTCAGCAAACAGTGCCAGAGAGCTTTTAAACATCCAAATACACATTCTACCACCATTCTGCACTTGCTTAGCCTATACTTGAATTGCTCCTTACTACTGTCCAGGGTGCCTGGCTTCATGAGCCATGGCATTAAGGGGTAGGCTGGGTCCCCAAGGATAACTATAGGCATTTCAACATCCCCAGTGGTAATTTTCTGGTCTGGGAATTAAGTTCCTTTCTGCAGCTGTTCAAACAGACCAGAGTTCCTGAAGATGCAAGCGTCATGCACCTTTCCCGGCCATCCCACTTTGATGTCGGTTGAACGTCCCTTGTGATCCACCAGTGCTTGAAGCAGCATTGAAAAGTACCCCTTGCGGTTTATGTACTGGCTGCCAAGGTGGTCCAGTCCCAAGATAGGGACCTGTGCTTTGAGAGAGATCTGTGTCCATGTCCTCATCACTATCGTGATTGCGCTGTTGTCACCTCCTCACCTGCTTTTGCAGGTTCTGCACATACTGCAGGATATGCACAAGGTATATACAAGGCTCACAACAGCAGTGTTGACCTGAGCGGGCGCCATGCTTGCCATGGTATGTCATCTGCAGGAGAGCAGGAGAACAGAGTTGCAGCGGAAGCAGTGGATGATGACGGATGCCACAAGAATAGATATTTATACAGAACGACGAGAGGACCTGCAAGGTGGATTCATGACACCGGGAGAGCACAGTTGCAGTGGATGACAATGACGGTTAGCAGTCCTACTGCACCGTCTGCTGACAACAGTATGGCTTCTGCATGGAAAAAAGGCGTGAACTGATTGTCTGCCGTTGCTTTCATGGAGGGAGGGGCGACTGATGACGTGTACCCAAAACCACCCGCGACAATGTTTTTGCCCCATCAGGCATTGGGAGCTCAACTCAGAATTCCAATGGGCAGTGGAGACTGTGGGAACTGTGGGATAGCTACCCACAGTGCAACGCTCTGAAAGTCGACGCTAGCCATGGTACTGTGGACGCACTCTGCCGACTTCGTGGGGACACACACAATCGACTGTATAAAATTGCTTCCTAAAAATCAACTTCTATAAATTCAACCTAATTTTGTAGTGTAGACAGACCCTAAATGCTATTCAGCTTCTCTTGGTTAAGCCCAAGGAAGGCAGTGGGGTTGCAAAGGTTTCACTGAGGGCATAATTAATCATATACTAAGCTTACTAGTGACAAAGCACAAAATGGAAAGAGCCCAGCTCAACGTCCAGTTTCCTGGTTGAGTTTGCAAGAATGGCAGTTAGAAAACAAAACTGTTTCACAAGCACATCTGATATAGAAATTATTATGTAAGTGTGGTTTCAGAGTAGCAGCCGTGTTAGTCTGTATTCGCAAAAAGAAAAGGAGTACTAGTGGTACCTTAGACTAACCAATTTATTTGAGCATAAGCTTTCGTGAGCTACAGCTCACTTCATCTAAGTGTGAGATCTCCACAGCATCATTTGCACCCATCATTTCTCAGTAAAATACATGGTTAGTTCTATTCAGAAGTAACAGACTCGTGTTGGTATGACAGTAGAACAATGATTCTCAACCTTTTCCATATAATGATCCCACTGTGCAACAGAGAACAGTTTTGGGACCCTGTCCCATCTAGCCATTGAGAAAGGGAGAATGGTTGTGATCCCTGACACTTGTCAGGGAAGCAGGATTAAAAACTTATTTAAGCAGGGTCTGAATGAGCTCTCCTCTCCCCAGCCAACAGAAAGTTAAAGAGAATTAATAAGAAAATAGGAGCTCTGTCACCTAAAAGACAGTGAGCTGAATTCAGGTGGTTGCCTCCATCTTGGACAATTAAAATTCTAAAGCAAGATTTGTGGAGTAGAACAGAGCAGATGGCCCTTGAAAGAGGAAATGAGATGACTATTTGCGTATGTGTTCACGTTATAAAAAGCTCTAAATTGTAAAAGTGATACAAGAAAGACAGGAACCTAAGTTGTTTGTCCAAAGCAGTGAATACAATACTGAATGTTTCATAAGCAGAAAAAGATGTGGAAAACAGGCACAGATGTAAGAAACAGAGCTTTATTAAACATGCTAAGAAGCTAATATTACATGCTTACTTTCTGTTTGTCTCCCAGGAGCCAGCCACAGGCTTTCATTCCTGAGCCTCTAATACTTCAACAGTCTAGGTCCCTCCTGAAACTTGACCTTCTTTCTTCAGTTCCACTCACCCCACTATGCAGAAAGGGATGTGGAGATTGGGGGTTGGAAGAAGATTGATATCCTCCCCAGACTGTGGGAATACCTTTGTATTTGAGAGATAACAGGGATTCTAGGGACATGAAAGGGTGAGGAGAGAATCAGTCTTGAAACTGAAATTATCAAACATGGGTGCCTAGATTAAGATTTGTAAAGCCATTTTTGGCACCCAGTTTAAGTGGCCTCATTTTCATAGCTGCTGTGCCATCCTATTGAATTGAAACTGCAGATGCTTAGTGCTGCTGAGAAGTGGGCTACTTAAATTTAGAAGCCTACATATGGATTTAGCCACCAAGTCTGAGTGTTTTGGCCTGTGTCTGGGAGGCTACGAAGCTGAAGTCAGAGGAAGAACAAGGGAACAGTAAAGGGTGGGGCTGGGCACTTGAGAAAATTTAAAATATTTGTTCTGAGTAATAATACAAATAGTACTGCTCCACCTAGTCTTTGAGAAGTTTAAGACTAGACATAATTTAAGTCTTTTTTATTTGTTTGTTTCTTTGTAATTTGACGCCTTGTCTTGGAAGTTTACACAAGTTGTTTTGCCTTTTTGAAACAATCTACCTCTAAGGAAATGTAGTGAAGAAAGGTGTCTGGATTCTAACCCTCTTGGACTTTCAGTAAAAAAGAATATGGACTAAGTGGACCTCTCCCATAGGGTACGTCTCTTGGTATAAATCCTAAGTATTCATGGGAAATGCTTAATGACCATAAACAAAGTTAAAATGTTTGCCTCTTGCCTAACTTCCCTTAGAGTCTCTTAACCCAGATTTTAATTGTTCATATTGGCTGTGGTTTTTTCTTATATTTTGGATGATTCATTTTATTACCTGAATAATACAGTAAAGGTATGCTGAAAAACAATAGTAAGAGGGAATCCAGAGAAAAGCAATTTACTTTGATATAAAAAACTGAGAACAGCTGCCTACTGCAAATCTTTGAAGATTCCCCAAGAAATAGATATTGAGATTTCTTGTCTGCATAAAATGGTGCTTGAGAGTGACATTCTTTTGAAAATAAAAAGTTTTTGAAATGTGCCAAGTTTGATACAGATACTGGTCAGCCGAAATAATTTGCTATTGAATTTTTGGATTCCTGACTCTGTATACTTTCATATTTTTACTGAGTGCCACAGCTTCATTAATTCAACCCAGTTAACATGAGCAAAGTGAATAGTTTGATGAATCCATTCAGAAGTAGCTGAATTTGTAGTATCTGTAACATTGTTAGTGTTTCTTGGTGATAATGGAACAAACCATGTTAAATTATCCCTACAAAGCTTCTCTACTGCAAAAGCACAACAAATTACTGGATTGTATAGCTGAATGCATAAAACCATCTTAGTCACTTGTTTGAAATTACAATTTCCATACTTATCTTGTAATCACTGTGTATCACTAATCTCAACATAGCAGGGAAGGAAAATGCTAAAACCAGGGATGTTCTGGGGAAATGGGGTAATACGATTCAAAAAGTCATTAATAGTTAATGGAACTTGTAACAATACTTGACCTTTTTACTGATTCCAGAGTGGAAGATTTTAAAATGAGGAAGAACTAGTAAAATGACTGTTAAAATACAATGTTTGGCAGTACAGTTCAGTGTGTTTCTGTAATGTAGAACAAGTCAAATCCAAGGATTCAAGACTATAGTATGACTATTTGGAGTGGGCTTTGAATTTGTTCATGATCAATACCTAAAATATAGAAGAGTTTCCTCTTAAATATAGTGTCATGTTTGTCCTTTATTTTCATTTAATTTTGTCCTTCATCTTTGACCACTCCTCAGATAAAAGTGAAGTCTTGTCGTAAGTGCTACTTGAAATGGCTATTGGGAAATAAAGCGTGAAATAGGTGGCATCACATAGACAGATCAACAAAAGGTTGCCGTCTATTTTCTGTGTATCAATCTGAATAGGTATGGACACTGAGCAAAGGCTAAAAGATTAATAGGTATTTTTTTCCAGATCGTATAGTTTGAGAAGGGAGTCCTTGGTGTCTAGAGCAATCCATTGTAATACTCAGTTTTAGCTGTGATTATGCTTCAGATAGCTGAGACTATTTCTCAGTTACTTCTGATGGTAAAGATGTATTGTTCTAAAACAAATGACAAGTTTTGTCTTTATAAAATGTGTCAATTTACACATGAGCTGCATAAATTACTTTAATATTGTCTATAATGGAAAAAATACTGCAGGGCATTTTAATAACCAATAAATTATGTGTTTAATGAACCCCAATGAAAATATAAATGCTATGAATCAAACACCCCTAAACAGTGAGTGCATATTTATTCAATGCAGGGATTCAGATCACATAGGCTATTAGATACATTGCAGCTGAAAAGAGTAAATTGCTTACTCTTCATATATGAACATCCACCTGGAAATTCTTCTTGGGACTTTTATCATTCATTTTCAGACTTGTCGCCTTTATTTACTGCTTAAGGTATTCTTCAAAGACAGCTGAGGTAAGAACACAGTTTTCCTTTTAACCTTTTTCAACATTTTCCTAGTTGAGTATACAGTAAATCTCTAAGCACTGGCTTTACTGTGGAATTTGATTGTGCTCCTATACTTTCAATCTCAGACTGAAAAACTAATAACAAAGGAGAGGAGCTTTACATGATGCACACTGTAATGATTTGGGCTTGCTGCCCTTGTAGCATTAGGCATCATGATAGTGATGCATGGGCCCAGATGAATTGTCATGGAACATGTGGCAGCATAAGGGATGAGAGGAAGGAGTGAAGTCTGAGGCAATAAACACTGAATGCTCCAAGTTAATGATGAGAGCACACTGCTCTTCCATTGAGAGGGAAAGTCTCAGAAACAAATGCACGAACAAGAGGTTTACTGTTACACCGAGCAGAGATTAACAAAACAAATGTGTCTTTTTGTGGAGTGGAGTACAAGTATGGGCCTTTGCATTTAAGTCAGCCATAAGATTAATAGGCCTCCTTTCAGAGGAGGCAAGCACTGCAACTTCAGTTGGAGTTGTGGGTGCTCAACGTTTCTGAAAATTAGCACTGACAATCATAAAGTAGCCTCCAAGATTGGGTCACTTACGTTACCTTCCTGTATTTCTTATTACTCTACAAACTCCTATGCTGATAGATTCAGTTCTTATTGTACAACTCTTCTGATCTTGTTTTAGTCTTATGGCTATAGAGTGCCTTCAGTCCAAGGTTTGGAGCAGGGATGTGAACCAGTCTCCCCCCTCCTACTTGCGTGCCCTAACTACCAAGCTGTTGGGGTGAGTCTCTCTCAAGCTTTCCTTTTGAAGCTGTTCAATTTTTTGTAAAATATTTGATGAGTCATTGGAGCAGGGATTTGAATTTGGGTCTCTCCTCTCCCATGTGAGTGCCTTAACCGTCAGGCTATAAAGTCATTCACAATCTCTCTGGCCTAAAGACTATTCCAGTATTTTATGCACCATGGAACAGCTTCAAATCCTTGAACAGTCATTGGGCCTGAGAAAGTGAGACTGACTCTATAGTGTGGTGGTTAGGACACTCACATGGGAATGAAAGACCCCAAAAATCCCTGCTCCAGTGACTAATCAAGTATTTGATACAAAGTGGAGCAGCTTCAATAAGAGAAATTAAAACCCATTCCAAAATAACCTATAGCCCAGGGATCGTCAACCTTTGGCATGCGGCCCTTCAGGGAGATCCGCTGGCGGGCCGGAACAGTTTGTTTACCTGCAGCATCCACAGGTTCGGATGATTGCAGCTCCCACTGGCCACAGTTCGCCATTCAAGGCCAATGGGGGCTGCGGGAAGTGGCGCGGGCCGAGGGATGTGCTGGCCACTGCTTCCCGCAGCCCTCATTGGCCTGGAACAGCAAACTGCAGCCAGTGGGAGCTGCAATCGGCCAAACCTGCGGATGCTGCAGATAAACAAACCACCCTGGTCCACCAGCGGATTTCCCTGACAGGCTGTGTACCACAGGTTGCTGATCTCTGCTATAGCCTAATGGTTAGGTCATTCACCTGGGAGTGGGGAGACATGGGTTCAAATCCTTTTTCCAGAGTGGGAATTCAAACTTGGGTCTGCCACATACCAGGTGAGTGCTCTAATCACTGGGTAGAAGTTATAAGGTGAGCAGTAGTGGTGGCAGCAGAAGTAGCACCTCCTCTTCTTTGGGTTGAATAGCATGTTTTGTTTGACCAGAAACAAACTTTTTTGAATCACCAAAATTATTTGGAATTTTCAGATTTGGTTTCATCAGAACAATTTTTTTACAGTGCCTGCAAACTGAAAAAAATGTTATTGTTCCAATTCAGCAAAGAACCCATCTGAAAACTGGACCTTTTAAATATTCAAGTTGGGCATCCAGTTTCACTCATTTGGAAAACTTAGGCTAAGGGCTCAACATTTTGTGTCCTTGCACCTTGTACAGCTTCATACACCAGTGCCCCATTCTTCCCCCTCTACGGAGCAGTAGCAGATGTCTTGGGGACCTTACAAGTTCACTTCCCAATGGAGGAAACATCAGTGATGTGGAGTGGGTGGGGACAGTCTAAGCATAAATTACTTTATTTACACTTTATACATCAGTCCTGAAATGGTTGTTGCTCATAACCATCTCCCCTTTTGTCAGGAATCTTTCACACAGCTTCCTCTACCCAGAATCTTGTATAACCAAGAGCTAACACCACAAGTATTTCTTCCAAGACTGAAACCTTGGTTGTGCGCTAAGAAAAAGAACTTTGGAAGGCTATGTGTAACAGCACCATCTGGTGATGCCTGCGATAACACTATTAATGAATTTCATACTATATGAATAAAAATGTTAGTGCATGTTTTCTACATGCATATGGTGCACAAACACTTCTCTCTCCTCCCATTTAAGGTGGTATTGGTAAAAGTAAGACAATGCTGTATTTCTGAGTAGTAAAAATGCTTTATTTGATATTGTGGAGGTAATCTGGAATGTGTGCTGGTTTTGAAAGGTTAAATATTTCTGATGACCTTTGCTGGAAAGAAGACTTTTTGGGTGCAACTTTGGTTATCATTTTGGTATAAATATTTAGGAGTAAATTAACCTAGTTCTTCTGCCTTCAACAAAGCTAGGCTGATTTACATGCACTTAGAATTTGGCCCTTAATATCTTAGAAATTAAGGAAAATGATTAATGGTTTCATCTTTTTATTGATGAGCTGAAAACAGCCAACAGCTATATGGCAAGCTTATTGGATTCAGAAACAGTCCATTACTTCCCAGTTCTTAGGAATTCCCCAAAGATTTGAACCGTAGCATAGTGGCAGAGATTTTTTCCCCCATGCGTTGCTTTAAAGGTGAAGAGATGCAGTTTATCCATTTATCTCAACAACCAGACCATGACTCAGTGATGTAAAGGCAGCATTATATCCAGCAAGAGATATTCTGATATTGTCTGCTTCTGAAGGACCCTGTCTTTGAATGTTATGATATGCGGAACACATTGTCTCTAGTGGTATAATATGTTTAAAATAAATATTTTATAGAGTTGTTGAATTATTCATTTCAAACAAATTATTTGACAGCTTTAGACCTTCTTTCTGTTTGTGAATCATTCACAAATCAACCCTGAATTCTACTAATGTATTGACTATTAATTGGTATTTACCATATGGCTTGTGCAATCACATTTCACCTCTGAGTCTAGTTTCAGACTGTCCATTTTGTTACTTGTAATATATGAATGGTCTTCTAAATTTAACTCTTGCATTGTTTCTGCTCTCTCATAGGGTAGCTGAACAGGGGAATAGCAAATGAAGAATAGAAAATTGCTGAAAATGATTTTTTGGATGAATTATTATTCATAGAACAGAACCCACTAATAACAAATAGAAAAGGAGTACAGACTAACACGGCTGTTACTCTGAAACTAATAATATATCCTTATAAATAATAGCAGAATGAAACTGCCAGGTTTACGCATAAAAACTATTTAAACAATTCTAGTGTTGCATATTTTCATAGTGTTGCTGAACATTTTGGTTAAAGATATTTCTGTCCTGTTTCTTCAGGAATATACTGTCACTTAGTGATTTCTAGTTAAAGTCAAGTTATCTGATGCTGATGATTCTAAGAAATCTAGGTGGTTGGCCTCAAGAAACATTTCACGCAACATTTGTGCACAGTTAAAGGGTGCGTGTGGGTGTACACACTTGGGTGAGGCGAGGAGTTTAATGAATCAGAATAACATGTTTTTGTGTGGAAAAGCATGAGCAATACTTTCTCTGAATTAATGTGTAAGAATTCTATTAAATAGGCTAAATGATTGTGAATTAACTGGGATTCACTACAAGTCTAGATGAAGACTGAGTGTATTATTTCTCATCCTGGTAATAATCACTGTCATGAAGAAAGGATTCACATTGTGCCACGACATAGTGTCTTTTCTGTGTTGCTTTTGTAATCTTAATCAGAATGAATTAGTATTATGCCATTTCCTCTTTTCATTATCTTGAGTTCATGACAAAGATGTATCAGAATTGTTAATATGTCCCCTGGAGCACAAATCTTCCATCAAGAAAGAAACATCTTTTCAAATACTGAGTGCCCTTCATTCTATCTGTGAACATAGTTCACTCATCACTATGCAAGAGTGGGCTTTAATTTTCTGTTTCCACTACTGTTTTGATTCCCTGATTCAGGTGTTGAAATTGCAGGAACTTCTTCATTTTGTGAAGTATGGTAGCACGACAAACTCTCTAAATACAGATCAAGGTGGTATTAAACTCCTTAAATTCTGCTATTATTTATAAGAATATATTTGTTGTTAGTGTGTTCTGTTCTATGAATAATAATTCATCCAAAAAACCCTGGAGTTTAATACCACCTTGATCTTTGTTTATTTTCTGTGTTTAGAGAGTTTGTCGTGCTACCATACTTCACAAAATGAAGAAGTTCCTGCAATTGCAACATCTGAATCAGGGAATCAAAACAGGAGTGGAAACAGAATATAGCCTATTACTATGTGGCTGTGATTATTAACAGTCTGGACACTAAAGGAGCAAAGATTTAGTTTGGACTTTCACAGTTGTTTTGTTCTCTCCTTGTGTGTTGTAGCTACTATAGTCTCCCCCCCACCCCCCTCCAGTAATCTGATTTCTTTCTTAAATTGTAATGTTTTAATTTTTTGTATGGGAAGTTGTTATACAGCTTTCATTATGCTGGAAGTATGCTTATGTCCATGTCTCCATGATCGGGGGAGCTACTCTTTTGCTCTGCTGCCATATCTATCCTCTCTATCTCAACCCATCCTCGTAACAAACGGCCACTTTTCCTCCATAAAACTTATACCAAGCTGTTCATTTTCTTCTTAGCCTACAACCAACTCTCAGGTTGTTTTGAAATACTGTATATTAAAAATTCTAAATAGAGATATTGCTTATGAAGTGCATGAAATCATTTATACTTGTGCATAAAGTACTGTGCAGTCACTTTGGCTGAATGCTTCTGTCTTATGGAGAAAAAAGAGAAACTTTTCTGAAGCTTTTGATGGTCACATGCACATTGCCATAGTGATTTTATAGTATAGATGACTTGTCTGACGGAATCATGGATATGCCCCCAGGCTGTGCATAAAGCCACAGATTGAGGGGTAAAGATTTCCAAACCTCTGAGGAGCTCAGGGCGTATGTGTTGCATCCCTCAGTGTTGCTCTCAACTCTTCTTTTGGCCTCTCAGTTACTTCCATGAGCGCTGACGTTCTATATTATTGACTTCCTCTGTTGGGTTTGAAATGCATACCAAGGGGAGGTTAACATTCAAGTAATGTCCCCATTAGAATAGGAAATCCATTGTAGCTTCTCCTTTGTTTCTGGAGGGATCACACAGTGACCTGACTCCCAGATTGAGCATTGCCAAGCATCCTGTTGGGGATTTGTGTGGCTTTACTGCACTACCATCTATGTACAGTGTATAAATGCAGGGAGCATGTGGCTTGACTCATTGCCACACAAGGATTTTAGTACTATTTATGTTTCAGGTTACTAAAAGGGGAGCCTACAGTACAGCTGTTAATGTCTGTTTTCACTGTACTCCATGCATACTGAGATAGAAGGATTCAGTAGTCCTCTTGAGGACAGAAGTCATCTTTCTCAGTGGCTGTGGAATGCGGCTTAAGCATTGTGTGCTTTTCTACTCTGTATTCTGTATTCTGGCATTACCATGGTGTAGTCTAATACCTTGCTGAAATATATAGTGCATCTACTATCTGTCAATGAATTATGCTAGGTGACTGCCAGTAATGTCTGGAGTATTTGACTATTTAGTGAGTACCACTGAGGTCCTCACCTAGCACTAAGAATGTTCGTATTAATTGGCAAGCCTGTTCATAACAGAGGCAATCAGCCAGGGAAGAGACTTAAGGAAAGGGGAGAGAACTTCAGAAAATGTTTGCTGTAAAGAATAAAGCAGGTAATCTCTTACCGGGAGATATCAAAGCTCTGTTACTTATTATTTTCAGGGGAGCTCCCATAGCCATAGATATGCGAAAGAAATAAGTGAAAAAGGAATTGCATGAGAAAGGAAAAAATATAACTGAATTTACACATTTGATATTTAAACTAAAACTAGAAGGATTATGGGCCTGATTCAGATCTCCAGACCTATCTTGAAGTTACTTTCAATTAAGTATAGTTAATACATAATCTCCTTTCCTGGGCCTGACTTTTCTAGGTTAATTAACCGCGCACCATCCCTACATCACCTCTGTCCATCTTAACCAGCTTTTTCCTTACAACCTTCCTTTAAACCCGTTCCTTGCTGGACTCATTTTATCAGGCTTCTCTCCTACTTCTGTCTTTCCTCCCTCCTCCCCCGCCACAAATGTCTGTACTTTCATTTCTGGCATAGAAACACTCAACACTGCACTGCACAACAGATCACATCACAACCATATGCATAAGTGCCTGGGCCCAGTACACACATCTGAGTAATGCAAGACAATTTTAAAGGCAGATCCTGTGTGACAGAATTGGGAATTGTCTATATTATTACTATGAAAGATATGCGTGGGAGTGATTCATATGACTTGGAATTGCTATCTAGTGTTGCCAACTTTCCAGTTGCACAAACTGAACACCCTTGCCCAGCCCCACCCCTTCCCAAGACCCCGCACCCCACTGACTCCATCCCCCCTCCCACCCTCACTCGTTTTCACTGGGGCAGGGGGTCGGGCTGTGGAAGGGGGTATGGGCTTTGGGGTGGGGCCAGAAATGAGGGGTTCAGAGTGCGGGAGCAGGCTTGGGCAGGGGGCTGGAGTGCGGGAGAGAGTGAGGGCTTCGGTTGGGGTGTGGGCTCTGGAGTGGGGTTGGGAATGAGGGGTTTTGGATGCAGGAGGGGCTCTGGGCTGGAGCCAAGAGTTTCAGAGTGAGGGAGCAGGCTCCGGGCTGGGGCAGGTGGTTGGGGTGTGGGAGGGGGTTTGAGTGCAGGTTCCAGGAGAAAGTTTGCGTGTGGGAGGGGGTTCTGACCTGGGGCAGGGGGTTGGGGTGCAGGAGGGGGTTTGGGATGCAGGCTCCAGCCTGGCAGTGCTTATGTCAGGCAGGTCCTGGTCAACAGCACAGTGGGGCTAAGGCAGGCTCCCAGCATGCCCTGGTTCTGCGTGGATCCCGGAAGTGGCGGCATGTCCGTCTCCCTAAGTGGAGGTGTGGCCAGGTGGCTCCATGCACTGTCCTCATCTACAGGCACTGCTCCCGCCACTCCCATTGGCCGTGGTTCCCGGCCAATGGGAGCTGTGGAACCAGTGCTCGAGGCGGGAGCAGTGTGCAGAGCTTTCATGATCACCCATGCTCCTATGGTCTGCAGGGACATGCCGGTCACTTCTGGGAGTCGCTCAGAGCCAGAGTAGTCAGCGAGCCTGTCTTAGCCGCACAGCACTGTCGACCACACTTTTAATGGCCCGGTCAGTGGTGCTGACTGGAGCTGCCAGGGTCCCTTTTTGAACAGGCGTTCCAGTCAAAAATCAGATGCCTGGTAACCCTATCACTATTGAGTGGGTGCAGAAGGGTTAAAATGCTGCTTCTGGAGCAGGAGACATGAGTTGTCTGTGCCCCCTAAGTGTCTAGGATGGTATGAATGGGTCATAAAACTTCTCAGTGGAGGATCTAGAAAGACAATGGGACCCCAGTGACTGAACAATTGACACTTAACAATGGGTGGCTCCTGGCAGGCAGGACACGTGAACTCAGTATGGCCTTGGAGCAGGAGGATGATAGATTGGAGGTGACAAGAGACTGTAGTAAAAACTGGCCTCACAGAGGCACAACAGCTCTCAGTTGGGACTGACAAATGTACAGAGTGAGAGGGAGACAGAGCCAAAATGGATTCTACAGCAGTGGGGCTTGGTTGGGGATTTAGCTGCTGCCAGTCTGAACTCTCTCTTAACTTTAGCTTCTCTTTGATAACCTAAGGACTAATAAACCCTACTCTATTTTGAAAAGGATGCATGGAGTTGCTGCCTGAACTTGCCCAAGTGTTGATCCCTGAAAGGGGTAAAAGTCTCTGAACAGTAGTTTTCCTTAGCTGGACTCCACTGGGCAAAGCTAACAGTGAGAAACAGGAATGCAGTCTTCGAGGCATTGAAGCCATGTGGCCAATCCTTGAGGAAAAGTTTGACCTCTTGGGGCATCTGGCACATTAAAAGGGTGCTCCCAGGAGACTATCTGTAGGCTGGGGCATAGCACAGATTCTGTAAATCTGTGACCCCCTATAAGGGGAATGTTCGTTCTTGGTGGTTGGGATAGAGATGTAACCTGCAAAAGTTTTGAAATGTATTTGTTGAAAGTATTAAAAAGCATGAACTTGTGAATGAATGTCCACAGTGATTAGAGTTGTACAGAAAATGGAAATTCTGTTTCATTTCATTCCATTTCATGGAGGTTTTGAAACCGAGAAATTGTGCTTTAATTTCAATTAGGAGTGAAAGTTTTGTAATCAAATTAGCAATTAGGAATGAAAGAAAATTCAGCTCAGTTGAAATATTTGGTTTCAATATTTGGTTAAAATTTAAGTTTTATATTATAATTTTGAAATAAAGTTGTTATAAACAGAAAATTAAAATGTGTCCTTTAGAAAATGTCAAACATGCTTTTCAACATTATTAGAACGGTTTGTCTTTTTTTACCTCTGATCATTTTGGCAAATTGACATGATTTCACAAAGCATTTGATTTTGATGCAACTCCATTCTCCGTTAGAAAGTTGTTCCATCAAAGTTTTTTCTGACCAGCTCTAATAGTGAGCCACCTTTGGAGTCAGTCTACACTGTTAGCTTGTTGAAAAACCCATATTTCCATGATCATTTCTGGTTACCTAGCCAAGGGAATTTTTTACATTCCACACCACTGTAATATCTAAGTGCTGCATAAGTAAACTAGATCTTCATTGGAAGGTCCATAATAGAATTCCTCACCTAAAGACCATGACTCCTGAAGGAACAGGTCTAGTCAATATGTAAGCATTAAAAGGCAAAAACAAAGATCTTAGTCAACATTAACTTACACCCTCCTTCTGCAATGTGGACTCAACAAGAATGGGTTCTGTGGACAACAACCGCTGGTGAATCCCTGGCAACCCAGCTGTATTTTAACCATATATAACTAATTGAGCCAGACATTGCCAAGGAGATGATGGGTAGGGTCAGGAGGATATGTGTAGGGCCTTTATTCTGGAATATATTCCATGCTCAGGTCCAGGAATTTAGAGTATTGAATCCTCTGTTTCATGATGAAGTACATCTTATCCCCCAACCACCCAAAGGAAGTTAGCTGGAGAATGCCACTAACCTTGTAGAATTACCTTTCACCTCTCTAAGTTTTTCAGTGTAGCTCACATTCACAGGCAATTTTAAGTGGATGTTTCTCAGTCTTATGTTGGGTGAATCTCAGGGCATGGCTACACTTGCGAGTTAGAGTGCATTAAAGCATACCCAGCCGCCCTAACTCATGAAGCGTCCACACTGGCAAGGCATGTAGAGCGCCCGGACTCCGCAGCTGGAGCACTCCTGGTAATCGACATTGACAAGAAGTGGAGCACCGTGGTGCCAGTGTGGACGCCTTGGTCTATTAATGTGCTCTGTTTGGCCTCCAGAAGTGTCCCATAATGCCTGTTCTAGCCACTCTGGTCATCACTTTGAACTCTACTGCCCTGCCCTCAGGTGACCAACCGTCAGACCCGCCCTTTAAATTCTCTGGGAATTTTGAAAATCCCCTTCCTGTTTGATCAGCAAGGTGTGGAGTGCTCTCAGAGAATCTTTCCAGGTGACCATGCCTCCACGCGCCAGGCAATCCCCAGTATGGAGCTATGGTGAGGTGCTGGACCTTATCAGTGTTTGGGGGGAGGAAGCTGTCCAGTCCCAGCTGTGCTCCAGCCATAGGAATTATGATACCTTTGGGCAGGTACCAAGGGACGTGATGCAAAGGGGCCATGACCGGGACGCACTGCAGTGCAGGGTTAAAGTGAAGGAGCTGTGAAATGCCTACCATAAAGCCTGCAAGGCAAACCGCTGCTCCGGTGCTGCCCCCGCAACCTGCCGTTTCTACAAAGAGCCGGACATGATACTTGAGTGCGACCCCATCTCTACCCCGAAGACAACCATGGACACTTCAGAGCCCAGTTCAACAAGGCAGGAGGAGGAGGAAAGCGGGAGCGAGGGTGCTGAGGGGGAGGGGGACAGCCCGGCATCCTTAGATGCATGAGCCAGGAGCTGTTTGCAAGCCAGGAGGAAGGTAGCCAGTCGCAGCGGCTGGTGCTTGGGGAAGAACAAACACCAGAGGAGGTGGCTGGTAGGCGGCTTTTATTTTGGGAAGGAAATTGTTCAGTGCAGGCTCTTGAGGTGAGGAGGGCTAGGGCCGCATGTATGCCTAGATGCGGAATAGGGTGTTGATGTGCTCTCTCACTTCGCGGGAATCGGCCTCAGTGATCTCTTCAAAGGTCTCATGCAGAAGCTGGGCAATCCACTTGCACAGGTTCCTTGACAGAGCTACTGTGCTCCTTGTCCCAGTAAGGCTAACATGTCCGTGCCACTGTGCCGTGAGGGGTGGGGGGACCATTGCTGCACACAGGCAAGCTGCATATGGGCCAGAGCGGAAGCAGCATTGAAGTAGAAGACCCTCCCTTGCTTCCCAGGTCACCCTCAGCAGCAAGATATCTTCTAGGAAAAACTCCGGTTGAAAATGTGGGGACAGTGTTCAGTATAGGGGCCCCCTGCAGCTGTTGGCTCTCCCCAAGGCACAGAAACCCAGAGAGCAGTACTGCCATGAAACAATCAGTCCCCCTTGCCTCTGTGTTTACTCACCATTTTGGGGCTCCTGTGGGTTATGTGTGCTCGCTTTGGGATGGGCAATTTCTGCTTTTGTGAAGACTGTGCGTGTCTACTTTAAGTATGGCTGAATCAGTGCTCTGTCTGGTGTGGACAATGCTGCCTCTGTAAGCGTTGCATTTTGGCTTTACAGGTGGAACCTTGAGATCTCAGCCGTCCTTGTTCTCACCGGCTGAAAGACTCCAAAGAATTAGGAAGCAGCAGTCCCTTAATGAAAATCAAAAAGTGCAGAAGTGGCGGGAAAGTGAAAGGAGGGTCTGCCAGCAGAATGCAGATTGCTGGCACTAAAGCACAGAGTGGCTGCTAAGCATTGTGGAGCGCCAAGTGGATTCGATACAGGCGCTCATAGCAAGGCAGGCAGAGAACTTTCGCGCCCACCCTCCCCCCCACAGCCCTTGTCCCAAAACTTTTTCCCTTGTGCCCCCATGTCACCTCCAACATCTGGGTTCTTATCACCACCAGCTGCCTCCAACACCTGTAGCTTTCCCACCTAGCCCTGCAAACTACGACCCTTACCCACTGCACTCAACCCCCATCACCATGCATTTTAGCCAGCCAGAAGTGCAGCACTCATTGCACAGCACTACAGACAGGAAGGCTGAGTATGATAACAGGACATACACAAATCTGTGATTGTACCATTCCCCACTCCACCCCCTTGCCCTTTCTGTTTTCCAAGCAGTTGTGTTTCTTTTCAATAAACGAATTTTCTTTTCAATAAATGGATTTTTTGGCTTTGAAAACATTCTTTATTATTGCATTAAGTAAAAGATACCTTAGCCAAAGAAAGCAACAGGCACTGCAAGTCAGTGTAGCGCAAACGGTTTTCTACTAACATTAGAACTACTGCACTTCACTCCCGTGCAGGGCACCAAACATTACTGGTGGCTTTCAGCCTCAGATTGCTCCCTCAAGGCATCCCTAATCCTTGCAGCCCCACGCTGGGCCCCTCTAAGAGCCCTGCTCTCTGGCTGTTCAGATTCAGCCTCCAGGTGTTGAAACTCTGAGGTCCATGCCTGAGTGAATCTTTCACCCTTCCCTTCACAAGTGTTGTGGAGGGTACAGTAGGCGTATATAACCGTGAGGATGTTCTCATCGGCCAGGTCCAGCTTCCCATACAGACAGTGCTAGCGGCCCTTTAAACGACCAAAAGCACACTCCACAGTCATTCTTCACTGGCTCAGCCTGTTGTTGAACTGCTCCTTGCTGCTGGCAAGGCTCGCTGTGTAGGGTTTCATGAGCCACAGCATTAAAGGGTAAGCGGGGTCTCTAAGGATCACAATGGACATTTTGACTTCCCCTACAGTGATCTTATGGTCTGGGAAGAAAGTCCCAGCTTGCAGCTTCCTGAACAGGCCTGAGTTCCAAAAGATGCGTGCATCATGCACCTTTCCAGACCAGCCTGCGTTAATGTCAATGAAATGCCCACGGTGATCCACAAGTGCCTGGAGAACCTTAGAGAAATACCCATTCTGATTAATGTACTCAGAGGCTAGGTGGACTGGTGCCAGAATTGGAATATGCATACCATCTATCGCCCCTCCGCAGTTAGGGAAACTCATTTGTGCAAAGCCAGCCACAATGTCATGCATGTTATTCAGAGTCACGGTTCTTCCGAGTAGGATGCGATTAATGGCCCTGCAAACTTGCATCAACATGATTCCAGCAGTCGACTTCCCCATTCCAAACTGGTTAGTGACCGATGGGTAGCTGTCTGAAGTTGCAGCTTCCAGATTGCAATAGCCACCCGTTTCTCCACTGGCAGGGCAGCTCTCAATCTCATGTCCTTGCACCACAGGGTGGGGGCAAGCTCATCACACAGTTCCATGAAAGTGGCTTTTCTCATCCAAAAGTTCTGCAGCCATGGCTCGTCATCCCAGACACGTATGATCCCACAACTCAGTGCTTGTTTCCTGAGCCCAAAAGCAGCATTCCACTGTGGTGAGCATGTCCGTGAATGCCACAAGCAATCTCGTGTCATATGTGTTATGCGAGTTGACATCATCGTCGGACTCCTCACTGTCAGTTTGTAGCTTAAGGAGTAACTCGACTGCCATTTGTGATGTGCTGGCGAGATCCATCAGCATATTCCTCAGCACTTCGGGATCCATTCCACAGACCGAAAGGGAAGACAGAGCATGAAGTACAAAAAATGTTGAAAGATGGCACCAAATGTGGATGGAAGCACAGGAATTGCTGGCATGCTGTCATAAACATCCAGCTAAGGGTAGCATAAAATCCCTCCTTTACCTGTGAAGGGTTAAGAAGCTCAGATAACCTGGTTGGCACCTGACCAAAAGGACCAAGAAGGGGAGAAGATACTTTCACATCTGTGGGGGAAGGTTTTTGTTTTGGGTTTTTTGTGTTCTCTCTGAAGACAGAGCAAGACCAAGCAAGTAATCCAGCTCCTACTGAATGATACATCTAAATTTACAGGAATAGTAAGTAATAGCAAGGAAATACGTTAGAGTATCTTTTGTTTTAGCTTGTGAATTTTCCCTGTGCTAAGAGGGAGGTTTGTCCCTGTTTTTTGTAACTTTGAAGTTTTGCCTAGAGGGGAGTCCTCTATGTTTTAAATCTTATTACCCTGTAAAATTACCTTCCATCCTGATTTTACAGAGGAGTTTCTTTGACTTTTTTTTCTTTATAATAAAGTTCTGTTTTTTAAGAATCTGATTGGTTTTTAGTGTCCTAAAAACCCAAGGGTCTGGTCTGTGCTCACCTTGTTTATCTATCTGGTTGGTAGACTATTCTCAAGCCTCCCCAGGAAAGGGAGCTTGGGGGAATATTTTGGGGAAACAGGAACCCCAAGTGGTCCTTCTCCTGAATCTTTGTGTAACTCACTTGGTGGTGGCAGCAGTACTCATCCAAAGACAGGGAAGGATTTGTGCCTTGGGAAAGTTTTTAACCTAAGCTTATAGAAATAAGCTTAGGGGGTCTTTCATGCGGATCCCCACATCTATACCCCAGAGTTCAGAGTGGGGACGAAACCCTGACATATGCGAAGCGATGCATCACGGGGTGTTGGGACAGGACCCAGAATGCCCCACACCCCCTCACCCCCTTCCCACAAGCCACAGCGCGAGAATAGGAAGAGTTGCTCTGTGGGATAGCTGCCCATAATGCACCCAATGCTGCTGCAAGTGCTACAAATGTGGCCACGCCGGTGCACTTGCAGCTGACAGTGTGAACGCACTGCTGCTCTTTCCCTACTGTGGTCTCCAAGGACTGGTTTAACTCACAGCGCTCTACATCTGCAAGTGTAGCCATGCCCTCAGTGTCTGACTAGAAAGTGAAAGCATTGCTTCTTTACTGCCAGTGGACAAGAACCCAAGTGTTGCTTATCTCCTCCTGATCTGTATTATGTGGCATAGTGTTTAATACGGCTGATGCCAAGTAGCAACTTTAACTTTCTAGCTATAGTTTATACCTAGATTAAGAACTATCTCAGAAAAAATCAGGGATTCTGCATAATTTAATGATGGTTTATTTTTTAACCTAATAAGAATTTGTGTGGCAAAAGTTTTAAGTTTATAATACGAGCAGATAAATTATTGTCTGCTAATTCTACCCAAGAAGAAAGGAGTTCCTCTGAACAATATTACCACAAGAGTAATTGGAGGATTTATAGCTTTGGCAGAAGAGTTTAATATTAATCTGAGAGGCAGAATTAGATGGTATGGCTAGGAATAAAACAGGATTAATCTGCAGATGGGAAAGCTCTGACTTCTAATTGTTGGGATTCCCTCTGAGACCTCTTTCCACTTGGCTTCCCAAGAACTCAGTTCAACTCCAGACATTGTCACGCAGATATCTTTATCTGGCATACAGCAATGCTACATTTAGTTGACCAGACTCAAACACAGGGGGTGGGTGCAGGATACATCACAGATTCAAAGTTAAACAGAAACCCTCACCCTATATATACATTTACACATCTCATTGCATTTACTACACATTGGATCACACATTTTGGGATTGGCTTGGTTACTTCGTAGGAACCAATCCTCTGTCCATGCACTGTCCATGTTCAACCTACTTTTTTCCCTCATCTTTACATTCCGTCTTATCTTGTCCATTGTTATCTTCTTCTTTGTAAATGTTTCCCAGGGGGTTCCCTCCCCTAATCTTAGCTAGTTCAGACATTCTGTCTTTTAGCTCACTGACCCATTTACATATCTTAGTTAACACAAACCTCCTGTTTTCAGCCTGCTGATCTATTTGCCTCTCTATTCCTGTCTGCCAAGAAATGAAGCCTCCCATGTCATTTAAATTACTCATGTCAAACTAGGCCCATAGCCCATTGCCTTTGTTTTTCTTTTTAATATTAGCATTTGTTTCATTTGCACCATATTCCTATCTTTCTGTGCTTTCTTTTTTAACTTTATTACTCAGCACCACATTCCCAAGACTACAGTAGTTGCAGACATTTGAACCACCATTAATTTAAGCTTAAAATGTGACCCCGGGGGTGCAAGCTCATCTCCTCTGGTACAGGCCACCAGGGTGTTTTCATTGCCTGTACAGTATGGTCCCCAATTTTCTGCTGCTCAGCTATTAGTGTGGCTATGGGCACCAATCGCTTTATTTTCCTTTGTACTAAATCATTCACCCCTTTTTAGGTAGTATTTGATGGTGCTGTTTATTTTCTCAACCTGTCCTACTGCCGCTGGATGATGGGGAATGTGAAACTTCTGATTGATGTCCAAGCAGGGTGCATGCTTTTGACAACTGTCCCCCCAAAAAAAAATTTTCTCTTGTTGTCTGAGTCAATAATTTTAGGCGGAACAGAATGTACACCAATTGTTTTGCTGTAGTTAGGACAGTCATATTTTAATGGGGAAGGCCTTCACCCAATGTGAAAAAGCATTTATAACAACCAGCATATATTTGTTACCTCTTGGTGTTAAGGGCAACTCCCCAGTATAGCTGATTTGAATTTGTTTCTGTGGACCTTTGAGTTTCTGTTTTATCAGAGCTCCTCTGTTTTCTGTTAGCTGGACTGTGTCTGGCTCAGATTAAGCAAGCATTAAGATGCTTGTTTAGGTCTCTTTCCCAGTTGTGCCACTACCCCATTTATGCCAACCTCTTTTTGGCCTCTGCCTGCTTGAGGTGGCCACCCACAGTGGACCCATGCACCCATAATAGCAGTTTTTCCCCCTCATATATTGTGATAATACCCATGCCACACCATCTTCTGATTTTACACATAAGAGTTTTTGCTTTATTACTAAGTGAGTTTTGATTATTTACATTTACTTCCTGGTTACAGACTTGCTTTTAAAGCACTTTTAACTCCAAATGCTGTTTTTTGAATGCTTTGCATCCACTCTGCTCCAGCTTATTGTGATTGTTTCTGACTTTGAGTGAGAATTGCTACTGGGATAGCTTTTAAAGCAGTTTTCTATGGCTAGAGCAGTCCAGTAACTGCTGCATTTTTGACTGATTTTCTTTTACTAGGGACCCTTTTTTTCGGTGTGCCCAAGTATAATTTTGTTTATTTTGTCAAACTGGCAATATCATCCAGCATCTGCCACATAGTACTGAATTTGATCTCTTCTCCATTAGTAGCTCAATACTAGCAGACTAGCATTAACCCGGCTTCCCTAACTACTCAATTTGAGGGCTTGTCTTCACATTAGCAGTGCAGCTGCACTGCTGTAGTGCTTTAGTGAAGACGCTACTATGCTGATGGAAGAGCTTCTCCCATCATCATAGTTAATCCACCTCCCTGAGAGGTGGTAACTATGTCGACAGGAGAAGCTCTCCAGTCAACATAGTGCTGTCCACACAGGGGGCTAGGTTGGTATAACTACATCAGTCAGGGGTATGGATTTTTCAAACCCCTGAGTGACATATTTATACCAATTTCAATCTGTAGTGTAGACCTGGCCTGAGTCTAGAACTATGATAAACTTAGAATGAGATTTATTTTATTAGCACACTGATAACTGCTTCCAATTTTGCATACTGAGCTGACTTACTTCCACACTTATACTGTAAAGTATTTGACTATTCTGTCCCTTAGTTTTACTGCTGTCAGACTTCCTTTCCTTTATCCTTGTACATAGAGACTACTGCCATTTGTATACCAAATCTGCTCATCTTATTTAACTTTGTTGGCATGTAGTCGTTTAAAGATTGGATGCTGGGTGCTAGAGGAGCTACCTTTACATTTATGTGGCATTTTTATGCATTTTTTTGCAGTTTGTCGTTGGCTTTTTCAGCCTCTGCATTTTCTCCTTGCAAAGCCAGAATCTGTTTCTGAATTCTCTCGTTGCTTACTTGACCAGCTGATCCTTTCCTCTCTAGCAGTACCTTAAGTGGGGTATGGTGACTAACAATAAACATTTTTTGGCCTCTGACTAAGTATTTGTGATTGATATTGGCCTAGTATACTGCCAACATGATTTTTTAAGACCAGTTATACTTTAGTTCTGCACTCTGTGTCAGTGAGGAGGCAAATGGCACTGGTAGATCTTGATTTTCATATTTTTGTGTGAACACTACACCTAAAATATTTAGAGTTATCACAGGATACACAGAAAAAGGTTTACTTTTATTCGGACGAGCCAATACTGGAGCGCTCTCCAAAAGCCTTTTCAATTTAACCACTGCCAATCCTAGTGAGATGCCCTTACCAATTCATACAACATGCTTACTGTTTTAGAATGTGGGGAGAGAATTTTTTGCAAAACCCTTTTATTCCCAGAAAAGATCATAAACAAATGAGCATTATAAGGATAGGCAGTTTGAAAATTAATTCTACTCTCTTGTGATTGATACTTTGCCATTCTTACCTTGTGGGCAACCCGAAGAAGGTAACTCTCTCTCTCTCTCTCTCTCTCTCTTTTAACTAACTACTTTTTTACTATTTATTTTTAATTCAGCTTGCTGCAGACACTGCAAAGGCTTAAACAAATCATGTTTGTTTCTTATTTGTAAAGATTGTTTAATGTGTTATTTATATAGTGGATAAGCCTATTTGGCTGAGGAAAGTCCCTGAGACACTGCTTCATGTGGGCATGGAAAATGGTGGGGCTATTTTTGTTCTTCTGGGGTGTATGGTCTATGCATATGCATGAGAGCCATTCTGGATTGACACCCTGGTCCTAGGGGGAGGGACCAGAACCCATGACTAACATCCAGCACCGAAACCCACTTTATTTTAGGAGAGATTTTTTTCAATTATTTTTGGATAGGCTGCTACTATAGGAGCCATAGATTTTGTTGTATCATTTATGTTTCTGTTGTCTATGGCCAATCTTCACCCCTCTCCTGGCTTCTGCAATGCCCACATTGTGGAATTACACATCAAGGACATTGGCTTTATCAGATCTTGCCCCAACAATGCCTCCGCTACCTTCTGAATTGGACTTATGGATGTTTTAGGTACCAGATATTGCCACTGCTTCTCCTTCAAGGAAAATGTGGGAGTTCATTGACCACATTCCAGTTTGGCCTCTATCTCCAAAAACATCTTCACTAGCTGGGAAACCCATGCAGGATTCTCCTGTCCATATTGTACAGCTACTTTCTATGAATTTTTAATTGATCCCACAGCTGCGGCCTTTGCACAACATCTCCTTCCTGGTTTCCCCAAAGCATCACTGTAGGGAGCCAGGGTGGCTTCCCTCCGAACCAGAGTGTAAAGAGCCACTCTCTCAGCCTCTGTGGGCGGGGCCACACCAAGCTTACTCCAACCCCCGGAAGGGGCAGGGTGGAACAGGAAGTACAAAGGGTGGGGCCCTTAGCCCAGTCAGGGCAGCACCAGGAAGGGAGATAGACACAGGCTGCTCCCTTCAGACCCTGCTGCTGAGCCAGGGAAGGATCTGGAGGAAGGACTGGGGCTACCAGGATTGCCAGCTGCCGAGTACCCGGAGGAACTGGAGGAGCCAGGCAGTAACCCAGGCCAGCATGAGCCTGATGCGGAGGGGGAGCTGGAGCTGCCAGCAGCTGAATACCCTGATGAGCTGGAGGGACCAGAGGGACCCACTCAAGAGACCGGGTAGGAAGTAGCCCGGGGCAGAACTGCACAGTGTGGTGGGCCTGTTTGGTCAGTGTGCTGCGGATGGCTCCCCGCTGACCCAGTGGCGGGGCCCTCTCCTCCCGCCACTGTCAGGGCCCAGCGCTGGAACACAGTTGGAGTTGGCCTGCGTTCCCCTACCCCAGCCGACCCGCCTCAGGTAGCAGAATACCGACAACGCTGCTGACGCCTGCCGGCGCTCCCCCTGCCTGTGGGGTGCGCCGCTGACGCCTGCTGGCACACCTCCCTTGGCTAATTCCCTAGTGACAGAAAGATGTGACCAAGGCCTGCCAGTGAGGCAGTAGCTCCCCACCGCCCCACCAGTGGCTCACCAGACCAATTGAAACGTGTCACAATCATGTTAGCTTTTGCATTGCCTGGCTTTTAGGTGCTTTAATATTTGTCTAAAATAGTTTTTCTGTATAGACATATACTTGGCTTCTCTTTCTGTGTTTAAATGTTTCCTATTCTAATTAAATATTCTTTGCTTGCTATCTAATGAAATAGAATCAATCCATAGAAACAAATTTGAAGTAGTTTATAACTTTTTATTTTCTGATACATAATGCTTCTATGTGACCAATTCAGTTATTGTATATGTACACTTCATTATGTTAGTTGAAAATTTTGAAAGGAATAATTTCATCCAGAAAAAAAGTAATAGCCCAAAAGATTCTGCTGTCCCTAATATAACCAAAACCTCTTTGCACCTTTCTTTTAGAATGGTGATTTGTGTAAAGGTGATATTGGTATTAGATTGTTTAGGATTCAGAAAGATATGGGGTAAAGCCAAAACTTTTAAGTGTACATGCCTAAAGTTAGCCAGCCGGAATATATTGAGTTACTTAAATAAGGGGCCAGCTTTTCAGATATGCTTTGTGCAAGCAGTTGTCACTGAAATAATTGAGATCTTGACATTATGGGACTTTATCAATAGCAGTTGGAGGAAGTGTCCTTCACAGGGTCCACCTGTCAAATATTCGGTGCATTTTCCTAACCTCTAAGTTTCCTTAGTATTAACTCACAGTGTAATACACTTGTGAAGGCATAACTGGTTCAACTCCATTGAACAAGGGGAAGTTCCATCTACTTGCACCAACTTGGCTTATGATGTTGCAGTTTTTTTTGTTTTTTAAAAGTCCTTTTGGTGCTGCTAGCAGCAGTTACAGTGTGTTGCTTTTCCATTCTACATCTAATACGCATTTAGTCTTGATACATAGTGTCTTGAAGTAAGGATTCGTTTAAGGTTTGCGTAGAGGTTTTGTTTAAAAAACAAAAAAATTGATTGTGATAGTGGTTGCTTTGGGAGTCTTTTCTCCTGTCACTTAAACCCCATGCATCTCCTCTTGTGGCGTAATTTGAACAAGACAGCTGTGTTACAACAGTCCCTCTCCTTCTCCCTCATTCAAATGACACAGGATCAGTATTCTGTATCAGTATCAGTATTCAGTATTCTGCTGCTCCAAACTGCCTTGCAACTTGGGCAATTTTTGATTATCACAAAGGAGATGCATATTATAACAAGAAAGCAGGAGAGGCCTAAATGGCTGAGACGTAATAACTTGTCTAGATTACTAAATTCCATGAATTTTCTTCTTCTAGTAGGTAGGCATTGTGAGGGATGTAATTTAGAAGCTTCTCTGGGCCCATTCATCCCTCCAAGGAAAGTGAATACATAATGCATTATGCAGTGAAAGCAGTACATAAAATTTCAACTTACATTTGAATCAGAATTAAACTAAAAATTACCATTAAACTTGCACACTCCTCCTTTTAAGATCATTTACATATATGAATGAGACATAACAAAAGTTGTTCCTCTGACCCCAGCACACTCCTCCCCCCCCAAAATATTGACTATACCCAAACTTAATCATTTTTATGTATCATTTTGATAAACTAGGATATCCTTAATTCTATCCCCTGCCCACATTACCCATGCAAGTAATAGGTACGGTGTAAAAGCTTGTACATATTCACAAGTGCATATGATATAGGGGTACAGTAAATCTAAATTATTTTACTTGAAAAGAAAATCCCATATAATTTTCGGCACAGTGCTTTGCAGATGTTGAATGGAAAGCACTATAGGGATTTTCTGTCTACAAATAAAACACAATACTGAAATGTTGCACCTCTCTCATTCTACTCCAAGCACATTGGTCTAGTTTTCAATTCTCTCTCCTCAGTTTTTCTCTACCATGGTTACTGTAAAGTAGAGTTCAAACATGAGCTCTGTTGGTAGAATCATCTCTGCATTATGCATTGTAATAAGCAACTCTCATTCTGATTCTTAAACCAGTGGAGAGCGCAGGATATAAATATAAAAGTACAGTCTGCAACTCATAATTTAATGTTACCTGCTAATCCAAATAATTTACATAAAAGTATAATAGAATACACTAACTGGAAGAACAGTCAGGGTTTATTCCGTGTAATTTTTCCAAGGAGAGATGTGGTTTCTTTGCAAATAATTAAACCGAATAATTTGTACCTAGAATTAGTGAAATTGTATGAATCCGCTCCATTATCTGCTCCCATATCTCACTGTCAATATCTGTCCCCGAGTCAGTTTCCTATTTTTTAATTGACCCAAATGAGTACACCACAGAAACTTTAAATGAACTTTTCAGAGCTCTTTTGATCTAAAATAATTGTCTCCAGAGAAGAGTGGTAATTAAGAATTCTTTAACTGTGGCATACAATGGTGATGGGCATTATCATTTCTATCTCATTAGCAATCACATTGATACTGAGGAGAACTTGGTAGCTTGGGGGACAGTCCCGGTATGGATGAAAGTGAGGAAATGAAGGGAGTGAAAATACTGGGTAAAGCTGGCCAAAGTCCATCGTTCTTCTTTCCTTTTCTTTTGAAATAAAAATAAAAAATGATAAATGTTTCCTATTGATTTTGTGTGTGTGTGTGTGAGAGAGAGAGTGCGCATGCCTAGGGTATTGTGGTGGCTAGTCTCAGAGCTGAAGGGGAGAGAAGTCAAAGATGAGAGCAAAGTTCAATGGTTCATGGACATGGAAATAACAGTCACTGAGCATGTTGGGAGCTGAGCTCTTTTGAAAATCTGGCCTCAGCTATGAGATCTGAACTCTTGAAAATCTCTGTTTGGCTATAAAGCCATACTCAGTACTTCTGAAATAAACTGGGCTAATCATTGTTGATCAGCTTGAGGCACTTTACAGAAGGTCCTCTTCTTACCTTGTTCTAATGGAATTGTCAAAAGTGTGGTTTGAATGTTTCTGTATAAAATGAGAATTTAAAAACATTAGCACAGGAATTTCTAGCAGTTTGGAATGCTGAGTACGTTGCTCTTGATAGGCTAGCAGACTTGGCAGTGTTGCTCACATTGGTAAGGTTTTTAGCTCCTTGTCTATTTCTAATATAGAAATATTTAGTCTGATAGGTATTTTTTTTTTTACTAGCTGACACTGCTCAAGGAAAGATCTCACTTTTGTCACTATCAGACTCAGGCCTTGCTCATTAAAGCTGATAACAACCAAAGAACATATTGATTTCCTTTGGTGAGTTTAACACATTGCTGTCATTAGTTTTAAGTGTCACAATTATTTCAGAGGTTTCTTCTGCTTTAGCAGGTATTACCAAAAACCTGCCTCATGTTGTCACCTTCTTCTTAAAGTTTGTATTTGGGATAGAACAGCAGTATTTATCATTATTAAAATAAATGTAATGAAAAATACTGTCAATTTTTGGTGTTGTGCAATAGTGTGCCCTGACCTGCATAATTTTATTTTGAAGGTTAAAATGCAAGTGGATCCTTGTTTTCAGAGGGATTTTACAAATTGGTGAGACAGCAGTTCAAAAGAGAAATACACTTTAACAAAATTATTAATTTCTCTTTATAGTAATTATTTTAAAGTTGCTTCTCAAAATAGAGGGGAATCTTTTCTTAGTCTTAATTGTTAATACAATCATTTAATATAGGATTATACTTTAGGCTTTATAGTAAGTTTATTATTGTAGACATTAATTTTGCAGATAATGGCACATTATAATTTGGTTGCTTACCTCTTCTTCCCGTGCCTGTGCTTCCACCCCTACTTTACTGTTATGTATGTTTACATTAACAATATAAAGTGTATGGTAATGTAAAATTCACGTGCTACTGTTAACTTATGGTTAGTTTCACAGTTGTGTTTTTATGGTGTGCTCCTTATACTGCTGTACTGAGGTAACCCATCCCTTTTCTGCTATTATACATTGTACTTTAACTTACCTTGTGACATATGCAAACTGGCATAATGCATTTCTCTTATTTTCAGTCAGTTAGTTTTGCCTGCTTTAATTTGAGACATATCTAGAGAACTACTAGTTAGGGAGTTTTTGGAAGGGATTTGGGAATTAAGGTCTGGGAGACAGCATACAATGAAAGCAAAAGAGTAAGAAGTACTATTCTCTGCTACTTAAGAAATTCAGAAATCCTTGTGTGGTGACATCTAAGGAATTCTTTGGTTTCTCATTAACTACTACAAATCTCTTTAGATTTCATTCCATAGTCAGAGTCTTCTACATACATGTTCATACACATTAACATCACATGCCTACACTTTCTACATGATCTGTAGTCACACTGAACAAAAATGGTTTTAACTTTTTCAGTGACCAGTCAGTTTTGACACTTGGAGGGCCAAATCTAGCCCTCCTTATTAGCACGAGTAGCCTTATTCACTTAAATGGCACTGCTCCCATGTACAAGGAGGGCTAGATTTGGGAGGTGTGTTTTAACTGAGGTGTTGTGAAGAGAAATTCATTAATGTGTGAAGCATTCACATATGATGGTGAGAGCACCATAAAAATTCCTATGAGAAAACTGAATTATTTTGTAGTCAGTGCAGGGTTTGAATGATGTGTTTTAAATAATGCCTGGGACCACATATTGAATGTAGTGGATAAAAATGAATATTGAATGACTAACTATTCACTGAATGAAGCAGGGGTTTTGTGGAAGAAATAGTATGTGATCATAACACATATGCATGAGGGAGTGAAATGAAGGTTGTACAGGCAACGGTAATTTATGGCACTTCCTAACTTTTGAGTACTTGACTTTGTGACCTTACCATTATTTTAACGTAAGGCCTTTTATGTAATCTATATGTATAAGAATAGTAATATATATTTACAAAATGTTAATCATATTGCTAAATGCCAAGCAACAAAGCTGTCCTGCTAACAAATTACTACTACAATGTTAACTACACTAAGGTCCTGATCCAGTAAATCATTTACATGTGTGCTTATATGTTTAAGTGGAAGAGTAGTAGTATGGTCTTTGTTGGATTGAGGGAGAAGGTCCACTGAACTTGTATAACTGTCCAGTTTAAACAAGAACTGAACCAAGTGTCCTCCTGGAACTCAATGAAACTAAACTAAAACTTTCAAGAAGTTGTTGTTGGTTGTTTGTGTTTAAAAACAACAAGAAGTTTAAAGAGTAACCAAAAATAGGTTTCCAAATTTCCTGGATGTGGATGGGGCTAGACAGAGTAGTTATGAGCTGACACCAGAGAGGCTGTTCTTGCAGTCTTCCTAGGCCACACATTAGTGAGTAGTAGATATTATGATTTAGTCTTTCATTAGCAATTCCACTTCTGCAGATCTTAAGAGTTAAGTCATCTGACCTATTGGATATTTGTCCAAGCAAATCCTCTGAAACTTCTAAAGATTCCCATGGCATTAGTTACTAATGTTAAATGTACTATTCAACTCCTAAGAGAAAGAGAAGCCTCTTAAATAAACACATTTCAAGTAGATGCTACAGTGGGAGGTGTCTCTGTTTCCCATTCTGCCCACTTGCTTGCTCTTCTGCCCTTTAGGCTCTGTTGCAGGGTGACTGTGTTTTTACATGAGGAAAAGTATTTAGGGGACTTGTTCAAAGGGGAATTTGGCTGTTCAAATCTTTGGACGAGCACAAGGAACAGGCTGGAGAAAATTCTGAATAGACTAAAATTCAGAAGGAAGGCATTGTCAAGTTTAAATCCATCGTCACAAAACAAAACTCTCTGTGGCTGACCCACCACTAGGTCAGACTAATATTCCTGGAATATTGGCACTACCATATCTTTATCTAATAATTGTCTGTTAAATCCACTGTCACTTCTACAAATAAATGATTTTTCACATAGCTCCCTGAATCATAAAGCTCTACCCCCACTTCTTCAAAACCAGTCCCTTGTTGAGACAGAATTCTTCTACAATTCATGTATAGCAGAAAACATGCCAGCCTTTCTCTGAGACTAAACCTACAAAGTGATAGGGATTATTAGATTGTCCTAAAACAAAAGGATGCATAGTTTCCCAAGAAATTTTTTAATCAAAACAATTACAGGCACATTTTTTATTTAAAAATAAATTGGATTAATTAGACCATCATGACTCTTTCCAAAGTGCTCCTGACTATACTTCATCCATGTTACTTTTAACAGTTTGACATTCTGTTTAAAATTATGTGCTGCTTCTGGAGTGAGGGGGGAAAATTCTGATTTACTGTTCTACTCTGTTCTTAGCTAAGCAGGAAACAATATAGCATGCTTTCCACTGACAGAGTACCATTTCTTCTTCACCTTTTTGAATGGTCTCCTCCTCTGCCCACACAGTGATAAAATAAGGAGCTGTTAGAAGCTACCTTACCAAATTATAACTGTCTTTTTCTAATGGGAGAAATACAGGGAAACCTAGCTAAAAAGTAAAGAGGCAGGGTTTGAGGAGAAAAGTGAATCTAGAAATCCCTCTCTCACAATAGGATGACATAAGTTACTCTTAAAGTAGAAGTTGCGTTAACCCTCACAGCACCTACATGGGGTACGTAATGATATTTCATTTTAGAGTTGGGTAAACTGATGCATAGAATTTAGGTGACTTTTTGAGAATCCCAGTTGTTAATGGAGACCTGCAAAACAAAAAGAGTGGTTGGTGCCCTATTGTGCCTTTTGTTCTGCTTGTTTTTTAAATCGGAAGTTCAGGTCTTTTCTGCAAATGCTGACCAGAGAATTAGTAACAGGTTTCAGAGTAACAGCCGTGCTAGTCTGTATTCGCAAAAAGAAATGGAGTACTTGTGGCACCTTAGAGACTAACCAATTTATTTGAGCATGAGCTTTCGTGAGCTACAGCGAAGTGAGCTGTAGCTCACGAAAGCTCATGCTCAAATAAATTGGTTAGTCTCTAAGGTGCCACAAGTACTCCATTTCTTTTAGAGAATTAGTAGGATATCCGATACAATGGAACTGACACATGGTTAATTGATAAAGTGATTTGTATTCAGATAGTCTAAAACTTCTTTGTTTCGACTAATACTGCTTTACCTGCTTCATTTAGACAGTTACAAGAAAAGCTTTTCTGTTAAAGATTCAGTGCTCCATCTCTTCATTTTAGTGCTTTGAATCTTCCTAAGGGCTTGTCAACACTAGAAAGTTATACTGCTTTAGCTATACTCGAATAGTTAAAGTGGCACAGCCCTCTAGTCGGCACATATAGTAAGACTATGTCTACACTTGCAGAGTGTTTGCCCTGTCCCTTTAACTGGTGGTACAGAACTGGTAAAAGAAGAGCACTGGTTTGTGTTCTCACTTACTTTCACAGGCGTCAGATCGTATTCACATTTGCAGCACTTCCATCGTCATGAGAGCAGCGCACTGAGGGCAGCTATTGCACAGTGCAGCTCTCCCCATTTTGAGCATAGGTCTTGTGGGAAGAGGGGGTTGGGGTGATCGCGGGGCATCCTGAGTCCTTGCACAGCCTCCTCTCCCCAGACGCTGATCAGAGCCGGTAGCTCAGCATTGCTCCAAGCCGGGGATAATTTGCTCCTTGGAGCAGCCATTGTCACCTGGCCAGAAGATAAGGGAGCACTTGCCAAGAAAACAGGAAGGGGAGTTTCAAAGTTCCCAGGGCTTTCCAGGGGGAGGAGTGGATGTCTGTTTACCTGGCATAAGAGTAGCAGCGCTGCTGGCCAGAGTGGTCACTTAGGCACTGTGTGATATCCTCCAGAGGCTAAAAGCTCTATAAACAGGAAGAACGCGTCTTCACTTGCACATCACCGCAAAAGTATCACCGGTAAGAACTGTACGCCTCTCGCGGAGGTGCTTTTCTGTTTGCAATGAAACTTCTGAGTTTTACCGCGAAAAGTTATTTGCAAGCGTAGACAGTCCCACAGTTTTTGCACAAAAAAGGGACTTTTTGCGCTTTAAATGGCAAGTGTAGACATGCCCTTACATTGGTATATAGGTGCTTATCAGGTATAGCAATTCCCATATGGGAAAGGGAATAATTAGATTGATATAAGTCATCTTGATATTTGATCTAACTGCACCCACATCAGGGTTTTTACCACTATAACTATATCAGTTTAAAAAAAAATCTCACCCTTAACCAGCATAGTTACACCAGTGACTGTTTTAAGTCTAGAGCAGGTCTAAGTTGACTGATGTGCAATCAACAAAAACTACATTAAAATGGAGCCAAGGTTATCTGGAAATCCATTAGTCCCTTTCCAATGCTAGTGCTCAAATCCTGCATATAGAAGAACAAATAAGCAACCTAACTAATTAATGGAATTTTTGCTAATGCTTTCCAGGAAATATGTCAGGGAACATACATGTACCATAGTATCAGAGAAAAGAGAACAAAAACCAGTACAGACTGCCCCTAAAGTAAAACATTTCTTAAGAGGGTTATGTAGTTCCCAGAGTGGCTAAAATAGATGTAGTTTACTATTTTGTGTCTCATTATCACAGAGGACAATGATGAGGAAGGGGGGAGGGAAACCAAAATTGAACTTCTTTAGGGTGGGCCAGAAGACTTCATCCTTTATTTATTTATTTATTTATTTTACTGGGAAATCCCATGCCAATAAGACAGGCTTTAAAAACAAACAAAACCCCAAGCAAGCAAGCAAGCAAACAAAAACTTGCTATCCTAAACTAGTCAGAATTTAATTATCCCAGACTAAGCTAGCCCTACCTACCTAATCATGGACAAAGTCAATCAAGCACAGTAGCTACGCTACTGAAGGCAATCAGGTTTCTGGCTGTAAGGGAGTCCTACTGCTTCACATACAGGCATTTCTTACACTAGGGATTAGACACTAACAGCTGTAAAGAAGGCTGCAAAAGGGTTTCTTTGCTTACCTCCTGTTTTTGCTCATATTTTAATTGTGACATGATGCTCCATATTCTTTATAGAAATATGCTTGTGATATGAATATGGCATAACTAAGATATATTTTATGCAAGATTACTCATGTAAGATATTGGAAAGATTGTGATTTACTGAATGTGATTATCCAATTTGTATTCATATATCATTTCTTGTATCTGTAGTTAGGAATATTGACTATGTAACAGTTACAACTGTGATTATACTTGGAAACGCCCACTAGATGGTAAGCAATCAGCTTTAATGGACCTTTAGGAGAAAGACATTGAGTCTTTGAAGATGTGGATCCCCCACCTTCCAGGAGTTCCAGGAGATTGCAAATAAACCTGTTTTCATGGTTGCTTTGACACTGCAAGGTCAGGTGATAATGTCGCCTGGTAAAAAGTACCACCTTGGACATTGCTGATACTTATCCAATGGAAACAAAGACTTCCCACCTTATGTAAAAGCTATTTGAGGCTGGGGAGTAAGGCAAAGAGCACCCTTCTCCATTGCCTTCCTGCCCAAGAAGAAAGACTGCTGAAAGTACCTGAAGAGACAAAGGAACTGAGCTGATGGAAAGGCAAGGGCTGGGCCCATACTAAGGGCTAGTCTATACTGGCAATGCTAAAGCGCTTCTGTGGTTGCGGCAGAACCTCGACGAGGGGTGTAGCTCCCAGTGCTGGGGCACTGTCTACACTGCCACTTTACAGCACTGAAACTTGCTGTGCTCAGGAGTATGTTTTTTCACACCCCTGAGCGAGAAAGTTGCAGCGCTGTAAATTGCCAGTGTAGACAAGCCCTAAGACAGGAGTCTAGACTGTAAAGAGACATACCTGGACCTCTAAGCTTCAGAAACTCTGCAACTTGCCTAAAACATCATTTAGAGTGAGAAATTACTTCTTGAAACCAATCTCTTTAAGACTCTTAAGCTTAATATACGTGTTTTGTTTTATTTGCTTAGTAATCTTTGTTTTGTTTGCTACCCCTTATAATCATTTAAAATTTACCTTTTATAGTTAATTGTTTTTATTTGTTATAAAACTCATTTGTGCAATTTAAAACTGGGGAGGGGGTGGGAAGAAGTTGTGCATATCTTCCTCCATGTTGAGGGAGTGGGCAAATTTATGAGCTTTCATTGTATAGATTTCTCTACCGCACAAGACAATATTATTTTGGGTGTACTTTCCAGAAGGGAGCTGCACTTGAGTGCTGGGAAATTTCCTATCTGAATCTTCCCATAGAGAGCTGCTTGCAGACTTTGTGCGATTCTACAGCTGGTGCGTCCCTACCTCTGTGTGTGTGGTGTGTGCTGCCAGAGGCTGAAGAGCCTGATTCAGCAAAACAGAGAGAGGGAGCCCAGGCTAGTGGAGCAGGCAGGCTCAGTGAAACCCCAGTATATCAGGTGGTATCCTGGATGGGGGTGTCCAACTGGTCACAGTCAGTGATGAGCTGCCAAAAACTTAACAACGGGTTCCCTCCTCACCCCACGAGGGGGTTGTCGCCCACCCTCCCCCCCGGGACTCCTGCCCCATCCAACCCTGCCACGTTTCTTGATGTCCCCCCAGGACCCCTGCCCCATCCACCCCCCACCCCTGTCCCCTGACTGCCCCCAGAACTGGGCAGGAGGGTCTCGTGGGCCACTGTAGTGGGTGCCTATCCCATCCCTAAGAGCCAGAGCACCCACCAGCAGCTCCTTGCCCCGCGCCCGGCCCCAGCTCACCTTCGCTCCAGCTCCGCCTCCTCCCCTGAACACACTGCCCTGCTCTGCTTCTCCACGCCCACCCCCGCTTCCCACGAATCAGCTGTTTGGCAGGAAGCCAGGGAGGGCTGAGAAGCAGGCGGCAACTTCACACTCAGGCCGAGGGTGGCGGAGGTGAGCTGGGGCGGGGAGCGGTTCCCCTGCTTGCCCACCCCCACTCCCCCCGGCTTATCTGCTGCAGTGCAGGCGGCCCTCCTCGCACGCCCCCCCCCCAGCTCACCTCCGCTTCCCTGGGCCTGAGCGGGAAGTTGCGGCCTGCTTCTCAGCCTGCCCCAGCTTCCCGCGCGAACAGCTGTTTCGCGGGAAGCCTTGGGGGGCAGAGAAGAAGAGCGGGGCGGCATGTTCAGGGGAGGAGGCAGAGTGGAGGTGAGCTGGGGGCGGGGCGGGTAGCTGCCGGTGGGTGCTCTGCACCCACCAAATTTTCCCCTTGAGTGCTCCAGGGCTGGAGCACTCATGGAGTCGGCGCCTAAGGCGCCACTTTTGACCAGTTAAATTTAGAAGCCCTTTTAGAACCGGTTGTCCCTTGTGGAACAACTGGTTTTAAAAGGGCTTCTAAATTTAACAACCGGTTCTAGCGAACCAGTGTGAACAAGCTCCAGCTCACTACTGGTCACAGTAATATTTCTCTGAAACTTTCCCACTGGGCTGAAATACTCGATGCTTGCTGTTTCTTAGGGGCCTACACAGCGAAAGGTGTTGCGCAGGTCTGGAGATGTTGATTCTTCTATTGTAGAATTTGTTCTGGGAAATGCTTCCCCAAGCCAAGAGAATTTGTTGTAAATAGTGTGGTTTGATGGAGAACTAATATTTTTTAATTGAGTCTGATTTAATGAAGGACTCTGCAGAACACCATTTTATCTGTTTGGAAATCTGAAATTTATTTTATTCAGTGTTGCAGTTTAAAACAAAATTCTGGAATATGTTACAGATGGTCACCAACTTGCCAATGCATTCAATGAAGCATGAACTTCTGATCCACTGAAACTCTACTGCCCACGTGCTCAAGAGACTCCTGGAATGATACAAAGCGACAGTAAGCATGGGTATGCAGACACATGATGCACACAGCATATGTTATACCTCACCTTTATCTTACAGCTGAAGGGAATCAAGGAAAAATGAATCTTTGGGGGAAAGATCTTTCTAGTGTCAGTTGATCCTCTTCTTTCTATCGATAAGACCTAATCCTGGACCGATCTAAATATTCTGCTGCAGCGATGGAGAGCTTAACATTAGGATACTTGTGCTGCTAATTTTTACTTTTAGTGTTGCTTTCACACAGATAGCAAGTTCACAAGACCCTTTTCCCTTCATTATACCATCATGCTCTCATGGGACTAACCCAGTTATGTGTCTCTGTCACTGTACTTCAAAATACATACAAATATAAATGTGTTCTCAAAACTCCATCTGTACATTTAAAGACATATTGGAGTTGATAGTAGTGGATTGGATTTTGAAGGAAAATGTGTGGTTTCTGGAGTTGACAGTGGAAAGAAAACTTGTTCCTTTATCCATTGGCAAAATAGCATGCAAATCCACACACACAGTAAACCAGTGAACTTGGTTGTGACCTGCGACATAAGAAATAGTACCCATACTCTGCCTGCACTGGTTTCTTTAGTATTTATACTCGGAAGCAAAGGCTCACATTTGCACATTGTGTGGTGTGTTGCATTGAAAAGGTTTGAAAGGTTTATTCTTTTTTCTCAGAAATAGGGCTTAGACTAGAAATTTGGACTCTGAGTTGAAAGTTCAATGCTTTATCAACGTAACCATCTGTGTTTTTTTTTCATACTGTCTTGTATTGTAATAGATAATGCTGAGTTGTTTTTTTCACAATGGTAGTTATTTCATGATAGCAGTTTGATACCAATGTTTGACGTGTAATAATAGAAATTGTAATAATAGAAGGTGTCACAACTTGATTTACTGTCTAAAGTTTGGAGTAACATTTGTATATTTTACTTTAAAAAAAAAATCCAGACATTTTTACGTCTATTTTTTTATAAATGGGATCAAATCAGAGAGGAGAAAAAAACATACTGAAAATGTCAGCAGAAAACTTGGAAAACCTAAAAATGTAGATTTTATGCTGGCAATGTTTTTTTTTTTTTTTTTTTTTGCAGTCTCGGAGGAAGACGAGATTTTTTTTTTAAAAAAAAAAAGGCAAGGGAGTAGGGCTGCATAGGAGAGAAAAAATAAGGATTATATCCTGTCTTTGTTTTACACATGCTGTTCCTAATTTAGTCAATTGTAGTTTTGCAAGCACCTTAAAGCAAGATACAGGCTCTAGTAGGGAAGAAAATATGAACACAAAGTGAATTGCATGGGGGTTGGGAGTTGGAGAAGGAAGGATGGAAAGAAGAATAAAGGGTACTGGTGAAAGAGAAACGGACTTCTTCCCCTTTAAGAGACTTCTGTCTTGCTTATCTTTTTAATTGGTGACTGTTAAGTTAATCTTGTAAGGGTATCTGCATAGCTCACGGCCTTTCATCTGAAGGTCATAATTTCAAATCTATACTAGCTAAGTAGTGACCAAAAGGCCACTACTGTTGGGAAAACTGTTTGATATCGTGGGCATCAGTCCAGGTTCCAGCAAAAAGGTGTCTGCTTACCAAAAGTACAACCAATAGTATTTGCCAACAAGTGTGCCAATGAGTGCTGTTTTAGCTAGGCCAAGAACTGAGTGGGTACAGAGGCTGGGGTAGTGTAGCATGATATTTTTCTGCACTGTCTGCATAAGCTTCCACTGCTCTCTGTGTACCTAGTCTAAAGATTGTACAAGCTTGACAGCTCTGGAGGGACTAACACCAAATCTACTGGAAGTACTGGTCTGTTCTGAAAAGTGACTGATATTTTTAAAGGCCATATTCTTCAGCAGGTTTGTGAGTATTTAGAGTCAGTTCCATAGAACTTAGTGACAAAGAAGTTTTTAGAAAGTCGGTCTACACTAATAACTTTCAAAATTGTTGTCAGTGTTAAGCAAACACTACTGTGTGTCTAATACTTTAAAACACTTTTGTGAAGGGAGAGCAAAGGATGAAATATGAAGCTGTTACCATGTTCCTAGATTGAGTGGTTATATCTTTGTGGTTAAAAGCAACGAGACTAACCAAAATACTTCATTTCCTATGCATGATTTATGCTGTCATTAGAACTAATTATTTACATAATAATAGAGAAACCAAAACAAAATAAATAAGCTTTATTTGAAATTTAAATAACTGTTTTTAGAATTAATGTCAAGTTGGTTCATAATAATAAATAATAATTAACTAAATGACAATGAGTACATCGTGTGCAGGAACAGACATGTTACAACATCAATATTTGATCGCCAGCTAAAGGGCGACTGACTAGTCTCTCTGGAATTGGTACTCTTTTGTAACAGCTGGCGGGAAGCATTATTGGAACAATACAGCTGGGTCCTTCCCTCTCAGGAGAGTGCAGTGAAATACCCCTGTGCCAGACTCAGCTGGCCAGGGACTCGAATACAATGCACACCCATAATCGTGTCTCCCAATTACCTGAATAATTCTTTTTGAAGCCATCTTGAATTAACTGGAAGTAGTTCAATATTTTAGATTCACTAATAAAATGGCTTAATAGAGTTCTCAACATATGTTACTCCTGAAAAAAGGAATAGAGGTCTTCAATGTTCCACTTAAAAGCCTAAGACTTTCAAGAATTTAAAAAGCCAGCCAGGAGAATATTTGGAAAATCATCATCTCCAATTCATCATTGCAGTATGGAGGATAAAATCCTGGGATTTCAACATCAAAAGATTTTTACACTTCCTAACTGAAGTGCTGCATCAAAGTGGAGCATTTTGTTGATTTTTTTTTTCCAGAATCCAATAACGAAACACAGTTTGTGACAGCTCAGCTCTTGAGCAGACTTCCAGCAGCACCATCTCTGTGACTCCACCCTGCTCAGCAGAACCATGTCCCTTTGACCTATGCAGTGTTGTAGACGTGTTCAGTCTTGTCTTTAGCTGTGAAGCTCTTAGTACCTTTCCCAGACCTGAAGAACTCTATGTAGCTCCAAAGCTTGTCTCTATCATCAACAGAAGTTGATCCAAGAAAAGATATTACCTCATCCAACTTGTCTCCCTTTGACCTAGGCAGCAGAGTTCCAAACTGTCACAGGGTTGCTGGCCCCTTTAAGGGGGTCCAGGCCCAGGCTACTTGTGATGGCTAATCTAAGGGAAATGAACCCATCTAGACATTTAATTGAATAATGAACACCTGGGCCTGTTAAAAGGCCAGCAGGGCTCAGTTGCAGGAAGGTGTTCAGAGGGAGAGGTACAACCACACACTTTCAGGCAAGGAGGCCAAAATTGGAAAACACAGGCCCCAAGGAAGGAAGGCTCTTCAACTCCTGAACGCTCCCAAAAGAGCAAGACTTTATTTCAAGTTTATTTGGGCTTAACAAAGTAGAACCCCTGCCTAGAAATCTTGTCTTATATCCCTTTGGACTGTGTGGCATTCTTAAGGAGCTCCAAGAGAAGAAGAAGCTGAGGCAGGGTGTTTTGCAGGGCCATGCCGTTGTGACAGATACTGCAACCCCATTTAGTATTTTTGGGGACATGATATTAAATTTATGAATGGCTTATATGTGATTGTGTTTTACTCCATGGGAGAGGGTTATCATTATTCCTCCAGGAACTAAATAGTGGGGCGTAAGTAAGGCAAGATGGTAAGACTGTAGATAACACAAGAGATGAACTGCCACCTGGGATGGATTGCATATACTGGTTCAAACTGGGTTTTCCAGAGATGATAGAAAGAACTTGGAATATAAAGGCTGACTTCAGACAGAATCAGGTTCTTTGTTTGGTTCAGCAAATGGAATGAACCTTCTGTCCAAAGAAAGGCCCCATCGTTACTGGTGGGTTGAGAGGGATGTTGGCTTACCAGATTTCCATGTGGAAGGTGGGTGATTCCTGGTATTTTTACTGAGCATTTAAATCCTTTTATTGTTTCTTATTCGTGTTTTCTGTGATGGTTTTGTCTCAAGAATAAATATACTTTGCTTTGTGAAATCTGGTTGGTAACTGGCATACAACTTGTAGCTCCTGGGGAAAGAGTGACCTTGAGGAGCTGGATCCCAGACACACCTGCTGGGGAAATGACAGAAGGACTGCAAGCCTAAACCCTGGTCTAGAGGGAGTGAAATGCAGCTCTCCATCCAAAGGGGGTGATGACTGGGAGCCTAAAACCTTAAGTGGGTGTCCTCAAAGCAGGCCAAGGGTGTGGGGGATCAAAGATGCAGCTATCCCTGAAACTGTGACAGTCATGAAACAAGTTTCCATGATCAAGGGCGTCGCCTTTCTACACAGACCTTACAGTGAGAGGGTGTTGGAAAATATAACCTGACATTCCATCCAACTCTGTGTAAAATAGATGCTTTAGGCTCCCACAGTCTATTTTTACAATAGCATACAATTTCTAACTTTTGAGTTCTACATTCACATTATGAAGAAACAACACATCACCATCATTGGTATTATTGACATTCTCAATAGAGAGATGACTAATGAAAAGACAGGGAGAATGAGATGCTAGAGATGATTCCAGGTACCAGGTTTCAGCCACACTGGCAGAGTGGTGGTAAGAAGTCTGCATTGATATTTCTTACCCTGTATCTTAAATAGGGCATTAGAGCACAGCAGTATCCATGTTGCACTCTTCACCAGCACTAAGTTAACTAAAACATTGTAGGTAAAAGAGACTCATAATTTCTATTAAACTTAATCCTGTGGTTTGCCAGTGGAAAAGATTGTATTATGTAAAAATTTATGCTTGCTTGTAAATGTGTCCAGTGGAATATGCTACCTTTTTGCTTTGTGAATATCTATCAGCCACGATTTGGAACTTGCCTTACTAAAGGATTTGAAGTAAGCTAACACATTATATCCCTTGATCTTCTAAGTCATAGAGTAGATAAATCCTTGGCTAACACTTGTAACTGTTGCTCATGATGAGTTGGGTGCTGATGTGGTTTCCATTGCTTTATTGTTCATTTTCAATGATGTCTGTTTTTGTCTTTAACACATTATTTAATCATGAAAAGTTCTGGAGTGTGTGGTATTGATGTAGATGCCATGGTGTCTGTCGTTATTATTAGTAGCATCCTGGCTCCTCAATTACTGTACTACTAACTTTAAATGAAAAATTCTACTCAGTAGATTTGGAGTAGAGTAAAATAGATACTACTCAATAGAGTTGTTCTTGCTTACATAAAAATAGTGCCTACTTTTAGTGCCTTTAACGAAAATTGGGGGCTTATTATATTGGGCACTGTGAACATCGTAAACAGTTTTTGCTCCAAGTAGTTGACAGGCTAAATATACGATACAGATGGAAGGTCAGAATAGGGAACTGAGGCACAGTGAAATTAAGAAGTCATTGGCAAACTAAGAATTGAGGCCAGATTTCCCAAGTCCTAGTCTAGCATGTTAAAACCAAGATTAGCCTTCCACTAAATTATGTCTTCATATCACCATTTCATTTGCAAACCAGCGGTTTCATTTGTGTCTGTCACGTAGCTCCCAACAGTCTCCTGCAATGAAATAATTTAAATACATGTATATGCCCAGTCTGGAAGACAGCCTTTCCCCTGACAAATTCTCTGATGCCAAAATCAATCAAATACATGTTGAAAGATAGTATTTGTGCTTATCAAATTCTCTATGGCAGCTGTTATTTTATTATTAATAATAATAAAAATCAACACACTTAAGACAACAGTTGAATCTACATTTCTGAGTGTAGATGGAAGGAAACTATAGATCTCAGAGGGAATGTCTTTGGTCATTGAAAGATTATTTAGACATGGTGGTGATTCCCCCGATAAAATTGTTGGGTTGCCCTCAAAGTTATGTAAGTATGATAGAATTATAATTATGTAGTAGTAGAAATAAAAATAGATAAAAGAGTATATAGGTATTGTAAGAAGGTATGAACATCAGTTCCATGCTGTTGAATTTCACTCTGTAACAAATGCAAGGCCAAAGTGCTAATTATTTCAGGCCGGTACAAGACAAAGAGTCTGTGCTGGAAAGAACTTTGAGGAAACAGTGCTGTTCTTTAAAACAACACCCTGATGTTCTTTCCCCGCAGGGGCCCCTTGTCATGCCTATGTAAATCTTGGTATCCAAAGAGGGAAAAATAGATAGTGGGATAAAACTTGTTAAATGAATCAAGAGTCATAGATTGTGTTGTTAAGTAAAAGAATGAATGAGGAGTGCATGGAATTGAGAGCCTGAAGCAGGGAAATAAATGGTTAGTAAATGGTGCCAGCCTAATCCTAAAAATTTCAACCTTGATATCGATGGGCCGAAGAATATGCAAAGTGGAGATAACTGGATGACCCCCGGAGGGTGACCCGGAATCCACCCAAAATGCATCAAGGAAGAACAAGAAGATGACACCTAGCCATCATGGAGCCGTCATGGATGTACCACCTGCTGATTGAGCTGATCATCTCAATTGTAAATTCAGCATGATGAAGCAACTTCCATAGACTTGTATTGAATCAGAGACCTATAAAAATTGGGTCCAGGGACCGTGTTCTTTGAGTCTGGTTCTATGACCACCCTCCAGGAGCATCAGATGCGCATCTGACAATGACTCGGCTCCACTCTCGTGTCCAGGCCACCTGGCCAGTGACTTGGCATGAGCAATATCTAGGCTGATAACTATAATAACCTTTATGTAGAATCTGTGTGTGAATGTCTGTGTGTGTGAATGGATCTATATAGAAATTGCATATAGGAATATTTTGTTGTATTTACAATAAATGTGGCAATTTGCCTTGTCCCTCTTACAAGATCCTGTTGGTATAATTTTTATTAGTGTAACAAAATCATGTAGTTACCCTGATCCCAGCACTGCCTCCAAAAATCAGCTCCATTTGACTTCTAACTGGGATTTGCATTTACTCTAAAGTATTGCTTCTGGGTAGAAGAGATCAGAAAGGCTCAGGATGAAAAATAAGTCAGCTGTAAAGAATTGTGTGAGCTAAGATCTGTATCTAACAAGTTTAAAAGAATCTACCACTTAGATACTACAGAGCAGGGCCCTGTAGATGAAGCTAATATAGATCTGAAATAAATATTCGGATAATTACAAGTGCCACAAAACCAAAAATTACCCCCCTTCAGTTTTCCTGCATTCTTATTTGGATTTCAATAAGTAAATTATACATTTACACTATCTATGGGCTTTTAACATCACTGTAGCTTAGTTCACCAAGACTAACAATTATGTTCCTTTGGTAGAACTGAAAGGGCCTGAAGCAGTATTAGACTTTCTAAATAAGAGGCATTAGATTTGTGTATTTAAAAACACATCTGGGAGCATGTATGCTGCATTCCCCTGTCAGAAATCTCTCAATGTGATGTCTCTTTGAATGGACCTCTGAGTCAGCCAAAAGATCTTTGCAGTCATTTAAATTGGATTGACAGAAACTAACTTGAGACAATGGAAGGGTTTTCTATTGTGCAGCTTTGAGATCATAAGGCTGAAAGAACTGTTCTTCTTCTTTAAGAATATCATTCCCAAGACTTGATGTTGTATTTGCATACCAAGCAAATTCAGTTAATTAGAAAAAGATGAAATCAAGTTGTGAAATGTCTTTCCCCTAAAACTTAGAAACCTTGTTGCATCATCTCCACCAGCAGCACTGTAGTGAAAGGTTATCTCTTATTGTGAAAACTATTAGTCTCATAGACCAGTGTTATAGTGTGAATTGAACCCAAACACTTTGCCTTCAATTTCATTGCACTTTAAAAGGTCAAATGTAAAGTCATGGTACTAGCAAGTCTATTGCACCTGCCAATAAATGCTACTTCATCTTTTTTTAGCATTATGAAATCTTGACCTCTCTCTCTGCACCTCTGGCACTAAAGAGTTAATCACCTGTAAACCTAGCTGACCACTTAAACAAAAAGACATGCACTTGCATATTTGTGTACCTTATTTATTAGGATATGCCAATTCCTAAAAACACATAATGATAGAGAGCCATTGTGACTCTTGACAGACCAGGTGCCATCTCATGCATAGGTCCCTATGTCTCAGTTGAACACTGATAAACAAATCAGTCTGGCTCACCTGTGTGTTAATATTGTTAAAATAGATGTTAGAAAGACAAGAAAGTTTAGCCTTCATTTAATGCTTGTGAGTTTCTGCATGCAGTAATCATAGATTCATAGATACTAAGGTCAGAAGGGACCATTATGATCATCTAGTCTGACCTCCTGCACAATGCAGGCCACAGAATTTCACCCACCCACTCCTGCGAAAAACCTCTCACCTATGTCTGAGCTATTGAAGTCCTCAAATCGTGGTTTAAAGACTTCAAGGAGCAGAGAATTCTCCAGCAAGTGACCTGTGCCCCACGCTGCAGAGGAAGGCGAAAAACCTCCAGGGCCTCTTCTAATCTGCCCTGGAGGAAAATTCCTTCCCGACCCCAAATATGGCGATCAGCTAAACCCTGAGCATATGGGCAAGATTCACGAGCAAGATACTGCAGAAAATTCTTTCCTGGGTAACTCAGATCCCACTCCATCTAATATCCCATCACAGGCCATTGGGCCTATTTACTATGAATATTTAATTACCAAGACCGTGTTATCCAATCATACCATCTCCTCCATAAACTTATTGAGTTTAATCTTAAAGCCAGATAGATCTTTTGCCCCCACTGCTTCCCTTGGAAGGCTATTCCAAAACTTCACTCCTCTGATGGTTAGAAACCTTTGTCTAATTTCAAGTCTATAACACCTGTATCCAATACAGTAAGATAATATTTGAGCAGCTGTATTGTGAACCTCTATGACTTGTGTAAATCATCAGACAGGAGAGAGATGTTAATTAATGTGAAGGGCTGATTTTCAACAGAAAGCATTACGCCCTTCCTAGAAGGAAAGCTCCAAAAATAATCCATCTGGTATTGACTGAGATTGCAGCTGTAATTTCCCTACATACCACCAACAAGAGGACAAAATACTTTTGTTCTGTGCTCCTTTCTGTGAAGATGAATCATGCAAGTGGATTCCTTACTGCTCAGAGCACCTGGCAGGAGGGGGATAAAAACACCCAACAAAAGGAACTTGGGATCTCTATGCTGCTTGGTTTCTGGGTGGTAAAGTGTTTATAGGCATAAGGAAGAGATCCTCTGCTGGTTAGCTTGGGTTAGTTCTAAAGGACATATAAAGCTTGCTTGTTATAAAAGCTTCTAGTACCTTTTGAAACTTAAGATTGTAACATATGTGTGTATATCTGTTTGCCTACTTTAACCTTGTAATAACTCCTTTATTTCCTTTTCCTATGTAATACATCTTTTTATATAGTTTATTATAGGCCTGGCAACAAGTGTCTTTGGTGTGAGATCTTAGGTGCTGTTGACCTGGGGCAAGTGACTGGTCCTTTGGGCCTGGGAGTAACCTGAATATTGCTGTGATTCTTGGTGTAAGGGGTCATCTGTCACAAAGGTACACTTACCTGTGTAGTGAGATAGATTGGAGAACCCAAGGGGACTGTCTGTGACTCCTAGTTAAGGCTGTTATAGTGCCTGAGGAGTTAACATATGACAATTGGTTGGTGAAATCTAAATTTAGAACTCAAACCAATTTGGGGTTTATGCCCTGGTTCCTAACAGTCTGCCCTGAGGTTGATACTCTTGAGTCACTGCAAGCAGTGTTACAGCTTTAATACAGATTTCAAATAATCAGCCAGAGTATGGAAAGATAGGTCTGACCTATGTCATTGTCTGACCTAGAAGTAGATGCCTCATATCAGTGCAGCAGAGGAGAGCTGCACTCAGTTCATCAGGTATGGCCCATCTTCAACTAAAGGTTAGAACTAGATTTATGCTAGTATTGAACAGAAGCAATCTGGAGTCCTGGGTATACGTTCGCTTAGGCACCCAATCCTCCTACCCCCTTCCCCTGGTCACACCCCATGCTTGGGAAGGTAGTAGAAAGTGCTACTTACAAGAGAGTCTAGGAATATATATATAATATATTAATTAAAGCTCAAATTCTAGTACCAGCAGGCAATCCTAGGAGCTGGTGTCTTCAGCATATCCATAATATACCTTAATCCAGTCCTGTGCTCATGTTGTGTTACTAGATCTGGTTGGAAATTTTCAACAAAAAGATGTTTTCATTGGAAAATTATGGTTTAATTGAAATCAATAATTTCCATGATTTCAACTGATTTTTTTCAATTTTTCTGAAGCATCGTGTGGAATGAGCAGCAATGTTTAGTTCTGAAATGTCATTTTAAGTTGAAATGTCAATTTGAAATGAAATATTTATTTTCAGAACTTTTTTCCACAAATTTTTTTTTAATCTTGATTTAGGATGAAAACGTGGAAATAACAATTTCCTGTAGGTTGGAGATTTTCTTTTCTGACTCGTAATTTTTACTTAGCTGTATAATATTTTTTCCTTTGCATAGATCTTAGTTGGTATCTTAGGATACCATTCTATCACAAGTGTAAGTCATGATCATAAGATGGCTGTTTGGGGGCCTGTGTGAAATAAGTTGCTGGTTCTCAGTCCATCTCTGTCTGGGGAGATGGAGGCAAGTGAACTGTCATGATGATTAAATAAATTACCCTCCACCCCCTACAAATGGTTTCTTCAGTTCAGGACAGACACTGCTATTTTATCTCTTCTATAACTAAACAAAAATAATCAGTGTCTAGGGATTTCAATCTGGTAACATTTACAAGCAGCATATTAACATGAAAATATTAAAAACAAATTGATAAAATGTGCATTGACTTTAGCAACACATACACACACTAATACAGATTCCTGTGAAATTCCTGGGCTCATTGCATACAACCAGCACAGCATTCTCTGTTAAAGAGGGGTATTTCTTTTTTTTTTTTTGTATAGTTTGATGTGCAGACAGAAACATTTCAGGCATTAGAACAGGGAATGTCTGCATGAGTAGATTTTCAGTTGCTGTGTACCACAAAGTGTTTGGTCAGGGTTAGGATGTGCACAAATTCCTTCACATATTCAGTAAATGGTACTATTATTTCCCTCTGTCATGTGTGTTGTTGTAGTGAATGGACTTGTCTAGTTTTCCACAGCTTGCTCCTCAGTGGGTGTAAGACTATTTGGAAATGTGAAGCCAGTGCAGACTGCAGCTGCCTCTTTGTAAGTCATGTATTTCTCTGAGAATGCAAAATATTCATATAAATATAATCTGTATTGGCTGTTCATTAGTTTCCTTGAGATGTTGGCTTTGACTTAAAAGGCCTCTATGGTTTGGGGCCTGCCTACCAGAGAGACTGCCTCTCTCCCAAGGCTTGTCTTCAATGATTTAAATATATATGTATATATTTTTTAAATCTCTGGGTAACTAATATATGTGGAAAAAAGCAACAAGGAGTCCTTGTGGCACTTTAGAGCCTAATAAATGTATCTGGGGATAAGCTTTTGTGGGCTAAAACCCACTTCATCAGATGCATGGAGTGGAAAATACAGTAGAGAGGTATAAATACACAGCATATGCCTTACCAAGTGGGGGGTCAGTGCTAACTAGGCCAATTCAGTTAAGGTGGAAGTGGCCTATTCTCAACAGTTGACAAGAAGGGGTAGAAATCACTTTTGTAGTGCTAATGAGGCCAGTGTAATCAAGGTGGCCTGTTTCAAACGGTTAACAAGAAAGTGAGAGTATCAGCAGGGGGAAATTAGTTTTTGTAGTGATCCATCCTCTCCCAGTCTTTATTCAGGCCTAATTTGATGGTGTCCAGTTTGCAAATTAATTCCAGTTCTGCAGTTTCTCATTGGACTGTTTTTGAAGTTTTTTGTTGTTGAAGAATTGCCACTTTTAAGTCTGTTATTGAGTGTCCAGGGAGATTGAAGTGTTCTCCTACTGGTTTTTGAATGTTATAATTCTTGATGTCAGATTTCTGTCTATTTATTCTTTTGCGTAGAGACTGTCCAGTTCGGCCAATGTACATGGCAGAGGGGCATTGCTGGCACGTGATGGCATATATCACATTGGTAGATGTGCAGGTGAACAAGCCCAATGGTGTGGCTGATGTGGTTAGGTCCTATGATGGTGTCCCTTGAATAGATATGCGGACAGAGTTGGCACCAGGGTTTGTTGCAGGGATTGGTTCCTGGGTTAGTGTTTTTGTTGTGTGGTGTGTAGTTGCTGGCGAGTATTTGCTTCAGGCTGGGGGACTGTCTTTAAGCAAGGACTGGCCTGTTTCCAAAGGTGTGTGAGAGTGAAAACACAGTGAAGGCAAGGCATTTTAGTTTTACCTTGTTGCCTTCACAGTGTTTATACCTTTGATGAATAGCTCATGCACATTAGTTTTTTAGTAGTGAAGACAAGTCCCTAGAGTAATATTACCACAGCTGTAGTAAGTAGAGATGTTAAAGTTTTCTACAACCTGGCTTAAAGGGGTCTAGTGGTAGAATAGTTTCAATAAGGAGCCTCTTAACTCCCACATAATTTAAAAATAGTATGCATTTGTTGGTCTTCAGGATATATTTCAACGTTCATTTATCGTCTTGAGCTTTTGAGTGGGAATCAGGTGTTTGGGATGGTATTTCTAGAATTCTGTTATTCAGCTGCTTGGTTTTGTTTTGTTATGTAGGTTGCGGATGTAACTGTCTGGATTTCCTATTTTCATTATTATGTATGGATTATGATTTTTAAATAATCTAGAAGTGCATAGGGATTTAGGAATAGATGATGGTTACAAGCTGAAATATATAAATACAGTTTGTAGATCTGATTCCCTGACTCTCTCTATTTCTTTTAAGGTATATTATGGTTGAGTAAAAATAGGTTTGTATTGATGAATTGAATTGAAAAATTGTTTCCTTTGAATTCTGGGAAAAATTGACAGCTTTGAAACCCTTGACAGAAAAACATTGCAAAAATTGGCAAACTTTCTCTATTTAGAAGATGTTTTATAAAAGCATATTTTCAGACTTTTTATTTGTTTTTAATCTAAAAAACCCTTCTTTCCAGCATTGTTGTACAATAAGCTATTGTAACAAACTAGAATGCATTGCCTACCTGGGTACAGGAACATAAAACCACTCAAGAGTTTGAGCATAAAATTAGAGTATGTAGAAATCCATGACACAAATTTGTAATAGATTGTGTGTAAAAATGCATGTATTGACTTCTGGCTTTGGTCAACATCAAGATGCATTGTTCCTTGAGGTAAATATTGGTCTTTGCCTCAATCAGTGTGTCCCTTTTTGTTCAATGCATTGTGATCTTGACTGTAACAGAAGTCAATATTTGCTTAATGTTGTACACTTGCCCTTTATCAATGTTTTCTGTATCTTAACAGCTGGAGTCAAAAGTAAAGGTCTATTGTTACTGCGTAGAAACTATTTTCATCAGCTTCCAGCCTTCATTAACTCCCTCTACTATTGGCTCCTAATTCAATTTCAATAAAGTCATGCAAGTCTTCCACACTAAAGACTGAATCCTGCTTGCTTTTCTCATATTATTAGTCCCATTGACTGCAATATGTCTGCTTGTCTGAGAAAGTTAGTCAGGTTGTGATCCTTTACATGACACTTTTGCAAAATTAGCTGAAGAAGCCAAAAGAAAAGTTACCTTTCTCTCTATTTAGCTGGTGCTTCACATTGTGAAATCCTGTTTACTTTTGTTCATCATTGCTGTAGCTTGATTGAAGGCAGGGATTAGGTGTCATTCTGACCTATAAAACTCTCTAGGGGCCCTTCGGGAAATATCCAGAACATCTTTGACCTAAACTATACTTCCCCACTTTCAATGTGCTCATTCCTTTTAGGATTCTGCTTGTGTGATGTATCTGGATATAAACTTTTTATTGAAACAGAATGATACTGTGAGATGCCTAGAAATATGAAGTTGTCGTTCTAGTCATATCAGCTAAAATATATGGAAATATATTTGAATATTTTACTCATAAATACACAGCTCATTGGCAAAATATATGTTTAAACATTGTCACATACACTGTTGAAAATACGTTGTTTTATATATTTGTTCCCAAGGGATAATGTTATCATCACTTTAATAAATAAACAGTAGCTTCAAATGTGATTGCTTCTATAGAAATGGTGTCAGGATTATTGCATCAATTCACAAGCCTTTTTTTAACTTCCTAGATGAATCTATTGTATTAAAATTGTAGGGTTCCTCTCTACCTCCTCCCATCACTTTCTTTTTAAAAACTACACTCTTGTTGTACTGCTCCAGTATGATAGCAAAGAAAACATTATTTCTGAGAGCCAGGTCTACACAAAGTTTTGGTACTGGCATAACCATTTCAGTTGAGTGTTTATTTTTTTTAACTGTTATGGATATACTGTTACAGTCTCTAGTATGGACCCTGTTAATTTGCTATAAATATGCCTTACACCCATATAGCTTATTTCCATTCTTATATGGGAATAGGTATATTGATATAAAGCACCTTTCTGCTGATGGAATGTTCCCATGCTGAGAGGTGCAGGGGAAGGGGATTTTACTGCTAAGCAATTAGGAAACAGGATAAATACAAATGTTTCTCTTTGAGATAAGAATATATTTTTGTTCCACGATGCAGTACTAGTGGACTCTATGGTCCTGATCCTGCAAGGAACTCCATGCGGGTCAACTCTTGCACCCATGTAGAGCCCTCTGAAGTCAAATGGGTTTTCTCCCACAATGTGTAATACTGGGTGTGACAGGTTCCCTCTGCGGTGCCACCTGGAACTGGGGTATCACTGAGCCCCCTGATCCACCAGCCTGGGCTCCCTCTCAGACTGTACTGCTGTGACAAGCTACAAAGCCCTCCAAGCTTGCACTTTCACCAGCATTCACATAGGTAGGGACACACCCAGCTATAGTAACATGCAGGATCTCTAATCACCAGCCTCCCAGCCTAGGACCCCAGAGCAGTACTGTCTTGCCCTGGTCAAATCTGGCCAGTATATGGGTTTAATACCCGGTCTGCCTCTCCCTCTCCCTCAATGTGAAGAAGACCATGTACACTTGCAGTAACCAAGCTGAGATTTTCCCCAGACACTTTAGTTAAACACACACTGGTTTGGATTAAAACATAAAATATGTTTATTAACTACAAAAGGATAGATTTTAAGCGATCATAAGTGATAGCAAATAGATCAAAGCAGATTACCTAGTAAATAAACAAAACTGCAAACTGAGCTTAATGTACTAGATAGGTAGGACATGAATTAGCAAATTCTCACCTTAAGTGATAAACAGGTTGGCAGATTATTAAGGCACAAGCTGCCTTTGCTTTGCAGCTTGGGTTTCCCAGGTTTTCATACACAGGCTAGAAATCCTTTTAGCCTGGGACTATCACTTCCCCCAGTTCAGTCTTTGTTCCTCAGGTGTTTCCAGGTGTGTTGTTGTGGGGAGAGTGTGGTACCATCATAATGTCATTTCCCCCTTTTTTATCTTCTTTCCACTTGCTGGAAAGCTCTTTTGCTGTGACCTGGGTCAAACAGTTCCCATTGTGTAGTGCTATCTCTGAGAGGTTTCTATTGTAGACAGTGATCCTTGTGCTTGGGTGCATTTCCTCAATAAGCCATTAACATTATTTGGCCTTTTGACTATTGTACCTGAAAGGCTGCTTGTGGGTGTTTTCAACCTCACAACATGTTTCAGTAACACAGACATAGCCAAACTTCATAACTTCACATACGATGATAGCACATACAATCCAATGAGATATTAATGTCTAGCCAATCAAGACATTCAGGATGATACCTCACAAGGCATACTTTGTGCAAAATATATCTAAAACATACCATATACTATATGACCCTGGTGAATAAGGGGGTGCCATGGTGTCACACTGGGGTCTATTGATCTGACTGCTTTTGTTTTTAATCTTGCCTGTTGTATATATGTACATATTTGCAGTAATTTCATAGTTGGTCTGGATTGTCTTTCACCTGTTCTTTATTTTTATATCTCTGAAATGAATGAAAACATTTTGTCAGATATTGGCTCTTATTCACTTTCAGCCAAACGTTACCCAAGTATTTAAGGCTCTGTTCACAATTCTAATTTTCTATTTACTTTACTCTGTTTTTTACTTAGTTCTGTTCAGCTTATGCTTATTTATAGAGCACCTTGCATCCCAGGCTCTCCAAGTGACATTAAGTATTGATAAGAATTCATTGCTACTTTCATTGTAACTAATATTAAAAAAATATTTCAGAACAATATCCCTTCAGAACCTATCAGCATCCTAACTGTTCCATTGTTCTTGGTGATAATTCCTTTTTTACTGTAATGTAAGGGCTCTCAGATTGTGTTCTTGAATCTTGATTGTGTGATGAAGACAAACTGTACCTGGGGCATTTGGAGGTGCTGAATATAAGGTTTGTAGGGTAACAGAACAAGCTAAATATAATTGCTCATGTCTTCTGTTTACCACTTACAAGCTACCATATACTAATTGTGTTTTCTTGTGTGTAAATGGATTATTTTGATATTATTTTAGTCTCATTTCCCTTAAAGCCTGCATACAAATGAGATTGTGTATGTTTTTCCTGGAGAGGTAACTTTATAGTTAAATAAAATCTATTTTTCATCTTCAGAAAATATTGCATTCAAATCTTTTTCTTTATCTTTCTGTTACTGGTAGTGTTGGTTAGTGCACTGCTTATGCAGCGGTGGGAAGATTACAACTTTCCAAAACAGCTCGAGCTGGACATTCCATATCATTAGTAATTATTCCTTACAGTAACAACTAAGGAATGTGAACAGGGTGTGATGCTGTATGGAATCTAGGGGACACTTGAGGATATGAATATTAATATTGAAAAATTGCAGTGAGTTGTGCCAGATATGCCATGTAAGGTATCTAGAAAAATGTTATGATTTGCCAAATATGATAATCTCATTTATATGTTTCTTTCACCTTTGTACTATGAGTTATAGATATGTTTGTATGTCTGTATTTCAAACTTGTGCTATGCTTCTGGGTGACACCCCCAGACAGTTTGGTGTCAGCACTGCCTAGTCTGCTTGATGGCCTATTAAGGACCATCAGCTATACAACTGACCCATTGAGAGAAGGCAGAGGATACACCATGGGCATGCCTATGGACATAAAAGGCTTCCAAGCCATGTGCTGGGGAGCTTGTGTTGGAAACAAAGGAAGCACAGGCTGCATGGCAAAAGACTATAAAGGCAGCTGCATCTTCTCCATTTTGTCTTCAACCCTGCTTCTTACCTCTGGAGGAACTTTGCTACAAACTGAAGCTTGGAACAAAGGACCGAATGACCCATCCAAGCTGTGGATGTGTTCCAGAGAGACTTTCAGGCCAGCAAACTCACCAATACTGCTAGGAACCTAATATATGGACTTTGAAGTCTTTGAATGTATGTGACTGTTTTACCATTTAACATCTCTTCTTGTTCTTTCCTTTTTCTGTGTAATAAACCTTTAGTTTTAGACTCTAAAAGATTGGCTGGCAGAGTGATATTTTGGGTAAGATCCAAATCTACACTGACCTGGTGACATGGCTGACCCTTTGGGGTCAGAAGAACATTTTTGTATATGTGAGCAGAGTTTAAAATAACTTCTCACTGTACTGGATCTTGGTGCTGACTGGGAGCCAGAGAACTGGAATGCAATAAAGGGGGCTGTGTGATTTCTTTTTGCTTCTTGATAACCAGTGTGGGGGATCAGAAGCACAGTTTGTGGCTGGTTGAGGAGACTAACTTCAGTGTTACTCACCAGTTTTGGGAGATCAGCTCTTCCTTTTGCAGCTTGCCCTGACTTTGGCATTTCCAGTGAGGGCTGCCCCGGGCACCATGAGTCATACAGGGATTGTGGACCCCTTGTATTATATGATGTATAAACAAATAATTGAAAGTCCTAGAAGCTACAGATTCTCTATACCCAGAAGTTTTCTAAGCTAGTCAAAAGCCAGTGCCAGCAAGCCCAAGAGCAGAAAGGTTGAAATTGGCATTAATCAGGGACCTGTTATTAATTTAATTCATTCTTTCTGTTCCTTTTTGAGTTCTCCACCATAGCAGTGACTATCTGAATGTAAAGCATTGTAAAGCATTCCTTATCTGTTATTGACATCTTTTACTGGAAAAATTAAAGGGTATTTTATTACTGGACACCAAAAATGTTGATCATATGATGCTATGCATAGCCAGCAGACTTACATGATAAGTAAAAACAGTTATAGAACCTCCATGATAATTGTACTTGGGCTTAAGAGAAATCCATGGTATTTATAGCCTTTAACTCAAGGCATTAAGTTTAATTCTGAAATCAAAGGAAGCCCTGCAGCAATTTCACTGGTAGAAAACTTCTTCTAAGATGCAGTCTCTGGAATCAGTAGTATGTTTCTAAAGAGAAGGATGCAGGTTGGCATGGCAACACTGCTTAACTCATGTTTGTCAAGGCCACTATAATTACTTAACAAAAAGACAGGTCACAGGAAGAATGTTATTAGAAGCAAAATTGTTCCACCTTCTTCTTAGAGCGAAGGCCAGAAGTTTCCAGATAAATCAAAAAGTGCAATTTGACTAGAAAAAGTCATTCTCTCTTACACTTGTATCACCAAGAACTCATAGTGTCTCAACACCTCTTCTGAATTCTTTGGTGCTGATCTTATTCCAGAGTGGGAATTTTAGGTCCACTAAGACAAACTGTATCTTTCACTGCTTTCCATGATGAAATGTCTGGAGTGGGGGAGGAGATTACTTATATGGGAAGTGAATAAATGTTGCAAAAATTACTACCCTCCACCTGAGTTGTTCACCAGCCAACAAGAGATATCGGAGTACAAATTCAGTGCTGCAGGTAACATTTAAAGAGATGTATATCACTGCTGAATTGTTATGCAACAACACACCATATGTTCATTGTTTGACTTCCAAGATGTACTACAAAGAGGTTCAATTGGAGAGAGATTCCATAGCACAGTTTATAACCGATTTCTCTGTTTTGGCCATAAGCCATATTGCCTTATGCTGTGATGCTTTCAATTGCCATTACTCAAGCAGAGTTGGTCTGGGTCTATGCTTGGAGAGGAGACCATCGTAGAACACCTATGATCTGCAGCCTGTGGCATTAGAGTCCAATTTACTAAACCACATTCTTCAAAGTCCGTAATGAAACTATGCTCAACATTGTGTTCAGTGATGATGTTGGTGGAGTTAGTGTCTTTAGATAAGATTGAAAAAATATCTGGACCACACTAATAATCCCAAAGCACTTATATTAAAAGGAGGGTGTCAAGGTTCCTCCCCCACTCTGAACTCTAGGGTACAGATGTGGGGACCTGCATGAAAAACCTCCTAAGCTTATCTTTACCAGCTTAGGTCAAAACTTCCCCAAGGTACAAAATATTCCACCCTTTGTCCTTGGATTGGCCGCTACCACCACCAAACTAACACTGGTTACTGGGGAAGAGCTGTTTGGACGCGTCTTTCCCCCCAAAATACTTCCCAAAACCTTGCACCCCACTTCCTGGACAAGGTTTGGTAAAAAGCCTCACCAATTTGCCTAGGTGACTACAGACCCAGACCCTTGGATCTTAAGAACAATGAACAATCCTCCCAACACTTGCACCCCCCCTTTCCTGGGAAATGTTGGATAAAAAGCCGCACCAATTTGCATAGGTGACCACAGACCCAAACCCTTGGATCTGAGAACGATGAAAAAGCATTCAGTTTTCTTACAAGAAGACTTTTAATAAAAATAGAAGTAAATAGAAATAAAGAATTCCCCCCTGTAAAATCAGGATGGTAGATACCTTACAGGGTAATTAGATTCAAAACATAGAGAACCCCTCTAGGCAAAACCTTAAGTTACAAAAAAGATACACAGACAGAAATAGTTATTCTATTCAGCACAGTTCTTTTCTCAGCCATTTAAAGAAATCATAATCTAACACGTACCTAGCTAGATTACTTACTAAAAGTTCTAAGACTCCATTCCTGGTCTATCCCCGACAAAGACAGAATATAGACAGACACACAGACCCTTTGTTTTTCTCCCTCCTCCCAGCTTTGGAAAGTATCTTGTCTCCTCATTGGTCATTTTGGTCAGGTGCCAGCGAGGTTACCTTTCGCTTCTTAACCCTTTACAGGTGAGAGGAGCTTTCCCCTGGCCAGGAGGGATTTCAAAGGGGTTTACCCTTCCCTTTATATTTATGACAGAGGGATATCAGTGCCACTGTCCTGGCCACATTCTAAGTTAGGGAATTTTTATGCTTTGGGCTTAAATTCTGCCTGCAGTTTAAATTGGATTTAGTATTCTTTGTGTCTTTTCTTGAACTGCTGCATACAGTTATTATAAAATGACCCCTATACACTATTGCATATACTTGTTTGAAACCTAACTTGTTTTCATAAAGTGCTTGGAGGTCCTCACATGTGAGGCACTATAGATTTCCAAAGTATTTGAGTTTGACTTCTATTTTCTTCTTTGTATTATGGTAGGCTTCTTCTGCTGACCCATTGTGTTCACACATGTTGGAATCCCACAGAGATGTGCTGAAGTCATTCTTGCTGATTCATTGTGGCAGGTGCAGCTTGTTAACTTCACCTGGATATAGAGGAGGGGAGTGGCTCCTTGGACAGAGGGAACTGGGATCTGGAAGAGAGAAAGAGGTATTGTCTGGCTATACTGAAAGAAGGACAGGAGACACTTGGTATGGATTTTAATCAGGCTGCAACTTTATTATATAGATGTCTAGGACTACCCGGCAGATAAAGTGTACAGTGCAGGCAAATCCATGTTTATTCAAATCATTACCTGGGGCTTCCACCAGTCTCCCTTCATATTCCATCTAGGTACCCCAGACAACCCAGGGCTTGGACCTTACTATCCACATCCCTCATAGGAGGGTTAAGGTGGGCTATAAGAATGGTGGTGGTGGGGAGGTTGGCTTCCTGCTGTAGTAATCATAGGAGTCACCAGCCCCAGTCCCCCATTGTCTTCCTTTATCTAGCATCTCCTTTTAAGTCCTTTACCAGGCCATTTATCTGGTCACTGGATGCCTTTCCTGTGGAGTACCTGTACTGGACATCCACCACAAGGAGATGCCAGCAGTTAGCTTGGCTGCCTCCTTCCCGCAACGCAGTCGGGGTCCCAGACATCTCCCTCTTTTATAGTAGCCCAAATAGGTGAAGCCCCAGTCTCTCGAAAGAACACATTGTCCCTTGCACTATGCCAGGATCATCAAGGACGTCAGCAGCTGGGTTGTCAATGACCAGGTACCGCAACAGCCGCCCCTCTGTGGTGAGCAATATCAGTGACCAGCATTCCGGATCCTGAAAGTGGAAGAACTCATTAAAACTTCCTTTATAGCTCAGCTGTGTACCTGGAGCCAAGAATCACCATGCCACTGACAACATCACATGCCAAGGCTCAATAAAGCCAGCGGCATCTGCTCAGGTTTGTTGCTAGCTCCTAGTGGAGGCTCACGAAATCTGTCAAACTGAAAATGAGACAAGGCGTCTGCTATGCCATTATCCATCCCCAGCACGAGCTTGGAAGAAAAACAGATGTTAAGGTTTAAACATAGAATAAATGTCCTCACTAACTTCATAACCCTGTGTGACTGGAAGTTTGGCGATTAATAACCTGTACCACTGCCATATTATTGCACCAGAAACACACCCTTTCTTAGTGAGTGCTGATCCCCAAATAACCACTGCAACTAAAATGGGGAAAAACTCCAGGAAAGTCATATCACACATGACCCCATCTGCATCCAGATGGCAGGCCATTTCAGGGCACACCACCTGCCTTGATAAAACACCCCAAAACATGTACACCCTAAAACATCCAAATGGATTTTTAAACCCTCCTGTAATAACGATTCCTCCCTCCACAATGACACCCCATTAAATTGATGCAAAAAACATTCCCACACCTTCAAGTCTTCCTTCATCTCTCTATTAACTCATATGTAATGGTGTGGCCTGGCTATACCCGCTGTTGCTGCCACAAAATGAGCACAAAATGCCCACCCAGGGGCAACAACTCTGCAGGCAAAGTTCAGGTGCCCCAGAATAGATGGCAGGTCTCACAGTGTGAGTTTTTTGGCTCCTACAGCTATCCTGAGTAATCCCAATAGTTCCTGAAGCTTATCCCGAGGGAGCCGCGATATGCCCGCCCTGGTGGCCAGCTCAATCCCCAGATAGGTCAATATAGTGGAAGTGCCCTCTGTTTTTTCTTCCACTAGGGGTACCCCCGTTTAGCCAGGACATGAAATGTGTCCAACAGGTGAACACACTCATCTGACCCAGCTCGTCCTGCAAACAAAAAGTCATCTAAATAATGCACTACTTGGCATAGTCCAGCTGCCCGCACCAACATTGTACTAAATTTTTTAAATGCTGTAAAAGATACAGAACAGCCCACAGGCATAGCCTTGTCAAAATAAAATTTTCCCTTAGAAGAGAAACCAAAAAGGTCAAAGTCCAATGAATACCCCAGCAGCAGTCAAAAATCAGACTTGATATCACACCTAACCATTAGTGCCACCAGACCATAAGACCTAACCATACAAATGGCTTCATAAACGGAGGAATGATGCATGGAACATAGCACCGGATCTAGCCCATCATTAACAGAACCACCTCGCGGGTACAACAGGTATATAATAGGTATTTCCCTGGAGTCTTCTTGGGGACCAAACCGCGGGGGGGGAAACCCTTAAGTTCGCAATAGGTAATTGATTAAATGGCTTTGCCACCCTCCCCTCATTTAATTCCTCTAATCTTTTCTTGAACAATATGTCTCATCCCAAATACTGACTTCAAATTTTTGACATCACAGGGGTCTTACTCCCCGAAAAGGGGATCTGAAATCCCACAGTAAAGCCCTTCCACAAATATGCCCCATCTGTTTTTTTTTTTTAGGGTAATCCCATAGGAGAACCCTTAACACCTCCAGCCTAACTGGCATTGGGGCCCATGCTCAATGCACTGCCCCCAACTCACCCCTCTCCTCTGCTTCTGTTCTGTGTCTCATAATCTGTTCCAACCGAGCCAAACCTGCGGTTGGCACTTGGGCCACCCCCAATCCTGTTTCCTCCTTGTCACCATCCCCTGTCGCTCTGGCAAGAATGGGCTGGATTGGTCCCAAAACATGTCTCACAATGGTGCCTGAATTTACAGGTGGTGAAAAAACAACCACTGTCATTAAATGCTCAGCAAATATCATTATGTGACTCAGGCCCCTCCCGAACTTGCTGTGGGATGAACAAGCCAATGAACAAGCCACTGTCCGTGTGAATTCTTGGTCCCCTCAGAGTCATCCACTCCAACAACAGTGTGTGATGAGGTACGTCCCACTGGATCCCAGTTTGTTTTGCTGCCCTCAATCAAAATTGCTCATCATAGTTAAACCAGGCGATGCCCACAAACATATTGTGTGTCCACCTGATGATGTCCATATACTTTAACAAGGCAGGGCTTGCACCTTTATAGCCTTCTGACCTCACATTCCCGAGGTGTGAGTCAGTGCTGCAGCCTTGACCCACCACTCACCTTTTGCAGCAATTTATGACCTACTTTCTCCCCCCACACTGTAAAACACTGCTGCCTTCCTTCAGCAAGCCCAGACAACATTCCCCTCCACTTCAGGTGTGGTGTGGTCATTTGCGTGGAAGACTCCCTAGGGAAAGCCAATATTCATTCGGCTGTGAATTGTTTCTGTGTGAGTTATGGATAAAGCCAAAGCTCAAAAAGGATGTAAAGTTTGGCTGCATACAGTGGGCTAGATCTTCAATCAGTGTAAATAGGCATAACTTCTTGAACCTCAGCGGAGCTACACTAATTTACACCAAGCTGAGAATCTGGGCACATATGTGTGTAATGCTGTTGAGAGAAAGGTGGGAACACGACTTCCTTAATAGTCCCCTAGTTAACTAACACAGCAAATTATTTAAGTAACAGTTCCAAAATAAAAATTCAGTAATTTTCCTGCTCGGGCAGAGAAGCAAAATAACAAGGCAGTGTGAGTTCACACCTTTCTGAGGATAGTAATTGAAAGTGAAAAGTCAAAATAACATAGTTCAGTTGAGCTCTCACAGATCATAGAAAATACAAATCACTGTGACAAAAGCAGAGTTCACCACTTGTGGGATTGGCTTATCTGTTTTCCTGACATCCTTTTAAAACAAGTTCCATTAGAAGCGTTTTTCTCATCATTGGGTCATGGAGAAATCTTTTAGTGTTTTAGCAGGAATATTTCACTAATCTCATATCATATTTGCTAAAAATAAAGTAGTTCTGAATTTTAGTCTTCTAGGTTGTCTCGTCAGATTTACTTTGATGTGTAACATGCATAACGAATGTAAACTGGGAACTCTATAAGTAATGGGTATAATCTATGAGAATGCTTGCTAAAGGGAGCTGTTTCATATAGTGTAAAATTTTCTGTGTGCATACATGTACATGGAAGAGTAGCTGCTTTAAAGACCACCCACAATTTTGGCATCATTCATACCATCCTGTTTATCACCTTCCTATCTGGACTCTGCAAACAGGAAGGACTTAGAATCATAGAATATCAGGGTCAGAAGGGACCTTAGGCGGTCATCTAATCCAACCCCCTGCTCAAAGCAGGACCAATCCCCAATTTTTGCCCCAGATCCCTAAATGGCCCCCTCAAGGATTGAACTCACAATCCTGGGCTTAGCAGGCCCATGCTCAAACCACTGAGCTATCCCTCCCCTCTACTTGTTTGATCTACCTGCATAAAATTGAAGGAGACCTTGAAAAGTGAATGAGGCCAGTAGGAAAAATATCCATTGCAATGTATATAAAAAAAATTGTATCTTTAGAGTATAAGTACAAAAGCGATAAAACCACAATCTAGTATATTATGGTGCTGCCTATTGCCTTGAGGTTCTCAATCAATTCTGGGAAAAGCCTGGGCTTTGATTTTTGTTTTGTTACTGTTATTGGCATGTTTTGCCTTTTCATGTATTTATGACTTGATGTCTTTCTGGCTGTCATAGTTAATAAGAGTTATGGCTTAGTACTACTGATACTATAGTTTTATTTTCACTGTGGGATAAATTAAAATTAGAGGGATTCAGGAGCCAGACTGAAGGAACGTTCAGTGGTAGAGAGCTCACAGGTGCATCATAACAATGTGCATGGTTATGAACATTGAGGCTGTGATAAATGAAGTGAGGAGTAGCCCCCTTATATAAACACCCACCCAGCCAGTTAGCTGTAAAATTCCTCTTGGTGTCTGTCCTCTGGTTGCTTTACCTGTAAAGGGTTAATAAGCCCACAGGTAAAAGAAAAGGAGTGGGCACCTGACCAAAAGAGCCAATGGGAAGGCTAGAACTTTTCAAATTGGGAAAGAAACTTTCCCTTTGTCTGTTTTTCTCTGGGTAGCTGGTAACACAGCTAATTTCCTTTGTTTTCTTTCTCAGCTCTTCCCTGGAGGGGGAGTGAAAGGGCTTGAGGGTACCCAATAGGGAGGAATTCCCAAGTGTTCCTTCCTGGGTCCAAGGTTTTGGGTTTTTATGCATTTGGGTGGTGGCAGCGTTTACCAAGCCAAGGTCAGAGAAAAGCTGTAACCTTGGGAGTTTAATACAAGCCTGGAGCGGTGGCACGTATTCATTTTTAGAATCCTTGCAGGCCCCCACCTTCTGTACTCAAAGTGCAAGAGTGGGGATTCAGCCTCAAGAGAGGCGCTAATTGGCCTTTTGGCCAGACAAGTATTTTTTGCTGCCATGCCACTCTTTTTGTGCAAATGATGACTGCATGTTTTCCTCGAAGTACCTTTTATAAAAAAAATTTAAGCAATAACTACTTCTTGGAACTCTTCTTCCTTCTTCTTCCTCTGGAAAGTGGAACACTTATCACTTCCAGTAGAATACAGCATCTGGAACTTGCACTTTGCATTTTTGTATTAAGAATAAGGGCCAGGTCCTCTACTGGTATGAATCTTTATAACTCCATTGACTTCAACTGGACCACACTGCCTTACCCAAGCTAAGGATCTGACCCTAAATTTCCAATTTATTCCTGTTGCCTTTAAGTTAGTAGCTATTACAGGAGCTGGAGGTGTAACTTCTAGCTTGGGTAGACATATGCCTATTAGTTTTGATTGAGATAGCACACTAAAAATAGTGCCAGAGCCTCAGCAGTACAGGCTAAATGCTTGAGTAAGTACCTAGGTTCTCAGCTAGCCTGCCACTGTAGATATGCTGCTATTATTAATGTGCTAACTAGATCAAAGCTAGTGAGTGTATATCTTCCAGAGCTGGAAATTACACCTCTAGCTTCAGTGTAGATGTACCCTCAGAGAGTAAATACATTAAAGATAATGAGGTGCTCAGATACTATGGCGTATTAGCTGTGTAAGGACCTTGTCTAGATAGACAGAGCCATGCTCGCAAAGGCTGCTACAAGGATGCCCTGCACCAGTGTTTGTAATATCTTGTACATACTATGGTTTTTCACAGTCCCACCTGACATTCCGATTAGCAAATTAAGGAAATCTGGTCTAGGTGATTTACTATAAGGCAGATACACAATTGGTTGAGAGACTGTACTCAAAGAATAGTTATCAATGGTTCAGTGTCAAACTGGGAGAACATATCTAGTGGGGTGTCAGTCCTAGGTCTCAGAGTAACAGCCGTGTTAGTCTGTATTCGCAAAAAGAAAAGGAGTACTTGTGGCACCTTAGAGACTAACCAATTTATTTGAGCATGAGCTTTCGTGAGCTACAGCTCACTTCATCAGATGTATACCGTGGAAACTGCAGCCTAGGTCTGGTACTAGTCAATATATTCATTGATGACTTGGATAATGGAGTGGAGAGTATGCTTATACAGTTTGCAAATGACACCAAAGTGGGAATGGTTGCAAGCACTTTGGAGGACAGGATTAGAATTTAAAAGACCTTGACAAACTGCAGAATTGCTCTGACTTCAACAAGATGACATTCAATAAAGACAAGTCCAAAGTACTTCACTTAGGAAAGAAAAATCAAATGCACAATTACAAAATGGGCAAATACTGCTGAAAAGGATCTGGGGATTATAATGGGTCACAAATTAAATTTGAGTCAACAATGTGATGCAGTTTCAAAAAAGACCAATAACACTTTCGGATATATTAACAGGAGTATTATTTATAACATGGGAGGTAACTGTCCCACTCAACTCTGCAGTGGTGAAGTCTCAGCTTAAGTACTGTGTCCAATTTTCTTAGCTCCATGGTTTAGGAAAGATGTGGACAAACTGGAGAGAGTCTAGAGGAGAGCAACAAAAATAATAAAAGGTTTAGAAAACCTAGCCTATGAGGAAAGGATAAAAAAAGGAGAAAAAAAGGACTAAGAGGGGGGAAACCTGATCACAGTTGTCATAAATATAAAGGGAAGGGTAACCACCTTCCTGTGTACAGTACTATAAAATCCCTCCTGGCCAGAGGCAACCTGTTACCTGTAAAGGGTTAAGAAGCTCAGGTAACCTGGCTGGCACCTGACCCAAAGGACCAATAAGGGGACAAGATACTTTCAAATCTTGGTGGGGGCGGGGGGAGTCTTTTGTTTTGTGTTCTTTGTTTACGTGGTTGTTCTCTTTTGGGACTGAGAGGCCAGACAGAAATCCATCTTCTCCAACCCATCCTAATGCAAGTCTCCAATATTGCAACCAGTATAGGTAAGCCAGGCAAGGCGGATTAGTTTATCTTTTGTTTTATGTGAATTTTCCCTGCGTTAAGAGGGAGATTTATTCCTGTTTTCTGTAACTTTAAGGTTTTGCCCAGAGGGGATCCTCTGTGTTTTGAATCTGAATACCCTGTAAAGTATTTTCCATCCTGATTTTACAGAGATGATTTTTACCTTCTTTTTTTTTTAAATAAAATCCTTCTTTTAAGAACCTGACTGATTTTTCCATTGTTCCAAGACTCAGGGGTTTGGGTCTTTGACCATTTTGTAACCAATTGGTTAGGATATTATTCTCAAGCCTCCCCAGGAAAGTGGGTATGTAAGGCTTGTGGGGATATTCGGTTTCTTCCCTAATTCTTTATTAAATTGCTTGGTGGTGGCAGCGTACCAGGTTTTAACCTAAACTGGTAGAAATAAGCTTAGGGGGCTTTCATGTGGGTCCCTACATCTGTACCCTAGAGTTCAGAATGGGGAAGGAACCCTGACAACAGTCTTCAGATGTATTAAGGGCTGTTCTAAAGAGGACCGTGATCAATTGTTCTACATGTCCACTGGAGGTAGGACAAGAAGTAATGGGCTTAATCAGCAGCAAGAGAGATCGAGGTTAGATAGTAGGAAAAACATTCTAACTATAAGGGTAGCTAAACTCTGGAATAGGCTTCCAAGAGAGATTGTGGAATCCCCATCACTGGAGGTTTTTAAGAACAGATTAGACAAATACCTGTCAGTTATGGTCTCGGTTTAATTGGTTCTGCCTCAGCACACGGAGATGGACCTGATGACTTCCTGAGGTCCCTTCCAGCCCTACAATTCTAATTGCTATGATAATGACCACTCTGTCACACCCTTAGTGCTGCTTTTCCATCCATAGCACAGAGGAGCTGTAACGAGACCTTCTATCACAAGGGTTTTACAGCTGAATTTATGCCAGCAAAAGGTCTAAGGAGTGAAGAACGAACTTTTTCTTCTATTTTCTATTTTTTGTAATAATTACATATATATTGTACTGTCTGAATTATGTGCAGGATACAGAAAAATATTATTGCCTATTGTCATAAATATAAAGGGAAGGGTAAAGACCTTTAAATCCCTCCTGGCCAGAGGAAAAACCCTTTCACCTGTAAAGGGTTAAGAAGCTAAGATAACCTCACTGGCACCTGACCAAAATGACGAATGAGATGACAAGATACTTTCAAAGCTGGGGGTGGGGGGTTGGGAACAAAGGGTTCTCTCTGTCTGTGTGTAGCTTTTGCCGGGACCAGAGCAGGAATGCAGGTCAGAACTCCTGTAAAAAGTCAGTAAGCAATCTAGTTAGATATGCGTTAGATTCTGTTTTGTTTAAATGGCTGATAAAATAAGTTGTGCTGAATGGAATGTATATTCCTGTTTTTGTGTCTTTTTGTAACTTAAGGTTTAGCCTAGAGGGATTCTCTATGTTTCCAATCTGATTACCCTGTAAGGTATTTACCATCCTGATTTTACAGAGGTGATTCTTTTACTTTTTCTTTAATTAAAATTCTTCTTTTAAGAACCTGATTGCTTTTTCATTGTTCTTAAGATCCAAGGGTTTGGGTCTGTGTTCACCTGTGCAAATTGGTGAGGATTTTTATCAAGCCTTCCCCAGGAAAGGGGGTGTAGGGCTTGGGGGGGTTTTGTGGGGAAAGACGTTTCCAAGTGGACTCTTTCCCTGTTATATTTGTTAGAAGCTTGGTGGTGGCAGCTATAAGGTCCAGGGACAAAAGATAAAATAGTTTGTACCTTGGGGAAAAAGTTTTAACTAAGCTGGTAAAAATAAGCTTAGGGGGTTTCTCATGCAGGTCCCCACATCTGTACCCTCGAGTTCAGAGTGGGGAAGGAACCTTGACACCTATAAAGAATTTTTTTTTGCCCATTGCATAACAAACTCTGCAGACATCTAAGTATTATGACATGACTAAGATTTTGGGGACTATCTTCAGACGAATTAAGGGAGTTAGGTACCTAATTTACTTTGACTTTCAGTTGGGTGCCTAATCCCATTTGTATCTCTAAATCTCTGGGACTACTGATGGGCTTAAATTTAAGCACATGGTTATACGCCTTACTGAATCAGAGCCTTATTGTGGAAAATGACATTCTGGTTCAAAAATCACATGATGGAAATTGCTATAGCCAAACAAATCAAATGCCACAGAGATCTCTGGTAGACTCCATTATCTTTCATCTGCTAGCTTCTGGTTTGTATTGTTTGGTTGGTTTCTACTGAAGGACCAGAAGCGCCAGTAGACCACTAGATCTGTTAGTTAGTTCCAAACCCCAACTGATCAACTATAAGCAGTAGGAACTAGTTGAAAATTTCCAACAGGAATTTTCACTAGGGATTTTGAGTCTGGCTGTGGTCAGTACCTAAAATATTGTAAATATGTAAAGCTCCCCAATACATCTGTCTATAGTAACTTGTACTATATAGAATGGTGGGAAAACTTTATGCCATCCTGCTCCAACAGGAACTAGATTAGTTAGTGTGTAGGAACATAAATCCATTTTCAGAATAATCAATTAATATAACTTTTGGTTTTTTTTTCAACTATACTGGTGAAATGCCGACATACAGGGCAGACATACAGGGCAAAGCTTTTTCGTGAGATAGCTCCAGTAATTCAGCCATGGTACCAGGGACAAATTTCTGACTATTCTTGTAATTTTGTAACTAGAGATGTAATTGCCTCAATTTATTTTTTTCTGAAATCTATATGTACTGTTTTTTGCAAAGATTTATTTTTCTTACTAATGATACAATGGAGGAGTTGCTAAGAGGATCAGAAGAGAAATCAGATTGGGTGTAGGACATAGAAAATATTGTTCCAGTCGGCAGATGTACATTTCACATCTTATTTGTGACCTTTAGATTGTGTTATAGAAATAACTGGCTGTAATCCTTGAGTGCATAACTGTGTTTCTGATCTGCACACTTGTTCTAATCCCATTGTCTTGCAGACTACGTTGCAGTGAAGTGCCTAGTGTTTTAAACATTATATTTTCTTTTTTAAATGCTTTGTGACAGCTAGATAGAATCACTCTAGTATTCTTGTAGGTTTTCCTTCTATGCCATTATTGTTAATACTCGTTTCACAATAGCACTGTTAAACAACCGTGGGTTGTGGGGTATATATTACTGTATAATAATCATCCCACATGAGCAATTTTAGGATCTGTTCCAAAATCAGTATCATTATTTATTATTTCTTACATATCAGTGTTGGACAAGACATAAAAGAACACATGATCTCTGTTATCTGTCTTAATTGATAACTTAGTATTTATGATGATCTCATTTAAAGAGAAATGTTGTTTGTTGTAATTACAATGTAATTTATAGACAAAATTATTATCTTTGAAGTTGTGAGAACATGTGTTCATGCCAAGTCAAACGAAATCCTCCACAGAGGATAGGAATAAGAACAAGACTTATTTCACGCTGTGCACAGTGTTTGGGGCTTGCGCCATTTCAGCTTTCTACCCAAGAACATCCTTCACTTCCTCGCTCTGAGGTTGGAGAGAGTCACTGTTCCACTCCACAGCTGACCATGTCCTAGTTGCTTGCAGATCACTGCAGTAAGGGCAGACAGCTACGGTCCTTTTATACAGAAGCAGGTAAGTCTTCACTTCTCCAAGGATGGGGGTGTGTCTTCTGTACTGGCAAAATAAACCCTGCAGTATACAGTTGTAGGATAATCTATACTGAAAAAATAGCTGTCTAAAATTACTTACATGACCCCCATTACCATAGCATCGGAGGGTCTTAGAATTTCCCCTATTTCACAGATGGGAAACTGAGTCACAGAGAAAATAACTAGTGTAAGGTCAGCCCCCACCCCAAAAAAACCCCAACCCAAACAAACTAAACAAACAAACAAACCTGTGATGGAGCAGAAAATTGAGACCCAGGTCTCCAAAGTCTCAGGTTGGCACTTTAACCATTTCATCATCCTAACTCCTAGGCTAATGCATTAACCACTTAATTAATAAGCATAGCAAGTACAATTTACAGTGTATACACTGTGGATATATTACATAGTCTACTCCTGAGGACATTCTATGCCAAAAAATTAAAAATTCTAATCTAAAAAATAAAAATTTTGTGCCCAATATTTTAAAATTCTGAAAATTTTATTTGTCAAATAAATGTGGAAGCTCCAGCGTGGCATTGGGGAGCACTGGCCAATGGCTGCACAGAGGTGGGAGATCAATGTGCAACTCCCGCCTGGGACACGGACTCAGCGATGAGGCTGCCCCCAACTCTGACACAGCGCAAGGCCTGGGCCTGCCCCAGAAACACCCCAGGGCCCTGCCCCTCCATGCCAGTGCACCGGGTGTGGGCAGGCAGGCTCAGCAAGGCAGGATCCGAGTGTGGAGAGGCTTAGTGTGGGGGGATCCAGGTGTGGGTTGAGAGGCTTCTGTGTGGAGTAATCTACCTAAACAACACCCACTCTCATTCCTTTTTCCTTATTTTCTCATGGCCATTTTTTCTTCCCCATTAGCTGGATTCCTATAAAATACCCATAGAAAGCAGAAACATGCTAATTTCTTCCAAGGGACAAGGTTTTAACTCTGTCTCTGCTAAATGTGTGAAGCTTAAATACCGTCGGCCTATTTTTTATAGATGCTGAGCTCTTGCAGATCCAGTGGAAGTCAGTGGGAGCTGCAGCTGGTCAGCTGTTCAGGAAAATCAGGTCTCCTCTCCTGTCACATTATGGTATTTAGCAAGTTCTTGATTGTATTTTAACAGTAGTCATGCATTGAACTTGTCTTATACTGTGTGTCCTGTCATAAACACTGACATAATTTGACGACTTTTGCCTTTTGTAATAAGACCATGCAACAAAAGACATATACTTAGCCTATATTTTTTAGCTACAATGCTTTTCAAACAATTTTCATTTAAAATATTGTTTACTTATATTAATTGCCTACAGGTAGCAGGTAACTTAGATTACATATAAAAAAAATCTTCACCTTCATCTTTCCTGGAAGGGTGTTCACTGTGAGTTGGGGTGAAGTGCTGAGGGAATGAATAGTGGGGGAGAGTGTACACTATATTTAGCCAAAGTGATAAATGCAAATCCTTTTCTTACCTTGAATTTAAAAAGTGCTCCCCTAAAGGGTAATTCTAACAGTGACTAAGTTATAGTGTCAAGTGGAAAATCTTTAATGGAGAGAAATTGTCTCCACTAATCTAATTGTCAGTGGGAGGGGAAGCAGCAACTACTCCATATAACTTGGTCAGAAACGGAAAGGTTTAGCCCTTCTCCAAAAGAATAAAAAACACAGCACTGAATAATGGTTTTGACTCTAGTTTTGAATTAGAAATCCAATTTGTTTTTACCAGCTCCCTCTCCATTCCTTGCCACCCTCTCAATTCTGCTGGATGACATGATCTGTAGTGAGACAGGGAGAATTTAAAGGAGAGAAATATATGGAGTTTTTGCTTAAAGCTGGACTGAAACATGTCTAAAATATTGACTGAAATGTCCTTTCACAAATAAGCACCAACTCTTTAACATTCAAGGGTAATTATGCTTTTTGCTTACAGCTATGTTCAATGCAGATGCGAGATAGCATTTCCTGTGTAATTAGTGTTACCTGCAGTTGAAGTTGAAATATGGAATTGTTATGCTAACTGAATACAGTATTGTGCACCGATTACAGTAACACAGGCAATAAACACAGCACTGTTAAGGCGAGGGAGAGAGAGAGACTCTTAAAATAAGAGATTTACACTTTATGCTCATGGATTTATCAGTTGGCAAGTTTATTTAAAATTTGTTTTAGGTAAGTCGGAGCCAAGCTCAGACAACAACATACGCTATATAAGAGCTACTCAGTAATTTATTGCTATTTTTAAAGTGGGACGTGGCTTGCCCTGCAAAAAGATAATGTTCTTGTTTATCATCCTGCCCAAGGGAGGACCACGGTGAATGGATTGGGTCCTTAGTTAGTTTATGAGAAAGCCATGCAAAGTAGACTGCTGCATAGTATATCCTTAATGAACATGATTTCTCCACAAAAGATAGCTACACAAAACCTATTATGTTGCTTCGAAAATGATATTTTTTTCAGGAGAAAAATTGTTTATCTGAGGAATGACAAAAATAATCCATCTGCATTATGATCGGAACTCATCTCTAAAAGACAGGGCCAATTTGCCATCAGTTTTGTGGTGCGTAAGTTACATTTTTGTGCATTTTCTAAAAAGTTCCTGCAACATAGGTGTGTGTATTTAGTATTCTCTCATGAAGATTATTATGTTCAATGCAGGTCATGTAACATATACCCAGAACACAAAATGTAACCTGAAAAGAAATGAGATCATGTTCAGAGTGAGAGAAGACTTCAGCATTTTGCACATGTTCTCCAGCTTCTGGTCTTTGGTTCTATTTGGGTTTATTGGGAGCAGTGGGGAGGGTGGGTGTGTCAAGGTTCACTATTATTGTTATTAAAAGATATGGGGAGGGAAGACTAGGGAAATATAATAATGGGAGAAGCAATGATTGCTGTAGATTAGGTTTTTGTTTTGACCCCATGTTTTCAGATATGCCTGACCATGTCTCAGTTGCAGGAAATTGGAAGGGAGAGCTACTTTGCATTTGAAGTGCACTGGACAACGCCTTGCAGTTATGCATGCTGGTAGAAAAGTAACTTCATCTTAGTTAGTCCTAGATTCAGCTGTATTATCTGTCTTTCTACCTTTTCTAATCTGAAAGGAAAAAAACAACCTTAAAATATGTTGAAAATACATCTGAAGAAACAAGTCTGAGGTACTTCTCACTGGAGACTTTTAAAATCTCATAACTTCATATTATCTTATAAACTAACACCATTTCTGCCCCATTCCTCATAATCCTAATTACACTGCATCACTAAGTGGTCACTATCAGAGATATTCTTTGTTAGTTCATAGTTCTAATTAGCCTCATCCTAATGTACATTAATGCCATTAATTTTAGTTTATACTTACATTTTTCTGAAATCTATTAATATTTATGACATAGTTGCATGTTTAGCTCTAGTAGCACCAAGACACCAGCTCTCAATGTTAGCATCACAATTCAAAGGGGAAAATGATACTGGGTCATATCCCCATCTCATGTTTATCAGTGTACCTCCATGAACTTCAACTTCCTTTACAGCACTGAGGATCAGGTGCATTCACTCCAGTTGAAACTACAGGGGAAATTTAGGAAGGCGCAAACTGATTATAGAGCTGGAGGTGGCAAGGATACTTGGATGAAGTGCCTTGGAAACTTGGGGAGGACCTATCTATCTTCTCACCCAAAACACAGCAGCTCCAACACTACAACACTTCCAGAGCCGTCTAGTCTAAGGGTGTGTCTTCACTGCACAGTTATCCATGGGCTCTTCTCAATGTTTGAGTGCAAACCCCTTTGTCATCCCTCTTTTACCCAAGTGTCACATGATTCTGGGGACACCCAGAGCTGTGAGCCCTGTGTTACCTCTCTGCCTTAGCAAGAGTGAGCTTTGCTGGGGTTATACTGTGTGTCAGCTCACTGACACACCAGCCTGTCTTTCTCACCAGCCAATGCCTCAAGGCTGTCCCAGATCAGAATTTCCCTAGCAGGTAACAATCAGTGAACTCCAGGCCCTGAACTCCTCAAAGATGTATCTCTGCAATGTACTCCCCCATCACTGTACATTCATAGAAGATATTAAGCTCACTGCTCTTTTACAGAGTCAGTATATCACAGCTTATTAACTTAATTGGGGTAAATACAGTCTTCCTTTCAAACACAGCACAGCATTGGTTTGCAGTAAAAAGTGAAACAAATTTACCAATAAAAGGATATAAACTGAGTGATACCAAGTAGAAGGAATAAAGATAGAAATGGTTATAAGCAAACAAAGTACAATACACTTTCTAATGGCTAAGACCTAACCTAACAAGCTACAGTCTTTGTTCAAGATAGTTTCTTCACAATCTTCCTTTTACCAGTAATAGCTAGCTAACTTTTCGCCAAGATCCCCACAGAGTCCAAGGCTGTGGTTTTCTTTGTCTTCTCAGGTGACTGACAAGGCATATTTTGTACCAGTATCATTGCAGTAGTATGTAGAGTGTGAAAACAGGAGCGTCTAGGGTCACACGAGGTTTGAAGGTGCTTTAAACCCAGACTAGCTGATCCAGCTGTGGTTCTGGATTAGAAGATGGGGTCTGCTTATACTCAGGCTGAAGCTTGCCCACTTTGCAGTGGAAATATGAGCAAAACTCACTTTAGTGTCGATAGTTCTCCCCAGTTCCTTTTCTACAGTTCCTTCTGAAGGACAGATGAGTTCTGCCACAGCTGGCACTATTGACTGAGAAAGAATCATAGAGCATCTCAGAAAAGAACTAGGGATATGCCTCCTCCACATACAAGTGAATGCAGAAACAGTGGTGATACATTTTTCAGAGTAACAGCCGTGTTAGTCTGTATTCGCAAAAAGGAAAGGAGTACTTGTGGCACCTTAGAGACTAACCAATTTATTTGAGCATGAGCTTTCGTGAGCTACAGCTCACTTCATCAGATGCATACCGTGGAAACTGCAGCAGACTTTATATATACACAGAGAATATGAAACAATACCTCCTCCCACCCCACTGTCCTGCTGGTAATAGCTTATCTAAAGTAATCTTCAGGTTAGGCCATTTCCAGCACAAATCCAGGTTTTCTCACCCTCCACCCCCCCACACAAATTCACTCTCCTGCTGGTGATAGCCCATCCAAAGTGACAACTCTTTACACAATGTGCATGATAATGAAGTTAGGCCATTTCCTGCACAAATCCAGGTTCTCTCACTCCCTCACCCCCCTCCAAAAACTCACCCCCATACACACACAAACTCACTCTCCTGCTGGTAATAGCTCATCCAAAACTGACCACTCTCCAAGTTTAAATCCAAGTTAAACCAGAACATCTGGGGGGGGGGTAGGAAAAAACAAGAGGAAATAGGCTACCTTGCATAATGACTTAGCCACTCCCAGTCTCTATTTAAGCCTAAATTAATAGTAACCTGGATTTGTTTCTACAAGCCATTACCCTATGATCCCACTGAGAGTTACCAAAAGCAACTACAGCATTTGCTCAAGAAACTTCCTGAAAAAACACAAGATCAAATCCGCACAGACACACCCCTGGAACCCCGACCTGGGATATTCTATCTACTACCCAAGATCCATAAACCTGGAACTCCTGGGCGCCCCATCATTTCAGGCATTGGCACCCTGACAGCAGGATTGTCTGGCTATGTAGACTCCCTCCTCAGGCCCTATGCTACCAGCACTCCCAGCTACCTTCGAGACACCACTGACTTCCTGAGGAAACTTCAATCCATCGGTGATCTTCCTGATAACACCATCCTGGCCACTATGGATGTAGAAGCCCTCTACACCAACATTCCACACAAAGATGGACTACAAGCCATCAGGAACACTATCCCCGATAATGTCACGGCTAACCTGGTGGCTGAACTTTGTGACTTTGTCCTTACCCATAACTATTTCACATTTGGGGACAATGTATACCTTCAGATCAGCAGCACTGCTATGGGTACCCGCATGGCCCCACAGTATGCCAACATTTTTATGGCTGATTTAGAACAACGCTTCCTCAGCTCTCGTCCCCTAAAGCCCCTACTCTACTTGCGCTATATTGATGACATCTTCATCATCTGGACCCATGGAAAAGAAGCCCTTGAGGAATTCCACCATGATTTCAACAATTTCCATCCCACCATCAACCTCAGCCTGGTCCAGTCCACACAAGAGATCCACTTCCTGGACACTACAGTGCTAATAAACAATGGTCACATAAACACCACCCTATACCGGAAACCTACTGACCGCTATTCCTACCTGCATGCCTCCAGCTTTCACCCTGACCACACCACACGATCCATCGTCTACAGCCAAGCTCTGCGATACAACCGCATTTGCTCCAACCCCTCAGACAGAGACAAACACCTACAAGATCTCTGTCAAGCTTTCTTACAACTACAATACCCACCTGCGGAAGTGAAGAAACAGATTGATAGAGCCAGAAGAGTTCCCAGAAGTTACCTACTACAGGACAGGCCTAACAAAGAAAATAACAGAACGCCACTAGCCGTCACCTTCAGCCCCCAACTAAAACCCCTCCAACGCATTATTAAGGATCTACAACCTATCCTAAAGGATGACCCAACACTCTCACAAATCTTGGGAGACAGGCCAGTCCTTGCCTACAGACAGCCCCGCAACCTGAAGCAAATACTCACCAACAACCACATACCACACAACAGAACCACTAACCCAGGAACTTATCCTTGCAACAAAGCCGGTTGCCAATTGTGCCCACATATCTATTCAGGGGACACCATCACAGGGCCTAATAACATCAGCCACACTATCAGAGGCTCGTTCACCTGCACATCCACCAATGTGATTTATGCCATCATGTGCCAGCAATGCCCCTCTGCCATGTACATTGGTCAAACTGGACAGTCTCTACGTAAAAGAATAAATGGACACAAATCAGATGTCAAGAATTATAACATTCATAAACCAGTCGGAGAACACTTCAATCTCTCTGGTCACGCAATCACAGACATGAAGGTCGCTATCTTAAAACAAAAAAACTTCAAATCCAGACTCCAGCGAGAAACTGCTGAATTGGAATTCATTTGCAAATTGGATACTATTAATTTAGGCTTAAATAGAGACTGGGAGTGGCTAAGTCATTATGCAAGGTAGCCTATTTCCTCTTGTTTTTTCCTACCCCCCCCCCCAGATGTTCTGGTTTAACTTGGATTTAAACTTGGAGAGTGGTCAGTTTTGGATGAGCTATTACCAGCAGGAGAGTGAGTTTGTGTGTGTATGGGGGTGGGTTTTTGGAGGGGGGTGAGGGAGTGAGAGAACCTGGATTTGTGCAGGAAATGGCCTAACTTCATTATCATGCACATTGTGTAAAGAGTTGTCACTTTGGATGGGCTATCACCAGCAGGAGAGTGAATTTGTGTGGGGGGGTGGAGGGTGAGAAAACCTGGATTTGTGCTGGAAATGGCCTAACCTGAAGATTACTTTAGATAAGCTATTACCAGCAGGACAGTGGGGTGGGAGGAGGTATTGTTTCATATTCTCTGTGTATATATAAAGTCTGCTGCAGTTTCCACGGTATGCATCTGATGAAGTGAGCTGTAGCTCACGAAAGCTCATGCTCAAATAAATTGGTTAGTCTCTGAGGTGCCACAAGTACTCCTTTTCTTTTAGTGGTGATACAGTAATGCATGTAGGAATTTGCTGTGGGAACATTTGCTCCTGGTCTAGGCTCAGATCCAAGGACCAGTCACCTGGGTTAACTATGCAGTGAACTGAGTTAACTTGGTCAATAATGACTAAGGGAGAAGAGCACATCTTAGCGAATCATCAGTAATGCTATTATAGAACAGCAAATAATGAGGTCTGGAAAGGAACTCCTGAGTCATGTATTCACAATACCTAGATACCATGGTGATGAATAGAGCCGAGCTAATAATTGATTTTTCAATTTGGACCTTATAATGAAAAAAATGGAAAAAAATTGGTTCGGTTAAAACTGAAACTGATTTTTTTTTCATTTTTCTCTCTCAAATGAAAAATTAAACAACTTTTTTGTTTTGGGTTGAACAAAACTTTTCATTTGACCCAATGCAATATTTGTCCAGTGGCATGTTAAAGACTAACAAATTTATTTGGGCATAAGCTTTCATGGGTAAAAAACCTACTTCTTCAGATGCATGGAGTGAAAATTACAGTAAGCAGTATGTATATTACAGCACATGACGGGAGTTGTCTTATGAAGTGTGCGGCCAGTGCTAACGAGGCCAATTCAATTAAGGTGTAAGTGTCCTATTCTCAACAGTTGAAAAGAAGGGGTGAATATCAGCAGAGGGAAAATTACTTTTGTAGTGCTAACAAGGCCAATGCAATCAAGGTGGACGTCACCCATTCCCAACAGTTGACAAGAAGGTGTGAGTATCAATAGAGGGAAAATTAGTTTTTGTAGTCACCCATCCACTCCGAGTCTTTATTCAGGCCTAATTTGACAGGGTCCAGTTTGCAAATTAATTCCATTTCTGTAGTTTCTTGTTGAAGTCTGTTTCTGAAGTTTTTTTGTTGAAGAATTGCCACTTGTAAGTCTGTTATTGAGTGTCCAGGGACATTGAAGCGCTCTCCTTCTGGTTTTTGAATGTTACGATTCTTGATGTCTGATTTGTGTCCATTTATTCTTTAGCCCAGAGACTGTCCGGTTTGGCCAATGTACATGGCAGAGGGGCATTGCTGGCACATGATGGTATATATCATATTGGTAGATGTGCAGGTGAATGAGCCCCTGATGGGTGATGTGGTTAGGTCCCATGATGGTGTCCCTTGAATAGATATGCAGACAGAGTTGGCAGGAGGGTTTGTTGCAGGGTTTGGTTCCTGGACTATTGTTTTTGTTGTGTGGTGTGTAGTTGCTGGTGAGTATTTGCTTCAGGTTGGGGAGTTGTCTGTAAGCAAGGACTGGCCTGTCTCCCAAGGTCTGTGAGAATGAGAGATCGTCCTTCAGGATAGGTTGTAGATGATGCCCTAGAGAAGTTTTAGTTGGGGGCTATAGCTGACGCTAGCAGTGTTCTATTACTTTCTTTGTTGCGCCTATCCTGTAGTAGGTGACTTCTGGGTACCTTTCTGGCTCTGTCAATCTGTTTCTTCATTTCGCCAGGTGGGTATTGTAGTTTTAAGAATGCTTGATGGAGATCCTTGTCTCTGTCTGAGGGATTGGAGCAAATGCAGTTGTATCTTAGAGCTTGGCTGTAGACAATGGATCGTGTGATGTGGAATGGATGAAAGCTGGAGGCATGTAGGTCAGTATAGTGGTCAGTAGGTTTCCGGTATAGGGTGGTATTTATGTGACCATCGCTTATTTGCACTGTAGTATCCAGGAAGTGGATCTCTTGTGTGGACTGGACCAGGCTGAGGTTGATGGTGGGATGGAAATTGTTGAAATCATGGTGGAATTCCTCAAGGGCTTCTTTTCCATGGGTCCAAATAATGAAGATGTCATCAATGTAGCGCAAGTAGAGCAGGGGTGCTAGGGGATGACAGCTGAGAAAGCGTTGTTCTAAGTCAACCATAAAAATGTTAACATACTGCAGGGCCATGCAGGTACCCATAGCAGTGCCACTGACTTGAGGGTATAAATTATCCTCAAATCTGAAATAGTTGTGGGTGAGAACAAAGTCACAAAGTTCAGCCACCAGGTTTGCCATGACATTATCAGGGATACTGTTCCTGATGGCTTGTAGTCCATCTTTGTGTGGAATGTTGGTGTAGAGAGCTTCTACATCCATAGTGGCTAGGATGGTGTTTTCTGGAAGAACACCAATGGATTGTAGTTTCCTCTGATTGGTGTCTCAAAGATAGCTGGGAGTGCTGGTAGCTTAGCACCTGAGGAGAGAATCCACCTAGCCAGACAATCCTGCTGTCAGGGTGCCAGTACCCAAGATGATGGGGCGTCCAGCATTCACAGGTTTATGGATCTTGGGTAGCAGATAGAATACCCCTGGTCAGGGCCCTAGGGGTGTGTCTGTGCAGATTTGTTCCTGTGCTTGTTCAGGGAGTTTCTTAAGCAGATGATGCAGTTTCTTTTGGTAACCCTCAGTGGGATAAGAGGGTAATGGCCTGTAGAATGTGGTGTCAGAGAGTTGCCTTGCAGTCTCTCATTCATATTCAGTGAATCCCATGATGTGTGATTATGAGGCAGCCAGAAATTTGATCCTAAAGCTGAAGTTCTTTAAACCATGCAGAATTTATACTGCATGCCATGTTACATAATGTGTGCAAATTAGACCCCAGATTTGAACATTCTTGCTGGAAATATTAAAATCTGATGGGCTTGCACATGATTTGTGGGAAAGGGGGAGAGAAAAGATTCACATCATTAATATATATTACACGGTATGTCTGATTTGAAGGACATTTCAAAGAGGAAAAACAACTTGGCTATGAATTGGTCAGGTGGCAGGGAAGACAATTATCTTGAGGCACTAGAAGGACAAAACCAAATGTTTTTTCAGTCTGTTTTAGATGGAGACATATTAAAGAGTTATCTGCAGAATACAGGATAGTATTTATTTGAGTAGATATAGAAACCACTTATGGATTATCTTCAGGAGGATGAAAATATAGTCTAAAATTAATTATATGTAACTTGGGTTGGGTATGGAGGTTTTGATTTAGAAGGGACAATAACCTTCAAGCTATTTCTACCTTTCCTTTCTTTGTAAGCAGTTTTGCTTGTGTGGGTATCTGTAAGGGGAGATATGAATATAATTTTGTGTAATCAGAATAATTTAAAATATATTTTCTTGGGTTTTTTTTTGTTAGTAGATGCTTTAAAAAGTCACAAATACAAATATATGTTGCAGAAAAGGAATGGTCTCAGAATCATGACTCATAATGCAGAATTCTCAACTGTTGAACTCTAAAATGAAGGACAGTGCTCCGTCTTGCAGCTTCTCAGAGAATTTCTTGAAACAGAATTTTGAAGAAAAAGGGTTTGGGGAAACAGCATGAAATTTGTGTTCCATTTTCTAGCTATCTCAATTTAGAATAAAGACAGACAAAAGATTTCAAACAAGTGTGGGTCTGTAATAATAAAAAAGGCATAAGTAGCTACATACTTATTTTTTTAAAAATAAATGTATCCCAACTGCTAATAAAATGTCATATTATTTTCTCCTTAACATGCCAGATCTAATTAAGAAACTGTTGATGCAAAGTTGGAATAAGAAGCATGCTTTGCTCCCATGCACTGTAATTAATGTTTTATTTCTTTTTAAAGTAGCCTTTAATCTATCACCATATTCTACTCTAGGAATCATTTATTCAGTATTTGAAACAGGAACCTGTGATGCGGAAATTTATATTTTTGAAAATCTATGTATAGTCTGTCATAGAGGCATTTTCATTGTATCTGTTTAAAAACATCAGAGAATTAATAAAAACAGATTCTTCTAAATCCCATCTGATTATGCTCTATTATTTCATTACTATACATGCTCACTCTTTATTGGATTCTCTATATTGTGTCCATTGTTTACAAGTTATTATACTGTCACATTTGTAATACTATATTTGAGAGACTGACAGCACATCTAGCACAGAGCTAGAATTTCAGTAGTTTATAACTTCATGAAGAAAGGAAAAATTATAACTTGACTTACAGCTTCTTGACTTGAAAGCATATATTTGCATACATTGAAAAGTGGTATTTCTTTATGCATTAGGACCCTATATTAGCACAATACAAACATGTTTCACATCAAGCACATGTTTAATTCAATCCCCATTCAGAAAATCATTTAAGTACGTGGTTAAGTCCCATTGCATTCAGTGGATGTAAATTCATGCTTAAAATTAAGCATGTTTTTCCAAATAGAGAGTACAAACCACATATTGGTTTGAATGTTTATTTTTGCTTTCCCAAATCAGTGGAATGTTTTAAAGATAAAAATGTGGCAGGTACTCACTGCTTATGCCAAGGCCTTTGATCTACTGAAAGAAATACAAACTGCTTTGATTCAGTTGAGACATTGTTTGCATTCCCAAAGTTGTTGTGGTATGTGTGCCATTACTGCTTTCCCCTAGCGTTTTGGTGGATCAAGAGTTCATTGTAATTGATGCCAGTAATAGCAGAAGCTCTCTTATACTGGAGTTTCCCCATCCATCCTCAATGACCCTAGGTTCAGGTCTAAATGAGGCAATTCAGTTCTAATAAAAGACCCATCTTTTGTATCAGCCTTTGTAAATGTTTATTTTCTCACAGATTCCCAATGAGAGTAGAATGATCATATTTACATAGTTGGGGACAAAGACCCTTATTTAATGTTTATGCTTTGAAACTGAGGCCTCTTTGCTTGGTGTTTACCAAGATCTTATGTGAATGTTTGCATCCTTCCGTTCTGCTTCACTTTGGTTAAAATTTTCATGTATTTAAGGATGACCTGCAAAGTGGCCGGGGGCAGGAGGGAAACTTGGAGGGGTGGGTAGGGGAAAGATATGTGTGTTTCCTTTTTGCTGCTTTTGAATGTGTCATTCTGTGGAGTTTTTCTTTTTACATTTAAAAATATTAGGGTTTTGACTTTTTGCTTTTTGCTGGAAGACTCCTTTGAGAAATAGAGAGAGAATTAGTGATATCACAGAAGACTGAAACTTGAACGATTCAGAAGGGAAGACATTTTTATTCACACTGCTTCCAACTTTGCATGTATTTGTCTGATAACACCTGTTTAATATAAAGGCTTAAGATGAAAGTTCTATTTGTGAAAAACTCAATTAAGAAAGCTCTCACTTAGATCTTCCACACCTCCAAGGAGTTCACCGGGGCGGGAAAAAAAAAAAAAAGGAAAGGCAAGACTTGATATTTCTGATGTTTCTAAGGTGAAGAAGGTTAGGGGAAAGATCCCTCAACTTTCAGCCTCGATCTATATATTCTAAAGAAACAAAAGACCAACTGCCCCCCCAAAACCTCCAACCAACCAACCAATAATTTTTCCCCTTCTAAGTTCACCTTTAAATAGTATCTTTGCCTGCTTTAACACTCTATGGTCCAGTTTTGTACTGCAAACTCAAGAGAAACTTCTATTCAAATATATTAGGCCCTAATGTAAATTCTATTCTGGGTTGTAAACATTTTAAAGGTCTGTCTCCTGTTGATTCTGATGGCACCCTGCTGCTATTAGTTACAAAGTCAGATAGCATGGAATTTGTGCTCTCTCTCAGAAGCCCAGGTTCTGGACAATTTTTGTGGACTTGCCTGGGCTTACCTGAATGATGGAAGGCAACATTCTGCTCAATGAATCTCTTAGTAGATGCACACAATATGAATTATATGCAGTGTTTTGTCATCATCATTAACTTCATTTCTCTATGTCTTTTGTCTCTTCTACTGATCTCTCCTTGAAAGCTTTATAGAAGAACTTTTAATATGTTTATTATTATTATTTTAGCTTCCCCCCTATGACTAGTGAAGTGGTCACCTTGAAGTATGTGTTAACTACTTATGCTAAATTGTCAGTTTCACCTTGTATTTAGCTGTGACATTCTGAATATATTTCCCAGGCCTGAAGAAGAGTTCTTTGTAAGCTCAAAAGCTTGTCTCTCTCACCAGCAGAACTTGGTCCAATAAAAGATATGATCTCACCCACCTTGTCACCTATTTTTGTAGCTATATAGATCCACTGCCACTATTTAACAACGGTTCCTCTTCCAGCACATGTTTGTTCTGGTTATATGTTCAGTTTGGAGAGCTGAATCCTCCACTCTGGGGCATTTTGTTCATTTGACAAAAAGGATGCTACCCAGCCCATTTAAAAAAAATGTTTAATAAAAGATACTATCCTGCATCCCTGCTCAAACATCACCACAGCATTCTCCTCTTCCCCTGCTTTCCTTGGCCAGGTTCAGGTCCTACTCCTCTCCTCTGCCCTACATCAAGCCCTTCTGACCCCTGCTGCCTGGCTCTCCTATGCTAGCCATTAATTCTGCTCTCTCCACTCCCCTTATGCAAGCCCCATCTACTGCTTGTTTCCTCACAATTCTCTAAGACAGCATGAAGAGATAATGTAGGCCAGGATAGTGAAGTAGAGGGGAAGAAAGTGTATAATGCTTGGTGTGGGGAGCAAGATCCAATGGAGATGAGAGAAGCTTTCAGGAGAACAAGGGAGAAGGAAGAAGGGACTCAGACCCATAGCAGAAGAACAAATAAATAAATAAATAAATAAATAAAAGAAAAACAAGGAGTTTCAGCGATGTTCCTAAGGAAATAGCCAAATGAGCAGCAGAGCTGAGAACTAACACATATTTCCTGTCTCCCAATCCTATGTTCATTAGACATACAAGGTCTAATTCTTCATTGTCCTGCAACTTTAGTAATTTTCACTAATTCAAACTGTGCGAATCATTATCATTTGTCTTTGTGCTATTTACTCCCAATTTGTACACACTTGGCAGTGGCGTGAAATGACTGCACGGACTCCCCTGTCACAAAGACATGAGTGAGTTTTGTAGTTCAGCCCAAATAAGTGCTGTTAAAAGTTTTATATCACATCATCAGATATTTTGTTTATGCTTCACAATTTGAAGAGAAGTTGATTTTTAGAGTTTTATTTATTTATTGGTATTTTCTTTATCCCTTCCGCGAGGGCAGTGGTTCTCAACTGTGGTCCACTGCTTGTTCAGGGAAAGCCCCGGTGCACCAGGCCGGTTTGTTTACCTGCTGCATCTGCAGGTTTGGCCGATCACGGCTCCCACTAGCCGCGGTTTGCTGCTCCAGGCCAATGGGGGCTGCGGGAAGCGGCGTGGGCCGAGGGATGTGCTGGCCGCCATTCCTGCAGACCCCATTGGTCTTTCCCTGAACAAGCAGTGGACCACAGCTGAGAACCACTGCGCTAGGGCCTAGGCCACTGACATGGCCATAATCACTGCAGCAAATGAACTGTGCAACCATTGTAGCACAAGAATTGAGTTAGAACGAATATACTTTTAAAAAACTCTTAAGTTTTTAAATCCAGATCTTATATGAATCTGAATCGTAGAATATTAAATTCTGATCTATTGTGTCCTGCTTTCTGAATCCTGGGATTCCCAGCTCTGAATGTTATAAAGAATGCACTTCTAATTTTGGTGCTTTGCAGATATTAAATATTAGTCCTGGAATAATAACCAATTTTAAACTAACTCAGCTCTGATCTGATTCAAGCTTGCACATATGAGAGAAAAGAAGGAAAAGTGTGGCTGGGAACTGGGTGCTTCTCAGGGCAGGGAGTCACTTTTTAGGTGGCTTTGAGAAAAGTGATAGGACTGGAATATTAGGAGTAATCCTGTTATAGTTAGATTAGCAGGCAGAGTCAAAGGCATCAAATGCAATGTATTCCGTTGTTTGCAGAATTAAGAATGTATTCCCTGATTATCATGATCATGCATCTTAGCCTTTATTCAGGAAAGCATCCCTATTCAGAATAGCATTTAAGCCTGAGCTTAATTTATAAGTAGAGAAGTAACGAGTGGGAGTGTCACAGTTAAATCCCATTAAAGTGCTGCACTGAAGAGCACATGCTTAAGTGCTCTCCTGATTGGAACCATGATCAGTCTCTTATCCTGATAGTCATAGGGTGAAACCTTTTGTAGGTACAAACAAAGAATTATCTTATAAGGCATGAGGGGTTTTTGGCATCAGTTTAGGATAACCACTTTTGCTACTCATGAATTGAGAAGTTAATCTGAAACAAGTAGCAATAAATCTTTATAAAATACACTATCATCATGTATTCTGTATGTATTATATATTTGAGCATTCCATTGGTGATGAAGAATATGTGTTTCTTTTAAAACTATTATACAGAGTATTAGATCTACTATTAATGTATGTGTGAATTTATTTAGTTAGATGTATATAGTTTGGATTTGTGTTGGAAATGGCCCAACTTAATTATCATACACATTGTAAGGAGAGTGATCACTTTAGATAAGCTATTACCAGCAGGAGAGTGGGGTGGGGGGAGGTATTTTTTCATGCTTTGTGTGTATATAAAAAGATCTTCTACACTTTCCACAGTATGCATCCGATGAAGTGAGCTGTAGCACACGAAAGCTTATGCTCAAATAAATTGGTTAGTCTCTAAGGTGCCACAAGTACTCCTTTTCTTTTTGCGAATACAGACTAACATGGCTGTTACTCTGAAACCTGTCATAGTTTCTATTGCAACTTCTAGGCATTGCAAATTAAAATTAACTTTTTAACTGGTAGGGCTGGTAGGGCATGGGCTGCGGGGCTAAAAATCACAGTGTAGATGTAATTAGGAAGGCCAAAAAAGAATTTGAAGTACGGCTAGCCAAAGACTCAAAAAGTAACAGCAAAAATTGTTTAAGTACATCAGAAGCAGGAAGCCTGCTAATCAACCAGTGGGGCCACTGGATGATCGAGATGCTAAAGGAGCACTCAAGGACGATAAGGCCATTGCAGAGAAACTAAAAGAATTTTTTTGCATCTGTCTTCATGGTTGAGGATGTGAGGGAGATTCCTAATGTGAACCATTCTTTTTAGGTCACACATCTGAGGAACTGTCCCAGTTTGAGGTGTCATTAGAGGAGGTTGTGGAACAAATTGGTAAACTACACAGTGATAAGTCACCAGGACCAGATGGTATTCACCCAAGAGTTCTGAAGGAACTCAAATGTGAATTTGCAGGACTACTAACTGTACTCTGTAACCTACCATTTAAATCAGCTTCTGTACCAAATGACTGGAGGATAGCTAATATGACACCAATTTTTAAAAAGGGCTCCATGGGTGACCTTGGCAATTACAGGCTGGTAAGCCTGACTTCAGTACTGGGCAAACTGGTTGAAACTATAGTAAAGAACAAAATTGTCAGTCATATAGATGAACATAATTTATTGGAGAATAGTCAACATGTTTTTTGTAAAGGGAAATCGTGCCTCACCAGTCTCCTAGAACTCTTTGAGGGGATCAAAAGCATGTGGACAAGGAGGATCCTGTGCATTTAGATTTTCAGAAAGCCTTTGATAAGGTCCCTTACCAAAGGCTCTTAAGCAAAGTAAGCAATCATGGGATAAGAGGGAAGGTTCTCTCATGGATTGGTAACTGCTTAAAAGATAGGAAACAAAGGGTAGGAATAAACGGTCAGTTTTCAGAATGGAGAGAGGTACATGTCCCCCAGGGGTCTGTACTGGGCCCAGTCCTATTTAACATATTCATAAATGATCTGGAAAAAGGGGTAAACAGTGAGGTGGCAAAATTTGCAGATGATACAAAACAACTCAATATAATTAAGGCAGACTGCGAAGAGCTACAAAAGGATCTCTGGTGACTGGGTAACAAAATGGCGGATGAAATTCAGTGCTGAAAAATGCTGCAAAGTAATGCACAATGGAAAACATAATCCCACCTATACATATAAAATGAAGGTAGCTGTTACCACTCAAGAAAGAGATCTTGGAGTCATTGTGAATAGTTCTCTGAAAACATCCACTCAATGTGCAGAGGCAGTCAAAAAAGCGAACAGAATGTTGGGAATAATTAAGATAGGGATAGATACTAAGAAAGAAAATACCATATTGCCTCTGTATAAATCCATGGCACGCCCACGTCTTGAATACTGCATGCAGATGTGGTTGCCCCATCTCATAAAAGATATATTGGAATTGGAAAAGGTTCAGAAAATGGCAACAAAAATAACTAGAGGTATGGAATGGCTGCCATATGAGGAGAGATTAATAAGACTGGGACTTTTCAACTTGGAAAAGAGACGACTAAGGGGGAATATGATAGAGGTCTACAAAATCATGACTGGTGTGGAGAAAGTAAATAAGGAAGTGTTATTTACTTCTTTTCATAACACAAGAACTAGGGGCTACCAAATGAAATTAATAGGCAGCAGGTTTAAAATAAACAAAAGGAAGTATTTTTTCACACAATGCACAGTAAACCCGTGGAACTTCTTGACAGAGGATATTGTGAAGGCCAAGACTATAACAGGGTTCAAAAAAGAACTAGATAAATTAATGGAGAATAGGTCCATCAATGGCTATTAGCCAGGATGGGCCGGGATGGTGTCCTTAGCCTCTGTTTGCCAGAAGCTGAGAATGGACAACGGGAGATGGATCACTCATAATTGCCCTGTAATGTTCATTCCTGTGAAGCATCTGGCATTGGCCACTGTAAGAAGACAGGGTATTGGGCTAAACTAACCACTGGTCTGACCCAGTATGGCTGTTCTTATATTCTCCCATCTAAGTTAAAGCAACCTTGCAAATATCAGTGGTTGACATAAAGCATGGAAGTTCAAGATCTGACTTTAAATGGTTTCAGAGTGGTAGCCATGTTAGTCTGTATCAGCAAAAACAACAAGGGGTCCTTGTGGCACCTTAGAGACTAACAAATGTATTTGGGCATAAGATTTCATGTGCTAGAACCCACTTCATCAGATGCATGGAGTGGAAAATACAGTAGCAGGTATATTTATACATACTACATGAAAAGATGGGAGTTGACTTACCAGGTGTGGGGGTCAGTCTAATGAGACAATTCAATTAACAGTAGGATACCAAGGGAGGAAAAATCACTTTTGTAGTGGTAATGAGGACGGCCCATTTCAAACAGTTGACAAGAAGCTGTGTGTAACAGGAGGGGGAAATTAGTATGGCAAAATTAGGTTTTGTAATGACTCATCCACTTCCAGTCTTTATTCAGGCCTAATTTGATGGTGTCCAGTTTGCAAATTAATTCCAGTTCTTCAGTTTCATGTTGGAGTTTGCTTCTGAAGTTTTTTTGTTGAAGAATTGCCACTTTTAAGTTTGTTATTGAGTGACCAGGGAGGTTGAAGTGTTCTCCTACTGGTTTTTGAATGTTGTAATTCCTGATGTCAGATTAGTGTCCATTTATTCTTTTGTGTAGAGACTGTTCGGTTTGGCCAATATACATGGCAGAGGGGCATTGCTGACACATGATGATCCCAATGTGATATATGCCATCATGTGCCAGCAATGCCCCTCTGCCGTGTACATTGGCCAAACAGTATTCCACTGCTGAGAATAGCCCACTTCCACCTTAATTGAATTGTCTCATTTGCACTGACCCCACACTTGGTAAGGCAACTCCCATCTTTTCACGTACTGTGTATTTATACCTGCCTACTGTTTTTTCCACTCCATGCATCTGATGAAGTGGGTTTTAGCCCATGAAAGCTTATGCCCAAGTACATATGTTAGTCTCTAAGGTGCCGCAAGGACTCCTCATTGTTTTTGCTGATTTTAAATGCTTTTCCTTTGGTGATGTAGCACATTTTACTAAGTTAATCCAGTGTTTCATGGTAGAGATCCATGCCGAACATACTTATTATAGATACATGAAAGATAATGATAATTTCCCCTATATTTTAATGTAGACATGACATTCCTACTAGTTACTTCTCTACTTTGCACATTTTAATTAGCAGCTTTTAAATATCTATATTTATAGGAAGCCAGAATTTTTCATTTTCTTTCTTCCTGGGACTGATGAAGGAGATACAGACCTGTTGGCTGCTTCTGGGGTGTATTTGCATTTAGTGTGAAAATAAATGCCTTCTTGTGTCTAGATCGGCTTTGACCATTTGTACTCACTGAAGTTCTGGATTTGTTGAGCAGCTTCAGTTGTAAGCTACTGTCTAGGGAACTACTGATTTTTCTTTTTTCCCAGAAAGGGTTAATGCTCCCATATGGTATACAAGAGCAGATGCACACAAAATTGTATTTGTTTCATTTATTGTAAAATTACTGCTTGACTGGGAATACAATAGGGTGAAATGTAATTGATTTACACTTTTATCATAAATTATGTTTTCAATTTGAACTGCAAAAGTAGTTGTTAGCTTTTTCCTTTTTCCTGGTAAATATGTTTATAATAAATGTGCAGTATAAAAACAAATCAGGTGACTCAGTTTAGCAGTGACAGACTGATTTTCAAATCTCACTATAAGTAAATCAACAGATGGTGAATTATACTGCAGCTGTATAGTAATAACATAGACTGGAAATTGCCACACTGGAACAAACCACTTGGCTGTCTGCTCCAGTGTCGTGTATCTGACAGTGGCCAATACTAGATGCTACAGAGTGGTGTGAAATCCTCACAGGATACTTAGGTTTGCAATACACAAATAATAATATCACAAAATAAATTTCTACCTGAACCTACTGGTAATTATCTTATGTCCTGAAGCACAATCATTGACAGCCCTTGTAATTTTAATCCTATCTAAATATCAGTCAGTTACTAAGTTGTCAGATACTTTGCGTAAAATTTAAAAACATCTAAATCCCATTTTCAAAAGTCTTGGGCACTTACGAGCCTACTCTTATTTACTTTGAGTGACTTATGCTTCTAAGTGGCTAAATTTCTTTTGAAAAATGGGAGTGTATCTCCTAAATCATGTAGGTATTTTTGATAATTTTACCCTTTATGAAACATATTGAGCTATTTTCCTCTGTAATATCCTGGAGAAGAAAATTCAGCAGATCAATTGTATACTATGCACAAATAAATAAAATATGAAAATATGGGGTTCTACCAAACTTTGATAGCCTTTTAATTTAATTTGTGGATACTCTTGTTTTTGTATTATGGGTAATTAAAAGTGCCAACTTTTCTAACTAATAATTTTAAATAGAGGATCTCCATAATATCTGCTCTCAATCTTCTCCCCAAACTCTAGAATCCTAGTCAAGGGTATGCTGAACATTCATAGTGAAATACAAATCTACTCAAAATTTAATTTATTTAATTAACTCAGACTCAATTTTAAAGCAAAACCTAGTCTTTTTTAAAAAACCTAGGTTTAGAGGAAAACTGACCAAGTTGACAACCAAGGCCCTGATACTGCAAAGACTTTACACATTCTGAGCAGTCTGGTTGACTTTAACTGCTTGTGTATGTAAGCAGTGCAAATTGGCTTTAAAGCAGCCAGAGATTGCCAGTGGAATCCATCACCTGTGCCAGCCACCCCAACTCACCTGAAGGATAAGAGGAGGGGGCATAGTGTAGCAGAGCTCAAGTATGCCTGATTTTCCACTAGTGTAAGTTACCACTGGTCCTGTGTGGGTCAAACATGTGCTGAAGCAGGGTGGCTGAGTGTCAACAAGCTCCCTCTCTTCATTCCCCCAGAGCAAAGCTCAGGTGGGGTGCAGATTTGATCCCCATGTGTTTCTACTGGTAGTATTGCCACCACAATATTTCTTTAGGAGAAGGAGAGAAAGTGGAGACACTCCTTCTTTCTAAGTGGTTTGGCCCCCTAAGTCTAAAGATCCCCCCAACGAACAATAGAGGTCCCACACATTCCATGGCAGCACATCTCCTTTAGGAACTATGCTGGCAATGCCATCCTACATGCTACTGTCCTGAAACAGATGACTCTTGGGGAGGGGCACGGGATGGTAATAGTTTTCTTAGCTATAGGCCATGTCAGCAATGTCTTATGCAGGTATTCTTTGAGGGATTGGAGGGGATGCTGGTCCTGTGGAGAGTGGCAGGTCCTGTCATCTCCAGCCCATGCATAAATTCTTCCCAACCAGCTAAATCCTCTGCCCATGATGCACCTGTGTAGCAGATTATGTAGTGTCAGGTGACAAAGGGGGACACTGGCACATAAACACCAGTCACAATGTCTCCCACATGTACTAAATACCAGGCCCCTCTATTTGCACCACAAGTAAGGGATGATCTAGCCCTAATTTGTTGATAAAAATAAACAGAAGTGCTGGCAGCACAAGGAATTTTCTTGATTAAGATGCAAGAGAACCTGTCAAATATGCAATACAAAAGAATGCAGCAGAGTTGTGGATACAGTAAGTATTCAGGCTGCTAATCTAAAATATGATTTACTTTAATTCGTTCATCCCATTAGTTGATCTGTCACTCTTTTCTACTCATATGGTTAAGGGGTTGCAAGATCATGACCTCATACAAACAGGCTTGCCATTTCTCATAATTTTTGGTCTTTAGAGACCTATAACAGGTATTTATTTTCATAGCTATAGTGATGAAATGTATTCATTACTTTCAACCACAAGGATTTTAAATATGTATCTATAATTCCAGTAATTCAGGACACTTCCCACAGAATTTGTGAAAATTCTTAAATAACTTGTGTGTCACATCAGAGATCTGTCAGTTTTGTGCCAGTCCCAGAAGAGAGGAAAATGAGATGCCACAAACTGGGGAATCCTTCAGCATTTTGTTGTGAACTTTATATCTATTTTTGTTTTGTAAGATTCTTGTGCAAAACTATCTAATCATAGTTTTCCATCTGCATTCTCTCCATGATAGGGAACTGGTACCATTCATAGTATTATATCATTCTGGTTCATGGATACATTTATTGGTTAATTTCCTTTCCACAACCTAGCCTCATGTTGTCAAAATTGCCCTGTAGTTCTCTAGAAAAATGTGTATACAATATATCTATTTGCTTTCCTTATTAGAAATCAGATTATTTATAATTTCCTTATGTAATCCTACGTTGGGGATACATTTAGTTTAAACTGCCTCCAGTTTTCATGATTTTTGTATGTCTGTAAAATGTTTTGTAAGAGGAAACATAAGTCAGGTTTTGGAGGTTTGGAGCTTTGGTTAGCTGCTCAGCCATATACAACCACTTTCACTGTGGATCTGATTATTTTAATTCTGCTGAGATTTAATTTAATTGTATGGTATACAATTTATTATATTGGGATGCCTAGGGCCTTGGATAGGTGTGTGTATTAATTTAAGGATAAATACATTTAGATATATTGATAACTTTGGTATTGGAAAAGTACTCAGCAAATTATTTTGGAAAAGAAATCTTAGTTAAATGATGCAATTCAATTTTTAAAATAATTTTGTATAATGTAATATTTTCAGTTGTTATTATTGTATAGTAATGCACAGTGGAATATGCATTTCTTTTATTTCCTAAAATTTAAATTCTGTTTTCAAAAATCTCTCTGACTGGAGTTCAGACTGACTAGCTGAGCCAATGAATATATTTTATTGTCTTACTATTTTCAAACACTACTTATAATATTTTTTCATGATGCATTTACTATTGCAGGGCCTGATTCCACAAACAATTACATTAGGCACATAACTTTTCTCCCTTTGATAAATGTCAGCAGGGTAGGGCCCATAAAGAATAATTTTCAGTTGGAATTGGGAAGCAAATAAAAATAAAACAATTTAGTTTTTCCATATGCTTTAATTTCTCAATGGTCTCTTATATAGTATATAATATATGCCACTTGTTGCTAATTCATTGTGCAAGCATATTTCTTACAGTGATACTGAACATGACTCCAATGGGCAGATACAGTAAGTGGCTGGTGCAGTGTAGCAAAGTATAATGTAATGACCTAATAGATGAAAATTAATCACTAGATCAGTCAGAAGGAGGACACTGGGATTAGGAAGAGAGAAGGATTGTGGATGATGACCCGCCCCTCTGTGTTGAGGAAGTTCTGGAGAGTTCACAGCAGGTAAGTACTAAAGAGACCAGAGTGTGGGGTCTGCTCTTCTCTGGGGAGCTCTTTGGCTCTCCATGTTAATATGTTAAAACTACTTGTGAATCAAATTGTTTCAGATAGTGCTAGTAGTAATGACATTTTATTTTTAATGTGTGTTTTTTTAAAATGTATAAACACATAAAATGATAGCTAACCCAGTCGCTTGGCAACCTGATGTACATGGGGTACCCAGAATTCACCTACTACAGGACAGGCCCGACAAAGAAAGTAACAGAATGCCATTAGCCATCACCTTCAGCCCCCAACTAAAACCTCTCCAGCGCATCATCAAGGATCTACAACCTATCCTGAAGGACGATCCCTCACTCTCTCAGACCTTGGGAGACAGGCCAGTCCTTGCTTACAGACAGCCCCCCAACCTAAAGCAAATACTCACCAGCAACTACACACCGCACAACAAAAACACTAACCCAGGAACCAATCCCTGCAACAAACTCCATTGCCAACTCTGTCTGCATATCTATTCAAGTGACACCATCATAGAACCTAACCATATCAGCCACACCATTAGGGGCTCATTCACCTGCACATCTACCAATGTGATATATGCCATCATGTTCCAGCAATGGCCCCCTGCCATGTATATTGGCCAAACAGGACAGTCTCTAAGCAAAAGAATAAATGGACACAAATCTGACATTAGGAACTATAACATTCAAAAACCAGTCAGAGAACACTTCAGTGTCCCTGGACACTCAATAACAGACTTACAAGTGGCAATTCTTCAACAAAAAAACTTCAAAAACAGACTTCAACGAGAAACTGCAGAACTGGAATTAATTTGCAAACTGGACACTATCAAATTAAGCCTGAATAAAGACTGGGAGTGGATGGGTCACTACAAAAACTAATTTCCCCAAACTAATTTCCCCCCCTACTATTACTCAGACCTTCTTGTCAACTGTTTGAAATGGCCACCCTGATTACATTGGCCTCATTACCACTACAAAGTATTCTACTGTTGAGAATAGCCCACTTCCACCTTAATTAAATTATCTCATTAGCACTGACCCCACACTTGGTAAGGCAACTCCTATCTTTTCATGTTCTGTGTTTTTATAACTGCCTACTGTATTTTCCACTCCATGCATCTGATGAAGTGGGTTTTAGCCCACGAAAGCTTATGCCCAAATAAATTTGTTAGTCTCTGAGGTGCCACAAGTACTCCGTGTTGTTTTTGATGTAACTTAATTTCACACAAAAAAATTCAAATACAATGGGATGCATTAAATAAATACATATTAAGAAATAAAATATCCTCCTTCCAAGCGAACAACCTACTGCCCTCAACTCATGCTCTGCCCAACTCCCTGAGAGAACAGATGCCACTTGCACCGTGGCCTGAAGATTGATATACCTGGGCTCTGCAAGATGATGAGGGAAGAGATGAGTTCCAGATATGAAGACATCTTGCAGAGAATATCCTATTGATAGCTCCCTTCTTTCAGGTGAAAATTCACCCTTTGTATTATTATTATCTATGGTACTGTAATGCCTAGGAGTCCTAGTCAGAGTCCAGGGCCCCTATTGGGCTAACCACCACAAAAATATAGTCACTGCCCTAAAGAGCCCAACTTCAGTACTATTTTGAGAGGATAAGTGGATAGTCCCTTGGGTATGGGAATTAATTTCACTCTTTTAAAGCTAATTGAAGTTAATTGTTCTGAATGACCGGCTCTAATTAAGTACATTAGTAAAAAAATTCTGCCTGGCACCAAGACACCTGAAATGACCCAGACATTGCTTGATTCTGGTTTAACATTAATCACAGGCTGATGGGAGGGGTTGGACTTTATTGCGTGTTTTGGTTCCTTCCTAAATTCTGCTCTCAGACAAGCTTTGTGTCTCACAGAATATAATAGCAAAAAAACCCTTGATACCTCTGCAAGAGGCGCTTATTTTCCTTTTCCATCTATGGTCAGTCTCTGTCCTTGGTGTAATAAATATGTTTAGAAGGCAGAAACCTGGTTCACTTCTCCTCCTGGATTCTGAACTGTCAAATTGTTTGGCCCCAGGCAAAACTTTCTCCAGTTTGTTTCCTTTTCTCTTCTTCCCTGATGGGCTATCAAAACACGGGAGACTAAAGTGCAGTTGTGGTCAGGAAAGTGAAAACTGCATCCATTTACTCAACTGTATGTTCCCTGTGTCTGAGGCCTGTCTGCTTACTGCTTTTTACTCTTGTTAGCGCTGTGGACCCAGTGCAGTTGTGTGGAAATAGATGCTGGGGTTCTTCTCTAGCTCACTCATCAAATTGTCAGCTAAGTTCAGACTGTGGGGACTTTCGCCATAGTGCAATAATGTAAGAGGCAGGAAGTATATAGCTTTTTATTTATTTTTAAGTTTCTAGGCTGAGTCTGTAGTTCTAGAACTAGAAAAAATATCACTGTTAACTGAGCCAATTTTGAAGAAGTTGAGAGAAGGCAAATGTGGAAGCCCAGAATGTCATTTTAGTGTCAGTTTTCTAAATCCAGCTTTAAGACCCTTGGTCTTTGTCACTCACTAATCAATCAAACCCAGAAAACAATCCTTTTTCTTTCATTTAATTTTTACTTGTAGCAAAATATATTGGGAGGGGGGGTGTAAAATAGAAAACAAGATGCCAGCATCTGCCACAGATTCAGTAAATATTGCAATGACTTAGACAAAGAGAACTGTAAACAATTCAGTGAAAATGGGAATGTGAGGTCACTAAGTATTTCAGAGGTTAAGACACATTATATGTTGAATTCCTAGCTATTGAGAGTCATGTGGGCAGCATGCTTTACTATATGCAAATGCAATCAGCAGCAGGGCGATCCTCGCTTCTGAATCATCAGGTAATGAGGCAGAATTAATAAATCTGAAACTGTGAAATGGTGCCTGCTTGGATGCTTGTTTACTGGCCTTGGTTATATCTGATGTTCAAGAAAGGCTTCAGATTTCTATTTAAAAGTGCAATAATTTAAAATAGTTTCTTTTTGAAGGGACATTGTTAACCCATTTAGATATTTTTAATGTTACTTCTTTAGAGGGAAATAATAGCATGCAGTTCCCTTGAATAAACTATAGTAGTATACATAGTACCCGTATAACTTCGTCTACACTAGGTGGCTGTATCACTTTAACTAACTTTGTTTCTAAACTGAAATAATTATAGTGGTACAGAAATTGTACATATGTTAACCCAAGAATTCTTGGGTTGTTTTTTTTTTTTTTTTGAAGCATTATATTCAGGAAGGAGAAACCCCTCAGGTTACAGTCATGCCTTTTGCTTGTACTCTGACACTCCATTCATATCTGGCTTAATTGTAAAGTGTTAGGCATCACCATTTCCCTTTTGTCACTTGTTTTCCAAAGGAAAATTTTGGAAGCATGCCAAAACCAATGAACAGCATAAAGAAGCTGGTCTAGCTATCATCAGAGTACTAGTTGCAGCAGCAGACACTGCGCCGGGAATGCTTAAGCCAGAACAGCTGTAGTCAGAGCTAGGGCAAGGGGAGAGATGCCAACCCTCTTCACAGAAACCCTCAACTTGGCACATGGCTCCACAGGAGCGTCTATCTTCTGGCTTGGGGAAGACAGAGAACCAGGCCAGGCTTTCCCTAATAACCCTCTGGACCCTATCATATGTTGCCAGCAGCTTACCCCCCACTCTGAATAACAACATTCTGCTTTCTGCTGGCTAAATGTAATTAGTCCTGTGTGTCAAGTGGTAGAAGTCTATACTACAGGCTCAGTGTCCAAATCTTACACAGTGGTGGTTTTACGTTTGTACATAATGAAATTTGTTTTTTACCTTCGTCCTTCCAAAAACCTAAGAAATTACATTTTTTAAAGAAATTAAAAGAAAGTTATTTAGGTTGCAAGGTCAAGCACTTGAAGTTAAGAAATATTATATTTACAGTTGCCTATGCAACCTCAATTCAGGCCCCATGTGCATGTACTGTTTTTCCCCCCGACAGGATTCCTGCCTCATTTATTGCACAAGTTGGATGCACAAGGCAAGCCTGAATTTCAGAGGTGCTGAGAACCCATATTCTTTCTCAAGTGAAAGGGAGCTGAGTGTGCAGAGTTCTCCCTTTTAACAGATAGGTCTCCCGGGCCTATACCCATGGCTCCCACTGTCATCAGTGAACTATGGTTGTTTTGTGCCTCTGTATGTCTTATGCAAGGGTTATGTATATCTCTGCAAGTATACAGTATCTTAGATCTCTTCCCTCTTTATCTATCTATCTATCTTTCTATCTTACATAATTATACAAACTTACAATGTGTATATATTCCAATAAGGAAAAATCTTGAAGCCTTTACTTTCTTTATACTCAGTCCAAACTTAATCTAAGTTCCTTGGAGTCAGGGCTCAAGACTTGGCTTGCAAATCACAATATAAATTTTAAACCACTATTTTAAACTGATTTTTGTTTTAGTTGTAGTTATCACTATGTTCCACCCATACAAGTAACACTATTGATGTTTCCAGAGCAACTTATTAATTAATTGAGGTACTTATAGGGCACGCATTGCTATGGCATCTCCTATTCATTTTATAAAATCAGCAAATCCAGCAAATGAGTCGTTAAATGGTGACTAAGTAAAATTAACTAAGTAAAATAGCCCATCTTAATCGATTACTCTCGTTAGAGTTGGTATGGCAACCCCCATTTTTTCATGTTCTCTGTATATATATATATATATATCTTCCTACTGTATTTTCCACTGCATGCATTTAATGAAGTGTGCTTTAGCCCACGAAAGCTTATGCTCAGATAAATTTGTTAGTCTCTAAGGTGCCACAAGTACTCCTAGTTTTTTAAGTAAAATTATATACACCTCATTGCTTGCTGAGCTGGTAAAGAATACATGAGTTATTAAAATTCTGAATTAACAGGTGAATGTCACACATTATCCAGAATGTTTCCGAATTCTGGCTCCAGCACAGCATTTCAGAGAAGAAATTTCTCTTTTCATTGAGATTGCTTTCTTTACTGCTGGTTGAATTCCAGCAAAGTTGAATTCCAGCAACAGATAGCAAGTGTGTCCCAGCAGATCTTAATGATGGGCATAAAATAGACACAATCTCACAAATAGCTGGCTCCCTGATCTTTTAAAATTATAACCAACACCTTCAATTCCATCTGGAAATATGTCAAGTTCAGTAACTAATGCAGATCACAGCTCACCGAATTCCATAGGCAGCCTACTTCATTCTGCACTAGCTGAAGCCCCGAGGTGGTCTTCAGTGGCAGCCCCAAGGAGTGCATTGCCATAGTCCAGTCTTATAGAATCATAGAACTGGAAGGGACCTCGAGAAGTCATCTAGTCCAGTCCCCTGCACTCAAGGAAGGACTAAGTATTATCTAGACCAGTGATTCTTAACCTGGGGTGCATGAACCCCCTGGGGGCGCGAGATGCCCTTTCTGGGGATGCGAGACATGCCAGATTTTTTTAGAAAGTAAATCATCAAAAACACAAATTAAGCACAGGCACGTAAGTATAACTACGTAAGTATAACTACTTTGTAAGTATAACTACTTTAATCAAACCTATGTAGTTATTAACATTACACATTTTTAACTATTACTGTAATATACAAACAAAAAATATATCTAGGTTTAAAGAAATGACCTACTTCAACGATTTTTGATGAGGGGTTTGAGAACATATTTTGAGAACGAAAGGGGTTCAGGCTGCTGTAAAGGTTAAGAACCAGTGATCTAGACCATCCCTGACAGGTGTTTGTCCAACCTGCTCTTAAAAATTCCCAATGATGGAGATTCCACAACCGCCCTAGGCAATTTATTCTAGTGCTTAACCACCCTGACAGTTAGGAAGTTCTTCCTAATTTCCAACCTAAACTGCCCTTTCTGCAATTTAAAGTCATTGATTCTTGTCCTATCCTCAGAGGTTAAGGAGAACAATTTTTCTCCTTCCTCCTTGTAACAAACTTTTATGAACTTGAAAACTGTTATAATGTCCCCTCTTAGTCTTCTCTTCTCCAGAGTAAACAAACCTAATTTTTTCAATCTTCCCTCAGAGGTTGTGTTTTCTAGACCTTTAATCATTTTTGTTGCTCTTCTCTGGACTGTCTCCAGTTTGTCCACATCTTTCTGGAAATGTGGGGCCCAGAACTGGACACAATACTCCAGTTGAGGCCTAAGCAGCGCGGAGGAGAGTGGAAGAATTACTTCTCATGTCTTGCTTACAATACTCCTGGTAATACATCCCAGAATGTTTGCTTTTTGTGCAACAGCGTTACACTGTTGACTCATATTTAGCTTGTAATCTACTATGAACCCCAGCTCCCTTTCCGCAGTACTCCTTCCTAGGCAGTCATTTCCCATTTTGTATGTGTGCAACTGATTGTTCCTTCCTAAGTGGAGTACTTTGCATTTGTCCTTATTGAATGTCATCCTATTTACTTCAGACCATTTCTCCAGTTTGTCCAGATCATTTTGAATTTTATTCCTATCCTCCTCTTGATGTGACAAAGATGTGAATAATAGCAATGAGATGCATACCAGAAGGAAAGATCACATTACACAAAAGAAGACTCTACTGGTCGCTGCATAACATGGGAATCCAGATGCACTGAAGGATGTTTTTAGGATCCTGAGGCTGCAAACCAGATTGTCACCGTGTGTGGGGAGCAGGGTGGCACTAAGTGGTACAGACATAGCTGTCCATTTCTCATCTTTGTTCCCCTGCCTACTTACAATGCTTCCATCTTTTCTGGGTTGTTCTTCACAAGTCAGATGCAGATCCGAGTTAAGTTTTAATGCATCACACACATCTAATACAATAGGTATGCATACACATTATACAAGAGGACAATATAATTAGGACCCTGTCTTTGAGAACCTTCAGGATGCAAGTGTTGTGTGCATGACTAAACTGTGCCCTAAAAGGCTTTCTTTAAAATATATAATGACATCCTTCAGGATTGCTCCATGGGATTTATCATCCTTTAAGAAAGGCATGGTTTGGGGCTTTAAGAGACAGGCAATATCCCTTTGGACTATTCTTATTTTGGGGGAAGAGGGAGTATTAATTTGTTGTAGTAAAGAAAACACTGGAAGGGAAAGATCAAGGTGTTGTCCTTTACATTTCTGGCTGGCTCTAGCCCTCTTTGTTTTTGGAATGTTACAGTAAGATCCCACATATGGATGACATTAGGCTTTGTACACTATGATATCATATCTTTTCTCAAGGGTATGTTCACTCATTGACATTTGGGGGAGTTGTGAGGGTAACTCCCATGAATGCCAATGGAATTTTTGTATCAAAATCCCATGTGTGTCGGGGAATATTGACAGAAATGTCTAGCAACTGTGTGATTAAAATATGTGTCAGAGTCCTTTTAGACTTATCATATTTTAGTTATCAAGTCAGAACCATATTAGGTCCAACTTTTGTTTTCATTCACACTGATGCTGCCTATTACAGACATCAGAGGGAGCTAAACCTGTATGTAAGAACTTAAGTATTGGCCCATGCAATTTACACATAACTCAAGGGGATTTGTTGGTGGGTTTTTTTTAAATATTGTATATGCAAAATTGTGTCAAGCAAAATAGATCCACAAGAGTTAAATTCTGGGTCAAAATTATATTCCATCCAAATCCACAACTTGATCTCTATTTATTAAAAATACTTGAAATTTGACACATGAACGTCACTGGTTTTTAGGTTTCAGAGTAACAGCCGTGTTAGTCTGTATTCGCAAAAAGAAAAGGAGTACTTGTAGCACCTTAGAGACTAACCAATTTATTTGAGCATGAGCTTTTGTGAGCTACAGCTCACTTCATCGGATGCAACCGATGAAGTGAGCTGTAGCTCACGAAAGCTCATGCTCAAATAAATTGGTTAGTCTCTAAGGTGCCACAAGTACTCCTTTTCTTTTTACTGGTTTTTAGGTTTGTTATGATGCCTGAAGTCCAGTGAGTTTGCTGGTTTTAGGTTTCAATATGAAAGGGTATCACAATTTTTGTCATTATCTTTTTCCTTTTGATTGACTGAAGCATTGGGTAGCATCTTACTGTAAATAGCAAACTAATGCATTGCACAGGGAGATGGACTCTTTACCCAGATTAACAAAATCATAGCAGTAAATCTCCATGCACTGTGCTGAGAATATAGCCACAAAGTTAACTCCCCTTTATTCAGGAATCACTTTTTGCAGAGTCAATCAATTTAGTATCAAGTGAAGAAAAAGTTAATTAGAAATCTGAGGTGGAGTGGCTGTCACTGGGATTTGGTAATCGGACAGTCAGTATTCTGTATCTAAGTTTTTCATTCAAACATAGTCCAGACCAGTATTAATGACTGAAAGACTTGAGAGTGGCTTGGTGGGGCATTGTGAAATGAACTGAGGGACTTAGTTCAGCTCCATATTGACAGGTGCCTATGTCACAATAGACCAATAGCTGATTTCTCTCTCTTTGTGGGGAATTTTCCTCAATGTAGATCACGGCTAACTATTTTTAAAACTACTTTGGTTAAAAAAATAAAAACAGTGTACACCTGTCATCAGGCAACCTGGACTGTCTTTATTAAACTCGTTTCAAAACCAGTAGTGGACAACTGGAAAATATTTGTATTTTTTATAAATATCATATATTTCTCAGTGTATCTATGTCATGCTTCCCTACTTGACTACACAGAGTTAAATCAAAAGAGGCTCAGTGTCACATGGTGGTGGAACTGGGATGCTGACTGTAGCAGCGATAATTTGCACTATGTGGTGACAGCTGTGAAAACAAGTATTGCCAAGGGTAGAGTAAGAGAAGTGGTTTATCTTTTTTTTAGGAAGATTGAGAAAAAGAAAAGATAAAGAAAAAGAGGTATGAGTAAGGCTACGTTTTAGTCACGGGTATTTTTAGCAAAAGTCTTGGCCTGGTCATGGACAGTAAACAAAAATTCATGGCCCATGACCTGTCCATGTTTTGCACTATATATCCCTAACTAAAACTTGGGCTCGGGGTGGTGGTGGTCCAGGGGGTGCTACAGCTGCTGAGGGAAAGTAACATAATCCATGACTTCCATGACCTCTGTGACAGACAAGCAGCCTTAGTTATGAGCAACTCCAGAAAATTCAGCTGGTGAAGTAGTTCAAAAAGAGGCAACTAAACTCTGAAGGTCTAACGAAGACACAACTAGTTAACCTGCTTTACTCAGAGGACCAGAAAATAAATGATAATCCAGGGTCAAGAGGGGACTTGAATGGACCATTCTGATAAAAGGCAGACATGCCAATGAACAGTGGAATTGGAGACCAGGATGATGCAGTGGTACTGGTGGAGTGTAGGGGCTCCGTCCAGACTGGGTTCACTCACACAGCAGGACCTGGAGTGGAGGAGACTGCTCCTGGAGGAGAAACAGCTGGCAATGAAAGACAAGCAGCTTATTGATCAGGACAAACAGCATAAACTGGAATTTGTCAGACCTGGGAGCCACAGACCCAGTGATGTGATAGATGGGGTAGAACACGTGATGCCAATTCTGTGAAAGACTTCGTTTCTAAATTGTTACCCCGGTTCAAAGAGGATGGAGAAATAGATGCTTATTTCACTGTCTTTGAGAAACCAATTTGTCTCTGTCATATCCTGGAACCAACTCGACTACAACAATATTTTGAGAAAGCATGCGATTTGAACCAGATGTCAGTAGGCTCTATTTCCTCATTTTACTGTGGCTACACTCAGTTTTTAGGTTGTTAGCTTGATAACAGCTAGTGCAGGTATGTCTCCCTGAGCTGGGAATTACACTTCCAACTTGAAATGTAGACATATCCGTCATCAGAAATGACCCCAGAAGTTTACAGAAAGAGGTTTTGGGGGATACAGAAGCACAAAGAGTAACTTACTTGGACGTGGCAAACCAGATAGGGAGCTACCTCCGTAAATGGGGCAAGTACTCAGGGGCCACCAGTACAGGTGCTTTGTACAAGTTGATGGGGTTGAAATAGTTTTACAGTGTTTGTGCCCATGAGTTAAGAATGTGAGCATGAGATCAAATTTTTTTTTGAAATTTTTTGAAAATTTGATCCCTGGGTGTGGTCCCTCCAGGTCAGAGGTGCAGCATGTCAGAAGAGGCAATGTGAAGAAAACTTGCACTGCTCTTGACTGTTCTGTGGATAAGCAAAGGACTTTGGATCCACTAGATGCCAATTTGTACTTTCAATAGTTTTTAATTCAATAGGTTAAAAAAACAAAGCCATCTTTTTAAAAGCGTGGTAGTACAGAAAAGCATGAAGCATCCTTTCCAACCTGCATTACAATCTACGTGTACAATCCACTAGAATTCTTGCATGGACTCCACCAATGACATTCTTCTGTTCTCTTCTGTTCCTCTTAGCAAAGAAGGCATTAATGGAAAGAGTCAATAATAATAAAACAAACAAACAAACAAACAAACAAACCCCACCTCTATTCAGCTCCCACAAAAAAACCTGACCAAACCTTGAGGGTTTTTTTTTCTGGCCTTGTGTGGCCCTTCATCAGCAGGATGGAAAGGGAGGAGAGAAGCCTTTTCGGAGATAGAAAATGTTTGCATTGCAGCACTGTTAGAAATGAAACCAATTTATCGAATGGCACAGCTGTTTGCTGTATGATCATCATGATCCTTGTTATCTGGGTGCTGGTTGGTATTTATATCTAATTAGCTCTCTTACACACCATCAAGCAATCTGCATTAGGGAATAAAGAAACTAAAATATGTTGAGTTACAAGCTGCCAAAAACATATAACGGAACCAGTTCTGGTTTATTTCACTGCAGACCGATTATTACCAAATCACTGAAATTTCTTGGTTTGCATTTTTTGCTTCTTTTTTAAAAAAATTATTAAAATGCTGAGAACATAAAATTCTTCACTAGTTATTTATTCTCCCCAAACCAAGATACCCTTTTAGATATACTTTTTACTGACCTTGAAGAATTGGACTATTTTCAAGGTAAGATTAAGCAATAGTTTCCCATGCTGATGTCTAGCTATTGGCATACATACAGCATTTTATAACACATTAACAAAAATGTCTGCGGTCAGTTGCTTATTAACAGAGAAACTAAGATACTCCCTAGCATGCAGGGGGAGTATGTAAAATCCTTTAAGATGGTGGAACCTGCTTTTCTCTGTCAGTGGCCGGTGAAGGTAAGGAGAGACTATTATGTGTCTCCTCCTTTATCCTCTCTGGAGTGAGTGACTCCTGCTCAGAAGTCCCTGAACTGTGGCTGAGTGTAGGGGCTGCACTTGTCCCTAGTCTGTTCACAGGAAATACAGAGAAGAGAAAAAGATTCTTTTACGCCTTATCCCATTCCGCCCTCTGAGCAAGGGCCAGAAAGAATGCGGTCCACTATGCGGGTTTGATTTTAGCATTTTGTCACATTTTGAACAGATTTCCTTATACTTGCCCACGACAGGCACCTGGATGATAGCACTGGAGGCTGAAGTCCACAGCACGGGCAGTGATGGCTTTCTGAAACCGCCCTCCACATTGGGCCCTTCTCTGGAAGTGAGTGTAGTCAGATCTCAGTGTGCATTCAGTCTTTTGCCTCTCTGCTGACACTGCTAAAAATGCTCTTAGTTAGTGGTGGTTGTGACATGGATGCTGATGACATGTGGTGATATCAAAATGAGGAAGCAGACTGGAATATATAATGACCCCCTATGTAACATTAATTCCTGGAATGCAAACAGACATCTAGTTGGTTTCTATTTGTACTACAATATTTGGACCATTGGAGCTCTAGGGAGACTCCTTAGTGGCCAATCATAAGCTACTAATGAGCCAGTCAGCCAATCATATTGGCAGGGGAGAGGAGCATGACATGGGTTCCCTTGAGAGAGGACAAGAACTTACTGCTTCCAGTGAGAAGCTAGAAATAGATTTATTTATATCTGACTCTTCAAGGAAGAAGGATCCAGCTCTTGAGCTTTCTGTTCTGTCTCTGACATGCTTTCATTTTATCTTCTTATACTAATGCCTTTGCTGGCTGACACAGTTTACTGCAGAAAGCTGGCAATTGGATAAACACATCAACAGAAACGTATGTAATGTAAATTACAGGCTGTGTTGTCTAGTGATTAGCACTCAAGACCTGGAAGGTAGAACTCCTGGGTTCTATTTTTTGGGTTCCACAATTGACTTGTGCTATGATCTTGGGCAAGTCACATTAGGCTAAATATTCACACGAGTGCCTATAGTTTGAACACTTTGTTCTTAGCCTGTCTGTGCTACAGTTTACACATCTGTAACATTTGTGCAATAATACTAATCTCACATAGCTGTTACAAGACTATATACTTTGTAAAACGCTTTGGGAATCTTTAGATGAAAGTCATTTTATAAGTCCCAGATATTCCTATCGTATAATGTTGTGTACAAGGGCATGGGACAGCAGGCCCTATTGCTTGTGATTCATCTTATTCAACAACTGTAAAAAAAATTAATTAGTGTTCACATACAAATTCAGCTGCCACAATCCCTGTATGTGTGTGTGTGCGTGTGAGTGCGTGCATGTGCACTGGGGTGAGGAAGTAGGGATACTTCTTCTGATGCACCAACTATCCTGTGAGTCTTCTTGCGAGTCACAGGCCTCTTTATTAAGGTCATGCACTAATGCTTCTACTCCATGACACTAAATAATTGATTCACCTCCTGGATCTGGTGGGACTGCTCATTTGCTACAGGGTCCTGTAAGGTCAGATATTCACAGCATTCTTGCTATCATTTACCCATGTATAGAGGGGGACTGCTCACCTGTCATGGACCTATGAGGGGTCACTGGTATTATTACCTGCAGGACTGTTCACTTGCCCTTGGCCTGAGAGTGCTGTGACCTTCAGGACTATTTTTAAAGTTACACTATTTGTCTTGGAGGCAAGTATTAACTGTACAAATGTCCTCTGCTCTTTCTCTCAAACGGTCTTGTGAATATCTTGCAAGGATCATTAACATAGCCCTAATAGATCTGAGCAATGTTTTTCACCTCCTTCCCTCTTTGTAGGATCTGTAACTCTGACCATCCCAATGGCAAAGACCTATTTTAAAAGGCTATAATTATTGACATTTTTATTCTTTCCTTTAGGCTTTCCTCTTTTGCTTTTTCATGTGTTTTCCCCTTTGGAAAGCCTTGTTTGTAGTGTCACCAGAATCCTGAATATTGCTGAGTATTTTGAATAGTTTTGATGAAAATACAGATTCTTTAGATGCATGTGATACTCTCCACTTGGAGCAAGGTGAACTGTTGACTCATTTCACATCCTCTAGCAGGCTATTTGAACAAACTTCCAGTCATTACTGATTTGGATTTGACCCACAAACAAGAGGTGAAAGTCTTTTGTATTGAATTACTAACCTTTTGTCATATCATGTTTTCTCATTTATACTAGAAGCTTACTGATAAAAAATACTCACCATCTGTACAAGTGTAGGTCCAATCATGCAAAGACTTATGGATGTGTTTTAACTTTGATTTCATTAGGATTGCTCACATACTTATATTTATACTATGTGAGTCTTTGCAGGATAAAGGCCTTTACCTTTCCATCAGACTGCCTAGCAGACTGCATCAAAGCATTTAAAAAGCTTTAATGAATGAAGTATCATTCCATCCTTGTGAATTAGAGTAGAATTATCCTCATTTTGGACATGGGAAAACAGAGGCACTGACAGTTTAAGAGACTCAACCAATGACACAGAGGTAGTCAGTGGCAAATCCAGAATAAATCCCATCTCTTCTTACTCCCAAGTCTGTGCTTTTATCCACAAGACCATCCTTCACTTCTGATTATGCACAGCGACAAGAAAAAGTTAAAATGCTCTCTAGACATACCACTGATGTTTGTTATTTTATTTTATTTACGTTCAAAGGCTGAAAAGCAAGGTAATTTTTCTTTCCTTGAAATGTAATACCAGAGGTGGGTGCTAATATAGATCAAGTTCAGGAGCTAGCGATATAATGCTGTAAGCAATTTGGTAAATAGAAAACTACTGTGCGTCTTCATAATGCAATGCTGATATTAAATAGATTGAACAGTTTGCAGAGAAGAAATCCAAACCACTTTGAAGAGCTTTGTTGTTCAGTTGGTTATCATTGGACAGGCAATTTTCACTGATTTAGCAGCTGGTAGTCAGTCAGAATTCATAATTCTGAATAACTGTGAAATGAGGGCCACTCACACGCCAGCTTATTAGATTTGATTGTGTTTTTTTGTTTAGAAAAAATAATCAAGGATGAAAGTGTAAATCTGAAATTCTCTTTAAGGGAAAATATATTACATGATGTCTTTTACCTCTTTAAACTAACTCTGCTTTGAGAAACATTTCAATGCTACCTCTTAAACACCAGTAGTAGGAACTAATCCAAACCCCATTGAAATCAATGACCGCCTTACTGTTGGTTTCAATGAGCTTTGGATTACTCTCTGTACATAGCAGTACTATGATTTCAGGATTTATTATTTTACTTGCACTCAAGGTCTTTACTCTCTTCTTAGGGACCAGTTCAAGAAAGCACTTAAGCACGAATAAAACTGAAGCACATGCTTAACTTTTAGCATATGCTTGAATCTCATGGACTTCTATGCAGTTTAGACATATACTTAAGTGCTGTTCTGAATAGGGATGGATTTAAGCAAGTGCGCAAATGATTTCTGGGGCTTTAGGCTCTGATTAAATGGCTCATTTTCCATCTCGTAAACTGGAACAGTTGTCTGAAAAGATTGGGAATCACTGTAAAAGAGTGACTCCTGCAAAGCAAGTATCAAGGGATGTATTCCTTTACATTCCAGTCCTTTTCAGATCCTGGTTAGATGTAAATTAGAAAGAATCACTCTCAACCTCTATATCTTTCATTCAGAAGGGAAAACGTCTCTTTTTTCCTTTTCCTTTCTTTGTTTCTGTTTTTACAAAACAACAGAAAACTCTTTTAAACTAAAAAGTGATTACTGCATTTCATCTCTGCTGTGAGATTAAAAATATATATTCATGAGTAGCTCATTATGTTTAATCTGTCTCTTCAGAACAATATTTACTAGAGATTGATTTTGTTTATTGCCTTATGTTTATAGACCATGTTTAAAAGAACTGAATGATGCCTCTTACAACTGCAGCTTCAAAGGGAGTTCTATACACCTCTTTCTAGATGTGTTTGGGTAGTGTGTATAGTTGCTGAGATATTTTACAAACTACCATTCCTTTGTGAACCAAAAGCGTCCTATGAATTTAGTAGATGGGGAACATCAAAACAGAACTTAAGAAAAGCTCAAAGGGTTTTTTCCTCCCATGCGCTCTGACCCTCAGTTGGTAGGAAGTCTCTCCATGGATTTCAAAAGATATCGTATGTCTGTGTACTTCAAGCATCTCTCTCTCTCTATTTTTTTTTAAAGCCCCGCATCAGACTAAGGATGGTTGGAGTAGTGACATGGTTTGTGGAATGTATAGTATAATGTGACTTTTACAGTATTACACAGAAACTAACAAAACTAATTTTAAGCGGCACAGAATTCTTCCAACATAGTATGATCAATTATGTTTGTGGTATACATCCCTGCACCCCTCCTCATAATACCTGCTTAAAGAGCTGAGACTAAGCCTCCAAGGTTATCTAAAACCAGCACAGCTGTATTTCTACGTTTCCTGTAATAGAAGACTACGGGGTAGTTTAAAAATGTGGCAGGGCACCCCCATCGCTATGTTTTGAACTGCCATCTGCTCTGCTGGTGGGGGGAGGGGGAGAAGTGTGTGATTCTTTTATTTTAAAGAGCATAAATGAAGTCCAATTTTATCATCTGTCGAGGGTCAAATTCTGCTGTCTGTTAATTTGGTGTAAATCCAGATATGACTTTACTTACCATGCCACAATTTCAAGATACAGATTGACTTTGTTGAGTACATTGGAGTTGCTCCAGATTTACACCGGCAGAGTTGGGAACAGAATTTGGTTCCTTTTTTTTTTTTTTTAAATCCACAGATAAGAATTTTCCAGAGCCCTTGATGCAGCAACACAACAAGTTTCCTCGAATTTCTTTTTCTTCTTCCATACATTTTCTCTGGTCGCTGTGTAATTGGCACCTCTATCATGGTCTGCAGCTGAATTTCCTGCTGAGTTCTTTTGTGAATGTTGATCAAGTGAAGAACCACTAGTTTTGTTTTGTAGTTTCAACTGCTTTTGTTTTTTGTTGCTAATAGACACTAGAAAACTCATTACAGCTGCTGACATGCTCTAATAGCCCTTAAACATATGCACAGCATTTTAAAAATAACAAACAAACCCCTCCCCTTGGATTATCAATCGGTACCTACATCATTATGCACAATAACCTCTCCTGCAAAAGAGGAAATGGGTTTCAGCAGCAGTTTTTTAAAGGACATTTTAATTTTTTTAATCTGTTCTGGATTTTTTGCGGGGAGATTACACCAAAATCTTTCTGTAGGCCAGCCCATCAGGTATGGCTCCTCACATAACTTCATATTGCAGACTTACTGGAAATGTGCAGACATGTAGCCTTTTCTCCTACACTGTCGATATCCCATTAATTAATGAATAAAGATAGTTAGGGCTAGATTGCAGTGTTACCAGCTCTCACAGTATTTGGTGTTCTTCTTAAAGCCCCAGCTCCAAGAGTCATGTAATGATGTGAGAATCTAAGCTTTTTTAAAAATGTCATGAAAAAGCCTCCTGGGGACAGCTTTAAAGCCTAGTGTTTTTAAGTCTTGTATACTCCCATGCCACTGGAAGTGGGTAGAGCCGGGGGTGCATCTCCTCAGGGCTCCAACAAACAGAACTAGGCTGGTGATGGGGAAGGAAGCTGCACCCTGCAAAAAGGTGTCACAACTCATTGTTCCTCTGGAGAAGGAGGAAGCAGTCTCAGTTCTTTTCCAGGGCCCCTTTCTGGGTGGTGCAGGTACATGCCATTACAGTTCAGTCTAGAGATGGGCCTAAAAAGGAGCCTCGAATCTGTGGAAGTTTCAGTCTAGATCCACCCTTTGTGGACTGGGTCCATATTGGGCAAGCGTGAGAGATATAAGCAGTGATGCAGAAAGATGGCAGTTAACATTTTCAGGAATTCTTCACTCATTTAGAAGCCCAAGTCCCATTTTCTAAAGAGACTTAGGTTCTAAATCAGATGAACTTTGCATGAGTTTTAGGCTCTTACATGCCAAGTCACTTTTGAAAATGAGACTTAAACTGTTAAGTGCTTTTGATTTTTTTTCTCTTGCCAGCAACTGTCATAGGATCTTTCTTATGAAATCTTGGGCCCAATCCTGTTCCCACTGAGATCAGTGAGAGCAGGAACAGACTCTTATGGTTCAGGTAAAGAGAATGACAGATCTGTCTTATTCTGTAAGTGTTAGTCTGCACTTTTTTATTAAGATTTTCGTTAAATCATTCAGCAAATCATGATTTTGACTTAACTTTCTAACTTGTCATGTAATTTCCCTTATCAGGGAAATATCCCAATAAAGATAACCCACTAATTTTTAATAGAAGAGGAACCCCCTGATAGAGTCCAGAATTGTACTGTTTTTGCTTTTAATTGTTTTGAAATATGGTCAATATTAATAGTAGATATTTCCCTGCCTTTAATAATATGAATGTGTGTAATTATTGAATGTATATGAATGCACTGAATTGTCTAATGTTTTGACTGCCAAAAACCGAGGCTGAGAAATGGAATGCCGAGTTATTGCCCTGACTAAAAGTGTTTTGGCAGGCCATAGAGGCTTGAAAATCAGCAATTCCAAGTGCTCCCCTCCTGATGAGAAATAGAGAGAAATATTATTTAAAATCCAGGTGCAATCATTCATTACTAACTTTTTGTAACTGTTGTTCTTCAAGATGTGCTACACATGTGCAATCCACTCTTCATGACTTACAAGCCATACATAGGAGGAGGGATCGTAGTTCATGTACACACAGACTGGAGTAAAACTCATCCAAATTTAACATAATTTCTGGAGTACTAAATAATGGCCTTTTGATGGGATTCACTCACTGCAGGTAGTGTCTCCTTGTGGCTGCTCTGGCAATCAGCTCTGGGCTGGGCTGGCACCCTCTTCCATTGATTACTCAAGCTGTGACCCCTCTCTTTAGGACTCAGGATGCTCTCTCTTCTTAACTTAGCCCTCCAACCAGGTCACTATAAAGTCCTCCCCTTCCAGGGTAACAAAGCAGTCTGGTTGGCATCTGCAATGCTCCTGTGACACTTCCCAGTAGCTGGTAGGAGAACCCAGGCCTACCTTCTACACTGGTTCCAGCCCAGGGACCTAATAACAAGCAGCCCAGGTCTGTACTGTCTTACCTTTTGCTGCTGTTTCCCTGGGCTTCTTCCTACCTAGCCTTCTCAGGTTTCCTTTCCCCACAACTACTCTGGGGTTGACCCTTCTTTCAGGGCTAAAACCCTGGGCCTTATTCTTCAGATTTTCTCCTCTCTTCCTCTCTGCTCCCAGAAAGAGCAAATTCTGCAGATTCTCACTGCAGCCCCTTTCCGCTGCAAGCATCCTGGCTTTATAATCCAGCCTACTCCTGCCAGCTAAGATTCTTAGTAAGTTAGGCCTGGCTCTCCCTCCAAGTGCAGTCAGGTACCCTAATTGTCCCCTCAGGCCCACATTTACCCCTTCAGGGCCTGTGGGAGGTACATACCCCATCACAGGCATAATGAGATGCAAAGATGTGAACTGAAGACTATGTAGCCACTCTGCTAATGTCCTGGATAGAAACTTGTGCAAGCAACATTGTTAAGGCTACTTGCAATCTTGTGGAATATGTCGTCTTTTTGCCCAGCAAGAAAATGCCCGATGGATCATAACAATCATGAATTCAGGAAATTATACAAGATGAAATTCTTTATGAGGAGACTGGGAGATGCTTCATTCTATCTGCTATAGCCACAAATGGTTGAGTCGACAAACAAAACTGTTTAGTCCTGTCTGTAGAATGCCAATACTCTTCTGTCATCCAAGGTGTGCAGACGTTGTTCCTCTCTATTGGCGAGTGGTTTTGGGTAAAACGTAGATAGGTAAATTGACTGATTAACATGAACATTAGATACCACTTTAGAAAGAAATCTCAGACAAAGTGCAAGTAGATCTTAACCTTAAAAAGGATTTTATAAGGCAGTTCAGATGTCAGAACACACAGTTCAGCTACCCTCCAGGCCAAAGTAATAGCTACAAGGAAAGCCACCTTTAGAGAGAGGTGCAGTAAGGAACACATTACTAGAGGCTCAAATGGTGGCCCCCTGAGCTTTGACAAAACTAGGTTCAAGTCCCATAGGAGATACATTTCCTTATTTGAGGGTACAACCTTTCCAGGCCCTTCACAAATCTGATTGTCATATCATTCGAAAATATAAAGCAGTTGTCCATATGGGGATGGAAAGCTGATATTGCTGCCAGGTGGACCATTATAGAAGAAATCACTAACCCTTGCTTCTTTCAGGTGCAACAGATATTCCAGAATATGTTGAATAGAGGACTGCATTGCCAAGATCCCAGACCGATGAGACCAGATGAAAAAATGCATCCATTTTGACACGTAAGCAGCTCTGGTAGATGGCTTTCTACTATTTAACAAGACATGGCAAACTTGCTCCAAACAAGATTCCTCCCTAGGATTTAGCCATGGAGCCTCCAGGCCATTAAATGAAGTTTTGGTTTGGGTGGAGCAGCCAACTGTGATCTTGGGAGATCAGGTTGGGAGCAAAATCAGAGCTGTCAGTGACAGATCCAACAGAGCAGAAAACCAGTGCGGTTGATGCCACACTGAGGCTATTAATGTAACTGAGGCCTGGTCCCACCTGATCTTTAGCAGAGTTCTGTGTAGGAATGGGACCAAGGGAAAAACAGAGTAGAGCTTGTTCGTCCAGGGGAACAGGAAGCCATTTGTGAAGGAATTGGGACCAGTTCCTTGTAGGGAGCAAATCTGTTGGCATTTCCTGTTGGCCTTGTTTGCAAATAGGTCTATCTGGAAAGTCCTCCACTGTTGGAAAAAATCATGTGGCTACATCCAGCCAGAGAGACCACTCCTAGTGACTTGTAAATGATCTGCAGAGGCGGTCTTCCACCTGCTTCTGCACCCACAGAAGATAAGAGACTTAGAGACTGATTGAATTGGCAATGCAAAAATTCCATAGGTGAATTGTTTCCTGACAAAGCAGGGAAGAATGAGCTCCCCCCTGCCTGTTGAGGTAAAACATCACTGCAGTGTTGTCCGTGAGAACAAACAGGCTTTTCCCCTTTGACATGCAATATGAAGGCCAGGCAGGCAAGACAGACAGCCCTTAGCTCTCAGATACTTATGTGAAAAGAAATCCCAAGTCAGCAGTGTGCCCTTGTTGCCAAGAAGGCCAATGGCATTTTGGGATGTATACGTAGGGGCATAGCGAGCAGATCGAGGGACGTGATCGTCCCCCTCTATTCGACATTGGTGAGGCCTCATCTGGAGTACTGTGTCCAGTTTTGGGCCCCACACTACAAGAAGGATGTGGATAAATTGGAGAGAGTCCAGCGAAGGGCAACAAAAATGATTAGGGGTCTAGAACACATGACTTATGAGGAGAGGCTGAGGGAGCTGGGATTGTTTAGCCTGCAGAAGAGAAGAATGAGGGGGGATTTGATAGCTGCTTTCAACTACCTGAAAGGGGGTTCCAAAGAGGATGGCTCTAGACTGTTCTCAATGGTAGCAGATGACAGAACGAGGAGTAATGGCCTCAAATTGCAGTGGGGGAGGTTTAGATTGGATATTAGGAAAAACTTTTTCACTAAGAGGGTGGTGAAACACTGGAATGCGTTGCCTAGGGAGGTGGTGGAATCTCCTTCCTTGGAAGTTTTTAAGGTCAGGCTTGACAAAGCCCTGGCTGGGATGATTTAACTGGGAATTGGTCCTGCTTCGAGCAGGGGGTTGGACTAGATGACCTTCAGGGGTCCCTTCCAACCCTGATATTCTATGATTCTATGATTCTATGATTCTATGATCCCTTGAAGGCGACAATCCTTGAGTTCAGAGGGTGCCCAGACGATCTCCCTATTCCAAGGAAGATGCATCCATCATTAGTGTCAGCAAAGGCTGAAGGCAGACAAAGGGAATGCCCACACAAACACTGAGTGTGTCTGTCCACCAATCTAGCTATCTCAGTACCTATGAGGGCACAGGGTTCAGATGGCGGCAGCCTGGTGAATAAACAGTGGCCACCCAACTTTGAAGAGTCCTGAGGTGCAGCCTGTTACATCTTGGGTGTGGAGACCTTAGCGCCCTGTTCAGTTTTAAGGTCTGAAAAAGAAATAAAGACCCAGACTTAAATTAAGGGTATAGTTACACAGTAAAAAAACCCAACAACATTGGATTATATATGTGCATCAAGGCATATGCTGCAGAAGTCTAATACAGTTTCAAGTTGTTGTGATTGGATGAACCTTGAGATCTGCCACAAGAGATCAATCTGTTTGGAGTCTTGTGTCTGCAAGGAAAGCTCTGGCTCGAGTAGAGCCCAGTACTGCTCTTATAAACTGTATCCTCTGCACTGGGCAATGGGTAGACTTTTCTAAGTTAATCCACATACCTTTGAAGGTTGACTGGATAATTTGAACACTGGAGAGAACCCGAGCCCTGTACCTGCCCTTGACTAGCCAGTCATCCAGGTCAGGGGAGACCTGTACTCCTAGTTTCCTCAGCAATGCCACTACCACTGTTAAACATTTTGTGAAAACCTGAAGAACTGCTGACAGGCCAAAAGGAAGCACAATGAACTGGTAATGACAGTGCTTCACTATGAACATGAGAAACTTTCTCTGACCTTGATAAATTGCCACATGAAAGTAGGCATCTCTTAAATCAAGGGTGGCATATCAATCTCTAGGATCCAGGAGGAGGAATAATGAAAGCCAGAATGACGATGTGAAACTTTATCTTTCTGAGATATTCGTTGAGCTGGCTCAGGTGTAAAACTGATCTGAGACCTCCCTTTGGTTTTGTGATTAGGAAATAACAGGAATAAAACCCCTTACCTCTGTGACACCACGGAATCTAATCTGTGGCTCCTACTTCAAGGAGAGATTGAACCTCTTGGATTAGGAGTCCTCATGAGAGTGGTCTCTGAAGAAGGACAGAAAGAGAAGGTGGGAGGAAGGGGTAGACATAAATTGGAGGGTAGATGCTGCTTCCAAAGTGCTTAAGACCCTTCAGTCCAAGGTAATCCAAGACCAAGCACTGAGAAAGTGGGAAATGTAGTTTTGCAATATGGGGAAAATGGAATCTGACATCTTGGAAACTGACATGGCATATTTGAGCATCCCATCAAAATGCCTTGTCATAAATATAAAGGGAAGGGTAAACCCCTTTAAAATCCCTCCTGACCAGAGGAAAAATCCTCTCACCTGTAAAGGGTTAAGAAGCTAAAGGTAACCTCGCTGGCACCTGACCAAAATGACCAATGAGAAGATAAGATACTTTCCAAAGCTGGGAGGAGGGAGAAAAACAAAGGGTCTGTGTGTCCGTTGGTATGCTGCTTTTGCCGGGGATAGAACAGGAATGGAGTCTTAGAACTTTTAGTAAGTAATCTAGCTAGGTATGTGTTAGATTATGATTTCTTTAAATGGCTGAGAAAAGAATTGTGCTGAATAGAATGACTATTTCTGTCTGTGTGTCTTTTTTGTAACTTAAGGTTCTATCTAGAGGGATTCTCTATGTTTTGAATCTAATTACCCTGTAAGGTATCTACCATCCTGATTTTACAGGGGTGATTCCTTTACTTCTATTTACTTCTATTTCTATTAAAAGTCTTCTTGTAAGAAAACTGAATGCTTTTTCATTGTTCTCAGATCCAAGGGTTTGGGTCTGTGGTCACCTATGCAAATTGGAGAGGATTTTTACCAAACCTTTCCCAGGAAGTGGGGTGCAAGGGTTGGGAGGATTTGGGGGGGAAAGACGTGTCCAAACTACGTTTCCCAGTAAACCCAGTTAGAGTTTGGTGGTGGTAGTGGATATTCCAAGGACAAAGGATAAAATTAATTTGTACCTTGGGGAAGTTTTAACCTAAGCTGGTAAAAGTAAGTTTAGGAGGTTTTCATGCAGATCCCCACATCTGTACCCTAGAGTTCAGAGTGGGGGAGGAACCTTGACACACCTATTTAGCACCCTCTGGGTGTTGAGATGGAACAGACATTGTTGCAGAGGCAGGAGGAGGTCTATGTCTGTAACCCCTATTCTTCCTTCTCTGAATGTCCAGCCGACGAGCAGGGGCAGAGTAATGGTGCATCTGCTGTGGGCAGAAGTACTTTCTGGATTAGGCTGGAGTGTAGAACCACAAAGGCATTAGAGTTGCCCTAGAGTCCTTCAAGACATGGAGTTTAGAGTCAGTTTGATCCAAAAACAGCAAAATCCCTTCAAAAGGCAGATCCTATAAAGTCTGTTGGACCTCTTGTGGAAGCCCCAAGGATTGCAGCCAAGAGCTCCTGCACGTGGCAGCTGGGACCATGGCTTCTGTAGTGGCTAAGTCTGCTGCATCCAGTGCAGCCAGCAGGGAAGATCTTGCTACAGATTTCCCCTCATCAACTAACAAGGAAAACTCCTGCCTAATGTCCTGGTAGCATATTTCTAAACTTTAAAATGAAATCCCACACGTTAAGATAATACTGACCCAAAAATGCTTGCTGGTTGGCAATTCTGAGTTTCAGCCTTCCAGTAAAATAAACTTTTCTACCAAATAGATCTAGGTTTTTTGCAGATTTTGATTTGGAGGGATCACTTTTTGTGGCCCTTGTTATTCCCTTTCATTGGCCGCTGACACCACCAGAGAGTCTCGGGGAGGGGATGAGAATATATGTATTCAAACCTTTGGGAAGGCCCACAGTATTTATATTAATCTCTTTTTGAGGTAGTGGGAAAGGGATGAAGGGGTCTGCCAAAGAGCCTAAATAGGGTCCATAATTGCCTCATTAATAGGTAAGGCCATTCTCGAAGGCCTGCTGTGGCCAAAATGTCAACAAGGCAGGATTCTTTAACCTCCTCCAGCTGGATCCCTAGGCTTAAATTCACCCTCTTTAACAGCTCTTGGTGGGCCTTATAGTCATCTGCAGGAGGCTAAATGACCCCTGATTAAATTGCCTCATCAGGACAGGAGGAAGAAAAAGCCAGCACAAGTAGAGGCTGTTCTTCCACCATGAGCTGTCCAGCAGGGTTCTCCTGAACCACATCTTGCTGTTCAGTATCAAGCCTAGTACTGGGCTCAGGAACAGTGCCTGGTGAATAGGTGTCCCATGACTCTTCAAGGACACATAACTGGAAAATCTCATGTATAACCTGGAAACCAAGGGGAAATCCCATGGATTCCAAAAAGGCCCCTGGACTGGTGGCAGGCCCCAGTGACCCCTGGCCACCCACTTGATGGTACTCTTGGCAAAGGTTCCCTAGCAGCGTAGTAGTGCCTTTGTGGAGAGTAGTAAGAGCAGCTTTGAGGATGGGAAACATAGGAGCCAATCTTCAATTCAGAGGCCAACTCTCCCTCCACTTATCAAGGAGGGGATGCGCCCAATAATGCAGAGATTGGTGCCAAGTCAGAGAAGGATGCACCGCAGCCAACTTTGTAGGTATCCCCTTTGGTTGTACTAACAGATGTGCAGTTTGAGGCAACAGAGGTTGATGCAGTACTGAGCACTACACCAATGTGAGTGCAGTCTACTGCACCCAAAGATACTGGTACCAAAAGGCTCAGCAGATCTCTCGCTGCTGCAGATTCTTCTGGTGTGGTCAGTATAAGGCGCTTTTTCATGCTCTGAACTCAATGGCACTTGCCTCAGTGCTGGAATCAATGGTGCCAGCTTCTGCAGTGTCAGAGAAGAGTTCTTAGGTTTCAGTTGCACTCTACTCTTATCCCCTTGCCTAAATGACTTCAGTGCTGGCAACCTTCCCCCTCTTGGTGGTCCGCTTAGAGGTCTTTTGCCTCTTCTTAGGTGCTAGGGAGGGTGAGCAGTGTCAGGACTCAGGCAACATAGGAGGCACACTCCTAACTGAGGCTGAGGCAGTTGGTGTCAAGACTTACCAACTAGGCTCTGGCGGAGGTCTTAGGGCCGCCTCCATGAGCAAAGCATTAGCCTGGCTTCTCTGTCTTTTCTTGTCCAAGGCTTAAAGTCTTGGCAGATCTGGCAATGAACCTGAATATGAACTTTCCCAGCTTCAGAGTGCATTGTTCATAGGCATCAGCCTAGTGCAAGAGAGGCAGGGCTTAAAGCCCAGTGACAGAGGCAACCCTCGGTACTGAGTAACAGGAACAACAACAAAAAAAACAACTCTAGCCAAAAAGAGAAAAAATGTTCTCTAAGTACTAACACTATCTACAATTAATTTACAATGAACACACTGAGAGTCTCTAAGGTGTCACAAGTACTCCTTTTCTTTTTGCGAATACAGACTAACAGAGCTGCTACTCTGAACACTGAGAGTACTTGCTAAGGCAAGGCAAGGCAAGCCAAGCGACTCCAATAACCATCCTGGGCAGTAAGAACGAACTGAGGGAGGTTGGGGGCAGTTGGTCACGAAGCAGCAGAAAATGCTTGAGCTGCCCCAACGGGTACCACTGGGGGAAAAATTTCTGATGACTGTGTGCAGGGCATGAGCACACAAAGAGCTGAATGTACATGTGCAATCACTCAAAGAACAAACAAGCAAAACTAAGTGAATGTATTAAGAGTAAAATATTAATTCAAATGAGATTGCTTGCTTGTGCAGTTTTAAGTAGGTGAGAATTCCAGTTTTTCTTGCTTGGTTCCATCGATACACCAGCTCTGGGAAAGCTCCACTATAGAATATTAAATTAAAACACACTATCATCACAGCAAATGCATTGGCTGCTCATAGCCCCAGGGCAAGACACTGTCGCCAGCTCCTTCATAACCCTTTTAAAAATCAAGTTTTTGTAGGTTGTCAGCTATACGACAACCTACAAAAGTAGCCCTTGTAAACAATATGGTGTAGATCACACAACATAGAAAATGAAAAGAAACATCCTCTCTCACAGAACAGGATTTCAGAGGGAGTATTTGTGTCTCTGTTCTTAATTCTCCCAATACCCCTCTCCTCAGTAGAGCAGGTTGAAAAGTGATAAACATTTTCCATGAAAAACTGAAAATGAAAAATGTTCTATTTTTCTGGAAAGTGTTCATAGAAATTTTCCAAGGGTTTTTTGATTGAAAACAAAAAGGTTATCAATGTATTGTTAAAAACTGATTATTTTAAAAGAAATTAACACATTTTATACACACATAGGCATTATTACTAAGGTTGCCCAACACTTTTCATTATAACAAGGAGTCCAGTGGCACCTTAAAGACTAACAGATTTATTTGGACATAAGCTTTCGTGGGTAAAAACCCACTTCTTCAGATGCATGGAGTGAAAATTACAGAGGCAGGCATTATATAATGACACATGAAGAGAAGGGCATTACCTCACAAGTGGAGAACCAGTGTTGACAGGGGCAATTTGATCAGGGTGGATGCTGTCCACTCCCACGTCTGTTTCTGAAGTTTTTTTGTTCAAGTATAGCTACTTTTAAATCTGTTATAGAATGTCCAGGAAGATTGAAGTGTTCTCCTACTGGCTTTTGTATGTTACCATTCCTGATGTCCGATTTGTGTCCATTTATTCTTTTACGTTGGGACTGTCTGGTTTGACCAATGTACATGGCAGAGGGATCAGATTGGGATTAGGAGCTGGATTACAGGGCTGGGGACTGGAGGCTGGGAGGAAAACTAGGACTGTCTGGGCAAGTAGACTTAGACTGGGAGCTGAGAGGAGACAGACTGGGAATCAGTGGGATGGGAAACAGATCTGACAAGGAGCCAGGGTGCAAGGGGAGAGCTAGGACTGACTGGGCAACAGACTGCATGAAAGATGAGAAGACTGAGGACTGGAGTCAGGAACTGGCTAGGTAAGGAGAATGAGACTGGAGCAAGCAGCCAGCAGTGGGGAAGAAACAAGACAGGGACAAGGACAGGTTGGAGGGGACAGGGCAGAAAACATCAAGCTTCGGGGAAATGGATGGAAAGTTCTGTGACCACTAAATAAGACTCCCCTCCAGAGCCTGGAAAGGAACCCAGGATTCCAGAGACTCACCATTTCCCTGCTATCGGCAAATATTTGTGAAACCCACTGGCAAAGTATGTCTCATCCCCCTCTAGACTGGATTCACATAGAGAATGATAGACCAACTATTACTAATCATTCACTCTGTTAGCTTAGGTGGCTGATGTTTCTGAAGTGGATCTAAAGGTTTCAGCCCTGCAGACGACAAGTGGGTGTCCATATGATGCCAAATGATGGAATTTGTTCTTCAGTTTCCTTTTTAAAAACCTAGGAAATTATACTCAAATAACTACGTCAAAAGAATACTATTAAAGGTTGCATAGTCAAGTGCCCCAAAATTAGGAAATGCTAGAACTAAGGTTGCCTGTGCAACCTTCATTTGCCCTCTTGTGCATATGCATTATGATTAGTTATACAATCACATACGATTTTTTTTTCACAGGATCCTTACTTCATTCAGGGCAAAGGATGGACACACTCTGGGAAAGAGTCAAGGTTATGTAGTGAAGGAGACTGTTGCCTATAGGACCCTGTCAAGGTTCCTCCCCCACTCTGAACTCTAGGGTACAGATGTGGGGATCTGCATGAAAACCTCCTAAGCTTACTTTTACCAGCTTAGGTTAAAACTTCCCCAAGGTACAAATTAATTTTATCCTTTGTCCTTGGAATATCCACTGCCACCACCAAACTCTAACTGGGTTTACTGGGAAACGTAGTTTGGACACGTCTTTCCCCCCCAAATCCTCCCAACCCTTGCACCCCACTTCCTGGGAAAGGTTTGGTAAAAATCCTCACCAATTTGCATAGGTGACCACAGACCCAAACCCTTGGATCTGAGAACAATGAAAAAGCATTCAGTTTTCTTACAAGAAGACTTTTAATAGAAATAGAAGTAAATAGAAGTAAAGGAATCACCCCTGTAAAATCAGGATGGTAGATACCTTACAGGGTAATTAGATTCAAAACATAGAGAATCCCTCTAGATAGAACCTTAAGTTACAAAAAAGACACACAGACAGAAATAGTCATTCTATTCAGCACAATTCTTTTCTCAGCCATTTAAAGAAATCATAATCTAACACATACCTAGCTAGATTACTTACTAAAAGTTCTAAGACTCCATTCCTGTTCTATCCCCGGCAAAAGCAGCATACCAACAGACACACAGACCCTTTGTTTTTCTCCCTCCTCCCAGCTTTGGAAAGTATCTTGTCTCCTCTTTGGTCATTTTGGTCAGGTGCCAGCGAGGTTACCTTTAGCTTCTTAACCCTTTACAGGTGAGAGGATTTTTCCTCTGGTCAGGAGGGATTTTAAAGGGGTTTACCCTTCCCTTTATATTTATGATAGACCCCATCTCATTTATTGCAGAAGTTGGAAGGTGTGTAATGGAATTGCAGAAAGAGAAAGATAGCCTCATGATTAAGGGAGTTGGATGCTGCCCTGGAGATTCTGTCCTTCCCTCTGCCACAGAGTTCCTGTGTGAAGCTGGATAAATCATTTAACCCCAAGTTTTAATTGTGGCCATTAATTGTGTGTTCCTCATGTTCTAGGTGCCTAACTTGAGACCCTGGGGGGCAGGGGTGGAGGTAGTGTCTGATTGTAGAAGTGATGAGTACTTGTAGCTGCAACTTTAGTACAAAGAAGCTGTGTTTTGACCACATTAAGTGCTATATAATGCTAAGTATTCTGAAAAATTAGGTCTTGGCACCTCAGATTGGACATCCACAGTTAGTGGCTACTTTTGACGTTAACCTCTCTGTGCCTTAGTTCCCCATCTGTAAAATGGGAATAATACCGCCTCAACTCACAAGATGTTGTGAAACTAAATTAGTGTTTGTGAAGCACTCAGCTACTAGTGATTATAATCGTACAAAAACCTGTGAGAAAATTAATTTTGTCTCAGAGCAGGGTTTGAATAGTGCATAGGATCACACACTGAACAGTGAGAATAAAACAAAATATTGAATAGCTGTTCATTAATTGTGCACTGAATAAAGTACAAGTTTTGTGGAAGAGATAGTATATGATCATGTAATTAGATTGTATCCATGCAAATGCACAAGGGAGCAGAATTAAGGTTGTACATGCAACCTTAATTCTGGAATTTCCTAATTTTGAGGTCCTTGACTTTGCAATCTTAAAATATTATTTTAATGTATTTTTGTAGCTGTGCAATATTATATATTTGACCTAAAATTGCAACCAGCTCTATTAATCCTTCTACAGTTGTTGCTGAGTTGCAGTCAGTACTTGCAGGAATTGGGTGTTCCAACAGTAGTTCCTTTCTCATTTTCATTGTAACAGCAAAAGCATCGATATGCAATTCAAGCTTAATTTGCTAGATTTGTTTTCTGTGCTGGGTTTGCAGAGCAAATAGTCTCCTCAGTCCCCGCAGTGTGTAGTGGCCCTGTGCACACTGCAGCAAAACCAGACTGATTAACACAGCGATTGTTTCTAACAAGATATAATCAGGATGAGGTACTTTAACAATGAGGTGCTGTCCTCCATTTTAACAAAGCACAAGACCAGGCAGCATAAAGCAGGAACATGTCTGGCACGCAATCTCTGGAGATATATGGCCCAGTGGATTGCTGGTAGTACAGAGTAGTCTAGCCTGAAAAATGGTGTGCTCCTGAATGTGCAGCACAACATTTTCATACAAAGAATGGTGCATGTTTCTATAAACGTAAGAACCAGGACAATGATGCATGCCAGGGTTTGAATAAGCAGTGTACCCTACCTTTTCAGACTCCATCTGTGAAATTCAGTGCATTTTTCAGTCTGCATTGCCCCATAACAGTGGTGAGCAACTAGCGGCCCATGGGCTGCAGGTTGCCCACCACTGCCCTGTAACATATAGTGCCATTCAAATTCTATAAAATTAAATATACTGCAGATCCATCAGAGTTAGGATACGTTATCCTAGATTTTTCCTAGGGATTGTGACTTACTTTATTTTTGTACAGTACTTAGCACACTTTGGGTGCTGCCAATGTGCAGTACACTGGCCATGCCCACTCCCTCTCTTTCTCCCACAGCATATCCCCTATGCTGGGGGAAGAGGGAATTAGAGAGGGGTAAGATAGAGACAGCTGTGCCAGTTTAGGATTCCACTATGCTCCTCAGCTGTACGTTTAGAGTAGCTTTGTAGACTTATTGTTTGGTCCATGTTTTTTAAAATGTTCACAGTATTAGATAAATAAAATATGGAAACAAATAGCTTCTTTTATGGATCATCTTGGTTTGCTTTGACAAGTGTAACATCACATTTCATTTTCTATTATTTGATACCCTAAACTGAAGATGATTTTCTTGGTGCACTCTGGGGAGATTTTGTGCTGCAGTCAGTGATCTGCTAAGAAATCAATCCCTCCAAGGAGTTGCACACTTATATTCCCCAGGCATTTTACTGAAAATGTACTTTTTCCTCTTGGCCATGGAAAATATTTACCATCCAATTTCATTAAACAATATTGGACTGGAACTGGCCAAAACGAGCTAGATATATACACACTTAGTCTGTGCTAACAATATTTGCTATTAAATGTTTCACTGGTTATACTCAGCCCATGATCTTTGATCTTTAGGGAAAGTTTTTTTTTATCCTTTTGTAATGTTGGAAATGCAATTTTGACTACTGTCGGTATGTTAATGTGGGCATGAAAGGTAATAATATCACAGCCTATATTCACTTCCTGCATCATTCAATCTTTATTCATGTTTCATATGTATTGCATTAGGGGTCATATTTTAATAAAGTAGATGTTGCTCTCTTTTCTGCTCTTAAGGATGAAGGTCTGGATTCATTCATTCCAGTGGTCTGTGCCTCATAGTCCTTTTTACCCTGTATCCTGTCAGCCTTGGAGGTCAAATGAAAAGATTTCATGGTATCACGGACATCATTAGGAATGGGCATTTGGGGCTAAAGAAACTACAGAGAAGATGTGTGGTTACCCATAGCAACTGCTGCATCACATGATATTTATGCTGTCTCTGAGCCATAGTGCAGTAGTTGCCTTAAGAAACTCAAACCCACTCACTTACATACTACTCCCAATAAGATTTTTTAAAAATGCACCTGGAAACAAAATGAGCTTTAAAATAATCAAACTTCAAATAGGCACATGTTCCCTTTCTATTCCTGCTTTCAATTCTGACATCAATACCTAGTATTTTTTGTATCCTCCTATTTTTTGTATTAAGATATTTTATTAAAGGGAGAAAGAGCTGTTGCTATTATAAAGGAGGATGCCCTGTGAAGTAGACTAGAACTGCTTCACTCAGTGTGACAGGTCTGGATGTCTCCATCAGTAGGAAAGCGCAACTTTCCATTGTTTTGTTTTGTTCTGTTAATCTTCAGCACTCACTGAATTTTCTCTATTTACAGGCAGAACATCTCTCAACAGGAAAATGGTACAAATCCCATTACTTGGGCTATTGAAATGAGACTGGAAAAAGCATAAGGAAATATGCTAGTTCAAGATAGAATGCTGAACAGCACCTGCTTTGCTGCTCCTCTTAAGAGGTGGACTCTGGCCAAAAGTCTTTTAATAGTCCTTCAAGACGTATTGAACTAGCATGATTACCTTTTTAATAACCTTCTAAAACAACACTGCCAAATGCACTTTAAAACTTTTAATCTCTCTTCTTTGTACTGTCCCACTAGGATTTTGAAAACAGCAAATATATCTGTCAGCTTATTGTCCCTTTTTATTTTCTCTCTCCGTTTGATAAATATTGAGTTCCGGTTTCCTGTGGTGCATAAGCCAATATGGCTGCCTTTGGTGCTGTGAGTATCTCTAACATACATTAAATCAGTGCAACTCTGTCTTGTGTTCCCCTCCTCTTCCTGCGGGCTAACTTATGCACTGGCTATTTTATTGGTGTGGGTGGATACATACAAATGATGTCTACAAAAATCGTTCCAATTTTGTCATTTGCCTAACTCATATTGCTGTGGTATCCCCTATACTTGTCCTTAACTATAGTGGATATGGCAATAGCAGTTTCAAAGATTTTAATTGCAACCACTGTGCAGAGATATACAGAGACATATAGATGAATAATTTAGAGGACATTCCCACAGTTGTAACAATTTTAGGCAAACGTAGCTCCCAAAAAAATGGACACAGTCCCTTTAAGTTCACTGTGTATCCATTAAGCCATTTCATGCCAGGTAAGAAATCACAATTTTAGAAGATACTTAAAACCACTGCATATTTTTATGGTGAATCAGCACAAGGTTATATAGCACAGGTGTTTCTGTAATTGTGATACTTTAGGAAAATTCTGTGTTCAGTGGCCCTCAAGCACTTCCACCTGTCTGGTATGCTGGTCCATTATTATTACAATCAACTGAAATAGCTAACATTCCTGCACATTTTATGACTAAAAACCTGATTTTAATGACTGTGCTTTACATCTGTTTTTCTTGATATTCTTCCTTTCCTATTCAGCACATCTAAACAAAGGACAATAAAAGTTAAAGTTGCTATTGGTACCACCAGAAGATGATATAGATGCCATGTAAAAATCAAGAGTGGTTCTATTTTAAAGTGCTCACTTACAGTAAAATTCTAGCTTTGAACAAGGCACTCCCTACTGTACAGACAACTGCATAGCCACTAACCCAGAAAAGTGGGTGAAAATGTAATTGTGAAGGACTGGGTGATAATTATGCGTCCACGATACGCTCCAGTGTTGCTGCAAACTGTGGTAACTAGATACTGCCAGCAGGCATCTCTTGGCAGGAGTAAATACTGCAGACGTTAATCAAGCATAACATGGGTTGGGGGTTGTTTGAACAGAGACTGCAGGATGGGTTCAAATATCTCTCCCATTTACACCACTTGTAACCCAATGCAGCCAATATCCAAATCATGTTTCCATAACACTGCCAATTCAGCTAAAGGGAAATCCAACACTGGCTGCGCTAAACTTATCTAAAATAAGAAGAGCCCAACAAGCTGTTGGGCCTGGACTACAGAAAGCAGGGTGCAATCTTCCCCCAAAAAATCTAGAACAGATTGAAGAAATTAAAATAAACTGCAGCTGAAACCCATTTCCTCTTTTTCAGAAGAGGTTATTGTGCATAGTCAATTTTCACCCTATAACTTAAGATACTGCCTCTCTCTTTTGGGCTTTCTGCACTTATCTTGGGAAAGTGCTGTGGAGACTCTTCAATCTTGAATTTAACTACAGACCCAAGGATCTGATTTGCTTACCTCTAGTTCTTTATTATTAAACGCATGGTCAGGGATTTATAACTCATGTGACATTGTTTTTTATAGTTATTCAATAGTTTCTATTCCAAAAAGGAGATATACACATGATATGCTGCACATGTCCATTCCACGACCCACCCGCCTACCCCTTTGCATCAGAATTGTCCAGCAAGAAGGAACTGAGGGAGCTCAGGGGTAGCTAGGCCTTTATACCAGCATGCAGGGGTGCAAGACAGCAGAAGGCCCTCGAGCCACCCTGATGGGTACCACTGAGGGGAAAAAATTACGTTTACTGTTTGCAGGGCTCATGCACACCAAGACTGGAATGGACATGTACAACGTATCTTCAAGAACAACAGTTACCAAAGGTTAGTAACCATTTATTCCTCCCTAATGTGCTCTAAGACTCGCTGCCACAGGCTTTTTGTTGTTGTTGTTGTTATTTTACTGTGTAGACATACCCTTAATTAAAGTCTGGTTCTTTATTTCTCTTTCAGGCTTTAAAACTGAACAGGGCGCTGAGGACTCTACACCCAAAATGTAACAGCTGTCTCTATGCTACCTGCTCCCAGTTCTCCTGGCATAGCGTATATGTCGAGGATGGACTCAGAATATGTACAGAGTGCACTGTGATCTTGGCAATACTCAGCCAGCACAATGGTCCTTACAGGGCTATTACTGCATTTGTATCTTATAGCTGGCCCCACAATCTGGGGCAGTGGCAAGATGGCTTTGAGTCACTGTTCTGCCCCACCCCTTTGATTCCTGCTGAGTGCAGTTCTGCTGAATCCAAGGAACAGTCCCTACAGTTACAAAAAGTGATGGATTCTACAGTAGAGGAGTAAAATCTTTGCTCTGTCAATGCTGTCCTTGTTACTGGAAAAATAATGACCAGCATAGTCTCATAACACTTTAAAAGAAAGAGACCCAATGGGCTAGTGAAAAGCACAGCAATCTTTCAATTCACCCTGCCTCCTCTTGGGGGTGAAGCCAAACAACCATGCAGTGAAACCATCTAACATCCTTGCCTGAGTAAAGACAGGAAAACTGAGGGCCATGGTCTCATTAGGAAGAGGAGGAGGAATGCAGGATTTGGCCCTCAGTTACAAGGAGGAGAGAGAAAGCTTGTTCTGCTTAACCTCTGAGGATAGGACAAGAAGCAATGGGCTTAAATTGCAGCTAGGGCGGTTTAGGTTTGGCATTAGGAAAAACTTCCTACTGTTAAAGTAGTTAAGCACTGGAATAAATTGCCTAGTGAGGTTGTGGAATTGAAGATCTTTAAGAGCAGGTTAGACAAACACCTGTCAGGGATGGTCTAGATAATACTTAGTCCTGCTTTGAATGCAGAAGACTGGACTAGATGACCTCCCACAGTCCCTTCCAGTACTACGATTTTATGATTCCAAGATTTGCCCTGCACAGAGAATTATAGAAGACAGTGTAGTAGCAAATTGCATCTGTAGTGGAGAGAAATAAAGCTAAAAGTACATCAAACTTGGCAAGGTTCTCTACCAGCAATGTTATGTTGTTTATGGTCTATTTCCAAGTAACAGATCTAATTTCCTAAATCTTCCTCCTTTTTGTTTTTAAACATTTTATAATGTATAAAACATTTATATAAATTGCCAGACACAGCCGTGCATCTTTCTAATTTTCTACTGCCTCAACTTTCCCTCTTTTTCAAGTCTTTGTTAGTTCCTTTTTGGCATTCTTCCAAAACCAGATGTGTTCCATGGAAGAAGGGGTGTTCACCCTGTGTCATGTGCAGATACAGTTGCCTACTTATTCCTGCCACCACATCCCAGGAATTCACTATCTTCAAAGATTTATTTGTAGAATTCAGTGTAGCTTTGAGATCCCTAATACTCACCTGCTTTTTCATCTGAACAGTCAATCTATCGAGCAGCGTGTGCTGCTTTGTTTTGTCCTGTTGCCTTGGCTGCACAGGGGCTTCTCAATCAATTATTTTAATTTCTTTGTTTCTTAAAAAAGTATCACACAATGAAGAACAAACACATTGAAGAGTGAAAAATTGTGAAGCTTAATGTAGCTCTCAAATCTGGAGCAAATTTAAAGCTGAAGGGGATTGGGAGTGGTGAAAAAGATTGACTTTTTACTAAGAGCATGGTTGATTGATTTATATTTTAATTTCTTTAAAAAAAAATGACCACATGAAAATTTTGGCTAATGTCACCTTCCCCCGACACAAAATGTGACATTAAAATAAGACTGTCCGGGTAAAAACCTGGCACTTGGCAATCCTATGAGCCAATGAAAATGTGCTTGTGAGTTTTATAATGATTCAGTATCCTTACGCATTCATTGCAAGATCAACTTTGTTTATAGACACTGTGGGTAGTTGTTTATGAGTAACTATTGGAATATGCACAATGCAGAAACAGGGCTGTGAGGTTTATCTACCACAAGGGAAGGTATTGAACATTGTAATTTAAAACAAAACAAAACAAAATATCACTATACAAAAGTTATGTAGCCCATATTAAATGGATTAAAAATCCAAAACTGGTAAATTGATAGATTGCAAAATTAATTGTAAATGGGGAATCATCATCTAGTGAGGTCTTGTAGAGATATGTTTTTGGCCCAGTGATACTCAAAACGTTTTTTCAGTGATCCGGAGGAAAATACAAACCCATCGCTGGTGAAATTTGCAGATAACACAAAAGTTGGTGGTAAACAATAATTGGAATAGGTCAGTTATACAGTGAGGTTGTGGAATTGAAGATCTTTAAGAGCAGGTTAGACAAACACCTGTCAGGGATGGTCTAGATAATACTTATCTGTATTGCTTTGTGAGGTGAGGGCATTTGAACAACATGTGTCTTTTAATGCAGCCAAATTCAAGAACATATATACTAGAAAAAAATGCAGGTCTGACTTAGAAGTTAGAGAACTGTATCCTGGAATACAGTGACACTGAAGAGGATTTAGTGGTCATGGTGTATGACCCTTTGAAAACACGGTCCCAGTGCAATGTTGTAGCAAAGAGGGTGAATATGATCCTTATAGGTATAAGCAAAGAATATCAAATAGGAGGAGGGAGGTAGTATTATCTCTATATATGGCCATTATTGAGTTCATTGCTAGAATACTGTGTCCAGTTCTGGTATCCATGTCATGAAAACAATATTGAAAAATTGGAAAGGATTCAGAAAAAAGCTACAAGAATTAAGTGAGTTCTGGAAAACATGCCTTTTACAGTGAAAGACTTAAGAAGTTCAATCTACTTAGTTTATCCAAGATAAGGTTAAGAAGTGACTTGATCACAGTCTGCAGCTACCAACACGGAGGAGAGATTCTGGACAATAGATGGTTCTTAATCTAGAAGACTAGGACATAATGAAATCCAAAGTTTGGTAGCTCAAGCTAGACAAATTCAGACTGGAACTAAGGCTTGAATTTTAACAATGAGGGTAATTAATTATTGTAACAATTTACCTAGGGATGCAGTAGATTTGCCATGATTTGAAGTCTTTAAACCAAGACTGACTATTTTTCTAAAAGGTACCCTAAAGCGCAAGCAGAAGTTTTGAGCTTAGTGCAGAAATTACTGGGAAAGATTCTACAGCCTGTATTATGCAGGAGATTAGACTAGGTGGTCCTAAAAGCCCCTCCTGGCCTTGAAATCTATGACCGTATGTATTTTGAGTATAAGGGCTAGTAGTTTTTTGAGGAGGCTTTCTTTAATAACTTATTAGGCTTGAAAAATAACCTGAACTACTCCGGTACGTTGGTAGTGAGCAAACAGAGTGGGGCAGATTCTCTGCTGGTGCAACAGCAGATCTGTCTCATTAAATGGTTATGCTTTTTGTGACTGGTTTTATAAAATTGTACTGAAGCTGTTCTTCTAATAATGTTCAGCTCTTTTATAGTACCTCTCTTCTGAGCCTCTGATACTGCTTTTAAATCAACTAAACCACATAATGTCCCTGGAGAGGTTATAGCCATTCATATTATAGCCCTTGAATTGATGCGTAAACTGAGACAGCAAGGCAAAGGGCCTCTGAAAGGTCACATAACACAACAGTGGCAGGTTTTCACATTCTTAACTTGGAAGGGCAACAACCTCTTTACTTATTTTCAGTTGATTTACAGAGATCACTGTTCTTAGACATTTACCACTCGCAGTAGCTTTATTTAACATGTATACACGAATTACCACAAATGATATAGTAAAATAAATCTTATGATGTGGCAAAGGGATATTTCTTAATGGGCTCACTGTGTGTTTGGGTGAACTACCATTTTTTCTCACTTTCAGATACCTTGTTTCTTGAGCATAGTTCATTCATTTTAAAGCTTGCCTTTTTCCAGCTTCTTTACTGCATCTCTGGCTGACAGAAGATGGAAAAGGGTGAACCAGGAGGGCTGGGGCAACCTGAGGAGCACAACCCTTAACAAGCATGGCAGGTTTTAAAACAAACACGTATCACATAGTATTCACTGGCAAGTCTAGACAAAAGGGTGGTAAAATGCCTGTGAATGTTCCCAACATTGCTAGCCATGCTGTAGTTGCTGCAGCAGAGAAAAGGAAGGAGAGTTGCTTAAAATGTTAATTGTTGACTACAAGTTTTTTGGGGGGTTGGATTTTGGGATTTATTCACTGCTCCGGGAAGTGCTTCAAATGACTGGTGAGAAACACTGAGCTGAGGTGGAGAGAGAACTGTAGTAGGAACAGGGTACTGAGAAGAAATAGGGCCAAGGAAGAGTGAAGCCAAGAGAACACTAGTAATGGAGAAAGGAAAGAAATATTAAAAGATGGGGAAATGAAAATGGATAGAGAAAAGGAGAAGGAAGAGGTTGGTATAAAAATGTAAATAGCTATGTCGGTTTTGAGTTTGCATGCATATTTTGTTACTAATTTGGCATTTTAAACATGTTTTTTTCTAGAATTATTAAAAGCTTTCCCCTTCATCCTTCAAGTTTTGTTTTAGTCAAGGTTTAATACATTTATTCAAGTTTATGATGAAGAAAAAAATCTGCTTTGAGGGCCTTATTTAGTTGGAGTTTGCAATTCTAGTTTGTAGTTTACTGCTGTGTTTACCTTCCATCCTCTATTTACAGTACAGCAAAGCTTTGATAATATTTCCTGTAAAATGAAAATGTCTCTTGGCCCCTCCTTTTACATAAATACAGTAGGTTGAACATTAAAGCTGTGCATGAACTGAACTGAACTGACAAATCCAACACCCGAAGTTTAGGATTGCATTTATCGATGGCATCAACAGTATATCAACATAAAAATGTCAGTGACACTAAGTCACGGATGGGAAGAAGTGTATATGGATTTTAGAACATTCAGTTCATGTCTTCTTTGTGTTACCTAGCACTGGTTAAAGCAGCAGGGCTAGTGTGGACTTGAGAAGTATTTAGCATCACAATAGTACTTCAAATTAAAAGTTTATTCTCACACTTAAAAACAATTCTGAAGGTGGGAAAAGGAAGGGAAGTTTGTGTGGTTGGTGAAATCTGAATTGGGACAAATCCTTTGCCACTAATCTCTTATGCACTCATGTGTTTGAAGCCTCCAAAATGCCAGTGCTGCTGGTTGCTGTGAGAGAGTCATCCCTAAACTGAACTCATATTTCAATTTTTCCATAGGGAAAAAGGTAGTAGTTCAATTCCCATTCAGTGAAGCTGTGCTGGTGATTTCCATGGGAACAAAATTTAGCCTAAAGACTATAATATCACTGCAGGCAAGTAACGGAGTGAGATTAAGCTGTTGGGTGGATTAGATTTTAGAAGGGATTTTTAAGGTGGGACTTTACATATGAAAGATCTCATTTGATCAGTGAGAAAATCCTCCTCTTCCTCACACTATGCTCTCCCCTTCACAATAGGTTTTTTTTAAAGGGCTATTCCCAAGATTTGTTACTTTAACTTCTGCTGGAGACATCCCCAGGTTGGCTCATAAATTCAGACTTGCAGAGCCATTCAGTGATGCAGCTGAAAGCTATAGTGTCATGTATTTTGTGATCTGGGAAGGGCTACTGTGAAAATGATCTTGCAGTAGACAGGTAATATAATTGATGTCAATAGTGCATTTGGATTAGGAGGTGGACAAACCATGACTGTTCCTGGCAAGCAGCCTCTTCTGTGATCCTAGGAGAGAGAGATGTTAATTATGGTCTGGCTTATAAAGACTATCATATTATCTCTGCTCTTTCCTCTGCATATGCTGCTATTGGTACAAATACTGGCAGATGCTTACAGCTGTTGCCACAAGATTTCAACTAAAAGGCAGCTGTGAAAGCAATGACACAGCTTGATGAAGGGGGAAGATCCCGGAAAAGGAAAACATGGAGCTTAAGAGAAGCAGGGCAGGTGGGGTGCAGAAACTGGGAGAAGAAAATAGAGAGAGATATTTGAGACAAAAAAGAAAAATGGAATTGGGGCAAAACTACACACAAAGAAGTTTATGCATCAAAGAGGCAGTGAATCCCCTTCTGTCACATAGCACTTCTGGTCTCTTACTGAACTGTCTCCTAAATATTGTACATAAAATAAATGATTCTTATTCTTATTATTCTTTAATAATATAATTCTTAATATATTAGTTGTTAGCCAGTGAATGGCACCCACCATACATAACCTTTTAAAGTTCCTCAACAATCAAACAACTTCCTGAGCAATAGTTGACATTCATTTATTGTTCTTAAATGATAAAGCTGGGTTCATAAGAAAGTAAATCCCTTATTCAGACAGTATCACTGAAATTCATAGATTCATAGATTCATAGATATTTAGGTCAGAAGGGACCATTATGATCATCTAGTCTGACCTCCTGCACAACGCAGGCCACAGAATTTCACCCACCACTCCTACAAAAAAAACCTCACACCTATATCTGTGCTATTGAAGTCCTCAAATTGTAGTTTAAAGACCTCAAGGAGCAGAGAATCCTCCAGCAAGTGACCCGTGCCCCATGCTACAGAGGAAGGCGAAAAACCTCCAGGGCCTCTTCCAATCTGCCCTGGAGGAAAATTCCTTCCCGACCCCAAATATGGCGATCAGCTAAACCCTGAGCATATGGGCAAGATTCATCAGCCAGATACTACAGAAAATGGAATATAAAAGACTTTCTTGGCAATTGTAGCCCAGTGGGTTAGTTTGCCTTTGTTATATTCACTGCTACTGTAGCCCAGTGGGCTAGTATGCCTTGTTATATTTACTGCTTTGCATTATATTCTGTTTTGCATTATATTCAGTAGTAATGCAAGAAACCTACAGGCCTGTATCCTGTAAGACATTAGCTTCAGCAAGTTAGCATAAGGCTTTAGACCTATGAACTTTAAACAGATAAACTTTTCACAGATAAACAGCCCAATGGAAAACCCAAAGTATTTGGGGAGCTGAAAATAGAGTTTAAGGGGAAGTTCTGACCACAGGCAAATGACTGAAGTGTCCTGGTAATGTACTCGCAAAAAGAAAAAGAGTACTTGTGGCACCTTAGAGACTAACCAATTTATTTGAGCATAAGCTTTCGTGAGCTACAGCTCACTTCATCGGATGCAGACTGTGGAAAGTGTAGAAGATCTTTTTATACACACAAAGCATGAAAAAATACCTCCCCCCATCCCACTCTCCTCTATTACCAGCAGGAGAGTGGAGTGGAGGTAGGTATTTTTTCATGCTTTATGTGTATAAAAAGATCTTCTACACTTTCCACAGTATGCATCCGATGAAGTGAGCTGTAGCTCACGAAAGGTTATGCTCAAATAAATTGGTTAGTCTCTAAGGTGCCACAAGTACTCCTTTTCTTTTTGAGAATACAGACTAACACGGCTGTTACTCTGAAACCTGGTAATGTACTGACATACATAACAGGCACCTGAGATAAATTTAAGACTAGCCTGCTTGCTTGCCTATATATCTTTTCTTATAAGTTTCTTATGGGTTTGATTATCGTAATAGGTTTATAGGTTAGAGTATATTTTGACTGTAACACAAGGCACCTGCAGGCCACATCCTGTATGGCGAGCTAAGGCAAATTGAGCATACGTATGTTTGGGACCTTTTACCTATAGATGGTGAAGAGCTAAAGCATAAGGTCCATGTATGGCTGTGACCTTTAACATAAAGGATGTGTTAAAGCAAGTTGGTATAAGGGCTTTCCTAAGTTCATACCCTTTTAAACTTAACAACTTGGAACTTGGAAAGAACCGAAAGAACCGGTTAGGACAGAAATAACAAATGTGATACCAAACCACAAAAGGGCCATTGTAATGAATGGACATATAGGATAATAAGTTGAGATCATTGATATACTAACCTATAGAAAAAAGACACTCCAACATTAGTAAGGTGAGGAAATACAAATAAGGAAAATGGAAAAAAATCCTCTACCGAATATGCGTCAAACATAACAGTGGCAGCATAACATATTATAAAAGTGGCATCCCAGACTAGAGCTGGTAGGACAGAGAGACGTAGTCCTTGGGAGGTGCCAGAATGATAGACACTGGTAATGATGGAGAAGGTGATGGTGATGAGGAAGATGATGGCTAACATTTCAGGTTGTTCTACAAGGGATGGTGTGAGTATATGGGTGTACAGATGTACATTCCATAGTATTTCTATCTTCTGACTCATTTGGGGTGTTTGTGACTGTGCTAAATGTATTAATAAACTATATTTGTAAATATAAAAGAGTTCCTATAGTGTAAGTGTTGCAACTGTGCATATCAGGGTTCCCAGCTATGTAATAACTGAATTATACTGGGCCTGATCTTGGGATAAGAACCTGGCAACCCTCAAAGTTATAACTGGGGATTCTTAAGTAATCAGTATAATTAATACATAATCTAAAGATCAGGCATCACAATTCACAGTTGAAAATATCATTCCAGTAAAGTACACAAGGTACAGAAGAAATGTCCCATAGTTAGTCAGATTATCCCTGTTTTAAACTGAAAGGTAGCATCATTTTTTCCCTCCAGGAATAAGAGGAATTTTCAGCAGCACTTAATTTAAATGGCACACACTTTCCCAAATAAATACATAATCTAGAGAGAAAATCAAACAGCAAAATTTGGGCTAACACGTTCAACACTGCAAAGTTTGGGGTTGTTCAGATAAACCAGTGCACAATGTATTAACAAACTGTAAGGCCTCAAATGAAGAAAAATGGTAAATTTCTAGAGCTGTGTGAAACATGGTAGTTTAAGTTTGAATGGAGTTGTGTGACTGTCTTCTTCATTGTCAGGGAATTTTAATACTCCCACAAGGGCACAAAGCTATCTCAAAATGCAATAATTGAATTTCACCAGATTGTGAAGTAAAATTGTCCAGAACACTAAGTTTTGTGTGTTTTCAATATTATACATCATCCTGGATTTGCCCAAAACTAGGCTCAGGTACACAGACCTTTTCAGACACCTGGTCTGAATTGTGTGTTTATAAAGTATGCAAGCCAGGTGAAATGCACAATGTCTGGTTGTGTTAAAAACCATCTGGACATCCCTGTATATTTTCCCAATTCTTACTTTGCTGGCAGGCCATGGCAGACAATGTTATTGTCTATTTTAAAAAACCTTCATTGTCACAATTATTCAACTTATCCGGTAAATCTCGGTGCTCCTTATTAAAGAAACTGCAAAAATCTATAAAGAAAAATCACCTAATTTTTAGACATGTTTAGAACTAGATCCCCAAATGTTAGCTACCATGGTGTTGTATTGACAATTTTTCCAATCTTGAGTGCTGCTCCAAGGTTAGCTGTGTTAGTGACACTCTTTGAATGGAACAGTCTGCACTACAGAATTATGGCTTTTCCTCACTGCTGACACACTGCAGCAGCTCATGCTCTGCTCTGCATTGGTGTGAGTGGCCTTAAATTAAATTAAAGATGAGCATGGCCACACTTCAACTCTTAAGAATGACATTTAGCTTACTGTCCACTCAATTTAGCTTACTGTCCTCTACCCCAGTTCAGGGAGCTTGTGCACATGAGGTCTCTGTTCCATGTAATTGGACAGTCCCTCCTTGCATACTGGTTCTTCTAGCAATGTGCCTTCCAGAGCCATGGAAGAGGGGGCTGGGATTTGTCCCATTTGTGTGTACTAATAGATATATGGCAGTGAGAAATGGGTTAAGGGGACAGCATGGTGTCTGTTTCCACCCTCCTCAAACCCTTTATTTTGAGTCTTGGCTCTGTTGTACCAAACAGGCATCTTATAATTCTAGGGAATAACTTCAAAACCCTGGAAACTTTAAACTTTTGAAATTTTCCATCAATGGGGCAAAATACTATTTTCCATGTCCTTTCCCTTTTAAGCAGTTTTTGGTGTCCATTATCTGGATGTGATGCCTCAAGTTTCAGAATCTTTAATGTATTAATCATCAGTTTCTTATCGACATACTTAAGGATTCCTTTTCTGCCATTTCTGAGAAATATGGTTCCTTTAGGCAAATCACTATGTAGCTCTTCATTTTTAAAAGTTCAGGCACAGCAAGAAGCCATAGACAGACAGTGAAAACAGTTTCTCATAAAGAGAATAGAAATACAGGCTGTGCTATCATGTTAGCTTCTCTCCCACTCATGACTTCACATCTCGGTGATTAATATTCAATGAATATTTTGTTAAATGCTTCTTATTTTAAATGTGTTGTGTTAAGTGTTAAGCTTTGAACAGGGGGTTGGGCTAGATGACCTCCTGAGGTCTCTTCCACCCCTAATCTTCAATGATTCTATGATTCTAAGTGATCACTAAATCCTACCATATCTTCCTTCCGTATCCACCCTAAACTAGAGTTTCAATTTCAAGTTGCCCTTTAAAATTAGCACTGCCTATTAATTGAACTATCCCACAAATCAGGAATTATTCCTGTTCTCCAAGGTCTGGAGTGCAGATGCAGAAGTAGGAGTGCAGCTAATATTCTGTGGGATAGCAGAATTTCTTCAGGACAGACAGGAAGGATAGGGAAGCCTGTCCTGTACTGCAGTATGTGGAAGAAATAAGAACAAACAGAAGCACCTTAAAGACTAACAGATTTATTTGGTCATAAGCTTTCATGGGTAAAAAACCCACTTCTTCAGATGCATGGAGTGAAAATTACAGATGCAGGCATAAATATAGGTTTCAGAGTAACAGCCGTGTTAGTCTGTATTCGCAAAAAGAAAAGGAGTACTTGTGGCACCTTAGAGACTAACCAATTTATTTGAGCATGAGCTTTCGTGAGCTACAGCTCACTTCATCGGATGCATACCGTGGAAACTGCAGCAGATATTATATACACACAGAGATCATGAAACAATACCTCCTCCCACCCCACTGTCCTGCTGGTAATAGCTTATCTAAAGTGATCGTCAAGTTGGGCCATTTCCAGCACAAATCCAGGTTTTCTCACCCTCCACCCCCCTACACACAAACTCACTCTCCTCCTGGTAATAGCCCATCCAAAGTGACAACTCTCTTCACAATGTGCATGATAATCAAGGTGGGCCATTTCCTGCACAAATCCAGGTTCTCTCACCCCCTCACCCCCCTCCAAAACCACACACACAAACTCACTCTCCTGCTGGTAAAAGCTCATCCAAAGTGACCACTCTTTATATACTGACACATGAAGAGAATGGAGTTACCCTAAAAGTGGAGAACCAGTGCTGACAGGGCCAATTCAATCAGGGTGGATGTGGTCCACTCCCAGTAATTGATGGGGAGGTGTCAATACCAAGAGAAGGAAAATTGCTTTTGTAGTGAGCCAGCCACTCCCAGTTCCTATTCCAGCAAATTAATGGTGTTAAATTTGCAAATGAATTGTAGCGCTGCAGTTTCTCTTTGAAGTCTGCTTTTGAAGTTTTTTGTAGAAGTATTTTTTCACTCCATGCATCTGAAGAAGTGGGTTTTTTTATCCATGGAAGCTTATGCCCAAATAAATCTGTTAGTCTTCAAGGTGCCACCGGACTCCTCACTGTTTTGTGGATACAGACTAACATGGCTACCTTTCTGATACTTGAAGAAATAAGAGGCATTTCTGCTAAACAGAGTTCAGAGGAATAAAACGAATACAAATAATGCTGGGAGAAATATTCATAATACATTTTTAGAATAAAATATTGATTGTTTTCAGATTTGTGAAAGGTCTGAGAGAAAAAGAGCAGTTTTACTAACAGTCTAACATGTTCTGATTTTAAAAATTGTGCAAATTTTCTTTTTGCCACTATTACGGTTATATGAATTTGTGAATAAAAAAAAGTTTGCTTTTGATTGGTCACAAGTCACATGGTCTGAACATATATACTATGGGTGGTATTTTTGAGGAAGCAAGGATTCTCAGGTTGCAGTGAAATACTTTTTATTTAAAAACTACAATCAATATATTTTGTGAAATCAGATTCTACATGTGACACAAAGAACCCTTAAACCGATTGTCTGCATGTTTCTCTCTGGTCTACTACCTGTTAGGTGCCTGCAAGTACCATAAAATAGCTCTATGCCACACCCTGTATAATGATTGCATTCCAGATTGCACTCATTCTAGTAAAGCCTGATCACATAAGTGTGAATGGAAAGTCAGTGCAAAATTGGTGTAGACACAACTGAGGAGAATTCATTCAAAAATTTCAGAATATCTTTTGTGCTATTTGCCCAGCTCTCATAATACCTTTGAGAGGGATAAGGCACCCACACAATGTATTGCGGAATTCAAGTTCTCCCTTAAATATCACCAGTCTGATCTTTCTGTATTTGTTTCCCATGTAGCTTGTGAATCTCATTGTTCAAAAGTCTATAACATCCACTCAGGCCAAAATCGTGCCATGCTTGAATGTTGGAAATTACACATTCACAAAGGGTGATTAAGCAACCAGTGCTCATTGATTTTTCAATGGAAGTTAGACACCTAACTGCCCTTTGTTCCTTTGAAAATCTCCTCTGGAGCATGTACAGATCTATATATGAATATAGTTGAAATGTTATGATTGTTTTCTTTTTACTGCACTTTTTAATATTAGGATTCTCTGTATTAGGCTGGGGGTTAGTGCCAAAAGTCAATTCTAGACAGATATTACAAAGTGACTAGCACATTCTTCCTTCCATTTTGTAGAAATTTCTATTTGTTCTTTATTTATTTCCCTTAATCTGAAATAAATCATCCAAACCGAAAGAACATGCTTTGCCCTTTGTGCACAGAAACCCATAACAACTCCCAGGATGATTATGGCAGAAGTACTATCTGAGTTATTTATTAAAGCTGGTATGTTTTCTTATCCCAGCCTTCCTGTCCCCAGAATAGGTCAAACATTGGCAAACTTGACAATTCTTACAGTACTGAAACTCAAAACATATGGAAGTAGTAAAGGAAAAACATCAACAGTTTCTTTGGTGGTTAGGTTCATTGTGTCCCAGTATAGTTTGTTGCAGTGTTGTTGTATAAGTGTTGGTCCCAGGACATGAGAAATACTGGGTAGGTGACGTAATATCTTTTATTAGGCCAACTTCTTTTGGTGGAAGGTACAAGCTGTTGAGCTTCACAGAACTCTTCCTCAGGTCTGGGGAAGGAAACGGAGTCCCCGGACCAGAAGAAGAGCTCTGTGTAGCTCAACAGATTGTACCTTCCACCAACATAAATTGGTTCAATAAGAGATATTACCTCACCTACATTGTCACTCTAGTATAGTTTTGCTTTTTTTAGAAATGTGTCAGCTTGTATCCTTGGTTCTCCTCCCCTTCCTTCTCTATAACACAGAATACTATACATTGCTATATACTATATATGCTGGGGAAGGTTACCCTGAATATTGGTCCTTACATGTGTATCAAATTTATGAACAATAAGGACAGATTCCCGAATATCTACTTGTGTAGTTTTTTTTTTGTTTTTTTTTGTTTTTTTTACTATTGCTGGTTTCTATTTCTCTTTAGATTTAATTGAATCTTTGCCACATTCCCAACAGCAGATGCTGGGAAGGTCAGGTATGCCTGACAGCAACTGCCATACAAAAGAAGACCAATACAGTAAAGCAACTGAATAAATTGGATTTTTTTTTTTGAGCTGGAGAAGGTTGTACAGTTCAATTTTTTTTTCATTTCCTACACCTGTCCATGAAACATATACCTAGTTTTTAAATCAATTTTTTGGCTTAGTTTGTGGATTGCCCTGGAACACATTACACATCAGTGCACAAACTTGCAAGTACTGTAAGAAATCAATACCGTCTACGAGGAACATTTCCATAATTACATTGAAAGCACCCTGTAATTAGAGACACTCTATTAATAATGTTACCAAAAGACATTTAAAGACTTCTGAAGAAATTTCAGATTAGTCTAAAATTTCACAATCCCCAAAGATATGAGGAAGCTGCTCAATCTGCATTTGATGTAAATCCAAAACAATCTCCTGCCTAACACAGTCAATCTTTAAATTCATTAAAAGAAAACCCTTTTCTAATTAGATACATCACATCAAAATGAACCTAAATCAGCTAATCCTTTAAATGAGATCACCTGGCAATGGAGCTCATGTCCCCTCGTGTTTGTAAGGTCCGAACTCTAACTTGAATGTAGGTTTTTACAGAGCTGCAGGATTTGCCCCTATGTAATTTTTACACTAATATATATCATCAGAGCCTTTTATGGCAACAGAAGCTCAACATATCTTTGCCCTGCAGACTTCTGATGTTAATGCTTTGCTTTCCAGACCCAGAGTCCCAGAGATGGTGTGCAGAACATGGATTAATTTTAATTTGATGCTTTTAGTAGTTCTGTTGGTGTGTTGTCCGTTGCACTAGGGGTTTACTATTTTTTTAACTGCTGCTTTTTTAGTTTTGATCTAAATGGGGGGAGGTTTGTCGTTCAATCAATTCTTCTCTTCCTCCTCCATAATCATTGGATGTGCAGCACAATGCTTCACAATATTCCCTCCAGTAATATATGTGAAGATTTTCCATTCTCCTGATTTAATAAGTTGGAGTTTTGACTTGAATGAATGTTATGTGCCTCATGACAGGGGTGCTGGAACTAGGGGTGCTGGGGATGCAGCAGCAACACTCACCTTGAAATGGTTTCCATCATATACAGTGTTTACAGTTTTGTTCAATGGCTTTCAGCACCCCCACTATACAAATTGTTCCAGCGCCACTGCCTCATCATGTCAAATGAGGTTTTCATTTCACCTGAAATTTGTGCCGTTTATTAGTACAGGAATACTTACAGGAGACAGTTGTCTTTGTCCCTTCCTGACATTCTCTGCTGGGTGCTTTGGTGTTCAGCAAATCAGAGTATATGTTTTGTGCTTGTTAGGATAAAAATTATTTGGTTCCTCTCACCTAAGTAAATGACCTTGCTTGGCATGGCTTCTGTTTTCTACTAGGTAAATTCAGAAAACTTTCTTTTCAGAGGGACTGTTGCAAAGTTTTGCTAATCTGGTTTTCCATCTTTCCCCCACAAAGTTCTTCATGGAAATGCCTTGATTATATCTTTTAACTTAAAGGGACAGAGCCAAGGATTGTTGGCTACAAATTTTACCTACTACTTTATTTGTAGGTGGTAGGAAAAAATAATTAATTTTCAAAACAAATACCTTAGGTTTGAAGAAAAGTCAGTGCCATCACCAGATGCCTGGCATTTGAGCAACCCTACCATAATAAATTTAGTGTGCATAGAATCATAAAATCATAGGGCTGGAAGGGACCTTGAGAGGTCTTCTAGTCCAGTCCCCTACACTCCAGGGAGGACTAAGTATTATCTAGACCATCCCTGACAGATGTTTGTCTAACCTCATCTTTGTCCGGCTTGTCCTTGTCCATCCCTCCACGAATGCAAGTTGACGCCATACCATTCTGTTTTATTGCGAGCACGTTCCTTCCATTTGTGGCCAAAGAGTTTTGTCATGGGATTGGCCCAGCATGTCTTCGGACTGCCCAGTGGTTGCTTGTGGTCTCTGGGGATCCAGGCACTGATAAAGATTCCACAACCTCAGTAGGTAATTTATTCCAGTGCTTACCTACCCTGATAGTTAAGAAGTTTTTCCTAATGTCCAACCTAAACTGTCCCGACTGCTATTTAAGCTCATTGCTTCTTGTCCTATCCTCAGAGGTTAAGGAGAACAATTTTCTCCCTCCTCCTTGTACCACCTTTTATGTACTTGAATACTGATACCATGTGTCCTCCCCCCCGAGACTTCTCTTCTCCAGACTAAACAAACCCATACTTTTCAATCTTCCCTCATACGTCATGTTTTCTAGACCTTTAATCATTTTTGTTGCTCTTCTCTTACTTCTTCCAATTTGTTCACAACGTTCCTGAAATATAGCACCCAGAACTGGACACAATACTCCAGTTGAGGCCAAATCAGTGTGGAGTAGAATGGTAGAATTATGTCTTTTGTCTTTGTTACAACAGTCCTGATAACACAACTCAGAATGATATTTGTTTTTTTTGCAACAGCGTTACACTGTTGACTCTTATTTAGCTTGTGATCCACTATGACCCCTAGATCCCTTTCTATAGTACTGCTTCCTGGGCAGTCATTTCCCATTTTGTATATGTACAATTGATTGTTCCTTCCTAAGTGGAGTACTTTGCTTTTGTCCATATTGAATTTCATCCTATTTGCTTCAGAACATTACTCCAGTGTTCCCAGATCATTTTGTATTTTAATCCTATCCTCCAAAGCACTTGCAACTCCTCCCAGCTTGGTATCATCTGCAAACTTTATAAGTATACTCTCTATGCCATTGATGCAGATATTCAACAGAACAAGACCTAGAATTGATCCCTGAGGTACCCCACTCAATATGCCTGTCTCCAGCTTGCTTGTTAACCAAAGATAACTACTCTCTGGGAATGGTTTTCCAAGCAATTATGCACCTACCTTATAGTAGCTCCATCTAGCTTGTATTTCCCTAGTTTGTTTATGAGAAGCTCACGCAAGACAGTATCAAAAGCCTTACTGATGATATATGTGAAGTGAAGATATACCACATGTACCACTTTCCCCCATCCACAAGGCTTGTTACCCTGTCAAAGAAAGCTATTGGGTGGGTGTCATAAATATAGAGGGAAGGGTAAACACCTTTAAATCCCTCCTGGCCAGAGGAAAAACCCTGTCACCTGTAAAGGGTTAAGAAGCTAAGACAACCTCGCTGGCACCTGACCAAAATGACCAATGAGGAGACAAGATACTTTCAAAGTTGGAGGGGGCAGGGAAACAAAGGTTTCTCTCTGTCTGTGTGTTGTTTTTGCTGGGACCAGAGCAAGAATGCAGGTCAGAACTCCTGTAAAGAGTTAATAAGCAATCTAGTTAGATATGCATTAGATTCTGTTTTGTTTAAATGGCTGATAAAATAGGTTGTGCTGAATGGAATGTATATTCCTGTTTTTGTGTCTTTTTGTAACTTAAGGTTTAGCCTAGAGGGATTCTCTATGTTTTCAATCTGATTACCCTGTAAGGTATTTACCATCCTGATTTTACAGAGGTGATTCTTTTACTTTTTCTTTAATTAAAATTCTTCTTTTAAGAACCTGATTGCTTTTTCATTGTTCTTAAGATCCAAGGGTTTGGGTCTGTGTTCACCTATGCAAATTGGTGAGGATTTTTATCAAGCCTTCCCCAGGAAAGGGGGTGTAGGGCTTGGGGGGATTTTGGGGGGAAAGACGTTTCCAAGTGGACTCTTAATCTGTTATATTTGTTAGATGCTTGGTGGTGGCAGCAATAAAGTCCAGGGACAAAAGGTAAAATAGTATGTACCTTGGGGAAGTTTTAACCTAAGCTGGTAAAAATAAGCTTAGGGGGTTTTTCATGCAGGTCCCCACATCTGTACCCTAGAGTTTAGAGTGGGGAAGGAACCTTGACAGTTGGTTTAACACAATTTGTTCTTGACAAATCCATGCTGACTTTTACTTATCACCTTATTATCTTCCAGGTGTTTGCAAACTGATTGCTTAATTATTTGCTCCAGTATCTTTCCAGGTACTGAAGTTGAACTGACTGGTCTGTAATTCCCTGGATTATCCTTATTTCCCTTTTTATATATTGGCACTATATTTGCCCTTTTCCAGTACTCTGGAATCTCTCCCGTCTTCCATGACTTTTAGAAGATAATCAGTAACGGCTCAGATATCTCCCCAGTCAGCTCCTTGAATATTATAGGATGTATTTCATCAGGCCCTGGTGACTTGAAGATATGTAACCTGTCTAAGTAATTTTTAACTTGTTCTTTCCCTATTTTGGCCTCTAATCCTACCTCATTTTTGCTGGCATTCACTATGTTAGATGTCCAATTCCTACTAAACTTTTGGTGAAAACTGAAAAAAAAAGTCATTTAGCACTTCTGCCATTTCCACATTTTCTGTTATTGTTTTCCCTCCTCATTGTATAACAGGCCTATCTGTAACATGTGTATGTTAGAGGAGCAACTGTAATTAAAGAAACAGCTTCGCTCAGTTTTAAATTCTAGAGAGGTTATTCTAAATGTGAATATTTTTTTAAAATGCTTTAATTTAAAAAAAAATACAGCTGTGCTTTGTTCACCTGATTTTTTGAATTTTCTCTTCACCACAGCTACTAAGTTCAGTGCTATCTAATCTTTGTTTTTTAAAAGAAGAGCTAGAGTGCACATTTGTGGTGAAACTATTCCAAAATCACCCCAGGGTAGGCTCCAAGCCATAGGGTACACACCTTTCCTACCTATTCATGAACCAGGCTGTCAGTTTGACTGATTCACCATCTGACCACCAAGCAGATTATAAATCATGTAGGAAAATGTCAGCTGAAATGTTAGTGCAGCTTAAGGTCATTCATTGCATTTTCAATATTACGTCTGTATCATCTTTGGAGGTTTCCAGTCACAACTGAGTCACAAGGACCAAATGTTGATTCCTTTTTTTTTAAAATCAGTTTTTGTTTAAGTTGTTACAACTGTACATGATAAATCACATAATAATGTTAGCTTGGGGCTGCTTTGCATAGTCAGGTCAATGTACTGAGTGTGTGTGGGGGAGACCAGTTCTTCCCCCCCCCAGTTTTAGTATTTTAAATTGTAATATAGTCATAATTATTTATGGGGAAGATTTACAGAGATACAAAGGCCAGTTTTGATGTCAGGAAGTGGAAATTGGGTGTCTGCTCCAATTTGTGCTTTTGAAAATCTCCCACATGTTACAGCAATGCCCAGAGAGCCCAGTCATGGGCAGGGCCCCTTTATGCTGTAGAAACATAAATGAAGAGATGGTTCAGGCCCTGTAGAAATGCTGTGTTGGATCCTTACACATCCTAGAGGAAGAGAACCCAGGAAGACAACTAAAAATGCATTGGTCTGATGGTATCCATCGTTCCTCTAGAGAGTTTGAACTCTCCACAAATTTAATTGTGTTACAGAGGCAGTTGCAGTGTTTCTTTAGAACAGGGGTGGCCAAATTTTTTGGCCTGAGGGCTACATCGGGGTTGAAAAACTGTATGGAGGGCGCCAAACAGGCTGCTCCCTGTTCCCTATCCTGCCCCCTCCCACTTCCCGCCCCCTGACTGCTCCCCTCAGAACCCCCAACCTATCCAACCTCCCCACTCCTTGTCCCCTGACAGCCCCCTCCCGAGACCCCCCCGACCCTAACTGCCCCCCCAGGAACCCACCCCCATCCAACCTCCCCTCCCCGCTCCCTGTCCCCTGACTGCCCCAACCCCTATCCACACCTCCGTCCCCTGACAGGCCTCCTGGGACTCCCACACCCTATTCAACTGCCCCTGTTCACCGTTCCCTGACTGCCCCACCTCCTATCCACATCCCCGCCCCCTGACAGACCCCCCGGGACTCCCACACCTATCCAACCCACCCTGTTCCCCATTCCCTGACCTTGCCCCGAACCTCCGCCCCATCCAACCACCCTCTGCTCCCTGTCTCAGGACTGCCCCCTGGGACCCCCTGCCCCTTATCCAAGTCCCCGGCCCCAGCCCCCTTACCATGCCGCTTAGAGCAGCATGTCTGGCAGCCGTGCAGCCTGGCCAGAGCCAGACACGGTGCCGCGCTGCCCTGCATGAGCAGGCAGCCCCACCACCAAGAGCACTGCTCATGAGGCAGCATGGCTGTGGAGGAGGGGAGACAGCGGGGGAGGGACTGGGGACTAGCTCCCTGAGCCAGGGGCTCAGGGGCTAGGCAGGACAGTCCCATGGGCTGCATGTGGCCCGTGGGCCATAGTTTGCCCACCTCTGGTTTAGAATGTCCTGAAAGCTATCCAGCTGTAATAATTCCATTTTAATATTGTCTTTGATGACTAAAAGATACTGATTGGTTCGTGGTGGACAAATCAAAAAAAGTTTCCATTTTACTTATGGTATTCAATCTGAATTAACCTATTGCTTTTGTGTTGTTCACAGCAGAACATGCCCTTCTAAAAATAGGTAATGCAATAATATGAATCCTTTCATCTCATGACTATCATTTGCATTCAGTAGTATGCCCAGCAGTAATGTTAAGCAGTGTAATGAAATTATAGTCATGCTAACATTTTTAGAAATTTTGACTTTTCAATGAGGTAACCATATTCATTGATTACAATAAATTTTTCTAGACCATCTATTTTTCATAGTGCTTGCAATTTACATGCTATCCCCTGTTAACCTCCTGACAGAGTAGATTTAGCTTTAGCAACTAGTACAATATTCTCAGATTCCAGGTCAGTAACTTCAGCTGTTTGTGTAGGGGAAGCCTGGTGTTCTCATGCATGAGAGTTTGGCAGTGTTCCTTTTTTTAGTGCTGTCTGGTCCCAATTGTTTCTGCAGATGAAGCCTGAGATTGCTCTCAGGACTATGGGATGAGGTTTCAGATTGTTAAAAAAAATTTCTAGTCCCATATTGTCATTCTGTTTTGTTTGTGATCTGAGTCCACAATTGCCTTTTCAGTAACTAAAACCAAGGCACTTTAAATATTGGGCTGTTAATGATGCGTGGTCCTCAAAAAGTTCAGTAGTTTGGTTTCAAGAAACAATAAAGAGTTGATATTGAACCTCTTGAATCTACAAAATTGGGTTGGAAATCTCACAACGCTGGCCTTTCCCTAAACATCTTACACATTCTGTTTCCAGCTCTGTCCAAATGTAGCTAGTGAACCACTTTCCAGTTATCAAATTACCACAAGCCCCCTTCAATGCTGGGGAAGGTTTGGTTTGACTTTCATTCAGGTTTTGGGAAAAGGTCAGGTTTGTTCATATTTTATTTGAAAGGGTTCAGCTATCTCTAGCTCTCATCCGCTTTTGCCTGGTCAGGATGAAGGAAGGTATATTAACTTCATTTTTAAATATAATTTCTCAATTTCTATCACAATTAGAATTAGAAGCCAGGGAGCAATATTTGTGTATAGATCTGAACCATCCCAAGTTCAGGGGTGTTGAGATATGCCTGGTTTTGGTTCAATCTGTTGAAGAGACAGAGGTCAGCAGAAAAACTTGGATCTGAACTTTCATAAAATTAAGGGAAGGTGTTCTGACTTGGGGTGTAGGACTTGCCCTCTCTAGCCAGGTTAGTATAAGTGCCATCCACTTGAATGTTGTGTGTAGGAGGTGCTTGGGATATCTGACTTTCAGGAAATGGGGTGCACCAACCCTCTGAAAATCAGGCTCCTTTAAGATGTTTGAACTTGTACTTCTGAAATCACTAGTCACTCTTGAAAATTTTGTCTTGTTAATCATTATCATTCTGCTAAAACAGGACAATTTCTTTTTCATTAAAATGTATGTTTACAAGTGGCAAGGTGATCTTCCCTTCTGTTTACCAGTACAATAAACTGCCTTTCTGCCTGCCATTGGGAATAAAAGAAGAAAATGAAGCTGAAAACATGTATGGAGTGAGTTAATGGCTCAGTTTTCACCTGCAGACTGTGCTTTTAGTGGACCCTTTGCTTTGGAGTTAATGTTTCATTCCCCAGTAGACTCTTGCTCAAATTAGAAAACACAACAGTAAAACAGCTGTGTGCAAATTGTGCATGATTACATGTTACTGTTTGTAACGGATGAATGGCATAGGCTGCAAAATGAATGCCCTTGCAGAAAGTGGTGTTCCTGGATGGTAGCTGAGATCATTGACAGAGACATATCAACAAGAGAAGAAATTCAAGCACCATTTTTACCTTGGTAACACAAAATTACCAATTAAATTGCCTTTGAATATGTCTCTGTAAACATTCAGATCCATTACTGTAAAGAAATAAATTGATAAGGACATTGGAAAACAGATATTTGATAAAAAGCTACTACTTATTCCTCAAATCTGGAAGGACTTGTTTTAGCAATCCATTGATCATTGGATATATTCCATTGTTACGACTAACAAAATTGGTAAGACAGGTTCCATCATAATAGGCTAGAGTGTTTTTTGTAATGCAGTAAATAATTGCTTTAATTAAAATTAATAAGAGGTCATTAAATATTTGGGAATATGTTCAGCATATTCAACTTCAACTTCAAATATGTACCTTGATGTTTTTCCTTTAATTATGAAGCATCTGTGTGTGGGGGGCAATTGGGGAGGGAGATGCTTCACAGTTACAGTGTTTCGCCAGGGAGAATTGAACTGTAAAACAAGGGCTTCACTTGTCTGGTGGAATTCTGGGAAAGAGGGTATGTTTAAGCAACTGAGCTATCTTGGGGGTCAGTGCTGGTCCTCGGGGCCTAAGGATGGTGGGCTGAGAAGCTCCATTTCCAGGTAGGGATAGCAGACTGAGAGCTAGTGCCCAGGAAATGTGCCAGTGAGACTGACGGAGGAAACCATGTTGCAACCTGAGGAGGCTCTAAAAAATTGAAACACTCAAGGTTCCAGGGATATGGAGGGATGGATTCCCCTCACAGCAATCCTATGGGTGACTGAAAGGAAGTGTCTATCCAGATCTGTCACAAGTTGCTAAAAGTCTTAGTTCCAATAATTAGTTATATCTTAAAAAGAATAAATAACCAGCATGTGCTGAGAGCTCCATGTACATCTGGGAACATATAGTGAAGAAAGTTCTGTTAGATACACAGAGCCATCACTACAGCTGTTGGAAAATGCTGTTTCATTGAAATTAACACCTTTCATAAGAATGTGGTTTTTTGGCAAAATTTTTGACAATTTTTTTAAACCATTTGAATAGAAATGGGTGTTTCATTTCAACTTTTTCTTTTTTTGTGATCCCCCCCATTTTGTTTCGTTTCAACTTTTAATTTTTAAAAACGTTTAAAATTAATTTTAACATATGACGTTTACATCAGAACATTTTGGCATTATGGAGGTGAATTGTTTTGGAATTTTCATTCCATTGTAAGCGTTTACTTTTTGTTGCTCTTTCGGAATTTGTCAGAATTTCCCACAGCACAGAAATTCCATTTTTTGACCAACTCTAGCCACAGCCAGTGAGTGCTTTAAAACTATGGAAAGCAGCAAATCCTTGAAGCCTCAGTGACGAGTCTTACAGGGAGACAGTGTAAAGATGTTAAAATAGGTGATGATCAAGCAGTGGAGTACCCATAAGGATATAGGCATCTGTGCTCTATGAGAGCTGCATTCTGGATGTGACGTAACCAGGGGCTCCTGTAAGTAGAAAAGTAGCAAAAATGAGTCTTGAGGAAAGCAAGAGGGGCAAATTTGTGAAACTAGCATTCTGATGAAGTGGAATGGCATAGAAATAGCATTTCCATTTTAGAAAATCTCTATTCCCTCTTGACAGAGTCTGTTAGCCAGTACCTTCTTTCTGTTCTTCCTGTCACATCAAGAGCCTTCCAATACAAGTACACAGCTCCTGTGGGGAAAGTCTAGTGGCGACAGTGCTGAAATGCCATATGTGAAAATGATATAAAATCAAATTTAAGCAGAACAAAACAAACTACGATTGTCACCTCATGCAGTGCAGTAAATGAAAAAACAGTTAAAATGTATGAATTAGTCCCCAAACTCTCTTCTTATTGTGAAAGCACTATCCTGGCTTTGACTCAACATGCTCGGACTTTTGGGTCCTAAAAGCAGTGAATATTAGAGGGAGAGAATCTGATTTTGCTTTAGAGATGAGGCTATTGTCTGGCTATGCCAAAAGAATGACAGGAGATATTAGATATGGGTTTAGTCAGGCTGCAACTTTATGATTAGATGTCTGGGACTAACCTGACGGATAAAATGTGCAGTGCAGGTGAAACCCCCACAATTAACCAGGGGGGTGGAGGGGTGAGTGCTTTTACCAGCCCCCTCTCCTTTCTGTTCATGTCCCTCCAGCAGATCTACTGCTGGGAACCTCCAATTCCCGGGGGAGTGGGGAGCTTCCAGCAGCTCCCCCACCTTTTCATCCAGGTCCCTCCAGCAATTTCTTTGCTGGGACCTTCCCCACAATTAACCGTGTGTGTATGTGTATGTGTGTTACCAGCCCCCACCCCCTTTCCGTTCATGTTCCTCCAGCATATCCACTGCCGGGAACCTCGAATTCCAGCCAATTCCGGGGAAGGGAGGCAGGTCCATAGTGAATAATTTTTACACATTTCCCACTCTCCCCATGTTTATAAACTGAATAAAAGAAGTTGATATTCTTGAATTAATTTGCTATTCAAAATATTTGTTAAATAGCTCCTGTGAATAATTTCTGGACTGCAGTTTTGTATTTCTGGACTGCAGATTGTGCTGAGAGTGCTTAATAGTAACAATAACAAATGGGAGAAATTGGCTATTGTTGAATGGACATACAGGTCACATGATATTTCTTTCTGCTTCCTTACTGCATGAGTATAATGCTTTTAGAGTCAGGTTTCTGAGTGCAAAAGCTCACAAATACAAATGCAAAATTCACTCTCTGAGAACACAGTATTCTTTAATATTTGCTTTAATGGCCTCATTAAGAAGAGAATAGGTGTCTGAAAACCTTTTTGCCTGTCAACTAACTGTCTAGAACTGTGATTCTCTGACTTTTCCAGACAGCTCCCCTAACCCACTGGATTCCCCCCCTTTCTCAGGCCTGATGGTTGAAGTTTACGAAGCCACAACAGTCTCCCTGTGACCACTATACTATGTCTGAGTGCAGCTTGGCATAGTGGAAAATTTGGCCCTTTGCCCAGTCCTAGGTATTTTAACTTGTATGATTCCCAGCATGCAACAGTAAGCTGTTTAACTCAAGTTATTCTGTTCCTGGTGATTAGAACAATGTGTAAAATGGAACCTTATTTTTTTCCTGTCACTAAAATGATTTATAATTGAGACAAAACACTGGAAAATGTGTTGAAATCAGGAGCTACTGTGATTTAATGTGGATTTCATTTGCTGTATACTGAGATTACTGGAATGGTAGCCTTCTTTGTGTTTAGCAACTGAAGAGTAAGTGGTAAGTGATATTTTAAAAGCATAGGAGAGAGCTTACAAAATTGATTCATGTAGAAAACTATTAGTTAAAAAGATAAATTGTACAAATAATGTTCTTGTAATGTTATCCTTACAATAGCCATCATTGCTGAATCAGTAGAGTGCTCTTTTTGAAAAGAATGTTTCTGTAGTAATCCAATAAATTACACCAAAATATTATTGTAATTTATCAAGTGATTAAATTAGAGCCTGGGAATTTATTATACTTTTAATATATTTTTCTCCTTGGACCAAAATACATTTTACAGCCTCACATTTAGCACTTTTTCTACTGAGTAATCAATATTGACTTTTTTGTATCATATATTAGTTTACCATTTATTTACTTCTTTTGCATAAGACAGAAATGCTAATGTAGTATATAAATAAGCCATATTTTCCAGCTTCAAGAAATATTATTAGCATAATTATCTCTCCAAATTTCTCATGTGACAATAGGGAAGAATCACATCGGGGTGATTGTGTTAACATTGAACAAAGCAATTTTTTTTAAAGAATAAAGAATATGGGTATAAATCTGCAATTAACACCAGGTGAAGATCTGGTCCTATATCTTTTCCCTCCTAACAACTTCAGTGAGCCTCTCTATTCAATGGATTTATGGATGTGACCTATTTTTTCATAACATTCCCCACTGAGACCTATCACTATGTTTAACAATGAGCTCTATTACACCATTTTTCTCCATTGTAGCCACTTCTTCCTTCACCTTGGAAAGCTGCAGAACTGGTAGTTTTGTCATCCTCTAGGCGGGGCTGAAATCATAGGGCATGACCCTACAGTCTTCACTGGTTCTCTTTTAAGCAGGCTGTTTTCCACTGAACACTTCCTCTGTGTCTTAGGAAAATCCATCTGACTCACTGCAGGAAATTACCTGTGGTGGCCCAATTAATGACCACAATTTCAAATGCATATCATGTAGGTTGTATGTTCTTTGAATGATCGAAGTATCTTTTCTCTCATACCAGTCCTCTTTGGGTTTCTCTCCCAAAATATTTCTTTATAAAATCAGTTTACCTCTTTTAATTTAACATCATTGCAGATCTCAAGATTGCTAGACCAGTCTGGTAGTTGAATACTGCATTTGGATACAGACTCCAGTGAAATAGACATCAGTCATCTTGGCATGGACTAACACACCAATTCCATTGCTTTGATAGGCACAGTCCCAATGGACTGCCTTTCCTTACTTGCTTCCACTGACTGGGCAAATCTCATCTGCCCTGTGAATGTGAACTCTATGGTCTTAAGAGGTGTTTTGTTTTTGTTTTTTACATGGTGCTTCTCTTTTCCCAATGAGAATTTTACTTCTTTTTGATCTCCCCTTCTCTACTTCTACTAAGCTAGGTGACCTGCATTTCTGTTAGTTGAGACTACAGTGCCAATTGCATTTGCTCATCCAAAGTTAGTTCAATAATCACCTGTAATTTTTTTGAAAGTTCCTTGTTTTAAATCCCCAGTTACTAGGCAGTCTCTTCTGTGTACTTTTCTGAGACCAAAGTTACTATGTCCTGCTTGTTCCTTCACCCTTTGACTATTAACATTCTCTTTATTAATGAAATGCTCAGACTGAAGAATTTATGACAGTTATTCTTACCTCTTGTGTCAGTGAAGGCACGTGATTGATAAATATGATTGGCTTTACTCCCCACTTCAGAAATAGAGGTACTTTGCTTCTCTTTGTTAAGGTTTGTTGTGGTTCAGATTCTGGTAAAAAGCACTTTTAACTCAGCCATCCTATATAGTTTATAAAATTAAAATACTGAGGAGGATTGAACTTTGGTCTCATGAGAGATTGTGTTACCTTATGGCTAGAGCACTGGCCTGGGATGTAGGAAACCTTGGTTCTGTTCCCAGCTCTGTTACTGGCCTGCTGGGTTACACTGAGTTACATTTTAACTCTGTGCTTCAGTTTATATACCTTCTTTATAAAGCGTTTTGAAATCTACTAATGAAAAGCACTGTATAAGGGTAATGTGGTAGTTTCTGTTCCTTTTATTTATGATTGTACAGAATGAGCGAGCTTCCTATCCCATATTTGACAGTGGAAGAAGGTGACTATAATTTAATTACACTGGGAAAACAAACATTATTAGACTAAGTAAAACAGTGTTATCCCTAAAGCTAATTTTTGTGTCTCTGTTTCACTGTAGAGTTTCTGATTCGAGACCTTCCTTACCCGTCTTCTGCCTGGCTTGTCTGCTACATTTTAAAACTAACATATAATCATATAATCTTCCTCTAACTTTCAAAACAGAGCCAAATTTCAGAGGTACACCTGCTTATACCAATGGCAAGTTTGTCCATAAATGTTTGTTTAACCACATTGTCTTTTAGATTGTAATTTGTTTTGCTGTGCTTCTCTACATGATATAATACGTTTAAATTATTTTATTTAAGAAGGGGGATAAAATTAATGATGCTTCAAAAAAGGATTAAATGCAAAGTCCCTTTAAAATCATTTTATTTATATATTTGGTTACACTATCATTAAAAGCAATGTATTGATAAAATGAAAAATTTTGGTGAATAGAGAAGAGAGTAAACAAAAAAACAACATTATTTTTTAAGAATTTAACTTGGCACTCTAGATTATTTCAGAGGAAACATCCATTGAAGATCTAGACAATTCAACAAAGAAATAGCTTTAAAAGTTTAAAAACTTTATGATATATGGTATATACTGTCTGTCATTCAGAGAGTAAAAAGCAGCCAAGATTAGAAAAAAACAAACCAAAAATCCTTCAGACTCAGGAACTGATCAATTCAATAATTTATCCACAAAGCCATTCAAATTATCATATGTCAAGTTCCCCTTTTTACTGCTTACTTGTTATATAAGCAGTGTTTTGGCATCATCATATTAAAAAGGTATTCTCATTAATCACGATGCACAACTTTGACAGAAACAATACTGAAGCTGTAATTCCAAGAGAAATAAACTCAGCTCTTAAATTTGCTAGTATTTTTTTATGCTCTGATTGTTTTGCTTCAGCATTGTTGGGAACTATAATTCCCTCCCTCTCCCTACCCTCCTCAGGAGATCAAAGTACCTTTAGGCTTCCCAATTGCCTGCATAATTCTTAGTCCAAAATACTCACAAAAGTAAGAATTAAAGTTCTACAAATTATTGATGATGCAAGGCAGTTGGAGCTGTGTCTGTGATAGGTATTCTGAAACATTTGAAGATTTGACAAGCAGGGATGAACTTTAGCTCCAGGATAGATATTTTACCACAAGAGTCAGTTTTAGAATTTTAAGGAAAACCTAGGACTTGCATATTACAGCCCATAACATGGTTCTCCATAACACTGATTTTTCAATTGAGCTTAATTATTACACCAAGTTTTACTAGTGCTGGTCAGAACCTAGAATTCCCATTCCATGCAAAATTCTGAAATTAAAAAACAAAACAAAACTGTTCATGCAGTGGAACCAAAACTCAAATTTTTGACATTTCCTGCAGAGTAGGGGAGTCCAAAATTTTTGTGTTGAAAAGTCAGAACAATGAGGCTCCCCAAGATGCTTGGAGCTCTGGCTGCCACTCCTGCAGGCTACTGAGAAGCCGAGGGTGTGGCAGACCTGATAAACCAGAGCTGCCAGGCTACCAATAGTCTGGCAGGTAGCCTGGAAGCCCTTAGAGCCTCAGCTTGAGCTGGGCCTCCCAGAGTGCCCAGGGTCCTAGCTCTTTGGCAGGCTGTAAGGCACGTGAGCTGGTAGGGAACGACTGGAAGATTTGACAAAACTCACATGTTCCTGCAAAATGTTTTCATTTACACAAATTAGTGTTTTCCATTCACCCATGTGCACAGAGCCGGCACAAGGAACATGCAGAATTTAAGATCTCAAATTAAGCCTCAGTGGGGAATTAGGTGGTATATAGGCCATGCGATTCCACCCTAGACAGGGTGAATTTCACCCCCAATGGCTAATCTTTGAATGATAAAAAAATGAATTTAGGATCGATAGATTCAAATAAAGACTGTCGGTCTCATATGGCCAAAGAAACAAAAAGCTCCTCCTTAATTTAGTTTTAAAAATAGTTCTGATGGGGTTGTGACAAGAGGATCATAACTTTCCAGTGGCTTTTACAGCATCAAAAGTAGCTCCAGTGAAGGGAGACTGCAGGGAGAAACAGGGAATCCCTTCTTTCAACTGCATCTATCCAGGAACAGCTCCTGATGAATATTCATCCATGATTAATCCTACCTCAGTTTTTTAGATTCCTTATGAGTCAGCTGAAAATATTGTGTATGTTGGCGTATTATTGCATATAAATATATATGAAATCATATTAGCTATTGGTGTACCAAATATACATCTATCCAGGGTAGGCTGTGCCACCAGGAAAGGTAGAGTAAAATCTCTCTTTTTTCCTGTAAGAAACAACCACCAATTTCCCTTCCCCTTCCACCACCAGTTTACGGCAATGACCTGCCCAAGTTAATAATAGAGTGCATACTTCAGAACCCTGAGAGGAAGAGTGCCTTCTCTGGCACTGCATATGGGGTAAGGGGGGAGCTAGAGTCATCAGCAGTTTATGAATTTGTCTTCAACAAATGAAGAAAAGAATTCTGAATACTTAATAAGGAAGGAAAACCGTTTTAACATACCAACAGATACAGGGCAGATCCAGGTATACTTGGGCGGGGGGAATGGAACCTATGCAAATTGGTCAGTCCAAGTAACCTGCATCTTAGAATGTTAAAGGAGCTAGCAAACACATTTATGCAGGCAGACACTTGAACCCATGTATAGGCGCACTGGCCATGTCTGCAGTTGGAAAGTGTCATGTTAGTATATGTTAACTAATCTGTTTTAACTCTTGCACTTTTGCAGTTATTGTGGATAAGTACAGTTGTGTATAGAAACATGGTAGCTGCTGAATGTTCACACGTTTTCATAACAGGATTTGTCCCAGTCTATACGAGGTGCTAAGACCCCCATCCTATAAACATTTATGCACCAACTTAACTTGGCACACTGCAAGTAGTGTATTGAAGTCAATGGGACACTGCTTGCAGTGTGTAATTTTTAATGGTCACTGATCACATAGTGCTTAAGGTGTTTGCAAGAGCTTTGCTTTATTCTGTGTTTGAGTCAAGCTGGCTATACATAGAAAAAGAGCTTCACAGTCCCCTGCCCAATCTCCTTCTCTTGGAAGCTCTGCCTTACAGGCACCAGCCCCTTATACCACAAAGTTAAGCAGATGTGAAAGCATGTGATCTTTCCAGGGTCATGGCCTTAGTCATATTTAACATCATCTTAGATGTTAAATAATAAAATGTATTAACTATCTTTCTAATATTAAATCTTTTCCCAGTATAGACATAACCATAGATGTGGGGCTTACTGTACAGTTGAGAATTGCTCTGAAAAATCATTGACAATAGTGGCTGTACTAAAAGTCTTCAGGAAAGAGATTGTAAAAATCATGTTGAAAAGGAGGAGAAAAAGTGATCCTGACAGTTACTCTCCCATAAATCTAATTTCTGTCTTCTAGAAAAATAATGGAACAAGTATTAAAAAGAGCAGTGAACATGTGGGCTTAGATTCTGCTCAGCTCAGACTCTGGTATCTGGAAGGGAAAGGAAAAAATGGTAAGGACTCTCCCATTAGTATTTTCTCCTCTTCAGGGACCAGGCATGATGGACATTGTGCATTCAGATATCATGTCTCCAGAAGTTCCTACTGGGGCAGTTGCTTATATATTACCCCTAATGCAGGGCTGTACATTCAAGGTGCATTCTCTGGACCATAGAGGGTAATGGAACTATTAGCTAAAGCAGCATACATTTATAAGATTAATCTTGCCAGGCTAATTTGATTGTTTTTTAAAACAGAATTATATATAGTTGGCAAGTGGAAGATAGATGTAATCTAGATTTGGATATTCGTAAAGATCAAAAAATTAATCCAGATACCTTTAGAATTTTTAGGAACATTGTCAATTATAATTGTCTGACAGACATGAAAAACAGGGTAAAATATATGGTAATATATCCCACTGGGGGAAGGTATTTAGCAAGGTGCAGCAGGGATTGGCATTCAGTCTGCTTTTGTTAGACATCTTCATTAACTATCTGAAAGAAGGAGAAACAGTAACCTATTGAAATTGAGGAATTTAGTTGGAGCTGCATATGCCAAGTAGGACAAAGAAGTAAAAGAAAGGGACCTAAAGAAGTTGTGAATGTGGATCCAACATAACAAACTGAGATTCCTCTTGGAAAACGTGAAGTCAATTCAATTAATAAAATAATCTGAAACACATTTATTCAATGGGCAGGAGGGACCGTGGCAGCAGTGTGTTAAAAGAAACCTGGGAAATAATGATAGTGGAAGGTAAATGGCACATAAATGTACAAAGTGATATGGCAGCAAAAAAAGGAATGTACTTCAAGGGCAGATGCATGTAAAATGCCCCACACATTTAAAGGCACTTAACGTTAATGTTTTAATCTATGTAATCATGCACAAACAAAGCTAGGAGGCAATAGGCCATTCTTTAGGACTCTGTGTCAGCATCTTGAATATTGCATACCTTTTTTTGTACCACATTTGACAAATTAGAGGAAGTTCAGAGAAGAATGACAAACATGAGCAGCACTGGTGGAACTGACATATGAGGAAAGTTTGAAGAGCTTAATATAGAGAGTTTATCTAGGCAATGACTTAAGGAGAAAATAAGTCTATGTGTATTTGAAGGGTACAAACATAAAGGAGGGAGAGGAATTACTTAGGGCTTGTCTACACTACTGCATGGAGTTGATCTAAGATATGCAACTTCAGCTACTTGAATAGCGTAGCTGAAGCTGACATACTTAGATTTACTTACTGTGGTGTCTTCACTGCGGTAAGTCGACAGTTGATGCTCTCCCATCCACTCCGCTTGCGCTCCTCATTCTGGTGGAGTACCGGGGTTGATGAGAGAGCGCTCAGCAGTCGATTTATCACGTCTATACTAGATGTGATAAATCGACCCTAGCTGCATTGATCGCTGCCTGATGATCCGGCGGATAGTGTAAACAAGCCCTTAGTTTGTGGTACATGGATGTACAAACTTGAAGTGATAGGATGAAATTAAGAAAGGGCAAATGTAGGATGAATATCATGAAAACCTGACAGTGATAAGAATTGGGCTGTGGAATATTCTCATGAAATACGTCTGATTGACAGAAGAATAGATATATTGACAATGCATGCATCCCTTTGCACTGCCCGATTGGTGACCCCAATTCAGGAACACATCTCTCTTCAAGAAAGCACTAAACACATACTTATATCCCATTTAAGGCAATGGGATTTAATCATATGCTTAAGTGCTTTTCAGGATCAGGGCCTGTTTAACTCTCCCTATTTTGGAAGTACCATCTCTAGGGTTGTTCAGACCTTTTCTCAACTTGTCCAGTATCTCATTTCTCAGAGGCTATTTAATAACTTTGAGATGCTAATACTGTTATTATTAACAGGGGCTGGATCTGAACTGGTGACTTTGAAGTGAATGCTTTCACTCTATTACTAATCTCCTGAGGTAAAGAGTGCCCCAAAATATGTGCTTCTAACAATTATCTCCAGAAATATTCACTGTAAAACTGCTTTGAACGATAATGAATAAGAGTTTTAAAACAAACCAAAAAATATTTACCTTTTCTTTTACTGATGAATTTGGCCCTAGGATTCTTCCAGGTAATCTCGGAAATATGGTCCTTCTATAATAGTATGGTAGCTTAGTGTCAGGAATAGTAAACCATTTTGAGAGGAAAAATATAAATAAGTTCCACCAGAGATTAGAGAGTAGAACTTGTGCTTAAATCAAGATATGAAGCAATGTCAGCTCCCAAAACTAGACTTTCACTCTTGAAGACAGTGGTACTTTACAGCCTAAATCCTTCAGGTTCTCTTATCTGTTAGATTAAAAAACCTTAGACTTCAAGTGGGGGAAAAAAAGAAAAACTGAAAGGAGTGTCATTTCTTGCCAAGATCATTCACGGTATTTTTTTCTAAATAATTTGAACTTTCTTCTGTTTTAACAACTGACCGATTTTGAGAAAGAACTCTTTTTCTGATGCTTTACTTTAAACAAATGAAATCCCAAATATTGGAACTTTCACGGCACTGTATTGTTTACGGCATGGAATTTTTAAGTGTTTGAGATTAATAGGTGGAAGTCAGTCAGAGGAAATATTGATGTTCTTGTGCAGTCTTTGCTCTAAATCTGTAAAAACATTTTCATTTGTTTTTTCCTCCCTCTCTTTCTTGCCGTGCTTGATATTTCCTTCATATTTTCTTTTTTCCATGCACCATATAGCCTTTGCATTGCACTTTGTCAACTATCACAATTTTATTGCAAGTCCATTGATATTTTATGGGTCTTTTTCAAAGCCTCAGCTCCTGGAGACAAGTGAATGCCTGAGAATGTCAGCTTTCATTAGAAAAACAAGGTACATTTATAGGTCATACAGTTGTGGATAAAATCTTGTAATATGAGACTTAATGGCTTGGAATCCAGAAAGAAAGTTAAAAGAATTTCATTTTTTTTAATCCCATAATTTTTAATCTAATCTTATGACTTTTGGGGGCATGACTTTTGATTTGAAGGCTTGTATGCTGGAAATACTGTGTTATGAACACAGATTTACTGGTCAAATTTTAACATGGCCTCTAAATGTGTATACCACATTGGTAAGCACACATTTCAGAATATGCACTTTTTGAGTGCTTAAGGTTTAATGTCCCTCAAAGCTTGGATGTGTGTGAATACACAACATGGATGTGTGCACAAATCAGGTAGATAAGGGTCTGATTTTCTTAACTATTCATGTGCAGATAATTGTGCACCTTTTTTGCACAGATACGTATTGAACTAGTGATTTGCACTTACCCAAAACGGTTGTGTTCTCACCATTGCACTCATTTTTGCATGCAATTATGTGTGCATTCTGTGATCAGAATTTAAAATCACACCATAATATTAATCTACCTATTATGTATGCATGGATGCAAATATGAATTTTCATGGGCACAGAAGTTACATGCCCCAAAATTGTGCACATGATTTTAAATATCTGACATAAAAGTATTTAAAACAAAATTATGGTTTTCTTGGAGTTAAGAGTTTGTCAATAATATAAAAAGAAAAGGAGTACTTGTGGCACCTTAGAGACTAACAAATTTATTTGAGCATAATCTTTCGTGAGCTACAGCTCACTTCATCGGCGTGAGCTGTAGCTCACGAAAGATTATGCTCAAATAAATTTGTTAGTCTCTCAGGTGCCACAAGTCCTCCTTTTCTTTTTGCGGATACAGACTAACATGGCTGCTACTTTGAAACCTGTCAATAATGTAAGCATCTGGTTAGGGTATAAGAGTTTATGTATTGGGAAAATATTTGATTATGGCTATTTCCCAAGCCCCCATTGACACCATTGGCTTGATCGTAAGCCCACTGAATTCAAGAGTCTTTCAAATGATCTGAGTGGGCTTTGAATCTGGCTTTGTACACTTTATGGGCTATTTCAATGTACAGGCACACTCCAGTACATTCCTTCATGCTCCTAGTATGGCATGGTCAGTTTTAACCAGAAAAGGCCAGAAGCCTAAATATAAAGACTAAAATATGTAGTTGTAAGACTCACTGGAATCAAAGGTTTAACTCCTCCAAGCTAGACTCAGCTCTTCATCCTTCCATGGTAGATAGGTTTCTTTCAGCAAAGCGCACAAAGGCAGGTATATTGTGAGAGTTCAGTCATCATTCATGCCCTCGGTACATGGCTATGTATCATTTAGCTCCTTATTTGTTGCACAAGCCTTGTGCCTACTCTTTCTCTGGTGTAAATTTCACCCATTATAGACCAACACAATGTAACAAGCTATGCTGAGTTACAGTACATGTTCAAGAAATGTATTTTGATTTTATAAACATATCATTGAGATGGGATTTTAAAGTGGTTTGGGTTTCATCGCTGAAAATTGGCTTTTGGCTTTTTTCTGTAGCAGGTTACCGGAAGAAAGTTAATGATGTCAGTTTTCACCAGGAGCACCGAAAACCCCAGTGTTCTAGTCTGCACTCCCTCTTCTTACTGAAGCCAATTCTAATGGGTAACGTATATCACTGACCCATATTTATTTTACATCTTTGAGCTACCAGATTTGAGAACATAGTCATCCTAGCAATTATAACATAGTTACAAATAGCTCCAGGTGTGCAATGGGTTACTTTCCCCACCCAATCAAGGAGGTAGACCAACCTGGAAAATAGCATCCAATGGTTCTCACACTTGAGTGTTCATAATGTTCCTTTTCTTGTTTGTTTTGAGAGAGAAAGTGGCAGATATGGGACTTGATTAATAAAGAATTAAAGGAGTGTAATATAATTATGCCAATCAATATGGGTTTATGGAAAATAAATTCTGTCAAACTAACTTCATATCTTTTGTTGATGAGATTACAAGTTTGCTTGATAAATGTCATGGTGCTGATATGGTATACTTAGACTTCTGTGAGGCATTTGACTTGGAACCACACAACATTTTGATTAAAAAACCTAGAATGATACAAAATATGTCCCTGCGGCCCTGGAGGACCGGGAGCAGAGGGCTCCGCTTGCTGCCTTCGCCTGTGGGTACGTTCCCTGTTCCCGGCCAATGGGAGCTGTGAGGGTGGCAATCCCTGGGGCCATAGTTTGCCCACCCTTGGTCTAACCTATGGGAACAGGGTTCCACTGGGAAGTCATTCAACCTCATTTGCTTTAGAACAATTAGTATAATGAACTGTTTGTCTCTTCTTCTTAGTGTTTTGCTTATGTTATATTAGTCATCATAGAGGGGAGCGTTGTTTTCTTTTGCAAATTGCATAATGTGACATCAAGTACATCCTGAACAGCAGTCACACTTTTAAAAAGAGCTAGTTGAAGGACACTACCAAATCTATAAATATATGGGAAGACCATTTTCAAGGTGTCAAAAATACATTTGGGGGTCTGGATTTACTAGTATGGTATCCTGCAATAGAGGATGCTTCAGTAGGCAAATATAGACAAGACAGAAGAGTAAACTAGATGCTTGTAAGTGTTTTATCTGCTGTCACTTGAAGGAGGACAGCCATGAATTGAAATCATGTGTCACACTTGCAGTGGTGTCAGTTTGAGCATTAGAACTGAAGAAGCATTAGAACTCGGTCACATGTCTACCTAATGCACTATAATTCACCAGTGTTTGCTGATTAACTGACTGAGATGCAAGTACGTGCACTGTGGATAAATCTGAGACATTTGACAATCATGAATCATGAAAATTATTTGTAAAAATCTCTACATCACAGCTGACTTGCATGTTCACACTTCAGGGCTGTGTTGCTAGGGAACTGAGGAAGTAGGGGCTCTAGAGCCTGTGCAGAGTCACAGAATTTGATGGAACTGGACTCTAGCAGATCCCCCTAAATCTGTGGGATTTCTGGGAAGAACGAAATCTTCTCAGGGAATGATCGGGTGGAAGCACCAGCAGAGAACTTTGAAGAGTTTTTCTCTTCTCTGGTACTCCACCATGAGGTTTTTGTTCTTTGTTTTTTCATGATTGGGATACTTCATGGCACACTTTAATTTTGAAGAGTGTAGTTTCCTTGGGTTTTAAGAGGGCGTTTTAAAACAGAATCTGATTTGGTAGTATGAGACTAACAATCGTTGTTTAGATAGAACTGTTTTCTTATAAGAAATTGTTTCATGTTACAGTGGGCATGTTTTACTGAGGCTATCGATATTGAAGAGGGGAAGAGATGCTACTACTAATGACTACAGTTTCACAAGTATCACTAATGAGTCTAATATTTTCTAAACTGCTTTGTGAATTAATTCCACAGGGAAGATCTACAAACATATGTTCAAGTGTGCATATGGCATTTGAAAGAGTAGCCAAAGCCAGGAAATAACATATAGGAATAAGGTGTAATGCAGAGAAACTAAGTCTCCTGGTTTGTCACACGCATGGACATGAAGTTCACCGTTGAGTGAATTAGACAAAATGTGCATTGGGGCAAATTTTGGTTATTCTGCAGTGAAAATCTTAACTCAGTGGTTTTCAGCCTGTGGTCTGCAGACCCATGGGGGCCTGCAGACTATGTCTAAGACTATCAAAGGGATCTGTACTTCCATTTGAAATATTTTAGGGGTCCACAAATGAAAAAAGGTTGAAAACCACTGGCTTAACTAATTCATTTTAGCATGAGTAAATTTGAGGCTTAAAAGGGAATATTCTAGAGAATGTGATGAAGGAAAAGGACCTGGTATTGATCCTGTTCTATGAAGCCATCACAACTTATCATATACTGACATCTGTGTCTGTATTCCTTAGCCTTTGTTGATTAGCCTTGTTTTATTGGGTCTTGAGGCCATCGCTAATGAGCAAATGCAGTTAATAAAACCAATAAACTGAAACTTTCTGAGAGCAAGGGAGGGGATGTTAACATAACCAACCCATCTCTTAGTCGTGGCAGCAAAGTGGCTAGACAAAGGTTTTGAATATAACAATGGGAAATCCTTTTTAAACAAAGGGACTGCAATAGAATAATAGACTTTAAGGTCAGAAGGGACCATTATGATCGTCTAGTCTGACCTTCTGTACAACGCAGGCCAAGGAATCTCATCCACCAACTCCTATAACAAACCCTAATTTATGTCTGAGCTACTGAAGTCCTCAAGTCGTGGCTTAAAGACTTCCAGATGCCGAGAATCCTCCAGCAAGTGACCTGTGCCCCACGCTGCAGAGGAAGGCGAAAAACCCCCAGGGCCTCTGCCAATTTGCCCTAGGGGAAAATTCCTTCCCAACCCCAAATACAGTAATCAGCTAAACCCTGAGCATGTGGGCAAGACTCACCAGCCAGACAGCCAGGAAAGAATTCTCTGTAACCCCATCTAACATCCCAGCACAGGCCATTGGGCACATCTACTGTTAATAGTCGAAGATCAATTAATTTCCAAAATTAGGCTATCCCATCATATCATCTCCTCCATAAACTTATCAAGCTTTGTCTTGAATCCAGATATGTCTTTTTCCCCCACTACTTCCCTTGGAATGCTGTTCCAGAACTTCACTCCTCCGATAGTTAGAAACATTAGTCTAAACTTCCTAATGGCCAGTTTATATCCATTTGTTCTTGTGTTCACATTGGTACTGAGCTTAAATAATTCATCTCCTTCTCTGGTATTTATCCCTCTGATTTATAGATAGCAATCTATTTATAGATAGCAATCATATCTCCCCATAACCTTCTTTTAGTTAGGCTAAACAAGCCAAGCTCTTTGAGTCTCCTTTCATAAGACTGGTTTTCCATTCCTCGGATCATCCTAGTAGCCCTTCTCTGTACCTCTTCCAGTTTGAATTCATCTTTCTTAAACATGGGAGACCAGAACTGCACACAATATTCCAGATGAGGTCTCACTAGTGCCTTGTATAACAGTACTAACACCTCCTTATCTCTACTGGAAATACCTCACCTGATGCATCCCAAGACCACATTCGTTTTTTTCATGGCCATATTACATTGGCGCCTCATAGTCATCCTGTGACCAACCAATACTCCGAGTTCCTTCTCCTCCTCAGTTACTTCCAAGTAATGCGTCCCCAGTTTATAACAGAAATTCTTGTTATTAATCCCTAAATGCGTGACCTTACACTTCTCACTATTAAATTTCATGCTATTTCTATTACTCCAGTTTACAACGTCATCCAGATCTTTCTGTATGATATCCCGGTCCTTCTCTGTATTGGCAATACCTCTCAGCTTTGTGTCATCCGCAAACTTTATTAGCACATTCCCACTTTTTGTGCCAAGGTCAGTAATAAAAAGATTAAATAAGATTGGTCCCAAAACCAATCCCTGAGGAACTCCACTAGCAACCTCCTTCCAGCCTGACAGTTCACCTTTCAGTGAGATCCTCTGTAGTCTCCCCTTTGACCAGTTCCTTATCCACCTTTCAGTTTTCATATTGGTTCCCATCTTTTCCAATTTAGCTAATAATTCTCCATGTGGAACCATATTAAATGCCTTCACTGAAATCGAGGTAAATTAGATCCACTGTGTTCCCTTTGTCTAAAAAATCTGTTACCTTCTCAAAAAAGGAGATCAGGTTGATTTGACATGATCTACCTTTTTTAAAGCCATGTTGTATTTTGTCCAGTTACCAATGACTTCAATGTCCTTAACTACTTTCTCCGTCAAAATTTTTTCCAAGACCTTGCATACTACAGATGTCAAATTAACAGGCCTGTAATTACCCGGATCGCTTTTTTAATCTTTCTCAAAAATAGGAACTATGTTCACAATTCTCCAGTCATATGGTACAACCTCTGAGTTTATAGATTGATTAAAAATTCTTGCTAATGGGCTTGCAATTTCATGTGCCAATTCCTTTAATATTCTTGGATGAAGATTTATCCTGGCCCCCCGATTTAGTCCCATTAAGCGGTCCGAGTTTCGCTTCTACCTCGGATGTGGTAATATCTACCTCCATATCCTCATTCCCATTTGTCATGCTACCATTATCCCTAAGCTCCACATTAGCCTCATTAAAGACTGAGGCAAAGTATTTGTTTAGATATTGGGCCATGCCTAGATTATCCTTAACCTCCACTCCATCCTCAGTGTTAAGCGGTCTCTCTTCTTCTTTCTTTGTTTTCTTCTTATTTATATGGCTATAGAACCTTTTGCTATTGATTTTAATTGCCTTTGCAAGGTCCAACTCTACATGGCTTTTGGCCTTTCTCACTTTATCCCGACATGTTCTGACCTCAGTAAGGTAGCTTTCCTTGATAATCCCTCCCATCTTCCACTCCTTGTAGGCTTTCTGCTTTTTCTTAATCACCTCTTTGAGATGCTTGCTCATCCAGCTTGGTTCACAACTCCTGCCTATGAATTTTTTCCTCTTCTTTGTGCAGGCTTCTGATAGTTTTGGCAACTTTGACCTGAAGTAATCCCAGGCCTCTTCCGTCTTTAGATCCACACGTTTTTCAGTCCAATCCATTTCCCTAACTAATTTCCTTAATTTTTTAAAGTTAGCCTTTTTGAAATCAAAAACCCTAGTCACAGATCTATTTTTGTTTATCTTTCCATTTAGTTTTAACTGTAATAGCTCATGATCGCTTTAACCAAGGTTGTTCCCTACAACCATTTCTTCTATGAGGTCCTCACTACTCACCAAAACCGAATCTAAAATGGCATCCCCTCTTGTCGGTTCAGCAACTACTTGGTGAAGGAATCCGTCAGCTATTGTATCCAGGAAAATCTGAGCCCTATTATTATTACTAGCACTTGTCCTCCAGTCTATATCTGGGAAGTTAAAGTCTTCCATGATCACACAATTCCCATTCGTATTTACTTCTTTAAAAACATTAAAGAGGTCTCTATCCATATCAAAATCGAATCCCGGTGATCTATAGGACACCCCAAGCACTATCCCAGGGGAGGCTCTAGTAGCTTTCTTCCCCAATGTGATTTTTGCCCAGACAGAGCCCGTCTTAACCATTCCAGCACTTCTTATTTCTTCACAGTCTACCTCATCATTGATATACAATGCTACTCCACCACCTTTGCCTTTATTTCTATCTTTCCTAAACAGCACATACCCTTCAATACCTGTACTCCAGTCATGACTACTATTCCACCATGTTTCTGTTATCCCTATACTATCTGGTTTCACTTCCTGCACCAGTAGCTCTAGTTCCTCCATTTTGTTACCTGGGCTCCTGGCATTAGTGTACAAAGTTCTTAATTTTTCCTCTTTGGCTTCTCTCACATTCTTTACCCGATTGGGCACAGACATTCTACATCCAATATTACCTAATAGATTGGTATGTACACTACCCTTCCATCTTATGTCCATTCTCCTACCCACTGCTGTATCCTTTCTTACTTCGTTTTCTTCCCTCTCAAAGAGAAAATCCGGCATGGAGATTACCTGGACATCTCCCAACCATCTCCCCCGAATTCCTAGTTTAAAGCTCTCTTGATCAGTTGTGCCATCCTCCATCCTGGAAGTCTATTTCTCTCCTTACTCAGGTGAAGTCCATCCCGAAGTCCTCTGTCCATGAGTGCTTCCCAGTGGCCATACATCCCAAAGCCCTCCTTATAGCACCACTGCCTGAGCCATCTGTTGAGCATCATAATCTTGTCACACCTTTGTTGCCCTTCTCTAGGAACAGGCAAAATCCCACTGAAGATCACCTGAGCCTCGATTTCCTTCAGCGTCTTCCCCAGCCTGGCATTGTCTCCCTTGATATGTTCCAGTGAGAATCTAGCCGTATCATTTGTTCGCACATGAAGGATAATCAATGGATTCTTTCCCACTCCCGTTAGGATCCTTTTCAGCCTCAGGTCCACATCCCGTATCTTAGCATCCGGCAGACAGCACACCCTTCTATTCTCTGTATCAGCTCTTGTTACAGGCCTGTCTATTCTTCTCAATAATGAGTCCCCAGTCACGTAGACCTGCCTTTTCCTGGTGATGGTGAGATTCTCCAGTCTATCACCTGTTCCATCTGGCAGCAAGTCCTCTCGATTCCTATTGTCCCTTGCAATCCTCTGCAACCCATCCCGTATCCTCCTGGGACTCATATTTGGTGTTGTTATCTCCATTGACTCTTGCCCTCTTCCAGTAGGACTATCTGCTTTTCTCTTCTTCGTTGCCCTCTCACCTTCAGTGACCACCTGTTGTGCCCCTTCTTCATTTTTCAACTCTGCAAATCTGTTCCTGAGCTCTGTTTCTCCTTCACTGCCCTGTCTTTTCCTCAGCCTGGTTCTCTTCGTCACATGCTTCCACTGTCCACTTTCCTCACCCAGCAATATCCCCTCAGAGTTCTTCAGTCCTGCTTCCATCTGCAAGTCTGAGCTTTTCCCTTCAGCCTCCTCATGTCTTTGCTCCATCATCCGCTCGAACCCCCTTCTAAACTCAACCAGAGTCTCCACCTGCATCTCCAATCCTCGGATCTTCTCTTCCATCAGCTCTATCAGGTGGCACTTCATGCAGAAGAAACTCTTTTCAGGTACCCCCTCCAGGATCATGTACATGCCGCAGCTTCTACATCCTGTCATCTTCATTGTGTCTGCCACTACTTGGGTCACTACCACTGCTGCCTCGGTGTCTGTCATAGTCTTCTCACCTAAGTCCTGTTAGTCTGGGAAACACAATCCAAAGCAAAACACCACCACCCACAGCAAAACAAACCCCCAACAAGCACCACAACACTGCCAGACCACCACACACTTCCTTCACTAGCCTGTCTGTTCCTTTGCCTGGCCCTTAGTCTTCCCCCCAAACTCCCCTTACAAACTCCCACTCAAACTCCCCTGTTTACAGCTCTGTTTGCTGGATCCTGTGCCGCTGCAGCTGTCTGATGACTCACCATATTTTTAAATTTAAATAATAATTTGCTGTACTCCCATTGGCACTGCAAAATGTTGGGTTGCACTCTGCTAGGCCTTTCCCTTCCCAGATGCTAGTGCCCCTTTGTGGCTTCCTCCTTAAGGATAAGGAACTGGTGCTAGGCAGAGTAATAACCTTCACCTGAGTCACAATCACAACAGAATCTGGAGACCTGCGCTTCTCTGGTCAGGAGTCCCTTCTGCACATGTGCAGATCCACAAATGTCACCCAGCAGACACCTTGAATGACAGCCCCTAGGCTGTACTCGCTCAACTGGCCCGATGCTGTTAGCCGGCCTACAGAAGACACAGGTTGATTTAATGCAGAGGTCCCCAACGTGGTGCCCACGGGCGCAATGGTGCCCGCCGGGGCAGTCATGTGCACCCGCAGGACACGCACCACAGAAATGCCGCCACTGAGCGCGGCCGCCAGAGAACCACCCACCGAAATTCCGCCGAGATGCATTGCCGTTTCTCGGTGGCAGTTCGGTGGCATCGCTTCTTGCCACTGCCACGTCTCGGTGACATTTCAGCGGCGAGGCGTGTGGCGCATGCCACAGTCTTCTGGGAATAGGAATATGCTTTTCCCACAGAAAGGTTGGGGACCACTGATTTAATGTGTTTAATCAAGCTCCCAATAATAGATGGTGCAAACCGTCCTGCTCCCTGCACCACCCTCACCAGTCATAAATAACTTTATTAATGGTCCATAGTCAAGCAAGTGCTTGCCCAGGGAAGAGTCTTGCACCAGGCCTAGAAGGTTAGTAAAACCAAACTCTGGCAGGCTACTTGAGGGAGCAAATTACACATATTGAGGACCTCAATAAAGAATGCTGTGGTCAAGTTTTTCAAAAATAAGCTAATGATTTTGGGTGCCCAACTGGAAACACTTTAAAGGCTGACTTTCAAAGTTCAACACTTCCTGAAAAGCCAAGCCATGGTTTCAATGGGCATGATGCCTTCTTGCTTCTCATATGGTCCCACTCCATGAGGGCTTCAGAACATTTGGCGAATGGCAGTTTACTCTTCTGTTATTGTTAGTGATCCTGTTCTGCAAGTGAATAGAAGTTTGAAAACACACACTAAATTTGCATTAAAATATATTTTTTCCACAGTTACAGTACACACAAAAATATTTTCATCCAAAAGGTACACATTGAGCACGTGCTTCAGTCAGTTCAGTATGTCAGAGTAAAGCAGCCCTCTAAATGAATTCTACTCAAATTCTGTTATTATTTAGAAGATGTTTGTGGTGGAAACCTGCAGCTCACTTCTTGTTAACTAATTTTCTCACATATTAGAACCGAGAATGTGCTTTATTAAATCTCTCTCACAGAGTGCTGTAGAAATGTTGTTTCTCCTAGTATTTGTTTCTCTAAGAACTTCTCGGACTTGCAATTAATTTAGAAAGATTATCCTGGGAGTTTGGAGGGTTCCAAAATTAAAAGATATATTGCACTGCTCATCTGAATGTTGTTATTAGGATACACATGCTAATCTGACTTACATTTGTAAGCAAAAAAACGTATTAAAATGTTGTGGAGGTGGAAAGACTTATTGTTTTAGTAGCTTTTATAAATTGGCCTTAGGCTAGTCAGGGCTACTTTTCATTTTACCTCCTGCTTGCAATCCTCTTTTAATGAAAAACACCTATTTATTTATTTAAAGTAAATTTCAGTAATTGCTCATGGACCTAGTTCATAAATCAAATAACTCTAAACTGTTTTTATATGCATTTACATTTTCTCTATTATGAATACTTAAAGGCCCCCAGTGACAGCACATTATCAAACATTTTTTGGAAAATAGTCTCATGAGAAGAAATAGGATTTTTCGTTGAACACTCAGTTCTTAGCAATAGGGGTAGCTTCAAGTCCTAGAGAGTATGTTTCCAGAATCATAGATTTTTTTGCCTGTATTTTGTCCAATTTTCTTTCTTTCTTTCTTTCTTTCTTTCTTTCTTTCTTTCTTTCTTTCTTTCTTTCTTTCTTTCTTTCTTTCTTTCTTTCTTTCTTTCTTTCTCTCTGTCAGTCTAGTGCTGGTTAAAGGTACCACCCTCAACAGTCTTGCAGTAGAACTTGACGATCAGCAGGAAAAGTATAGCATGGGCAGTGGCAGTGCACGCATCTCCCGCATTTCCCTGCCAATGTACCTTATCTCCAGGGGCAAGAGTCTCTGTGTTCAGTCAGTACCTGGCCACTTTGGATATTTTGTCATCTTGAAGTATCCCACCCATTCTACCCCAATTTAGATGCATTTTGAGGATGGACTTGGACTTTCCCAGATCATTTTGACTCTTCCATCTGGTGGCATTAAACTATAACCTGTAGATTAGAATCACAGGAAAGATTTCCAGGGTTTTCCACTCTTTGAGACCTGCTGCTGGAGTTAATGATTTTTACTTATCCTACAGCAGGATTTATTAACTGATTTTACCATTACACTTGATATGTTCAAATTGACATTAAACTGTATTCCATACTGGAAATTAAGATAGACAACCCTGCATAAAAAGAAATAAATAGGAAATGTGGGACTCTTGAATCCAATACAAGTTGGCAGTCACCTAGTTATTACCATCTCATGGTTGTCTAGCCACTCTGAAATAGTTTCTAGTGGACACAGTCATTTAGTTCTTTAAGAGTATCTAAACCTTAAAAATCCAAAGTTGACACTAAATGATTAAAGTCTTCTCCCTAACCGAAAAACAGAAAGAGGTAAGGACAAGGATAAAAACAGAAGCAGTGATCTGCCCTTGCTAGCAACTTCTGTATCTAAATCATCCAGTAAAGTGAAGATGATTAACTTATCTCTGAGAGTTTCAGCTATTGTCGCCTTGAAATCAGTTGCTAGCCAGAGTGAGCCCATATACTCTAGGCATTGGGGAAGCAAAGGGTCAGAGCAAAAGGGTGACAACAGGGGTGAGAAGATAGATGCAAGGGAACTTTTTGATATTGCTCTTTTTTTTCAAGTACTGAGAATGCAGGAAGGCTTTTGATACATTATCCATTACAGAAAGGCACTAGAGAGATGGAAGTGGAAAAAAATTAAAACATATTTGCTGCCCTGGGCATGTTTTAGTTTGCTATCCAATTCAGGTTGTTTCATTCAGCTGTTTGTGACTAAAGATGAAATAAAAACAAAAGTCCTCCATGAGAAAAACAAAACTAAAAAACAACCCTTGAGTTTTGTGGGGTCTCTGTGGCTTAAAATTATAGAGAGAGGTGATAGGCATCCAATTTTTCTATTCCTCTGTCATGTGCCATTTTTGCGATTAGCACTCTTGACAGAGTGGGTGTGGACATCGTTGCTGTAGTGGTCCCAGATTGGTACTGTATGGAGGTTAGCACATCTGCCTTATCTAGGTCAGGGTGCTAGTTTCACTGGGAGCTAGACAGGTAGAGAGAACTACAAGGTTCTTTGTCCAGTAACCTCAAAAACAAGTCCTCTTTATATTCTTTAGTCAGGTCCTGTCTCTTCCCTGCCATTGAGGACACTACAGGTGGGATGATAGGAAGAGTTGAGCTATACAGCCCATTTTCCTCCACGTGAATCTGAGAACATTATTGGTTTCTGGAATGCTTAAGCAATCACATGGTGTATAACAAATGGTGACCAAAGCATGGCAAGGCAGCCAACAGGATATTTTCCAGGTGAAACAAAGAAATGTGTTAACCTGTAGCTTGCAGCAAACACTGAAAAAGTTTATTTTTTAAAATAAATGGCTCGTATATAGCAGAGCTTTTTCCACTAAAAAGAAGGAATTTTACTTATTCTGTTTAATCTGTTGACTTTAAAACAAAAACTCCTGTGTTTCATTTACTTGGATGTGGTAAGGCAAAGGAAGTGAGACCCCTGGAATCTCCATAGTGCAAGTGCAATGGGTCACCTACATGTCAGGACCTGTCTGCAGCCACTAAGACTCACTATATAATTATCGAAGTTGGAATCATTCCAATCAGCAAATAGACATGCAGGAACAAATTAATTTTTAAATAGTGATAATGAATTCCAAAACACTCACCTTTTCTCTTTATGCTAATGTGTGCATGCCTGCAGGCTGCACAATACAAACACAGCTATGTGTCTGCACATCTCATTCAGACTTTGAATTATGATGTCCAAATTTCTCATTTAGCAGTCGCTACTTAACCATTGCTGTTTATTTGTCTGTTTGTGGCAGACTAATTTAACTGACACGTGAGGTTTCCATGAGCTTCATTCTATTCAGCTCTCTCTGCTAGAGTCATGCTAAGTTTCCAACTCCTGTGTTCAGCCATTTCCACACAATACTTGCTACAGACAAAACAAACACAAAGAAAACTCAGGAAACTTGACATTTAAGGGATCCACGTCTCACTTCACTTGCCTCAATCTGCCTAAATTATCATATAATGAAAATGCATTTTTCTGTAGACTGTAGCATGACATGAATGCTGATAGGCATGTATAGCTGTGCGGAATACATTTTCACCATGATATTAAGCACAATCTGAAAATTGTATTTACTGTTTGATTTTGCAAATTGACTATAAAAGCTGATAAATATTAGTATGCACTAGGCCTCTAAGAAGACATCTGTCAAATTTTTTTTTTAAAATCACTCTTTTTAAAGGAAGTTTATTTTAAAATAAAAATGCAGATATTCTTTTTTGTAAAGTATTTAGAGATCCTCAATGGAAAGTCATAATAGTGCTGCCCTTTCTAGTTCATTCTTTTAATATTATGCAAGGCATATTATTATATTTGCATATGTATTGTTTAATTATTCTTCATGCATCATGTAACCCAGATTGTATCTCAGTATTTGAAATCTCCCACTACTACAAGTGATATTTCTTCTCTCTGCTCCCCCCTTTGGATATTTTTTTTTCTCAGCTCAAGTAGCAGACTCTGATCAGGTTACTTAAAATGACAAGGTGGGTGAGGTAATATCTGTTATTGGACCAACTTCTGTTGGTGAAAGAGACAAGCTTTTTGAGCTTACACAGAAATCTGCTTCAGGTCTGGGAAAGTTACTCAGACTGTCACAGCTAAATACAAGATAGTTGTAATAGCCATAAATCCTGGGACCAATGCAGCTGCAACCACACTGTAAATAACATAGGTTACCTAAAACAAGTGTATACTACCAGTTCTGTTGCTGTTTAATTCTGAATCATAATAATTCCATCCTAACAGCATGTCCCCCTGCCTGTTAACTAGATAATCACATGGTTTAGTGGCCTACCTGTCTTCTATCCTTTTTCTCTGATCACTTCTCAGCAACAACAAGATTTCCTAGCAAAGTGGTTTGGAAGAGTAAAATCTACATTTTCTAGTCATGGATCAGTCTCACTGATGGATGGATCATGTGCACTGGCCTGACCCTTCTTCACCTCTCACTGTGGATATTATTTGCTGTGCCCTAAGAGTCCCAGTTTGTTTAAACTCTTACTGTGCATAGTGTTTGCTGTGAAACAGTCAGACTCCAATAAATATCACAGAAATGGAGCATGGGAATAAAAGAAAAATAAACTCTGCTGATTCTTCTCTTGAATTTTCCATAGGAATCTATAAATAAATAATAGCTAGCAAGGAAAAGAGAGAGAACACCAAAATTCCATGTTTATGCTTTTCCATTTTTATTATTAAAGTTACAATGTTTCTTAAGAAGTTTTATTAATAAAAGAAGTAGCTAAAAAGTGACACAGTTATAACAGAGGAAAATAGAAAAATAAATCACTATCTAATAAGTTCTCCAGGTATAAAACTTGTTTTCATAAATTAAGGCCAGAGGAGACCATTGTGATCTTTTCAACCAGGTCTACACTACAAGCTTTTACTGGAATATCTATGTCAGGCAGGGAGTAAAGAAGGGTGATCTCTAACGAATATAGTTGTGCCAGCAATAGCCCCTTGAGCAGATGCAGTTATACCAGCAAAACGAATTTTTGCCAGTACAGCTTGTTTCAGTCAGGAAGGCTAGAATAAGGTGAACTAGCAAAATTATGACAGGTTTCAGAGTAACAGCCTGGATTTGTGCTGGAAATGGCCTAACCTGATGATTACTTTAGATAAGCTATTACCAGCAGGACAGTGGGGTGGGAAGAGGTATTGTTTCATATTCTCTGTGTATATATAAAGTCTGCTGCAGTTTCCACGGTATGCATCTGATGAAGTGAGCTGTAGCTCACGAAAGCTCATGCTCAAATAAATTGGTTAGTCTCTAAGGTGCCACAAGTACTCCTTTTCTTTTAGCAAAATTATGCCTTTCTGGGGTAATCTTCACCCACAGTTGGAGCCCTTTCGTGGTATAGCTATACCAGCAAAGTTCATCTAGTGTAGACCTAGCCCCCCCTCACCTCCTGCTTAACAGAGGCCATAGATTTCCTCCAGTGATTCCTGAGTCTAACCCAACAACTAGTGGAATAAATAGAGACAAAAGGAACGATAGTATTAGCTTCATCTTCTCACATCCCAAAGAAATGTCTGTCTGGTCAACATACCTGTCCAGTGATTGCTGGGCCTGCTGTTTTCCCCACTTCATTCCTTGATCTTTTTCTGTCTCTTTTCAGCATTGTCCAAACAAAATCAGACAGCATGCACCACAAAACCCAGGTATGCCATTACACATTTAAAACACCACCAGCAGGCCAGACTAGTCTGTAACCTTGTGATGCCTTGACTAACCCACATCATTCTGGTGAAATAAAAACCTAATAAGTAGCTGGAAAGATGCTACCAATTGCCACTGATGAACTAACAAGTAGTATTCTTTGGGGAAAAAAAATTGACTAGACACTTTTCTGTTGGAAAATGCAGCTCTGTTGAAATTGAAACATTTTACAGGAACATGTTGATTTTGGCAAAATTTTGTTGGGAAATTGTCTAAACTAATTGTTTCAACATTTCATTTCAGTAACGTCAAAACGTTTGGATATTGACTACAGTTTCTGTTCATTTTATTTCAACACTTACCTTGTATCTGAAATATATATTTATATATATACATATATAGATATAGATATTCTTTAGTATGGTACATGCTTTTATGGTCTCAAAACAATTTGATGTTCCAAATTGAATATTTTTTTAATTTCCATTCTGTTACAAATTTGGCTAAAGTTCCTTTTCCGAACAAAAGCACATTTTGAAATGTTGGAATTTCCCTTGGGACCAGCTCTGATAAGATGTGCTCCCCAATGCCCATTGTCATTACAGGAGTATGCGGGACTTTTCCTATGCTGATGCAAAGGCTGTTAGTTACTTTCAGTAGTAGTATTTTTCCTGGGGACTGCACTTTGATATGGTGGGAAGGCATGCATGCTTGAACAGTCCTGTGCGCTATGCTTTTAATTCCTAGTAGTCACCCGAGCCAGACAGGTCAAAGGATAAGGACAGATGAAAAGCAGTCCACTGGCCCTCCAGGTTGCACAACAGGCCCAACAACCTATCCTCTTAAAGTTAAATGATGGAAACACAAGAAGATAGATAGATATGCCAAAATAATAAATTCTGTCTTGGCAGAAAGGATGAATCCATCGAGAAGTCAAGATGTTGAGAAGTTCTTTACTAAAGATAAAACGATCTATGAAGGTAGTGTTTGGAACTTATGACAGTCGCTGCAACAACAAAAGCCATGCAGGGGATGAAAAAAATGGAGGAATATTATCCTTTGAGTAAGCAAATACTGATGACAATTTATCATAATCTTTACAGATATTAAGAGGATTTGACAGCCTCCACCTTGATTGACTTTGGAACACATTGAAATGTGATGGCATGCCAACAAAAATAATTAACATAGTTGAGCCACAGGCATAGTTAAACCAGTCACTAAACTCTGCATTTATTTTAACATAGACACTGGGAAGCAAACAAGGATGTGTTCTCTTGTCTCTTCTGTTTGGCATTTCCATTAACTTCATTATGAGAAATATTGTAGAAGGATACAACACAGGCAACATGTGGTTTAACAACAGTACACTAGCATATTTAGAAGTCGTTGATGATGTTGCTCTTCTAAGTGATAGCTCAACTAACATGCAAGCAAAGATCAAAAAACGGTCCAATATTACAAAAAGATGAGACCCCTATCATCTTCCAACTCAAGCATTATGTTAGAAGGCAAAGGGATACAAGAGATAAGTCCGTTCACATACAGTCTGACAGTAAAGTGCAAGCCAATGGGGATGTCCAAAGGGAAATAAAGTCATGCATTGGCAAGGCAGCAACTGTATTCACTAGCTTGAACAAGATTGTAAAAGACCAAACTACAAATATTCAATTTAGATGTTATTTCCATCTGAACATATGGATATGAAAGTTGGAAATCCACCAAAGGTATAAACAGAGACACAAATGCCTTCACAAATGAATACCTAAGGAAAACATTGGGTATCAAATCGAATGAATTTATAACAAATGCCTAGGTTCAACTCCTTATTCCCAAAGTTATCCAGAAAAGAAGATGAAAATATCCGGGACATGTATTAAGAATAAAGCCAGAGCATCTGCCATGGCAGGCATGCCTTTGGACAGCTGAAGGAACATGTAAAAGGGGCCAATTGAAAGAATCCCTCCATCAAACAGAGAGGGAAAACCTAATGGGACTTAACAACCTAGAGGACATATAAAGAGCAGCCCAGAATGGATAGGGTTGGGAGAGCCTTGTTTGTGCCTAAAGCAATGTTTGGTGGCATGGGAAGGATTCAGATTCAGAAATATTTTACATTTCTGTAGAACATCTTTACTCTGAAGTATTTCACAGTGTGCCTATGTTGCCACTACTTTTTGAAATTCACCCACCTTTCTGACTGAGGGAGATGGAATATAGCACAAAAAATGGAGGCTATAGCAACAGATAGGATTTTTTTTAAGCTCTCCTCTGAAAAGCTTTTCCCCACAGTAAACTACATGACACTATACACACTACATGTTGATGCTGTCGACTTTTGAACACATGGCTTATGCAACTAAACCATCTCCCATCTTGCAGCCATATATACTAATAGATGGGAATTACTTTGCTGAGTTCTAGATTTGAAAAATAATCACTTTCAGTTTCCATTACTGATTACAGCAATAATAGGTCAATGACTGCTTTTGCATCCTGTCCAGTTGCACAGAGAGTCTCTCTGGAGTGCAGGAATACTAGATCATCATTGTTCAGGATGTCAATGACAGAGACTATTCAGGAAAGGAATTTAAAGCATTTGGAGGTTGATTTCATATTCAAAAGGGACCAGGATTTATTTTTAAAGGCAATCTCATAATTTGTGACATATCAGAAATTCTGATTACAGGGAACTTTTAACTGTTGCCAGTAGTTATTTTAACAGGCCTGGCAATGACACACATGAAGCATACTTTGAGTTATAATTTACACATTAATCTCTGGTGGCCAGACCAACTTTGCCCCTTGTGCAAATGCATGAATAAGAAAGAATGTGTGCAGCTTTTCCTTCGGTGCATGTACCCCTTGAAAAAGTAGGTACAGCTGAAGTTTGTTTTGAGGGAAGTGCAGACTATATGCACTCTTGGTTGGGGGTGTGCATTGTGCCAAAGGGTCTGGAAGAGGCCTTCTCCGCACCTGCACACAGGTGTGGCTGACTACACCATGGGAGGAAAACGATGCACTATACAAAAAGATGTTCCAGTTTGTGCACTCCCCCAGCACAGTGGCTGATGGATTGTGTTTACAGTTATTGAGTTTTGGTTTCACAATGGATTATTTTTTTAGGTCAGTTTCTTCCAACATGTTTGTTTATTAGAACACATCTTAATTGCATTAAGCACCCGGGTTTCTTGTTATGCTACCTGGGAAACTTCACATTCAGGCATGTTTGCTGCAAGGGATGGAAGGTACCTCTGACAGTTATCTTCACAGCTGAACATATCCAAACAAGAAGATATGTTAGCAGGCAAAATACAATTAGTTTACAGCAAACTGTATAAATATTCTGACTGCTAAAGTAGTAATGCTTTCTAAAACCTTGAATGTCTTATTGTCCGATTTTATTAGCCTTAGTGTATCCCTGTTAAGAATAGCATTGAATGTCTGGAGGGCTTCCATTGCATATTAGAGGAAGGATGCTCGGGAAAGCAAAACATCCTTTCTAAATTTTCTTCTACTGGAGTTATGTCATGGATCTCCATTCACTTTGCATAGGACTGAGAAGGCATTTAACTCCTGGATAATATTATTTTTGCTGTCATTTACAGTTTGAATAACTATTGAATAAACCATAGACTGATATGATCACCTTCTTTGTGGTTCAAAAGTCACAGAAAACCCAGAGTAAACCTGTTGTCGGTCCCGTCTGAACAAAAGTACTGACCATGGTCAATGTGTATAACTGTAATGTGGAAACAGTTCTCCAGAGATTGAATTGAATCAAAAAGGTCTGAATTTCAACCACAGTGAAAAAGCTGAAAGGACAGTTATTTATCTTGTTAGCTGTCCTGCTGCTGCACTGCAGGATAAAGACACCTCATTCTCTTAAACCTAATACAATCCAGTGTTCCTAAATTTTTATTTTATCCTCATGATATAGTTTCAGAAATGAGTCAATTCTGCCATTCCTGAGATTTCCAGCTTGTAGGGCTTTTGTATATGGAACTGCAAAAGCAGGTTGCAGCTAAATTAATATCTAATCAACAGAACAGGTGAAGGCTTCCTACTGATCCAGACTAGGTTGTGTCAGTATTTTCAGAGCTAATCTCATTTCTCAGCTATCTCTGCCAAACACTGAAGTTTAATTTAGGTAAAAACTCTAAGACCATAATTTCAACCAGATATTGATTTTATTTACACAATATATATAAATATGAAGTGTGTATGTTTGGGGGGGGGTGTTATTTAAATGAGATATTGCCACGATTTGAGGTTGGAGTATAGGCCACTAGTGAGGGTGGATTAATCCAGAAGAACTTGGGTTTTAAATACTGTGTTAACTCTCTTCCCATTGTTCTGATCTGGAAAAGATTATCTTTCCTAGTACTCCACTCAGATTGGTCTTTTTTTAAGGTAAGGTAAGGTTAGATAAGTTGTCGTCACTTCCAGTGTCTGACCAAGACAGGAAGAGTGAAGCACCAGAAGTGCCTCAAGAACATATTTTCATAAGGTTTCCAGCCCAAGTATGCATGGGCTTCATGTGCTGTGATATAATAATTTTATTGAAGTTTTATTGAAATAAATTAAGAGGTCATTCTAAGTGAGTTACTTTTAAGCCTATATAACATTTCACACCAATTCTTTTATTTATTCCACACATTTTACTTATATATTTTTAAAAATCTTAATGTTTTCTACTTTAAATTAGTAAAATTTCTTATCTCTTTCCACCTGTTCAGAGTTTTCTCACTACTACAAATCCCACAGAAGGACAGAGGGAAGTAGCAAACAATAAAGTGAGGAAACCACTAAAATTATATAAAGTAGCTTTCCATAATCCATAATATTGGATTTATAGCTTTAAACTTTAAAGCATGGTGCTGTACACTCTGTTGGGGCTAGATAAACAAGTTCTTTTGCTGGGATGGGAGGTGAAAAGGGATTGTTTCTTGTTATGATGAGGCCGGGGCTTGGCGGGAGCTGCAGTCTGACTGTGCACCCCTGTCCTGGAGCTGAGTTAGGGCTGGAGCAAGTGCTGTGTGTCCCCCATGGCTGTGACCCATCGCTGTGGCCACTGGAGGGGGGCTCAGCATGTCAGTCCCCCTTCCATGGGAGTCCATTCCTCCCCCCACCTAGCCCTGCCTCCAGTTATTTTTAGTAAAGTAACAGACAACTCACAGCTTCATGAATTTTTGTTTATCTCCCATGACCTGTTCGTGACTTTTACTAAAAATAACCATGAAAAAAATCTTAGCCTTATTCATATAGCATGGTGAACAATCAAGCTATTATATTGGAGGATATGTTCTGTGATTGTATATTGTCTAGTACAACAGTGTCCTGGTCCAGGACTAGGGCTCCTAGGTGCTACTGTATGACAAATAATAATATGACTCTAATTTTTTACTTGAGTAAACACTGCAACATTGAGCCCTAAAGTTGTAAAGTCTGAAAGATGTGCTCACAACTGAAATCAAAGAAAGTGAAACCACAGTTAAGCCTTGTTTGGATGGGTAATGGAGGGTATTATGTGGGTAGATAATGTCTGTAGAGGATTATAGGACGGTCTTGGTAAAGATACAGAATAGAGCAGCAGTGTTCAGATTCTCCCTTTGTGTTTTACAGTAAATATTATGTTTTAACACCAGAAAGTAACATAAAAGGTATTATGAGAATTTACTGTACATATTTTTGTAAAGAAAGCTCTGAAGAATTATTTTTGTTGAACCAAACAGAAGAAACCCTGAGAATGCTGCACTGAAACATCAGTGTTTAATATACAGTAGCAGGTCTGTTTTATAACATCTCTCTCTCTCTCTCTTTTTTAATGTTTGCTAATCTTCATAAATTCTACCTCCCTCCCTGTCCCTCCCCCCGAGATTTTAATTTTACAAATAAAAGAGCTTAATTATTTCTACAATAGAAAGATTAGAGTTCCCACAAATTGATTCTTTCTGTTTAAAAATCATTGTAGGTATAATAAAATGCAAGTAGTTGGTGATCCATGCAGCTGCTTCACAAATTACTAGAGTGAAAAATGAGAGAAGAAATTCTTAAAAAGGATGGCACTACACAAAAAAATTGTCATTAGTGGATGACAGAATTCAGGTCTAGACTAAGGAAAATAAATTAGTGGGGGAAACCATGGTATAGCAGTTGGTACCCAAGCAACCTTTTCTGTTTTTATGGGTTTCATGATATGACTGCAAGAGCGGGTAGGGACATTATCTAGCCGCTGCCAAAAGAATTTCTCTCTGCTGTAGTTAAAGTGTCTAGGGCACTCTGCACTCTTTACAGTATGTATCATATTTATTAATTATTGGAGAAGAAACTTGGGTTTTTCTATTCTTACATACACTGGTATAATTATTTATTTTAATAGAGTCACTCATTGGTGTAAACCAGGAATGTAAGATTAGATTCTGCCCCATAGAACAGAATGTTATCCATATAATGAAGACACCACAGTGCACGCTGGTTCTCTTAACAGCCTCACATATATTTTAAACAGGAAGGCTGACAGAGTAGAACCACTGAGTGTGACTTTAAGGAAAACAAGAAATTTTCCAGTGCTGCCCTCTGAGCCCATTAAATAGCAGTGAAGACACAGCCTGGCACGGGCTGGGAATTCAAGCTTGAAGCCAGAGTTTTGGGTGTTGTTGTGCAGCCTGTGCTGAAGCCTGCACTGTTGCAACCTCTTCTATTTTTAGCCACACTACATTAAAATTAGTGCAGGCATGTCTACATGGGAAGAAAGCACACCTGCGACTGTAGTGTAGAAATACCTTCAGTCAGCTAATAGAGCTCAAGAGTAACTCCATCTATTCCTGCCTGGGATTGCAGATTTTACCACTTCATCTGTTGCAGATCCTGAGCTAATTAGACATTGCCTTCAGTTTGGACTTTAAAGTCATACTTAACTGTCTAGTCCATCCACATCCCCTTCCAGTTAATGCAGGGATTGCTCCTGGGGGTATGTTTTCTGTTTTATTTAGCTTGTTTACATGTCTCATATTAACCAATTTGCTTTCCACCAATTCTCTCAGGATGCTATTCCACATCCTATAATCTCCAGGTGAGATTGTGCTGCTCCTTTTAGAAGTAAAGAGAATTTACAATCCAGAATGGGGCTGGGACTAAAGCACCTTTAAACCACTTTTGTGTCCTCTCAGTCCTGGGCTACTCTGCGGGTTGGAGGGGCCCCCAATATAAGTTCAGACAGTCCTTGGCGTCTGTCTAAATTACAGCAGAATCTTTCAAATCTTGGGTACTGCATTCTCACCCCTGACACACCCTCTCTTTGCCCCAGCCCTACCCCCCATATTAGGGCTTGTGGGGGAGAGGTCCTCAGAAGGCAGGCTTACAGCTGTCATCTACAGTGCTTACAGCAGGGCAATCCTCTGACAACTGGAACAGAGGCTTTTTAGGGCCCCTTTACTTTGCTCTGGACTCTTCACATGCCAGAGAGGGGCCAGACCAGGGGTGAGGAACTCACCCTTACTGTTAAGTTTTTCTTAATATTAAATACCTCTGAAAGTAGAGTCCTAAGTGTCTCTAATTGGGCACCCAAGCCTAGAATGAATTTTTGACAATGTGAATCTTATTTCTTTTAATTATTCCCCATATGCTGACCCTTCTGGCCTGTATCATTTTCATTGCTCTTCTCTAATTGTTGCCCAGTTTTGATAACATATTTGTGATGCTGAAGGTATTTGTAACAGAAGTCACATCACCACATTATCACAACAGACTATCCTCTTCCAGCTCCTTGATGCAGTGCTTTATGTAGTCAAGCATCAATCACAAAATCAAATTTACCTTATTGGCTGCCATATTGAAAGTGCAAACTACTATCTAACTTGCTGTACATTCCACAGCTCTTTCAGTATTATCATGGGCTTTTTACTTCCACTCAGTGTATATTCTAGATTATTTCCTCCTTTGCTATTGCCTTGCATTTTTCCAGGTTAACGTCTCATTTCAGTTATTTCCTGCCCATACTTCTAACTTCTCTTGGCCCATTGTATTATTCTCCATCTTTACTGGCATCTTGGTTTAGTATCATGTGTTAGTTTAATTAATATGCCATTTCACTCCCTCTTCCAGGTTGTTAATGAAGATGTTAAATAAAACTGGACCAAACACTGATCCCTGAGTTGCCACACTAGACACCTCCAACCAACTTGATATGTTGCCGTTTCTCATTACCCTTTGTTTGCACTCCACCAGCCACTTTTAAATCTGAGTGACGGTGCTCCCATTGCCTGAACAACAACAAGAACAAAAAGTAAACAAATAATACTTTAAAAGAGGGAAAAGTTCACCCAGAGGCACAAGGTGACAGACTGCTGCTTTTGCTGCTGGGACAGTGTGAGCAATCTGGCTAGAGAGGGGAAAATAGGCAAATAAAAGCAGAAAAAAGGAACAGACTGCTGCTTGGAGCTTCCTCAAACAAAATATTAAAGGGGAAGTAAGCAGCCATATTGGCTGATCACACGCAACCAGACAGGCAAACAGCTTAGTCTGCACTGAGGGTCTATAGCCAGCAGAGGAAGCCTAAATACAACCAATGGAATAGTTCTATATGCAGTGATGGCACACAGCCAGAAGAGGTAGTTCAAGCACAAATAGTGCTGTAACAACAAAGATAGGTTTCCTATGGAACCAAAAGTGTCCAAGAGAGCGTGAAGTCCAACAGGAGAAGAGAGAAAATGGCAACTTTTGTGGGCATTGTAGGTAAGTTTGGTGACAATCATGACTCATGGGTGATGTACCTTGAATATTTTAAGCAGTTTATAATCTGCCACATGTTTCCAGATGAATGAGTTCCAACCTTGTTGATAGTGATGGGTCCACATATCAATTGCTGCATGACCTATTGTCTCTAACTGTGCCTATAACTGCTACTTAGGCCACAATTACTGCAGCAGTGCAGAATATTTTTTTTCTCCCCCATCAATGATACCAGAATATCTGATCCATCAGTGACACCAGAGAAGTGGAGAGTCAGTAGCATAGTTTGGTGCTTCTCTAAGGAGGTTTTCAGAGCACTGTCAGTTTGGACAAACATTAAGTGATGCCCCGCGTGACCAGTTTGTCTCTGAGTTATGCAATGGCCAGGTTTGGAAGAAATTATTGACTGTATCAGCACTTATATTCAAGAAGGCTGTTGAAGTATCAGTTGCCATGGAGACCACAGAAAAGAATTCTCTGGAATTTTGTGTGAACCAAGAAGTTCATCTTGTGACTTGTAAGGACAGAGGACCACAGGAACATAAGGAATTTCCATGTGGCTGTTATGCACAAACTGCATGTTGAGAAGGATTTCTGGGCACAGCAGATAATTTGAAGAAAGTTCCAGAATAAAAGACAGATTGCTGTAACCTGACGCACAGTTCAATGACCAGCAACACAGAGTAACTGTACATCCAAGAAAACACCTATGACAACTGAACATAAGCGGGGACAGATTTCAGGAATTCATAATGTGGAAAAAGACAAGTTTTAGTGGCAGTGACCAAGATTTAGCACTACATGTGTTATTGCAAGCTGGAGTCAGAGATGACATCTCGGTCTCACCTTCAATTGAAGAATTTTCTGCAAGAATGGAGCTTGATATTGGAGCTGCTGTTTCACTGAATTCTGCATGTACCTATCCCCAGTCATTGTCACAATTTCCTCTGTAAGAAACTTCTACAGTTTTGAAGACTTATCCCGGGGAAAAATTAGTCCCCAAAGGGATACTCCAGGTGAAAATTCAGTGAGATGGACAATCAATCATTTTGTCCTTGTATGTGATGGAAAGAAAGTATCTGGCTTTATTTGGCTGATTTTGGCTTGAGAAGATCAAGGTGAATTGGACAAAGAGTAAGGTGATGTTGAAGGCACATCAAAATCTTCAAGAAATACTGGACAGACACTCCAAAGTTTTTGAAAAAGAGCTTGGACATATGAGCAACATATCAGTGAAGTTCACTGTTAAGTCTGACAGCCAGACAAAATATTGCAAGCCCAGAGTTGTGCTTTATGCGTCTCGGCGGAAGCTGATTTGGATTGTTTTTTAATGAACATTGGAGTCCTGTCACTGGTTTCACACAGTCTGTGGACTACACCTATCTTACCACTGATCAAGAAAGATAGCTCAGGCTGAAATTGTGGAGATTTCAAAATGTCACTGAATCCAGTTTTATATGGAGACCAGTATCTGCTACCTCATATTGAAAGTTTGTTTCCTGATTGTAATGGGGGACAGTGTTTCAATAAATTTGGATTTGCTCAATGCATATCTACAAATGGAGATTGATTTGGCATCTTGAAAATATCTCACATTCAACACACAGAAGGGCTTATTCTGTTAAAGCAGGTTGCCTTTTGGTATCATGTCTGCACCTGCCCTGTTCCAGAAAACCATGGATGAAATCCTGAAGGGACTGAATGGAGTTCAGTGCTATTTGGATGATATCCTGGTTACAGAACAGGATCAGGAGGATCAACTTTGAAATTTGGATGTTCTTTTACAATGTTTGGAAGACTATGGACTGAGAGTATGTCAAGACAAATGTGAGTTTTTCAAACCTTCAGTTGAATACCTGGGACATGTAATTGACCTGAAGGGCTTAAGGAAATTGCCAGAGAAAGAGAAGGTCATTATTTAAGTGCCACTGCCAGAGAACATGTCACAGTTACGTTCATTCTAGGAACTGCTTAATTACTATGGTAAATTTCTGCCTAGTCTGGTGATAGTATTTGCACCTTTACATGAACTGTTACAAACAGAAAAAATGGAAATTGACTAACGAGCATGAGTTTGCATTTAAGGAGGCAAAGAAACTGTTGTCATCAGTCAAAGTTCTTAGGCGCTTCAATGCTTCACTATCATTGCAATTAGCTTGTGATACTCCACCATATGGATTGGGTGCAGTTCTTTCTCACATTTTTCCTCATGGCATGGAGAAACCAATAGCTTTTGGTTGAGCTCGAGAAGAACTGTATACAAATAGTGTAAGAAGCTCTCAGAATTATTTTCAGAATTCAGAATTCCCACACCTATGTTGTGTGGTAGACATTTTAACTTGCTGATGGATCATCACCCATCAATTCTGGTTTTTGGACAGAAACATGGAATTCTGTCATTAGCTGCTGCTCCTATACAAGTGAGCTGTAGCTCCCGAAAGCTTATGCTCAAATAAATTGGTTAGTCGCTAAGGTGCCACAAGTACTCCTTTTCTTTTTGCGAATACAGACAAACACGGCTGTTACTCTGAAACCATACAATGATGGGCATTGCTATTTTCAGAGCATTCTTATACTATTCAATTCTGTAAAGAGACTCAGAACGGCAATATTGATGGTCTGTCATGCCTACCTTGCCCAAAGCTCTCATCAATCCAAAACAACTTTGGATGAAATGTTCTCTCTCAATTTAATGGATAGATTACCCATCACTAACACAGACATCAAGAAGAAAACTGCTAAGGATTATATATTTTTCTCTTCTGAAGGGAATGGTTCTACAAGGTACAGCATTAGATCTTTTTTTTTTTTTTTTTTTTTTTTTTGCCTCTGTCTTCACAAACAAGGTCAGCTCCCAGACTACTGCACTGGGCAGCACAGTATGGGGAGGAGGTGACCAGCCCTCTGTGGAGAAAGAAGCGGTTCAGGACTATTTAGAAAAGATGGATGAGCACAAGTCCATGGGCCCGGATGCACTGCATCCAAGGATGCTAAAGGAGTTGGCTGATATGATTGCAGAGCCATTATCTTTGAAAACTCATGGCGATTGGGTGAGGTCTCAGATGACTGAAAAAAAGCTAATGTAGTGCCCATCTTTTAAAAAGGGAAGAAGGAGGATCCGGGGAACTATAGGCCAGTCAGCCTCACTCAGTCCCTGGAAAAATCATGGAGCAGGTCCTCGAGGAATCAATTCTGAAGCACTTAGAGGAGAGGAAAGTGATCAGGAACAGTCAGCATGGATTCACCAAGGGCAAGACATGTCTGACTAACCTAATTGCCTTCTATGACAAAATAACTGGCTCTATGGATGAGGGGAAAGCAATGGATGTGTTGTTCCTTGACTTTAGCAAAGCTTTTGATATGGTCTCCCACAGTATTCTTGCCAGACAGTTAAAGAAGTATGGGCTGGATGAATGGACTATAAGGGAATAGAAAGCTGGCTAGATCATTGGGCTCAACAAGTAGTGATCAATGGCTCCATGTCTAGTTGGCAGGTGGTATCAAGTGGAGTGCCCCAAGGGTCGGTTCTGAGGCTGGCTTTGTTCAATATCTTCATAATGATCTGGAGCATGGGATGGATTGCACCACAGCAAGTTCGTGTTTGACACTAAACTGGGGGGAGAGATAGATATGCTGGAGGGTAGGGATAGAATACAGAGGGACCTAGACAAATTAGAGGATTGGGCCAAAAGAAATCTGATGAGGTTCAACAAGGACAAGTGCAGAGTCCTGCACTTAGCATGGAAAAATCCCATGTACTGCTCCAGACTAGGGACCTAGTGGCTAGGCAGCAGTTCTGCAGAAAAGGACCTAGGAGTTACAGTGGACGAGAAGCTGGTTATGAGTCAACAGTGTGCCCTTGTTGCCAAGAAGGCCAATGGCATTTTGGGATGTATAAGTAAGAGCACTGCCAGCAGATCGAGGGACATGATCATTCCCCTCTATTCGACATTGGTGAGGCCTCATCTGGAGTACTGTGTCCAGTTTTGGCCCCCACACTACAAGAAGGATGTGGAAAAATTGGAAAGAGTCCAGCAGAGGGCAATGAAAATGATTAGGGGGCTGGAGCACCTGACTTATGAGGAGAGGCTGAGGGAACTGGGATTATTTAGTCTGCAGAAGAGTGAGGTGGGATTTGATAGCAGCCTTCAACTACCTGAAAGGCGGTTCCAAAGAGGATGGATCTAGGCTGTTCTCAGTGGTACCAGATGACAGAATGAGGAGTAATGGTCTCAAGTTGCAGTGTGGGAGGTTTAGGTTGGATACTAGGAAAAACTTTTTCAGTAGGTGGGTGGTGAAGCACTGGAATGGGTTACCTAGAGAGGTGGTGGAATCTCCTTCCTTTGAGGTTTTTAAGGTCAGGCTTGACAAAGCCCTGGCTGGGATGATTTTAGTTGGGGATTGGTCCTGCTTTGAGCAGGGGGTTGGACTAAATGACCTCCTGAGGTCCCTTCCACCCTGATATTCTATGATTAGAATTCCAAGTTTACACAGTTCGTGTCACGTCAACATGAATTATCTGTGAATCAATCAATAAGTTGCATCTTAAGGGGAATGATCATTCCAAAATCACTTTGATCTCAGTTTTTGGCAGCTCTTCACAAAGATTATTGTGGCATTGTACAGATGAAGGCCATAGCCTGGAGTCATGTCTAGTGGCCAGGAATTGACAAAGACATTGAGAGGAAGGTGAAGTGCCGTACTACATGTCAGCAAATACACCATGATCCTGGCCCAGCTAATATACATCCTTAGTCGTGGCTTTAGACTCTGGGGACACATTTTCAAGTGAACTTTGCCAGACCTTTAGAAGTTTATATGTTTTTGGTTGTAGTCAATGCCTATTCAAAATGGCTAGAAGTTTTCAGAATGACTGCTATTACAGCTACCAGGAACACTGGACATCTTTGTATCTTGTTTAGCCAATTTACTTTATCATTACAGTTGGTAAGTGACAATGGACCGCAATTCTGTTGTGAAGAATTGCAGAAGTTGTTAGCTTCAAATGGAATTCAACACACACACTGCTTCATACCATCATGCTACAAATCGGCTAGCAGAACACTTTGTACAAATACTTAAACATGCCTTAAGAGCTAACAACTCTTTTTTGAGTCATCAGCAGAAACTGGACAATTTCTTGCTTGTCTACAGGAACACACCACATGCTACTACCCTGGAATCACCTGCAATTCTTTTCTTGAGATGATGTTTGTGTATCTGTTGGGACCTTCTATGTCCTGATATTGCCTCACAGGTGGCCAAATCCTAACCTATGCAAATTGATCAACAATGTGAGACTTGTCATTGTTCTTTTCAAATAGAAGACTTAGTGTGGACTCCCAGCTATGGTTGTAGGGTGAAATGGGTACCTGGAGAGGTGGTAAAATGCACAGGACCTATTTCATTTGTGGTAAAACTGTCTGATGGTATTTATGGAATGACATATGGACAAGTTGCAGCCTTGACAAGTACCAGAGTTTGAGACTCTCTACTTCTCTGATCAAACCTCCTTCTTTTACAACTCCTAATTTCAACAACTTGTTGGGAGAAACTTTGATTCCTTACCAGAGCATGAGGCACTGTTCCTGTTGCTCAGGACATTGCCACATCACCATCACCACGTTAAGAGCATGCAAACCTAGTTTTGCATCTGAACTAGTTTAGCTGGTGAGTTGCTGTTCCAGGGCAGAATAATCCCTTTGCAATTAGAGAGTCTGTAGTAGTCCACCTGCAACTTTTATTTAGGTTATATAGAGTTTAGTGTTAGCCATGTAAACAATAATGTGTATACATTATTTAGAAAGTTTTTAAAAGTAGGGTGGAGGAATGTGATATCCTGTCCCTTTAAATGTTTGCACATTCACCCTTTTCCAAAGCCTCCTCAAAGTCTCACTTTCATGCTGGTTTCAGTTTTACTCCCTGAACAATAAAGCTACCATCACAGCAGACACGTGTGTTTCTGTCTCCTCTGCTGAGTCCAAAAATAACAGTTTGGGGTTTGGTAAACAGAGTTGGCAGCCAGCTTAGTATTATGGCAAACACACATTACAATTTTTTAACTTTTTGTTGGAGGTACAGAAAAGAAGTAAAAACAGTTAAAGCATTTGAAATGTAAAGTACTAAATAAGGGTTTTATTTTAACAACATTCCTTGTTTCCTTTCCTGTAATCAGAAGAGAAGTTTTAGAGGGGAAAAGGCTTATCCATGACAGCCTTTTAGCTGGTATTAAAGATGGTAATACCTGCCCTTTTCTGGGAAAAGAGATGAAGTTAGTTGAGATGGGCTGGAGCTATTGTTTTTCAGCACATGTTGAGTACATTAGTTCTCTTTCAGTAGACTTCTGAACTTGCATGCTTGGGGAGATCTTCCTCACTGCAAGATCTTAACCCTGCATGATGATGCTTGCATGACTGTGCGGAGAATCTGTAACAACTTGGACAGATCTTTGTTTTATTTTGTGTGAGTTCCTTTAAAAATAATATTTGAGCTGCCCAATATTAAATTTAGTCAGATAATTGATTTTTTGTTTTGCTGGCTATTCAGAAAAATTGAAAAATAAATTGGTTTGGATTGAACTGCAGGTTTGGGGGTTTTTTTGAAAATTTTGGTGAATCAAAATATTTTTTTAAAAAAAATTGAAGTTGAATTAAATATTCCATATGGGAAAAATTGAAATGTATTTTAAGTTTGACAATTTAAATTATTTTTGATTGTTTTTAAAACAAAATGAGAGGAAATTTTGAAATTAAAAGTCATTCTGAACTGAAAAAATCCAAATATTTGATTTAATAAATGAAACGTTTTGATTTTTTAAAGATTTCTGTGGGGGGATTTGACTGAAATAATTCGGCAAAAATAGACGTGAATCTTCAATTTTTGCCAAAAGGGTCAAAAATTGCTGAGATCTACTCAATATTAAAGGAAACTCCTGATGTCTTGAAAAAAATTACATTGATTCGAAGACCTTACATTATCTCTTCCCTAATTTCTCTACTTCTCTAACACATTGAAATGGTTTAAGTGGTCATATATATATGCTAAGTAATTGTTTTAAAGGTCAAGTGCCCAGTTACTAAGGGCGTGGTTCTGCAAACTGCCACGTGCCCTCAATTCCCATTGAAATGATCAGTTTCCATGGGATAGGAGAGAGTGCTCAGCATCTTGAAGATTGCAGGCTCCAGCTCTCTGAGCCTTGTATTGGAGAATGGGATGGGAAACTCCAGGCATGGGACTAGTAGTCAGGAAATCTGGGATACATTCCTGCTTTTGATGAAGACTTACTGCATGACTTTGGGCAAATGACTTGGATCTAAATAGTCAGAAATGTCTGTAGGGTGCCTCAGGTGGTCAGGAAACCCAACATTTGTGCACACTTTTGAAATATTAACAATTACCCACTTTGTGCTTCCATTTCCCCATCTGTAAAGTGGGGGAAATATTTTCCCATTGCATTGGAGTATTATGAACCTTAGCTAAATAATCACTGTGATGTGCAATTAATATCTGGTCCTGCTACCAGTGAACTTAATGGCAAAACCCTTGTTGACATCAGGGGAGGAGAATCAAATCCTCTAATGAGATATCATTAAGACTGGTCAATGGCAAAAATGGGAGGAGAAATCAAGTTCTCTTATCTTTCAGCCTTGTGCTCAGTCCACTAGGTGAAAAATATTTTAGGGATCATAATTACTCCTGCCAGCTCCTGCTGAACTTTTTGCTGCCTTCCTCAAAAATTCATATTATTCCTGCTGGTCTAAGTTTCATTCTAAAGGTTGAATTTTGATAGGTTTTACTATGACAAGTGATTCTATATCCCAGCATTTTGTGGGGGGAAAAAAAGAAACTTCTGGGTTTCAAGAGGTGTAAATATTTTCACCAGTTTCACCCAGTCTTCCCCACTATTTTCCAGATGCTCGATATTTCAGTTTAGAAGAAAGTGATGATATGGCAGTGACGGATTCTAGTGGCAAAAGTGGCTGAAATAAGCAGCTGTAGTGGATGATGTAACTTCTCTGTTTCATCCCAGTACTTGAAGCTACAGCCACCGGCTATTTTTTAAACAAATCTCATTTTCATGATTCTCATTCCAGCAGTAGAAAACCTTCAGCCTCAGCTCTACTGCTTCTTTGTTCTATTGCTCTGAACTGCATAGTATACGGCTGCTTTGGCAGAAGTACTTAAATCACCCATTAGAGTAATCTTCAATGGTAACTTTCCCTAGCTGAAAATGTGTGTCATCATTTGGCTTCTATGAATCTGTTTCAGCCTCTGTACTGATTTGCACTGCTACTCCTTGATATGTATTAGTGGCAGGGATACAGTATAGGTAAGTCAAGGGGTGAAGCCAAAAAAGAACAGTGATGTTGCAGTAGCAAAGGAAAGAATGGGACTGAAGGGTGTTTAAGCTGACCCTATTGATTTTTGCAGAACGCAGTTCAAAATGAAGCTTTCTTCTCTTGGGGAGGGCTTTATTGTATAAGAATGGACAGCGATCATTGCTGCTAACTACCGTTTGTTTTGTTAACCCCTTTTTGAGCCACTGGTTTCTTGTTAACAGACAACTAATGTTAAGGTTTTCATGGCTAGTTTGCTGCTAAAAAATGAATGTGGAGGCACTGGTAGTAGCTCCACATTCACAGTTGTGTTGTGATTTGCATTTAGTGCAAGAATTAAATCCTTGTTTCACACTGATTGAATTTATTCTCCAGATTTAGTACCTTAACTTGAGAGAATGGAATTTTCCATGTGATACTTTTAAAAATATGTATTACATGTTGCAGAGAAAAGCTCTTAAAATCTTTGATATATATGAAAGCGTTTAAAAGCTTTTCTTATATATATATTATTGTCCTGTTTTCCTCAATTGGGGGGGGCAGTTGGGGGAAGGGGGTTGGAAAATCTTATTGCTAAACAACTTCAGCCCTTCCTAATTTCAAATTTCACACAAAGTCTGCTAACGTCTGAGACACAGGCCACTTATGAACTTTTAAAATTAAATGTATAAAGAGTAGTTCCCCATATTCATGGTAATCTAATTGTGTTTTACAAACATTGTCCCTAGAAACTCAGATCCAACTGTTAGTGCCCTTTTCTGATGCTGGCCATCTCATGAGGGACCAAAAAACAAAACCCACCCCAAAACCTGCAATTGACAAAAATAGATATATATATTTTTTAAAATATTCCACCCAGTTCTATTCCTGACATACCACCTGTGCTTTGCATTTATCTATGGTGAGTCAGGCTGACCATTTATTACAGGGCATAGTGTTGGCTTTGGGGAAAAGCTAGGAATCTGGAGGGTTATGGGAATGAGTGGAGATTTAGAAGGGCAGGCAGCTGAGCAAGGCTTCTTGGACATAGAGGCTGATGAGGTTTTGGGAAGATGGGTGGAATTTAGCAGAGATAAGCAGAAGTCCTGGGGGAAGTATATGTGGAGGAGAGAGAACACAGATGTGATATTGCTAACCCCAAAAGTTTAAAAATCATGAGTCAGGCCAAAATTATGAGTGGTATAAAAATCTATAGTTATAAAAAGAACACAACAAACTTTCAGTGTTTTTTGCCTTCTGGTGTTTGAGCCTTTAAGGTTCATGTTTTCCAGGTCTCCTTCACAACCATGAGGGCTAGAATCTTACTTTATTTAAAAAAATGAGCACGGAGTGTTTCACATGATCATATGATTCCAGGAGCTCAGGCTACCAGAAAGACACCAAATATAGTGAGACTCTTACTAAAATCATAAGAGTTGGCAATGCTGGTGAATGGTTCATCCACCAATACTGTAGTAATTTCTCATAAGTAAATGGATGCTTACTCTAATTTCGTGACCCAGTTCCCATTCAGGTAACTATTTTCTGCCCACTTAAATTCCCTTCCTCACCTTCAGTTGTGTGAAATATTGTCTCTGCCCTATGCTGTTGTATAGCATTGCTGTGAAACAGCCAAACACTAATAATAGCTTCTGTGGACCATTCAGAGGCATTTGGTTGTGGGAGAAATAATCCCCATGTATCCCTTACCTTCCTGATTGTGGTGAAGAGAGGCTTGATCAGTTTCTGTTTGTGAAGTACTTCACACTACTCCAGCATCTTTCATCCAGAATTCTCTGGGTTCCATTACCAGTCAGTCACACAGATTTTAAAAATTAGGTGGGTGTTTCGTTATAAAAAATGCAGAATGAACTTTTATTAATGGCTGCCACTGAAGGAAAATCAGACCATATGTAAAATTAATCAAATCTGGGGTAGAGGAACGTACAGGTGAAGGTAATTTCCGAAAATTGTTGTTGACAAAAAATACGTCTACCTTGATCATATTTTCCCTGTCCCTTAAGAATGTTTGAATTAACAACCTTTTTCTTCTGATTTTCAAAAGAAAATAAGGGGATAGAGAAGTAGAGTATCAAAATTTGGCAAGAAACTAGAACAGTACTAAATTACTTTTAGCCCTTGTTATTTTGATTTGTCCTTTACATTATTTGCCATTTCAGCATGCTTGAAAGTATTAGTTTTATTACATCAGTATACTTAGACAAATCTTAATATCAACTTTTAGGCCTAATTGACTTCAAGAAGCTATATGAAAGATAAGCTCTGTCCATTCTGAATTTGGAGGTGTTCTAGCTATCGACATATGCTGTTCTGGTATGTTCTTGGAATAACTTAATGGAAAGAAAGAAGGGGGGGAGGGGAAGCAAGCATTTAGCGTCCTATCAAAGCTTGATGGAGCCTGATATAATTAACAAACTTGTGATATCGCTAGCAATTGTAATTCCAATTATTTGCTAGCTGAAGGCAAGTTTCGCTGCTCTATGTTAGGAAATCATGTAAATAGCCTAATTAATATAATTTGCCTTATGCTGTACTAAGAAAACAAAAACAAATATGTCATTTTTTAGAATAAATAGCATGGTATAGACTAAATATTATAAATATTCAGTAACTTTGCTAAGCAAATATTGCATATTACAGATCCTTTTCAGCATTTCTAAGTAATGCAACATGATTTAATGAAATTATGATGGCTTGTTTTAGCTTTACCACTACATAACAAAAAGGAGAGCACTTCTTTTGCATGAATTAGAGCAAGTTCTTAACAAAATAGCATGTGACATGTAGGACAGAGGAGTGAAAGATATAAAGAAGATTTCATCCTTTGGTAGCTTTAGTATTTGACTATCAAGAGATTTCCCCAAAACTTTAAATTAATTTTTGAAAAATTCCATGCTGCTGTGGTGGAAAGGTACAGTAAATAATACTTTGCCTTTTCCTTCTGTGGAATGAAGAGATAAAGCTATTTATAAAAACCTAAAAGACTACAAATCATTCTAACAGGTTGCCATATGTTAATGTCAGTGAGAATTTAATCACCCAACATAAAAATCTATATATTTTTTCCTCCAACGCTGTCTGGTTTTCATAACTCTCCCTATTGACAAATTCTCTTATGATGATAAATTAGAGGAATGACTAAAAACATAACAGGTAAAGATAGAAAATTTTTAAAAAGATAGAAGCAGCAGGGTTTATTTGTGTGTGTGTGTGTGTGTGTATGTATGTATGTTTATGTATATACATAAAGTTTCTAGAGGCCCCACTTAGGTAAAAGAACTCCATTGTGCTAGGCACTGTACACACACTTAACAAGATGACAATCCCTGCCTTAGAGAGTTTACAAAGCAAGTATGTGCTGAGAGATGACATGAGCATACAACAAACAGATGGAATGTGGGAATTAAGATTAATGTAATAAGCAATACACCTGTCCAGATAATGGAAATCACTTCTTATGAACAATTTCCCATTTTTGAAAATTCTGTTCCTGAATCAGGATTAAAAGTAAAAGTAATTTTTTCATGGGAAGGAATTTACAGAAAAAATTCATTTTGGAATAACCAAAGTGGAATGTTTTGGCTTGCTTGCTGGGTACCTAGAAGGTGCTTGTCAATTTCATGGTCTGCCTGTACACCAGGTCTCCTCCCTACCACTCAGCTACCTCTGTCAATCAAACAGTCAAATATTTTGTAGGCATTGTGACAGCACAAAAAGCGATGCCTAAATGGATGAAGAAATAAAAGTAGCAAAATGGTCAAAATAGGCATGGGTCACAAAAATAAATAATTAAAAATTGATTAACCTTGGTCTATTTTAAGAAATGACTCTAAACCTCAATGTGCTTTACTGTAAGCAATGATGCTTTGCACATATATACCACTTTTTATTCAAGGGACTCAAAGCTTAAAAAAACTAATTAAGAGGGAGGGAGGAATCTGGGCAGATTGACCTGGGACAATCTTCCGCCTCTCAAGATTCCCATTACCACCTAGGGGAAACCCAGCTATGCACACTGTCTAGCGGAGACCTGCTCTCTCACTTCACCCTCTCGTAGGAATAAGCTATGAGAGACACCAGCCTCAAAAGGGGATCTATGCCCCATTCCATCATGACAGAGGACCTCCATCTGACTAACCATCTGGTAGGCAGAGGCTGTAGAATGACCACTGCTGCCTAGAGGAACCAGGTAAGGGTGTCTTCATTAGATGCTGGAAAATGGAAAGATGGTAGATGAATGGGGGCAAAAGAGTTTGGGTTGATTGAGAGGCTGGAATGTATGATTTTTTGCAAAGAGACAGGAAATGTATTTTGCCTAGTGAATGTCATACGGACTGATGGAGGTAGAAAGTCTGAGGGCGCCCTGTGTTAAAATTTTGCCAGCACATCCCTTGCCCATCACTTTGGAGTCTGAGTGCTAACGGGCACATTTAAGTGTGCATAAGGGATCTCAGAGACTCAGCCTTTTCTTAAGGATTCCCTGCGATACTCTGATTTTACAACTATCATTCAAAAATCATGCTGTGTAAAATAAGGCAATAATGTCCTTACCACTGATTATACTGAATCACCCCTCATCCTCATTGCTTTGGGTTACTGGTATGTGTCCTCCTCATCTGTATATCTGTAGTCTTCTACTCTACATAAATACAACAAACAATGGGGCTTCTCCTCTGAGCACTTGCACTCCTCCACTTAATCACCTGCTCCGAAGTCTAACTGATTTTCTTTTTGTACCTTTGTTTTCTCAGTCTGTTAATTGTGCGCATGTAATCAGAATTACATCCAAAGAAACTATGGTAATGTATGTGGGGTGTGGATAGTATATGCTGCTGGAAGGTAGAAATAGATGATGCAGGGACCTGAGGATTGAGAGGCACAGATCATGAATCTTCCAGAGATACTAAAATGAACATATTTCTTAAACAGAAACCACAATTAAATAAAAATAATAATCTTTCCACCAAAAGTGTGACTCATCTTTTGTTACAAACTTCTATGAATTGTCCCTGAATTTCTAATATTTTATGGTATTTAGTGATATCATTCATCAGAACTCATTGCTAAATTTTCTGAGAGCTTATGCAAATCTCTATTTCACAATGCAAAATGTTAATTCGCAAACTATAATTAGTAGATCCACAGTGACCCAGACTCTGTATTTGTATATACTCATTTCACTGGTACCAAAGTACTATAAAGGAAAAATGAAGATATGTAGAATTGCTAGATTTAGTAAGTCATTAGCTCCTTTTCTTTAGGTACTTTGATCCAGTATTGTTCAGATCTTCAGTTACCAAATAGAAGGGAATGTAACACTTTTTTTAGGGCCTCAACCTCCTTCCACTAACTTCACTGAGGTTGGATTCAAGCCCTAGTCCCTTTATTTGCTTTAATTATTTACCATAATTCTAAGAAAAAAAGGCTGTGTATATTTAAAAAAGGGAAACGAACCTCCTTACTCATCATATCTTCTTTGTTTGCCTTCAAAAGTAATCCCTTTATATTTGTTTATTCCATTGATCAAACCAAGGCTCAGAGTGTGTTCCCATTAAATTGAGCTCCACACATTCACCTGAAAACAGATTTTGGTGCTTTTTACTTCTGTTAGCTCTGCAGAGTCAATGCAATTCTGGAACAATGGGTTTGATTCTATTCTGCCTTCTGTGAACCATAGAATCGTAGGACTGGAAAGGACTTTGAGAGGTCATCTAGTCCAGTCCCCTGCACTCATGGGAGGACTAAGTATTATCTAGACCATCCCTGACAGGTGTTTGTCTAACCTGCTCTTAAAAATCTCCAGTGATGGAGATGCCATAACCTCCCTAGGCAATTTATTCCAGTGCTTAACTACCCTGGTAGTTAGGAAGTTTTTTCTAATGTCCAACCAAAAACTGCCCTGGCTGCAATTTAAGCCCATTGCTTCTTGTCCTATCATCAGAGTTTAAGGAGAACAACTTTTCTCCCTCTTCCTTGTAATTACCTTTTATGTACTTGAAAACTGTTATCATGTCCCCTCTCAGTCTTCTCTTCTCCAGACTAAACAAACCCAATTTTTTCAATCTTCCCTCAGAGGTTGTGTTTTCTAGACCTTTAATCATTTTTTGCTCTTCACTGGGATTTCTTCAGTTTGTCCACATCTTTTCTGAAATGTGGCACCCAGAACTGGACACAATACTCCAGTTGAGACCTAATCAGTGCGGAGTAAAGCAGAAGAATTACTTCTTGTGTCTTGCTTACAACACTCCTGCTAATACATTCCAGAATGATCTTTGCTTGACTCATATTTAGCTTGTGATCCACTATGACCCCCAGATCCCTTTCTGCAGTACTCCTTCCTAGGCAATCATTTACCATTTTGTATGTGTGCAACTGATTGTTCCTTCCTGAGTGGAATACTTTGCATTTGTCCTTATTGAATTTCATCCTATTTACTTCAGATCATTTCTCCAGTTTGTCCAGATCATTTTGTATTTCAATCCTGTCCTCCAAAGCACTTGTAACCCCTCCCAGCCTGGTATCATCCACAAACTTTATAAGCATACTCTCTATGCCATTATCTAAATCATTGATGAAGATATTGAACAGAACTGGACCCAGAACTGATCAACACTGAACCACTGATAACTACTCTCTTGGAACGGTTTTCCAACCAGTTATGCATCCACCGTACTACATCTCCACCTAGGTTGTATTTCCCTAGTTTTAAGTATCAGAGGGGTAACTGTGTTAGTCTGAATCCACAAAAACAGCGAGAAGTCCAATGGCACCTTAAAGACTAACAGATTTATTTGGGCATAAGCTTTCATGGTAAAAAACCCCACTTCTTCAGATGCATGGAGTGAAACTTACAGATGCAGGCATAAATATACTGACACATGAAATGAAGGGAGTTACCTTACAAGTGTAGAACCAGTGATGACAGGGCCAAGTCAATCAGGGTGGATATGGTCCACTCCCAATAATTGATGAGGAGGTGTCAATACCAAGAGAGGGAAAATTGCTTTTGTAGTGAGCCAGCCACTCCCAGTCCCTATTCCAGCCCAAATTAATGGTGTTAAATTTGCAAATGAATTGTAACTCTGCAGTTTCTCTTTGAAGTTTGTTTTCAAAGTTTTTTTGTTGAAGTATGGCTACTTTTAAATCCGTTATAGAATGTCCAGGGAGTGTTCTCCTACTGGCTTTTGTATGTTACCATTCCTGATGTCTGATTTGTCTCCATTTATTCTTTTATGTAGAGACTGTCCAGTTTGGCCAATGTACATGGCAGAGGGGCATTGCTGGCACATGATGACATATATCACATTAGTAGATGTGTAGGTGAATGAGATCCTGATGGTGTGGCTGATGTAGTTGGGTCCTCTGATGGTGTCACTAGAGTAGATATGGGGACAGAGTAGGCAATGGGGTTACAGGCTGGATCACTACAAAAGCACTTTTTCCTCTCTTGGTATTGACACTTCCTCATCAATTATTGGGAGTGGACCACATCCACCCTGATTGAATTGACTTTGTCAAGACTGGTTCTCCACTTGTAAGGCAACTCCCTTCTCTTCATGTATCAGTGTATTTATACCTACATCTGTAATTTTCGCTCCATGCAGCTGAAGAAGTGGGTTTTTTACCCATGAAAAGTTTGGTGGCAATGGTGTAGTGCTCTATGCTAGGGCTGTAACAGGAAATCAAATAGCTTATTTCAGAGCCTTCAAATACATGCCAAGTTGCCTCACTGTTTTATGCTGCTTTATCTTTTAGGATATAAAACCTATTCTTTCTTTATGAAAACAGTTCTTTTTGCTAGATAATCATTTCATTTACATAGAAAGGTTATACTTAGTAAAAATATATGAACCAAAATGGAAACAAAGGTACAACATCATAAAGCACCTTTCTTGAGTGTACTGTATTTTCCCCTTGAAAGGCTTCATTGCTTTTAGGACAGGAGATATTGCTTCAGAACTGAAGATTTAAAGCTTTTTTCTTCTGCCCATAGTAAAAGTAATAAAGCTTTTTATTGTACAAAGACTGTAAATATATTTAGCAATAATTTCAACAGCTGGAAGTGTCTAAATGTCTGTAGTGAAAATACGAGGGTCATATCTACCTAGGTTTGATCTAGAAATTCCTATTGCCTCTTTTTTCCGATGAAGTGGGTATTCACCCACAAAAGCTTATGGTCCAATACATCTGTTAGTCTATAAGGTGCCACAGGATTCTTTGTCACTTTTACAGATCCAGACTAACAGGGCTACCCTTCTGATACTTTGTTAATACAGTAACAAAAAAAATTGAATGTGACTGATCATGCAAATTGTCTCATATGTGTGGACCCCTGCCTCCATATGGAGTCAATAGAACCCTCGCTGGGCTCTGCAGAGGCAGATTCTGCTAGAGTGGATCAGCTTGTATGGTTGAGGCCATCTATAAAACATGTTCTATGCCCCAAGAAGCTAGAAATCTTAAAACAAAACCAGGAATATGGTTTGGGAAGGAACATATGAGAATGATGAATGAAGAAAAGGAGGGAGGTGAAGTGGCTTGAAGAGTTGAATTTTAAGGAAGGTTCTGAACAAAAATAGAAGGTGCAGGAGGGACTGGGACAATCCTTATAGAGATGTCCAGTAGAATATAATATGGATTAAACCAATAGGGTTCTATGGAAGTTAGCTTTAAAAACCCTATAGATTAATGTTTTCCGAGTTGGATGCCTATATTCTGGAAATGAAAGTACCAGTTCAGACAAGTACTACAGTGAGAGATGTGAGTGTTCAGGCCTATGTTTTCTCATGTCAGGCACCTAAAATCACTGGCCACTCTTGAAAATGTTGACCTTGATTATATCATAATTGAGTCTACTTTATGATAATAAAAGATCTTATCATCACTTCACTATAGTGGTTCCTCCCATTCCCGGTATTCAACCCAGACTTCTCAGTAACTTGTCAAACTCAGTAACTTCCTGTTGCAGGTTTTCAACTTCATACAAAGTAGTAGAATACAGAAAACAAATGAGAGGAAGGCTGTATCCTTTCACAATTAATTCAGTGCCTGATCTCCTCACCCATTAACACTGGTGGCAAATTGCCTATTGATTTCATTGACACTGGATCAGTGCCTTAGTCCCTTTTTATATGTTATATCTGAAATACAAATATTAAACTCCTTTCATGCACACAAACATCATAAAGAAATGGCTAATTTATTAATACATAGATTAAGTAAGTATGTGTCAAATAAGGGGATGTGGGTTTCTTTTAACTAATAAATAATTCAGCACTAAATAATCAATATGGACACACCATTTAATAAAAACAAAAAAACAACAACAACAACAAAATCTCCTGTATACTTGGAAGTTGCCTTCTCTTGCATAATCCAGGATCAAAATTTAATTTCCTGTTCTTCCCAGCCCCATAGCTCCCTTATTTCTCAACCTGCTGAAGTCTCAGTGCTGGGCAAAGACCCAAAATGAGTGGTACATGAATGCTAATGAAGCAGAAAGCATAAAATGCATTGGGATCCAGTTCTCTCATAGAATTAACTTTGTCTATAACCTTTGTTTTCTGATTCTGCATTGTTTATGTAAGTAATTTACAAGAGGGTGAAAATGAAATGGCACCAGGTCTGTGTGAGGTAGAAGTGAATTTAGACTAGGACTAAAATGAAGGGAGATCCCTGTTAATGAAGAACAGCAGAGAGACAGGTCTCTCCAAAATCAGAGTTCTAAAGTCATGAGTCACTGGAGAGGGTCTCAGTGTACAAATTTAAATAATAGTTGAACTCTGTGAGTTTCAGTCTGAAGAAAGATTTGTTAGGAGGATAGCCAGGAATAAAGGCCCAGATTCTCACCTGATATAAATGGACACATCTTTGATTTCAATGGAATTATTCCCATTTACACTAGATGAGAATCAAGCCCTAAAATTGTAAGCAGTTATTCATTCTCCACTTGTTGCATGGAAGCTTTCACAGATAATTGGCCATTAGCTCTGGAATCAAACAATAATTTATCTTGACTTTATTATTACTATTTATTTTAATATTCCATATGTTGCTCCTAATATTTTTATTTGCTTGTACTCCTTTACTGTCTTCTTTCTGGCTTGTTTGATGTTCATTTTCCCTTTCATGTATTGGTAATTTAAGTACCTGTTTTGTATTTCTTTCTTATTCCCAAATGTAACAAAAAGTTGGGAAGAGGGAAAGATTAAGCTTATCTTTCTTAAAAATAGCTAAACTTTAGTAACAATCTCAAATCTATTATCATTTCTTCTAACAGCCTACTACCCTCCTCAGTAAATATCTCAGGCTTGTCAATGTTTCACTCCTAAATCAGTATTAGTGTATTTCCAAAGTTTCAGCTTTATACTATACTCCTGTTGAATTACAACTGGTCAGATAGGGACAAAAATGAATCACAGATACATTATTTGATAATTAATGTGGAAAACAATCATCAGTAACATATTTGGTGAGCATCATTAGACCATCTATTGAGCTAGATGAATAGCAGAAAAAAGTTTAGTGAATAATTAATCTGACAATTGCCAGAAGAAAAATAAATTAAACGATTCCCAAATATTAGTCATGATGCAAGGAGAGACAGATTGGATGATTCTTCAGAGGCCTTGTCTCAGCATTTTGTGCTCCGATCTGTTCAGTGGATCTCTACATAAGATAAGGATTTGTCAGACTTGTTTAATAGTTGTTCACCTATGCCAACATGTGCATGGAGTTCTTGCCGATGTCAGTGGCAGCTCAACCATGGAGGGGGATTCGGACTGTTGGAACAACACTTAGCTCCATGTGATACTAGAAAATGGGGAATACATTATAGTATGATTCCTATCATGCTCACCTGGTGTCTCTCCTGTCTTGGGCTCTTTCAAAGACAGGCGGAATTATTGAAATAAACACAAGCATTAATGAAAAGAACTAAAGACACACCGAAATGCAAAATATTGACAAGCTCTTAAGAATTGCCAGACTGGCTCAGACCAATGATCTGTCTAGCCCAGTATCCTGTCTTCCGACAGTGGCCTGTGCCAGATGCTTCAGAAGGAGTGAACAGAACAGGGCAACATATCAAGTGATCCATCCCCTGTTGCCCAGTCCCAGCTTCTAGCAATCAGAGGATTAGGGACACCCACAGCATGGGGTTACATTCCTGACCATCTTGGCTAATAGCCATTGGTGGACCTATCCTCCATGAACTTATCTAATTCTTTTTTTAACCTAGTTATACTTTAGCCTTCACAACATTCCTGGCAACAAATTCCATCGACTGACTGTGCGTTGAGTTAAAAAGTATTTCCTTATGTTTGTTTTAAACCCACTGCCTATTAATTTAATTGGGTGGAGTTCTTAGTAAACAAAGATGACTGGAACTTAAGCTATCTGGAAGCCTGTTTGTGTCTATGGTTTGCAGGTTTGTTTGTTTTGGGGAGGAGGGGTAGAAAATGCCTTCTTTTTAAGATGTCCTGGTTCTATATACAGGGTATTACAACATGTGTATGCCTTGAGCTATATATAGTAGCTTGTGACTCCTGCTCTAGGAGACAGTAGAGTTCAGGTGTTTCATTGAGGCACCATATTTTCATTCTTTGTAGAGAGGGGGCCAGATGTTGTCAGTGTTTCCAGCAGTAAGCGCTGTTTGTCGTGGAGTGGGACTGCAGATCCCACCCTTGAATCAGTGCTCGTGCAGTAGAACGTCAGAGTTACGAACCCCAGAGTTGTGAACTGGCTGGTCAACCACACACCTCATTTTGAACCAGAAGTACTCAATCAGGCAGCAGCAGAGATGAAAAAAAAAAAAAAGGCAAATACACTGTACTGTATTTGCCTTTTTTTTTCTGTCTCTGCTGCTACCTGATTGAGTACTTCCAGTCCCAAATGAGGTATGTGGTTGACCAGTCAGTTCACAACTCTGATGTTCATAACTCTGACATTCTACTGTGTTAAACATAAGCTACTAAAAAAATAAAGGGAAAGTTTAAAAAAAGGATTTGACAAGGTAAGGAAACTGTTTCTGTCCTTGTTTTGTTTAAATTAAGATGGTTAAAAGCAGCATTTTTCTTCTGCATAGTGAAGTTTCAAAGCTGTTTTTAAGTCAATGTTCAGCTGTAAACTTTTGAAAGAACAACCATCATGTTTTGTTTAGAGTTATGAACATTTCAGAGTTACAAACAACCTCCATTCCTGAGGTGTTCATAACTCTGAGGTTCGACTGTATGTCTGGTGAATGACAGCAATTTGGGTGTTTGAGGTATCATTCCTACATAAATATATATAGTAATATGTTTAAACAAAAAGGTCATGCTGGTAAAGAGCTCTATAATAAACAAGTGAACTAACCATCAATAGTGATTAGATATGTCTCTTACTATGCTGTAAACAAATATGTGTTGAGAAAATGAAGCTGATAGACTTGTAGAATGGGAAACCAAGTATTATTAGATCTGACTATTTTAACTGTGCTTTTTAATGTTCAAAAAGTTACTCTTTGCAAAGCTATCGAATCTGCAGCTCATATTTGTTCAGATAATACACCCATTGTACAAGTTAATATCCAGAATTCAATTAACAGTCCCTTAGGAACTATTAATGATTTGAAGAATCAGTTCTCCAATACCTTTTGAGATCAGAGCTATTGAATTTAAGTTTCCTAAAACGAAGCTAGATCCTCAGCTGGGGTAAATTGACTTCAGTCGTGCTATAAACATTTTATGTTCCAGAGTTAAAGTCCAACAATTATGTTAATGATTGGCCAGGGTTGTCTGGAGTAACACATCAGAAGACCATCAAGACACGTTAGTGCTAAGTATGGGGGATCAACATGATGTTTATACTTCAAGCAATTTCCCCCCACATAGGAGGCCTTACATGTAATACATCTTGACTTTATATCAATAGTCCCAAAACTCTGAAAGTGACAGGCAATGGAATTGCAGCAGGACTGTACTGGTGAAACAGGATGTATTACTTTAAGCAGAGAGGGCTTGGGGGAGACTGATAATGGTGTGGAGCATTGGTTGAGGTTAGGTCTGTTTCAGGGAGTAAACTAGCTATAGGAATACTGGACATTGTGGGCCACCTGACCAAAGAGAACAAGTGGACTGCGAAATGATTAGAACGAATTAAAAAAGGCTTTTAAAAAGGCTAGAGCAGAAGTGGTAATGGTAGAATTTAACTACCTAGGCACAGACTTGCTGCATTATGTGGTGGAAATGAGTCTGGAGATGTTTGCAGTTACGTTAAAATATTGCTTTTTAACTCCACATTTATTCCATGAAACAAACTGTTAAGGTTGAGGAATCAAGCATTCAAATGGAAATACCAAAAATTAGGGTTTAACCCACTAAATCTGAATGTTGACCACTTTTGAGAATAATTTAAAATGTGGTCTCTGTTTATTTTATATTTAAAAAAATTAAATGTGTAACTTAATATATACTGAAATTTTGTATATATAATTTCATACAGAACACAATCTGCTCTGACTTACACTCTCTTATACCAAACAGAGAGGTTCCGGTCCTTGGAATGCAAAATGTGTGATTGTAACATACAGAGGAAAGAGTGTATTTATTTATTTTCATTCTTAAGTAAGTGAAAATTGACTGAACTGATTTTGCCTAAACTTTCCAAACAAATTCAGCTGCTGGCTAAGAAGCAGAATGGGAATTTCAGCCCCTGAAAAAATTATGATCAACTTAAATATAGAAAACATTTATAATGGAAGTTGTAAGTCAACATTAACTGTTGTGTGCCCAGTGCTGAGACATGCTATCTAGCCCACAGAAAATGTCAAGATTCCTCTCATTTACTCATATGCATATCACAAAATGCTGAGTTTCAGACCTGGTTATCAAGAGATTCATGAATCTTCCAAGTTAACTTTGGCTATATTTTGAACAAATCTGCAATGATATGTGGCTTCAACCCAAGACAAGATGAAAGCTTGTGGCTTCATCTGTGTGCTGTTTTGACTTTTGAGGTTCATTTGTATTCAGAACGTGAGGGTGTGTAAACCCACATCAGTCAAAATTGATGAAAATGTTTACATGCATCTGTACGAAGTAAAATAACAAAACAACCCCCTACCAGAATTTAGTACAGCAAAGGGTTAACTCCAGAGAAGCAGAACATCATTTTTGCTATTCTTCTTATGATCCATTTAAAATAAATTTTCCTGTGACCAAAGCAATTTGGGAATCCAGACAGTGCTTCTGAGAATGGATGTCTCAATGCAAAGCAAGTGGCATTTGTGGTACTACAGATTCATTCCCTCAATGAGTGCTGTCTGTGATAGTATTGCTGGAATGATATCAAAAGCATCGGAGTACCCAGGCTCTTTAGAAGGCTTAGCAATGTAGACAGTAAAATACCTGCTCTACTTTCAAATCCGTTGTCATAAATATCAAGGGAAGGGGAAACCCCTTTAAAATCCCTCCTGGCCAGAGGAAAAATCCTCTCACCTGTAAAGGGTTAAGAAGCTAAAGGTAACCTCGCTGGCACCTGACCAAAATGACCAATGAGGAGACAAGATACTTTCCAAAGCTGGGAGGAGGGAGAGAAACAAAGGGTCTGTGGGTCTGTCTATATGCTGCTTTTGCCGGGGATAGACCAGGAATGGAGTCTTAGAACTTTTAGTAAGTAATCTAGCTAGGTATGTGTTAGATTATGATTTCTTTAAATGGCTGAGAAAAGAACTGTGCTGAATAGAATGACTATTTCTGTCGGTGTCTCTTTTTTGTAACTTAAGGTTTTGCCTAGAGGGATTCTCTATGTTTTGAATCTAATTACCCTGTAAGGTATCTACCATCCTGAGTTTACAGAGGTGATTCCTTTACTTCTATTTACTTCTATTTCTATTAAAAGTCTTCTTGTAAGAAAACTGAATGCTTTTTCATTGTTCTCAGATCCAAGGGTTTGGGTCTGTGGTCACCTATGCAACTTGGTGAGGATTTTTACCAAACCTTTCCCAGGATCTGGGGTGCAAGGGTTGGGAGGATTTGGGGGGGAAAGACGTGTCCAAACTACGTTTCCCAGTAAACCCAGTTAGAGTTTGGTGGTGGCAGTGGATATTCCAAGGACAAAGGATAAAATTAATTTGTACCTTGGGGAAGTTTTAACCTAAGCTGGTAAAAGTAAGCTTAGGAGGTTTTCATGCAGGTCCCCACATCTGTACTCTAGAGTTCAGAGTGGGGGAGGAACCTTGACATCTGTTCAGTTCATCATCTCTAAGAGCGTTCAAAAAGTATTCAAAGGGGGTTGTTTTTCTTGAGGGAAGAGGGGCTGAGGGGACAGTATGAGTTTTGAAGGAAGAAAAGTACTATTGGTGTTTTTAAAGAACATAAGAATAGAATAACATTGAGGAGTATATGATTCTGAAGGGACAAAATTGCACTAATGCTGATGAGCGGTAGGAAAGTAAGAAATGCAAAAACAGAAGGTTATGCACTGAAGTTGAGGTGGCGATTATATAAACATCTAAACCAGACACACAGAATTCCTTTATGCAGAAGCGGTTAGAACACTGGTTCCCAAACTATGGGCGCCACTTGTTCAGGGAAAGCCCCTGGCGGGTCGGGCCAGTTTGTTTACCTGCTGCATCTGCAAGTTCGGCCGATCACAGCTCCCCCTGGCCGCGGCTCGTTGACCGAGGGACATGCTGGCTGCCTTTCCTGCAGCCCCCATTGGCCTGGAGTGGTGAACCGTGGCCAGTGAGAGCCATGATCAGCTGAACCTGCAGATGCGGCAGGTAAACAAACCAGCCTGGCCCACCAGGAGCTTCCCTAAACAAGCGGCAACCTACTTTGGCAACCACTGTATTTTTACGAATAGTAAAAGACAGCAACTGAAATAAGTAATTTTATTCCACTTTGGAGGACTTCGCATGATATACAGATACACTAATTAGCATGTGTAGGTGTGTAACAAGTTGGCAATAGTTCCCCAAAACACCCCCACCTTGTTAGCAAGTCTTGATCATGCTGGGTAAGGTTAAATCAGGCTTCTTCTAACTTACTAAATATTGATAAATTTTATAAGTGCTTGTTTACAAATACTACAAGTCTAAATACTAAGATGGATGAACTTAAATACCTGGTATTAAATGAGGATATTGATATAACAGGCATCATAGAAAATTGGTGGTACTATGAAAATCAATGGGATATGGTGATACATAAAATCATAGAAGATTAAGGTTGGAAGAGACCGCAGGAGGTCATCCAGTCCAACCCCCTGTCTCAAAGCAGAACCAACCCCAACTAAATCATCCCAGCCAGGGCTTCATCAAGCTGGGCCTTAAAAACTTCTGAGGATGGAAATTCCACCGCCTCCCTAGGTAACCCGTTCCAGTGCTTCACCACCCTTCTAGTGAAATAGTTTTTCCTAATATCCAACCTAGATCTCCCCTACTGCAACTTGAGACCATTGCTCCTTGTTCTGTCATCTGCCACTACTTTGAACATCCTAGATCCATCCTCTTTGGAACCCCCCTTCAGGTAGTTGAAGGCTGCTAACAAATCCCACCTCACTCTTCTCTTCCGCAGACTAAATAAGCCCAGTTCCCTCAGCCTCTCCTCATAAGTCATGTGCCCCAGCCCCCTAATCATTTTCATTGCCCTCTGCTGGACTCTCTCCAATTTGTCCACATCCTTTCTGTGGGGGGCTCAAAACTGGACACAATACTCCAGATATGGCCTCACCAGTGCCAAATAGAGGGGAATAATCACTGTTGGCAATGCTCCTACTAATGCAGCCCAATATGCCATTAGCCTTCTTGGCAACAAGGGCACACTGCTGACTCATATCCAGCTTATCGTACACTGTAATGCAGGTCCTTTACCGCAGAAGTGCTGCTTAGCCATTCAGTCCATAGTCTGTAGCAGTGCATGGGATTCTTTCATCCTAAGTGCAGGACTCTGCACTTGTCCTTGTTGAACCTCATCAGATTTCTTTTGGCCCAATCCTTCAATTTGTCTGGGTCACTCTGGACTCTATCCCTACCCTCCAGCATATCTACCTCTCCCCACAGCTTAGTGTCATCCACGAACTTGCTGAGGGTGCAATCCATCCCATGCTCCAGATCATTATGAAGATATTGAACAAAACCGGCCCCAGGACAGACCCCGGGGGACTCTGCTTGATACTGGCTGCCAACTAGACCGTGAGCCATTGATCACTATCTGTTGAGCCCGATGATCTAACCAGCTTTCTATCTACCTTATAGTCTATTCATCCAATCCATACTTTTTTAACTTGCTGGCAAGAATACTGTGGGAGACCATACTGTGGGAGACTTTGCTAAAGTCAAGGTATATCACGTCCACTGCTTTCCCCATATCCACAGAGCCAGTTATCTCATCCTAGAAGGCAATCAGGTTGGTCAGGCATGTCTTGCCTTTGGTGAATTCATGTTGACTGTTCCTGATCACCTTCCTCTCCTCCAAGTGTTTCAAAATGGAATCCTTGAGGACCTGCTTCATGATTTTTCCAGGGACTGAGGTGAGGCTGACCAGTCTATAGTTCCCCAGATTTGCTAGGGGGACAAAATACATAGGAATGACAGAGTAGGTCACACTGGTGGGGGAGTGGCACTATATTTGAAAGAAAGCATGGAGTCAAATATAGTAAAAAACTTAAATGAATCAAACTGTACCACAGAATCTCTCTGGATAGAAAGTCCACACTTGCATAATGAGAGTATAGCTGTAGGAATATACTACCAACCACCTGACAAGGATGGTGATGGTGATTGTGAAATGCTCAGGTTGTTCAGAGAGGCTACAAAAAGAGAAAACCCAAGAATAATGGGGGGTTTCAAATGGATATATGTCACCTCAAGATGGAATGCAGAGATAAAATATCTAGACATCATTAATGACAGCTTCTTTGTGCAACTAGTCTTGGAACCCACAAGGGCAGAGACAATTCTTGATTTAATCCTCAGTGGAGCCCAGGATTCAGCTGAATAATATCAACCATAATGTAATTAAATTTAACATCCTTTTTGGGGGGCCGGGGATATCAAAGAAACCCACCACAGTAGTATTTAACTTCAAAAAAGGAAAACTACACAAAAATGAGTAAGCTAGTAAAATGGAAGCCAAAAGGAACAGTCACTACAATGAAATGCCTGCAAGCTGTGTGGAAACTTTTAAAAAAACACCATAATTGAGACTCACACTAAATGTATATCCCAAATAATAATAATAAAAAAGTTAGAGGACAAAAAAAATGCCACCCTGACTAAACAACAGAGTAAAAATGGCAGTTAGAGGCAAAAATACATATTTTAAAAATTGGAAGTCAGATCCTACAGAGGATCATAGAAAGGAGTATAAATTCTGGCAAATCAAGTGCACCGCTCTCAGTTCTCTGACATTGATGTGCAGAGTGAGGCCTGAGACCACAGACCTTGTATCCTGAGGTCTCCCAGATGTGCCCCCCATCCCAGATCCGAGGCATCAGTGACTAATGAGAGGGATGGCTGGGGGCTGGCAAAGGGCACTCCTGCACAAATTACATGTGGGTTGAGCCACCACAGGAAGGAGTCTAATATTGGGTGAGGCAGGGTTACAATGCTGTCCAAAGTGTCTCGAGCCTGTTGATAAACAACACTAGCCATGCCTGGAGTCTGAGTCTGGCATGCTGTACTACGTAAGTACAAGTGGCCATATGCCCCAGAAGTTCAGGCAGCTCCTTGCTGTGGTTGTGGGGAACTGTCTGAGGCCCTGTATGATGTCTCCCAGACACCGAAATCTGGCTTCTGGGAGGTATGCCCTGGCTTGAATTGAGTCTAGCAGTGTGCCTATAAACTCTATCCTCTGCACCGGGGACTGTGTGGATTTGGCCTCATTAAGAAGGAGACCCAGTTCGATGAATGTCCTTCTTATGAAGCCGACCTCCTCCTCCACTTGAGACCTGGAGTGGCCTTTGATCAGCCTGTCATCGAGGTACAGGAAAACCTGCAACTGCTGCTTGCACAGGAACGCCTCAATGACTGCCATGCACTTGGTGAAAACTTGAGGTGCTGCTGACAGGCCAAAAGGGAGGACAGTAAACTGATAGTGGCTGTTGTTCACCACAAACCTGAGGTTTCGTCTGTGAGGTGGAACTATTGCTATGTGAAAATATGCGTCCTTCAGGTCGAGGGCGGTGTACCAGTCTCCTGGATCCAGTGAGGGGATAATAGAGGTCAAGGAGACCATGCGGAACCTGACTTTAAGGAAATGGCTGACCATCAGATTTGCGAAGACTGAGTGGCCATCTGCGCCCTGATGGAAGGCGGAGATGGCAGCCAAGTGAACCATTATTGTCAACATAGACAGAGACTGTTGCTTAAGATGGAGGAGCTAGTCCAGTACAAATGGCATTGAGGCAAGGGGGAATTCTGTATTGTTCCTTTTTGGTTGTCTAAGTAGAAATGTGACAGGGCAGAACATTCTCATTACAATGAATAGCCAGATAATGTATACAGCATGAGTTTAATGGCAGGAGGATTATCCTAACTACCATAGACAACTTTGATGCGTATTCAAGTTAGTCAAAAAAGTTTTTTAAAACATTTTTTCTAAGCATTTTATGAAAAGTTTTGAAAATTTCTGATGTTTCAATGGGAAAAAGCAGATAGTTTTTCTTGTTTTGTTTTTCCTCCCCTTTTCTCAGTGGCAAGATGAAAAAGGGGGAGCAGGATGAAAGGAAAAATAGAAAAATGTAAAAAAAGAAAAAAGATTTTATCCAAAACATTTGACTCCCAAGGAAGTGAAAATTTTCTGCCATGATTTTATTTTTAAAATGGGTCCATTTTTTGAGTGCTGATTAATCAGATACTTATACTATATGACAGTGATTTTCAAACTTTTTTTCTGGGGACCCAGTAGAAGAAAATTGTTGATGCCCATGACCCAACGGAGCTGGGGATGAGGGGTTTGGAGTGTGGGAGGGGCTCAGGGCTGGGGCAGAGGGCTGTGGTGCGAGGGTGAGGGCAGTGGGGTGGGGCTGGGACTGAGGGGTTCAGAGTGTGGTAGGGGGCTCTGGGCTGGGGTAGGGAGTTAGGGTGCAGAAGGGGGTCAGGGCTTTGGGCTGGTGGTGCAGGATCTGGGGTGGGGCCAGGGATGAGGGATTTGGGGTGCAGGAAGGGGTTCCAGGTTTGAGGGGGCTCAGAGCTGGGGCAGGGGATTGGGGCATGGGGTTGGGGCACTGACTTACCTCCGGTGGCTCCTAGTCAGAGGCGCAGCCAGGGTGCAGAGGCAGACTTCCCACTCCTAGGCGGAGGCATGCGACTTTCGCCCACAGGCACCTCCTCCCACCCCCCAACCCCGCAGCTCCCATTGGCCGGGAACTGGCAAATGGGAGTGCGGAGGCAGTGCTTGGGATGGGGCAGCACGCAGAGCCCGTGGTCCCTCGCCTAGAAGCCAGACCCTCTGCTGGCTGCTTCTGGGGCTCAATGCGGTGTTGGGAAAGGTAGTCACTAGCCTGCCTTAGCTGGGCAGCACCGCCAACAGGATTTTTAACGTCCCAGTCGGAGGTGCTGACCAGAGCAAGGTGACCCAGTTCCTTACATGTCGCGACCCAGGGATTGAAAAACACTGATCTAAAGGAGTAATTTCATTAGTTGGCAGCCATATTATACTGTTATCACCTATGTGGACCATCCACAAGAGAAGGATGCGGCACACACTTTCTAAACATATGCATCTTGTTTTTCCTTTTCTTGTGGAATGTACATGTACAAAGAAAATAGAAGGAGAGCAAAAAATCATGATACAATGTTAAATTAGATATTGCCTAACACTAAAGAGATGTTGGTTAAAAAACACACACACAGTTATTGAGAAAGGAACCTTACAAACAATATACACTCTTCAATAGGTTTTTTCCCTAATAAGGCTGTTTTTAATTTCCTTTCTTTATTTACTCTAACAAGGCACATTCAATTTTCTCCCCCACTCAGAGAAAATACATGGCTTTGTGAGTACTTGAAACATAAGAGAGTAATTAGATAGCAATGGTATATAGAATGTATATGGCATTTGCACTTGGTCATGTGAATATTTTCAAGGTTGCTTTTGCATTGGCCATCTTCCAGTCATTGCAGCAGCACCTGCTAGGTACCAGGTTTCTATATCCTTTGAATTCAAAATACATAATAGAAAACAATCAACCAGCTTTTTGGCAGATATTTTGCATTTTCCTTCTGGACATAAAGCAATATTGGGAATGATGAAAATGACAGTTTTCAGTGGGAAAAATATCATTTGAAACTAAGAATCAATTGCCTTCAATCTAAATTCTTTGCATTTTCACATTAAGTTAAAAGGTTGGAAATGATTGAAATGGGATATGTTTTGCATAATATGCAGCAAGTAATGTAGCCTTTGTTTTTATTCTTTCCAGCCACACAAGTTGAAGTAAATAAGAGATGTCTTTATTCATTGGAATTCAGTTTAATATGGACACCTCTAGCCAAAGCCTTTTGTCCAAAATAAATGAAAATGTTTATTCTAGACATTTTTTTTTCCATTTCTGCCTCTGGCACTCAAGTCAAGGAGTAGCAGAGCCCAAAGGATACATGGCTTTGTGGAGCTAGTCCACCATACTTGTTTCAGTACATTACGATAATATATTTGTGTGCTGCAATTAAATACCCAACAATAGTGTAAAGTGGCTGTCCATACAGTACATTATAGGCACATTTATTAAGGGTTATACTGCACTACCTTTACTCCTGTTGGTGAACACTTATTCACATTAGTAGTCCAATTGATATAATCATTTCAAAGATACAGTTAAAAGTATGCAATAAACCAGCCTTAAGAATGGTAAAATATGCATAAACTTAGTAACATGAGAACTTTAAGAAGACTGGAATATGCTTCATATAACAGTTTTTTTCAATCCGTGGGTCTGGGTGGTGGCATGTAAGGCAGTGGGTACCTTGCTCTGGTCAGCACCGCTGACTGGAACATTAAGCCCTCGTCTACTCTGGGTGCGGGGTCGACCTAAGATACGCAACTTCAGCTACCTGAATAGCGTAGCTGAAGTCGGTGTATCTTAGGTCGACTTACCTGGCCATGAGGATGGCAGCGAGTCGACCACTGCTGCTCCCTTGTCGACTCCGCTTCCGCCTCTCCCGAGCTGGAGTTCCAGAGTTGATGGGGAGTGCGTTCGGGGATTGATTTATTGCATCTAGACGAGACGCGAAAAATCGATCCCTGATAGATCGATCACTACCCACTGATCCGGCAGGTAGTGAAGACCTGCCCTAAAAGTCCTGTCAGCGGTGCTGCCCAGCTAATGCAGACTAGTGCCTACCTTTCCAGACACCACGCTGGGCCCCGGAAGCAGCCAGCAGTGGGTCCAGCTTGTAGGCAGGGGGGACACGGGACTCCACGTACTTCCCCCACCCCACGCACCGCCTCCACACTCCCATTGGCCGGTTCCCAACCAATGGGAGCTGGGGAGGGGGCAGTACCTGTGGGCGAGAGTCCCACAAAGCCACTTGCATGCCTAGGAGCGGGACTCACTGCTAGCCGCTTCTGGGGCACAGCGTGATCTGTGGTGCCAGGACAGGCGGGAAGCCTGTCTCTGCACCCCGGCTGCGTCACTGACCGGAAGCCACCAGAGATAAATCAGTGCCCCAATCCCCTGCCCCAGCCCTGAGCCCCTCCCCAAACCTGGAACCCCTTCTTGCCTCCCAAACCCCTCATCCCTGCTCCCACTCCAGAGCCTGCACCCCCAGCCCAGAGCCCTGACCCCCCTCCTGCACTCCAACTCCCTACACCAGCCCAGATCACCCTCCCACACCCTGAACCCCTCATTTCTGGCCCCACCCCACAGCCCTGCCCCCCCCCCCACAGCCCTCATCCCCAGCTCCATTGGGTTGCGGACATCAACAATTTTCTTCTACTGGGTCTCCAGGAAAAAAGTTTGAAAACCACTGCTTTAGATGAAGTGGTAGAGAGGTCTGTGCTTTCATACTGAAGTTGTCAGGGTTAGTCCTTGCTGATGTCCCATTGCAGTAGTCATTAAACATATAGGAAATATTTATTGATTTCTATTGGGTGTTGAATATTGATAACAGTTAAGTTTTGAGAATAGCTGATCATCGTTAATTTCTAAAAGTATTTAGAAGTTTTGTGTCTGTGTGCAGTTGATTCAGGTTGGAATATATAGATAGCATTTACCCAAATAGAAGTTAACATAATTTGTGATACCTGGTCCCCCCCTTCTGTAGGTTGTGTATGTAGGTTATAAGCACTTATGTACACAAAGCACCTAGCACACTCTCCATGCTTTAATCTAAATCCCCATCTTCTCTAGACATTGTCAAAACAGGGAAACTCTTGTGCCTGAGTCTGATAGAAGGATATGACGAGCTGAGTATCATCAGCATGCTGACTTGTCATCTGAATTAAGGTGAGTGTCTCACGGTTCTGTCTGCCACGCCACTGTTTCAGTGATGACACTACAGCAGACAGTGAGTTGGCTCATATTGGAGTACGCTGATAAAAACGTAGCTCTGTGCCTATCCCAACAAGCCTGGCTGGGGCAGTCTTTTGTCTTTAACATAAGAATTGTTGTATTAGATAAGACCTGAGGTCCAGCTAGTCTAATATCCCAGTTTTAACAGTGGTTAGGGACAGATGCTTTAGGAGAAGATGCAAAAAACTATATAACAGATGACTGTGGAATGGACTGCCCATAGGAAAGATGTATTCTTCACCCCATCAGTTAGTGGTTGGTCTATCCCTTGAAGCATGAGGTTTACATCCTTTTTAAACTTGAAAGAATTGTTTTTCTTGTCTCATAATCTTTGTAAATGTCTAATCTTTTTTTTTTTAATCTTAAATTCTTGGTCTCACTGATCTGTTGCGGCAATGAGTTCCACAGGTGAATTGTGCAAGTAAAAAAGTTTCATGTCCTATTTTCAGCTTTAAATTAGTCACCTTTCAATTTCAGTGGTTTTGTAATATGATAGTGTGTCTGGTTGAGATTGATGCACGGATAAAATAAGCTAGTTGTGGTTCCATCCAGATAAGACAGATCTGATACTGATGAGCTGGGCGAAAAGCAGCTGTATGAAATGAGTGGAATTAATATCTGTCCCTTCTACTGCTTGCCTTTGTGACTCATGTTTGTAATTTAGGAGTACTGCTAGACCTTCATCTGCTTCTGGATGCCCTGAGAGCAGCACAGAGTGCTATTTTTCTTTACTCTGAACTGGAAAAAGAGATTTTGTCTTTTGGTCTCAGATGCAGAGATCACCTCCATTATGTATAAACATGACATCTCCAGAATGGATTACTGCAATGCTCTCTGGGTGGGCTATACATGAAAAACCACTCACAAACTTCACCTCAAGCAGAATTGAGCTACCTGCTTATTCAGGAGTGTTTTGTGATGGGAGTATGCTCTGGTTGCCAATTCATTTTGGGGTGAAATTCTAAGTGTTACTTTTGATTTATAAAGACCTCTATAGTTTGCACCCTCAGTATCTAAGAAGGCAGCCTTTTTTTCCTACAGTACATCGACAATCAAGATGAACTGAGATGTGCTAGGTTACACTTGCAAGTTATTTGCATCAAAGGGTTGCAGGCAGGGTGCTTTTTCTGAAAGACCTGGAATTTGCTCCTCCATTAGCCTAAGTCTATTGAAATTACAGGCACATTGTAATACTCACTTATTTAGTGAGATCTTTTCTGAAAGAGAGAGTTTTAGCTTGGAGGAATGTTGTATCTGAGTTGGAAGTACTCTTACAGTATGTCTACGCTGCAATTGGAGGTGTAATTATATCTTGGGTGGGCATACACGTGCTAATTTTAATGTAGCTAACATGGCTAAAAATAGCAGTGAAAATGCAGTCACACAGACCCCAGTGCAGGCTAGGAACGTGAACAAATACCCAGAGTTCTGGAAGGGCTTGTGCAGCCCATGCTGAGGCCTGCATATCCGTATCTTCAGTGCTATTTTGGTCATGCTATCTAGATTAAAGCTGGTGTGGGTATACCTACCTGAGCTGCAATCACACCTTCGCTTGCAGCGTAGATGTACCCCTAGTGTCTTTTAGCCTGGAGTTTAATTTTATTATTGAATGTGTTATTTAAAATGCATGCATCCAAAATTTCATTAAGTGTAATGTCTAAAACAGAAGAATAAACAAAGTACTGGTAACCATGTAGCTCAAAGTTCGAGCCAGTCTCTCCTAGTGGCTTTGTGTAAATGCTGAAAAAGGGTGGTAGTAAGACTCAACTCCTGTTGAAATCCACAGCTGAGAGTCCCAGGGAAGAAGGAGTTATCTGTAAAATCTCTTCCTTTCAAGGAATGAGAAACTAATTTAAAGGTCATTGTTGGCATAGTAGCCTCATTAAAATTTTAAACAATACTTACCCAGATTCGTGCAGATTCTGAGACTAAAACTGTACACATTTTGCCAAAATTGTCAATTATTTGTGAGAGGTAGATTGTTCTATGTTGGACCACATTCTAGTAGGATTTTCTGGCGTGTTACAAAATAATTTGTACCTTGTTTTAGGAGTAATTGCTCAAAAATACAATCAAAAATACCACCTTTACTCTAAAATATAGGCCAATATGATAACTGCTCGGTTTGGGTGACAAATTAATAGAGCTACATCCAATCTTCAGGCAATACGCTGTGTATGGGCAGGGCATGACTGTGCTGCCTCAGAAAGGAGTTGCCCCTGGAATCAGAGGGGAACTTTGAGTTGCAAATATTTTACTGGTGCCCTGTCATGGGGGTGCACAGCTGGCCCTTCTTCTTCTGGGCCCGGTTGCCCTCCCAAATAAGTCCAGGGAGATTTCAGCTGTGTGCAACACCCGTGTCCTTTATTCTTTAAGCGTTTTCCCACCACCAGTATCCAACTATATACAGTCTTTACAGGTTTTTCACCTACCACAGGCTGGGTCAGTAACCAGCTAGAGGGGCTTCTCACTTCCACCTCCCTCCCCTCCCCTCCCTGACTCTCTCTCTCTTTGGCTCCTTCCCAGCCTTTGTAGCTCCTGGTCTATCAGGCTGGCAGGTGTTGCCAATTACCAGGCAGACATAAGGCTTTTCAATCAGCCCCAATCTATCCCCCTTGATTGTGGCTGGCATGGCAGGGGTTGATTAGCTGTGTTTGCAGCAGCACCCTGCCACGTGCCCCCAAAAGAGAGCAACTTTCTGCCTGCTTCTTCATGCTCTTCTAGCTCTGTGGAGAGGAAATATTGCTACTGCCCCACCCCATCCCTGCCCACTTCCTCAAGGGGCAGAGCAACCAGCGGGCAGGAGTTTTGCATAGCAGGGACTACAGAGTGAAAACAGGGGTGACGTGTTAATACCTTCAGTCCTGTGCATGGCTACATTAGGACGAGTCAAAATCTAGCTCAAATGAGTGAGCTACTTCACAAGTTAAACTTTTAATTTTTCTGAGTTGGTTGCAAAAAAGATCGCAAGGTTTTCCTCTTTCTGCTTTAAGTGAGTGCACATGTGCATTCCATTCTAGGCATGTGTGCATCCCGCTCAGAGTCATCAGAAATATTTCCCTCTGTGGTACCAGTTGGGGCTGCCAAGTGTCACTCCGTGCTAGTATAAGGTCCCAACCGTCCCAGAACCACCTCAATTCCTTCTTACTGCACGAGACAGTCGTAGGAAATGCTTGGCTTGCCTTAGGAAGTGCTCTGTGTGCTCATTGTAAATTTACTATAAATAGTTTTCTAGCTGATTAGTACTTAGTTAATTCTGTAGTCAGGATTAGTTTCTTTTTCAGTCCCCAGTTTTGGGGTTTCTATGTCTCAGTACTGAGGGATGCCTCAGTTACTGGGCTTCAAACCCTGCATCTCTTGCACTAGTGCCGACGGCCATGAGTGACCCATACTCAAAATGCTTGAAGTGTTTAGGGGAAGCTCATATTTTTGTTCATTGCCAAGTTTGCAAAGACTTTAAGCTGAGTAAAAAAGACAAAAAAATGTACTTATCCACATTTTATCTCGAACCACACAACAGAGAGGAGCAAAGCCCAAACACCATAGATCTTAGAAGATCATCGGCATTCTACTTAGACAAAACTAAATAATTCTGTTGGTCAACCAATCTATTTATGGCTATCACAAACAGGATGAAGGGTCTTCCAATATCTTCTCAAATAATTTAATTATAGATAGCCTTCTGTATTCAGGTATGTTTTGATCTGGTAGGCATTTTCACTCCAAGCAAAATGACTGCGCTTTTCTCAAAATCGCAAGCAGCCTTGGCAGTGTTCCTTGCACAAGTTTCTATCCAGGAATCTTGTAGAGTGGTGACCTGGTCTTCAGTCTACACCTTCACATCCCATTATGACATAACTCAGCACTCTAGAGGCAATGCAAAATTTGGATACATTGTGCTCCAGTCTGTGTGTACATAAACTCTGATCTTTCCTCCTACTTTGCAGCTTGAGTCACCAAGAGTGGAAAGCACATGTGCAATCACTTGGAGAAGAAAAAACAGTTATGAACCCTCTGTAACTGTTGTTCTTCAAGATATGTTGCACGTGTCCATTCCATGCTTTCCCTCCTTTCCCTTTGCATCGCAATTGTCTGTCAAGAAGGAACTGAGGGGGGTCTGGGGTGGCTGGGCCCTTTGAACCAGCACGCTATGGCGTGCAGCAGCAGAGGGCACTCAAGTCACTCCGAGGGATGCCACTGAGGGAAAAATGTGTAACAGTGCGCCAGCATGTGCATACATAGAGTGGAATGATCATGTGCAACACATCTCAAAGAACAAAAGTTATGGCAACTTAGTAACCATGTTTTTACTCATCATTCAAAACAATTTTTGGATTTCTTAAGTGAATAGTTCCTGCTCAGCAGATTCTTACATGAGTCATAGATTGTGGAAACTTAGATTGTATTGGGCTTGGGCCAGTTAAATGGTGTTTCTTTCCCATGATTGGCTGACTTATGTATCCAGCCAGCTGTGCTAATTTTCAACTGTGAATTTTTAAATTCAGTACAATGAAAAATGTACTCATGACCAGTAATCGATCTTTCAGGCTTACCACTTGCTATGAGAATTGTTGTGCTTGAATATTTGTGGAAAGAAAATATGAAAGGGTTATGAACATGGTAGAATCAAACTTGACTTTCAAATTTAACTGAAATTCACCCACTTTCAATGGAGCTCCACTCCTGGTGCATTTAAGTATTTATTTATTAGCTACCTATGTTGAATTATCTCTTCACAGCTCCCTGGACTCCTAGGTTCCAATACGTTATCCAGAGTGTAGCTTCGGGCGCTACCACAATACAAATCAATAACAACTTCAACATTACTTATGGCTAGCTCCCTGTGCAGCAAATTGTCAGAGAAATTTACGATTTTGTAAAAAGGTGGTGTTACTTTGTTAAGTTTTATATTTAAGGTAATAGTTCATTGCCAAATATTTAATAGTTCACTAAGCCCGTGGATCTGCTTGATATCATCACTTGGTTTCCACAGTAGGGTTTGTAATTAACAATGTAGATGAGTAGCTACAGGCAAGATTTTTGTGTGTTGATATGTTCGCTTTCTCCCTCATTTGAAGGGAGCTAATCAGATTTGCATACTTTTTTCATTGCCACGACCTTTATTGCTGCCTATAAAGTTTTTAAATATCTCAAGCATAGCAGCAACTTTGCTCAATTGTTCATGGGCTCAGTTCATTCATACTTTAATTGTTAAATGAAATCAACGTTGCTGAAAAGGAGATGAACGTTTCAGAATAGGAGTGAGTGCACTGCTATCTCTTCTGCTTTTTTGAAGATAGTAAAAAATTAAAATAATTAAATGCAAATGGGAGCAAACTTAGTGCTATCTGGACTGTGTAGTAGAGTGCATGGTTTCTAACAGCTTTCAACTGGAGCAAAATTGCACATTTAATTTTCTTTAAAAGCAAAATGAAACTTTAAACTATATAAGAGCCAACTGCATGGTCATTATACTTACCGAAAAAGCACAGTGGCAAACATCACATGTTTGAAAAGATGCAAGAAGAAATTTAAAAAGCATCCAGTTATATCAGACAAATGGAGCTTTAGATGAAGACTCCAGCAGAGAACAAATGAAGGCTTTGGCCCAGAATGTGAGTGGTAGTTTTGGAATAATCTTGTAGCACACATTTGTATCCCTAGATGTACTGTGTAGAAAAATCTTTTGGCATAATTCCTTTGGATCCCACCATACTGTAACTCTTTGTGTACCAGGGAAACTCATGCTTCACTGTGTACAGTGATGCATGTAAAAGCCCATTCACTTTATTTGTTCTTGTGAGTAAAATAATGCGGGTTTGGGGACTATCACAAACAGCAGACTGTGAGGTCAAGTCTCAAATTATTATGACCAAGATTGCCAGAAGTTTTAATTATTTTGGGTGCCACAATTTTTTTTTTTATTTTGGAGGGGGGATGGCTTCTTTGGAAGACCTATGAAGGACTTGATTTTCAGAAGCTGGGTGCTTAGCACTTTCTGAAAATCAGGTCCCCTTCAGGTGTCTGAAGGTGAGCTTCAAAATCACCAGTTCCTTTTGAAAATCTTGAGCTATGACTTCACTGCAGGATACAGAAAAGTAGGTGAACATGTATTGTGAGCAAGGGTAGCCTGGCCAAAGGGACATTGAATGGTAAAGCATTCTGGCCTGTACTTATCAGGGCTTCAACATCACTTAGATGTGAATAGCAGTCCTTCCATTCCTGTTAGCACATGTTAGAGGCAAATAAAGGTCTAATTTAACTCAATAAAAAATACCAGTACCAGTCAATACCTTTTGCCAGTCAGGTATTATATAGCCAGTAAGGGATGTGCATTGTGGAGGAAACCTGGTAGGAGTGAGTCTTCAGGGCGAGAAATAATTCACTGTGGGAGAAGCCATGTTCATTTAATCTTGTTCTTGCAGCATTAGACACTGGCCTGAACCAGCGAGCCAAATCTTGAGAGAAAATGCACAAGAATATTCAATAGCAGCTAGATGAATGCAGAAAATTACTGGCTACTTAATCTGTATGTTGAAATGTTTTCCGTTTTTCGTTTCCCCTCTATGCAAAAGTTCTCCATTAGGGTTTTACCAAAATGTTAATACCTCCTGCTGTGTAAATCTGTTTTAAACTGTTCTTTGTGATTTTAATGTGAAAAACTCTGAGTATATCTTGAAACAATTCATTGCTAGGACAGCTGCACTGAGTGAACTTAACTTACTTTTAAATTCTCCTTTTATTGATTCAGCTCTTTTAATTAACATTTGACTTTTGCATGATAGAAAACTAGTAGAAAACCCTAAATAATTGCCCATATCAATGCTATTAAAATCCACATTTTATAATTCATTAATGAACATTACTAGAAGTAAATCCATATACATTATTTTTTCCTATGAGGGTATAACAGTGCATTATATGTGCCTGAATAAATACAAAACTATATTGCACTAAGCAATACTATATTATTTATTGGTAAGTTCCTTTATACACATGTTCTCTTTTCATTCCCCCCCACAATGTTAATGAGCACATGGATTTTTGGGGGGTTCACTTGTAACATGGATTTACAATGTAATATTTCTGCAGGATCTCTTTCTTTGCTGCTGCTGTTCTAAGTTGTTTTCATTCATTTATTTTTAGTGATGACACATATGGCACTGGTCTACAAAGCCTTTCAATAGCTGACTGCACAATATATGAGAGAGGAAAATATGCTCTGACATGCTTACTGGGCTACAATAATGCTACCTCTCAGCTACTTGGTTTCACCAACTCTAGACAAAGTTGCTCATTTTTGGAGATATGAACTTCTTGCCTATACCTCTTTAAGTTAGCTAAGTCACACACGCAGCCAGTAAAACTGAAGCTTGCTACATTCAGTAGTAAAAATAGCATAACTGTGTGTAATAATAATAATAATAAAATAAAATAAAATAAAAAATTGTGCATCATTTACTTTACTATCATTACAATAAGAGTTTAATTTGCCATAATTCGATATTTAGAGAACAGTGGCTAAATGAATGTAGTTCACTGTGACACTGCAGTGATTGCAGATATCCTAATGAATAGTTCTATGATTGATTAGCTTGATGACATCCGCACAATTACAAGACTGTAAAAGCATTAAATAGCAGAATTGTCAGGTCTTAAAAAAACAACAATGAAGCATGGAGCAGCATATAAATGGGCCTGCACTGTATACAGGGATCTTTTGGAACAGAACTGTGTTTCATGGAAATGCAGTTGGAGTAATTTCACAGGAAGCAGTCACTGTTAGGCAGTGTTCCATATCTGAAGGAACAATATTCTCTTCTGTGTGCGTGGTTTTTCCCCCCAATGCATTGCCCTGGCATCATACCATCCTTGTTAAGGTTGTTATGGAAGTCTTCAGTAATGAGCTCTTCATATCTGGGCCACATTTCTGTTTGTTGTGGTGTAAATTAAGCACTAATGAAACTGTTGTAACCTTTTTAAAATCCCTGGTTATTTTCCTCATCTACAGCTTTTGGAATCTGATTTTAGGCATTTGCATTGACTGTAATTGACACCTGCTCCGCTCTCTCATTACACACACATACTGTATACGAGTAGATACAAAATAACTAGCTTGGATCAGGGCTGCTGTAGGCTTCAAGATCCTCTTATGTTTGTACTTAAATATTCCTATCATGTCTTTGAAACACAGCCAGAAATATGTATAGTAGTGATGCAGTAGTGAACCATCTGTCACATTGTCCTCACTGCCTGTTATCAGTGGATTTATGATGTATCTGTATTAAAGTAACATAAAACACAAATACAAAATAGCAAGGAACTAATACTGCAAGCATTATTCACATAAATAGGCCTATTTAAGCCACGGATACAGCATGCTTGAGTAGTGACTTCTCACACGAGTCAGTGTTGCCAAAGCAAGTTCTAGTTTTGGTATTTTATAATTGGAAGATGCATGTCACAAAAGGAATGTTACATTTCCTACTAGAATGGTAGAAGCAGTTAAGAGGGACATGACTGGTCAAGGGATGAGATACTAGTGAAACTACAGCAGTGCTGCTAAATTAATTCCTGCTGAAGGCCCTGATTCAGCAAAGCACTTGAGCACATGCTCAAGATTAATCACATGCTTAGGAGCTCTACTGAATCATGGTTTAATGGATGATTCTCTTTCATTCTCATTAGAGAGGTGTAAAATAATCCCACATGTATGGATGATATTGGGATATCCACAGCATGCAGTATTTCAAACATGGACACAGCAGGAAGTTTTGACAAAAGTTCAACAATAACGTACATGTTAAGCCACATATTCAAAGAGAGAGAGATGAAGGAGGTGTATGTGTTTTTAAAAATCAAGTATAACCTAAAATAAAGACAGAAATAAAAAAATGACCTTGTGTGTGTGTGTGTGTGTGTGTGTGTGTGTGTGTGTGTGTTTGGGGTTGTCCCCCCTTTCCTGGCCAAATGCACGGTTGTTCTCTGTGTTATAATCTGGTAGTTGGAAGTCTAGCGAGTATACTGGTTGCATGTTTTATATGATAAACATGGAAAGATGAGCTGTTTAATTCACCAAACTATTAAATAGAGCTGGAGTCTATTACAATTAGTGAAGCAGGTTTGACTTCTCTTTTTTCCAAAAAGTCTATTTAAACTTTAAAGAAAATATTAAATGTTAACTATGCTTTTTTTAAAAAAAGTGAAGAACTACATCATTGGAAAGTAAACAAAGGGGCATTGGTTCCTGCATTGGTGGAACTTTGGTTGAACAGTTATGTTTTAGTGATGATAAATGTAGTGTACATGTGTTGAAATGTTTTTTTCTCTGTTCTGTTCAACTTTCAACACCATGAGAATGTTGAAGAATGAAGATGTTATTCTAAGTTAGAGCACAGTTTTCCTTCCAGTCCTATTATCATTGAAGGTCAAGGCTGTCTGTACTGGTGCAGATGATCTGACTCTGCAACTGTCTCTAATATTCAGTACAGGAATCTCTGTGCCTAGTGCCTCTCTGACTAGATTGGTTGCTAAGAAATAGTGGATTAAAGGACTTTCACAGCAGTTCATAACTTTGAAAAATCAATTATCAATTAATAGGGCCTTCAGGACACCCCAATTTTGAAGTATGGCATTCTGCCATCAAAACACTCAAAACTTTTTGCTGTTACAGTGACATTGTTGGACTGTTCATATGGACAAAAAGCCATTTGGTTTCTAACTGCTCTTGTGAATCAATGCTGGGACAGAGCCTAGGGTTTTGTTCTTTTAAAGGCAGACACATTTGGTATGATAATGCTTTGTTATAAACATTTATGTGCATAGCAAGCTTCTGATTTGGCTCAGACCTTTCACAAGCTCTGTGAAGCTCTTTTAAGCCTGTACTCAAACTTCCACATAATCTCCTTGAAGCATAAAAGCAGCAGGTACAGAAAGATGCATTAACAGTGCTTATTTCACACCAATACATCAGCTACCCCTAAGAATTCTGAAGTTGAATTCTCTAGGAATCTAAATATGGCCAAAGAACAGCTGGTTTGGGATAAACCTGAATAGCTGAGGATCCTCCTCTCCCCTCCCCCAAACAAAAATGTTTCAGAGCAATTTCAAAATACCACGAGAGTCCCATAGTATTTTCTTCCTAAAATAACAAGGAAAAATGGTTTTCTTGTAATTTCACCCCCTAAAAGTCTCCTCAAAGTGTTTTTTTTAAAAAGCTTTTGGAAAAAACTCAAATACGTGAAGTACAGTATATTGGACTCTGTGCAAACCTTTTTATTCTGTAATACCAGTTCTTTGAGTGATTGCACGTATCGGTTCCACTTCCGGTGTGTATGTGTGTGCACAAAGTGCATTACAGTCAGAGATTTTTCACTTCGCAGTACTTGTTGGGGCAGCGTACGCATGCCCTCTGCTGCCTCACACTGCTGTGCAATGGGATATTACGAGCATTGGTACCTGTCCCTCCTTATACTGTCTTTTATAAGGACAAAATGTACTTACATCTGTATCCAAAGTTTGTGATTAAAGCAGTGTCTGAATTCCACCTCAATCAAGCAATATACTTACTGACTTTCTTTCCTAAGCTGTATTCTCATGAAGATGAAAAGAGACTCCATACCTTGGATGTCAGAAGGGCATTAACCTTTAACTTGGTCAGAACAAGACTTCTTAGATCATCATCTCAAGTGTTTGTAGCAGTTGCAGACAGGATGAAGGACCTTCCAAGCTTGACTAAGAGGCTCTCATCATGGATTTCCTTCTGCAAACCAACGTGCTATGACATTGCCAACATAACCTCACCCAGCAGGGTGATAGCACACTTAATAAGATATCAGACAGTTTCTGCAGCTTTTCGAGCCCAAGTGCCTATAACAGACATTTGTAGGGCAGCAACTTGCTCATCGGTACACACCTTATCAATTCATTATGCCATATTTTAGTTTTCCAGGGATGATGCCAAGTTCACATGAGTAGTCCTTCAATTGTTGTTTAGGTAGACTCCGAATTTCATCTCAGGATTGAATTGCTTCTGAGTCACCTGAGGGGACATGTGCAATCACTTAAAGAAAAAGTAGTTACTAACCTGTTCCCTCAGATGTGATACACATGCCATTCCACAAACCACCCTACTTCCCCTCTGTATTGGAGTCTGCCTAGTAAGAAGGAACTGAGGGGGATTTGGATGGCTCTGCACTTTATACCATTGTGCAGCAGTGTGAGGCAGCGGAGAGCACATGTGCCTTCCTGATGGGTACCACTAAGGGAAAGATCTCTGATTCCGGTGGTTTGGGTGCACACACTCCTGAATTGGAATGGACATGTGCAACACATCTCAAAGAACAACAGTTAGAGAACATGCTAGTGACCTTTTCTTTTAATAGGTTTATATCAGATTGGAAAACTAATTTAGAATTAGAAACTAATCAGAACATTCACTTCAAATGCGCAGTGAACCTTTATTGAGGGTTGAGAAACATTGAATAATTTTGCCAAAAAACAATTTTTCATTTTTGTATGTTGTTCTGTTTGGGAACAAAATTTAGTAGATGTACCAAAATATTGCAAAAGGCTACCCTTCCGAAGATTTCTAATCTGGCTTTGCAGATTTGAGAGTAGATCAGTTTGGAGAATGGTATGCTTTGTTTTAAAACAAGATATATTTTCCCAAAACTTTTGAAGAAAAAAAAAAGACATTTTTATTTTATTCCCTCCTCTCTCCACCCTATTTCCCCTTTGTTACAGTGGGAAATTGGAAAAAATTAAAAGAGAGATAATAGAAGGAAACGGTGGAGAAGGGAGAGAAATTAAGATTTTTCAAACTAGAACACTTCAAATAAGTTTTCTTTTATTTAAAAAAAAATGGAATGACCAACTCTATTCATGTGATTACCCCCTCCCCTTTTCATTCACTTCATGCTCTGGAGTATGTATCTTCACCTTTAGATGCATCTCTGAATCTTTTGAGGTTTGCCAAACTCAGGACTGTAATTCAAAACTCTGTAAAAATCTGTATGGATTGTTTCTCTCCCAATCAGTTACCCACACTGCAGAGTTCTTAGCACTGCAGGGTTCACACAGAATTCAAGATCTCTGTGGGATACGTATTGTGTCAGCCCACATGCAGTATTTATCCTAAGAGATAAATCTGCTCAGGGATTGTATTTTTTAGTATAAAAGCAAATAATATATTGGGCGGTTTCAGGTGCTTTTTTGCTAAATTTCATCCAATATATGACAATTTTTTAGAAATGAAACATTGCACCCAGTTTTTCTATTGTTTCTAGAACCCTTGAGTTATTTGTTAAAATATGAAAGTACACACTGTGCTGCTCCAAGAGTAAAACTGCATGCCTCCTACAGACCCTTTATTCTGAGTAAATGGGCCAGAACAAAATAAATGGGCCCTATCACAGGGTGGCACTGCTCCTTCAAAAGGAAGCAGGCCCAGTGCACCTGTGTCTCATCAGCTCACTCCCATTGGGAGGGCACCTGGGCCATAAAGAGAGAGGTGAGTGAGGGCTGCTTTAGAACACTGACTGAATCAATTTGGAAAGGTCAATTGGGGAAGGGGAAGGGGCAGGGGCAGGGGCAGGGGCAGGTTAGACTTGTCAGAAGCAGGAGACTGTATGTGATTCCTGGGAGAAGACTGAAGGCAGGAGAGCTGCAGGAGGCATTTCTTAGCTGTTGTCCCTAACCCAGAGTGCCGGTGCTGGAGGCCATAGCGCTGCAGAGGTGCCTGCTGACTCTAAGCCAGACAGCCAGAGCCAAAGACTGCAGAGAGCTGAAGGAGGAATGTGGTGGAGGAGATCACCCCCTGATATATCCAGACCCAGAGACCTGGACCCGGGGAACTGTGAGAAGTGAGGGGGAGTGAGGGATGCTCCTGTGGCAAAGATGATCTCGCAGTAGGAAAGAGTAGGATTGCACTCCAGTTGGAAGAACCGTGGTGACAGTTGCGGCAGAGAGATAAAACAGGACCGACAGAGCCTGGGCATGGTTGAATGCCCCAGTGTGGTATGTAGGGCATTGAGGGATGGGATGTCTTTGGATTGTAATGTCCAATTGCATGACAGTGATAAATGGATTATGTGTTTGGGATTTTTATTATGGACTGTTTTGAACTATGTTCTGCTAATAAACCACATTGGTGGACTAGAGGATTGCATGGGTTCCTTGGGTTATCTGATAGAGGAAATTGAGTAAGGTACCACTGAGACACCCTAGGCCACACTCAGCAGGAAGCTGGTCCTGGTACAAGCCCTGAAAGCCCTATGTCAGTCTGAGGGAGGATTTCCTCCACTGCAGGCATTGTGGAAGAAGACGAGAAAGGTGCCTCCGGAGGACCTCTTTCTCAAGCCCTAGTGCAGAGGGCAAGGCTGGAACATACCAGGGTGGGGTTGCAGTACAATAACTCCTCACTTAACTTTGTAGTTATGTTCCTGAAAAATGTGACTTTAAGCAAAACGATGTTAAGCGAATCCAATTTCCCCATAACAATTAATGGGGGGGGGGCCTTAGGTTCCAGGGAAATCTGTCCACTTGATTTCCCATACATTTACCTTGTCAACTAGCCACTTTGGGGTGGCGAGCAGGAGGAAATGGATACTCTGTGCACTACCCCACTTTTGTTTTGCGTGGCCTGATTTCCTATTCCATCTTTGAGCTTCACCTTAGTTTACTGAGTTGTTTTTTATTATGTTGACTTAAAATAAGAACTTCATTTGCGTGGAGCAAAGGTTCACTTTAGTTATGTCATCCTGCAGGCTATTGGGTTAAAAAATGTACCAATTAACAACCCAAAGCTTTGGAGGGAAAGACATCAACTAATAGCTTCATGGCATGTATTACTTCCATTTTATGTGCTAGACTGTGAACCCCTTAACTCATATTGGCAAGCAATTACTCACACAAGTAGTCATAGTAACTTCAATTATTGCATATTTAAACAACCTTGTAATATCACATGGAATGTATACATCATTAATGAAACAACACAGCCTTTCTGTCCACATTCTTCAGTACTTTTTGATTCCCCCCTCCCTCCCCAAAAAAGGGACATCATTAACATGGACAAAGAAAGTTAAAAATCAGTATTTGAACTCTACGACTGCCAAATACTTGGTCTTAATAAAGAAACCAATTACAAAATATTTCCTTGCAGTGTTATGCAAAAAGATATAGAATTAAGATCAGATTCTATCAATCATTTTTCAATATTCTAATATTTTCCAGGGTCCCTTTTTAATTTTGATGGTTTTGATCACTTCTATAAAGACATGGAGTGTACAAGTGAGGACTGCAAGAGTATCTAGACCTTTAGTAGTCTTGTGGTTTTGCAAATACAATTTTCACACTTTTGGCAGACTTGTCAAGTCTTTTAAATACAGTAGATGTACCCCTTTTAGTAGACTAGATCATTGCTTTTGGGGTTGGATTAGCGGGACACCTGGGGCTGGAGATTTACTGTTCCTCTTTAGAGGAATGCATTGCTGCCATGTCATTCCTCTGATGTCCATTCAGAGGATCCTGTAGTCACTGAGATGTGTTGAGATGCTGCTTTATTGGCAGGTTGTTGCAGGTGAAACAAAAGACAGGAATTGCCTAGTCTGTGCTGAAGTTCCATGAGGAACACATGAAAATCATCTGCTTAGTAATACAGCATCATTTCTATACTGGGGATGCTAAAAATGTGTTTTGTTTGTGTCTGGGAATTACAGAGCTGTGATTGTGTTCACCTCTGACAGTTAATAGATGCTGCAACATGATTGTTTGAGGAAAGAAAAAAACAACATACAGCATTTGCATTTGATTAGCTTGTTTGTGTATAAAGCAGGGTGATGTGAACTGTTTCTGAAATAACCAGCCCAAGCCAAACCTGAATGTCTTCCAGGTTTAGATAAAAATTTTCCTCCCTTCTTCCTATATTCTCCAGTCTCTGCTTAGTTCTCCATGTGGCTGTGTCTCATTCCCCACAGTCTTCCAACAAGCCCTAGCTCCCTGATTATGACCATTGTGAGCAGCATGCCTTTTAGGTACTAACTACATGTGGCTTGACATTTCATGCATATGGAGGGATGCAGGTAGAAGAAGATAGAAGAGATGCAGGTAGAAGAAAAGAATGGAAGAAAGAAGAAGTGAATAATAATTAATATAGTTCAGCAGCTAGGATTTGTAGAAAATTGATAAGGAAAGCAATGGGACACAAGGAGAAATCTATGATCAGCAGGGTTGAGGACAATAAGGAGTTCAATTACGTTAGGAACAAAAAGTATCCTAACAATGGTATTGTTCCATTACTAGATAGAAATTTTAGAATTATCAACAATAATGCAGAAAAGGTATTTCTGTTCTGTATTTGGGAATAAAACAAATGATGTAGTCATATGATATGATAGCACTCCTTCCATTCTGCTAGTATCTCATGAGGATATTAAGCAGGAGCTACTAAATTACATTTTAAAATAGGCAGGTTTAGATAATTTGCATCTGAGAGTGTTAAAAGAGCTGGCTGAGGAGCTTGCTGGACTGTTAATGTTGTTTTTCAATAAGCCTTGGAGCACTGGGGAAGTTCCAGAAGACTGGAACAAAGCTAATATTGTGCCAATATTTTAAAAGAGATGACATGGGTAATTATAGAACTGTCAATCTGACATCGATCTCGGGCAAGACACAAAAGTGGCTGATACAGGACTCAGTTTAATAAAGAATTAAAGGAGGATAAAATTAATGCCAATCAGCATGGGTTTACGGAAAGTAAATCCTGGCAAAGTAACTTGATATCTCTTTCTAATGAGATTACAAGTTTGGTTCGTAAAGATAGTAGTGCTGATGTAATTTATTTGGGCACCATGACAGAGTGGGTTGTGCTAGTGGAGGAGTGACCCCATATGTGAAAGAAAGCATAGAGTCAAATATAGTACAAATCTTAAACGAATCAAACTGTACCATAGAATATCTATGGTATAAATTCCATACTTGAATAATAAGAGTATAGCATTAGGAATATACTATTGACCACCTGACTGGAATGGTGAAGGTGATTGTGAAATGCTTAGGATTAGATTAGAGAGAGAGAGAGATTAGAGAGCCTATAAAATATATAACTCAGTAATAATGGGGGATTTCTGGGCATGTTACCTCCAGATGTGGTGCAGTGATAAAATTTTTAAACACTATTAATGATTGCTTCTTGGAGCAGCTAGTCCTGGAACCCACAAGAGCAAAGGCAATTCTTGATTTAGTCCTAAATGGAGCACAGGATCTGCCCAAGAGGTGAATGTAGCTGAACCACTCAGTAATAGCCGCTATAATATAATTAAATAGAACATCCTTGTGGGTGGGAAAATACCAAAGAAACCCACCACAGTGTCACTTAACTTCAGAAAGGTGAAATACACAAAAATGAGGAAACTAGTTAAACAGAAATTAAAACGAATAGTCACAAGAGTGAAATGCCTACAAGCTGCATGGAAACTTTTAAAGAACACCGTAATAAAAGCTGAAATTAAATGTATACTCCAAATAAAAAAGAATAGTAAGAGGACAGAATTAGCAGACGCATAGATGAACACGATTTGCTGAGGAAGAGTCACCAGGACTTTTGTAAAGGAAAATCAGATCTCATCAATGTATTAGAATTCTTGGACGGAGTCAACAACATGTGGCAAGGGTGATCCAGTGGATATAGTATACTTGGACTCTAAGAAAGCCTTTGACAAGGTCCCTCACCAAGGGCTCCTAAGCAAAATAAGCAGTAATGGGATAAGAGGGAAGGTCCTCTCTTGAATCAGTACCTGGTTAAAAGACAGGAAACAAAGGGTAGGAATAAATGGTCAGTTTTCATAAGGGAAAGAAGTAAATAGTGGTGTCACCCCAGGAATCTGTACCAGGACCAGTGCTGTTCAACATAGTCATAAATGATCTGGAAAAAATGGGTAAACAGTGAGGTGGCAAAGTTTACAGATGACACAAAATTATTCAAGATAGTTAAGTCCAAAGCAGACTGTAAAGAACTACAAAGGAATCTCACAAAACTGGGTGACTGGGCAACAACATGGCAGATGAAATTCATTGTTGATAAATGCAAAGTAATGCACACTGGAAAAGATCCCAACTATATATACAAAATGATGGGATCTAAATTAGTTGTTACCACTCAAGAAAGAGATCTTGGATACATTGTGGATAGTTCTCTGGAAACATCTACTTAATGTGCATTAGCAGTCAAAAAAGCTAACAGAATATTAGGAACCATTAGGAAGGGGATAGATAATAAGACAGTAAATAATGACAGTGAATAATGCTACTATACAAATCCATAGTACGCCCACACCTTGAATATTGTATGCAGTTCTGCTTGCTCCAATCCAAAAAAGATGTACTGGAAATGGAAAGGGTACAGAGAAAGGCAACAAAAATTATTAAGGGTATGGAATAGCTTCCATATAAGAAGAGATTTAAAAGACTGGGGCTGTTCAGCTTGAAAAAGAGACGACTAAGGGGGGATTAAAACCAATAGTAAAAGGTTCTATAGCCATATAAATAAGAAGAAAACAAAGAAAGAAGAAGTGGGACCGCTAAACACTGAGGATGGAGTGGAGGTTAAGGATAATCTAGGCATGGCCCATATCTAAACAAATACTTTGCCTCAGTCTTTAATGAGGATCTTAGGGATAATGGTAGCATGACAAATGGCAATGAGGATATGGAAGTAGATATTACTGTATCTGAGGTAGAAGCGAAACTCAAACAGCTTAATTGGACTTAATTGGGCAGCCCAGATAATCTTCATCCAAGAATATTAAAGGAATTGGCACATGAAATTGCAAGCCCATTAGCAAGAAGTTTTAATCAATCTGTAAACTCAGGGGTTGTACTGTATGACTGGAGAATTGCTAACATAGTTCCTGTTTTTAAGAAAGGAAAAAAAAGTGATCCGGGTAACTACAGGCCTGTTAGTTTGACATCTGTAGTATGCAAGGTGTTGGAAAAAATTTTGAAGGAGAAAGTAGTTAAGGACATTAAGGTCAATGGTAATTGGGACAAAATACAACATGGTAGATCGTGCCAAACCAACCTGATTTCCTTCTTTGAGAAAGTAATAGATTTTTTAGACAAAGGAAACGCAGTGGATCTAATTTACCTAGATTTCAGTAAGGCATTTGATATGGTGCCACATGGGGAATTATTAGATAAATTGGAAAAAATGGGGATCAATATGAAAATTGAAAGGTGGATAAGGAATTGGTTAAAGGGGACACTACAGTGGGTCATACTTAAAGGTGAACTGTCAGGCTGGAGGGAGGTTACCAGTGGAGTTCCTCAGGGATCGGTTTTGGGACCAATTTTATTTAACCTTTTTATTACTGACCTCAGCACAAAAAGTGGGAGTGTGCTAATAAAGTTTGCGGATGATACAAATCTGGGAGGTATTGCCAATTCAGAGAAATCATACAGGAGGATCTGGATGACCTTGTAAACTGGAGTAATAGTAATAGGATGAAATTTAATAGTGAGAAGTGTAAGGTCATACATTTAGGGATTAATAACAAGAATTTTAGTTATAAACTGGGGACGCATCAATTAGAAGTAACAAAGGAGGAGAAGGACCTTGGAATATTGGTTGACCACAGGATGACTATGAGCCGCCAATGTGATATGGCCATGAAAAAAGCTAATGCGGTCTTGGGATGCATCAGGCGAGGTATTTCCAGTAGAGATAAGGAGGTATTAGTACCATTATACAAGGCATTAGTGAGACCTCACCTGGAATACTGTGTGCAGTTCTGGTCTCCCATGTTTAAGAAGGATGAATTCAAACTGGAAGAGGTACAGAGAAGGGCTACTAGGATGATCCGAGGAATGGAAAACCTGTCTTATGAAAGGAGACTCAAAGAGCTTGGCTTGTTTAGCCTGACCAAAAGAAGGTTGAGGGGAGATATGATTGTTCTCTATAAATATATCAGAGGGATAAATACTGGAGAGGGAGAGGAATTATTTAAGCTCAGTACCAATGTGGACACAAGAACAAATGGATATAAACTGGCCATCGGGAAGTTTAGACTTGAAATTAAATGAAAGTTTCTAACCATCGGAGGAGTGAAGTTCTGGAATAGCCTTCCAAGGAAAGCAGTGGGGGCAAAAGACCTATCTGGCTTCAAGATTAAACTCGATAGTTTATGGAGGAGATGATATGATGGGATAACATGATTTTGGCAATTAACTGATCTTTAATTATTCATGGTAAATAGGCCCAATGGCCTGTGATGGGATGTTAGATGGGGTGGGATCTGTGTTATGATAAAGAATTCTTTCCTGGGTATCTGGCTGGTAAATCTTGCCCACATGCTCAGGGTTCAGCTGATTGCCATATTTGGGGTCGGGAAGGAATTTTCCTCCAGGGCAGATTGGAAGAGGCCCTGGGGGTTTTTTGCCTTCCTCTGTAGCATGGGGCACGGGTCGCTTGCTGGAGTATTCTCTGCACCTTGAAGTCTTTAAACCATGATTTGAGGACTTCAGTAGCTCAGAGATAGGTGAGAGGTTTATTGCACGAGTGGTTGGGTGAGATTCTGTGGCCTGCATTGTGTAGGAGGTCAGACTAGATGATCATAATGGTCCCTTCTGACCTTAATATCTATGAGTCTATAATATGATAAAGGCCTATAAAATCATGAATGGTGTGGAGAAAATGAATAAGGAAGTGTTACATAACACATAAACCAGGCATCACCCAATGAAAATAATAGTCACCAGGTTTAGTCACCACAGAAAAGAAAATACTTCTTCACAAAACATACAGTCAACCTGTGGAACTCATTGCCAGCGGATATTATGAAGGCCAAAACTATAAGTGTGTTCAAAAAAGAATTAGAAAAGTTCATAGAAGATAGGTCCATCAGTGGCTAATAGTTGAGATGGTTAGGAATGTAACCCCATCCTCTGGGTGTCACAGGGTCTCTGACTGCCAGATGCTGGAACTGGACGACAGGGATGGATCATCCTGCTAGGGTGGATTGTCCTATTCTGTTCATTCCCTTTGAAGCATCTGGCATTGGCCACTGTCAGAAGACAGGATATTTGGCAAGATGGACCATTGGTCTGACTCAGTATGGCCATTCTTATGTTCTTATATTGACTTCTGGAAGGCATTTGACTTGGTACCACACAATATTTTGATTAAAAAACTAGAAGGATATAAAATTAACATGCCACACATTAAACAGCTTAAAAGCTTGCTAGCTGATATGTTTCAAAATATAATTGTAAAGAGAGAGTAATCACCGAGCAAGTGTGTTTTCCTGGCCATATGCTATTTAACATTTTTGTCAATAATGTGGAAGAAAGTATAAAGTCATCACTGATAAAGTTTGCAAATACCACAAAGAAATTGGGGGAGAGGTAAGTAATGAAGAGGATAGATCACTGCTACAGAGAAATCTGGATCTCCTGGCTAATTGGCACAAGCCAACCACTTGCATTTCAATATTGCTAAATATAAATTTATAACTCTAGCAGCTAAATGTGTAGGCCATACTTATAGGATGGGGGACTCTATTCTGGGAAGCAATGACTGTGGAAAAAGGTTTGGGAGTTATGCTGGACAGTGAGGTGAACATCACCTCCCAGTGTGATGGTGTGGCAAAAAGAGCTAATATGATCATTGGATGCAAAAACAGAAGAATCTCAAGGAGGGGTAAAGCAGAGGTTATTTTACCTCTGTATTTGGCACTGGTGTGACTGTATCTGGAGTACTGTATACAGTTCTGATGTCCATAATTCAAGGAGGATGTTGAAAAATTGGAGAGGGTTAAAAGAAAAGTCACAAGAATGATTAAAGGAAAACATGTCCTATAATGAGAGACTCAAGGAGATCAATCTATTTAGCTTAACAAAGAGAAGGTTAAGGGCTGAGTTGATTACCATCTATAAGCACCAACATGGGGAATAAAATTTTAATAACTAGCTCTTCAGTTTATCACAGAAAGGTATAACCTAATCCAGTGGTTGGAAGTTGAAGCTAGAATAATTCAGACTGAAACAATTTTTAAACCAAGATTGTATGTCTTTTTCTAAAAGATGCTCTAAGAATTATTTTGGGGAAGTTCTCTGGCCTGTGTTATACAGAAGATCAGACAAAATGATCACAATGGTCTCTTCTGCTCTTGGAATCTATGCATCTATGAAAGAAGATATTATCTTGCCTGAAGGTACTGAGTGACAGAATGTACTGTAGTGGTGCAGAGTCTTGAATAAGGGGGTGGGTCACATAATCCTGGCCAGTGGTTGTGCTGGTCTCACTTTAAGGGCTGCCATCTCAGTGGAGGTGATGCTGAAGAAATAGCATCAGGGAACACTTGTTCTTTTGGAATAGGGTGGAGCCTAGAGTAAGGCAACCAAGAACACTCCTGAGGTGTTAGTGGTTTCTCTGCAAGTGGATCCTCCCTGCCCTTTTGTCTAATCCTCTGTTATCTTTGAAGGTCCAGCTAATGAGAACAAATATTTGCTAGTCTAGAGAAGTGATGCACTGAGAATGAGATCAACACACCCATCATCTTTGGAACAAGTCCAGATAAAAGTTTTCTAAGTGGTGACCCAGAAAGAAGAGTTTGGAAAGTTAGGGTGGGATTTTCATAGCACTCAGCATTAGCTTAACTATGCTCTCAATGAAGTCAGTACGATAGTTAACTTCACTGGGAGTAAAGTTAGGCCAACGCTGATCAATTTTGAAAATCTCACCTTTAATTTTGTTTTCTGTATAAGAACCTAGGCTGTCCCTTGTTTTGGCATAGAACACTAAAGACTGATAAAAGTTAAGAATTTAAGATTTACTTACATACCTTGTGGGATTTATTCTTTTTATGTTTAGTTAATTATTTAGTTATGATTACATAATATATCTGAAATATTTGTAGCTTATGTCTACGGCCCAAATCCCCGGTAATATAGAACAGCATAGGTCCATTGAATTCTGTGGAGCTATGCTGATTTACATCAGCTGAGAGTCAGGCCGCTAAACTCAATGTTCTTTTGGCAGACCCAATATTCAAAGGAGATGAGACTGATCCACCCTTAATTAACTGACTCCCTAGATGTATCTACTGCTTTTCTTTTGATAAAAGGAAAGTTTTACAAGAATAAAGCAGGACATTCCTTGATGTGCTTAAAGTATGGAAGGTTTGAAAGTCCTTTCTGCATTTTGAAAGTGTAGTGTTTCTGTGTTATACTCTTACAGATTAGGAAGAGTGTAATGTGAAGTCTTTAACTCTCACATTAAAAAAATAAATAGTGGAGGTGTGGGGAAATCAAAGGTCTCTTGCTGTTAGGCGAAATGAAGGATGCTGCAGATTTTGCAAAAAAAATTATCAAAAGGTTTAGCATTATACGTCTGAGAGCTTGTTTGCTATGAAACACAATATGAATTCATTGAGCAGAAATGTTTTAAAGCAAGAAATCTTGCATGGTGAAGGGACTGCAAATTTGGAAATAACCACATGCTTGAAAAATTTGCGCATGGTTGGTGCTTGCATGAGTGCCTATTTTATTGTAATCCACCTAACAACAAAAAGAAATCCAAGAGGACTTTATCAGAAATTGAAAGGGATTCAATTTGGTCTCAGCTAATTCCTTACCTAATTATTTGCTGTGGCATGCAGTGTGAAAGCTAATTGAAATTATATAATTTTTGTTGCATAAAATGGGACCTCAGATGAGTTGCCCTTCAGGTCCTCTTGTTTGGAGTGTTTCTTGATTCAGTTCCAAAAGAAATAAGTCATCTAAATTTAATTGGTAAAATTATTACTCACACTATGAAACCTTTGTAGATGACTATTAGTTTAAACATGAAATTGGGCAATCTTCTCCCTTTTAAAGAGCTGAGGAGAATGTTGAAGGGAACTCAAGTACATGGAGTACATACCTTCTGCTTTCTTGAAAGGGACAAAAGATATATTTTGAATATCTGATCAGCTCCAGTGAATTATTTAATCACACTTAATTAATGTCACGTTAAGAAAAAATTGTCCTGTCTAGCGGGACATTTGACCTCAGTACAACTAAAGCGGTGTTCAAAATCTAAAAATGTATCATTCCATTTTGATAACGTACAAATAGTTGCTGATATGTTAATTACCATTTTGCCAAGAATATAGGACTAAACACTTCAAGTTGAAGTTCTTGTTCAAGCAAAACTTCCCATCTTCTATGCGGGTTTTAACTGCAGGGTAGACCTGTAGATGACTGTTGAGCAATGCACCATCCATGGGTTTACACACATGTAAATCAATTAAGTCTGTTACACGTTGATGAATTTGGTAATTCGATGGCTAGAAGTGAACTGCAGGATAATTTCCCATAGAAAACATCTCCCTAGCTTTGAAAGTGGAAAAATCAGTCTAAAGGTAATAGTCTAGAGTAGGGGTGGGCAAACTTTTTTGGGGTATGGAAATTGTACGGACCACATCTGGGTATGGAAATTGTATGGTGGGCCATGAATGCTCACAAAATTGGGAGTTGGAGTGCAGAAAGGTGCTCTGGGCTGGGATGGAGGGGTTCAGAAGGGGGATCAGAGCTGGGGCAGGAGGTTGTTGGGCATGAGAGGGTCAGGGTTGCAGGCTCCAGGTGGCACTTACCTCAAGCAGCTCCCAGAAACAGTGGTATGTCTCCTACGCAGAGGCCTGGCCAGGCAGCTCTGCACACTGCCCCATCCCTAGGCACCACCCCTGCAGCTTTCAATGGCCACAGTTCCCAGCCAATGGGAGCTTCAGGGGCAGCATACATAGCCCCCTGGCTTCCTCTATGTGTAGGAGCCAGAGTGGGGACATGCTGCTGCTCCCAGGAGCCATGCAGAGCAGGGCAAGCCCCCAACCCTGCTCCTCAGCTGGAGCAGGGGAAGCCCAGGACCCCATTCCCAGCAGGAGCTCGGGGGCCGGATTAAAACATCTGGAGGGATGGATGCAGACCCGGGGCTGTAGTTTGCCTACCCCTGGTCTAGAGCAAAAATCAGTTTAGGTGTTTGCTGGATTACATTACCTTGACAGAACTAGAGTCTTCAGCACTGAAGGGTGATGCTGAGCCCTGGTCTACACTACAAGTTTATGTCAGATTTAGCAGCATTAAATCGAATTAACCCTGCACCCATCCACACAACGAAGCCATTTTTTTTTTACATAAAGGGCTCTTAAAACCGAATTCTGTACTCCTCCCCAGTGAGGGGATTAGCGCTGAAATCGACATCGCCGTTTCGAATTAGGGTTAGTGTGCACGCAATTCGAAGGTATTGGCCTCCAGGAGCTATCCCACAGTGCACCATTGTGACAGCACTCTGAACAGCACTCTGAACTCGGATGCACTGGCCAGGTGTAAAAGCCCTGGGAACTTTTGAATCTCATTTCCTTTTTGGCCAGGCGAGCTCATCAGCACAGGGGACCATGCAGTCCCAGAATCAAAAAAGAGCTCCAGCATGGGACCGAACGGGAGGTTCTGGATCTGATCGCTGTATGGGGAGAGGAATCCTTGTTATCAGCACTACATTCCAAAAGATGAAATGCCAAAACATTTCAAAAAATCTCCGAGGCCATGAGGGACAGAGGCTACAGCAGGGACGCAACACAGTGCCACGTGAAACTTAAGGAGCTCAGACAAGCATACCAGAAAACTAAAGAATCAAACGGACGCTCCAGGACAGAGCCCCACTTCTACACTGAGCTGCATGCAATTCTGGGGAGGGGGGCTGCCACCACTACCCCACCCCTGTCCATGGACTCCAATGATGGGGTACTCTCCACCATGCCTGAGGATTTTGCGGATGGGGAAGATGAGGAGGAGGACAAGCTTGAGGAGAGCACACAGCACACCGTTCTCCCCGACAGCCAGGATCTTTTTATCATCCTGACTGAAATACCCTCCCAACCCAACCAAGCCAGAGAAGAGACCTCTGGTGAGTGTACATTTTAAAATATAATACATGTTATAAAAGCAAGCATTTTTTAATGATTAAGTATCCCTGAGGACTTGGGATGCATTCGTGGCCAGTACAGCTACTGGAAAAGTCAGTTAACGTGCCTGGGGATGGAGCGGAAATCCTCCAGGGACATCTCCATGAAGCTCTCCTGGAGATACTCTAAAAGCCTTTGCAGAAGGTTTCTGGGGAGAGCAGCCTTATTCTGTCCTCCATGGTAGGACACTTTACCACGCCATGCTAGTAGCAAGTAATCCGGTATCATTGCATGACAAAGCCTGGCAGCGTATGGTCCCAGTGTTTCCTGGCATTCAAGCAACATCTGTTCTCTATCTCTCTGTGTTATCCTCAGGAGAGTGATATTGTTCATGGTAACCTGGTTGAAATAGGGGAATTTAATTAAGGGGACATTCAGAGGTGGCTGTTCCTAATGGGCTGTTTGCCTGTGGCTGAAAAGAAATCCTCCCCATAGTTAGCCACACGGTGGCGGGGGTGGCACTGAGCTGTTCGCATTTGGCTAGCAGGGATCTTCCTGATACCAGCAATGCGGTGGGGTGAGGGGTAAAGCAATCATCCTAGAGAATTGGATGGGGTGGGGGGTTAGTTTAGTTTCTGCTGCTGCACGTTAACAGGAAAACCACAGCACTAAATGGCCAACTCAATGTGCTTTGCTTGGTATGGAAGAGGAGGGCGCTGCTGTTATGAAGGTTGCAGCAGCTGAAAGACTGTGGCTTACCATGGCCACCTGCAAGCCGAATTGTGTTGCCCAGCACTGTGTGCGTGATCTCTAACACCAAAGCCACAGGCACTCAATATAAGATGCAAAATGCGACGTACCAAAAAAATCACATGTCCTATGTAATGTGAATAGTGTTGTTCACCGTGAAAGAGTATAGCCATTGTTCTGTAAAATGTATCTTTTTATATACTTCACTCTCTTTTTTTCCCTCCAGCAGCTGCAAATGTTTCAAGCCTCCCTCCACTGTCCCAAAGGCTATCTCAGATGAGGTGGCGAAAAAAACGCATGCGCGATGAAATGTTCTCTGAGCTCATGGAGTCGTCTGGCACTGACAGAGGTCATCAGAATGTGTGGAGGGACACAATAGCAGAGCACAGGAAAGCGGCCAATGAACGTGAGGAGAGGTGGCAGCAGGAAGATCAGAGGAGGCATGAGGGAACGCTGGGGCTACTGCAGGATCAAAACAGACATGCTCCGGCATCTGGTGGAGGTTCATGAACAGCAGCAGGATCACAGACTGCCACTGCAGCCCCTGTTTAACCACCTTCCCTCCTCCCCAGGTTCCTCACCCAGACGCCCAAGAATGCCGGGGGGGGGAGGGGAGAAGACAGGGAGAAAGGCTCCGGGCACCCAACCACTCCACCCCAGTGGACAGCTGAAGCAACAGAAGGCTGTCGTTCAACAAGTTTTGAAGTGGCCTTTTCCTTCCCTCCTCCCACACCCCACCTGGGCTACCTTGTGAGTTATCTTCCTATTTTTATAATCAATGAATAAAGAATACATGTTTTTTAAATGATAGTGACTTTATTTCCTTTGCAAGCAAGCTGTGATTGAAGGGGAGAGGACGGGTGGCTTACAGGGAAGCTAGAGGCAACCAAGGGGGCGGGTTTTCATCAAGGAGAAACAAACAGAAGTGTCACACAGTACCCTGGCCAGTCACGAAACTGGTTTTCAAAGCTTCTCTGATGCGCATCACTTCCTGCTGTGCTCTTCTATCTGCCCTGGTGTCTGGCTGCGCGTATTCAGTGGCTAGACGATTTGCCTCAAGCTCCATAAACGTTTCCCCCTTACTCTCACAGAGATTGTGGAGCACACAGCAAGCAGCAATAACAATGGGAATATTGGTTTTGCTGAGGTCTGAGCAAGTCAGTAAACTGCACCAGCGACCCTTTAAACATCCATATGCACACTGTACCACCATTCTGCACTTGCTCAGCCTACAGTTGAACAGCTCCTTACTACTGTCCAGGGTGCCTGTGTACGGCTTCATGAGCCAGGGCATTAAGGGGTAGGCTGGGTCCCCAAGGATAACTATAGGCATTTCAACATCCCCAACAGTTATTTTCTGGTCTGGGAAGTAAATCCCTTCCTGCAGCCATTTAAACAGACCAGAGTTCCTGAAGACACGAGCGTCACGAAGCTTTCCCGGCCATCCCATGTTGATGTTGGTGAAACGTCCCTTGTGATCCACCAGTGCTTGCAGCACCATTGAAAAGTACCTCTTGCGGTTTATGTACTGGCTGCCCTGGTGGTCCAGTCCCAAGATAGGGATATGGGTTCCATCTATGGCCCCACCACAGTTAGGGAATCCCATTGCAGCAAAGCCATCCACTATGACCTGCACATTTCCCAGAGTCACTATCTTTGATAGCAGCAGCTCAATGACTGCATTGGCTACTTGCATCACAGCAACCCCCACAGTAGATTTGCCCACTCCAATTTGATTACTGACTGACCGGTAGCTGTCTGGCGTTGCAAGCTTCCACAGGGCTATTGCCACTCGCTTCTCAACTGTGAGGGCTGCTCTCATCTTGGTATTCTTGTGCTTCAGGGGAGGGGAAAGCAAGTCAAAGTTCCATGAAAGTGCCCTTATGCATGCGAAAGTTTCAGAACCACTGGGAATCATCCCAAACCTGCAACACTATGTGGTACCACCACTCTGTGCCTGTTTCCTCGGGCCCAGAATCGGCGTTCCAAGGCATGAGCCTGCCCCAGTAACACCATGATCTCCAAACTGCCAGGGACTGCAGTTTTAGAGAAATCTGTGTTCATGTCCTCATCAATGTGCTGCCATCACCTCCTCGCCTAGTTTTTCAGGTGCTGGTTCTGCATAAACTGCATGATAATGCAAGAGGTGTTTACAATGGTCATAACTGCTGAGCTGAACTGGCTCCATGCTTGCCATGCTATGGCATCTGCTTGGGCAATCCAGGGAAATGATTGTCTGCTGTTGGTTTCACGGCGGGAGGGAGGGGTGACTGACGACATTTACCCATAACCACCCGTGACAAATTTTTGGCCCCATCAGGCATTGGGAGCTCAGCCCAGAATTTCAATGGCCAGCGGGGACTGCGGGATGGCTACCCAGTGCACCACTCAGAATGTCGACGCTTGCCACAGTACTGTGGATACACACCACCAAATTAACGTGCTTAGTGTGGACGCATGCACTTGACTTTATACAATCTTTTCCCAAAAATTGACTTCTGTAAAATCAGACTACTTTCATCATGTAGACATGGCCTACATGTCTGAGAGTCTAAGGGTATGTCTATGCTGCTCTACAGTTTGGACTATGGGGAGGTGAACAACAGTGTGCACCAAAGTTCTGCACTGTAACTCCTCCATGGGGATGCTGTGGGCACAAACTAAAAGGTTCCTACTTCACATTAATGTAGTCCTGTTTGAAGAGATGTGCCCTGACACACTAAACAATTCATTATAAAAAGTCCATGTTTTAATACGTTGAATAGAGAATTGGAGAGAATGGGATAAACACATATTCTTGCTTAACAGAAATTATTCTAGTGGATTTCCTGTTCTCTGATTCAAAGAAGACATTGCAGGATCTAGATAACAGCAGCATGACACACACAGTTAAGATTTTGAACATAACTATTATGCCACTAGCCTTCCATGAAGTCATAAAGTAATGGAAGGTGAAATTGTTGAAAACGTTACCTGACACTTGCTCATAAATTGCAAGGAATCCTTTGGATGAGCTTCTGTTCCTCAAAGAGGAAATAGGCTATACAAGCATAGAATGATTCAAAATATAACATGCTGGAACCAGTCAGTAGTGGAACAAGACTGGCAGCGGATGGAAAATTTGGTTCTGTGATGGTAAGTAAGCACCACCTATATACAAGCTAATCAGGGTCATATTTTCAGTGAAGACAATGAAAATGGGTCTGAGTTGCAAATGTGCAGACCTGGATCTGAGCTCAGTTCAACTTCCCCATAGATTATAGAGCAGAAGTGCAGGTCTAGTGTTCCAGTTTGCCTCCATGTGTGATTATGAGAAGAGCTGGGAAAATTGGGCAGGTTTCCTGGCTGGAATACATTTCCTGCCTGGAATACATTTCCTGCCATGTACCTACTCATGTGATTCCCTGTTGCACTAGGCAGCTAAGTCAGCTGGTTTGGTATTTTATTGTGGGATATGTAGGACTCCAGGCAGCACAGCCTATAGGAAACAATGAGGGCCTGAACTGCAGCTTCCATATGGGAAGTGTAAAGCAGTTTATAATATTCACCTCACTTGAAACAAAGTGTTTGAGTCGGTTAAAAAAATGAAACAGTTTGATTTCAGGAATGTCAAAATGTAATTTGATTTAATTTAAACCAAAAATGTTCAAATGAAACATTTTTACATTACCAAATCAAAAATTCAGAATTTCTGTTCCATGAAATTTTTAAAATGTCAACCTTTTGTCCAATTTTGGAATGAAAACACATTTGAATGCAGGATGCAAATTCAAAATTTTGCTCAGCTCTAATTTCCAATACTTGCAATAAATTGCTCACAAGCTACAGACCAAGAAACATTACAGAAATTATTCATCAAATTTCACATAAATTCAAAGAAATTGTTAGCTGGTTGTGGGACAGTATGTAAGAAGAAAAAGTTGAAAGCTAAGAACATTTTGTTCCACGCTGCTGAAGAGAGTTGGGTGAACCCCAAGGAGTTTGAAATTTTGCAAGCCTTTCTAATAGACATGCAAAACCAAAACATTTGTGGAGCTTTGCCAGTATATAATGCTTCAAGCTGAATTTTTTATGCTGGCAAATCTTTACTAGTATTAGTCTAACCTGTTGTGCTTATCTGGATTATTCCAGAAAAAAAATCTGCAAATATCAGGGCAGCTTTTCAAAGTATATTAGAAGCTTTGAGTTGGGACTGTATTTAAGAGTCCAGAGTGAATGACTGAAGTCTTCTTCAATCAGTTCCTTTCATTTTTCTAATAAGAGCAGTAGAATAAAAATTTTCACTAGGGGTGACAGGTTTCAGGGTAACAGCTGTTTTAGTCTGTATTCGCAAAAAGAAAAGGAGTACTTGTGGCACCTTAGAGACTAACCAATTTATTTGAGCATGAGCTTTCGTGAGCTACAGCTCACTTCATCAGATGCATACCGTAGAAACTGCAGAAGACATTATATACACACAGAGACCATGAAACAATACCTCCTCCCGCCCCACTGTCCTGCTGGTAATAGCTTATCTAAAGTGATCATCAAGTTGGGCCATTTCCAGCACAAATCCAGGTCTTCTCACCCTCCGCCCCCACATACACACACAAACTCACTCTCCTGCTGGTAATAGCCCATCCAAGGTGACCACTCTCTTCACAATGTGTATGATAATCAAGGTGGGCCATTTCCTGCACAAATCCAGGTTCTCTCACCCCCCCACCCCCATACACACACAGACTCACTCTAGTGGTCATTTTGGATGGGCTATTACCAGCAGGAGAGTGAGTTTGTGTGTGTGTGGGGGGGGGGGGGCAGAGGGTGAGAAAACCTGGATTTGTGCTGGAAATGGCCCAACTTGATGATCACTTTAGATAAGCTATTACCAGCAGGACAGTGGGGCGGGAGGAGGTATTGTTTCATGGTCTCTGTGTGTATATAAAGTCTGCTGCAGTTTCCACGGTATGCATCCGATGAAGTGAGCTGTAGCTCACGAAAGCTCATGCTCAAATAAATTGGTTAGTCTAAGGTGCCACAAGTCCTCCTTTTCTTTTCACTAGGGGTGAGTTAGCAATGATTGTTCTAGCCACAGAACATCCTAAAAATAGGAAGAGCAATTATCAGACAGTTTGAGATTATATCTAGAAATTAGAGATAAATGTGAAATGGGTATGCAAACATGTCCTTAATTTAACTAAGGCAAAAGAAACAAGCATTACAATGATACCAATGAATGACTTCTCCATACTTTCTCCATCCCTTATTTGCCATCAGTTATATTATAGCCCAAATATTGAAAAGTGGGGTGGAAGTGCAAATAGCCATTTAAATCCCTACATAAGATCTTCTGCGGGAGGTGGCTGTCCAGCAGACTTTGTTTCAATTGTCTATTTTGAGGAGATGCTCTTTTCTGAAGACAGACATTTTTAGACACTTTACCTCTTGTCAAGTTCTGAGTGCCCCTTTACTTGGGCACTTCAAAGAGGCTGGGTGCTGGTGAAAGTATTGGCACTCTCAGAATGGAGGTCAAACCTGGTAGTCCTATCACAGGCAAATGTCCATGTGACAGGGTTGGGACTCACCACTGCAGCGCCTCCCGCTGGCACATCAGGGAATTAGTTCTGTCCGTTGCAGAGCACCCTCTGCCGATGGTGTCCCATCCATCTCTCGCCCTGCTGGCGTCTGGACCTGTGTTGCTCCTCACTGGGCGGCATCCTCTTCAGGACACTGCCCTCCAGCAGTGCCCACTGCGCCAGTCTCATCCCCTTCCGGGGGTTTGGTGTCATCAGCAGTCCACAATCTGCACCTGCTGTAGTGGCTGGCTGCAGCCTCAGAGTCTAGCCCCTTGTTGCAGGGACCAGCCACAGCCTGGATCAGGCCACGCTCCTCTTCAGCCAGGTGTAGCACAATGTGGGGACCCAGGCCCACCCACTACTCTGGGTCCCGACCCAGGGACCCTCTAGCAGCAGCCTCTCTGCCCTCCCTCTCTCCCCTTGCCCTGCTATTGTCCCTGGGCCACTTCCCCTTCAGCCCTATGCACCTGCCCATCCCTTGGTAGCTATGCCAGCAGCCTAGGGTTTTTCTTGGCCAGAGCTCCCCAGCTCCTTCTGCCCTTCCCCAGCACTGCTCTATCCAAGGTGCTACCTTTCAGCTTAGGAGCCAGTCCTCCTCCCTTACCCACCAGGGAGAGACTGCCCTGCTCTTTGCTAGGCAGCCTTTATGTAGAGCTTATGCCGGCCCTGATTGGCTGCCTCTACCCCTGCCCTAATTGGCTCTCCCCAGGCCTTCTCTGATTAGCTGTGGGTCTGCGCAGCCTCTCTGGCCTGGTTCAGCCCTTCTTCTCAGGGGGGTGGGGCACTGCCCCACCACAATCCCATTGATCATGAAAGGTGTTGTCTATGCATGGACTGAAGGATCAGGTCTTGAATAGACCTGGCTAATAAATCAAAGGCAGCCTGGGCCAGAACATATGGATACATCAGCAGTTTGTGAATTGAATGTGCTGCCAAAACATTCTAACATCTTATAGAAATGGTGTGTACTTTGAAAGCCAAGTTCCATTGAGTGCACAATAAGTACTTATCCTAGAACATTTCAGACTGCAGGTTGCTTATAAAAGGTTGGCACCTGCCAACCTAATCACCTATTTTGAGGAAATGCTCTGTTTTGAAGACCCATCAGAATTTTTTTGACACTTTGCTTCTTATCAGGGTATATCACAGATCATAAACCATTTGACATAATTCACAGGTTTCCAGGAGCCCAAATTGTCACATTTATAAGATTTTTGGGGCCTTTTCACCATTTTCATTCTTGATTTTGCAAGATTACCTTCAGTGGTTTAGCTAAACACATTTAATGAAATTGGACCATTGCGGAGAACAGCTTGAAGCTCTAAAGGGAGTGCTGTAATGTTATAGCCTCTGATACTTACTCATCTTGACTTCAGTTTGCCTTTCAAAGAATGTACAGATGTTAACATTAGCAATATTGGCTTGGGAGCTGTTTTTACCCAATTGTATAACCACGAGGAAAGCATAATTGTATATGTGAGCCATGTCCTTCAATTCAGAGAAAAAGTATTCATCTAAACCAAAAGCATGTATGACTGTTATAGTGTCTGTGAAATTGTGGCAAGCATATCTGTTAGATGCAATATAAGATTCTGATGGTAGGCAATGACACGAAAAAAATCTCTGGCAAACTAAGACTTTAGCATTGTCACTATACTAACATCACAACCGTTAGAACCAGATCCACCTTGAACCAAAGTGACCAGCGATTAGACTCAGATCGTCTGATTCTAGAAACCAGGACATAGAACTGAAATCTAATTTTCCAAGCACAGTGAAAGTTAAGCAGCTAGGGAACTGTGCCTCTGATGTGGTTCCAGAACACTGGAACTGGATGGCTTTATGAATGGGAAATCAGGGCTGGATCTCAAGCTGGAAGATCATTGAAAAATTGGGATTGCTTAGTCTGGAAAAGAGTAGACCAAGAGGGGACATGTATGTAAAAGGTTGTTACAAGGAGGAGGAAGAAAAAATGTTTTTCTTAACCTCTGAGGATAGGACAAGAAGCAATGGGCTTAAATTGCAGCAAGGGAGATTTAGGTTGGACATTAGGAAAAACTTCCTAACTGTCAGGGTGATTAAGCACTGGAATAAATTGCCTAGGGAGGTTGTGGAATCTCCATCAATGGAAATTTTTAAGAGCAGGTTAGACAAACACCTGTCAGGAATGGTCTAGATAATACTTAGTCCTGCCTTGAGTGCAGGGGACTGGACTAGATGACCTCTCGAGGTTCCTTCTAGTCCTATGATTCTATATGGGATTCTTAGAGAAGTGGAACTCTATGCTGCAGCAGAAACCTAAAAGTACAACTTAATCTCCTTAGATTTTTTCTAAGAACCTATAAACCTTTAACTCTGAACTAATTCAGAATGAAGGTCATAGAGCAGTTTTAATTTGCCCCTCAAGAAGTCCTTGTGCTCTGGTGATTTTTAGAAAGATTGTTAAAATTTTGTAACACGTCTCTTATGTAAGCAGGGTCTGAATGAGGTCTCGCCTGACATCTAGTGATGAGCTGGGGGAGAAGACTTCAGGAACTGACCTTGTTTGCATAAACACACCCACTCTGCCTAAGTGTGCAGCATGATGGATCTGCTTTGCCCAAATGATCACTTTTGGCTGGTTTTGGACTGCAAGTCACTTTATTATTGAGTGAAGGGGTAATAAAGTGTTGTTATCCTTATTGTGTGAATAAAGAGCAGCAGAGCTGTGCTCAGTATGCCCTGATTGAGGGGTTCACCCACAATTTAACTGCACTTGCTAAGCAAGGGGTAAGGGTGCCAAAGTCCAGTGGAGATTAAGCTCCCCTACTAACTGCTGAACTCACCAAGAGCTGTGTTAAGTGATGGGACCTCAAGATATCCCAGAGGTTGCAGTAGAGAGGGCGATGATGAAGCAGGCAGTAGGCAGCAACACAGAGTAAATAGCGCAGCAGCAGCAGAGACATTTCTCGATGCCTTTCTACCCTGTAGGGTGGGAGGTGAACTCATGCAAATGCATCTCTGAACTCTGCGTCTTCACTGAGCAAGGACAATAACTGTGAGTGGGGTATAATGGAGAGGGGAGAGGGGAGTGGGATGCTAAAGGAACTTTTGTTTGTTGGACTTCCTCACCACAAGGTGAGAACCTCAGGCAAAGGACACTAGCCAACTGGTGTGGGTGTTTTACTCATGGTCATATGCTTCTGAATCATGCTTGTGGTGTTTTACCAAATTAATGCTGGGTTTCTTTCCCCTTTTTATTAAAAGTTTTCTTTTCTACACACAAACTCAGTGCTTGCGAGAGGGGAAATATTGCCTCTTAGAGGTGCCCATGGGGGGGTATTGTTTTTCCAGATTTCTGGGTGGGGACTAAAGCCAGTTCTGTGTTGCATTGTTAAAAGGAACCCCTAGATCAGTGGTTCCCAAACTTGTTCCACCGCTTCCAGTAGCTCCCATTGGCCTGGAGCAGCAAACTGCGGCCACTGGGAGCCACAATCGGCCGAACCTGCAGATGCAGCAGGTAAAGAAACCGGCCTGGCCCTGCAGGGGCTTTCCCCGCACAAGCAGCGGAACAAGTTTGGGAACTACTGCCCTAGATATTGAACCTGGCCCTTGTCACCACCAAATCAACCTAGCAGAAGGGTACACTTGGTAAATAAGTTTGAGATATGGCATGTCACATGGACAAATGGTTTAGATTGAGAAATGTGCACTTCTTATAAGCTAATCATTTTAATATACATTGATGTCAAAATCTTATATAAAATTTTTGTTCGCTGCCATCAGAGAGTTATCAGAAAAGCTAACTCAGACCCATGAATGAGGATTTTATTATAACAGAAACTTCTTTCATAATATTTGATGTTTTATTAACATTCTTCCCTAATAAGAAAAAGACCTCTGCTATTTAGTAATTAGTAAACTGAATTCAGAAACACCAGGAGAGAATAGTCCAAGATAAAGAAGGGGTTTGACATGCCTTTCTCTAAGTTACAACTTACTGGAAAATTATTAGCTGGGTCCCAGGTCACTGGGTGGGGGCTCGAGCCAGTTTTGCATTGTGTTATTGGAATAGAACCCCTAGATACTGAATCTGGGCCTTGTTGCTGCCAACTCTGATGGGCAGAAGGGTTACACCAGCATGCCTTGCTAGAAGGATGTTTAGTAGCCAGGCTTACCTTTTTTCATTTTGTCGGTGAAACAGACCTGCTTTGTGTCATACAACCTCATAGTTGTGTTCTTCCAAAATAAAGCAAAACTTCTTTTTTTAGCAAAGCTTTTGACACGGTCTCCCACAGTATTCTTGTAAGCAAGTTAAAGAAGTATGGGCTGGATGGATGCACTGCAAGATGGGTAGAAAGTTGGCTAGATTGTCGGGCTCAATGGGTAGCGATCAATGGCTCCATGTCTAGTTGGCAGCCGGTATCTAGCGGAGTGCCCCAAGGTTTGGTCCTGGGGCTGGTTTTGTTCAATATCTTCATTAATGATCTGGAGGATGGTGTGGATTGCACCCTCAGCAAGTTTGTGGATGACACTAAACTGGGAGGAGTGGTAGATACGCTGGAGGGTAGGGATAGGTTACAGAAGGACCTAGACAAATTGGAGGATTGGGCCAAAAGAAATCTGATGAGGTTCAACAAGGACAAGTGCAGAGTCCTGCACTTAGGAAGGAAGAATCCAATACACCGCTACAGACTAGGGACCGAATGGCTAGGCAGCAGTTCTGCAGAGAAGGACCTTGGGGTGACAGTGGACGAGAAGCTGGATATGAGTCAACAGTGTGCCCTTGTTGCTAAGAGGGCCAATGGCATTTTGGGGTGTGTAAGTAGGGGCATTGCCAGCAGATCGAGGGATGTGATCGTTCCCCTCTATTCGACATTGGTGAGGCCTCATCTGGAGTACTGTGTCCAGTTTTGGGCCCCACACTACAAGAAGGATGTAGAAAAATTGGAGAGAGTCCAGCGAAGGGCAACAAAAATGATTAGGGGACTGGAACACATGAGTTATGAGGAGAGGCTGAGAGAACTGGGATTGTTTAGTCTACGGAAGAGAAGAATGAGGGGGGATTTGATAGCTGCTTTTAACTACCTGAAAGGTGGATCCAAAGAGGATGGATCTAGACTATTCTCAGTGATAGCAGATGACAGGACAAGGAGTAATGGTCTCAAGTTGCAGTGGGAGAGGTTCAGGTTGGATATTAGGAAAAACTTTTTCACTAGGAGGGTGGTGAAACACTGGAATGCATTACCTAGAGAGGTGGTGGAATCCCCTTCCTTAGAAGTTTTTAAGGTCAGGCTTGACAAAGCCCTGGCTGGGGTGATTTAGTTGGGATTGGTCCTGCTCTGGGCAGGGGGTTGGACTAGATGGCCTCCAGAGGTCCCTTCCAACTCTGTTATTCTATGTTTCTATGATTCTATGATTCTCAGGGTTATTTTGTGGGGGGGTAATTAAAGAAAATTTGGGTATTTGGGGGGTAAAGAGTGCCTGTTACAAGTAACCTTGTTAACTCATGTCTCTTCCTAGGTCTAGGCTGCTTTGCTATGTTTGCCTGTTGCAGTTCTCTGTGAAATGGAAGACGAATTTCTGTCCATGTCCTTTCTCACCTCATGAGTAAGGGGTTATGCTTCAGAAACTCTTTATCCTTTACCACCTTAGTAAAGGGTGAGGGAGTCTCATTTTTGGGGAGTAGTCTGCATGAAATTATGCAGTATAGCAAACCTGTACCATTTGTACCAGGAGAACCATTTGGTGAAACTGCCACAGTTTTTGTCCCCAATACAAGGACTTTTCCACCCTCCTGTCTGTCCAGCATTTCACAGGCCACTTTGATCTTTGGCTCCATGGTATAGAGAGTCCTCAGTAGTCGATGTGATTGACTTTTGATTTGCATGTCCATTGTTCTTGGCTATAAAAGTTAAATCACTTCCTCATGCTGGATCTCAAAGGTAGTGTGGATTATTAATTATCCCTTGTTATGAAGTATAAATTGTCAGTCCCCAGGACTTCTGTCACAAAGCCCTAAACAATTAGGGAGAATAAATTTAACTTTTTAAAAAAGCATAGACTTTTCTTCCCTCCAGATCCCAGTCTTTCCTTCAGCAACAGTTTACCATGTCAGTTATGGTGTGCTTTTTTTCCCTCCTACCCTTATCCCTTCTCTTACTAATTGGTGCTAGAAATTCCTTTGTGAAATAATGAAGTTATACTGAGGTTCAAATGTATAACTTCATCAGCTCCCTGTTATTTTCCCATTCAAAAATGTTGGGACAACAGAGGGTTTGACCCTGAATTTTCTTGTTTTATTGGTTTGATAGCTCTTTAATTGACAGTCATAATGGCTCTATGAACAGTATTGTTATCATATGATCACTTTCCTAAATGAGCGTGTCCGAAAACATACAGTTATAGAAATGTGTTGCTTTTTGCTTGGTGTGTAGAGTTTGTGAAAGTCCAAGGAGTTATAATTTTGGCTATTTTTGGTGCATTTTTTGGCAGCTTTTCATTGGGAAAATGAAAGAAAACAATCCACTGAACAATATTTCTTAAAAATACTTAGTGGGGTAAATATAACATTTTTTGAAATGATGCCATATATAATAAACTTTAGTTTCAGACTTTTGTTTCATAGGTGAAAGACCTTTTTTTCTGTGTGTGAAAATTTCTCAGTCTTCATAATTCTCAAAATGCTTCTCTTTTCTATTGGAAAGAGCTGGTAAAAATGAGAAGGAAATATCTTCAGTTTAGCTGTAAACTGCTTTTGTAAACTAACAAAGAAAACATTTATAGGGCAGAAATGACATTTGTAAAATTTAGTAGTTCACCTCCAAACAATTACTGCCCAAGGAGCTAACTACTTCACAGCAACTCAGGGAACATGACAGATGCCACTCACCTACAAAATCTCTTTTCCATTAACAAGTAGCATAGGGAAATAGGTCTCGCAACAATAGCCATGGAGGACCACATATGCCAAAAAGATGTACGTATATATCACAGACTTTAACCTATGTAGCTTAATTGGCTTAATGTGACCACATTGTGATCACATATACAACACTGCAAACAGAACATCCAGACTATGTGCCTAAGTGAGAAGTCCCTAACTACGGAGTGTCTAAATAAGGAGGACAGACATAAAATGGTAAGCATGTTAGATGTTGCTATCTAAAGTATGTAAGCATGCAAATTTGTACTTAATAGGACTCAGAGCCAGATTTTTAATGGTATTTCAATGCCTAATGGCATTTTCAAAAGCATCTTGGTGCCCAAACTCCTGTTGAAATCGATGAGTGGTCCATGTCTACATGCTTTTGAAAATCCAGTGGGCACCTAAATATCTTTTTAAAACATGGCCTTAAATTATCTTCCTTATGCCAAGACTGAGTAACTGGTTTCGATGTAAAAATACGTTGCCTGGGGGATGGAATCCACCCCCTGAAGCCGCAAAGAATCGGTGGAGGACTTCGGTGGGAAGTACTTGCTTCTCACTATGTAAAGCTTGGGGCAGGGAGTCAGGAGATCTGGGTTCTATTTCGGTCTCGGCCACAGATGTGCTATGTGACCTTGGGCAAGTCCCTTTGGGCAAGTCCCTTTAACCTTTCTGTGCCACAGTGTACCCTTGGGAATTGACTGTATTACAGTCTTTCAGAGGGGATTGTAAGACTTAATATGTTAGTATTTGCAAAGTATTTTTCTGACTTCAGATGGAAGATGCTATAGAAGTGCAACATATTATATTCCATATAATTAGATGTACTCAGGGAAATTTAAAAAGACAAAGCAAATATTTTCAAAATGTCTTCAAAATCCAATCACTCACTCAGTAATTCTATCTCAAGGAAATGGGGAACAACTAACTGCAAACACCAGAGCTTTGCACCTTTAAATAATGATAATTTATTTAAAAGGACTCTATTAGGAATGCTTTGTTCTCCATTCCCTCAGGTCAGATCAATGAGTGATTGGTTTGATTTTGAACATGTTGGCTCTGCTTTTAAAATTTCCTTTTCATTAAAGTTTTACAAAGCTAAAAAAAGATGAACAATACAACTTCTTCTTGCACACTCTCTCTCCCCCATTAACCCTCCTTCGTGGACACCCCTTCCGAAATCCTCCTCCAGAATCCCCCAGTTGTGGCTCCTATGGTATGCCCTTTCCTTCCTTCTTTCCTATACAAAAGTCTTATTTGGAATGATGGCAACCCTGAACTCACTTAATAGTGAGCTGTAATAGTACCCCTATTGTTTTTACTCTCCAAGTACTAAAAAGCCGTTCAATAGAGTACATTACATAACATAAATTCATGGTATGCCCACATCTTGAATACTGCATACAGATGTGGTCCCCTCATCTCAAAAAAGATATACTGGCATTAGAAAAGGTTCAGAATAGAGCAACTAAAATGATTAGGGGTTTGGAACGGGTCCCAAGGAGAGATTAAAGAGGCTAGGACTTTTCAGCTTGGAAAAGAGGAGACTAAGGGGGGATATGATAGAGGTATATAAAACCATGAGTGGTGTGGAGAAAGTGAATAAGGAAAATGTATTTACTTGTTCCCATAATATAAGAACTAGGGGCCACCAAATGAAATTAATGGGTAGCAGGTTTAAAACAAATAAAAGGAAGTTCTTCTTCACTCAGCACACAGTCAACCTGTGGAACTCCTTGCCTGAAGAGGTTGTGAAGGCTAGGACTATAACAGGGTTTAAAAGAGAACTGGATAAATTCATGGAGGTTAAATCCATTAATGGCTATTAGCCAGGATGGGTAAGGAATGGTGTCCCTAGCCTCTGTTTGTCAGAGGGTGGAGATGGATGGCAGGAGAGAGATCACTTGATCATTATCTGTTAGGTTCACTCCCTCTGGGGCACCTGGCATTGGCCACTGTCAGTAGACAGGATACTGGGCTGGATGGACCTTTGGTCTGACCTAGTATGGCCATTCTTATGTTCTTATTACAGCATTGGCATAAGGCCAGGCACCAACACTTCTAAATTTTCATTCATATAGTGCATAGAAAGTTGTGGTACCAGGGCCCAGAAGAAAGTCTAGCAAAATCTCTCAGAATTTTTACTATTGCAGCTGTTCCATTTTGGGATAAATAATTACTCATTGGAGCAGAGGGGCTGGACCCTGGGTCTCCCACAACCTTTGTGACTGCTCCAACCACCAGGCTATAGAGTCATTTTCATGCTTGTGTGTGCTCTCTGTCCATCTCAGCCACTCTCCCCGCATAACTCTTCAGTTATTTATCCACAGTGCCACAGCTTCAACAGGAGAGATAGAGAGAGCCCCCTAACAGAATGTCCCATAGCCCAGTGGTTATGGCATGCACCTGAGAGGTGACATATCACTATTCAAATCCCTTTTCCTTATTAGGTGGATGGGGGAATTAACCCAGGGATCTTCCACATCCCAGGTGAGCATCCTAACAATTGGACTAAAAGTCCCTCTTCCTACCCCTCCCCACTGTTTTGTGTGAACTCACATGGGGAGCCCGAACTGGTAGGTGGTCTATCATTGGGAGAATTTTGAAAGGATGTTCAGAGAAGGTCAACAGTTACAGAGTCTTATGAACATCCCTACACTCTGCATTAAATCCAGTTTTTTGACTAATGCGGCATTGATCCTTTACTGAGGTGAAAACTAGAAATTATCCTCCAGAATGCTTGCTTACCTGTAGGCACTCAGACTTGTTGAAGAGAAAATTGATAGTTTTGCCCATCTCTTATTAATCTCGCTTTATAAATACCTATATCTCTCAAAGATAATATTTATGTAGGAGAATGCATTGGGACTTTACTCAGTATGACCATTATCATTCTGATTTTCCATTCTCTCTGTATGAACACATTTATCTGTGTGCAAACATAAACCACCTTCAAGAGGCTAATGCCATATGTGGGACATCTGAAGACTGGGTGGTGGTGGTGGGAAATCCCACTTGTCTAATACATAGAAATACCACTGTAGTGTTTTCTTTTTTTTTTTTCTGAATTCATGTTGATGTTTGGTGAGATGTGAAACTATCCTTTAACCTGCACAGTAAACTCTTTAACTGCCTTATTCTCTTTTGACAGCACCTGGGCTGATAGGAGCATATAGGTGTTTCTGTATTACAAATAATTAATACTAGTAATAATTCCTTGCAGAGTTCAAATCAATGGGAGTTCTGTGTAAAAACTGATGGAATGTAACTTTAAGCTAAGTTTTAAACTATAGAATAAGTTCTATAAAACTTCTCACAACAATGGCACTTAATGTACGTCATGCATGTGTTTTGAGAATGATTGGCCAATGTCTCTGAACACAGAGCTCTTGACTGTATTACTGACTTTGACTGTACTTGATTTCTTCTGAACAACTTCATATTCTTTTGGGGAAACTGGGTAGTCATTTAGTATGATATTTTTGCTCTTTTTGCCAGACTCTGAGATTCATTTTACCTACCCTTGAATACATTTGCAAAGAAACAGCCTTAGTCAAATTATATACTGCCTACTAGATATATTTCTGGATAAATGTTTCTCTTTTTGTGCAGAGCAGTCTAAAATGGGAGGCAAAAGTAATGAAATCTTTGAAAAAATAATAATAATAAAGCCATAAAATACACATTGTCATTTCAAAGTTGTTAAACTAATTCCTCAAATTTAAAATGAGATGGACTTTGTCTCTGCTGTCCAATGTGAAGAATTAAAGTAGTACACATTTTAACAGGGATGTAGTTTGTTGCCGTAAATTGGCAGTTTTGCTCATTGCCAGAATAAGTAGAAAACATTCTAAAATTATGCGTAAGTAAAAATTCGTAGTATGTTTCTGACACATCAGGCAAATGTGAGCATTCCTATGGTACTTGAAAACAGTTGATTTTCAAGAAGCAGGAAGTTTAGTCCTTAAGGAATCTTAACTCTGGTCTTTTAACAAGTAGACCAAGGTTACATAGTGACTTTAGAATACAAGAAAAAGATATCTAGGTCTATTATAATCTAACATAGGGTTGATTAATACATTTCCAGCAACAGTAGTTACTAACTTGACTTTTTCCCAGAGAGTCTTTTCCATTTGACACTCATGAACAAAGCAGCCACAGCTGACATTTAGGTCTGATTAACAAGCTATGTCTGTTGTAAATGGACTAAAAGAGCTCTATTGTTTTGATGTTTAACTCTTAATCTGCATCTTTAATGAGGTGTGACCTCATATAGGTTTATGGTTTTTGTTTTCTACACCTTTGAATAAGAGCAAGTTTAATATATTCCAAATAATACACTGCATATTGTTTTATGCATATTTTCCCGTTAAACATACAATGTTGAAATGGTATTTTTTTCTTTTTGCAAGAAGTATTTTTCTTTAGTATATCAGGTTTGAATTCTGTCAGGTTTACAGTTTGGAAAAGATTGATTTGAAGCCTTGCCTACTGAAAGAACATTTAAATTCCCACCATCTTTAATGACTAGGGCCTAATCCTGTTATCTTCATTTATGGAATAATCTTTATTCATGGTAGTAGTCCCATTCTCTTCAGTGTGAGTAAAAACTACGCAGGTGAGTAAGGTTTGCAGGTTATCTCCTCTGCCCATGCTCCTGTTAATGTATGGTTCTGTGACTTGTCCTTGAGTAGACAAAGTAAACAGATGTTTGTGTTTTTTCTTTCACTGACTTTTAATGAATTCTTCATCTTCTTGGTGGACATAATGTGTTGCAGTAACATAACATTCATACACTCACTAGAAATGTATATTTTGAAGACATTTGTGGACACACAAGCTGACAAATTCTTCTGTTTTCCCAGTAAGAGCTGAGACACAAGCCCTACGAGAAATGCTATTGAATTGATATTATTTGAGATAAATAGTTTTCTGAGGAAAAGCAAATGCATAGTAATATTTTTGCTCCAAAAATTACTGGTTCAAGATTAATTTGCAAAAGATTTTAATAAAAAAAGTTGAATTACTAATATGTTAGTGCCACATCTGCAAAATATTCCAGCTCTTCACTAACTGCAAATTGAAAGAATAATCTGTGTAGTTGCATACAGATGAGCACAACAAGCCTTGCACTTTGCTTCAGAAAGATCGTATCTGGTAGAGCCACAAGGGGCAGTTTTGTGGGGATAGGAATGCCAGTCAGCACAGAGGGAATAATAGCCAGCCAGAAATCAGAAGTGAGATGACAGAACACTTTGCAGTACAACAACAATTTGAAGATGTTCACTGTTAACTCAGCCATAACTATATGCAAACTACCAAATGCCTCAGCCTTCAGCTTTTTAAGTTATTAGCCCAAGATATGATTATTACTTAATAAACAATAAGCATCCTCCAGTTAGATATACTAAATTCCATGTACATGTTTATAGCTGGGAAATCCTCAGACTGATTTCCTTGGGATAAAACTCATCTTTTTTTTTTATTGTTCCCTGAGATTTCTATTCTTGTATTACACTAATGCCTAGAAACCACAACTGAGCACAACATATAGTAAGACAATCCTTCCAAAAGTCAAAACAGATACTGGGTAGAAGAAAAGCAGTATTATTACCCCCATTTTACAGATGGGGAACTGAGTGAGATAAAGTGACATGCTCAAGATTGTACAGGAAGTCTGAAGCAGAACCAAGAATGGAAGCCAGCTCTGTTTAGTTCAAGTACAGTGTCTTAACCACAAGACCTCTGTCCTCCCAGGGATTGCTAGTATAGGTGAACACCGTACATGACTTTCCCTGTGCCATGTCTGAGTAGTAAGGTTTGAAGCATAGATTTGCTGCATGGGAGATGGAGATGAAAATCCCTTTCAATACAGAAAAAAGAACACTGTTAATTTTCTCCATGAAGCCCAAAGACTACATTCCATCTACAGTGAAATCAGGATGCAGTGATCTCACCAAACACCACTTTCTATTACAGTATCTCTGGTGTCCTGAGTCCTCAGAATGCTTTTGATTAGCATCTCTTCTTCTGAGCTATGAATCAGTAACCGTATAAATATTTTTTTGCACCTTTAAATCCAAACTAATACAAAGTAGTTAGATATGATGTATGGAAAGTAATCCTTTGAAGTTTATTGCAACGTGTACCCTTAGAACTCTTAGTCTTCTGTTTGAAAAGCACATTTGAGCTTGTTTAGAATTTATATTATTAAAGTTATTCTCTGTGACCAACTATATACAAAGATGAACAAAAAATATTTGAAAATTCAGCTCCACGCAGTGAAGGAAGTTGCAATGCGATGTCACTACTGTTCCATATCACTACTGTGCTGTATCACCCACTGGGAAAATGGTAGAGCAGAGCAACTTACTGTGCAGTGACTTCTCAATCAATCAAGAAATAGCAGAAAACGGCAACTAGTGCCATTATTTCAGTCTAGTCCTAGGGGGACACAGCAAACAACAGTGGCAATTGAGAGCTGATTAAATGTGGCTTAATAGAATATATTTGGATTTGCTGTAAATATTAATTGTATTATGGAGCAACCTAAATATATAGCAGATTGTATGAGTCGTTGTTGCTCTAATTGGTGACAATCAAAACAGCAATCTCTGTAATAGAATATAACTGCATAGCACACTTTAATCTGAGCTGTTAAGGTCAATTTATTTCACTCATGGGAGTCTTTGTGAATGTTTCAGTACTCTACAGAGTGGATCATTTTACATAAACTGCATAGAACCCCAAATCAAACTCTGCCTTTCAGACATCCTGTATTAGAAAGAGGTGTTCTGCCTCCTAGGTTGCGAGGTGACAAACTGGGACTTTATACATGGTACAGGTAGTCCTTGGACTTACGACAATTGGTTCCTTACAATTGTGTTGTAAGTTGGAACGTTGTAACTCGGAACCGCAATCTACTTCATTGCGGGACGAGCGTTGTAAACTCGAAACCTATAGTCCTAAGTTGAATCAGGATGTCAGTCTAGAAGTGTCATAAGTGCCGTTCAACTTAAGTCAAACGTTGTAAGTCTGAGAACTGCCTGTGTATTTCTTTTTGTTTAAGACTAGCTAATATCTCACAGACCTGCAACTAGTTGAGATTCATCCTCAGTATTCTCCAACTCTCATAATTCAGTTGTGATCTGCTCACCTATCTACTAAAATTGTTGCGGGGGACGGGCAGTGGTTATGTCATGGTCTCCAGTTTAAAGCTCAGTTTTCAGGAGCTTGTAACTTAGTTTTCAAAACAGTTACAAAACAGTTTAATTATTGTTTTCTAATATTTTGACCTCCTAAAAGAGAAATCCAGGATTGCTCTGAAGCTTCAGGCAATGGCTATGCTGAAACAGCACTGGCGGATAACCACCTCCTGTTCATAGACAAGAGAAGCAGACTTATATTCATACTGTTGAACATCTCTGAGGCATTTGCACTGTTGGTATCCAAGTACTAATGTCTTGTATTCATGTCACAGAAGTCATAGCAGGAGGGAGATAATAGAGAGACAGAGTCATTCTGCCTTTAGGATATCAACACCAGTGACCATAGTCAGGTAATAACATTACACCCACCCACAGTAAATTCCAATCTGTAATTTCAATTGGGTGTTACTCTTCACTTCCTGTTAAAAAGGGTTTTGTAATAGAGTTTGCATTTCACTGGTGGGTAAAATAATTTTTGTCTAGCAAAATTTGTGTTGCAAGCTACATTCTCCCACACTCACAGGGAAGTGACATTTGCAACTCCCTGCACAAGTCCACCACCATGTGCTCCAGGGATAATTTAGGTGTTCCACTGATACTTTTTCTAGAGCATTTCACCATTTGGGAGTAGTTTAAATTACCACAGAGGCTGCTGTAGGGATGTTCTACATCTGGGTATCCCCGGTTCTTTTGGCCATTCCCCCTTCTGAGTCACTGTTGTCCACTTGTGGGTAGTGTTGGTCACGTGCAGGATCCTAACATAGGAAAGGTTGCCTCCATTTTCTTCCATCTGTGTACCCCCCTCAAGATGCACTTGGTGCTGCCGGTGAGACTCTAATAGGTTCTGTGCTAAGAATAGCTTGAGGATACTTGGTCAATTTAATCCCAGTTGGTGTGCAACCGCTTTAAGTTCCTTTGGATGAAAGGCACTGTATATGGAAGATTCTTTCATATGTCAGGGAATAAAATCCTGATATCTTTCACATTAAATATTTATCTTATCCTTTAAAATGGGTAGGACTGTCAGAGTTGTAGGCTAAAAGCCTTGTGAACATAATGTATTGTATAAGCAGAGTTTACCTACCTCAGCTGATGTTTGTACCCCAAACCCCCAGTGACTGAGGAGGTATTGCTTCTCCCTGCTGACAAGCCCTCCAGTGGTGAAGCTCCTGTAACCTCCATTCCACATCATCAATTTTTTCTAATAAATGGATGAAGTCCATTGGTGGTGGTGGGCAGCTTTGTTTTTGACATACATTATAGAGCCACTGCAGCTCCGCTACAGTTAAGCTTCTGTCATGACTTTATAGGGCTACTTCTGATGATCAGCAAGGGGCAACATTAGAGGTTTTGAAGATGAACACCCCGCAAAAAAACAGAAACCAAAATCTTTCCTTCTCTGCTTCAGGAATGTGATAGGATACTAGCTCCAGATAACAGCAAGGGCCATCACATTGCCTAATAAATATCTGCTCTCGGGGGGAGGAGGCCTTCCAAAATTCATTTTCATATTTCTGAATTTCCCCTTCCTCCATGTCTCTCCCTGTCACTCTTGAGGAGCAATCTGCCCCAAGGCCTTGGAGCAATCTCTTCCAAGCCTGTCTACAGCGGACCCAGGGATCTCAGATTCAGACTGACTTGCGCACATGCGCTCTCTAACCAACTGAAGTACTAATAAGCAATCAAGACAAGTGAGAAATTTATAGCAGAAGGTCTATGTTATACACTCAGCAGCAGCGAGCAACATCTTGCTGCTATTTGGTGTCTCTGAGCTTGACAGCTGGTGAGATATCTCAGCCATTTGAGACTGACTGAGGCTAGAGAGATGTGCATCTGCAGTACAATTTACTTGTTTAGTAGCATGGGGTGAGGAAGCCTTAACACCTGGAAGAGAAAATTGCCCTGCTCTTCCAGTCTGAATGCTAAACCTGGCATTTTGACATAAACGCAGATGACACCAATTTGATTCCACATCATAAATAGAGGCATGGGGAGCTGCTAATGAGATGAGGATGGGGGGTGGGGAGAGAATAAGAGCTTTCTTGTAAAAATAACACACCAGAAAGTATAGACACTGGACTGGACAACACTAAGAAAAGATCTATTGTTGAAACAGGTGTCAGTAATTGGTTCAGCAGCACACAGCTTCACTGCTAGTATAAACCAAGACAAACTACAATCAGCACCATCTCAGAAAACTAAGCTAGTGACAGGTAGTTGGGTTTGGGAAGAAGTTCTGCTGAGAAGTTCAGAGGCTCAGATGAATATGTGAAGTTTCATAAAAGAGAACCAAAAAAAAAGAAACAAGAAATCAAGCTAAATAAATATTATCCGGTAAAATATTTTTTTTTTTAATTTTACTTGCTCTCCAGAAGATTAGAATGCTAACCACATATAGCAGAGCTGGCAAATTCATATTGAATCACAATTTTGATTAACTGAACTTTTCTCAGTATTCATGAATGTTCTCTGAAATTCTTGAATTTATTTTTTATTTGAAATTATTGATGAAGTTTATGAATTAACCTTGAACCAGTCCACTGCAGAGATTCAACATTTGAAAATTGTTCATTGTCAATAATTAGTTATTTCTTGAATGGTTCGTTTATCTAACCAACAGACCATGCACATTTCAAATTAAATATCCGAGTGCCAAATTCACAATTTAAAATGAGTTGGTTAGTTATGCAATTCATTCTCCTTCTGGTGAAAATATGACGACTGGAGTTCAAAATTTGCATAGAGATTAGCGCGGATATGTTACCCATGCCAGTGATTTTTTTTTTAACAAAAGAAAGTAAAGTTTGAATTCAGTCCTTTCCTCCTCTACACAAGACAGAGCTCATGTGGTGGCTAATAATGCCTGTTAGCTTTCAGGATAACTATACTATTTGACTTCAGTGGGACTAATCGGGACAGTAACGTTAAACATGGATGTTAGGCCCTGAACCTGTAAACACTTATTTCTGATTTCTAATCTTCAGTAAAAGAGTACCTATCCAAAGCTCTTGGTTCCTGTCATAAATATAAAGGGAAGGGTAAACCCCTTTGAAATCCCTCCTGGCCAGGGGAAAGCTCCTCTCACCTGTAAAGGGTTAAGAAGCTAAAGGTAACCTCACTGGCACCTGACCAAAATGACCAATGAGGAGACAAGATACTTTCAAAAGCTGGGAGGAGGGAGAGAAACAAAGGGTCTGTGTCTGTCTATATTCTGTCTTGGCCGGGGATAGACCAGGAATGAAGTCTTAGAACTTTTAGTAAGTAATCTAGCTAGGTACGTGTTAGATTATGATTTCTTTAAATGGCTGAGAAAAGAACTGTGCTGAATAGAATAACTATTTCTGTCTGTGTATCTTTTTTGTAACTTAAGATTTTGCCTAGAGGGGTTCTCTGTGTTTTGAATCTAATTACCCTGTAAGGTATCTACCATCCTGATTTTACAGGGGGGATTTCTTTATTTCTATTTACTTCTATTTTTATTAAAAGTCTTCTTGTAAGAAAACTGAATGCTTTTTCATTGTTCTCAGATCCAAGGGTTTGGGTCTGTGGTCACCTATGCAAATTGGTGCGGCTTTTTATCCAACATTTCCCAGGAAAGGGGGGGTGCAAGTGTTGGGAGGATTGTTCATTGTTCTTAAGATCCAAGGGTCTGGGTCTGTAGTCACCTAGGCAAATCGGTGAGGCTTTTTACCAAACCTTGTCCAGGAAGTGGGGTGCAAGGTTTTGGGAAGTATTTTGGGGGGAAAGACGTGTCCAAACAGCTCTTCCCCAGTAACCAGTATTAGTTTGGTGGTGGTAGCGGCCAATCCAAGGACAAAGGGTGGAATATTTTGTACCTCGGGGAAGTTTTGACCTAAGCTGGTAAAGATAAGCTTAGGAGGTTTTTCATGCAGGTCCCCACATCTGTACCCTAGAGTTCAGAGTGGGGGAGGAACCTTGACATGGCCCTAGAGTTCAGAGTGGGGGAGGAACCTTGACATGGCCATGTCAAGGTTCCTCCCCCACTCTGAACTCTAGGGTACAGATGTGGGGACCTGCATGAAAAACCTCCTAAGCTTATCTTTACCAGCTTAGGTCAAAACTTCCCCGAGGTACAAAATATTCCACCCGTTGTCCTTGGATTGGCCGCTACCACCACCAAACTAATACTGGTTACTGGGGAAGAGCTGTTTGGACACGTCTTTCCCCCCAAAATACTTCCCAAAACCTTGCACCCCACTTCCTGGACAAGGTTTGGTAAAAAGCCTCACCGATTTGCCTAGGTGACTACAGACCCAGACCCTTGGATCTTAAGAACAATGAACAATCCTCCCAACACTTGCACCCCCCCTTTCCTGGGAAATGTTGGATAAAAAGCCGCACCAATTTGCATAGGTGACCACAGACCCAAACCCTTGGATCTGAGAACAATGAAAAAGCATTCAGTTTTCTTACAAGAAGACTTTTAATAAAAATAGAAGTAAATAGAAATAAAGAAATCCCCCCTGTAAAATCAGGATGGTAGATACCTTACAGGGTAATTAGATTCAAAACACAGAGAACCCCTCTAGGCAAAATCTTAAGTTACAAAAAAGATACACAGACAGAAATAGTTATTCTATTCAGCACAGTTCTTTTCTCAGCCATTTAAAGAAATCATAATCTAACACGTACCTAGCTAGATTACTTACTAAAAGTTCTAAGACTTCATTCCTGGTCTATCCCTGGCCAAGACAGAATATAGACAGACACACAGACCCTTTATTTCTCTCCCTCCTCCCAGCTTTTGAAAGTATCTTGTCTCCTCATTGGTCATTTTGGTCAGGTGCCAGCGAGGTTACCTTTAGCTTCTTAACCCTTTACAGGTGAGAGGAGCTTTCCCCTGGCCAGGAGGGATTTCAAAGGGGTTTACCCTTCCCTTTATATTTATGACAGTTCCATTTGTAATCTCCTAAGTATACTAAGGTCTTGTCTGTACAAAAAAGTTGTATCTTATTAACTATAGTTAAAGCAATACAACCCCCTAGTGTGGGTGCAATTATACCAATATACAAATGTTTATACTGGTATAAATTATTCCTGTATTGGAAAAGGCATCTTACTGCATCCACACTAGAAGCTGCATAACTATTTTGGCTTTTGGGTTTTTTTTTAAATCACACCTCTAACTGAAATAGCTGTACTCAATACAAAATCTGTATGTAGACTATATACGAACCGAACTCTCAATTAACCCCAGATTTGTTCCCTAAGACTAGATGGAACTGTGGAACTTTTAAACCTCCACATGGAGAAATGGGACATCTCAGATATGATCTTTTTCATAGCTTTTCCAGTTTTCTTACAATACTGTAGCATTGTTCTGGAATACAGGGCAACATTGAGTGATTTACCAGACACAGTGCCAGGGCAGATGGTGTCACACTGCATGCTGTTTACAGGGATCTCCTACTTATTTTTTTAAAGTCCATTCGAGGTTATTAATTTCAACATGTGTGGTAACAGATTGAGCCAGCCAGATGATACTGCAAATTGGGTTTCTGCACCATAAAGTACTATAGCTGAGAAACCATTTTAATACAGGTAACGTAGGACAAGACAAGTCAGCAGCAATGGTACTAAATAATACAGTGTTCGCTCAACTGGATGATGATGAATGAGGAAAGAGCATGTTAAGATCAGGTACTGTAGTATTGGCCCATACAGCTTTGGCTTATGTTTAAAAATAACTTTGCTGTTGGAAGCTGTTGAGACACAGAAAGTATAAAACCTCTATTCAGCAAGGCAATTTGTCAGCTGCCCCAAGCCTCCTCCTCATCTGTCAAGCTTCTTGGCCTTTGCCTCCAAATCATCTTGGTGACATTGCTATCACTGATACTTCACAGAACATCTGCTTCCTAACAGTCAGTTACAGCCCTGGAAGATCAGCACTGATCACAACAGAACAGCAGAAGAAGCTGTGAAGTTGTGGTGGAAAAAATAATCTAAATGTCAAGGACTAAGTTGGAAATAAGTGTACTTTGGCTGTCTGCCTATTTGTGTGTGCTCTGAAAGAGTTCAGAGTAACAGCCGTGTTAGTCTGTATTCACAAAAAGAAAAGGAGGACTTGTGGCACCTTAGAGACTAACCAATTTATTTGAGCATAAGCTTTCATGAGCTACAGCTCACTTCATCAGATGCATCCGATGAAGTGGGCTGTAGCTCACGAAAGCTTATGCTCAAATAAATTGGTTAGTCTCTAAGGTGCCACAAGTACTCCCTTTCTTTTCTCTGAAAGAGTGTTTGTTGCTGCGTAAAAATTTGGGACCAAGTGCATTTCTGAAGTAATTACAAAAGCTCATAACCATTCACTTTAATATCTTGCACAAAGTCTGAATTTGGCCTAGTAGGCTGAATGACAGCACAACTACATTTACTATGCCCCAAAGACATGAGATTTTAGCGGAAGTGAATGAGGTATGCCTCTCCAGGTACAGTTTTTTTTCTGTTTAGCTTAGAACTACGTTAACATATGAGATGAAGCTCACCCACGTTGTGCTTTTGAGTCCTCATATCAAACCCAGTGCAATGTTATCAATAAATGCAACTGAAATGGAAAAAATGATGGTGTTACAGTGCCCAGCAAGAAAAGGAGGACTTGTGGCACCTTAGAGACTGACAAATTTATTTGAGAATAAGCTTTCGTGAGCTAATTGGCTTTTCTGTCTTAAATGCTTTCCTGTATCTGGTTCTTTAGAGTTCTGTTCTGTTCTGTTCTGTTGCATCATTTTCTGAAAAGTATCAGTGAGACTTTGTGGGAGACTGTGAGGTGGTTTGAGTTGCAATGCCATTGGTATGCTGATTATTAGAGCTGGAGAAATAATTCACAGCAAACAATGTATTCCATTATTGTTGCCTCTTTCTGATTTTTGATTGTCCATAAACAGCTCAGGATTTTCTCAGACGTATGTGAAAGTGGATTGAGGTTTTGGTGGAATTTGTGGTCATATCAGCATTTTCATTTATGCAAGTGAATAAAATAAATCAGGAGTGAAAGTTGTAAGTAAGTAAACAGAGATTGAACGCCTTGATTCGATCTGCTTCATCATTTTCAGGCAGGTAATTTTTAGGCACTATTTCGTATGGGTGGACTGTCATTCCAAAACTTTTTACAAGGGACTGTCAGATCTATAAATAGAAAGATTTTCAGATTAACAGGAAAGCTGCTAATATAGGAAAGGAACATCACTTAGTAAGATTTACTGGAACTACTATGCAATTATACAATATTTACATGTCCCGGAGGATTACTGGATAATTCTCTTAGTACACAAAGCAATTGCCATCTACTATAGACCTATTTGCGGACAGAAATAAATATACTGGTGTTTTGTTTAGTCAGCCTAGTACAATGGGAGCATACTTGCTGATTGGTGCTTCTAGGCACTACTGCAATGCAAATGATAAAAATAACATGATTAAGGATACAAGAATCTGGCCTGCAATGGCTCTGTGCCTTAGTTTACCCATCTGTAAAATGAGGGTTACATTTATTAGCCTTTCTCAAAGATACATTGTTGAGGGTCCTCTCTTCCCTTCCACTCTTCCAGCTGGTAGGATAAAGAAGGATGGAAATAAATCTCTCCAACCTGTTCTGGTTACTGAGAGGACTCTACACCCACTTGAGTGATACTGAATAATACCATGGTTGCTGTGCTGTAAATAAATATGCTACCAGTCTACTGTATTTGTATTGCACCATTAACTCCCTGCTGCTGCATTAGAATAACCATGACTTGGCTCAGCTCATCCCTGCTGCCTCAGTGAGAGAGGTGGGGAGTTCTTGATTTGGAGTACTATGTCTGCAGATTCGTTTCCTCTGCTCTGTGACCTTTTAGAAGCTCATTTGCTGACACCTAGATCTCTACCTAGGGAGGAGTCAGGCTTCGGATGAGATTGGGTCGGTAGCAAATACAGTGTGATGTCTGTTTTTCTCTGTTGGGGATTCAGCTGAAGTGTTAATGCTGGCAGCCAGGTGCTTTTGTGTCCATCTCACAGAATCATAATAGCTTCTCCTTTGTGACAATTTGGATGGTTTGTAGCTGCTTCAGCCTTATGCCCATAGTTGACCCCATAGGGCCCTGCTCTAACAAAGGCCCCGTACCTTAAATCCCCATGACATAGAGCACCGTCTGAAATGCCCTGTGAATAGTGACCTGATTCTGGCCCCAGCAGGCTGAAGCATAGATGATATTTGCTGCCTCCTGCTTCCTGTTTGGAAAGGTGTCCTTTGATTCCATCTTCTGCCTACCATGGCCTGGTAGGGGCATTATGAGAATGCTGAGCCTTGTGAATGGGTGTGCAAAGGACTGACATAGTCTGGAAGGGATGAGGATGTGGTGTTCACAAGGCAGGTAGTGGAGTCTCTTGTTACATGGAGGTGAGGTGGAAATGCGATGGGGATGTTCAAGTGTTACATTGGGCTTTGCAAAACTTGGTGCCAAACCTGATGTACAGCATATGGTGAGGAAAGGATAATTGTATGATATGTTTATATCCTATAGATCTCTTGTTTTGCCATCATTCTCATGCCTCCTCATTTAAAAAGGGCCAGTGTGGACCCAATGCAGATCAGAGGCAGCAGACATAACAGAGAATGCATAATAAAATAATAAATAAGGATTTTAGAGATGCATAAGATGAGGGTCAAGTTGTGGTTGCTCCAGAATGGGTACAAAAAATGGAGGGAACTCTATCAACCAGTGGACCTGCATAGGTGTCAGACAGGGCTGTTGGGGAGTGCAGGGGAGGGAACTGATAGTGTTTCCACCTGTGCTGGGGTAAGGACTGAACCATAACAGCAAGTTGACTGAATTTGGGAGAGGGTTGATGGTGCATCTCTTGAACATCTATGGCTAGGGGAACAACACTCTATGCTCTCTTTGAATGACAACATCTCCAACCAGCAGTCCTGCACTGGTGCACCTACTTCCTTCCTACAACTTTTCAGTTGAAACCCATCTGTCTTGCTAGAGAAGTTAATAAGCCTCAATAATATAAAAATGTACTGAGTGGTTTACACATTTATGCCTGACAGGGGTCTTCATTAGTCCCTCACCTGGAGAGCTGCTGTTCTCTGTGGTCAATTGCCTTATTTCATGACAATTAGTTCCTGAAGCCTCAGCATAGTCATGGCTTATCTCTTATATATACAGTATGCAAAATAAGTGCCCAAATAAATTAGGTACACTAGATAACGGTTTCAGACACAATCCACAAGATTTTAAATACACATTTGATGTTTTTTATGTTGGGTGCAATGTATGTTCTGTGGCATATTTTTATATTTGAAAAATATATATATGTGTGTGTGTGTATATATATATATATATATATATATATAATATTTGAAATATATATAATATAGAATATAGAAATATATATAATATTTGACATATATATGTCAAAACAGAATCCAATCAGCTTCTAAGAAATCACAAATAGTAGGGGGACATGGCTAGGATAGGTCAAAGAGATGGAGATAATAGGATACTAGTTAAAGACATCTTTTTTTAAATGGGAAAATATAGATTAAATTTTTATTCTTTAAACAACATTTTGCAGCAGATCCACTGTGCACAGCTAGTACAAATAGAACAAATAAAGGTGATATTTTCATTGTAATGGCCACCATCTCTCCACTGATGTGTAATGCATGCACGGGGATACTTAAGAACTATTAAAGAACCAGGGACAACAGAATCAGACTCAAAAGGGAATTAATTCTGAAGGTCACGCTGTTGAATGTCAAAAACTGGGTATATAGGAAGATAAAATTTCTGTTATCTATTTTATTTTAGGATTTCTTTGTAAGTGAGTTTTCTACAGGATTTCTTTGAAGGTTGAAAAACAATCTTATCAGTGGTTTATTTCCATTCCAAATCAATTCTCATTTTATGTTGTGCCAGAAAAAGATATATGCAAATAAAATTATCTTTTGGACCAACTAGATGAGAGCAAAGTGATATTTTTTCTGAAGTTGCTAATACAAAGTCTACTTTAAGTTGACTTTCAAAATATATAGAGAGAAAAATACCTCTGAGTCAGGATGGGCAGAATTGGTTTGATATCATAAGAACCAACCCAAACAGTGGTCCATCTCGTCAACAAACTCAGCTTTGTTCTCTATTCAGTCTAAATGATTAACTTAAAAGCAGCTCAGTTAATTTACTCTCCTTAAATGGAGATTAGCCTAGACCAAAACCCAGCTTCTGAAACCCCCCAAACTATGAGGGTATTTGAAATCTGAACCCAGATCTATTAAGATTTGTTTATATCACAAGAATAGTAGTATTTGAATTTTACAGCTGGCCCATATCTTTATCAAACCAGAACCTTAGATCTGAAATCCAGACAACTCTAAGATACATGAGATCCAGATCTGGACATTTCAACTTAAGCCATTCTCTGCACTCTCTGATTTTGACAGGGTTGGAAATGGAAGTACATCCCAGATGGAGGGAAGAAATATTTTAATTCTCATGACGAATTCTAATCTCTAGTGATTCTAAGCCTAGTTTCCAAGCCAAAGTTTCAGATAAGCATCTGCTCATACAAAATTGAAGCTAAACTCACTTCTATGGTTATCCTATCACCATCTATGAGATTCTCCTGTCAATCTCCTTTCCACAGCAGAATTATTCCTTACAAAGTAGAGAGCAGTTATCTTTGCTTCACAGAATCTATGAAAAGGGTTATCCTGTATGCTACTGAACCCTTCTGTGGAGCAGACATGGGTAAGAAGGGAATCATTCCATTTGATTACAGAACATTTTCAATCTACAAGATACAGTCCTGGAACTTTAGAAAGAAATATATGAATATCCTTATTATGGGAAATAAACCTTTGAAATATATTTTGCAGTTGGGGGAAGAATGGGCAAAAGACAGAATTTCCTTTAAATCTTCAATAAAATATTAAAGTGTGGGATAACTTACTGTTTCATTAGTTTAAGACTTTCATAAGCTTGGGGACATGGTCTTGATAAGAAATATGAATACATTTCAATACTTGCAACATCAAAACCTTGAAGAAATGCAAAGCAGAATAGAAAAACAACTAGTGATGACTCTGAGGAGAAAAGAAATAGATGGTCTAGGTTGGACAGCATAATATAATACTTACATCCCACACATGCTAAACCAAGGCTGGATAAAACAACATCTTAAAGCAGGTTCTGATGCAGATCCTGTCTGTTTAGATAGATTAGTTTTGTAGTCTTAAATTTCTGCTTTGTTCTAGTGCTCAGGAGTGTTTTTACAGCAGTTTCATTGTTCAATGAAATGCACCTTGCAGGGTCAGAAATTCCACACAAGAGTGATGTAATGGTAAGGACCCAGGAACTTATCTATTTATATTATGTTAATCACAGTCCTGGCCGTCCAAGCGCCTTGGAAACAGTAACAGGAAATGAGTTGAGGAGATTCTCTTACCCTTTCATCCAAAGACAGAAAAGAATGTTTATTATTTTTACAGCTGTGCAAATTGTGAGTTAAAGAGATGGAAAAATCCTAGTGTTCTCAGTCTGTTTGTTAATGGACAACATCCATGTCATAATTGGAATTAATCTGTACCTTTGTTGATAGTCTCAGAGCCAGGAATGAGTGGGCCATGGAGACTGAACTTCCCTGGTATCCCTGGAAGTGGGGAAATTCTTCTAGTATAGGTTGAGGAAACTTGCACTGCCATTGCCCAGACTTCTCTGGTTCTGTGGATGTACAGAATTCAGTTTCAGTTCATTCAGCATCTTTGGCAAGAATAATTTTTTTTAAAAGATGTTGAAAACTCCCCAAAATGCTACAAAGAAAATGAGAAGAGGAGCAGGTTTCTTAGGCCAAACCCATTCCTGATGTAATTCTTATGTCTCTTGATAGGTTAGAAGAGCTTTTGTATTTTGTTTCATAGGCAAGGGGAAATAAAACCTCCTACATCAGTGTGAGCTTCGTACCAGGACCTCTGTTAATTGAAATAAAGATTAAGGATTCTGACAAAAAAACAACAACAACAAAAACCCTCTTCAGATAAGCTTATCAATTCAATGAGATCAGTGAAAGCAGGTTAAGAAAGCCCTATATAACCTTTAATGACAATAAACCTGTGCAGCTGAAAGTCAAGTTATCTGGAGAAAATGAAATATTTATAGCTCCAGTGTTTCCCTTATTCATAAATCAAATGGAGCTTGGAATAGAATTTCAAAATGAAAAACTCAGCATCACTTTTAACATTGGGGATATGAGCAGTGCAAGGAAAAATCTGAAAAGTCTTAATTACAACTTAATATTCTACAGTGTGGAAACAACTGATACCAAAAATGCTCTTTGCACGATAATGGGCATACTACCTCTGAAACAGCACTAAATGTCCATATTGAAATTGGATGTCAAAAAGAACAGATGGATAATAATGCACATGTATTCAGTTAGTCTACCTTTCTTGGCCTAGCTCCATCTGGATACTGTACAACACTTGTAGGTATGGCTACACTGCAGCCAAGAGTGAACCTCCCAGCATGGGTAGACAGACTTGTGTGTGTGTGGACATTGCAGCTTGGGCAGCAGCTAGAGATTTCAAACTCCTGGATTTGAGATCAGGTACCTCAAGTCTCTGCTGGAGCCACAATGTCCACACTGCTATTTTTAGAACACTAGCTTGAGCCCTATTTGTGAGTCTGTCTACCTGGGCTGGAAGACTTGCTCTCAGCTGCAGTGCGGACATATAGGATGAATCAGAGACTCTTCTGAGGTAAATCAATGTAGCTTCCTTGGCTTCAGTGTACCACATTGATTTACACAAGCTGATATTCTGGGCTTAGATTTTTAATAATTTGGCTACGTGGTGGAAGAGATATAACCATCAACACATATTTCAAGGATGTATAACCAATGAAGAATGGGAATATTTTGGTAGATTCAAGAAGATATAACTAGAAATACAGGAGTGAAATTGAGCAAATGAAAAGAAAACTTTCACTGAGATTTATCAGACTGAGCAATAATCTCCCCTGAGCCATGCTGAAGCCCCATGGCTTGATTAATTTAAAATTGAATTGGACAAAGCACTTTTCATACTGTGGGGAGCATTGGGAAGTACTGGATTACATGTTAGGTCTCTTCTCACTCTTATTTTTATGAACACAGAAGAATTCTGGTGGAGATTGGGAACTTCACGAAGATTAGTTCAGGCTGAATATAGATAAGAGAGGTGAAGCCTTTCTTTGATATTATGAATTGTCAGAGGTGATAACTGCTGTCTCAGTTGAGGTCATTTGCCTGAATATTCACGTAGTGATTCAAAATGTCAGGCACTTATCAGATTCTTATATATGTTCACAGTTACTCCATAATTGTCCCTTACAGGATTTTTTGCCCCTTCCTCTGGAACAACACTCACCACTGTTAGGCCTGGTCTACACTAGGAATTTACTGCAGTATAGCTATGTCTCTCAGGTGTGAAAAATCCATATCCCTGAGAGATGTAGCTATACCAACCTATCTCCAGTGTAGACCAGCACTATGCCAATTGAAGAATTCTTCTGTTGACCTAGCTACCACCTCTTGGGCCATGTCTATGCTACAAAATTGTCAACGTAACTTACATTGGCATACAGCCACCGCAGTTATTAAATTGCTTGTGTGTGCACACCCTTGGTTCCTTCTGTCAGCGGTGCTTGTATTGATTGTATTGTCAGTGTGAGGCATTGTGGGACAGCTCCTGAAAGCCATTAATAGTTGACATAAGCTACATAGTGTCTACAGAGACACTGCTTCAACCTAATAACATCAACCATAACTCTGCTGCTCAGGGAGGTGATGTTACTAAATGATGTGGAGAGACACTTACATCAGAGGAGCCAAATTTAAGTGAAGACACTTTGGCCTTGTCTACACTACTAATTTGATCTAAGCTATGCAATTTGAGTTCCGTGAACAGCGTAACTCAAATCGACATAGCTTAGATCTACTTACTGCGGGGTCCACACTACACGATGTCGACGGAAGACGCTCTCCTGTCGACTCTCACTTCTCTTCTTGATCCAGTGGAGTCGACGGGAGAGTGATCTGTGGTCGATTTAGCGGGTCTAGTGAAGACCCATTAAAATCGACCACCAATGCATCAATCGCCGCTCGTCGAACCTCTGGTAAGTGTAGACAAGCCCTTCCAAAGCTAGGTCAATGCAAGGCAGTTTATGCTGACCTAACTGTGTAGTGTAGACCAGGCTTTGGGGAGGTAGATTACCTATGCCAGTGAGAGAAGCCTCCCATCAGCATAGATAGTGTCAACACTGACGTGCTACAGGAGAACCGATTAGATTAGATGGATCACTGGTCTCCCCATCCCCATCACCTCGGCAGCTGCACTCAAAAGGAACACTGAAGCTATTTATATGATATCTGAAGCTTGTGTAAGCCTTCACCATTAGCACTTGATATGATAAGCTCAACTTTGGGCACCCTTTGGCCAATGTATAAGATGCATTTTTGTTCATGTTTTATACTATTAGCAGGCTTTGGAATCTTAGAACTAGTCCATTGGTTGCTACCCCCATCATAGGCACTCTTAGGGAGGGTAGGGGGGTTGGTTAGTATACACTATGCTTTCATACATGATGGCAACTCTAGACATATTTGTATCAAAAATATTGCTCAATATGCCAGAAATACATAAGTGAAATAACATTTGAACACCTATACATAAAATATATAATATTAATAAAAATACCTTTAAATTTATTAGTAAGTGCAAAAATGGCTTCTTGCAGTAACATGCATTGCATATGCATGTATTTCTCCTTTGGACTTGGTTTCATCATTTTGCTACATTAGCTGGATCAACCACAAGATTTTTAAATATGTCACTTTGAATCATACTTCAGTTGCAAGAGAACTGGAAAAGAGTGGAAAACACCAATGTTAACAACCTGGCATTGTCTCATGGGCCACAAACACTGTTGCTCTGTTGTATTTACACTTCCCAATATAGGTTAAATCAATTGAGTTCAATTCAGATTCTGTCAATAAGCCTGCTTCAGAAGGGTGATTGGTCTAATTCAAATTAAATATAAAAATATCAAACCCAGCGTAATAATCTTAACTTGTATCCCCACATGGTATAACTCTTAATATTGAGAAAACACTTAGCCTCTGATATTTCAAAGCAATAAATCAGCACCATCAGTCCCTAGGCTTTTCCTTTTTTCTACTTTCACTTTCTTCAAAAGCATCCATCATGCGCTTTCCATTACCATGCGAGACACAGAGATGTGTTGTTCGGACAACTGTACATCAGCCTCAGTTACATTCATGGGACAGCACTAGACCATGTGAAGGATTTGAGATCACTAACCCCTTCTTTCAATTGAAAAGTATTTTGCAATCATTTCAGTTGAAAGGAATTACATTTAAAATATTATTCTTCATTACCTATTTCTTGAAAAACCAAGAATCAATGCCAGCTGACACTGGAGTTGAACTCTAGTATCCAACAACAAATTTAAGTATGGAATAATAACTGTAACAACTGTTTCTGTGAAAACTTCAAAAGGTTGCCTCTAATTATACTCTATTTGGTCTTATTAGACAATGCTGAAAAGCAATTCTTTCCTTGGTTTAAGAAGAAACTAGAATCTTTGTAATGGCTTAAGTTATTTTATTGATGAAATGGAGTGACTCTTTTATATAGTTCTGTTAACTTAAAATAGCTTGTAACTGATTAGAAGTTCATGTAACTCAAGCATAAGAGAAGTAGAGAAATTTTTCTTGGGAATTTATGGGTAAAGTCAGTGAGGGTTGAACTGAAAAGAGGACTAGAAGGAAACTGTTCAGCAGCAAGTTAAAATGATAAACAAATTTATTCAAGTTTGCAAATGAAGGGTAAAGTATCCAATGTCGGGATGAGAGTAACTGCAGGATTTGCATACTGGAGGATTGTAGGGTTTTCTAAAAATAAAGTTGGTCTTTGTTTATTTTTAAGAACAATCAGAAACAATGAAAGCATATTTTTTACCCTATATAATTTATGTTTTAACTACGGTCAAATGTAGGGGGGGCTATGTGAAGTCTATAAGGTGAAGACTATAAATGGAATGGAGATTGAACTGTTCTTTCTCTACAAGTGCTCCCTGAGGTCAAAAGTGAAGCGTGTTAAGTGAGGTAATGTAGGGATGCTTATACCTGAATAAATACTAAGGATAAAGGACTTTGGTTTCTAAAGTTGTGGAGGTGATGCATTTCACAAGCACTGAAATTGTAATAAAAATTTGATTTTTCTTTTTTTTAGATTTACAGACTGTCACAAATAGAGTTATGGTTTTGATTTACAGTACATGTACACTGAAATAAGCTCTTACAAGGAGTGACTATTGCAATGTTTTCATTTTATATGTGCAACAAGAAGTTTGCACAGATTTGCCAGAATTCCTGAAGCAGTTGCTGTACATTGTACCATAGAATAATACTAAGGCACGATCAGTCACTTAACGTAGTGTTTTTGCTTAATACATATATTATAAATGTTTGTTATAATCCATTCATCTGCAGTATTTAAGTAAACTATACTGGAACATGTACTGTAAAGGGGATACTAAACAGAGACCACTGAAATATAGAAATTGAGGTACTTCCTGTGGACAAAATAACCTGGCAATCAAAATAATTGACAAATAATAGACAGAGGTCCATTGGACCCTCACATTTTGAACCCTCTCCATTGTTATGATTGCCTTCCACTGCAAAATGATAATAACAAATGTTACAAGGTTCATGGGCAAAATTACAAAATAAAAGAAGTATTTAATAATAGATGTATTTTTTTCTTTGGGGGCTTACACCACCATTTTGTCTCATTATGACTTATTGGTAGAAACCCCTATGGAAAAATGGCATCTATTATTAAAAACTCCACCAGAAATGCCTGGCAGACCAAATGCTCAACTTGCTATCCTTGCATTGCCATCATTTTAGCTTTTCTGATCACTACACAAACCTTTTTGTAATCAGAAGGAGCATTAACACTTATCTACAATGGTTTCAGTTATAATATTGTTTAAGTGCATTACTCTTATATGCCCCATCTAATTTCAGCTGAAAAATATGTTCCCATCCCCCACGCCAAAGGTTATGTACATCATATCCTTTATATAAGCAGGAGAAAAAAAGGTTTTTCATTTCTGTGTTGTCTAAATGTCTGTTTCTGATCCAATATATTGTATAACTTTTTCTTATAGGTAAAACTCCATTCAAAAATAATCTGCCTTTGTCATGTTGTACTTACACTGTTGTGTAATGAGACCTCACTTAAAACAATTAGGCTTTTCATAACTGTCATGGTTTCTTAAAGAAAAAAATGCAAAGTATTTTCCAGTGGATTCTATTCAACCAAATATGTTTTGCCCATATATATTTTTCCCCGTCTCTATGAAAACAAATTACATAGAAAGAATTTTAAAAGAAAGACAATAAAACCCACCAACACCTCCTTTGACTTTTCTCTAACCAGATTAAGAAAGGGATGTTTGTTTTGATGTGCCTATGGCTTATCAATGCTAATGTCAAAAAGCAGGCACATTCTCAGACAGACTACAGGTGTTCTTGACATTTATGGATCCCATTTTCTCTAAATAGGCTTTTTTAGAATCAAGATTGCATTCAAAGGCTGCGTTTCAAAATAAGTTTATTTCACTTTGATGTGAGAATTTTGTGTTTAGACCATTTGCATTTTTAACATTTTGTACTTCAGAGAGAAGGTAAAAAAAGAGCCAGCACCCATGGAATAAGAATTTAATATTGGGTAACTTTTTAAACTGGAGGCATGCTTAGCTCTCTATAATTAACTCTTCTATACAACTTTGCTCCAAACCCCATTTAAATGGAATTAAAGCTAGCAACTCATTTGAAAAATCCAGATTCCAGTGCATCACCACAATGCTTTGAATTTTTGAGCAGAATTAAAGAGGAGGGATGTCACCACTTTAAAAGATGTTTTCAATGAAAATTATTACATGACAAAAAAGACAAAACTCTTTCTCACTAATACTAAGGGACTCATTTTCCTGCCAGTCATCCTTCATGCAGCTCTGCTTTTACAGGCACCCTTTTAACAATGCAAGATCTCTCATTCAAATTTCCAAAATACCATCTCAGGCCTTGTTCTGTGTGTGTGTGTGTGTGTGTGTGTGTGTGTGTAGTGGGGGAAGGAGAGGGAGTAAATGGCAAAATCTGCAGCTGCTGCTAAATGATAGGTTAAAAAGGGGCATAACAGCTTTTTAAAAGAACTTACTTCTAAAGAAATTAGCATCTATAAATTGCATCTTAGCCCCTCTAACCTGCTTAGCATTCTGTGTTACACTGGTGGGGAGAAGGAAGTGAATGGGGGCAAAAGAATAGTACACACAGAAAAAAAATAATGTAAATACTGCGTTAGCAGTGCATCAATCACTTTATTTATATAGTGCCAATCACTGCAAAATCAAAGCACTGATGACTGTCTGGTCCTGATCTTACTAGCCTAATAGGTGTCGGGGTCTGGGGGGGATTCTTAGCAAACAGTATAGGGATCCTAATGTATATGTAATGATTCAGATAGAGTATACGTGTAGTACCAAGGTGTCTAATGTACAGGGGGATTTTGCTTATGAAATGCTCTTTATTTGATTTATAAATAACATTTAATGCAAAAGTCTATGAGCACAAATCATACTGACCAGTACCCTCAGACTCTCTCATGAAACAAGATACATACTAATTTTCCCCCTCCACCCTTTCAGCTTGAGAATAGATGAGTCTTGCTGCATGCCCTGAAGATCAACTCTGGCTCTGTTGCACTAGTGGATAAAGCAAATTCCAGAATCATTAGCTCTTTGCTTGGAAGGCTCTGCCTCCTTTATCCAGACACTGACTGCTAGGGTCTGTGAGTGAAATTCACACTTATGCAGACGGCCAGCACAATTGCTATACATGACTTAAGAGATTTCTGCATCAGGGGAAATTTTACCCTGCTAGTGCAAATGCCTCAACTGCCCTTAACTACTACAGTGGTGTATGTGAAAACAATTAGTCTCCAAAAACCAAACCTCACAGGCCTTTATAGATGATTGGTAATACCCTGAATTTTACCCAGAAGTAAATAGTAAGTAAGTGCGGTTCCTGCAGATCTGGTATAATGTGCTTATTATGACTAATCTTGCTAAGCAGTATAAACGTAAATTCCTGTGCATTGATATTAGAACAGTTAGGCTGTATACACTTTGTCAATTTACAGCTGTCCTCCTCATTAAAATTCCTGATCCAGACTCCCAGCACAGTAGAAAAGAATAAAAAGGAAAATATTTTAAAATATTCAAATTAAAATGAATGTGCCTAGACACTGGCGAATATTAATTGATTACACTATGCAGAAAGCTATAAAGGCATCAGTACTATGTACAATTTGAAAAAGTGTATCATCAGCATCAGGAGTACATTCCAGAGGAAGAATATAACAATCTAAAGATGACCTCAACCAAAACTCATTGAACTTTGTGTGGGATTGAAATCCAGATCTGAATTTTATGGCTCGGGTCTCTCTAAATACATACCACTAATGAAAATCGATTTTCCCAAAATGGAGGATTCTAGGATTCTATGTGCAACTTTTCAATGACAATCCCAGATTTTAGATTTTAGATTTTTCAGAGACTTTCACTTGAGTTAGACATGTCAAAATGTCATGTAGGTTCTAATCCTGCACTCATTCCTCTATCAGATGTCCCAGGGAATTAAACAGGAGTATTGCCAGAGAAAGGAGTCTGCAATCAAGACCCATAAGCATGAAAAATAGCTCCTGAAGTCCTCAACATATCAAAACACAATTTTAATCAGGAAGCATGGAGCAGATTTCCCTAGGACACACAGTGGTCATTTAAAAAGTCATTGTCTTCCAACATTTAGAATAGGCCTATGACATCACTAACAACTGAGTGAAGGGGAAAAGCTGATCTTCCAGACATCACTCCTAACTCACACATGCTGACTTTTTAATAGTGACTATTGTAGTTCTACTGTATTTGTGAAGATGGGTGTTTGTAAACTAATGAACAGTGTTAAAAAGCTAGGTTACCACACAAGGTATCTCAGGTCTCAAAATTTCCTATGCTAAGCAAACAGTTGTGTATGTCTTAAGTAAGTTTATAGGTCTTCAGAAGGGAACAATATCTGCTTTCATGTATACAGCATATATTCCTGTTTTAGACCTGGAACAGGGGCCTTTGACACGATAAAGAAGGAAATGGTTTGTAAGGCATGGAGTATAAACTTGGGCGTGCAGCAGCTGAAATGGGCTTATGCTGGAATCAGCCAACAGCATTGCTGTCAGTCCTGTTTATCTCAGGACATATGGAAAGGGTGGAATTCAATGGTGGAAGTGGGTGACGCATTTAATCCTCCATGTGGAAGCTGCAGAGCTGGGGGATACACTGAGGTCTGAAGACATACTTCATTATGCAGGCAATCCAGAAGAAAATAATGCACTGCACTTATGCTATCTTCACCTATTCTACATTTAACATTCAACAAGTTTTTTCAAACTGGGCCAAGTGTGCATTCTTCACTAAGAGCTATGGGTTTGCCAAGCTTGAACTTTCAAAAATGAAACCTTTTGAGCCATGTTAATGCAAAACAAGCACCCAAGACACATTTTTAATGGCTGAAACACCATTTGATTTTTATGCTCGGATAACTCCCTAACAGCTGAATGGATTTTCCATAAACCATCTAAAAAGAATTCACATCTGGGCTAGTGAAAAAGCATGAGAGATTTCAGCCCCAGTAGTGTTTTTTTCCTGAAAGTAATAAGCCAGCAAACACAGGAGCTTAGAATCAAGAGTTATCTCAAGCATCTCTGAAGTGGTGCCTACATGATGCCATGACTTATTTAAAATGTTAAGTGGCACCTTACCAGCTTGTAAATCCTAACTTGCTACAATCAAAAAAGCTGATTTGCATTGTTAACAGGTGCCTCCCCATGTTAGCAAGATAATAATAGTGCAATTTTCCTTTAACAAAGACATTAGGTATTTGCAAATAATAACCTTTGAATGCCTTTTGAGGGATTGATTGCTGATATGGAGTTCTGTTCAGAAGTTAAAAATCTAGTTTTAAAACCAGTATGTCTTAGACTTCTTCCTGGACAACCAAAGACAATTTATAAAAAATGCTGGTTCTTTGAAATACATTATAGTCTGTGAAGTTATGTATTTACACTCATAATCAACTATATAAAAACACCGAAACGTTATATCTCCCAAGACTCTTGAGGGTAAGTAGGTGGTCTAATTTCTATTTTACAGAGGGGTAAACCAAGTTACAAAGCAGTTAAATAACTTGTCAGATAATAGACTGAGCCAGAAAGAAGTCAAATGCACAGTTCCAGATGCCCAGTCTTCTATGCTAACCAATAAACCAAGTTCCTTTAGTTTAATTTTGTTTAAATGGCATCCTATGCAGCTTGTATAATATGAGCACTTCCTTTCAAAGCATCCAGAAGAAACCACTTCCTTAAAAAAACGAATTCAGTTCTCTCTTGTCAAAATTTAAAGCAACTCCTCAACTCTTGTTTCTCTTTTCTCTTCCTTGCGCATGAACTGAAGTGGATCAGTTTTGTGAGTCTGACTTCATAACTGAATCATTCCTTCTCTGTGTGATGATTGGAGGTAGGCTAGGTTGAAGTAATCATTGCCTGTGCCAATACCCCCATACTTGAACTGGTCCCACAAAATGCAGATATATCAGGTGTTAAAGGCCCTAAAAAAAAAGTACCAGAAGTGACCACTTGACTTTGAGCAATATGCTGGGTTTAATCCTAGCTGGATTGTAGTCAATGAGAATTTTGCCATAGCTTTTAGTAAAGCTAGCATTTCACCTAGTGTTTCTATAGCATTGAGCTACATGAGCGGGCAGGGAAGGAAAGAGGGATTTCAGAAAGGGCGGAATGTTGCTTCAATATTTTTATGCTATTATATAACCAATCATTTGACATATCTCTCTGCATCTAGAATGAAAGTTATCCCATATCCAATCTTGCCACCTCCTCAGTACACTCTTCTCTGCATGATTATGTCTCTATTGGGTCTCTCTATCATGCCTGCAGTGTTACGGCAAGGAGAATGCCTCCAAGAGCATTATGGGGAGAGTGCTTAGAAGTGTCTCTTACACTTCCTTTTTACTGTCCATCAGCACGGTCCTCTGACTCACCTGTCAATATGCATGACCCTGGTCATGATCCCAAATGCAGCCACTCTGAAGTGGAGTGCTTCTGGATGTGCTAGGCCACTGTCCCTTGTGCTCCAGGAGCATAAATGCTGGCATACTATCTACGCCCAGCAGGGATGCACACGGTAAATCAGGAGGTATTTGTGCTTTCTTCCCATTTCTTGGGCACCTGCTCTAGCACAGGCATAATCTAGTCTGCACTTTAAAAATCCTACTTCCATCTCCCCTCCCCAAAATTTTTTTTTCACAGGTACATTTTCTTCTGAATTTCAGTAGTATAGCCAAAAGAGCCCAAGCAACCGAGTCTTTTCTGCAATGGCAGAAAATTGGTATTTTCTAGAGTTGCACGAAGAATTGGTATAAAGGAGGAACATTTGTGGTTTGTAAAGATTTATATATATTAGACAAACCAAAAAATCCAAATAAACAAATGCACAGAGCAAGAAGTGAAAAGGATTCAAGACCCTAATCGACTTCTAACCCTTCACAAAGAATAGCATGTGGAGTACAGCGTCGATACATTCTGCACTAGAAGTTCGGATCCTCTCTAAAGTGATAGGCATAGTCCTAACTCTCATCCATTTCATGTGGAGATTAAGTTAACTCCTGTTATGTCCCATGCTTTTCCATCCTTAGCTCACAATGTCCCCATGAATTAAATGTTTCCCATCTGTATTGTTGACGGTTTTTCCTGCTAGATCCCTCTACAAATCCACCCTAAATAAAGAAACTAGCATGAATAACACAGTAGATAGATTAACTCTTTGTTAGCCAGATTTTTGTTCTATAACTCACTCTAAAATATGGCCAAATTGGGATTTAGTTTTCTGTGACATGGAAGATTTACTGAGACATAGAGAATGGATTTCTTTACTATGCTCCTGATGAATGCACACTCTGCTTGTAAGGAGGGGATTTATTTATTATTGACTGACTAGACAGCTTTAGTCCAGTTCCCAGTGGGTAGGAGAAAAAAAAGGCAAGGTACTATGAGAGCACCGGGTAGCAGATTTTGGTTTGCAGGCAGGCATGGTAAGCACACACGAAAGGGTAGGTGGTGTGAGGACACACCCGGGGAATTTTTTTAGCATGGAAACTCTAGGCACATAAACAGGCTTTTCTGGGGAGCAACCTTTGCATGGCTGCACTGGCCGCCACTGTATCCAGTGGTGAGCTGGAGCTGGTTCACGTGAACTGGTTGTTAAATTTTGAAGCAGTTTTAGAACCGATTGTTAACCCGCTTCTCTGCAGGGGGCGCTGAGGCTTTGATGGGCTCCGGCCGGAAAGAGTTGTAATTCCTCCTCCGGCCGCCGGGGGCGCTGCGTTGCGGGAGCCATGTGGGCTGCCGCCTGGCTCTGGGCACAAGTCCTGTTGCTGATGCTGCTCTCCCGACCCTGGCCCTGGGGCTCCCGCTGCTGCCTGGTGGGTCCCTGGCTGCTCTGCTGGGCCTGGGCTGCGTCCTGCTGCTCTCCCCGTGAGTACCCACCACCCTGCCCTCAGCCAGCCCCTGCCTCCAGCCACCCCCCACCTCCAGCCATCCCCGCACCCCCTGCCCGCAGCCACCTCCCACCTCCAGCCACCCCCTGCCCTCAGCCACACCTGCACCCCCTGTGCTGCCTCCAGCCACCCCTGAACCCCCTGCCTGCAGCCACTCCCCGCCTCCAGCCACTCCCCGCACCCCCTGCCTGCAGCCAGCCCTCGCCTCCAGCCACTTCCCGCCTCCAGCCACCCCTGCACCTCCTGCCCGCAGCCAACCCCCGCCTCCAGCCACCTCCCGCCTCCAGCCACCCCCGCACCCCCTGCCCGCAGCCACCTCCCGCCTCCAGCCACCCCCGCACCCCCTGCCCGCAGCCACCTCCCGCCTCCAGCCACCCCCGCACCCCCTGCCCGCAGCCACCTCCCGCCTCCAGCCACCCCCGCACCCCCTGCCCGCAGCCACCTCCCGCCTCCAGCCACCTCCCGCCTCCAGCCACCCCCGCACCCCCTGCCCGCAGCCACCTCCCGCCTCCAGCCACCTCCAGCCTCCAGCCACCCCCGCACCCCCTGTGCTGCCTCCAGCCACCCCCGCACCCCCTGCCTGCAGCCAGCCCTCGCCTCCAGCCACTTCCCGCCTCCAGCCACCCCTGCACCTCCTGCCCGCAGCCAACCCCCACCTCCAGCCACCTCCCGCCTCCAGCCACCCCCACACCCCCTGCCCGCAGCCACCTCCCGCCTCCAGCCACCCCCGCACCCCCTGCCCGCAGCCACACCTGCACCCCCTGTGCTGCCTCCAGCCACCCCCGCATCCCCTGCCTGCAGCCAGCCCTCGCCTCCAGCCACTTCCCACCTCCAGCCACCCCTGCACCTCCTGCCCGCAGCCACCCCCCGCCTCCAGCCACCCCCGCACCCCCTGCCCTGCCTCCAGCCACCCCCGCACCCTCTGCCTCCAGCCACCCCACGCCTCCAGCCACCCCCCGCCTCCAGCCACCCCTGCACCCCTGCCCTGCCTCAGCCACCCCCCCACCCCTGCCTGCAGCCAGCCCTCGCCTCCAGCCACTTCCCACCTCCAGCCACCCCTGCACCCCCTGCCTGCAGCCACCACTCGCCTCCAGCCACCCCCGCACCCCCTGCCCGCAGCCACCTCCCGCCTCCAGCCACCCCCGCACCCCCTGCCCGCAGCCACCTCCCGCCTCCAGCCACCCCCGCACCCCCTGCCCGCAGCCAGACCCTGCTGCACCCCTGCCCTGCCTGCAGCCAGTCCCTGTCTCCAGCCAGCCCCGCACCCCCCTGCCCTGCCTGCAGCCAGTCCCTGTCTCCAGCCAGCCCCGCACCCCCCTGCCCTGCCTGCAGCCAGCCCCTACCTCCAGTCAGCCCCTGCCCTGTCTCCAGCCAACCCCGCACCCTCCTGTCTCCAGCCAGCTCCGCACCCCCGCCCTGCCTGCAGCCAGCCCTGCACCCCCTGCCTCCAGCTAGCCCTGCCCCATGCCCCTGTCTGCAGCTGCCCTGGTGCCCTACAGGTCCCAGGGCAGTAACCCTGCACACCTGCTTCAATAAGGGGGGCAGGGAGCAGCTGGGACCCACACATGTGCACACCCTAGGGTGACCAGACAGCAAGTGTAAAAAATCAGGACAGGGGGTGGGGGTAATAGGAGCCTATATAAGAAGACCCCAAAATCGGGACTGTCCCTATAAAATTGGGACATCTGGTCACCCTAGCACACCCCCAAGGAGCGGCGGGGACCCACACATGTGAAACGGAGCTCATTTCTAGTTCAGGCCCATCTTTTTGAAAAAGAACTTTGGGCAGGGTTAACATAAATCCGTATTTTCCCGGACAGGTCAGGCGTTTTGGTTCTTAAATCACCGTCCAGGAGGAATTTTTAAATTTTAAATTTTTAAATTTTAAAAATTCCTCCCGGGAAAATATGGACATATGGTAACCCTGTTGGTACAAAAAATACATATTGGGGCACATCCCTTAAATCAGAACTTTTTATAGGGAACTGGTTGTTAAGATTTTGGCAGCTCACCACTGACTGTATCCCAGTTGTTTACCTCAAATTAAACATTAACCACATTTGCATTTAACCCCTGTAGTGTTATTACAAGTGTGCACTCACCAGAGGTGCCTTCCCCACCACCACAGTCCCGCACCAACGGGTCCTGGGAGGCGATTGGCTCCAGAGTTAGGAAAGGGTACTGGCTGTTGGGGAGAATGGATCCTCCATTTGCCTGCTGTGCATTCTCCTCCTCCTCCTCCTCTTCCTCATGAACAATGCCCTCCTCGTTGTTGCCCGTGGCTGCCTGGGTCCCCTGGGAGGTATCCACGGAGAGTGTTGGGGTCTTGGTGGGGTCCCTGCCTAGAACTGGATGCAGCTGCTCATAGAAGCAGCATGTAGGTGGCTCAGCACCAGAGCAACTATTCGCCTCCCTTGTCTTCTGGTACGCTTGCCTGAGCTCCCTTATTTTCAGACGGCACTGCTCTGTATCCCTAGTGTAGCCTTTGTCCCCCATGCCCTGTGCGATTTTGGCATAGATGTCAGCGTTTCTTTTGCTGGTTCAGAGCTCTGCCTGCACAGACTCTTCTTCCCACACAGCAATCAGATCCAGTGTATCCAGTATGCTCCATGCTGGAATGTGTTTGCGACCCTGGGCAGGCATGGTCAGCTGTGGTGGTGAGCGCTACACGCTGATCAAACAGGAAATGAAATTCAAAAGTTCCCAGGGCTTTTCCTGTTTACCTGGCTGAAGTGCAATGGAGTTGAAAGTGCTGTCCAGAGCAGACACTTTGGAGCACTCTGGGACACCTCCTGGAGGCCAAACAAGTAGAAATACACTGTGCTGTGTCTACACTACCCCTAATTCGACCCAGAAAGGTTGAATCTAGCACTATGCCTCTTGCTGAGTTGAAGTACAGGTCTTGATTTTAAAATCCCTTTAGGTTGGCGGGAAGGGCCCCGTATTGTAGATGAGCACATTATAAATTCGACCTAATGTGGGGAATGTCGATCTAATGACGTAGTTACACCAGCCCTTTGAGTTAATTTCCCAAATCCGAAGAAGAGCTCTGTGTAACGGCTAGTCTACACTAGAAGTGCTGGTAAGACACTCTATACCAATGGGAAAGAGTTCTCCTGTCAGCATAATAAATCCACCTTTGCGAGAGGCAGGAGCTATGTCAGTGGGAGAAGCTGTCCCGCTGACATAGCGCTGTCCACACCAGTGCTTAGGTCAGTGTAACTTATGTCGCTCAGGGGGGTGGCTTTTTCACACACAGGAGCAACATTATACTGAAGTAAGTGATAGCGTGGACCAGGCCTAAGCTCGAAAGCTTGTCTCTCTCATCTAGAGAAGTTGGTCCAATAACAAATATTGCCTCACCCACCTTGTCTCTAATATCTTGGGACCAACATGGCTACAACAACACCGCATAGATGAAGGAGGAAAGGCAGAGGAGGATCTGTAAGTAAGGAATGATACTGGGGTATCGGACAAAGGTCCTTTGAGGAGGGAGAGAGAGTCTGGATGGAAGAGTCTCTAGTAGGAAGGGTGGTAGAAAGAGAGAATCTGAAGGAAGAAAGGAAAGACAGTGAGGCGCAGAGAGTGAGTATGGCAAGTATACATAGAGGGGAACGAAGAAAGAGAGAGACCCAAGTGTCGGAAAAGAGACTGGGACAGAAGTGAAGGCTAAAAACGCTGCAGCGATATAGCTACTATGCTGACAGGGGAGCTTCTCTCATCAACGTAGTTAATCCACCTCCGCCAGAGGTGGTAGTTATGTCAATGGGAGAAGCACTCCCGTTGACATAGTACTGTCGACACTGGTCAGTATCACTGTGTTGCTTAGGGGTGTGGATTTTTCACACCCCTGAGTGACATAGTTATACTGATGTAAGTTTATAATTTAGACCTGGCCTCAGAGAAGAAAAAAGTGGAAAGAAAATCTAAGTGTGATTAAACCAAAACTGAAAGAAAAAAGGACAGCAAGAGAGAGTGAAAGAACAGATAATAAAGATAAGAGAGATAGGGAGGGTTTTTTTTCTATTGTGTAAAATTTGGCACTTGTTCCAACTTCTGTTGAAATCAGTAGTCTGAAATTGACATCTGTGAGAGCTGGGTTAGCCCTGCTAATATTGACAAAATATTTCAAACGCACACACACACGCACTAGGTTTGTTGGTCTTTTTTTTTTTTTTTTTTTAATTTGGGAACTTGATTCTGGTGAACAAGGGGGCATGAGAGGATTGTTTCTGAGCTGGACATGGAGGCCCCATCATCCTGTGAATGGAGAAAGGGAGGTGCCAGCTTCAGTTTTGTGGGTTGTTTGCAATGTTGATGCTGACTCTTTGAATATTTTTATAAAGTTTGAGCACATGCTTAGGGAAATAAACTGACCCTTGAAACTTTGGCGCATCCATGGGTGGAGCCCGTTAGGGGAGGCTAGCCCCCGGCTCCGTCCCTTCCACCTGCACACACCCCCAACCCCCTGGCCAGAGCCCTGAGACCCCTGTCCCTCCCCCGCAGCCAGAGCCATGAGCCCCCCCCTGCCCAGAGGAGTCCCAAGTGCCCCTCACAGGCCAGAGGAGTACTGGGCTGGCCGGAGGCCCAAGTGTCGTCCCTCCACACCCCTGCCCAAAGGAGCCCCAGACTAGCCGAAGCCAGGAGCCTGCCCTCCCTCTTCCTCCCCCACTCTGTGTGTCTGAAGGTGTCACAAAGCTCCCCTCCCTCCCTCCCCAGAGGAGCCCCAGGCCAGCCGCAGCCGTGTCATGTCTCTCTTCCCCAGACCCCAAGTTGCTGTGGGACAAAGCCTCTCACTCTCATCCGAAGAAGTTTTTCATATACCCCATGCAGGTTTCGGGGCGGCTGAGGGAGCAGTATTTTCTACTCAGCTTTCTTGGTTCATCAATAATCTCACTGGAGTCCAATACTTTTATTTAGTATTTCTTAACTTTTACAGGGACATGACTCCTGACCTCCATCCTCCCTGTTTTTTTCTTTTTTACAACTCCCCATAGCTTTGCCACATATACTGGACTGGCTACAGACCTCTTAAGACCTTATTTGTGACCTCTTTACTTCTGAAATCCTACACACTCATGGAAAACAGAGCACAGATTTTAGTTAATTTCACATACATACACACAGGCACAAATTCATATTTGGAGTCTAGATCTGCTTCCACATTCTGTATGAGGATTAGATTTTTGAAGCAAAGCATCTGTACTAGAAATAAAACCTTGCCCCATTTTTTCATTATAGGTATAAACGCTGTACTTGTAAAGTTCTGAAAAAAGGGACCAAATTTGCAGTACCAATTTGCACATTTCGTTTTAATTTTACAGAAGACAGCATATCAATAATGCATGTTTTCTCTTTATTTTATTGGTGGGCTGCCAAAACAGAGGTGTGTTTTTGGCATATAAACTGCAGCATCATTGTTAACTAAAGAAACAGAACAATTAACCCTGTTTGTTTCTGCCCTGTAATACATAACAAGAAGGCAAACATGGGAGGAAGTGTTTTTAATTGGAGTATTTTTATCTTATAGTTAATTATGATTAATGTTGATTTAGACCTGTAATGACATGGAATCTTTTGATTTTATATGCCTAGAATCAAGATCTCAGTGAAGGGCTTTTATTTATTGTAATATGATTGTCGTGTTCTCTGATTTCTTTTTCTTCCCATTCATTCTGATATTTACATTGATTTCCAGGAGACAATATCAACCCCCTTAGTACGAGTACTAAGTAACTTGAACTAGCAACTCTGCAAGGGATCTTAAGTCATGCTGCTTGTTGGAAATTAATAAGGATTTAAATATATATATATATTAGGGTAGCACCTGTCTTCCACTAAATGCTGCTACAGTTGAAAACAGTCTCAGCACTTTCATTGAGAACCCAGTTTTTCATGAGTTGATCGTTCTGCCATAAAAATTGGCTTTTTCTTCAGTGTACAAGGTATACAGATTTGATTTTATTGTTTCAGAATAAAACAAAACCAAAAAGATATTACAATTTGTTTTCTTAACAAAATCTCCAACTCTTTAAAGGGAAATAAGTTACAAATTAAGGTCTGCAATGAGGTCCTTGTTGGCAGTCTCTTGTGCCTGCACAGAACATCTCTGAAGATATTGGGGGGGAAAGTTTCAAAAGTTAAATTGTTTTGTATGACAGTCAAAATGGCCAAGCAAAGCAGGCTCTTACATTCAACTTGATGGTGTGTATGTGTCTGTAAGGCTGTAGCCAATCAATTACAGAGTTTTAGGGAATGTTCTAGGCAACTGTGGGCAGAACCCTTCATGAAAATCAGAAAACTGAAAAGGTGAAGTGGGATACACATGGAGCCCTTGGTATTTGGTTCACAAACCTAGCAGCTTCCACCAGGTCTGTAGATCAAAGAACTGGTTGATGGCAGCCATTAATACCTTTCCACATAACAATACTTCCCATCTCATTTCTGTCCCTCCTCCCAATACAGTTTAACATGTTAGAGAGACAAGGTGGGTGAGGTAATATCTTGTATTGGAGGGACTTTTGTTGGTGAGGTAGACAAGCTTTCAAGCTACACTGAGCTCTTCTTCAAATCTGGGAAAGGTACTCGGAGTGTCACAGCTAAATACAAGGTGGAACAGATTGTTTAATATACGTAGATAGCATAGATTCTAGGGGATCATTCAAAGTGAAATGGCCATCGGCTGCAGGTATAATACTCAGCCTTCCCTGGTGCAGCTGCTGCTGTCAGACACCTGGTTGCGGGTTTGGTGGGGGAAGTTTTTGCTTCTTATTATGCCCCATGCACACTCCAGGGTGGCTGAGGAGGCAGTATCTACTACTCAGCTTCCTGAGGTCATCAGTAATCTCCTGGAGTCCATACTGCCTCCTGAGCTGCCCCGGAACCTGCATGGGGCATATCGAAAGCTCAGGTTCTTCTTCCGGAAAGAGACATTTTTCCCCAGGGGGCAGCTTGGGGTCTGCGGAGGGGATGCATGGCATGGCTGTGGTGGCTCTGGCTGGCCAAAGGCTCCTCTGACTGTGGGGGACTCGAGGCTCCAGCCACAGCAGGCCTCCTTCAGGCAGGTGGAGGGGTGCGGGTTCAGGGCTCTGGCCTAGGGTTGCCAACCCTCCTGGTTTGGCTGGGAGTCTCCCGGAATCACACCCTAACTCCCAGAGGCTACTGAAACCAAATCGGGAGTTTTTAGGTGCTGAAAGTCCGGTGGCGCAACGGGGCTGAGGCAGGTTCCCTGCCTGCCCTGGCCCTGTGCTATTCCCAGAAGCTCTTCACGCTGCTCCCGCCCGCAGTGCCGACTCCGCAGCTCCCATTGACTGGGAACTGTGGCCAATTGGTGCCACAGGGGCGGCGCTTGTGGGCGCGGGCAGTGCGTGGTTCCCTCTGTGCCCCCAGGGGCTGCAGGGACCTGCCAGCCACTTCTGGGAGCGGCATGGGGCCAGGGCAGGCAGGGAGCCTGCCTTAGCTCCACTGACTGGGAGCTGCCCGAGGTAAGCGCTTCCTGGCTGGAGTCTATACCCCACACCCCCTCCTACACCCCAATAACCTACCCCAGCCTGGAGCCCCTCCTGCACCCAAACTCCCTCCCAGCACCTGCGCCCTGTATCCCCTCCTGCACCCCAATCCCCTGTCCCAACCCCGAGCCCCCTCCAGCACCCAAGCTCCCTCCCAGAGCTTGCACCCCGCGCTGCCTCCTGCACCCCAACCCCGTGCCCCAGGCTCAGCCCGGAGCCCCCTCCCACACTGCGAACCCCTCAGCCTCACTCCCCCACCCCAGAGCCCATAACCCCTCCCGCACTTCAAGCCCCTGACCCAGCCTGGTGAAAGTGAGTGACGGTGGGGGAGAGCAAGCAACGGAGGGAGGGGGGATGGGGTGAGTGGGGCGGGGCCTTGGAGAAGGGGCGGGGCCTCTGGCAGGGGGCAGGGCAAGGGTGTTTGGGTTTGTGTGGTTAGACAATTGGCAACCCTACTCTGGCTGCGGGGGATGGGAGGGGAGAGGCCCTGGGGTTTTGGGGCTCCAGCTGAGGGGGGGTGGGGTTCTCAGGGCTCCAGCCACAAGGGGTGGGGGGCAGGCAGAAGGGGCAGAGCCAGGGGCTGGCCTTCCTGAAGGGAGGCTCCATCCACCACCCATGGGAATGCCCTATTAACGCCTCTGCAGTCGTAACATACTGACACCCTGATTGATCCACATAGAAATAAAGAAAATGATGGTGGGGGGAGTGTGGGCTCACAAAGCCCCTTGCATTTGGGGAGCAGAATGGGAGACCCTGGTATGGGGAAGAAAAGGGAATATGGGTCCACACTCCTTGGCATCAGAGAAAGGATGGGACAATGGTGGGGGGGCGTGACACAGTGCTTGGTGGGAATAGTGGGATGCACATAAAGTCCCTGCCATGGTGGGGAAAAGGGGAATGGGGGAATTGGAGGGCACAGAGAGCCCTTGGCCGGGGTCAAGGGGGAGAATGGGAGACAGTGGTATGGGGGAGGGGGACAGAGAGAGCCCTTGGCATGTGGCAGAAGAGGGAATGGGGGGACATAAAACCCCTGGCATGGGAGATCGGAGTCTGGTGACACACAGAATGATCAAGACAAAAAGAAATGAAATACTAATGTCTGTGGGAAAGAGGGGGCTCACAGTGACCCTGTCATGGGGGAGTGGGGAGGGAAGATGCAAGGGATCCCTACAGTAGAAGGGGAATGGGAGAGGGAATGGAGGAATGCAAGGAGTGAGTCCCTGGTGTGTGCAAGTAGCTCAGCCCAGGGAAGCTATGAAATGTGGAAACCCCTGGTGGTAACTTCAATTGAAAAGACGCAATGAAGTGGGCTGAGATACCAAACTACCATTGACAGGATCTTGCTTACCCTGTTGCTAGATGGTTGGTTTATTACTTTAATAAATAAAAAATACACTTCAGGTTTACATATACTCCACAGATAGCTTGCCAATTTGTGCCACTACCTCATCATTACCTGTAGTAAATATAGTGTTGGGGGGGGGTTGTTAATTATGGACGGGGCATAAAAATTAGCTGAGAGTAGACTATAAAAAACAAATGTTGGAGAGTTGAGCTATGTTTTTAGAAAATAAATGCAGCTCAAGGATTAAAGGTACCTGCCAGGACACACAGGTACCAAGAATAAAATTGGCAGGTATGTCCAACAGTTTCCCTACAAACACAGCTTTCAGAAGCATGTACCTTTCTAATCGCACGTGCCTTGCTTACAGGCAAATTCTGGTAAGATATGTCAGTTTGAATAATTCAATAAGGAGAGGTAGCTGCAGGTAGGGAGTCCTGTGAGACTACACATTCCTTCATGGAGCCAAGTGTCAGAGTGTTTTTGGTGAGCTCGAATAAAGGTGTTTCCCCTTCTGATCTTAAAAAGACTTCCAACCTGTATTTGGGGGATCCTACCTTTAATCTTCACAGATCAGATTTGTTTCTTGCCCATTATTGATTCCCGGAAGTACTGCTTTGGAGGTGCTATATGCAGGAATGGAATCAAAACCGAGGTGCAGTCCATTTCCTTTGGGATGATATCAAACATCCATGCAACGGCATCTGGGATTGCCAGTGTTCAAAATGGAGACTAGAGCTCATTGAAAAATAGGATAATTTTTTTCTAACATTTTCTCAAAAAACTTGTCCCTGTTGTGATAGATTTGGAAGCGTTCTGCCAAATGCTTGGGAAACCTTAGTGAATTAAGTTTAAGCATCTTTGGGGTCCATTACATTAAATGAATGGTTTATGTATGATTGTGTTCTATTCCATGTGGGAGGGCTGCCACAACTCCTCCAGGAACCAAAAACAATGGGTGGTGATTAAGGTAAATGACCCACATTGTTGTAACCCCAGAGATGTACCACCTCCAGGGGAGACTCACATATTCTACTTCACACTGAATTCTCCAGACACAAAGAAAGGACTTTTGGATTAACAGCCTGAATTTAAATTTACTTGGAGCTTTTCTTCCTGATCCAGCAGACAGATAGGACTTTCTGTTCAAGAGGCCTCCAACCTTTGCAGAAGGGTTGGAAAGATTTTAGCCTACTAGAACCTCATAAGACTGATGGCTTCTGGTGAGCTTTTAGCATGGATAGAGGAACATTTATTGTTTTTTATGTTTTCTCTGTACTGCTTTTACCTCAAGAATAAATATGCTTGTTTAGAAAGAGCTGTGTGGTAACTTATAAGTACTGGCAATACACTAGTCGTAGCCCTCAGAGCACGGGCCTTTTAGGCAGATTGGCTTCCTGGAGCTATCACAGTGTAGATCAGGGAAACGTGCAGCATTAAAACCTCTGGTGAGGAGGGAGTGAGATGTAGGCCTCCACCCAGGAGAGGTAATGAACAAAGAGACGTGAAATCTTAAGAGGGTCAAAAATGCAGTTAATTCTGAAACTGGGACACCTGTTTGTTGTCTAGAAATTTCAAAATTTAAGGGTTGGTGGGTTTTGTTTTGGTTTTTTAACCATCTTTAAAGACTAACGCTCTTTTCTCTGGCCAATGACTTAGTGGCAGAAAAAATTAAAGCAGTGGTTCTCAAACTTCATTGCATCAGACCCCCCCTTCTAAGCAGAAAAATTACTACATAACCCCAGGAGGGGGACCAAAGCCTGAGCCTGCCCAAGCCCCACTGCCCAGGTGGCGGTGAGGAAGGGCAAAGCCTGAGCCCCACCACCCTGGGTAGTGGGTGGGAGGGCAAAGCTGAAGCCCAAGGGTTTCAGCCCTGGGCCTGTAACCTGAGCCCCTCTGCCCAGAGCTGGTGCCGAAGCCTGAGCCCTGCCTCCCAGGACTGAAGCGCTCGGGATTTGGCTTCGGCCCCAGACCCCAGCAAGTCCAACACTAGCCCTGGCGACCCCATTAAAATGGGGCAATGACCCACTCTGGGGACCTGACCCGCTGATCTGAAGGGATCTCTCTTCCTGATTAGAACTGAAGCTTGTTGTGAAAATCAGGATAAAAAAAGCATCATTTTTTTTCACTGTCTCCCTTCATCCGAGCTGCCACCTGTGCCCACGCTTTTCTAGCCAGGATTACAGACAGGTTACCTAGCAAATCCTGCTGGGGCCTTGGTAGCCACAGGGAATTTTCTATTGCAGCAGATGCTTACTTTCTACCCTAGCCTGGAAGTTAAAGCAATCTCTCTCCCTCTCTCCCCTTTGCTTAGGGTTTTTATTTTTGTATGGGAAATGTAGGTCTTTTTTAGATTTCAGGTGTAATGAGCTTTCAGTGCCTGTTCTGAGTTTCAACTTTGTATTAAATGTACTTGAATGCAGACTGATGAATCTGTGTACTAGCTCAGTTTTATTTACTGCCACTGAATCAGCCCTTTCCTTTATATGAAGGGGCGGGAGGTAGGAGTGGGAACAACCAAACAGCAACACTTTCATGCTAACTTTTTTATGAAAACCACAGTTTATGTCAGTTCCGGTATCCAGTCTTGGAGTCAACAAGGTGACAGAGTTGCTGGTTTTACATATGTGACTTCATCTTTGCCTTCTTCCGCCCTCTCCCCCCACCCCCTACAGGTTTGCTGTCACACACTGCAGCATTCCTTGTGTGCATATTTATGGACTTAGCTATCAGCCATTTTGTAACTTCCTCCCCTAGCAACTGTAGTTTGCTAGAATGATGAAGTTGTGAATGCTGAGAGACATTTAATAAAATGGGACTTTATATTACATTTTTCTTGTTATTTGTGATTCATGACAAGAGTCCTACTTTGCAGGAAATCATTTTAGTTCTATTCTTATTTCTACCCCGCCCCCACATTCCCCCTTTTCCCCCCTATAGCTTGAAATCCTTTATTGAAAATACCTCGTCATAACTGGTCTACCTATTTCCCTGTAGGGGAAGTCTTTTGAACCTGGACATAAATCTTAGGCAGAGTAGTGGTGGTGGGGAGGGAGATAGTTTTCTCTCACATGCACACAGATGCTCACCTCTATGTAAATGTGTACAGGCTTGTGTTTTGCAGAACTCCCACGAGTGCTGCTTTTAAATGACATTTTGCAAAGTCAAAGAGCATATCCATATCAGAGAAGAGAATTCAAAATGCGCTGCCTGGCAGTCAGGCCTCTTGTTATTATTTCCCTATTTGCATGAGCACATAGAAAAAAAATCTATGTTCCCTATTTGCATCAGCACATGGAAAAAAATCCTATCCATTTACATTTGTGCACTAAGAAATTTACTATTAAATCATAAAACAATATCAAAAAACAACAACAATGAAAATCCCAGCCCAGTTATTTTTTGCAACCAGATTCTCTCCTGCACTGGGAAAATCCATGTAAGAAGCAGGAAACGGAATATGTCAACTCATAGAACTTCCACAGGTAAATGGATGGCAAATCCCACCACCCTCACTGAAAGAGCAGGTTAGTTACCCTAAACCAGGGCAGATCTCAAGATGGATGCGGAAATAATAAACAGCCATACAGCTGCCGACAGTGCAGTTCCTCCATGAGTTATGGAGGGACACTGAGCCTTTGGTGGAAGGGCTTTTGCAGAATGCTCCCCCTCAACAGCTTTCTCTGGAGCTGGCACTCCCCTAATCTATGTCCCCTGTGTTAGGGGAGGGAGGATTCCACCAGGTTCCACACCCATCCACTTGTATTACTGGTGCTGAGATTATGCCCCTAGATTATTTTGCAGAAGTTTTAGTAACATGATCATAGGAACATTTAGTTCTTCGAGTAGATGCAGGTGTGCATTCTACTTAGATGTGTATGCACCAATGCGCCGGAGCCAGAGATTTTTGCCTAGCAGTACCTGTAGAGGGACAGCGCTTTCACCTCGTGGCTGTGCCCCCTCCCCTTGCTATATGAGGTGGCACCACCCTGACACCCCTCAGTTCCTTCTTACCTCCCATGGCTGGAGTCAGAGCTCCCTGTGGTCATAGCCTCGCAACTTCAAGGATAGTCTTAGTCTAGTTTCTTATTGTATATAGTTAGCAGTTAGCGTGAGCTAGTAGTTAGAAGTTAATGTTAGTTAGTTGTCTGCTTCTCCAGAGATGCCTTCACAGGGTTTAAACATTGTCCTTCATAGAGCAGTGATCCCCAGCGGTCCCCACAACCAATGCTTGCTCTGTTTTAGTGAGATCCACCTCAAGGAGTGTAGCACAATCTGTAGATTACTCAAGAAAAGAAATCTGAAGCTCAGGAACTTCACCACAAGCAACACCTTCTTGAACAACCCATGTGGACTGATCCAGTACTGAGGCCCTCTTTGGGTCAAAGATCACCCTTGGGGGCCAAGAGTATTGCTGCTTCATGTTCTGGAGAAGGTGCCTCTCCAAAGAAATGGTGGACTCGTTCCCCATCGACTGAACCTAGAAAAAGATTGCATACGATCAATAGAGACTTCTCCAGATCTCGGGGTGACTCTTCCACCTCTCGCAGGAAAAGTGAGGACTGGGACAGAGCCAGTGTCGGTACGCAGGAAGGTGCAGGTACTTCTGACCCTTCCCTGGTACTGAGTAGGGAGGTTAGAAACACTGTACTGTTGTCTCCATTTCCGGCCTCTGGGCATCCGTTGAGTCTGCTACCAATGAGGGAGATACCGGTATTGACTGTATCAACATCATCAATGTACCAGGCCACCACAGACCTCCTCTGCCTTTTGGTCCTGACCTCACCATTGGTCCAGGGCTTTCCTAGGAGTACACCATCTATAGCTCCTGTGACTAAGCGAGCCGTGAAATCCTTGTGTCTGTCAGCACCGCTCGCTAATGCTCCCCTTCCAGTAGTTGGGGTAGAGTCTATACCAGGATCAGTACAGGGGACCTCCTCAGCACCACTACAGTCAGCACTGGAGATGCTTCCTTGGCAGCTTTCACCACCCTTGACAGTGGTACAGTCAATTACTCCGGTCCTGCTATTCACGGCAGGACCAACACCACTTCCAGCACTAGCATGCTCTGTACTGATGGTACCATCTCTTTCTTCAGCATTGCTTGCTGCCTCATTCTGGGTGATGGACAAGTCAGACTACTAACTCACTCCTTCTGGTCTCACTCTGCGCTTGTTGCAGTAATCCCGAGGCTCCTCTGCATGTGAGTCAGGGTTGTCATCCTCCTGCTCCCCATCACCCAGGGAGCACTGAGGGCTGCTAGTGGACACCAATATCAGTGACCTCCTTGAAGTCAGTGGGATGCTCCTCAATCACAGAGGCCCTGCTCCTCATCTTGTTCAAAGGTGAAATTGCTGGCCAAGTGTGCAGTGTTGACTATACATCCACCACAAGCCCAGGCACAAGCGGTCCTTCTCCCTGAAACCAGATCAGGCCTTGCCTCAGTTAAGGGCCTTATCCTCATTTCTGAATGATGTGGTGCTGCCTGGATCATCTTCCCTTTTGGTACTGGAGGATTTTAAGGCGTACCAAGACTTTTCGGGTTGCATAGCTGCTTCCATGGGTGTCCAAGCAAAGTTCATGGAAGAGAACACCCACAAATTGATGGAAATTTTACAGCTGTCAGGCCCAGGGAGTCACCTTCCCGATCTTCTTGACCTTCATGGCTTCAACAAATAAATTGGTTATATGAGGTTCTGAATGGTCACTCTATCGACTATCCTCCCTGTGTTGTCTCAGAAAAACTGGTTTGCTACTTTGGACTTTCGGGGCACCTACTTTCATGTGGCAATATTACTGAGCCACAGAAAGTTCCTTTCAATACACTGTCCTCCCATTTTGCATCTCTTCTGCCCCCCAAGTTTTCACCAAATGCACAGTCATGGTTATGGAATATCTCAGAAATAAGGGAATCCACAACTTCCCATATCAAGACAATTAATTACTAAGGGGCAGATCCAGAGAAGAAGTTCATCAGAAACACATTGTGCTTGCTCAACCATCTGAATTTCATTCTAAACACTGGAAAGTTGACCTTGGCTCCCACTCAAAAAAATAAAATTCACTGGGGTCCTGTTAGATTCCATGATGTCAAGAGTGTTCCTGCTGACCGACCATTTTCAGACAATTTGACATCTTTGCTTCAGTCTGCAATCTCAGCCTTCCACACAGTTCAAATGTGTCTGAGACTGTTAGGCCACATGTCCACTTGCATGCAGGTGGTCCAGTTTCCAAGACTGAACCTTCGCCCTCTTCAGATGAGGCCCAGTATGGGCACCTTTCATTCTGTGGACATACTGGTTAGTCCCTCCACTGGTCCTAGACTCCTTGCAGTGGTGGACATGTCCACAGAACGTTTGCAAGGGCATTCCCTTCACCTGGCCCTCACCAACAAGTCAGTTATTACCGATGCCTCCCTGCTGGATTGGGAGGAGGGTGCACCTGAGGTCACTGAAGGAACAGGAACTGTTACTGGAGCAGGCTTCACTCCATATCAATGTGCTGGAGTTTTGGGCCATCCACAATGCATGTTGCGCTTTCTGGGACTGTATCAGTCGCTCAGTGGTTCACATGCTTACTGGACTATGTGAATGTACTTTGTGAACAAACAAGGGGGAACATACTCCAGGGTGCTCTGCCTGGAGATGATTACTCTGTGACAATTTTGCATCAAGGAGAACATTACTCCGATGGCTGTCCACTTGCCCGGGATACAGAATCATCTTGTGGACCATCTCAGCAGGTATTTTTACCTGAGTGACGAGTGGTCCCTGAAGATATGCATCCTCCGGGTCATCTTGTTGCCGGCACCCAATGCCGAGAGGCAAAACAACAGCAGGGGTTCGTTATCCGGTGTGTTTCACTCAATAATCTACAACGGGGTGGAGAAGCAGAAAAGTTTATTTGCAGCTGCAAACAAGGTACAGGGAGAATAGAATCTCAAATCCTGCACACCAGAGCAGGTCATTACACACACTTTTATATTCCTTAATGCTACTGCACTACACATCAGCCAATTAAAACTTTGCACAAATACTCTGCCTTCCTTATATGGGTTACAACAATGTTTATTTCCTGCAACCTCTAACAAGCATTCCTAGCAACTTAAACAACCAGCACAGTCTGTCTGGCCTTGAGGTTGTTTCTCTCCTATTATCTTTAACTTGGCGTCAGCAAACCTTACACTATAAGGCATTATCTGTGGCTTCAACATTGTTTTAAGAGCAAAAGAGCTTACTCAAACAAGCCAGGCCTGAATTCTATTAAGGGGGGTTGAGAAGAAGCCCTTAGGCCTTCAGCAGGGAGACTTCCTCGACCCTTATGGCCTTCCATTCCCTTGACTTAACTAGTGGCCATGCCCTGGGGTCTCCAACAATCTTTATAGTGTGGAAAGAAAAGGAGTACTTGTGGCACCTTAGAGACTAACCAATTTATTTGAGCATGAGCTTTCGTGAGCTACAGCTCACTTCATCAGATGTATACCGTGGAAACTGCAGCAGACTTTATATATACACAGAGAATATGAAACAATACCTCCTCCCACCCCACTGTCCTGCTGGTAATAGCTTATCTAAAGTAATCGTCAGGTTAGGCCATTTCCAGCACAAATCCAGGTTTTCTCACCCTCCACCCCCCCACACAAATTCACTCTCCTGCTGGTGATAGCCCATCCAAAGTGACAACTCTTTACACAATGTGCATGATAATGAAGTTAGGCCATTTCCTGCACAAATCCAGGTTCTCTCACTCCCTCACCCCCCTCCAAAAACCACCCCCATACACACACAGACTCACTCTCCTGCTGGTAATAGCTCGTCCAAACTGACCACTCTCCAAGTTTAAATCCAAGTTAAACCAGAACATCTGGGGGGAGGGGGGGGTAGGAAAAAACAAGAGGAAATAGGCTACCTTGCATAATGACTTAGCCACTCCCAGTCTCTATTTAAGCCTAAATTAATAGTATCCAATTTGCAAATGAATTCCAATTCAGCAGTTTCTCGCTGGAGTCTGGATTTGAAGTTTTTTTGTTTTAAGATAGCGACCTTCATGTCTGTGATTGCGTGACCAGAGAGATTGAAGTGTTCTCCGACTGGTTTATGAATGTTATAATTCTTGACATCTGATTTGTGTCCATTTATTCTTTTACGTAGAGACTGTCCAGTTTGACCAATGTACATGGCAGAGGGGCATTGCTGGCACATGATGGCATAAATCACATTGGTGGATGTGCAGGTGAACGAGCCTCTGATAGTGTGGCTGATGTTATTAGGCCCTGTGATGGTGTCCCCTGAATAGATATGTGGGCACAATTGGCAACGGGCTTTGTTGCAAGGATAAGTTCCTGGGTTAGTGGTTCTGTTGTGTGGTATGTGGTTGTTGGTGAGTATTTGCTTCAGGTTGCGGGGCTGTCTGTAGGCAAGGACTGGCCTGTCTCCCAAGATTTGTGAGAGTGTTGGGTCATCCTTTAGGATAGGTTGTAGATCCTTAATAATGCGTTGGAGGGGTTTTAGTTGGGGGCTGAAGCTGACGGCTAGTGGCGTTCTGTTATTTTCTTTGTTAGGCCTGTCCTGTAGTAGGTAACTTCTGGGAACTCTTCTGGCCCTATCAATCTGTTTCTTTACTTCCGCAGGTGGGTACTGTAGTTGTAAGAAAGCTTGACAGAGATCTTGTAGGTGTTTGTCTCTGTCTGAGGGGTTGGAGCAAATGTGGTTGTATCGCAGAGCTTGGCTGTAGACGATGGATCGTGTGGTGTGGTCAGGGTGAAAGCTGGAGGCATGCAGGTAGGAATAGCGGTCAGTAGGTTTCCGGTATAGGGTGGTGTTTATGTGACCATTGTTTATTAGCACTGTAGTGTCCAGGAAGTGGATCTCTTGTGTGGACTGGACCAGGCTGAGGTTGATGGTGGGATGGAAATTGTTGAAATCATGGTGGAATTCCTCAAGGGCTTCTTTTCCATGGGTCCAGATGATGAAGATGTCATCAATATAGCGCAAGTAGAGTAGGGGCTTTAGGGGATGAGAGCTGAGGAAGCGTTGTTCTAAATCAGCCATAAAAATGTTGGCATATTGTGGGGCCATGCGGGTACCCATAGCAGTGCCGCTGATCTGAAGGTATACATTGTCCCCAAATGTGAAATAGTTATGGGTAAGGACAAAGTCACAAAGTTCAGCCACCAGGTTAGCCGTGACATTATCGGGGATAGTGTTCCTGACGGCTTGTAGTCCATCTTTGTGTGGAATGTTGGTGTAGAGGGCTTCTACATCCATAGTGGCCAGGATGGTGTTATCAGGAAGATCACCGATGGATTGAAGTTTCCTCAGGAAGTCAGTGGTGTCTCGAAGGTAGCTGGGAGCGCTGGTAGCGTAGGGCCTGAGGAGGGAGTCTACATAGCCAGACAATCCTGCTGTCAGGGTGCCAATGCCTGAAATGATGGGGCGCCCAGGAGTTCCAGGTTTATGGATCTTGGGTAGTAGATAGAATATCCCAGGTCGGGGTTCCAGGGGTGTGTCTGTGTGGATTTGATCTTGTGCTTTTTCAGGAAGTTTCTTGAGCAAATGCTGTAGTTGCTTTTGGTAACTCTCAGTGGGATCATAGGGTAATGGCTTGTAGAAACTCGTGTTGGAGAGCTGCCGAGCAGCCTCTTGTTCATATTCCGACCTATTCATGATGACAACAGCACCTCCTTTGTCAGCCTTTTTGATTATGATGTCAGAGTTGTTTCTGAGGCTGTGGATGGCATTGCGTTCCGCATGGCTGAGGTTATGGGGCAAGTGATGCTGCTTTTCCACAATTTCAGCCCGTGCACGTCGGCAGAAGCACTCTATGTAGAAGTCCAGTCTGCTGTTTCGACCTTCAGGAGGAGTCCACCTAGAATCCTTCTTTCTGTAGTGTTGGTAGGGAGACCTCTGTGGATTAGTATGTTGTTCAGAGGTATTTTGGAAATATTCCTTGAGTCGGAGACGTCGAAAATAGGATTCTAGGTCACCACAGAACTGTATCATGTTCATGGGGGTGGAGGGGCAGAAGGAGAGGCCCCGAGATAGAACAGCTGCTTCTGCTGGGCTGAGAGTATAGTTGGATAGGTTAACAATATTGCTAGGTGGGTTGAGGGAACCATTGCTGTGGCCCCTTGTAGCATGTAGTAGTTTAGAAAGTTTAGTGTCCTTTTTCTTTTGTAGAGAAGCAAAGTGTGCGTTGTAAATGGCTTGTCTAGTTTTAGTAAAATCCAGCCACGAGGAAGTTTGTGTGGAAGGTTGGTTTTTTATGAGAGTATCCATTTTTGAGAGCTCATTCTTAATCTTTCCCTGTTTGCTGTAGAGGATGTTGATCAGGTGGTTCCGCAGTTTCTTTGAGAGCGTGTGGCACAAGCTGTCAGCATAGTCTGTGTGGTATGTAGATTGTAATGGATTTTTTACCTTCAGTCCTTTTGGTACGATGTCCATCTGTTTGCATTTGGAAAGGAAGATGATGTCTGTCTGTATCTGTGCAAGTTTTTTCATGCAGTTGATAGATTTCCACTCCATACGGCTAAATGCAGTGCCTTGCATAATGACAGGTTTCAGAGTAACAGCCGTGTTAGTCTGTATTCGCAAAAAGAAAAGGAGTACTTGTGGCACCTTAGAGACTAACCAATTTATTTGAGCATGAGCTTTCGTGAGCTACAGCTCACTTCATCAGATGTATACCGTGGAAACTGCAGCAGACTTTATATATACACAGAGAATATGAAACAATACCTCCTCCCACCCCACTGTCCTGCTGGTAATAGCTTATCTAAAGTAATCGTCAGGTTAGGCCATTTCCAGCACAAATCCAGGTTTTCTCACCCTCCACCCCCCCACACAAATTCACTCTCCTGCTGGTGATAGCCCATCCAAAGTGACAACTCTTTACACAATGTGCATGATAATGAAGTTAGGCCACACACAGACTCACTCTCCTGCTGGTAATAGCTCGTCCAAACTGACCACTCTCCAAGTTTAAATCCAAGTTAAACCAGAACATCTGGGGGGAGGGGGCTATTACCAGCAGGAGAGTGAGTCTGTGTGTGTATGGGGGTGGTTTTTGGAGGGGGGTGAGGGAGTGAGAGAACCTGGATTTGTGCAGGAAATGGCCTAACTTCATTATCATGCACATTGTGTAAAGAGTTGTCACTTTGGATGGGCTATCACCAGCAGGAGAGTGAATTTGTGTGGGGGGGTGGAGGGTGAGAAAACCTGGATTTGTGCTGGAAATGGCCTAACCTGACGATTACTTTAGATAAGCTATTACCAGCAGGACAGTGGGGTGGGAGGAGGTATTGTTTCATATTCTCTGTGTATATATAAAGTCTGCTGCAGTTTCCATGGTATACATCTGATGAAGTGAGCTGTAGCTCACGAAAGCTCATGCTCAAATAAATTGGTTAGTCTCTAAGGTGCCACAAGTACTCCTTTTCTTTTTGCGAATACAGACTAACACGGCTGTTACTCTGAAACCTGTCTTTATAGTGTGGGGCATTCCCACGATCTACCTGTTTGCTATAAGGGAGAACAGGAAATGTCACCTGTTTTGAGCCTGGGGGGAAGGGGGATCAGTACAGGATCCCTCTCCTACACCTTCCACTGCAGTTGGCAGTCGACTCTCCAATATGCCTTTCACCCTATCCCGATCATTCCTCAGGTCATCCTCAAGCTCAAGATGAATTGGGCCAAGGTAATTCTCATTGCCCTGTGAGGCATTGCTGGTTCTCCTACCTTCTCACACTGTCGATTCAGCCTCCCATGCCTCTTCCTTTCTATCCTGAACTTCTCACTCAGAATCTTGGCTGCACCATGCATCCACTCCCTGCATCTCCTGGCGAGGCTGCTGCATGGCTGAATGAAGAGGAAGAGCAGTTCTTGGCAGGTGTCCAAAAAGTTCAACTCAACTATAGGATGTCCTCTACCAGGATGGCTTACTTAGAAAAGTGGAAGAGATTTTCAGTGTGGTCCCTGGCCTGCAGGACTCAACTGACATGGACTTCTATGCAGAACATCTTGGAGTATCTGCTACAACTTCAGAAGTTGGGGCTCGCACTTAGTTAATTGAGAGTACCTCTGGCAGCAGTATCAGCATTTCATTCCCCTGTTCAGGGAAAATCAATCTTCTCCAGTGCCATGGTGACAAGATTTTTGAAAAGACTTCTCTATGTACATCCTCAGTCCAAGAACTGGTGCCCTTGTCGGACCTAAATATGGTTCTGGCAGCTCTAATGGGTCCTCCATTTGAGCCCCTAGTGTCTTGTCCACTGCACCTCTTGTGTCAGAAAACCTCGTTCCTGGAAAGAATTACATCCAAAAGAAGGGTGTGTGAGTTGCAGGTTCTGATGGCATGGCCTCCTTACACACAATTCTCCAAAGACAAGGAAACTTTACGATCTCACCCAAAATTTTTGTCTAAAGTAGTCTCTCCATTTCATTTGAACCAGACAGTATATTTATCTGTGGTTTTTTCCTAAGCTGCATTCATCTCCAGAGGAGCAATGTCAGGTGATGTCTAGCTTTCTACCTGCATAGGACGGAACCCTTTTGTGCTTAGCCTCGCCTGTTCATGTCACATGCAGACCATCTCTAGGTGGATAACATCATGTATCAAGACTGAAAATGAAATAGCTTTGGCTATGCCTCCTCAGCAGATATGAGATCATTTGACAAGAGCACAATCAATGTCAATAGTGTTCCTCGGTGACATTTCTATATTGGATATTTGCAAGGCTGCCACGTGGCCATCCATCCATACATTTACAGATTATTATGGCATTACTGCATCTTCCAGAGCAGATGCAAACTTTGGAAGGGCGGACCTGTGATCCTTATTTAGGTAGACTCTGAGCCCTGCCTCCTGGGAAGGGTACTGCTTGGGAGGCACTTAAGGGGAATACACATCTGTATCTACGCAAAGAAGAAGAAATGGTTACTTATTGTAGCAGTGTGATATTGCTGCCAAAGATGTGATGCAGATGAGTATTCCATGACCCACCTTCTATCCCTTCTGCATTGGAATCTCCTCTCATGGGCATTTGGTGCGAAGGAACTGAGGAGGTTCAGGGCGGGGCCGCCTCATACAGCCATGGGATGGACCACAGCCATGAGGCACAAGTGCCACCCTTCTACAGGTACTGGTAGGCAAAATCTCTGGCTCTGGAATGCTGGGTGCACACACACCTAAGTGGAATACACATCTGCATCACATCTCAGATAACCACAGTTACAGTAAGTAACCGTTTCTTTCTCATCTTATTCTCTCAATTTCTAGAAACAATCTCTTTTCTTTTCATTAGAAATTGCATGCAGGAGACAGGGGCACAGATGTGGGTTCAGATTTTAATTAAATCATGTCCAGTGTTATCAATTTGTCTTACTACATAGGAAATATGAACTGATATTAGCATTGCGTGAAGGGAGGAATCCTTCTCATAGGTTGTTGGAAATGTTTTAGTGTGAAAGTTTCTAGAACTTAAATTTTTCTTTACATAGATCTGATTATTCTCACCAGTGCTAATTAGTCACTTGTCCATGTTGCCCAGATACTAGAAAATGGGCATGATAGCCTGTAGCTACTTAATGTGGACCAGGAAATCACACAAGGTATATTTTTAAGTGAGCCTGAAGCAAGGAGGCATGGCCTCCCGCCCTGTCAGAGGCACCTCCTTACATGTGGAGAAGAATGTGGGCAGCAACCACCCTCTGAGACGCGGGGGGGCCGGGGCTACGAGTGTGCCTAAGCTGAAATAGATGCAATTGTCAGGATGGAGCTCGAGCAACTGATGAAGTGGTGGGCTGAAAGCCAGCAGCAGCACCGAGGGCCGCACAGCTACAGCGCAGCAGCATCTGCTTCAAGAGCTCGGGCCCCAGCAGCAGTAGCTACTCCGGGAGTTGCGGGACCAACAGAGGCAATGCTTCTAACAACTCGCTGCCCTGCTGCCTCAGAACCCCAGCCCCAGAGGTGCAGGGGCCCCAACAACCCTCACCCTACACATCCAGCTTACAAAGATGGGTCCTGAAGATGACCCAGAGGCATTTTTGGTTACATTTGAGCGGGTTGCCTCAGCCGCTGCGTGGGCCCCAGAACAATGAGCCACGCTCCTAGCCCCGTATTTGACGGGGGGCGCTGAGGCTGCCTACCGAGGAGGCTGAAGACTACTGGGCAGTTAAGGCTGCTATCTTGGATGCTCTCAACGTAACACCCAAAACCTTCTGGCATAGCTTTCAGGGGAAGACTTATCCACTGAGGGTGCGACCCCACGTTGTTGCCCAGGAGCTTAAGGATACCTGCTGGTGCTGGTTCCAACCAGAGCAATACACAGCCATTGAACTGGCTGAACAAGTGATAGTGGAACAATTTATCCACATCCTCCCACCCCGAGGGAGGGCGTGGGTCCTCTGGCATTAGCCTACAACCCTGAAGGCAGCAGTCGGGCTCATGGAGGACTTCTTAGTGGCCGAGATCCCAGTGGCCCCTGGACCACCAGGTCTGGGGTGGAACCCCATGCCAGATGGGGGAAAGCACTCCGGGTCTCCGGCGATACCCCGCCCCAACCCCTTGGCTGCGAAAACAGCTGACATGGTGGAGGCCCCCCAGGATTGACCCCAAAGCCCCCCGGCCCTTTGATGAGCCATGACAGTGGGTGAAGGACTCCTCTGAGAGACCCCGGATTGTGCTCTGAATTCAGAGGACCGACCAGGTCCTGCCGCGATCAGCCCGTGCTTCAGGTGTGGCCAGTTAGGGCACCTCCGGAGGCGGTGCCCTGCCATGGACTGTTCCTTTGGCGAGGTCTATGCCGGGGATGCCTGGGCCCCCCAGTATTCCAGTCCCAAAGTGACCGTCTCAGCTAGCCTTGTTGGAAGGCAGGTGATGATGTGAAAATTCCCCCCAGAAGGGTTGTGTCGAAGGGACAAACTCCTCCCACCATTGCTACTGGCAATTCGAGAGGTACCACAAGCTTCCACCAAATTTCTTTCTTTTGAGTTACTGTATGGATGCCAGCCACAAGGGCTACTGGACTTCATGTGGGAGACCTGGGAACCCTTGCCAACCCAGGGGCTCCTGCAATACATGATGCAATTGCACAAAAACCTGAGATGGGTCGGTAACCTAGCCAAGGAGAACCTGCAGGCTGCCCAGGAAGCCCAAGTCCAAGCCTACAACCGAGGAGCCTGAGCCTGAACCTTCAAACCCGGGGACCATGTCCTGGTATTACTCCCCACAGAGGAGTCCAAGCTATTAGCCCAGTGGCAAGGCCCCTACGAAGTCCTTTGCCAAGTCGGACCTGTCAACTACGAGATACACTAGCCAGGGTGATGGAAGAAGCACCAGATTTACCATATCAACTTCTTAAAGGCCTGGCACGATTGGGAGAATCTGTTGATAACCCCATATCCCCCGGACCCTGAGCTATGACCTCATACCCCCATTCCGATGTGGCGAGAGGAGCAAATAGAACAGGCCAGATGCTTGCTGGAAGCCTTCCCTGAACTGGTCATGGCTGCGCCAGGCAGACACAATATATCCAACACACCATCCGTACGCCACCAGGGGAGGTAGTACGGAAGACCACCCCACCCTGCCCTCGGCAACTGCATCAGGCAGTGGAGCAAGAAGTACAAGTTGGAACTAGGGGTCATAGAACCCTCCCAGAGTGAGTGGCAGAGCCCCATCATCCTGGTTGCAAAGCCAGACAGGACACAAAGATTTTGTATTGATTTTCAGAAAGTTAATGCTATTTCTAAGTTTGATGCGTACCCAATTCCCCGAGTCGATGAGCTCCTGGACCAATTGGGTGACGCTGGCTATATGACCACCCTGGATCTTACAAAAGGATACTGGCAGATCCCGCTGGAAGCCAACTCGAAGGAGAAAACTGCCTTTGCTACACCCAGTGGGCTCTACCAATTTACCTGCATGCATTTTGGACTTCATGGGGCCCCCATGACGTTCCAATGGTTAATGGACCGCCTTCTTCAACCACACCTCTAATATGCCGCCGCCTATTTGGAGATTTACAGCTGACACTGGAAAGAACACCTAAACCGAGTGGCAGCCGTCTTGTGGTCCATTTGGGCTGCAGATTTGACAGCTAACCCCAAGAAATGTCGAATCGGCTTCCAAGAGACCACCTACTTAGAGTATGTCCTGGGGTGGGGGAAAGTACGGCCTCCGGTCGGGAAGGTCCAGGCAATCCAAAACCAGCCTGCCTCAACTACAAAGAAGTAAGTAAGGCAGTTCTTGGGATTGGTAGGCTGTTATCGCTGCTTCATCCCCAACTTCACCTCCATTGCTGCCCCCTTGACCGAGCTGTTAACAAAGAGCCAGCCGCAACGTGTCAACTGGTCCCTGGAGTGCGCCCAAGCCTTTCAGACGTTGAAGGACCATCTCTGCGGTGAACCAGTTTTATATAGCCCGGACTTCAACTGAAAGATTGTGGTCTATACCGATGCTTCGGCCGTGGACTTGGGGCTGTTCTCTCCCAGACCTTTGACGGTGAGAAATAACCCATACTATACATGAGCAGGAAACTTTTCCCCCTGGAACAGAACTACTCCACGCTGGAGGCCGTGGCGGTCAAGTGGGCTGTTGAGGCCCTGTGGTACTACCTCCTGGGGAATACCTTTGTGGTAGTCATGGATCATGCCCCCCTTAAGTTGCTCCAGAACATGAAAGACGCCAGTGCAAGGCTAATGAGGTGGTATGTCGCTCTGCATCCGTTCGTGTTTACCGTTCAGCATAGGGTGAGTAAGGAGCACACAAATGAGGATGGGCTCTCCCGGTTGTGGGAGACAGAGCATGCCAGCCCCGAAGAGTGGGGGCTAGACTTGAGGGGAGGAGGTGCAGCGCGGAGACACGGCCTCCCGTCCTGTCAGAAGGGGACAGATACGCGCACCTCCTTACAGAGTCACAAGCTGAGTATATTTTTTTCTATTCTATTAGTGCACAAAATATGCTAGATTCTTTCTAAGCTTAAAGAAAAGCATAGTCCATACCCCAAATAATGTACAATCATTTATGTTTCTGAAGCACAGGTGGACTTTCTGCATGTGCCAGTATTATTCTGTTCTCTTGCCTCTGGACTGAATGATCACCTTTAAACTCTACACCAGAATTTGTGCTAATAACCTTGGGCAAAGAGCAGTTATTGCTTTAAGAAGTGCCACTCTAAGATGACATGTTAAACTCTGGAGCCCACTGCTCTTTTCTAGTGGTTGTCAAGTGGAAGCTAAAGACAGTTGTCAAGGCCCCTCTCACTAAAATAGATTTTAATGGCTGCAATGTTTGTCTACAGAGTCACTAAACTATCAGTGCAGTATACCTATAGTACTAGATATTGCTTATTTTTCTATAAATTGTTTTGGGATACCTATAGAGTATAGAGCTTCTTCCCCTGAATGGCATTACATTTTATTTTAATTTTTTTCTAACGGTTTCTGATGGTTTAAGGTACTTAACAGGTATCTTTTTTCCAATACAGGCTGAAAGAAATTACCACAGCCAGAGAAGAGATATGAATGATAAGGGTACTTTGAACAACTATTTTTTTTCTTTGTGGGAAACCACTGCTTTTGTATCCATATCATCAGGAGAGGGCAAAAGGAAAAACAGCAAAAAGCACTGTAAAACTCGAACATGGATTTAAATATTAGCCATTGACTTTCGGATAGGTGCAGGCATAGGGTTAATTTAAGTAATTTATATCACTACTCATCAGCTAGATAGAGATGGGAAGTGCCAATGCAGCTGGAGTGGAATGGAGGAAAAAGATGACTGCAGAAATTAATCAAAAGATTATTTTGCTAGGAAAATAGCATGTTAAAGATCATCTAGGACACTTAATATGATTTGTGTAGCACTGCAGGACTTTAGCACATTTTCAAGCTTGCTGCCTATTTAAGCATTTGCCATAAGAAGCTAGTGAAAATAAAATGAACAATGTGTCTTTACTGTAGCTTTTTTTCTTTTTGTTCTTTTAGGTTAAAATTCACCTCATACAGAGGCCTCTTAAGGCCTATGCACCACTGAAGCCCTCAGAGTTTTGGGAGAACTTTCTTCACAGAATTGAATTTCATCCTTAAGTAGATTTGTTATAAACATTCTCTTTTATGTTGCCTCTTTTTGGGGTAAGAGGTCAAGCTTCCAGACATCTGAAGGTTATCCAAAAGTCAATATCCTGTAACATTAGTATGTACGTCAACTGGTGATAGTCATGTAAGGCAGAAGCACTGCTACGAATCACCACTGAAGCACTTATCTACAGCATTGCTGAAGAAATATAATTTCAAACAAAATTAGAAAGCAAAGACAATCTTGTAGGAATACTGACAAAGACTTAATTTTTGTGTTGGCTACTGAACTTCCACAATAAGAGAAATACAAGACAGGAAAGAATATTATATGTGTTGGCAGCTTTGCTGGAACTGTGTTTCAAGGGCAGAACTGAAATCATATTTGTGGAGGGTGCAGACAAAGGTCATTGGATAGACAGCCTCGTTAAAAAAGAGGAAGCTGTTTCTTATATATTACAAATGAAACTCAAAGCTGTGAATGTTAAAATATCTTTGCTGTGGTATGTACGAGCCAGTGGATACAATACTCCTCTGTGTACTTAAATTATTTACAATGACTTTGGCAGATTTCAGAAGTTGCTGTTCAGAACATATGGCTAGCGATAGGTAATGCTATCTAAATGCTGGGCCATAATAGACAGGTTTTCCTCTCCCCAGTCTCTTGAAGGCAAATGCTACAATATATCTGTTGATACTGCCTCACAAGTTACTGCAGTCATTAGAATTCTTGAAGGTCACCTATACATATTGAGATATAGTTCTTAAAGCTCTATAAAGGAAAATATGGCAGTTATTTACTGAAAGAACAAATGTAAGTTGTATGTATGATAAGATATTTAACAGGCTATAGTCTTTAAGCTTTGCCGTATGTGGTGACTATTGCTTACTTTCAAAATGCCATTATTGCTACTAAGTAAAACGTGACATCTATTCACATACCATCCTGAATATTGAGCCAAGAATCCATCACCTATCAAGTATTATTGTTGGAGGAATAAGGCTAATTTATCATCAGGATATGTTGTTTTTCTCTTTCCTTCTGTCATAAACCTAGTGTTTTTCAATTTCAAACCCAAAACAAGAAAAATGATTAAGTGTCTGGAGGGATTGACTCATGAGAAAAAATTAAAAGAACTACGTATGTGTAGATTGACCAAGCTATGGTAGGATAAAATAACCATGTGCAAATAACTAAAGGGTGCAAACACCAAGGAGGGAGAGGGATTGTTTTGAGTGGCACAAGACACCAAACCTGGGAGGAGTGGGATAATATTGGAGAAAAGAAAACTCTAAGCTGGATATCTGGGGGGGGAAATCTTAGATTTTGAGTTCTAGTAAATTGTGGAATTGTCTCCTAAAGGGAAGTGATGGAAGCCTCATCTCTGGGATCATTTATAGCTAAAATTAAACAGAGCAATGCACTGTAGGAATCATTCCTGTATTGACTTCTGGTGGATGGATTCACAGCAAGGATAGACCTTTCTTTTAGACTTCTTTGGTTCTAGAAATGTGTTAAAGAAGCTAATTCTACTTTCACAAAAAATGGTAAGCCTTTGAGGTAGGAACAATGCTGTATATGCTTTAAAAATAGCTAGCACATTGCGGGTGCTACTGGAAACAAAAAAATAAAGGGGCAAATTATTTGGGGCTGATTTTGAGTTCATACTTTTGCACATAACATGTATCAGATGCTGGGCTCAGTCCAAAACATGTATGGAATGAGCTTTCACACTGTTTTTCATACACTCTGAATATGAATTTGTTTGCAAATTAGCTGAAATCAGCTATTCTCTACCTGGTGAAATACAGATTGGGCTCTAATGGAGGAAGATCTCTCCTCTTACTATTGGAACCATTTGGTAATTGATTCTGGGGTAGCCCACAAACTTACATGACCTTTAAGAGGGAGCTTGCATCTCTCTCCTTTTCAGTAGTTCAGAAGATATTGCATTGGAGAGGCCAGAGGAATGAGTCTTCCCCATTCACCAACTCAAGCTGTGGTCTGATTAGCGCCTCATGAACTATCCTCTAATCAGAGAAGTTGGGTATGGGAATCCAAGCTCTTACATCCTTAGCTAGTATAGATCACTGTCACCTCGCTGAATTCATCTGAGCTATGCTGACTTACACTAGCTGGGGATCTGACACCCATTTCTTAGAGAAAAAGATGATTCTTCAGTGAAGGAATCCTGGATAACTATGTTTATTATTAGGTAATCAGTGAAGAGCTCAAGGTTTCAGGAAAAAAAAGGTTGACTTCAATCTTAGGTACTTAGGAAAATGCTATAAGTAAGTCTTGCACTTGGATTTATGGGCACCTTTTTCTTTGTAGGCTTCTTCAGCCTTGTCCTCTTCTTTCTCAGAGAGGACTTTATTCTAAGGAATCTAGTCATTCTCTGATTTGGGTATCACACTGACGCAAATCAGAAGTAACTCTAGTGGAGTCTGGTATAAGACTCCACTAGATGAGATGAGAATCCACTAGATGAGATGTGATGAGATAAGAATCAGGACTCCGTTTATGACTCAGAGAGGCATCTTAGAATGATGCTTTTGGGAACTTGAAGATGTTACTGTCATACATGATTAAGAATGACAATATAGTCTGTAATGTAAGGGATGTCACAGCTAAATTAGCTTGTTTATTATCTCTATGCTGGTCCTCCAGGGGATCAGAATTAAATTTGTTAAGGATTACAGAAGCATGGTTGAAAAAGAATCCTAAAGGGCATGCATTTTGTTAACCTGGTAAAGCTCACACAAATTGATACTGATTCAGTACTGTTGCTTCTGGTTATATTATTTGGATCTGGGGCTGTACACCTTCTTGTTTGGAGATGTATTTGCAAAGGAGTGTTCTATAAAGGTGGGGTACAAACATCTTTTTATGTGGTCAACTTAGTAAAGCAAATTGAGGTAAACACAAGTCATGTTAGAATCGTATGTCATAGATGTGGATATGGGACACATTCTTTACCACATAAGCCTCCATGCCTATTGGTAAAGACATCAGTTTTTTGCTCAGTTCTAGAAGCAGCTTACTAGAGTAGGCAAAGAACATTCATTAACTACTGTTAGATACTAGCATGTCAAATCTCGCATATGCAAATACTGCAAGTAAAAATAATGGGTTAATATTCTTTGGTACTTAAAAACAGATAACCTTGAATTTTATGAATGGGTAATTCAGTTTTGCCTGGCTCAAATGACACCAACATTAGAAATATGATTTAAAGGAACTATTTTTTCTTCTTTTTGTGTGCCCAGTACTGGTAAAAAGTAGAGAATTACAGTATTTCTTGTCATTAGGACAGACCAGACATTGATTTATATAAATGATTTATGTAATCGTTTTACTTTTTTATGATGCAGAGCTGAGAACTTTGTCATTATTTGGATGACTTAGATTCAGTGTCTTTTTTCTTTTCATATGTCTCTTTCTTTTGAAAAAGGTTATGGGCCAAGTATCAGCATGTCCAAAGCCAAGTGAAGTTTGGGGAAATTATCAAATGAAGCCTTGATTTGTCTGGCTTTATTTTTTTTAATCTAGACAAGGTTTCAAAGTTGGTTATGAAACAAATTAAATTTAATAAATTAAATTTGTTTTCTTTGGGACAATTTATTGTTCATAGACTTGAGGTTCAATACCTTTTGCTTTCACATTATTAAAAGTGATTTTTCATATATTCAGCAGTGGGTGGTTGTACTGTAGCTTGTATCACTGTCTGAAATAGGCAATTTTGTACCAGTGCAAAGTATTGTCATTTATATTCCAAGAATTTCCATACACCAGGGATCTTTTTCAGTGGACACTTTGAGTGCAAGCATCTCACCTGTTCAAAACTGAAGACTCTTTTGTGTGTTTACTCCTTTAAAGTAATCAGAACTGATAATTCCAATAATCTTTTTATTTTAGCCCCTCCACTATTTAGTTTGGTAGGGATCAGAAGTTGATGCTTGGGGGTTTGAGAGGAGGAGCACGGGGATCTGAGCAAACGGAACTGCCTCTTCTATCCATGGTACTGATTTAATTGTAATGGATCTTTCTGAAATGAAATTCCAATCATTAGAAATATAATACACAGAAAATATGCAAAATGGCTAGAAGCATAAAAAGCAGCCCAGCTTAGAGGTGATCTGTGCCAGCATTGATTTAGCAGAGCACATCACTTGGTGATGAAAACAGCCTTTCTGAAGACTATAAATGTGCATATTTTCACACCCAATTTTAACTGAAAATTGCTAGTCCCAATTTTTTCCTGTAATTAGCACTGGTGCATATAGCTGCCCAAGTAACTACAATAAAAAAGGGAAGTTCAGTGGCAATCCAGCAGGAACACACAAACAAAACCCAGAAGGCTAAATAGCAAGATTAATCATTACCTTCTACTTTTATTTCTAGGACAAGGGAACAGGGAAGGTTAAACAACACTGTACTTTGCTTTGAGCTCTTGGGGGCTTGTTTGGCTGAGCTCACCAGCTAGGCAAACCAGGCTCTGCAGCTCTGATTTGGAAACTGTGTAGGAGGCAGGGGAGTTGAAGCAGGGAGTGAGTGGGACAGTGAGGGGAAGTTTCTATTGTCAATCTCCTTGTTGATCTTGTTTTGTGGATAAACAGAGGACTTAGCATCTCAGGGTTTTCAGGAATAGGGTGACTTTCTTTAGTGTTACAAAGCTGCAAAAAGCATTTGCACTCATTTCCACTGAATTTACTGTGAAAAGCCACTCAAAGATCCCATCGGGCTTGCACAATGCATTATAAATTGAGTAGCTACAAGAAGCATACATGCTCAATATTAGTGCTGCTAACTAAACACTTGATTATTTCATATTGCTTTTCCCTAATTGTGCTAATAAATAACATAGCCATGCAATTATTTGTGGGTCTCTTCCCCCTTTGGCCTATAGAGGAGTAACTTGTGGCTTGGCAGCTATATGTGTGTGTATATAAGAGGGTGGCAAAACAGGGGAGACTATGAAGGTATTGTTAGTTATAAATGACGCAGGAAAAGAAATGTTATGCTGTGTGTTATTCCCAAGGCTCCTTTGTGGGGATTATACTTTCTCCTGCTCAAATGGATGAATTAGTTTAATATGAATGACGAGAGAGGAAGAGTAATTTGGTGTTCCTCTTTTTAAATGTTTATTTTGGGAGTCCTGGTTATTCCCACTCAGAGACAGATTCTGTCACCTTTATTCACATTGAATAGTACCTTACTCCACTTATGTCAGTGGGCCTGCTTGTGGAGTAAGCACAGGTGTGTAAAGATGGTAAAACCTAACTCTCAATTATCATTGAGATGTGATGCCTTTACTATCATGAATACGGCTTTAAGGCTTTATCTATTACACTAGACAGGTATCTTCTTGAATCTCATATTGCTGTCATTGATTATCACTTTATTTTCTGGAGTGATATTTTATCACTACTAGACAAGATGGCCGTTTAATTTCTGAACCATCTAACTTCACAGTGTGTGCAGGGTACATTTTTAGTGCAGCATTTGAGGTAGTAACTGATAATAAAAGAGCCCTGTATCCAGATCAAAATAAAATCTGTTAGAGGTTTCATATGTAAGAGAGGTTAATAGATTTCAAAGATCAAATGAACTGGAGTATTTTGTCATGCAGTCATAGCAAGGTTTGATTTCTTTTATCAGGCTGAGTAATGATGTAGGCACTTGCCCTTTCCTTATCATTATAATTCATAATAAAATGAAATGCTGGGGACATTTCACATTAGCTGAGAAATAACAGGTTGACTGCTGACTTGTAGATTCCTGACCTATTCCCTCCATATTTATTTCCAGATAAATTAAGGAAATACAAAAGATTATTTTTATCTGTTGTGAGAAGACCAGTTTTATTATGGAAAATAGGGTACTGGCTTGCCCAGCATCACATATATATTCTCAAAGATCTGTGTGTATCAGTAATAATTTAAAGTGCTTTTATGAGCTCCTTGGTGTGACACAGAGTAACACAAATAATGAAGGAATGGCTCTTGGTATCACCCAGAAAAGTGACTGAACATATTTTGTAAGAAATTAAGAATGGCCATACTGGGTCCATCTAGCCTAGTCTCCTGTCTTCCGTCAGTGGCCAATGCTGTATGCTTCAAAGGAAATGAATAGAAGAGGGCAATTATCAAGTGATTCATCCTCTGTCATCCATTCCCAGCTTCTGACAGTCAGAGGCTTAGGGACACCCAGAACATAGGGTTGCATCTGTAACCATCTTAGCTAATAACCGTTGATGGACCTAATCTCCTTGAAGTTATCAAATTCTTTCCTGAACCCAGTTATACTTTTGCCCTTAACATCATCCCCTGATAACAAGTTCCACAGGTTGACTGTGTGTTGTGTGAAGAAGTACTTTGTTGTGTTTGTTCTAAACCTGATGCCTAATAATTTCATTGTGTGATCCCTGGTCTTTGTGTTATGTTAAGGAATAAATAACCACTTCCTTATTCACTTTCTCCATACTATTCATGATTTTATAGATCCTTATCATAACCCATTTTAGCTGTCTCTTTTCCAAACTGAACAGTCAGTCTTTTTAATCTCTCCTGATATGGAAGCTGTTCCATACTCTTAATCATTTTTGTTGCCCTTCTCTGTGCCTTTTCCATTCCCAATATACCTTTTTTTGAGATGGGGCAACCAGAACTGCACACACTATTCAAGGTGTGGGTGTACCATTTGTTACTGTTAGTGGCAATATGATATTTACTGGCTTATCTATCTCTTTCCTAATGGTTCCTAACATTCTGTTAGCTTTTTTTGACTGCCGCTGCACATGGAGTGGATGTTTCCAGAGAACTATCCAATGACTCCAAGATCGCTTTCTTGAGTGCTAACAGCTAACTTAGACCACATCATTTTGTATGTATAATTGGGATGTTTTCCAATGTGCATTACTTTGCATTTATCAACATTGAATTTAATCTGCCATTTTGTTGCCCAGTCACCCAGTTTTGTCACATCCCTTTGTAACTCTTTGCAGTGTGCTTTGGACTTAACTATCTTGAGTAATTTTGTACTGTCTGCAAATTTTGTCACCTCACTGTTTACCCCATTTTTCAGATCATTTATGAATATGTTGAGTAGGACTGGTACCAGTACAGATCCCTGGGGGTCACTGCAAGTTATCTCTCTATATTCTAAAAACTGACCATTTATTCCTACCCTTTGTTTCCTGTCTTTTAACCAGTTATTGATCCATGAGAGGACCTTCCCTCTTATCCCATTACTGCTCACTTTGCTTAAGAGCCTTTGGTGAGGGATCTTGTCAAAGGCTTTCTGAAAGTCTCTAAATACACTCTATCCACTGGATCACCCTTGTCTGCATGTTTGTTGACCCTCTCAAAGAATTGTAATAGATTTGGTAAGACATGATTTCCCTTTACAAAAGCCGTGTTGACTCTTCCCCAATGAATTGTGTTCATCTATGTCTGATAATTCTGATTCTTATTATTGTTTTAACCAATTTGCCTTGTACTAAAGTTAGGCTTACTGGCTTTAATTGCCAGGATTGCCTCTGGAGCCTTTTTTAAAAATTGGTGTCACATTAGCTATCCTCCAGTCATCTAGTACAGAAGCTGATTTAAGTGATTGGTCCTGGTGACTTATTACTATTTAATTTATCAATTTGTTCCAAAACCTCCTCTATTGATCCCTCAATGTGGGACACTTCCTCCCATTTATCACCTACAAAGAATGGCTCAGATGTGGGAATCCCTCTCATGTCCTCTGCAGTGAAGACCGATGCAAAGAATTAATTTAGTTTCTCTGCAATGGCCTTGTCTTCCTTGAGTGCTCCTTTAGCACCTTGATAATCCAGTGGCCCCACTGATTGATCAGCAGGTTTCCTGCCTCTGGTGTACTTAAAAATTTTTTTGCTGTTAGTTTTTGAGTCTTTTGCTAGTTGCATTTCAAATTCTTATTTGGTCTTCCTAGTTATACTTTTTCATTTTATAAAAAACATAAAAGCAAAGGAGACATTTACATTTTATAAAAAGCATAAAAGCAAAGGCACCTTATTGACGGCACAGGAACAAATCATCCTGATGTACAGAAAGAATATCAATATGGCAGGTGACCAGCTTAGCTTAACAGAGAAATCTTCAATGAGCTTAAACACAAGAAGGAAGTTTACAAGAAGTTGAAAGTTGGACAGATAACTAGGGAGGAGTATAAATATATTGCTCAAGCATGCAGAGGTGTAATCAGGAAGGCTAACGCACAACTGGAGTTGCAGCTAGCAAGGGTTGTGAAGGGTAACAAGAGGGGTTTCTACAGGCATATTAACAACAAGAATGTCAGGGAAAGTGTGGGACCCTTACTGAATGGGGGAGGCAACCTAGTGACAGATGATGTGGAAAAAGCTGAAGTACTCAATGATTTTTTTGCCTCCGTCTTCACAGACAAGGTCAGCTCCCAGACTGCTGCACTTGGCAGCACTGTATGGGGAGGAAGTGATCAGCCTTCAGTGGTGAAAGAACAGGTTAAGGACTAATTAGAACAGCTGGGCATGCACAAGTCCATGGGGATGGATGCAATGCATCCAAGGGTGCTGAGGAAGTTGGCTGTTCTGATTGCAGAACCATTGGCCATTATCTTTGAAAACTTGTGGTGATTGGGGGAGGTCCTGGACTAATGGAAAAAGGCAAATATAGTGCCCATCTTTAAAAAAGGGAAGAAGGAGAACCCAGGGAACTACAGACCGGTCAGCCTCATGGGGAAAAATCATTGAGCAGGTCCTCAAAGAATCCATTTTGAAGCACTTGGAGGAGAGGAAGGTGATCCGGAAGAGGCAACATGGATTCACCAAGGGCAAGTCATGCCTGACCAACCTGATTGCCTTCTATGATGAGATAACTGGCTCTGTAGATATGGGGAAAGCGGTGGATGTGATATACCTTGACTTTAGCAAAGCTTTTGATACGGTCTCCCACAGTATTCTTGCCAGCAAGTTAAAGAAGTGTGGATTGGATGAATGGACTATAAGGTGGGTAGAAAGTTTGCTAGATCATCAGGCTCAATGGGTAGTGATCAATGGCTTGATGTCTAGTTGGCAGCTGGTATAAAGCAGAGTGCCCCAGGGGTCGGTCTTGGAGCCAGTTTTGTTCAACATCTGCATTAATGATCTGGATGATGGATTGGATTGTATTCTCAGCAAGTTCGTGGATGACACTAAGCTAGGGGGAGAGGTAGATATGTTGGAGGGTAGGGATAGGATCCAGAATGACCTAGACAAATTGGAGGATTGGGCCAAAAGAAATCTGCCACCCTCAAACCTGTAGGAGGACTTTCCAAAAAGTTTCAGTCCTAAAGGATGCCTTTCCAAAAAAAAAAGTTATAAACATGTGTAAATCAGTTTATAATGAAACTCCTTACAGGCTGTATTAGCTACTACAAGCACTGTAATAAATATGCATTTACTATTCACAATAAAGTACTTCTTTTCACAGTTTTTATATAATAATCATTGGATGTTTGCTAATGAAAGCAGATTTTTAACAAAGCTGTGGGTCAGTTCCATTGACCAGCATAGTTAGTGTATTTTCCAAGTGTATACTTGTAGTTTATAATTTCTACTCCTTGCAAGATGAGGGCAATGCATACATTAAGTTTATTTACAATCCATTTTCATTCTAAGAAGTATGGTTGGTTTTTCAGAAAAGCTGTCTTTTTAAATTTTCTGGCTGATGCGTTGAATTGTAATGCTCATGTCAGATTGTATCAATCCAACAAGAAAACAGGATGATGCACCTTCAAGAAAGGGAGCGCTTAGATGCCCCGTTTTCTTCATGTTTTAGTCACAGCCCAGGTGGTGGTGGTGTTGGTGGGGGGTTCCAGTAAGAAGTGTTGGAAGCCAAATGATAGAAAGAGAACACTCTTAAATATGACCTTTCTCGTAAGGCACAGGGAAGATGATGCTGAAGGGAGGATTTTTTGCTTAGTTTATCTATCTGTCTACCTATCTATCTATCAGTCAAAACAGGGAAGTAGCAGTCAGTCATTTAGGGTTCTGTTCTTGACTCTGTCACTGACTCTTCTGTGCCTCAGTTACTCCATTTGTAAACCAAGGAAAATAACCTTTTTTAAAAAAAGCATAAGGTAAAGGGAACTTCCTATATTGAGACCTTTCTTAAATGTATCAAAAACAGTTCTGCTCTCCACTTTTGAGAAGGCCACCTACATTAGGCAACCAAATTATGTCAGTTACTTGAGTGACAGGCTTTACTGTAAAATACCTATCGCCTGAAACTTTGAGACAATGCTTGTAAAAGTACATTGAAATGTTCAGAATGAAAAAGGTATATGCAATAAAGGCAAAGTATTAAGTCCTCACTTACATGCTAAGACAAGAGTTTTCTAACTAGATGTTATCAAACAGCTATTTATTATATTAATACCTAGAGGGCCCAACCAAGATAAAGGCCTCATTGTGCTAGGAACTGTACTGATATATAGTAAGAGATGATCCCTGCTCTGAAAACCACACAGTCTAGATAAACAAAGACCAAGGTGAAGTGATTTTTTTCCAAGTTGATACAGTAGGTCAGTTATAGAGCAAGGAATAGAACAAAGCTCTAGCTACTGGACCAGTTAACTAGTGCTGTTTTAAGGCTATTTGGTGACAAGTGAGGCTTTTCTTATTTCTGTTAACCTAGATTCTGCAGAAGTATGTTGAAGATGACTATCTTGCTAGTCTTTTATGCCTGCAAACACTTAAGGGGTAGTAAATATCACCACCCACAGACTTCCTCCAGATGTAATGACAGATTGAGTATGTAAATATCCATTTGTCCAGTGGATAGGTGGGTGTCTCCCTGTTCAGAGGTGGCTGAAGCGTTTGAAGAGACACATTGGCAATATTATTTGTGCACTAATGCGTCAAAATGAGTATAAATAAATTGGACGTGCCGTTTATTACACAACAATACCAAATTAATACTAGCATATTTGTTTAATCCTGAAAATGGCTCTTTGTTCCCACAGTAAATGAACAACATTGTAGAAGCACTGGATATACTACATGGTGGTCAATGCTGGCAACAGCAGATATTTTATCTAGCTTATTTTCTTTCCTACAATATTTAAAGTTTGTACACTGTTTTGGTGGCTAAAATAAAGGAGACATGGGTAGCCCTGGGAAGATTCTGGTATAAAAGCAGGCATTTAGTATCTATGTAAACCCTGACCTAAGAGAGGGTACTTAGTTTATCAGCTTCTCACCAGTACTAACAAGTAGCACTGTTTTCCATAAAGAAAAGGAGTACTTGTGGCACCTTAGCGACTAACAAATTTATTTGACCATAAGCTTTCATGAGCTACAGCTCACTTCATCGGATGCATTCAGTGGAAAACTCTTTTCCATGTGGTTATTAGAATCTGACCTTTAGTTACCCACATCTGGAGGAACTCCCCATTGAAGTGTTGTGAGAGATGCCAAGGTACCTCTATAGCAACAGTAATGCAGATACTGGAAGATACTGTGTTCACAATTTTCCTTTAAGTGACAGTTGGGCCACATTTGTACAGTATTTCATATATGATTTAATCTAATCACTTAGTTTGAAGTTGGAACCTAAATCAGGAAAAACTAGACTTTCTGTTCCAGGGCTGGCCTTACGATGAGGCAAACTGAGGCATCCGCCTCAGGTGCCAGACTGTGTGGGAGCGCCACTAGGATGGCGCCCCCACACAGAAAATGTGTGAATGTAGAAAAATGTGTCTGCTGCTGGTGCGTATGTATTCTCTCTGCTCTAGATGCACAGAGATGGTGGAGTGCTGTGCTGGAGGAAGGAGGGCACAAGAGACATAACAGGCAGGCAGGAGAAAAGGTGAGAGGGAATAACAGAAAGCAGCAGGAGCTTCAGGAAGAGAGAGGAGGAGGAGCCTCTTATGTACCTCTCTAGCACCTCCAGGAGCCTGGACTGATTAACACCAGTTTCTTACGGCGCTTCCAGTTTCCTGCTGCTTCCCTGAACCCACTTGAGGAGAACAGGCAGCAACTCATAGACTCATAGATATTAAGGTCAGAAGGGACCATTATGATCATCTAGTCTGACCTCCTGCACAATGCAGGCCACAGAATCTCACCCACCCATTCCTGCAATAAACCTCTCACCTATCTCTGAGATATTGAAGTCCTCAAATCATGGTTTAAAGACTTCAAGGTGCAGAGAATCCTCCAGCAAGCGACCCGTGCCCCATGCTACAGAGGAAGGCAGAAAAAACCCAGGGCCTCTTCCAATCTGCCCTGGAGGAAAATTCCTTCCCATTCCCAAATATGGCAATCAGCTGAACCTTGAGCATGTGAGCAAGATTCACCAGCCAGATAACCCAGGAAAGAATTCTTTATCGTAACTCAGATCCCACCCCATCTAACATCCCATCACAGGCCATTGGGCCTATTTACCATGAATAATTAAAGATCAATTAATTGCCAAAATCATGTTATCCCATCATATCATCTCCTCCATAAACTATAGAGTTTAATCTTGAAGCCAGATAGGTCTTTTGCCCCCACTGCTTCCCTTAGAATGCTATTCCAGAACTTTACTCCTCCGATGGTTAGAAACCTTCGTTTAATTTCAAGTCTAAACTTCCCGATGGCCAGTTTATATCCATTTGTTCTTGTGTCCACATTGGTACTGAGCTTAAATAATTCCTCTCCCTCTCTGGTGTTTATCCCTCTGATATATTTATAGAGAGCAATCATATCTCCCCTCAGCCTTCTTTTGGTTAGGCTAAACAAGCCAAGCTCCTTGAGTCTCCTTTCATAAGACAGGTTTTCCATTCCTCGGATCATCCTAGTAGCCCTTCTCTGTACCTGTTCCAGTTTGAATTCATCCTTCTTAAACATGAGAGACCAGAATTGCACACAGTATTCCAGGTAAGGTCTCACCAGTGCATTGTATAATGGTACTAACACCTCCTTATCTCTACTGGAAATACCTCACCTGATGCATCCCAAGATCGCATTAGTTTTTTTCATGGCCATATCACATTGGCAGGTCATAGTCATCCTCTAGTCAACCAATACTTCAAGGTCTTTCTCCTCCTCCATTACTTCTAATTGATGCATCCCCAGCTTATAACTAAAATTCTTGTTATTAATCCCTAAATGCATGACCTTACACTTCTCACTATTAAATTTCATCCTATTACTATTACTCCAGTTTACAAGGTCATCCAGATCCTCCTGTATGATATCCTGGCCCTTCTCTAAGGTGCCGAGGTCAGTAATAAAAAGATTAAATAAGATTGGTCCCAAAACCGATCCCTGAGAAACTCCACTGGTAACCTCCCTCCAGCCTGACAGTTCACCTTTCAGTATGACCCGCTATAGTCTCCCCTTTAACCAATTCCTTATCCACCTTTCAATTTTCATATTGACCCCCATTTTTTCCAATTTAACTAATAATTCCCCATGTGGAACCATATCAACCGCCTTACTGAAATCTAGGTAAATTAGATCCACTGTTTTTCCTTTGTCTAAAAAATCTGTTACTTTCTCAAAGAAGGAGATCAGGTTGGTTTGGCACGATCTACCTTTTGTAAAACCATGCTGTATTTTGTCCCAATTACCATTGACCTTAATATCCTTAACTACTTTCTCCTTCAAAATTTTTTCCAAGACCTTGCATACTACAGATGTCAAACTAACAGGCCTGTAGTTACCCGGATCACTTTTTTTCCCTTTCTTAAAAATAGGAACTATGTTAGCAATTCTCCAGTCATACGGAACAACCCCTGAGTTTACAGATTCATTAAAAATTCTTGCTAATGGGCTTGCAATTTCATGTGCCAATTCCTTTAATATTCTTGGATGAAGATTATCTGGGCCGCCTGATTAAGTCCAATTAAGCTGTTCGAGTTTCGACAAATGGGAATGAAGATATGGTAATATCTACCTCCATATCCTCATTCCCATTTGTCATGCTACCATTATCCCTAAGATCCTCAATAGCCTCATTAAAAACTGAGGCAAAGTATTTGTTTAGATATTGGGCCATGCCTAGATTATCCTTAACCTCCACTCCATCCTCAGTTTTTAGCGGTCCCACTTCTTCTTTCTTTGTTTTCTTCTTATTTATATGGCTATAGAATCTTTTACTATTGGTTTTAATTTCCTTTGCAAGGTCCAACTCTACTTGACTTTTAGTCTGTCTCACTTTATCCCTACATGTTCTGACCTCAATAAGGTAGCTTTCCTTGATAATCCCTCCCATCTTCCACTCCCTGTATGCTTTCTGCTTTTTCTTAATCACCTCTCTGAGATGCTTGCTCATCCAGCTTGGTCTAAAACTCCTGCCTATGAATTTTTTCCCCTTTCTTGGGATGCAGGCTTCCGATAGCTTCTGCAGCTTTGACCTGAAGTAATCCCAGGCCTCCTCTGCCTTTAGATCCATAAATTCTTCAGTCCAATCCACTTCCCTAACTAATTTCCTTAATTTTTGAAAGTCAGCCCTTTTGAAATCAAAAACCCTAGTCACAGATCTGTTTTTGTTTATCCTTCCGTTGAGTTTGAACTGAATTAGCTCATGATCACTTGAACCATTTCTTCTATGAGGTCCTCACTACTCACCAAAACCAAATCTAAAATGGCATCCCCTCTTGTTGGTTCAGCAACTACCTGATGAAGGAATCCATCAGCTATCGCATCTAGGAAAATATGAGCCCTATTATTATTACTAGCACTTGTTCTCCAGTCTATATCTGGGAAGTTAAAGTCTCCCATGTTCATGCAGTTTCCATTAGTATTTACTTCATTAAAAACATTAAAGAGGGCTCTATCCATATCCAAATTAGTTCCCGGTGGTCTATAGCACACCCCAAGCACTATCACAGAGGAGGCTCTCATAGTTTTCTTCCCCAATGTGATTTTTGCCCAGACGGACTCTGTTTTATCCATTCCATTGCTTCTTATTTCTTTACATTCTACCTCATCATTGATATATAATGCTACTCCACCACCTTTACCTTTATTTCTGTCTTTCCTAAACATCACATACCCTTCAAAACCTGTAGTCCAGTCATGACTACTATTCCACCATGTTTCTGTTATCCCTATACTATCTGGTTTCACTTCCTGCACCAGTAGCTCTAGTTCCTCCATTTTGTTACCTACACTCCTCTCATTGGTGTACAAACATCTTAATTTTTGCTGTTTGGCCTCGCTCACATTCTTTACCCGGACATTCTACAGCCAGTATGACCTATTAGACTGGTATCCACACTGCCCTTCTTCCTTATGTCCATTCTCCTACCCATGGCTGTATCCTTTCTTACTTTGTTTTCTTCCCTCTCAATGCTAAAATCCGGCGTGGACATTACCTGGACATCTTCCAACCGTCTCCCCAAATTCCTAGTTTAAAGGTCTCTTAATCAGTTGTGCCAACCTCCATCCTAGAAGTCTATTTCCTTCCCTACTTCCATCCTGAGAGAACTGTCCTCTGTCCATGAATGCCTCCCAGTGGCCATACATCCCAAAGCCCTCCTTATAGCACCACTGCCTGAACCATCTGTTGAGCATCATAATCTTGTCACACCTTTGTTGCTCTTCTCTAGGAACAGGCAGAATCCCACTGAAGATCACCTGAGCCTCGATTTCCTTAAGTACTGAAGTAGTACGAGCCAGTTAGGTCCTTAAGATGCCTGATCTCACTCAGGCCCTGCTACCAGCCTGCTTATTTGTCCCCTTCAACTGAGTGGTGAGAGCCACTATAGCTGTCACAGAACAGTAGTCATGAATGAAAGAAGAAAACACCCCTCTGGGGCAGCATTCAGAAAAAGAAAGAAAGCAAAGGAAGCTTTTCTATTGAAGCAGGAAGGAGCTCTCCTGAGATACATAGACACAAATGTTCACGGGGAGCCTTCCAGCCCCAGTGAGGATGTGAGTGGTGAGGAGATGCCTGATCTTCCAGTTAGTCAGAGTGCAGGTGACCTGGCAACTACTGCAGCATCCATATCTCCATCTCAAATGGATGTAAACATGCACATTCCTGAAGAAAAGTGTAGCTCAGAGAAGAGTGTGGTGGAAGTGCAAGAAACAGCTGCTGCTGAGTTTAGTTCCTTAAGTCTAGATGATCCAGGACTATGGACCCACTTGAGCAGTACCCCGAGGGACTTCCTTGTACTGCATGGGCCAGAGCAAGTGAAAAACTTCATGTTCCCCAAAGACAATGAAAATAGAAGTTTCCATCCAACACATTACTGGCATGAAATCCCCAATGGTGACAAAGTGGAGAGGCCATGGCTTATGTACTAAAAAACCCAGAATGCTGCACACTGTTTTTGTTGCAAACTCTTCCAGTCTAATGTTCCAGCCACCTTGGGTTCTACAGGAACAAGGGACTGGAAAAATCTGACTATAAATCTGGCAAGCCATGAGAAGGCAGCAAATCAACCAGAGAGCATTCCATAGGTGGAAAGAGCTTGAGATGAGACTCAGGTTAAAGGCCACCATAGATGCTCAGCATCAAGAGAAGATTGCATCAGAGTCTCTTTACTGGCAAAATGTTCTGAAAAGGCTCATTCCCATTGTGAGAATGGTTGCTACCCAAAACCTATCACTGCATGGCACTTCAGATCAGCTGTATGTGCCAAACAATGGAAACTTCCTTAAAATTGTCGAGCTGATGGCTGAGATTGATGCTGTACTCCAGGAGCATCTAAGAAGAGTCACCACCCAAGAAATGTACACACACCACTACCTTGGAAAAACAATTCAAAATGAGATCATACAGCTACTGGCAACAAAAGTCAAACAGAAGATTGTGGCAGATCTGAAGTCAGCAAGATATTACTCTGTTATTCTGGACTGCACACCTGACATTAGCCACATGGAACAAATGACTTTAATGGTGCATTTTGTAACAACAGAATCTAGTGAAAACGTCCCTGCAATGGTCAGAGAGCATTTTCTAGAATGTATTGACATTGATGATACTACAGGAGCTGGTATGACAAATGTGCTTCTTAAAAAGCTGGAAGATATGGGAATTGCGATAGCTGACATGAGAGGTCAGGGCTACGATAATAGTGCCAACATGAGAGGAAAGAACAGAGGAGTGCAGACATGGATCCGAGAGTTAAACCCTCGAGCTTTTTTTGTCCCATGCAGTTCTCATTCATTGAACTTGGTGGTCAGTGATGCAGCATCAGCTTCTAGTGAGGCTGCTGAATTTTTTAATGTAATTCAAAGCATCTATGTATTTTTCTCTGCATCAACTCATCGATGGCAAATTTTGAAGCAACATCTGGGAACATCCTCTCTGACACTGAAACCACTGAGTGCCACACTATGGGAAAGCCGCGTGGAGGCGATAAAGCCTATCAAACACCAAATTAGGAAGATAGATGATGCCATAGTTGCCATTATGGAGGATAATGCTATGACAGGAACTGTTTGTGGGAGAACAGTGGCAGGGGGACATGGAATCACCAGAAACATACCTAACTTCAAATTTCTGAATGGCTTAGTGTAGTGGCATGACATACTGTTTGAAATAAACGTTGTAAGCAAGAGACTCCAAGGTGTTGACCTTGATATATCTGGAGCAATGGGACAACTGGACAAAGCAAAGTCATACCTACTGTCTTACCAGTCAGATGAGGGATTTCAAAATGTTCTGAAGAGTGCACAGAAGTTGGCAGAGGAACTTCACACTGAAGCTATTTTCCCACCCATGCAAGTATACAAGAGTCACCGAAGAAAACGACATTTTGATTATGAAGCATGGGATAATCCCATAAGAGACCCCAAACAACAATTCAAAGTTGAATTCTTGAACCAGGTACTAGATTCAACAGTCAGTTGAAGAACATTTCATGCAGCTCAAGGAACACAGCAGTATATTTGGGATGTTGTATGATATTCCAAACTCCTCATTATACCTGAAGAAGACCTACACCAGCAATGCAGGGCATTAGGGACAGTGTTGACACATGATGACATGTGCGATATTGATGCGAGTGATTTAGGTGACGTACTGAAAGCCCTTTCAAGACACATTTCAGCAGGATCAACTCCAAAGGCTGTTCTGGAATATATGTTCACAAATAAGATGACCACCCTCTTTCCAAATGCTTTTGTTGCTCAGCGCACACTGCTAACACTTCCTGTAACAGTTGCCAGTGGAGAACACAGCTTCTCCAAGCTGAAGTTAATAAAAACACATCTCTACCCTCCACAATGACACAGGAGAGGCTGGTTGGCCTTGCAACCATCTCAATAGAGCATAAGCTGGCCCAGCCTGTGGACCTTCAGGAAGCAGTTCAAATCTTTGCAACCAAGAAGGCACGGAGAGCACCACTTTGATTATTCAAACAGATAAAAATGCCAGTGTTTACTATTCAGACAAGAAAAGTTACATTTGCTGTTCAGTTGTTTGAAAGTTAAGTGTTACTTAAAATTTTTGAACAAGGCATTTTAAGTTGTTAGTTCTCCTTTATTGGGGTACATAGCAGAGCAGTACCATGAGAGGAGTAGAACAGGAAGAAGGCAGAATTGAGAGCTTTCAAAGTTTTGGCCCAAGCGAGGAGGCATGGGGGTGTCATTTGAGCTCCCTGCCTCAGGTGCCAAAATGTTGTGGGCCGGCTCTGTTCTGCTCTCAAGTTCTAATCTCCAGGGAAATTGACTCTCACTTTGCCCTGTTGTTAGGTTAAGGAAAGGCACTTTTTTTCAAAGCTCACAGTGCATTCATCTGGATCTGACTCAATCTCAGAATCCCTATGTAGTGAATCCAAAACACAAATAGCAGGAATTCTGCCCTCTGCTCCTCTGCTGTCACAACAATGGAACTAACAGATCTAGCCTACCTGCATAAACTATGACACAGCTCAGCTTGACTGGGTTTGGTTGACTGCTTCATGCAGTGCTGACTTTCAATCAAAGGGCACCAGAGTCAGGTCCAGAGCTGGGAGATACAAAATACCCCATAAACCAGAGCTGCAGCTGTTTGTAAAGGATAAGAAAGATGCAAATGCAGCATCTGACAGGGAAAATAACACAAACAGGCTGCTGCAGACTGTAAATGTCAAAGTGAAATCCTTGGGAGAATCCTTCAATGTGTTATTGGGCTGGGTTGTGAGGAGTGGCTAATAGCAGGCTCAGAAAGCTAGTTTAACAGGTAGGAGGGTACAGAAGGATAGATTGAAATGAGAATGCTGTTAATTGAATGAAAGTTGGTGAGGCCAGGGCTGAAGCAGCAGGCACCCCCACAGATTAGTGAATAAGAATGACTGAATGACATTAAGACCCTAATGGCATAAGCAGAGAAGTCCCCTTTACTAAGATCCTTTGAGCCAATATAGAGGAAGGACTTGTGGCTCAGGCACTCAGCTGGGACTCTGCAGCACAGTTGCCAACTTTCACGCAGTAAATAAGCACCCCGACTTTCACAATAGGCCAAAAATCAAACTAATCTCATGTCAAAACAAGGCCAAAGCTAGCCAGTCCCACCGGCGTGGAGTCTGGGACTGTGGTGGGCCCGCTGTGCATCCCTGACTCTCTTCCCCTCTTTGCCCCTGCTTGCCCCTTGCCTCTGCTTGCTCCCCCCTCCCCCCCTTGTCCCTGCTTGCTGGGATCCAATCAAAAGAAAGAAGCTACAAGCAACAAGCTACAAGCCAAAAGCTAGCCATCAAGCAACTCAAAAGCCAATTAAGTCAAAACCAAGCCCAATTTTTTTTTTGTGGATTTGGCATGTCTACTCTGTAGTCCTTTGTTCACTGCATCGCTCTGTCACATATTTCCTGTGGGCCAGGCCAGTTAGTCTTTTTGTGCCTCAGTTCTCCACCTGTAAAATGGGGATGATGATTCTTTTATATCTCACAGTGGTGCTCTGGGGATAAATACATTGTTTGAGGTGCTCAGTGTGGTGTTGGGGCTATATAAACTGTGGCAGATATGCCAATTTCCAGCAATATCCTTATTGGATTAAGTTTAAGTATTTTAGGAGTTCATTGTATTAAAAATGAAAATATTTATGTATTATTGTGGGATCATATACAATGTCTGTAGAGAGGAAACCTGACTAATGTAAATTCTGGGAAGTGTTATGAACCTCAAAGGACTCTCTTAAACAATGGGCCAGACAAGAAGGAACTTTTGGGATAAATAAAGTTAAGTGAGTTTCCTCGGTGGTGGGGTGGGGAGGAGGGAAAGCAAATTCCCTTTTGAAGCTACATCTTGAGTAAAAGCCCATTTTCTGACTCATTACCTAATCATGGTGTCTAAAGATTAAAGACCCATATTGTATAAACAAGAAAATTACAGATCCGTGGGTATGTTTGTTCTGAGCTAATAGCTGTTGTGAACTGATGACTACAGAAAAGCTCCTTTGTGGGGCCTGAAGGACTGTTCACCTGCAGAGCCCTTGTTAGAGAGGGTGATGATGTCTGCTAAGCTTATTAGCATGTGTATAGATTCTTTTATTGTTTTAATTTTTTCCTGGTAAATCTTCTACCTGAAGAACAAATGTGCTTGCTTAGAAAGAGCTGTGGGATTACATAACTATAGGCAATTACACTGTTTATACCCTCTGAGGAGAAGGCAAAGTAGTCAGACTGACCTGCTGGGGAATTCACAGTGTAGGCAGGAAACGGTGCATCCTCGAAGTAACCTGGTCAGAAGGGTGAGAGAGACACATGGCTCTGCACAAGAGAAGTGACAGCTGGGGAGCCATAAGCCTAAGAGTGGGGGCCCTTGCTGGACCACAGAGGGGTAATACAGGTACAGTTGCCCTGAACTATGACATAAGTAACCAAGTATACTAGAGTCTGTGATAAAAAAACAAGGGTGTAGACCACAGATTTATAAATGGCCAGAGGATCCTAAATGGACCTTGATTCTGTGTGTACCTATTCAATAATAATAGAGGCTTAACAGCAACGATGAAAAGAAATAGCACTTTCATAATGATTCAGTGGAATTAGATGATTAACTGACACAAGGACTTTTGCATCAAAAGGATTGACCCAAATCAGGACCAGGGAGCTGATCACAGTAGCTCATTGGCAAGAAGTGTGTTAAGGTTTTTGCTGGCACATCTTCATCAACACCCTGAGAAATTGGCACAGGGATGCAACAATCATTATCCAACAGATTTCTGATATTAGCCACAAGAAGGCTCTCCAGAGAAAGTCAGGAAATAGTTTATACAAGACGTGAGTCCACAATGCTGTGTCTGACTCAGTGGGAGCAAGGACATTTCACAGAGACCTGGGATTTCTTTTTAACAAAAGAAAAGGAAGGCAACAAAGAAAAGGAAACGTGAAATGGAAAAGTGAAATGAATGAAAATTGGCAGACTTGAGAGGTGTTAATTTTCTCTTTGGGATAATGAATGTCTCTGTGTGGACAGCACATAGCACACTGTGGGAGCTACTGGAATGCAAATAATAGTAATAAAAATAAATGTCTTATATAATGGATGCTTTAAAAATAGACTGACACAGTCACAGATAAATAAAACTACAAATAGACGGAATGGTCCTGCTGACATGGGTGAAGTCGTAGAAGACGGTGTAGTCTGACCACATATTGGTCAGCACCTTTGTCTGCTCCAGAGATGAGGTGGCTGCTCTCAGACCAGGATCCATGATCACCTGTACTGATCAATAGATTTCAGCACAAAATGTTCTGAAGTGCTCAGAGCCGGTTGCTACTAATGCTGGCAAAGCGGTGGGAGAGATCAGGGATCTTTATACCTTTGGATAAGGGTCAGGCAGTAAAGGGATCAATGCATAGTGGGAATGGCCATGGAGGACTATCAATACCTGTGACTTGTTACACAGTCCTTGCCCCTGTATACACTGCATTGTAGAACAGGTATGGGGCCATGCCACAGCAGAAGCATGTACACATCCACACCACTCATGCATTCAAGCTTTCATGCACTAGAGTGTCATTCAAGAATGTGCTTTAGGGCTTCATATGTGGACAATAGGGGGATTATGGCATAACAGCTAACATGTTACCATGTACAGTCACAAGTGTAGACATAGCCTTAGTGTTTGTCAAATTTATTATGATTATGTACTTTTAGCAGAATGAGCTGGGGAAAACTTCTTGACTTCAGTATTTTATTGTCTTTGTCCATAGATTTTTCCCTACTCCCTCCCTCAGACAATGGGGATATATTCATTTTCAACACAATAATTTATGATAAACAACAGGTGTCATGAGCATTTCCAGGCAGGCACTTGCCAAAAGAAAAATGCATAATCCAGTGCTTGGCTTTAGGGACAGCCATTTCTGCCATTAGCAGAGAGTAGAGCTTTGGCTCACATACTGCAGACTGGCAAACTGTACTCTGTTAAGTGCAAATGGGATTTTATCCATTATGTAGTCTCCAAGTAAATATACATGCCTGTGCAAATGTATTGTTAAATTCTTCAGAAGGAAAAGAGCTTAATTTGGGAGACTTGCCATTTTTCTGTAATTATGAAATAAACAGGATGAACAGGGATCTGTATAATTAAAACCTTTGTTTACCAAAAATATCAGCCGTGATTAATTTACATGTATTTCCGAGTTCATATCTAGTTGGAGGGGGTTTTTTTATGTTTCTTTTTTTTCCAAACTGAAAAAATGTGAATTTCAGGACTGGGAGATTGATTCTTAAAATATTTAGCAGTAGCATTGATGCCTAGTGCATTCCCTTACAACAACGTGAACTTCAACTTCTGTTGCATGCTGGTTGCTTTTTAAATAAATTGGTCATCCTTGAGGGGTGCAGATCAAGAAAGGAAAAGATCATGATTTATGTTCTGTAGGTGGTGAGATTAGAAAGCTAAGCTGTCAGAATACTGGATGGCTCAGGGGATTAGTAATGGGCTATGGAGCCTAGGAATCTAGGAATGGAAAATATGAATTAGCTGACTCTGTCCATCTCCCTGGCAATTCAGAAAAGTTCCCTATCATGTTTTATCCAGTCTAATTATAAGTGATGATGTTCCCACGGCTTCCTTTGGGAGACTTTTCCACCACACAGGTTGTTGTTTCCATTCCGCATGGGCCAAAGCTGATGGGCATCTGAATCCATTCCCTGACAGGCAAGTGTTTTCATCGTCAAGTCCATTAGAATTTTGACATTTACTCTTCAGCCTAATGAACATTTCCATGTTCACAACACATACTGCAAGGCACATCTTTTTAAACTGGCTGCTGCAGGTTTATTTTATGTTATTGGGGATTTTTTTTTTGGTACTGTCTGGTTATTTAGTATTATATGTTATGAAGTTGCTGTTTCTCTTGATTTTTTATTTATTGTATTTTTAAGTATGTGCCAGAGGTGTTTAGAGTACTTGGAAATTTTTTCATCAACTTTTTAAAATTAAAAATAGCTTTTTGACTAACAAGATTTTTTTTTTAGGTTTGCATTAAAAAGATGTCTGAAAATGGAGGGGGGGAGAGGGAATTGATGCAAACAAAAATAGTGGTATCTTTGAAATTTGTCATGGAAAATTAAATACATTTTCCGACTAGTTTTAGTGTTCAGATTGGCACTTTGTGTTTTATAAAGTTAAACATGCCACTTCAAAGTACATTCTAAGGGAGCTAGCAAATAGTGTTACTAAAGTTTATTATAAATAAAGTGGTCAAACTCTTAATGTCTGCTATAATCCTCAACTTTGTTGGAAGTCTCAGCAGTTATTCAAAGGTTTTGAAGTTCAAACCACCCCTTCATTCTTAAAAGCGGCACTTTGAGATGGAGTAGTTTGGGGAAAAACTTGTGGGACTGCTGTACATGACTAAATAGAAAACTTTAGTTTCTGTGTCTGTCACTTTAGCACCTTTCAGCAAAAGAAATAAGTCAGAGGGACACAGGAAGGTTGTGACAGGTAGCAAGAGTTAGAGGAGAATTTATCATGATCTGTGCAACTGGAGTCAGAGGGCCCATCTTCCCTGGAGGGATTGTTATTGAGAGGGCACGAGGGGAAAAGGGAACAGAGAGAGTTAGGGTGGGAACAACTCAGCCACATCGACAGAGCAGAGCAGTCCACAGAGTTTAATAAAGTTCCACTTGTTCAACTTAACCTGCATTCTGCTTCACTCTCTGCAAATGAAATTTGGTGGCAGCATCTGAGCTGGGAGTTCTCTGAAATGCAGCAGCTGGAGTGTGAACCATGGAACTTGATCTGAATTCCCTCAGAACCCTGGGTTTTGTAGACACAAACTTAGCCAGAGAATGCCCCATTGAAAGGAGGAGTTTGAGCTGTACATAGACTTGGCCATGGAGGAGGATAACAAAAACAGGAAAGCAAAACAGCAAAACTACTGCTTTATCTTATTGGGGAACAAGGCAGAGAGGTCTGCATCACTCTGAAGTTCATCACTGTCTCAAGCTTCAAAGCAGTCATAGGAGCCCTGGGGACTTATTTCTCCCCAAAGCAGAACAAAACTGTGGAATGACAGATTTCTCACCAATCTGATGGGGAGGAGAGAGACTCATTTATTACTGCCTTACTCACTGAACAAGGCATTTAAAAGATGCCTTTATCGACTGCCTAGAACTGATAACATCTTGCCAGAACTTTCCAAAGTCAGAATGTTTATGGTTTGTGATGTGAGGAACAAGTTTTGGCACATAAGCCTAAATCAAGAGTCCAGTATGCTGACCATCTTTGCAACACCATTTGGTTGCTACATGTGGCTGTGCATGCTGATAGACATAAGCCCAGAACCAGAGGTGTTCCAGAGAAAACTGGATGTTTTTTCTAAAATATATGCTTTATGAATTATTGTGGGGAAGCTCTATGGCCTGTGTTATACAGACTAAATGATCGCTATGGGCCCTTGGAATGAATCTAAGACTCACTCAAGCACTTGGAAGGTCTGCCTGGAGTGAAAACAATATCCTCACTATAGGTGAAGGGTGCAATGACACTGAAGCCAAATGAGACCAAGACAAGGACAAAAAAAACTACAAGCTTTTCTGTAGTGATGCAGGGACAAGAACATAAAACTCATCCCAGAAAAAAAATGTGACTCAGACTGCATGAGGCGACATACATTGGACATCTACTCATAGCAGAACCATATTTTCAAATTAAAGATGAGCTGAGTATGTAGGATAGAATCATACTTTAAGGACAGAGAGCTGTTGTCCCCACCTTAGTATGAAAGGATGTAATGCAAAAAATACATGCTTCACACCTGGGCATTGACAGCTGCCTTCGATCAGTTCAAGAGTGTGTCTACTGGCCAAGAATGAATATACATGTCCACCCCTTGATAAAAGCATGTGACATAGAATCATAGAACTGGAAGGGACCTCAAGAGGTCATCTAATCCAGTCCCCTGAACTCATGGCAGGACTAATTATCTAGACCATCCCTGACAGGTGTTTGTCTAACCTGCTCTTAAAAATCTCCAATGATGGAGATTCCACAACCTTCCTAGGCAATTTATTCCAGTGCTTAAGCACCCTGAAAGTTAGGAAGTTTTTCTGAATGTCCAACCTAAACCTCCCTTACTGCAGTTTAAGCCCATTGATTCTTGTCCTATCCTCAGAGGTTAAGAAAAACAATTTTCTTCCTCCTCCTTTTAACAACCTTTTACATACTTGAAAACTGTTATCATGTCCCCTGTCAGTCTTCTCTGCTAGTCATAAAAACAATGAGGAGTCCAGTGGCAACTTAAAGACTAACAGATTTATTTAGGCATAAGCTTTCGTGGATAAAAAACCCACTTCTTCAGATGCATGGAGTGAAAATTACAGATAGAGGCATAAATATATATACTGGCACATGAAGAGAAGGGAGTTACCTTACAAGTGGAGAACCAGTGTTGACAAGGCCAATAAAATAAACACTGGACTAAACACCGGAGTAAATACCGGACTCCTCATTGTTTTTGTGGATACAAATTAACACAGCTACCCCTCTGATACTCTGCTAGTCATGTGACAACCACCAGCAGAAAGAGACTGTTACCATATGACCTGCCTACCCAACAATGGGAAAAGGTGGGAGTGGACTTATTTACCTCAAAGAAAAGCAGTACTTGATGATAGTGGATTACTATTCTAAGTTTTGTGTGGTTGATTCCCTGCCAGTTACAAGAAGCAAGTAAGAGGAGTACTTGTGGCACCTTAGAGACTAACCAATTTATATGAGCATAAGCTTTCGTGAGCTACAGCTCACTTCATTGGATGCATACTGTGGAAAGTGTAGAATATCTTTTATACACACAAAGCATGAAAAAATACCTCCCCCCTCCCCACTCTCCTGCTGGCAATAGCTTATCTAAAGTGATCACTCTCCTTACAATGTGTATGATAATCAAGTTGGGCCATTTCCAGCACAAATCCAGGTTTTCTCACCCCCCCCCCCCCAAACACACACACAAACCCACTCTCCTGCTGGTAATAGCTTATCTAAAGTGACCACTCTCCTTACAATGTGTATGAATGGCCCACCTTGATTATCATACACATTGTAAGGAGAGTGGTCACTTTAGATAAGCCATTACAGCAGGAGAGTGGGTTTGTGGGTTGGGGGGGTATGAGAAAACCTGGATTTGTGGTGGAAATGGCCCAACTTGCTTATCATACACATTGTAAGGAGAGTGATCACTATAGATAAGCTATTGTCAGCAGGAGAATAGGGTGGGGGGAGTTATTTTTTCATGCTTTGTGTGTATAAAAGATCTTCTACACTTTCCACAGTATGCATCTGATGAAGTGAGCTGTAGCTCACGAAAGCTTATGCTCAAATAAATTGGTTAGTCTCTAAGGTGCCACAAGTACTCCTTTTCTTTTTGAAAATACAGACTAACACGGCTGTTATTCTGAAACCTGTCAAGAAGCAAGTCAGTGATCCTCAAAGTTGTTGGGGACATTGGGCATGGCCACTAGGTAACTCGAGGGGATGGAAGACCACAAGTGTCGATGAAGCTCCCTCGCACTAGGCCCAAGTGTCCTTGTTCCCCCCTCCCCCCCCCGCCTGGAGGCACTCGCAGCAGCTATGCGTACTAGGCCCAAGTGTCCTTGGCCCCCCCGCCTGGAGGCACTCACAGCAGTTATGCTGAGGATCTGCAACAATATGTTGCAGAGTCAGACTGCCTGAAATTAAACAAGGCCAAACAGGGCAGATATGGAAGAACAATGCTGAATAAAGCAGCTTTATGTATGGTTTAACAGATGGTACAGAGAACAAGGGAACTAGCTGGTAACTGGATTGGCTGACTATATGGATACCTAGGGCAGCTTGCTATTGGATAAGTATGCTGAAGAAAGGATGTATAAAAGCCTGTGTAACTTCCTGCTCTGTGTGCAGGATTTGAGATTCTATTCTCCCTGTACCTTCTTTGAAGCTTCAAATAAACTTTTCCGCTTCTCCACCCCGTTGTGATTATTGGGTGACCCATACCAAGCAACGAACCCCTGCTGTTGCTCGCCTCTGGCACTGGGTGCCTGCAACAGCTTGAAGGCCTACTTTATGAAACATGGCATTCCAGATACTGTATTCACTGACAATGGACCCCAATTTGCCTCAGAAGAATTCAAGGAATTTGCACACAACTTGGAGTTTGACCACCATACCTCCTCCCCAGCATACCCACAGAGTAGTGGTAAGGTGGAATCAGCTAAGAGGTTGTTACACAAGGCTATTTCTTCTGATTCAGATCTCTTTGATGCACAGAAATACCCCATTACAGGGTCCCAAAACAGTCTGAGGCAGGCACTGATGGGATAAAGGACCAAAACCCTACTAACAGTGAGGTGAGATTTGCTGCAGCCAGAAGGATGGGTACACCACTGAGAGCAGATGGACAATAATTAGAGAAAGCAGGGACTGGAGTACAACTCGTCAGCCAATGACCTACAGGCCCTGGAGACAGGCAGTCATGAGGATCCAACCATAAGAGAGACACCAAAAGGAGTGGAGTAAAGGAGTTGTGAGGGGTCATATGAGTTGGCTACACAAGAGGAACAAGTGATCCAGAAGAACATGAGTCACTTATGAGCCAGCAGACACAAAACCCAGAAAGAGTCTACAGATCTCACCACAGAACAAAGAAACAGAACTATCTGGAGGCCAACCACACAGGGAAGGAGGAGACTTCACAGAGAAATAGCTTGCTAGACTGAGACAATTGCCAGGGAGACAGAGAGAGGTCACTCCTGATATGGTTGCTTGTTAAGGATACCAAACTATCTCCAAGACAATGTAACTAGCTAAATCCAAGGTAAAGATGAGACTCCAACTCAGTGATGTGTAGCAATCTCTGGCCCAAGGGACACTGGGCAGGATCCTGGGTGTCACTTATTTCTTTTTAATGGTTATATTAAAATGTTTGTAAAATAGGGAACATGCATGATGACCAGGGGAACTGGGAGTCAGAGGGCCTATGTTTCCTGGAGGGGCCGTTACTGACAGGGCACCAGGAAACAGGGAACATGGGGAGTAAGGCTGGAAGCAACACAGCCATGTGAACAGAATAATCCACAAGGTTTACTAAAGTTCCAGTAGTTCAGTTTAATCTGTATGCAGCTTCACTCTTTCCAAATGAAACCGAGAAGGCTCTTGCAATAACAATGGTGATATTTTGAGAAGCGACAGACTTAGGAAACTACTCTTAGAAAAAAGGAAGGAGGAAGGTAGGTGAGAAAAGTGAGGTAGGCTTGGGCATATCCATGTAAAATTTTAATTCATATTTTCCATTAAAAGATTTGCATAAGACAAGCTGCTGCTGAGAAAGACTTGTGTAAATTTGGAAGATGCATATAGTGCCATCTTGTACTGGCAGGCACTTATCTACCCATAGGGCCAACCAGCTTGTCTAGCCATCATGTTGCTAAATCATTGGCAGTTTGCCTACATTTTTTCATATTTAATTAAACAGGAAATTCTCCAGCCTTCGATTGTAGACAAATTCAGAGTAGCTGCTGCTGTATCACTGGCTTACACCATGGCTGGATTTGGTCAATATTTTATATATAAAATAGTACAGTATCTATGCAGCTCCATCTAAATTGGCAGTTCAACCATGTTTTCCTTGAAAAGAGAAACTAATCACATACATTTAGGACTCAGTTTTCTTCATTTCCTGTTGCTTTTGATTATAGTGATATCTCTGGTTTCATTACTACTTTTGACAGTTTGCCATGGTTACTTGACCTGAATTTTGGTACTTGATAGTGCAGTCTTAATCAACTGTCTTTTCACATATGTAGAGTGTACATCAACCAATCAAGTAAATATTTTCTCTAGTGCTTCATCCTGATACTGAAGACATTTTTTATCCCAATTATGTCACTTGTGTATGGTCTTGATATAAAAAGGAACCCCAGTCATATTGTAAACCCAAATTTGAGTTGCATCTTTCCTGAGGTGTATTTGGTTAAGAGTTCTCCATTATTTTTCATTTTTGCATTGAGTCTGAACACCCTACCTCTGGCCAGGATGAGAAGCCCAGAAGAGGTTGTTCTTTAGGTAGATCTAGGTCAGCCTGAAGCAGTAGTACCAGATTTCTTCTGAAACTGAAGGTGACTCAGCCAAACCCGCCAAGTTAATCTGTTTAGTGGAAAACTGGAAATAGGCCTAAACCCAGTATTCAGTCAACTACCAGTTCCCTTAATTGTGCAGATGATAGATTTGATTCAAATTCTGAATCTGAAATTCACCACTGTGAAATTCTGTAATGGGCCAAAGAAAAGACTGGACTCAAACATACCTCCATTTTGGTCCATATATGAATTTTGTAGCCTAGGCCCATATGTAGTTTAAATTAGAGATATACACCAATTGTAGCACACACACAGCCCTTATAGAGATCCCCCTTTGCCTGGCACTCCCTAAGTTGCTGGATTCAGAGTCCATCTCACAGGGCTCCATGTGCTTTTTAGACTCCTGAGTCTGTACAGAGTCAAGGAACTGCCTCTGGCTTGAGAGTTTCTAGGCACACTTGGGGTACACCTCTTTTAGCTAGCACCCCCACTTGAAGCTGAGATCCTGCAGTCCAACTTCCTATGCCAGGGATGAGGGCTCACCCTCAGGCCTCCCAATAGTTTAAACACACCCTTTCCTAGAACTTTAGTCATGTGGGCACTTTGGGTGTACAGTTTAACTCTTTAGGGGCATGTGACAGTGAAGCCAAACAGACCCACAGACTTTGCCCTGGATTAATAAATGCTACTTAGCATTTATTACTTTGCAGCCCAAGAGATGTATAGATCTAGACAAGATAGTAAACACACTTATATGTATTTCTCTGCCTCAGTTTCCTCTCCAATCTCAAGAGTTCTTTGAGGTTAGGGAGAGTCCTTTGGCATGTCCAAAACCGTTCTCCTTCAGTTCATTGTTTCTTTTTAGAATCATAGAACCTTTCTAGGTTAGCTGGCCTTGGCTAGTCTCACAGTTGAACCCGACCCCCTGTTACAAAAACGTTCCTATCTTTCCCTCTCTTTTACATAAATTTATATGTGACCTTAACAACACTGGCTTTCTTTGTTCTGCTGCTGGTGATTTTCCGCTGTCCACTTCACCAGCCCACTGCACAGAAACTTGGTCAAACTGATTTTCGTGGTCACTCAGTATCCTTAGCATACCCTGTAGCAAGGTCTCAGTTGGTCCACCGAGCCGCTGGGGGGAAGTGGGGAAGTACTGCCTCACCGCAAGGCCTGGGTCACACCTCTCTGTCGACAGGGAATTAGCAGAGGGAGGTGTGCTGTCACAGTTGGGGCAACACAGGAGTACCGGCCAGAGTCTGTGATGCATCCCTCAAGCAGGGGAGCACCGGCAAGAGTCCTACACACGTTATTGGGGTTCTGCCACCCCAAGACAGGGTGGCAGGGGTAAGGGAACGCAGGCCCACCCGACCCCACTGTGTTCTAGCCCAGGGCACTGACAGTGGCAGGGGGAGAGGGTCCTGCCACTGTGTCAGCAGGGATCCATCCGCAACACGCTGCCCAAACACTAACTCACTGCACTGTCCAGTTCTTCCCCGAACTACTTCCTACCCAATCTCTCAAGTGGGTCCCTCTGGTTCCTCCAACTCGTCGGGGTATTCAGCCACTGGTAGCCCCAGCTTGCCCTCAACTTCAGGTTCACTCGGGCTCGGGTCGCTGCCTGGCTCCTCCAGTTCCTCTGGGTACTCTGCCGCTGGCAGTCATGGTAGCCTGAGTCCTTCCTCTGGGTCAGGTTTCCCCTGGTCCAGGGCATCCTCTGGTTCGGCAGCAGGGTCTACAGCAGCCTGTGTCTGTCTCCCTCCCTGATCCTCTTCTCACTGGGCTAAGAGCCCCGCCTTTTATACTTCTTGTTCCACCCTCCCCTTCTTGGGGGGGGGGGAGTAAATTTGGCCTGGCTCCACCCACTCAGGCTGAGAGAGTGGCTCCTTACGCTCTGGTTCAGTGGGAGGCCACCCCGGCTCCCTACGTACCCATTGTTTGGTCAGAGCACAGTTGTTAAGGTTAATGACCGACTGTTGACCCTGATCTGGCTTAGATGTACCACAGCCCCTTCAGCAAACAGTGGATTTCACTTCTCCATAAAGACATTCCATGATACAAAAATCTCATAACTTTATAATACCAACTAGAAATCAGAAGTTGTACATAGACAAATTGTTGGACCAACATGCAATGTTCAGATACAGAACTACACATTTTCAAAGGTTTTGGTGAATTTGAAACCTTATGAAGCCACTAAGGGCTTGTCTACATTTGAAATGTTACAGCAGCACAGCTGTGCCGCTGTGGCACTTCAGTGTAGACACTATCTACACCAATGGGAGGACTTCTCCTATTGGCGTAAGTAATCCTCCTCCCTGAGAGGTGATATAATTCTTCAGTCAATCTAACACTGTCTCCACTGTGGGTTAGGTCATCTTACCTATGTCACTCAGGAGCGTGAATTTTTAGTTAAGCCAACTTAATATTCTTGTGTACACCAGGCCTAAGATTTGCTTGGTTCCCCCTGAAATTTCAATGAATTTTTTTCCAAGGTTCCCAGAATTGGCTTAAGTTCACAAACATCAATGATGTGACGAGTCTGGCTTGAGTGATTGTAATGAAATATTAAAACAGAATTGTGAGTGTTTTTGTGTTGCTTTACAATAGCCTTGCACTATTTGAAGGAGTCAATACTTCCTTTTTGCCATGCACTAATAATGCCCATTTAGAGGACTATTTATTCTCTTAAGGCCTTATTCAACGCTACTTAAAGTCAACAGAAAACCATCTATTATCTTCAGTGGTCTTTGGATCAGGCCCTTCATATGTAGGTAAGACTGTACATGAGAGATGCTAAATAAATTTTGAACACATTCATACCATGCTAACATGTAACAAATTAAGCTAGTTATTGTTTCCCTCACATCTCTTTGTCATTTTTGACTTTAACGTGTCTTTGAAAATCATCCAGAATATATATGCAAATAATTTGAAATACAAATACAGAATCTTTTGGAATACATATATAAACACGTCCAGTCTTCAATTATCTTTTGGCTTCTCTCCAAAAGTTTTCCGTTTTGTTGAGTTCTGACCTTGCTGCATACATTCATTTCATATGTTTATCACTTAATGTTTGTATTAGTCAAATGCTTTGTAAACTAGTTTTCCATATCAGACAACTTAAAATTAATTCATTGATCCAAAATAAAATCTCCATGCTTGGCCTTACCCAGATTTGTATTGATCATCATAGAATTTATAGTCTTGAAATATTTTGATGGGCTTCTGACAGAATGATGTATTAACCTGCAATAAATAAATAAACAAATAAAATCAGACCTTCTACCTACAATCCTTTTTCAGAGCCAGCCCCACTTTATCTCATATTACCTGAAACCTTATATCTTTTCTTAACCTTCAAGAGCCTTCATTGTGGTCTCAGAAGGATACCATCATGTGGCATAAAATAATCATTTTCTTTCTTCACCCTTTATCTACAAAGAACCTTTCCAGTTTCTCCATCCATATTGCTTAACATCTTGATTAAAATGAGCTTACTAACAGCCCTAGTTACTTTTGGCAGGTACAGCAGGGCATATAACTGTGTTTCTTACATTTCTAAAGTGCTTTGTGGCACTGTTAGAGTACTATATAAATCATATCCTATTGTATTGTTAGAAAGAAGTATGTTTTTTTTGTTATTTTTTTGGGGGGGGGGAGATCTTTTAAAGGGCAGTTTCTCACCCTCCCTGGGTATTCTCTCTTTGTCTTGTTCTGACAGCTTGAATAATGACATAGTGACACTTAACTTGATGGGCAGCTAACATAGCTTGTAACACTAATGTGAGACGCTGGTCTGCAAGGATTTGGGTTACAGTGTCCGGGGATTAAAATGCAGTTCTCTTGTTCCTGTGTGGGACTAATGTACTTGTTTTCTTAAAAAAAACAAACAAACAAACAAAAAAAACTTCAGCATTTCACAAGGGTGAAAAATACTTCTGCATGAAACTGGAGGGAAAAAAAGAGAAATATAAATTCCTGCTAGGTTTCCAGTTTTGAATGAATTTCTAGTGTTGTGCAGTATTTTTAGTGTACTTCCTGACCAAGGAACCCAGAGCATTTTACTGATTATATAAGCATAGTATTTACTCATCACTTAGATACAGTCACCTCAAGGGTGGAAAACTTCAGCCTTGTAACAATGCATATCAACACTCTTCAACATCATTTTTAGTACTAGAAGAATACTGTATCTACTCTAAACTGCATGGGGGAGATGTAGTTACCCAAACTGGAAATGGGCCAGAATTGATACCCTGTTCTGACGCAAAATGGGCCAGGGGATTTCTGAAACTATTTTGTACAGCCAGCGTTAAATTCTATATCTAGGGAACCTTGGTTAATCCAATACTATAGTAAAAAGTATTGGCAGGTGCAGAGCCAATATATGCCCTAGCTGTAGAAAAGTACTGGACTTCACTAAAATGCCACAGAAAATAACCTGAAGGTGCAACGAAAGATGGTCTGTGGCCTTAGATATCCATATTTGCAGAACACAACACATACAAGAGATGAATTTCTTTATTCTCTTTCAAAATACCCTAAGATATTTTATACAGAACTCCGACATCTTTAGTATCAACACTCTACCTTATATTACACTTAATCAGATGGCCACTTCCTTGGAATGTCTCCAAGGGAACACAGCTGAGTGAGAGCTGCTGCTTAAGATGGGAAAATATTAGCAAAAATTCCAACTGACATTAGACCATTTTGATATGAACAAGTCAAAATGTAGTCATGTTAAGATTTGAAATTTAGTTTGGGTATAGATTGATTTTTGCATCAAAACATGAACATTCAGATATGGAAAGCCATTTTGTGAACATTTCATAAAAATGAAAATTTCAAGGCAGTAAATTATGTAGAACAAAAGTGTACGTATGAAATAAAATACTGTATACCACTTAGGCAACTACCGTGCAGTGGACAGCAGTTTTTACCAGGGAGACAAGTTCTGGGGTGCATCTGAGTGAGTTTAGAATATTTAGCAAAAATTGAACTTTGACAATTGGACGGCTCCTAAGTTTTCAGCCCTTGTTTTTATGTAGACCTCATAGGCACATCCTATGGTTTGCACATTTCTCTGTTTGGTTGCTTTGTGGCCAGTGGGCAACTGAGGGTTTGGGGACTATCCCATGAGCTCTAAATTTAAATTATGACTCATACACTTCGTAATTAATTTTGGTCTGTTTGTCTAACACCAATAGAAAAGAATTTGAAAGCATCATGCAGATCAGTTCCAATTATAACGATCCATAGGGTTACAACTACATCCAGTGCCAGATTTTACATGTGCTTAGTATCCACAACTGGGGACAGACTTTTCAGAAGAGCTAATCTTACATCTAGGTACCTAGATAAGGGTCAGATTTTCAAAAATCGCTAGGTCCCATTATATCACTGATGCAGGTCCCATTATATCACTGATGGCCAGAGTTCCAAGAGAGTCCAGCGCCTAATGCGCAGAGCTCTTGGACTTCTGGCTACTTGTTTAGGAGCCGAAATGTGGTCCATAGAGTAACAGCTGTTCCCACTTGACAAAAAGATTAAAACCTCTTGGTAAATTTCTTTATGCTATTAGTGTCAAAAAGGGCGAGGTCAGTGTTTCATTTATTATATTTGTTCAATTCAAACCTTTCTCTTCTGTAATTAAATATACCCCCCTTTTTAAAATGTTTTTCAGTTTGTGTTTGCAGCGTCATTGTGTATCAGCATCTGATGTATTGCACAGTTTCTTTGAGCAGCAGTGCCTTCATTTAGTGTGCATAAAAAAGCTCACTGAATAAAGCCCCATTGGAAGGGAAGACTGGACAACCAATAACGTAAAGCAAGCCCTTGCAGTCCTTAGCGGATACATATTGCGGACAAGTTCTTGAAACTATTTCACACATAAGCATTGTATTGCCTTCAGTGTATCACATCTCATGGTTCCTTTACTCCCAAATTTATTTGGAGTTAGACAGTTGGCACATCTGTAGTTTACAGCATGGGTGTGTTTATAGCACACTGTAATGCAAACTTAGTGAATGTTTATAAAATAAAAAGAAAATCACCATTATGAAAATGCTGCATCTGCTTCTGGTTTATGGATACATTATAATAGTTTTATGCAACTCCATGTAACAAAAAAATGAAAATACAATTTATTTATTAGCAGCTTGATGGTTTGATCTTAAGGCAGAGTTTCAAGCATAATGTCCTGGGTCAAAAAACAAACAAACAAAAAGCCGCAATTCCAGCAATATACTAGGGAAGTGCCACAATAAAATCCATGAAAACAATCACAGTTATTCCTAGTCATAAGGAACTCGTTCATTTCTGCCCTAATAGGAAAAAAAGTTCCGACCTGTTTTCAAGTCTAACGGTAACAGATTTCATACTTCCAGAGCTGCTTAGGAGAAAGCCTTTTTGTCCTTAACTTGCATTCACCTTTGAGTACAATAGTCTTAGCCTCAGAATTATGCCTGACTAGCACATTAGACATCTAATAGGTTCAATATAATTCAACATGGCACTATTAAAAATTAAGCTACATTAACAAAAAAGTATTGATGTGTCCTCTCTACAGCAAAACATGCTGTTTTTGAGTAAGAAAACCATGATGTGCATCTGGTCCCTTTTGTTGAGGACACAAAATCACTCTGTCTAAACAACAGACAGACATGTGAATTGGACTGTTACCATATACAGGAACTGGCCACAGCTGAGGAAGGGTTTAACTGAGCCATAGCTCATAAGCCAAATATTTTCTTTTTTAAAGCTGTCTAGGAGGTCAAGATGGAAATTGTCCATTTTTGTTGCCCTGTAAGTACCTTAGATCGCTGTTTCCCAAACACTGGGTCCCAACCCACCAGTGGATCATGGGTAAATTTTAGATGGGTCTCAGGGACCTAGGCAAACAAACTTCTCTCAGCCAGGTTCTGAGGCACTGCCAGGTGGGGCGGGGGAGGTGGATTGGAGAATGATGTTTCGGGGGGAGGGATAGCTCAATGGTTTGCGCATTGGCCTGCTAAACCAAGCGTTGTGAATTCAATTCCTGAGGGGGCCATTTAGGGATCTGGGGCAAAAATTGGGGATTGGTCCTGCTTTGAGTAGGGAGTTGGACTAGATGACCTCTTGAGGTCCCTTCCAACCCTGATATTCTATGATTCTATGCAGCAGAGGCTCCTGTCCTGCAGGGCTGGGCACAGCTTGCTTTTCCAGGTGTTGTGACATGGTGCATGAGGTTGCAGGGCCACCCACTCAGATTTGACCCAGCTGCGCTGCCATCATGATGGAGGAGCAGCTGGGCTAAATCTGAGTGGCATTGTGACCCCATATGCCAGGTCACGATGCCCAGAGCAGGGAGGCGGGCATGGCCCAGAAGGACAGGCAGTGCTCCTGGGAACTGAGTGTGTGGCGGGCTTGCTCTGTAACACCTCACTCTGCCAGGGCTTCCCCTGCACACTGGGCCGGGATTAAGATTGTGTTGTCAGGGTAGTGGGTGCATATATGTAATGGTGGGTCACAAAAAAAGACAAAATGCAGCTGGTGGGTTGCCTTAGTAGAAAGTTTGGTAACCACTGCTTTAGATACGTAGATGCATTCACAAAAAATTAGGATCAACTCTTGATGGACACTGTAATGATCAGTAGTGACTGGTGGCCAAAGTGGTGGGGAGGAGTGTGTAAGGTAACAGAGGGACAGTGGCAAAGACTCCCCTCCAGCCCTTCAAGCAACTCCTTCCATGAGACACCAGATGGGATCTGGAGGAGGGAATGTAAGCAGCAGTAGGATAAGGATGGAGGGATAAAGTGGCCCAGCAACAGCAGAGGCCTCCTGAGCTGGGAGGGGAGCTGAGCAGAGGTGCTGCTGCATAGGGAAGCCTGGTCTCTAGACTGTGTGAGGAGGGAATTGTGCATTTTTTGATGGACTGAGAGAAGGTAGAATTAAAAATGAACTGAAGAAGTAACGTGCAGCTAGGGAGAGGAGTATAAGTAGTAAATTATTTCATCGATATTGATCCCTGTCATGTAGCATTGGTATTAACCTTTATAACCTTGACCCATGTCATGTGACTGCTAGCAGTTTCTTACCATCACTCTTGATGTCACATGCACTGCATTCTAAACTCACATCTGTTCCTCAAAAGTGAATTCTGAAGCTAATTTAAATCAGTTACATTTGCTTAAGCAATTGCTACAAAATAAAATATTATCCTCTTGCAGAAACTCTCAAGAAGTATATAGAGGCGGCAAGGCCTCCTGTAGGCAGCGCTAGGATTCTGGGTGCACAGTTCATAGAAAACCTTTTTCCACAGAAAAGACGATCTTGAACATAAGGTTTGCCAAGCAGGGCAAATCCTAAAAAAAGAGTCAAAGTTGTGAAGCACTGTTCTACTCCAGGAAATAGTCTCGCAGTCTGCTTTTCATTTGGAAAGGGAAAAAGTCTAATCCTTTGGCTTTGTCCTTTGCTCTAGATCTCCATTGTAAAGATCCTACAAAAATACTAATACTCCTTGGCAGCTTAAGCAGGTCACAGCTCAAATGAGTGCTGAACAGTGTTCCCAAGGGAACAGAGAACTATGCAATACGTATCCATTTTTAACACATATACATTCAGATATTCTGAAAGTGAGATTTGTACATTAGAAATGGTTTTGACAGTAACATGGACTATGAAGAAATAGTTTATTATTATTTGGCAGCTTCAGCTTGGAATATTTGCAGGTTAGTCATGGCCAGCAGGCAACAATACTTTTTCTCCCAATGACTGATCATGTTAAAGAAAGAAAGACAAAATAGAGTTAGTATTAATAGCACCTACAGAATCTACATGCGCTATATAATATTTATATCAGAGAGACAAAAATGAATGGAAAGATTAAATTTTTTACAAAGGTAAGTGGAAAATTGAAAAATTCAAATCAGTGTCATGAGAAAATGACAACTGGGTATAATTACAGCTTGTTTTCTATAATGTTTGGTACAAATTTAAACCTACTTAATCTTAGCAAATTGTTCAGGAGTCAATGCTGATTTCTGGATAGTATTTGTTAAATAACTGAATATTTTAATACTTCATATTCATTATTCCTTGGTCCATTTGGTGAGTTTGTGCTGTGTGTTTAGCTGTGTAAATCGCTTGCCATTTTTTTCTGCTCTCTGAATGGGATAACCAAAACTTCTTAAATGAGAGAACAAATAATAGGCTTCTGATACCACAATTTATTCATCTGAAAAATGTTAACATTTGTGGAACTTTTAGAAGTTGAAAACATTTTACCAAATACAAGTCATCTGAATACTTGCAGAAAACAAACAGTATAACCTTATGAATAATGGCAAGCTAAACTCATTTTTCACTAGGAGTGTGGTGAAGCACTGGAATGCGTTACCTAGGGAGGTGGTGGAATCTCCTTCCTTTGAGGTTTTTAAGATCAGGCTTGACAAAGCCCTGGCTGGGATGATTTAGTTGGGGATTGATCCTGCTTTGAGCAGGGGGTTGGACTAGATGACCTCTTGAGGTCCCTCCCAACCCTGATATTCTATGATTCTAAGTATGCCTGCAGATTTTGAAATACAATAGAGTGGGTATGTTAGCCTGCTAAAATTAGGAAAGTTAAGAGATATGACATGAGAAAAGTTCTTTCCACAGTAAACCATTGTCTGAATTTTGATAATGTGGCCACTCAGAAAGAGAGACTATTAAATGAGAAATCGCACAACCAAGAAGAGTGAAACCCCGAGACTGGTTTACTATTACTGACTTTCATTACTTTTTAATGAAATCATTTACCATAATCTCTCTTGGTTTTCAACACTTGTAGATAAGTTCAGCACCTTACTTATCAGACATATCCCAAAATGGAGAACACATAAAAAAAGAGTATTTTGTCTTTCTTCTTACTCCATATCCAATTTGTGCTCAGACATTTCCTTTTTTTTTTTTTAAATAGGTCATGTCTAGCCTCTCCAGCATAAAATACTTTAAACTACGATTTGAGGACTTCAGTAGCACAGATATAGGTGTGAGGTTTTTTTTTTTTGTAGGAGTGCTGGGTGAAATTTTGTGGCCTGCGTTGTGCAGGAGGTCAGACTAGATGATCATCATGGTCCCTTCTGACCTAAATATCTATGAAAAAAAATAAATGACAATTTTGAGAGCGTATACAATAGATACCAATTTCTGTGTTGTTATGCAAACAGCTTTAACTCATGTCTAGCAGAAGTATTTGAACTTAGAAGACACCCCGAGTGCCTTTTTTACAGGCTTTTAGCAAACTTCGTTAAAAATGAAAGCAGAGCGAAGATAACACATTGAGGTACATGTTCTTATTGAAGGATCTGATCTTGTTCCTACTGAAGCCAATGGAAGTGTTTTTCAGTGGGAGCAGCATTTGGCCCATCCCATAAAAGAGGGTTAAGGAAACACAATGTGAGAAGTCATTTTGTTTTAGTATTGATTTTATTTAAGCCAACGATACATACAACCATGCGTGCGCACACACTAGATGAAATGCAGTTGCGCCATTGAAACATTTTAATTGGTTGACAAACAGAGCAATCTTGAAGATTTTGTCTGTCATTAAACCCATCCCTGCTGTGGCTTTCAACCACAGACAAACAGATTTCAAATTTTACTCAATTGCTGCTTAGACCAGAAGACATTTTTTGAAAGAAATGTAGCTGGTTTATGCAGCAGTGCTCACTGTATTCTATGTGAAATTCTGTACATATGCCATTATCTTCTGTCAGTGCTTGATGAAGTGTATTAGGGTTATATTCCAAATGGGTCATTATATTTTTTCTTTCTTGAGAGAGGAGCTTTCTAGACTATAGTTCTAGATTGTCTTATTTTATTTTGTGTTGCCATTGTTTAGAGAGATCCTTTGATACACTGCATAGTTTGTACTGTATATTGCATAAATATTTACATGTATAAAAACAGTAGAGATTGAAAGGGTTGCCAACTTTCTAATCACACAAAAACAAATACACTAGCACCACCCCTTCCCCAAGGCCATGCCCCCTGCCCACCCCTTTCTTGAGGCCCAACCCCCGACTCACTACATTCCCCCTCCCTCGGTGGCTCACTCTCCCCCACCATCACTCACTTTCACTGGTCTGGGGCAGGGGTTTGGGGTGTGGGAGAGGGTGAGGGCTCTGGCTGGGGATGCAGGCTCTGGAGTAGGGCTGGGGATGAGGGGTTTGGGGTGTAGGAGGAGGCTCCTTGGGGGGGGATCAGGGCTGAGGTTGGGGCTTAGGCTTATCTCGGGTGGATCCTGATCTGTGGCGCAGCAGGGCTAAAGCAGGCTCCCTGCCTGTCCTGCTTCTGCACTGCGCCCTGGAACCGGACAGCAGGTCCAGCTCCTAGGCAGGGGGGAATACAGGAGGCTCCATGTGCTGCTCTAACCTGTAGGCACCGCCCCCGCAGCTCCCATTGTTGTGATTCCCAGCCAGTGGGAGTGCGAAGCTGGTGCTCGGGGCGAGGGCAGCACATGGAGTCCGCTGGTCCACCGCCTAGCGGCCAGACCTGCTGACCACTTCCTGGGTGCACCGCAGAGCTAGGACAGGTAGGGACTAGCCTGCCTTAGCCCTGCAGCACTGCCGACTGGACTTTTAATGGCCTGGTCGGCGGTGCTGACCGGAGCCACCAGGATCCCTTTTCGATCGGGTGTTCCAGTTGAAAACCGGACATCTGGCAATCCTAGAGATTGATGAAGGGTTGGGCTATTTCTTTAACTTGAACAGTTTCATCTAAGATTTGATCTAATCCAGAACTGACCATTTCTGAGATTCAAAAGAGTTTGGATAATTCATTTTCATATGCCTGTAAACTTCCTGCTTCCAGCTGGCAGCATAAACACAGAAATATTGTTCTTAAATGGAATTCTTATTTATATAATGCTGTAAATGTGCACAGTGATTTGCAAAACAGAAAAAAGTCAGGAAGGGATTGATTCTTTATTGTCCTGTGCCATGAGTAGTCATGTGAGCCAATGCAAAATAGGTGTAAAATGCTACCATTCTAATTTAAGTGTTTGACTTGGTGCTGTACACTCCCTTTGCAGTAGTGAGAATAATCGTACAAGCTGTGAGGCAACCTGGAATTGGGCCCAGAACCTCTCATGAAGGCCTTGCAGTTGAACAAAGGGGACAAAGTGAGAGTGAACAGATCCGATATAGTAAAGCACAAAGACAATGCACTTCATTCTCCTTCTGCTTACACAAGTGCAAGTGAGGAGTTAGTCCTTTGGAGTCTGTGGACATGAGCAACAGCTATTTAAGGCCAGGGAAAGATGAGCCTCCCCAAACAGCCTTGCGTGGCTCCACCCCAGACCCCTTCCTGCTTCCTGGAAGATAGCTAATGTAACGCCAATATTTAAGAAGGGCTCTAGAGGTGATCCTGGCAATTACAGACCGGTAAGTCTAACATCAGTACCGGGCAAATTAATTGAAACAATAGTAAAGAATAAAATTGTCAGACACATAGAAGAACGTAAATTGTTGCACAAAAGTCAACATTGTTTCTGCAAAAAGGAGATCATGTCTTACTAATCTATTAGAGTTATTTGAGGGGGTCAACAAACATGTGGACAAAGGGGAATCCAGTGAACATAGTGTACTTAGATTTCCAGAAAGCCTTTGACAAGGTCCCTCACCAAAGGTTCTTACTGAAATTAAGTTGTCATGGGATAAGAGGGAAGATTCTTTCATGGATCGAGAACTGGTTAAAAGACAGGGAACAAAGGGTAGGAATAAATGGTAAATTTTCAGAATGGAGAGGGGTAACTAATGGTGTTCCCCAAGGGTCAGTCCTAGGACCAATCCTATTCAACCTATTCATAAATGATCTGGAGAAAGGGATAAACAGCGAGGTGGCAAAGTTTTCAGATACTAAACTGCTCAAGATAGTTAAGACCAAAGCAGACTGAAGAATTTCAGAAAGATCTCACAGAACTAAGTGATTGGGCAGCAAAATGGCAAATGAAATTTAATGTGGATAAATGTAAAGTAATGCACACTGGAAAAAATAACCCCAATTATACACACAATACGATGGGAGCTAATTTAGCTACAGCTAATCAGGAGAAAGATCTTGGAGTCATCGTGGATAGTTCTCTGAAGACGTCCATGCAGTGTGCAGCGGCAGTCAAAAAAGCAAACGGGATCATTTATTAAAATGATCATTTTAATAGGAATAATTAAAAAAGGGATAGAGAATAAGATGGAAAATGTCTTATTGCCCTTATATAAATCCATGGTATGCCCACATCTTGAATACTGCGTACAGATGTAGTCCCCTCATCTCAAAAAAGATATACTGGCATTAGAAAAGGTTCAGAAAAGGGCAACTAAAATGATTAGGGGTTTAGAATGGGTCCCATATGAGGAGCGATTAAAGAGACTAGGCCTTTTCAGCTTGGAAAAGAGGAGACTACGGGGGGATATGATAGAGGTATATAAAATCATGAGTGGTGTGGAGAAAGTGAATAAGGAAAAGTGTATTTACTTGTACCTATAATATAAGAACTAGGGGCCACCAAATGAAATTAATGGGTAGCAGGTTTAAACAAATAAAAGGAAGTTCTTCTTCACTCAGCGCACAGTCAACCTGTGGAACTCCTTGCCTGAAGAGGTTGTGAAGGCTAGGACTATAACAGGGTTTAAAAGAGAACTGGATAAATTCATGGAGGTTAAGTCCATTAATGGCTATTAGCCAGGATGGGTAAGGAATGGCGTCCCTAGCCTCTGTTTGTCACAGGGTGGAGATGGATGGCAGGAGAGAGATCACTTGATCATTACCGATTAGGTTCACTGCCTCTGGGGCACCTGGCATTGGCCACTGTCGGTAGACAGGATACTGGGCTGGATGGACCTTTGGACTGACCCAGTATGGCCATTCTTATGTTCTTGACACTGTGCAGTGGAGGGCTTTTCCCCCTGTGGCCAGGGCCCCAGGCTGGGGCTAATGGGGGTCAGCCTGCGCTCCAGGGCTCGGAGGGCCATGCTGCCTGCCTTCCTGCCCAGCGCTTTGGGCTGGGGGGGCACTTCTGGGCTGGGGGAGGGGGACTGTGTCACCCACCTGGCACTCGTGGGCTGGGGGCTATCGGGCAGCCCGGGGGTGGGGGGACGATGACCCTTGGCTCTGGTGGGAGGGGCAGGTCAGGCCAGGGGCTAGCCTCCCTGAGCCTGCGGTTCACCCGCCACTTATGTCTATGGAATTGCACCCTTCATTACTAAAGAGATAAATGTAGCGATTTAATGGAAAAATGGTATTCATGCAGGGATGGTGGGGGGAGGGATAGCTCAGTGGTTTGAGCATTGGCCTGCTAAACCCAGGGTTATAGTTCAATCCTTGAGGGGGCCATTTAGGGTTGGGGAAAAAATTGGGGATTGGTCCTGCTTTGAGCAGGGGGTTGGACTAGATGACCTCCTGAGGTCCCTTCCAACCCTGATATTGTATCATTCTGTGATTGGTTGTGTGAGCGTGTGAGCATGTGGGGGAGGACGGGGACATGGAAGACTGCTCCAAGCATGGGGGAAACATGGGAGAAGTCAGAGTTCAGAGCAGTGAAAGAAAGGAATCTGCTAAGAAAAAGGCATGAGGAAGTGAGTGTAAGAGGAAATGAGAATAGTGATGCAGCTGGGTTGTTCATGTGGGCTTAGAACATATTGCAGAGCACTGAATTTTGCAGAACAGAGGAAGTAGTAAAACACTTTAGGTAGACTGAGCCACAGTGCTATTTGAATGAGGAAGGCCAGGCTGACACTTTCAGTGACAAATGTTGTGCTGTCCAATTATGATTTTTATCATGTGTTTGGTGGTGGTCTTGAAGCACAAGGTCCTGGAATCATAATTAAATGAGACTCTCAGCTTTCCTTAAAAATGGCGAAGTTGTCCTGTCTGAGAAGTTGAAAGGAAGGCTATTTGGGGAAAGAGGAGTGTGATCTCAGCAGGCAGAACTCGTGAGGGAAAGCGGGTTGAGAATTGCAGCTGTTCTGCTTCCCAGATAGCTTTTCAGTCACGATTTTTGCATTTTGGATTTTCTTGGGATATATGTTACTTGAAGTTACCTTAGTCATTTTTGTACCTTGAAGTGTGAAATTAACACCTTGCTTTCAAGGAAACCCATCTATTTTTGCTCCTCTTTATCCCATCTCTTTTGTGGTAGGCAAGAGTATCTTGACACTTTGCTGCAGCTGAGCCACATCAGCCTGAAAAGAAAGTCTGAGAGGGTTATTAACAGTAACGCCCTCTGTGGTGGATGCTTTCCAAACGTGCAGAAGAGTGGCCTCTGCTCTGGAAAGGTCACAGTAATGAAAAAGCCAAGAGTAAGTAAAGAACATGCTGTACTGGAGAAATAGGAATCATGTATGTTTCCAAAAACACAGACTGTGGCAGTACTCAATGGCTTCACCAATATGAATCAAACACCAACCTTACTTAGTCAACTCATGTCATTCCAGAGCACATTATGAATCCAAGCTCTTGCTCCAATGTCTTATATAGTATATTACTATGTCAGGAGGAAAGAATAAGTTGGTAAATAGGAACATCTTGAGTCTGCAATGGTAAAGATAAATTTACATTGTTGAAATACAAGCCGCGAAGGCTGCTTAAAATCAATCACAGACAGTATCTACTGAACTGAAATCATGTACATAAGCATATTACCTATTATGAAAAGAATCAATCACTGATAGTGTCCCAATGCCTACTAACTCATAAATGAACAGTGAATGGCACATGCCTCAGACTACATGAGATAAATGAGGCAGTTGGCATTGCAGTATGAATGTATAGGTCTATAAAATGGTTCAATTTAGTTGTATTTGCAAAGGCCTTACGAGGAAGCAGATTGATCCTTTTGCTTATTGAGGGGCAGGTGTTGCTAGACTAACTACTGCACAATGGAAATTCTGAGCCCCTGCAATGGCCCCCAGGGGTCAGTGCAACAGGACACAAGCTTAGACATCCTTCAGAGTCGCCCTAGCCTGTCTGTCATGTTCCCTGTCATAGAGAAACTGGCCCCCTTTAAGGGGAGATAGACTTAACATCACCTGTGACTAAAAAGCAGCTTCCCAGCTGACTTCATGGGGTTAGATGATTGCTTAAAAGAGTAGCTGGTTCTTTAAAAGGCCAGTAAGAGCTTAGTTGAGCTGGAGAATTGCAGGGAGTAGGTTGGCTCTTGTATTAGGTCCCAGAGCAGGTAAAAGAACACAGCTAGTAGGTGATTCCTAGGCAGGAGGCTTGGGGAGTGTGAGCACTGCAGGGTGTAGAAAGGCTTGGGAGTCCCTGGGTCAGGGCACTGGCTGGTACAAGTGAAGGAAAAGACTCTGGAAATTGTAGTCCTTGTTTGGGTAGAGGACCTACTTTATTGGGGTATTCTGCCTAAGTTGTCTGTTCAACCAAAAAAAATGTGCCCTAAGGCAAGGGCCTGAAATAGATTCTGGTGTGGCATTGATCTTTTCTGGGCTGGTGAGCTAGCCCCACTAGCTTACACATCCCACCCCTTTCACACTTTTGTTCCTTTTAACCTGGGTAGGTTTCTGCACAAAGAGATGGCTTTTGCACTGGGCAGCAACATGTTTTTTTCAGGATATGATAGCACAAACAATTGGGATCTGGCTAGGAGATTCCTCCCACCTTTCCTGTGTAAACATGCAGCTTCTCCAGAGTCATGGGAATCTCATGGTCTCTACACTAAGTGTGAAGGCTGAAATATGTTACTAATTTCATACTCATTGAGGAAATAAGGTTTTTATACTCAGTGCATTTATTTTGCATTACAGTTTTCCAAGTTACAGATTTAAGGGATCTCATAGACGAGATCCAGTAAGAATCCTTGGTGAAGAAACAGTTGAACCTTGTCAATAAATGGATTTGGAAGAGGTAAAAAGAATGGTCCTAATTTCACAGGAGGCTGAGAGCTCCATCAAGTTATGCAAGTTACATAATCAGGCTGTTTGGCCCAGCAAACAGAGCAGATAGAAAACTGCTTGCTGCAGTAGTTTGAGATCAGAGGGAATAAGTCCTTGGAAACAGGCTAGAGAAGGAAGGAGATGAACTAAGACAAAGCCACTATGGACGACAAGCTTTAATAAAGAAAACTATCCTCTTCCCTAGGAGAATTTTTGGTTTCTCAATTTAATGTCTTTGTGTCAAAAGCTGCACTCTTACCTCAGCAGTTCTTATTAAATAGAGATTATCCTCATCTGGTACTCTGATGCGTTACTGGTGGCCTTGCAGACAGCTCAAAGACTTCAGGATCAGTGTAACTGAAGGAATAAAGAAGAGGATGCTCTTTCATCTTTTATAGTAGATTCTTGAGATGTGCTTATGATGAGTGTTTAATACAGAGCAGGACAGGAGGTGGAAATGTGGAAATTCCAGTTGTTATGTTGTCATGGGTTTGATGTTGTGATGTGATATGGCATCATCTTGTGTGAGTGGGTGAGACACAGGAAAAGAGACTAGGGGCTACGGGCTAAATATTTCTGACAGGAGTCCATGTTCTCCTGTAAGCCTGGTTCCAGCCAAAATGTCTGCATGCAGTCTGTGGAACAGTACAGGCAAAAATTATTATGCTCCTAATCCTTCTCTCCACCTCAATCTCATAGACTCATAGACTTTAAAGTCAGAAGGGACGATCATGATAGTCTAGTCTGACCTCCTGCATATTGAAGGCCACAGCCAAGGTCTTTGAGTTTCATCTCATAAGGTAGGTTTTCCATTCCTTGTATCATCCTAGTAGTCCTTTTCTGCACCTGTTCCAGTTCAAGTTCATATTTCTTAAACATTTCCAGCTGATCCATCCCCAGCATACAGCAAAAATTCTTGTTGTTTGTCCTTAAATAAATGACATTGCACTTTGCACTATTAAATTTCATCCCATTTCTATTACTCCAGTTTTCAAGGTCATCCAGATCATCTTATATAATGTTCCTGTCCTCCTCCATATTGGCAATACCTCCCAACTTGGTGTCATCTGCCACTGGGGTGTCTCAATGTCCAGGTCACTTTACCCCATTGGCTAATGCGGGATGGGGGAGACCTGGACATTGAGGCACACCCACTATTCCAGGTCCCAGCCCAGGGACCCAGTAGATCGCAGCCAATGGCTGTGTCCCTTTAACTATGCCTCATGGCTTCTCCAATTCCCTTGGCCACTTCCTTGCAGCCCCACACCATCTTCACCCTTACCTCAGGGCCTAGTCCTAATGGAGTCTCAGCAAACAGCTCAGGGCTCCTTCTCGCTCTCCCAGGCTTCTGGCAGCACTACCCTGTCCAGGGTTCTGTAGCTAGCTAGCTAGCCAGCCAGCAGCTCCAGCAAGAAATTGAACTCCCTCTGGCCCTGCAGCTCTTCTTATACTAGGCTGCTGGGCTCTGATTGCCATTGAGCCACACAGCCACTCTAGGAAGCTTGGAGGACCCTCTCCACTGCCTTTTTTGGGGCAGGGTGCAGTACAGACATGAGACCTCCAGCAGAGGGTCTCAGAGGGTCTGGTATAACCCATCACAAGCACATTCCCACTTTTTGTACCAAGGTCACTAATAAAAATGTTAAATAAGATTGGTCCCAAGACTGATCCCTGAGGAACTCCACTAGTAACCTTCCTCAAGCCTGACAGTTCACCTTTCAGTATGACCCATTGTAGTCTCCCCTTTAACCAGTTCCTTATCCACCTTTCAATTCTCATATTAATCCCTATCTTTTCCAATTTAATTAATAATTTCCCATGTGGAATTGTATCAGATGCCTTACTGAAATCCAGGTAGATTAGATCTACTGCATTTCCTTTGTCTACAAAATCAGTTATCTTCTCAAAGAAGGAGATCAGGTTGTGCTGGCATGATTTATCTTTTATACAACCATGTTGTATTTTCCCAATTACTGTTCACCTCTTTGTCCTTAACTACTTTCTCTTTCAAAATTTGTTCCAGGACCTTGCATACAATTGAGGTCAAACTAACAGGCCTGTACATACCCAGAACACTTTTTTCCCCTCTTTCTTAGAAATAGGAACTATCTCAGCAATTCTCCAGTCATGGGATATGACCCCCCAATTTCACAGATTCATTAAAAATCCTTGCAATTGATCTTGCAATTTCATGTGCCAGTTCCTTTAATATTCTTGGATGGAGATTATCTCAGCCCCCTTATTTAGTCCCATTAAGCTGTTTGAGTTTGACTGCCACCTCGGATGTGGTAATTTCTACCTCCGTATCCTCATTCCCATTAGCCACTCTGCCACTACCTCTAAGATCTTCATTAGCCTTATTAAAAACAGAAGCAAAGTATTTGTTTAGGTGTTGGGCAATGTCTAGATTATCTTTAAACTCTGCCCCATTCTCAGTGGTTAGCGGTCCCATTGCTTCTTTCCTTGTTTTCTTTTTATTTATATGCCTGTAGAACCTTTTACTATTGGTTTTAATTCCCTTTGCAAGGTCCAATTCTGCCTGGCTTTTGGCAGTTCTCCCTTCATCCCTACACTTTCTGACTTCCAAGAGGTAGCTTTCCTTGATGATCCATCCTGTCTTCCATTCCTTGTAGGCTTTCTGCTTTCTCTTAATCACCAGTTTGGGATGCTTGCTCATCCAGTTTGGTCTGCAACCCTTCCCTATAAATTCTTTCCCCTTGCTTGGGATGCAGGCTTCAGATAGTTTCTGCAACTTTGACTTAAAATAATTTCAAGCCTCCTCCACATTCAGATCCTTGAGTTCTTCGGTTCAGTCCACTTCCCTAACTAATTCTCTTAATATTTTTAAGTTAGCCCTTTTGAAATCAAGGATCCTATTTGCAGATCTGTTTTTGTTTATCCTTCCATTTAGTTTAAACTGAATTAGCTCATGATCACTTAAAACAAGGTTGTCCCTTACAATCAGTTCTTCTATGCGGTCCTCACAACTCACCAATACCAAATCCAAAGTGGAATCACCTCTTGTTGGTTCAGCGACTATTTGGTGAAGAAATCTGTCAGCTATCACATTCAGGAAAATCTGGGTCCTGCTATCATTAATAGCACTTGTCCTCCAATCTATATCTCAAAAGTTAGTAAGAACGTAGGTGGCTGGTGAAAATATTCTGCAGGTGGGCGGCTGAGCAGGGGTATAGCTGCAGGTGGGCCTGGACACAGCCCACCCAATTAGCACCCAGGCCCACGCAATCAGCACCCAGGCCCACGCAATCTGAGAACCAGGTAAGATGCTTAAAGTGCATAGGACACTGGTAGATAACATAGATATGTGAAAGAGTCCCTCGCAGTGGCTCTCAACCTTTTCAGACTACTGAATCCCTTTAGGAGTCTGATTTGTCTTGCATACCCCAAGTTTCTCCTAATTTAAAAAGACTTGTTTACAAAATCAGATATAAAATACAAAAGTGTCACACATCACACTAGTACTGAAAAATTGCTTACTTTCTCATTTTTTACCACAGAATTATAAAATAAACCAACTGGAATATAAATATTGTACTTACTTTTCAGTGTATAGTATATAGAGCAGTATAAACAAGTCATTGTCTGTATGAAATTTTAGTTTGTACTGATTTCGTAGTGCTTTTTATGTAACCTGTTGTAAAATGAGGCAAATATCTAGATGAGTTGATGCACCCCCTGAAAGACCTCTGCATACTCCCAGGGGTACGCGCACCTCTGGTTGAGAACCACTAGTGCATGGGATCCTGTGTCTCCTAGTCTCTGCCTCTGCTCTGGTCCCCAGATGTCCTCTGTCAGATTGGGTGGGAGCCCAGGAGCCCATTTGCCAGATTGCAACACCACTCAAATTTGGCCAGCTACCCCTTCATCATGCCAGCAAGGAAGGGGCTCCACCTTGCAGGCATAGATTTAGGGGGCTGAGTCCCCTCTAGACCTAGCCACTTGCTATTTATGGGCAGGTGTGTGTGCTCCGACAATTCATTATAGATCATTCCCTTAGAACAAAGTGTTTTATTTAAGGGAACACTAAATTATGGTTTCACATTTCCCCCAAAGCATGACAGTGGACCAGAGCCTGGTCCCATTGAAGTAAGAATGAATTTTGACATTGACCCCAATGGGACCAATATTCAGCACAACGTTTGTGGATGTGAACAGATTTATAAATCAAGTTCAGCACTCTACTTTGGAGGATATTGGTAAATAACACTGATATGTGAACGAGTCCTGTATTGTCACTGTAAAAGAACAGAAACATAGTTTGAAACACAGACCCAGATCATGCCAGGTTAAACTACACATAGAGGGAGGTATGTCTGATAGATGCCTTAGACCAAACATTTTTCTGCACTTACTAACTCATAAATATCAATCAGGGTTAAATAACCACATTTATTAGTTTTTTATTAATATAGAAATTATCACTAGAAATATTTGTTGCATTTTGAAAGTAGGTAAAGGGCATGTATTATACAAGTGTTTTTAATTGGTTAAAACTCTAGAAACGAAAAATGTCTCCTCCTTATACCTTTCATTAATCTGGGTCTACCTTTTACAGACAACACTGAACGCGAGAGAAACAAGATGCCCAGTAATAGTATATTATAAATTCTCTCAGTATTTCTTCTGTTTTTTTTATTGCTTCCTTACTTGGCTTGACATTTTCATCTGAGTAAAATACAATACCACCATCAAGTTGTTCTCACTCAGGTTTACAAAAGGAAAAGTCATTCAATAAACATAATAAAAAGGTAAAAGAGAATGCAAGAAGTCAAGCCACAGCTGGAATAGATTTTGCTGTTTTCTCTTTCACTTTGATTAAAACTGCATGCGCGGGTGAGTTAGAAGAAAATGATGTTGCTGTTTTGCTAGCATGTCTGGCAAATGCTGAGGTATTCTATTATTTCTCCACTCACAATCAGATTCGGTAGTCCTTACTCAGATAAAATTTTACTCAGATAAAATGAAGTCAATATTCAGTATTTATCTTCATTGCCTTTAAATAGTGGGGTGTCAAATGTTTCTGTTTCTAGACCTCAGATACATTTTGATGTTAATGTTAATTTTTGCCTGAAAGAAGACTACAGGCCTGAAGTCTCACTGACCATACTGTGTAAGAGAGCAGTGAACATATGATTAGTGGCTGAACATTATAAGATATGTAGTTAGGGACCAAGTTTTTACACCACTGGTTTAATCTAGGTTGCACAGATTAAATTGGGAGCAAATTTGGATTCAGAAGTTAATGCTTCCCACTTTTGTAGCAGTGCTTTCTTTGCCTTCCCCTTTTAATATCCACCAAATCTGGTATCTATCTTGAATACTCAGATGCTACAATGGTAGGCATGATAGAAAGACAAAAAAAAAAAAAAAACGTTTGTGGTTGTATATGATGCTTATCCATAATTCCTGGGGTCTGCAGAACTGGATTAGAAATTTACCAGAACAATATTTTGGTACCACTCTGAAGGCCAGAAGCACATTTACAAATTACAATAGTGTTGCTTTTAATCCCAGTTAGAATTTCCAGAGGCAGAGAAAAAAACCTAAGTGACGTATTATTTATTCTAAAGGTTTGGTTCAGGTTCAGATGGAGTTTTGGATAAGATTTTTTTTAATTGAAGTTGGGATTTAGTTTGTCCCTTCCTATAATAAATGGAATATCATGAAGGGAAATATGCCCAGATTGGTAGTAAACCCACAAGTGATGATAAGACAGTTGACCTTGGAAATGTATCCAGACCACAACATTTGGATCCCATTCTGAATTTTTCCAATGTTCAGGGACGTTTGGGTTCAGAGTTTTTGATTTTAGCCCATATCTATTTGATGCTGCATGAAACTGTTTCTGTAACGTACAGGATGAATTTCCTCCCAAGTGTTCAAATATGGACGGAGCATATTTCAAAGGTTTAGTACAAAATGAATTTTCTGGCAGACCTTGTCTAAAACTCTTGATTGAAGCAGACCTATGTAACCATGCCCCCTTTTGGAGGATATTTTCTAGAAAGGCATAACTTCCTACACATGCCTACCCTTTTAAAAAGAGGTGATTTGTATATGATTGTTTGCAACTCCCCAAGCACAGCTTTGAAATGTTATCCCAATACATCTCTAGCAGCTAACCAGGATAAATGGATACTTCCATCATGACCCCCGAGAGGTGTCCCTGAATTACAAAGTTCCTATCCAGCATAGTATCTGGTGTCTGGTTCACTTATTCCAGAGGCAGACACAAGTCCAAAAATTCAGCCCCAGATTCAAACCTCCCTAAAGTTTGAAAATTTTGAAATGTGTTGTGCTCAGGTCCATCTCTAATCACTGTAGACTATACACTATATCATTTTTAAATCATTAGTGCTAACAATGAGCAAACCTTCAAAAATATCTGGTTTAGTTTTGAAAAGTTCAGACTGAAGCAGTTTGAGTAAATTGTGCTGGCAAATCTCATAGGACCAGAGATGCTCTTGTGAGATTTCTGATAGTTCCTGTTTTTGAGTTGGAAATATTGTGAGAATAGTTTTTCTCGTTGTATTTTGACAGTTACTGTCCCGGGTGGAACCAGTTAGTTTAGAACATATGTGTGTATGCAGTAAACCAAGTTTTAGTTCATGTTTGCTGTAAGTGTATCATGAAGATCTGAATGAGTTCTTTTCTCCTGTTTTGACTCACTTAATCTGGATTTATTCAACACTATTCTGTATATGGGAGGGTTTAAAGAAAGAAATCTGTTTTAGGGTTCTGTCCTGACTTTGATCACTCTGGTAAAAGAGCGCCCTTTCGGTTATTTGGATAGGTAGTAATGAGGTCCCTTGTCCACTTCATGGAGTCTTTGGCTGTTCTTTGCCTGTTATTGAAAGATTTGCTTGGGGTAGGGTTTTTAATATAGGAATCCCTACCTGAGCTCAGCTGCTTCTGGAGTCTTCTCTGACCTCTGCTGGGAGTAGGAGCAGGAGAGAAAGGAATGTTTCCATCTGGAAAGTTTCCTCATCTGAGCTCCATTGCTGCTAGAGGCTCCGGACCCCACTCTGACCCCTGCTTTTATGGTATAGAATTTTACCTGGGAGAGTTCTCTTTTGAATTGATTGGCATTGGTACCCAAACAGGTCAGCTGTGGGCTTCATTACCCTTTTGTGGATAATGGAGTAAAGAGGTAAGGTGTCTGCTAAAACTACCAACTTAGATAGGTGGATGATCATGCTTAGAGGACAGCTGGTGTCAGTAGGAAACCATAGCACAGTTCCAAGAAACTGGCACTCTGTTGAAACCAAAAAAAATGTTTAAAATAACTAGAAAGATCTACTCAAAAGCTCAGACACCTGTTTAAAGACACCTGGATCATCTGTAAACCCCAAACGATTCACAATAATACAAAGTACTGGTGAAGGAGGTTCTGACCCCATTTGGCTTTTATGGACAAATTATAATTGCTGAAACGTTTGAATTGCATCTGTAAAAGAATTCAATATACATGAAAAAAAACCTGCTACAGAATCCTGCTGTGAAATCCCATGGAGCAGAATGAATGGGGAGCACAAGAACAGTTACTTTTTCAAAGCTAAAGCATGACAGACTCTTCACTATAACACCAGCAGGAAAAGGAGCCACTTTTCAGGGCTCTAAAACTAACTAGGGCAGAAAGGGAGGGTTCCAGTAATGAAAGCAGAAGCTGTAGTATCTGATGGTGGCTTTCCGCAAAGTCAAGTTGCAACTGACCTACAAAGATCACCAATATATTTTTTCTACCATTAACCATACCCTGATCCTTTTGTCATTGAAAACATAGGCTATTAGCAGGAGAGGCTCCAAGCACTAAAATCTAGAATTCTTGAGGGTTTTTTTCTGCTTTGGTGACCTTCGCCTGTTGTGGCATTTTTTATGTCATATGTGTCATGTATGTTTCAGTGTTTGCCCTGTTACTGAACCACTACAAAGACTTTCTTTGGCATTGCCAAGTTAATACAATATGTGATCCTAGTCAATGCCATGCATTATCCTTGATGCAGGCTACCAGATTGTGCAGTCTACGCAGTCTTGGTTTGGCCATTTATTAGTTTCCCTCCCTAGTTTTGCTTGTTATATTGATGGAATACTAGTGGGTAAACTGCTTAGGGAACAGATATTGACTTCGGGTATTAAATTTCAAGGCCTATCTCCTACAACCCTCCCTAGTTTATTTATTAAGACCCTTTACCTACCTCTGCCATCAGCATCAGAACTTATCAATTTCAACAACAGTCTGTAGGCAGCAAGTATCCTCAAGAGGAAGGATACCTGTATATGAATTTAGATTGGTGTAAGGTGCCGTCCTGACAGCCTTGGAGACTTAGGACCTCTGTCATCTGGCAGATACAGATGCAATGCAAGCTTTCATAATTCTACTGCTTCCTGTGTGTCTCAACCACCTTCTAAGAGGAAGAGGCGGGGTAGTTCAAGCTCCATAGCCCATTCGCTCCTTGGAGCCTCTGCAGAGACTTCTGTCAAGGGTTTTGGAATGCATTTTTCTAACCCTAGTCTTTCCCAACCATTAATCATTATACAGTAGTTGTCTAACTACCTTCTCTAGCATGATTATAATTGCCTTGGTTTTAACATTTCTTGTTTCTCTGCAGAAAACTCTGAAATATGACCTTCCATTTGTGAATATTCAGGCAAAAATAAATAGAAAGAAAGAAAGAAAGAAAGAATCTAGGCTGTGTACTGTATCAGCCTGATGTGTCACTTGTGACCCATTTGTCCTAAATAGCCTTGTGGCATGTTTGCTAGACTACTCAGATTTTAAGAATCCCTTATTGATTATTATTGATTATCCTGATCTCTTTTATTTATGTATGTATGTATGTATGTATGTATGTATTTATTTTTAATCAATAATATGACCTTCATTATCCTTATATGCATTCCCTATAATTACTTTTTTGCCTTAATATACTCATTTAATGCATTTTCATAATGCATTTTCTCCTAATGTTTTTATATTCTAATAAAATGATATATTTGCCTTTATCACTCTGTGAATGTCCTCATCAATCTTTATCAATTCACATACAGCAGGTTGTTTTTGTGCATCATACTTTTTACTAATTGGAAAACAAGCTTTGTTTGTTAGGTATGTTTTTGTTTCCTTTGTGTTACCCTCTATATCTCCTCTATTTCTTCTGACCACCCCTCCCCCCGCCATCACCACATCTGATTTTCATATTTATCAAAGTTTGTCATTCCCAAAGGTAAATGTTTTTGTCCTATCTACCTTTGCCTTTCACATTTGTCATAACATTGTCAAGATTGCATCATTATTTTTAAAAAAAATATTTAAATGTTATGCGTGTGAATCTGTTCATAAATATTCACAAACCATCACCACAAAAAAAACCCCACCTCCACAACCTAGGAAAATATGTCAACTGAAACATTAGCAGTATGTTTAATCAGTACAACTGGAGCTCATCTAAATAACAGAAACACAAGGTCTTAAGCTGAAAATTAAATACTGCACTTGCAGACTAATTTTAAACAATGCAAAACTTAGCAAATTAGGGTCATCTAATTAAACCTAGGACCAGTATTAACAGATGGGCTGAGTAAAAACGGGGGAATTACATCATGCAAAAGGGCTTAATAATTACTCATCTAAATGTTATGTAAGACATCAACTATGCAAGGCTGATGAGAATGCTGACTGCTGTAGTTAACTGTCTAATTTGAACATAGCCAAGCCCCAGACTGTACAGTCCTTCCATAGGAACTGACTACTCAGTACCCAAATGACCACAAAAGGAGAAGGGGAGATAGTCCTACATATTAAATATCTTGCTTTGTCTATAAATGATCACTAAAGTAGAAACCATTGTGGTACATTTAAGATCTCCCAGGATTGGTAATTTATCATCAGATCCATGTCATGGCCAATCAGTGTGATCACTGGTATGTAAATGCTTCAAACGCTGTTAATCTTATTTTTACTTTAACACAGATTTCCATAAACCAAAGAACTGCAAATAAACCAAAGCCAATTCTATAAACCACCCACTAATTAAAGATCCAACTCAGGGTACTTCCCTGTCTGCATCATTGACTTAACCTAATTTGTTCCTCAGAGAGTGACAGACTAGTTCCTGGAGAATACCATCCTTACAGGGATGAAATTTCTTAGTATTGTGTGTTGTGTGAGAAAAGAGCAGGCAATCAACAGCTCCCAAATAAGGGTTTTGGGATTTTTTTTCCCCTGTAACATGCTTTAAGGATTTGGACAATACAGATTCCTAAACTCACCTAAAAAAAGATATGTGAGTATAAAGTAGATAATAGATTTTGATATCATTTCTACTTTGAAACAAGCAGAGGCATTTTAACCAATAGGATTAGGAGGTCTAGAATCAAGAATCCAGTTTGTTTCATTGATATCAGAGGCATATTCATAATCTGAGAATGACTTTAGATATCCAATAGTTGGGAAATCTTGGCTGAAATAACTTCCCCATATTGGAGTTCACAATTTTGTCTTCATAAGATATAGTCCTAATATTCATTTTTTAAAATTGCTACACAAAGAAATAAATGATGGTGATCATATTATGTCATGTAGTATGTGGAAGAATGGCTTAATTTACAAAATCAGTTTTGACTCCAGCCTAAGAACTCCTTTTATGCCTACCAACTAGCAATGCATTGCTTTTTGATGCACATTTCTATGTTTTACATAACCCTAGGATGCTTCCCAGAGCTCACCTTAAATCTTTAATGCTAGTTAATCTTGGTTCATGGGCTTGACCCTTTCTTCATAGTGTCCAGAAATCTTTATCCTTGTACTGTTTTAAGATAGCATTGTTATATCCAGGATGATCATGTGTTAATATAAAACTACTGTCTGGGGGGTCCAGTCCTGGTCCCATTGGAGTCAAGTGGAAAAAATCCCATGGACTTCAAAGGCTACAAGATCGAGCCCTCCATGAGGATTTCTACTTGTAGTCTTCTAATTTAGTTTCATTTTTGTGAAGTACTATAAAAAAATATTCACGTATTGAAGGAAAAGGTAATCAGGGCCAGCGGTTCATGCATGTTAATGCAATACAAGTAACAAAAATAGCCAGCAGTTGCTATGGACAGTTATCTATCTGAATAGTTCCTTACGTGAACCTATGCCTGCATCTTAGTCTTTAGTAAGTGGTTAAGAATACTCAGAGGTCTAATTCTGACCTTGTTTACATCAGTGTAACGCCACTGACTTCATTGCTCCTTATTGACGGATATAAGTGAGATCAAAATCAGGTCCTCTGTGCTTTCCTCTGTATTTTGTTGATACATCTGAGCAATTCTTTGCTGTGAAATTAAGCTTGTCCATTTTAAGTATTAGATCTGAATCTTGCAAAGAAGAACAGGACTGGATTGTATCTTTGGCATCCTACAATTGCAGGATGCTCCCTCCGTACCCCACAACTATTCCTGAGTCTGCAACTGGAATTTTGACTCCACATGAATTCCTCCTGAAGATTCATAGCTTGGCAGCTACACGAACCTTGGAGTGAGTGTAGCACGTTCCCACTCCACACCTGGTCAACAGAATTTGATGATTTAACTATAGTGGGTGTCAGTACTTCCAGTACTGTCTATCTTGGGTACTGAGCTTTAATAACACATCAGTTAATGCTCCAGACTGTTAGCTTGTGAAGAGTATGGCAACATGAGACCTAGTGCAAAAGGCACAATATTTGTTCTGTATAAACTGGGGTAACAACAATGGTTTGTTTGTGTGAGTGAAATACCAAAACTTGGTGTGGGGATTGGCCAGTTTGGAGACATTAAGGGAATAAACTGATTAGAAATGAATGACTGCTCATACAGATTGAATCATTTTTCAGACAGAGGGTTGTCTTTGTTAATAAAGCTTTTAGCGGAATATATCAAGTTTGTTCTTCTTTAGATTATCTCCTAGTAACCCCCAGAGTTAGGAGATGTGTTAGAAATTCCAGATATTTCAGTTCATTGGTTTGTCCTTGTTTCTGTGTGACAGGGTCCATTAGCTACATCTTTAAATGCTTGATTACATTTTGTAATATTCATTTAAGTTGCTGACCCAACATGGTATGATGTAGAAATACAATCTCATTAGGCTGGAGTCTGTGTAACTCGGAGGCACACTACATGCTGAACTAAAGTAGGTGGCACTGACTGGAAAGGAGGGGAGTGCCCAGTGAGGTAAGGGGACTGCTATTCCTCAGGGGCACAGCATGTAGGGGACAGTGGACACAAGAAGCCTTCCCTCCTCCTTTGCATGACCAGCATAAGGGCCAGGCAGGATTGCAATCCTCGGGTCCAAGAGTGCACAGGGACTGCTTCCTCACAAGTACCCATTTGGTGGCTGGCAAAAGGAGGCAGACATGGGGACATTAACTTCAGAGTCTCTCTCATACACAGGTCACCACAAAGGGGTGTGAATAGGGGCTGCAGACTCTGTGCCTGGCTGATCTGGAAGGCATTTTTTGGTGCGGCCTCTGGGGCAATGTGGGCTCTGCACTTCACCACCTTATGGGCTAGGCCTAAATGGCACATTGGAGGTCTAATGTAGTCAAATACAACCTGTGAAGATAGGCTAAAGGTGTAAGAAAAGGCGGGGCAGAGGTGAGAGCAAACAAAAATCAATGGTGGTTGCTCATGTGCAGTAGTTGCAGAATAGAACCTCAAGTGTGGCATTCAAGGGAATAAAGTCTAGCAAGAGAGCCTATATTTAATGTTTTAGTGTAATTACTGGTATGGAAAAACGGTCTTTAAAGACTATAAAGTATACCTTTGTCTACAGTTTAATAGATTTTAGACAGTTTTAATCGGGATATTTTACATTTACAGCTCTATAAGAATTTACCGATCAAGTCTACAGCAGTATTGACTGTGGACAGTTTGTAGAGCAGTTTCTTTTGGCCCAGTAAATTACAGTGTACTGTGCAGAAGCCTGATTGATCTGGGTCCATCAAACAGTGCAATTGAGTGGCTTGAATCACTCTTCTGAAATGAGTGTGCAGAAAGAAATGCAGTCTTTTCCTGAAAACAGGCACGGAATAAGGATAGCACAGGAATTAATTATTTCTCCACTATGTTATCTTATTTTATGTCTGAATTCCGTAATGGGTGTGCACATTAAAAGGCTTTCTTATAGCATGTTAATGACATGATTTTTTTTGTACATATACAAATCAGCTGCTGCTGTTCAGAATGAATGAGCAGAATTTCCCAAAATTACTGAGTAGTTACAGAGTAATCAAGTTACACTCAATCTCTACAAAACAATTAGTTTCATTTGCTTAGAGTCAGAGACTTGATAAAAACCCACTAGAAATTAATGTTGATAGTATTGTAGATTTCTTCACTTAAAATGTTAGCTCAGCAATATATCTGGGTGTAAAACTAAGCCAAAGAACATTTAACGGGTCTAATTGGGAAAGCAGCATCAAAATAGATTTTTTCAAACTTGTTAGACAGTGTTTATCACACAGAACAGCAGAGACAGTTTACAAGGCATTGATTCTGTCCCACTTTCACTGTGCTAGGATAATCAGTAGTCAATGTTCTAATACAAAGTTTGAAAATAAAACACAAGTCATTAAATAAACCTTTAGCTACTAAAATTATTCGTAATGATGTGGCTACTGTTCCTGTTAGAGTGATAACTTTTGCTGAAATGGATTGGTTTCTACTTTATATGCAAAGTAATATATGTCTGTGTCAAGGTTCCTTCCCCACTCTGAACTCTAAGATACATTATTCTTACCAGCTTAGGTTAAAAGCTTCCTCAAGGTACAAACTTTGCCTTGTCCTTGAACCCTATGCTGCCACCACCAAGCGTGTTAAACAAAGAACAGGGAAAGAGTCCACTTGGAGATGTCTTCCCCAAAATATCCCCCCAAGCTCTACCCCCCTTTTCCTGGGGAAGGCTTGATAAAAATCCTTACCAATTTGCATAGGTGAACACAGATCCAAACCCTTGAATCTTAAGAACAATGAAAAATCAATCAGGTTCTTAAAAGAAGAATTAATTAAAGAAAAAGTAAAAGAATCACCTCTGTAAAATCAGGATGGTAAACACCTTACAGGGTAATCAGATTCAAAACATAGAGAATCCCTCTAGGCAAAACCTTAAGTTACAAAAAGACACAAAAACAGAGATATACATTCCATTCAGCACAGCTTATTTTACCAGCCATTTAACAAAAGGAAATCTAACGCATTTCTAGCTAGACTACTTACTAACTTAACAGAACTTCTGAAGAGCATTCCTGACCTGGTCCCAGCAAAAGCATCACACAGACAGACAGACAGATTCTTTGTCCCCCCCCCCCAGCTTTGAAAGTATGTTGTCTCCTCATTGATCATTTTGGTCAGGTGCCAGCGAGGTTATCTTAGCTTCTTGACCCTTTACAGGTGAAGGGGTTTTCTTCTGGCCAGGAGGGATTTTATAGCACTGTATACAGAAAGGTGGTTACCCTTCCCTTTATATATATGACAGTCTGTTAACAAAATATGTCCATATGTAGAAAAATAGGAATGCAGGAATGCCATTCAGAATTAGATTTGTGGCCACATAGTCTAATATTCTAATTAGTAGTATCAGATGCTTCAGAGAAAAGTGTAAGAAACATCCATAAGGGGTAATTTTGGAATAACCTGACAACAGAGAAAATTTCTTCCTAAACCGAAGCAGCTGGAGGTTGTTTTATGCTCCAGAGCATGAAAGTTTATATTTTATTTTGTGTAAATATCCATGTAAATGTCTAATCTTTCTGAATTTAGTTATTGATTGTTATATTTTGTGTCACCGAGTTCCACAGATTAACTGTGCACCATGTAAATCCCTTTTTTAGTTTTCAATTCATTGTCAATTTAATTTGCTCTTCCCTTTTTCATTATATCATTAGAGGGAGAATAGGAGCATCCTATTGACATTTCTCATGTCATTCATTGTTTTAAATACTTCTAACCGTCGTTCATCTCTGCTCTAAACTAAATAGTTCCAATCTCTACAATCTCTCATATGAAATCGCTCAATACTTGTTCTGGTTACCCATCTTTGAACGTCTTCTAGTTCTGCTATCTTTTGTAGAGGGGCTGACTAGAACTGAGACAGTCAGGGTGTGCCAGCAATTTATATGAGCGGGGTTTTTTGCGCATTTTCTATTCCATGTCTTATTTATTCCAAGATTTTGTTTGCTTTTTTGGACCACTACTAAAGACTGAGCAGATGTTTCCAGTAATTTGAAACAATGATGCCCAGATCCTTTTTCTGAGTAGTTACAGTTAATTTAGAACTCAGCAATATGTATTCAAATTACTGAATTACTTTGCATTTGTGAACAGTGAATTTCACCGGCCATCGTGCTACCCAGTTGAATGTCTTTTTTTAGGTTCTTCCTGAATTTCCTCAATTATCTTTAGTTTTGACTAACACCGTTTTGTGCCACCTACAAATTTTGTCACTTCAGTTTCACTCTTAAAATACCCTCCATTTTGTGGATTTTGAAATTTGACCATTTATTCCTACTCTCTGTCTTAGTCAGTTTCTAATCCCTAACAGTACTTTACCTCTCGCCTGTGACTAAGTTCTTTAAAAGATTTTTTGTGAGGGACTATGGCCTTTCAAAAAGCTTTTGACAAATAAATAAGATCAACTGGTTTTCAACTGGTTTCAACTGGTTTTCAACTGCTTTGAAGATTTCCATTGGATTGGAAAATCATGTCACTGAAAATGTTGCTGGATTGTCCCTATTATATAAAACACCTAGAAGAACATACTAAGAAACAGTGAAGCAAGGCAGTTTGCAGTTTGAGGGCAGACTGTTGCACAGGGAATAAGGTCTGAGAGCTGGAGTCCAGAATGAAGCCAGGTCCCCCTACACTGATCTGAAATTGAGGGGAAAGATTTGGACACACAGTTGAGTCTTGGCAAATGCAATGGAGTTATACCCAGAGAGAGATGAAGATTGATTGGCCGTGAGGAGGCTGTGATCCAGGAAGAGGCTGTGTAGTGGGGCTTTGCTTTTAATTTAGTCAGGACTCTTATTTATCCTGGAAGGAAAGGTCTCTTAACGGCCTGGCTGAAAGCCTAAACTCCAAATTGCCAATGCACCACATCAAATTGCCTACTGTCTAAGTGTGAGGCAAAAGTGTGGGGCATTGGGGTTAGGAGAAACTGAGGTAGCACATGCATCTTCTCAAACAGCTGGGTAAGCAACTTTTATTTCTCGCAGCATGCACTCCTTTCCCCTGGGTTTGCTTGGCTGGATTTCCATTTATATAATAGAGTCTCTGGTTATCTTGGGCTATAGTCTGTTTTCAAAGTCACTGCCCATGTTGGGGTTGGTTGTTTGGATGAGCAGCACAGGGGGATGTATCTAGAGGTGTTCTGTTTGACCCTGATGGAATTTTTCTGGGGTCTTCGAGAGAGTCCATGACACTCTACCTCGCCTCTCTCTTGCTGCTTAGCTCTGCTATCTTGTGCAGAACCTGGTGGTGCTGGCGCAGAATGCCCCTCACCTTATACCCAATCGCTTTGGGAAGTGCAATACTAGTTGCAGGGCTTGACTTTCACAGTCTTTATGCTTCCTACTGCTCTGGTCTGTCTCCTTTGAGTTTCTACTGCTCTTTCCCTCTATTAGCCACCAGACTACTTCAGGAAGTGTTGATTCCAGCTTTTCCAAGCAGCAACAATTTTGTTGTTCCCTAAAGAGTTCTGAATAGCGCAGTGTTCTCAGTTCTCACCACTTTATTTTGAGTGTTGTGGTATCTGTTTTTTTTCTTAAAGCCTCAGCTCCTGTAGTCAAGTGATCACTAGAGAATGTTACTGTTCATTTTAAAGAAGACGTTTCTAGCTCTGATACTTGAGGACAGACAGTTTGAAAACTGGAACTCTAAAGACTCAAAAACCAGAAGTGCAAATAAGAACCCCAGATTTTTTGTTAATCTTATTTTTTAAATAATCTCATGTTTTTTGAGCAGCTGAGGCTGGCAATTCTGGCGTCATTTGTCCCAATGGCTAAGGATGATCCATTTCCTCACTCTGACCAGGCAGTAGGGCTGCCTGACTGCAGGTTGAGGAGGGCAGTGCTATGTCTTGTTACACTTGGTTTATGTTTGGAAAAGTTTTTTGCGACTGTAAAGGCTAGAAACGTGAGTATTTTTGTATGAAAACTTTAACCATGAAGAAGATGCCTCTTTCCTAGGGTATGGGTGATTATTAAAACTTAATTTTTAGGTGTATGTACATGTGTAACCCACACACCTCCTGGATGTGGTGTTCTATCCAATCTAGTGGCACCAAGGCCACTTAAAAAGAGAGATAAAATGAGTCTGTTCTAGAGCCTTAACATAGAGCCAGTTGGCTTTTAGCTATGCGGTAGAGGCTCATGCACTAAGCTTCAGAGGTCCCCAGTTCAATCCCGCCTGCCGACAACCGGCATCTGTCGGCGTTACACAAGCATGATTTTATTTTGTAATTTCCAGTACTGTGGGTTGGACTCTATGTTGAGGTTCATGTAAAAGTGTGTGTGGGTATGGGGGTGGATGTAAAAATCCTGGAAATTACAATAAAAAGAGCTGAAAATTACAAAATAAGGCCCCTGTCCTGAAAAGATACAAGCATATGCTTTAAGTATTGTGAGTCATTCCATTGATGTGAATGGGGCTATTCACAGTGCATAAAGTGAAGCATGTATCTTTTCAGGATTGGGGCCTAAAACAACTGGATGCTCTAGCTAAAATGTGGCTTGCGTGATTTACACTGATTATTTTTTGAAAGGCAAAATAAATTCTTTCTACTCTAAAACAACCTATTTTGCCACATTTTAGGTGAAAAAAAGATTGAAAATGTGTTGTAGGAGTCCCTAGAAAATTAAGCTGATAATGTAAATGCTAACAGAGTCTTAACCATGCCCCACTACAATCTAAATTATTCTGCGGATATTCAAAATAGGAGCTTTTTTAATTCCTTTGTGAGTCAGTTTTCCCAATACAGAGGACCTTCATGAAAAGAATCAATTAATCTGAGAAAAGCTACAGTGTATAAATATCATGAGTAAATAAATTGTTATTGTATTAGATAAAACATGGTGATTTAAAACAGTTGATAAGCCCTATTGCTAGTCTCTGGCATGTTCTCTGGAAAAACTCCCAGATTTTATTTCATGAATAATGCATGAATATCTCTTTATGTGATTGAGATGACTGGTTGCAATGTGTCTGAATATTTCAGCTGTTTGATTCCGATTTTCTCTCCATTGAGAACTCCGCTACTTGTGCCTTCTGCAGCAGAAAAGCATTACCAGATTCAGCTCTCGAAGTTAGTACAGCACGTTTCCGTCACATTAGACAGCATCAGTGACGAGAGCAATATTTAATTTCCCAGGTACAGTCATCTGAAAATCAAAGAGGTGAGGTGATGAGATCAAGGATGTTCTGGGATGTTAGTGTAGTTATTACTGTCAACCACCTTGTCAAATAGAGATAATCCACTCTACTCAGCTTCCAGCATAGGATGCTGTTTTTACTATCGTCAGATTTCAGGTGTCAAGACACTGTTTAATTCTTCCCTCTTGGATAATATTCTGTCCTTCCTAATTTCTCTAGAACCAAAATTTAATATTTTATGCATTCAATCTCTCCACTGTAAGTGTAAAAATGGTATGTAGTTATAAAATATGTTGCATATATATTCTTATTGTTAATAACAAAGACTTCTACAGAGATGTACGATCCTGCAACTCTTACACACATGAGTAATTCCTTTAGTCTGTAGAGTTGTGTCATTGAAATCAACAGGAATAGTCACCTGAGTCAAGGTTGTAGAATCAGGTTCGGGGTATGCCACCTACACAGTTCCAAAGAGCTTTCATTCCAAACAGACAGAACAAATGTAAGGCAAGACTTAGGAGAACAACTCAGGATAGGGAGTAAATCAGGGACTTATGATGACATTTGCTGGGAAAGGGGGTTTTAAGGTGTCACTGGGGAGGGCACATGGTGGATCATGGGCTGACATTCCAAGCATGAGGGACAGCATGAGTGAAGGTGCACAGCCAAGAACAGGGACATTAAGGGATCAACCTGGTTAGTGAGGTAGACAGCACGCTTTAACACAAAAGCAAAAGAATAGAGCAAAGAGTTTAAATTAAAGGCCACAGAGGGAGCTAGAGGAGGAGAGGGTCACATGCAGAGGAGAAATTGGAGGTTAATACTGCAGTAAAGCTGGTTGACTTTGCAAACCCCTGTTCAAACTTCTAAATAAGTTAAATTCTACAGGGATCACTCCCAATTGTTTTCTCTGTCCACAGACTTTCAAAACATTGAGTTTCATTGGCATTAATGTTCACAAAAAGCTAATGTCAAAGGCTTATGTGCAAGTGTTAGTGGAAACTGAATTTTCATTGCTGTGTGCAGGCATGGCTCTGAAAGTGTCTGCAAGTTCCTCCAGTCAGGGAGTATAAAAACTTTGCCATGTAATGTACCTTGAATTGTGAATATCAAGTTTTATAGGCTTGCAGAGAACAGTTCAGTCACTTGGCATTTAAAACAAAAATTTTAAAAATCCATCATGTTCAATAATAATAAAAGTATTTAAGGCAATTACTATCCGCATGTGGATAGTCATAAGCATAGGAGGATATGTCTCTAAGCTATTTGCAAATTGTTCACTGAATTCTAATAGATACACTGGAGATCATGAAAGATGGTGGAAGGAATCAACTCTCTTGAAGTTGTGGTCAAAACAAAGGATTTGAGAGATCAGAAAGAAAAGAACATGGTTTTAAACAACAATCCCCTAACATTTATGTACATAAGTAACTCTTCTCATGGGAGTAATCCCATGAAAGCCTACCGGGCTATTCCCATGAATGTAGTTCTTCATGAGCATAAATGTTTGCAGGGTCAAGGCCCTGAATCAACAAGGCCGTGAGTGTGAAAGATAGGCCAAAGCTGGAGTTTGAATGAGAATATTTATGAGAAGCAGTGAAAACAGGTTCATTAATGTGAAAATTGAAGTTACCTAGGATGAGAATAGTGCAGTGAAGAGAAGGCAAAAAAGTGAGCTTGACATCAGTCACAGCAGAAAGTGGAACAGAAGTCATAGGGGCCAAGCTCTGTGTAGGAAATAACTATGATATCAGATACAACTGTGCGGCAACTGACCAAAAATGCTGTCCTTCTAATGGGGAACACCGGGTGACAATATGGGGTACTTTCAATGGGATATAAGGGGTTGTTCTTGAGTTAGTGGCTGAAACAAAGGAGGGAAAGTGGAATGTCAAATTAGGAAGGGTAATAATTGTTAAGTAATTTGTGGATCACCAGGCACTTTGCTATTTATTAATCTTAAGGTGCTAAAGAGTACATTAGGTGCATTGTAATACCAATATCAGGACTTGATCTCCTCACTGAAGAATTTTCAACCTGATTTTAGATTAGAAGTGAGGAAAGGAGATAAGAAAACAATACAGTGGGGTTCTGTGAGCAAGGTCAAGGGATACAGCATTAAAATCACGTGATTACTTAGTTGAGATACCTTATTTACAATTTGGGAAATGAAATATTTCCAGTGAAATTTAGAACAGTTGAAATCTGAAGGTTTTGTTTTTAAATTAGATTTTGTGGGATTGTGTTTGAAAATGAGACTGATACTGAATTTCAAAGTTCTGAATTTCAAAATTAATTGCAATGAAGATCAATATTCACATTAAAAATCATGTAAATATTCAAATGTTCACATTGTAGCTGCAATGCCGGACATTTTCAAAAAATCAAAATTCATGAGCGATGGAATCAAGCTGAATATTTCTTCCACAAAAATCTTGATCTCTTCATGCACTCCTACTAAAGGGTAATAGACAGCCACAACATCACCTGATTCAATTCTGACCTGCCATTGTGCTTGATTTTTAGGGTAAATCTGAAGCAGTGAGAACCTAGAAGGGGTGGTTGGTTGTTCTGAGTCCATATGTCCATGATGAAGCCAGTTTTCTGTCTTTCGTCTTGTTACAGAAAGTCAGGATCTTGAAATTGACGGCCTTTTATGTACTTGGGACAGCATGCCAAGAAAAGGAAATGTAGTGGAAATAACAAGCCACAAATTATTGTACAGCAGGTCGTTCAGTGACAGGAAATGGCCGAGGCTGAGAAAATGTTCACATAATTCAGTCTGTGTCACTCTCCTAGATTAATGCCATTGGGCGTGTATTAAATAAACACAGCATACTAGACCATAAGTGCTGTTTCTTGACTGTCCCGGTTTGCTGGTGAGTAGTAATGAGTGACCACCAGAAGATTTTAACTCATGGATGGGTTCTGCTGTGAAAAGGTGCCATAGCAAAGCTCATTTCAGTTTACCTTGATTGGGTAGCAGGCTCCAACTGCTGATGGAAGAAACAGGATTACTTGGGCTCTATAGCAGCCTGCATTTTCTACAGTGCCTTTGATTTTTCGTTGTCTTTTTCTTGGCTCCTGCTTGCTTTAAATTCAGTCTTACTTTCCAATGGGGAAGGCTGCTTCTTCATCTACATTGGAGTCTGACAGCTTAGCAGTTGCACTGAGGAGAGATTAATTTGCGACAGAAGACTTCCTTGTGCTTCCCCTCAGCCCTTGGTACCTCCCTCTACTTCCTTCTAGACCCAGGCTGGCTGGTCAGCTGTGCTAATGGGCAGGTAGTTTGTGGGGAGGCATGAATGCATGACTCCACTTGCTGTCTGACACCTTTCCGACAAGTTGCTCCCAGAAAGGAACAATTACAATTCAAGGATGGTGATTCTGGGCAGCTCTTACACAAGCCACACAAGTACATATTTGAATTAAGGAAGTGCCCAAAGCCAGTTCAGTGGAAAGACACCTTAGTTCCTCCCCACCATCTAGTCCTGAAGTATTTCTTGGAAAATAAATACATTTATGGCTAACTTCATTCCCTGAACTTACTGCTACTTTTTATGGTTGATTTTATTTTATATTGTTGCATGAGCACCCTTCTGTGCATAAAGAACAGGAGTACTTGTTGCACCTTAGAGACTAACAAATTTATTTGAGCATAAGCTTTTGTGAGCTACAGCTCACTTCTTCGGATGCATTCAGTGGAAAATACAGTGGGGAGATTTATATACATAGAGAACATGAAACAATGGGTGTTACCATACAGACTGTAATGAGAGTGATCAGGTAAGGTGAGCTATTACCAGCAGGAGAGCGCGGGGCTGAGGGGGGACCTTATGTAGTGATAATCAAGGTGGGCCATTTCCAGCAGTTGACAAGAACATCTGAGGAACAGTGGGGGAGGGGGGAATAAACATGGGGAAATAGTTTTACTTTGTAATGACCCATCCACTCCCAGTCTTTATTCAAGCCTAAGTTAATTGTATCCAGTTTGCAAATTAATACCAATTCAGCAGTCTCTCGTTGGAGTCTGCATAGTTACCTCCTTGTGCGCTTTAAGGAAGACAGGTCACAGAAGGAGATCTTGGACAGGCCAGAATGCCTGTTTCTTATATTATTGTTTTCATTGCTGATTGCAGCCTGCTGTGTACAGTTGGCTAGTGTGCCTTTTGGAGACACATTTGTAGAAAGTAAAAATACTTATCTAGCTGGCCTGTTACCTAGCAGCTCTGTGTACTTGACGCAGTACTTGACGCAGTACCCAGCCTGTCTGACTCATGAAAGACCCTCCCCTATTAATATTATCATTGTTTTGTTTGTTTGGCTCCCCTATGTTTATTACCTGGCGATAAATAAACATCTCATGATTAAGCTGGTTGCTTCTCTCTCTCCCCCTTCCTCTTCCGCCCCCACTTCGTGGGTGTTTTTTGGTTTCTTCATTCACTCTGCAGCAATGCTCCTTGTACCTAAGCTAAACCATCCCTGCAGCTCCCCAGAATCCTGTGGGGTTTGTTCATCAAGAGGTTACTACCAGAACAATTGTAACGTGAAAGTGAGGATAGAGATGTGCTGAACCTGGGACATATGAGGGTGGCAGCTTAGAAGTGCTGCTCGATCCAGTCTGCTGAGTCCAGGGGCATATGAGGGTGGCAGCTTGGAGGTGCTGTTGGACCCAGCCTCCTGAGTCCAAGGGCCTGTGAGGGTGACAGCTTGGGAGTACTGATTAAGCTGGTCTTCTCAGATGCACTCTGTTAATGTGTGTGTCTGTTTGTCTGATTCTGGGGAACCTAGATCCTGCAGGATAGCTCCACTGGGAGGGACCTTGCAGCAGGGAGAAGTAGAGCTCCGTATGAGAACACAAGTGACACAAGCGTACATGGATAGAAGTACAGAACACCTCCATCCTCAAAAGAGTAACCCTAATAAATGAGCGTACACCAAAGTAACAGGCAAAGCTGGTGACAGGCCCTAATGAAAAATGTTAAAAACCACTATTATTATTTTTTCTGTCTGTGCCTCAAAGTGACAGCTTCCCTCTGACCTGATAGCATGAATCTGGCAAGAAAAGACAGCCTGGTGCTGCTGGAGGCTGGCAGCCAAAAATTTTATGCAAGCTAGTACTGGCAGTGCTTTCCACAGGCAAGGGAACTGCCCTCTGTCCTCAGCTTATCCAGAGGCAAGGAGCCAACCATTGTCTCCGAGTCTCACCTAACTCTTTCCCTTATGTATCCTCCTCTACCAGCATATGACTACTGTTCTTGATTTCTGGATGGATCATACCCTTACTCATATTGATTATAGTAGCTGTCTTCACAAGTAATCCTATTAACTTCAATGGGATTACTCATGAAGTTAGATGCTACTCATCAGAAGTGCATCAATTTGGCCATATACATAAAATTCACACACATACACCACACACACACACAAGCTCAAAAATCTGTAACAGTTTTTCTCCATTTTCACCTACTCTGGCTGTTTTATCTAGAGCCCTAATTTGCTCCCACAATAGTTTGTACTGACATAATTCTATTGACTTCAGCAGAGTTACTCCTGATGTACACCATTTTTAAGTGAGGTCGGAACCATGTGTATAGAGTTTTCTTCTGAATCATGAGCTAGAAACAGAATCAACATTTTGGATCAACTTTGTTGAGAACCTACAGGGTGGAATAAAGTGTGTGGGGCATAAGGTGGTCTTTGTTCCTGAGACTATAAATTACACTCAGCCTGCAGCCCCACTGTATGTCAAATTGGTGCACATTACATTGCCTTCTCACTTACACCAAGTTTAAGACCAGCTTTCACCACTGACTCAGAGTTCCAGTTTAAAAGTAGGCTTAGCGTACGGCTGGGAAATAAGTCTCATCTTACAGCAGAAGAAACCCAGTCATATGAGTTAGAGAATATAATAATGGAATACCACTCACTATAAGCAAGTGGAAGCAGAAGCTGCTAGCGAGTACTTGGGAGGCTCTCAGCCAAGAGGGAGGATGAATAGTACAAATCTTATGCTTGGGAGCTGTAGGAGGGAATTCATACTCCAACAATATAGCTTTCACTCTCCAACAGTGCAGAAATGTTGGGGAGTTGGGAGTAGGGGCCTGCATTTTTGCTGACCCTGAAATTTTTGTGTTCCCTGTACAGTCTCAATCCAGTCCTGGTCCACAGTACTGCATACGATTTTAGTTTGTTAATGGAGAGAAATGCCTGATCAATTGCTATATTGGAACATCAGAGCGAAAGGTAAAGCAACCACCTCAGCAGCAGCCAATTAAAGTCAATGTAATACTCGGAAAGGCAGCACAAGAGGTTTCTCAAAGTGAAACAAAATCATTTCAGATGGATAGGGAATCCACCACATGGTGATTTAGGCCCCTATCCTACCAGTTATTCTGCACAGGTGGATTCCTGCATCCACCTGGAACCATACTGACTTCAATGGACTTCAGCAGGCCAGAAAAAAATCTAGAATTGGGGCATAAATGCTTTCTAGAGGAGATGGTCTCAACATCCTGGGCTCAGCCCCCTCCCCTTTGGTAAAGTTCTGTTTTGAATCCTACATTTCCAGCTCAATCTTTTGTGTAATGTATACCGCATGAAATCCAATTAAATCTAAGATGATGGCTTTCAAGGCAAAAAATAGGGAGGCACTGCTTTTAACTTGATTGGCCAAAATGTAAATGGAGATATGTTCCCAGAGGGCCTATGTGGGTTTTTTGTATGTGTGTGTGTGTGTGTGTGTTGAAGTACTACACTTTTGTATCCCATTTTTAATCTCTTAGTTTATTCAACATCAAAAACAATTATGGCAATTATGAAAGACCCTGGTTTTTTTCCTCTGGGAAATGCAATCTGAGTAACATTTAGTTCCATGCCTTTTTTTATTTTTAAAAGCTCTAAAAGCTAACATTTTAAATAGCAGTTTTCCTAGAGGAACAGACCTGACAAAAACAACTGAGCTTTCCCCAAAGCAAATATGTACTGAATCAAGTGAGTATAAATTCAGATTCCTAACTGTTCTGCATCCTTTCTTAATATAAGTTAATTAAAAATCTCTGAGCCCAGCTTGTCACATTATAGCTGCAGCGTGGAGTTGGGAGGATTATATTGTCAGGGCAGAGGGAAAGATATATCAGCCAGGGTGCCATTTTGTATCAAATAGTGTTTTTCTTTGAAGGGCCATACTTTGTCTCAGATTCCACTGACTCATTAATATGGATATGCAGCTTGCTTTTTGCTGGGCTCATTAATGATCTGGATGATGGGATGCATTGCACCCTCAGCAAAATTCACGGATGACACTAAGCTGGGGGGAGAGGTAGATATGCTGGAAGGTAGGGATAGGGTCCAGAGTGATCTAGACAAATTGGAGGACTGGGCCAAAAGAAATCCGATGAGGTTCAACAAGGACAAGTGCAGAGTCCTGCACTTAGGACGGAAGAATCTCATGCACTGCTACAGGCTGAGGAACTACTGGCTAAGCGGCAGTTCTGCAGAAAAGGACCAGGGGATTACAGTGGATGAGAAGCTGGATATGAGTCAACAGTGTGCCCTTTTTGCCAAGAAGGCTAACAGCATATTGGGCTGCATTAGTAGAAGCATTGCCAGCAGATTGAGGGAAGTGATTATTCCCCTCTATTCGGCACTGGTGAGGATTTGATAGCAGCCTTCAACTACCTGAAGGGGGGTTCCAAAGAGGATGGATCAAGGCTGTTCTCAGTGGTGGCAGATGACAGAATGAGGAGCAATGGTCTCAAGTTGCAGTGGGGGAGGTCTAGGTTGGATATTAGGAAAAACTGTTTCACTAGGAGGGTGGTGAAACACTGGAATGGGTTACCTAGGGAGGTGGTGGAATCTCCATCCTTAGAGGTTTTTAAGGCTCAGCTTGACAAAGCCCTGGCTGGGATGATGTCGTTGGGGTTGGTCCTGCTTTGAGCAGGGGGTTGCGCTAGATGACCTCCTGTGGTCTCTTCCAACCCTAATCTTCTATGATTCTATGACTTCAGCTACAGTGCATTCCATTCATCCAGTGCTGCTGTGGGAAATTTGGAATTTCTGCATTACCTTGGAGATTTCCTGACTGAAGAGCTGCCCTTACCAGAAATGCTTTATTTTAAAAAGGGTAGTTCTAGTCCAGCAAGTAATTCAATGTTTAAAATTACAATAGTGGCATCATGGAGGCTCCATGTTGATTGTCTGAGGCTCCAGGGAAAAAATCAGTTAAATTTACAACTATGGAAGGCTTTTATTTTAGCTACTAACTCTTGAAAACTTGCTCTGGGACCCGGAAGTCAAGCTGGGTTCTTTCCATCTCCTGAACTGTCACTAATAATAAAGATTCTGCCTGCCAAATACTGTCCTCAGATCTGTGAAGATGCATAGAAGGCTAATTGGGTTGCATGGATTTGGCTATGCAATAAGAACTTGGTTAACAATACTGTTGACAGAGTACGAATCAGAATATTCCACCTCCCAGCACCTTGTTGGCTCTGCATGACTAATGAGAGGAAAAGGAGCAGGAAAAATGTTTATTTCAAATAAACAGTTATTAATTGGAGTGTGCACAGACAAGCAGTAGGCTTCCTGGGGGATTTTCACATTTTAATAACTTTTTACGAGCACTGATTCTTACAGTTAAGTCTTGAGGGATAGATCACAAACACTAATTGCATGGGCTTTGACTTCATCTCCTTTTTGACTTTAGCTACTCAGGCTTCTCCGTCTTTATATATTTTTCATCTTATTGCTTGTGTATGTTTTAAACCATTTAAACTATGTGTCGTGTTCACTCTTTTAGCTAGTAGGAAGAAAGGGATGCCAGATCCATGCACCCACAAGGAGAGTCAAGAAAAGGAAATATGATGGTAACGAAATTATTCAGAACAAGTGCCCATTTGCAATTTTCCCCTTCGTGTCACTTTCTGACACCAAGTGGTGCCGTGTGACACTGTAAATCCACTGCATTCCCAGACCCCGGGGCATGTTTCCAAAATGGTGTCTCCCTCAAGTAAGTAGACAATGCTAAGTTCTCCTGTTTCCTTTTTTTCCAGAGCAAACTTTGCATGCTTGTGGTGATTCCCTCTCTTAGGGGAATGCATTTGTAAGGGAAGAGAGTGAATAAGTAAAGTCTTCACTTCCATAGAGAATGGAGTTCTGCGATATGGCTTATGGTAGCTGGCTTCTCCTCTATTTTCATGGGTTTCTATATTAGTCTCTGTGAGAAGCCTTGTTGTTAAGGTTCACTCTTTCAGTGACTTACTTCCTGTGCCCTTGTAGTATTGGCAACTTCAAATATTCAAAAAAACATGAGTAAAGCCCCCTAAAATCTTGAGATTTTTAATAATACATTTTGGGTCATTTTATTTGCCTTCTGAGCCTTTCAGATTCACATTTTCAAGCTTTTCTCCAGAAGGGCTGGAAACCTTTTTGAATGGAAGCTGCCATCTGCATATATAATAACATCACTCCAGGAGCTGGAGAAAACCACCAACTACTGTGATACTGATGATAAAATCAAGAGTTGGCAACATTGCCTGAGTTCTCCCAGGGTGGCGAGGCTCCAGACTGTGGCTCCAGTGTGGTATGGTGCCTAAATGGCACATCTGAGCACTATACAATTCCATACACTCATTAGATAAACGATGAGACACTTTTAAAATCACCTTTCGCTACTGTCCCAACAAACTTTGAACATGCAATCCCTTCACTGATGTGACGAGCTGAATAATTTGATATGCGACAGAGGTAGCTTGGAATATAGCTACCTGAATTTTATGTGTGGGTACTTGTCAGAATACAGAATTTTGAAGTACAGTTGCAGAGGCTCACTGATAGGAGCTGGAAAATCATCTTTAGAACTCAGTGATGGAACAATCCAGCACTGGAAAAAAGAAGGCACCGGAATTGTGCCTCTGAGACAACGCTTCCCCAATGTGTAGAAAGAGCATTGCCCACTGTTTTACCCCTTAATGAAGTGCAGCTTATTCTTCTTTGCTGTGCCCGTTGTGCTTTGCAGGCTGATACGGGTGGGCAGCAGGTCCATGTCTTTGCATCTGAGGGGTGATCTCTAGATATAAAATTTGGATCCACAGCCATCCGTGATCTGCAAACATAGTCATGGATATCCGCATATTTGCAGGACTCTATGTATTTGTCCATCAATAGCGTCTTTTAAAATATTTTCCACCTTTTTTTGTATAATTGTAATTTCTTAATTTCTTCCCTCAATCTATATCATAATCAGTTAGACACTAAATTCCAAATGTGGAAGAAATTGGACATTTGGGTAAACTGACTTCTAGTTAGTGAAATCTAAGACCTTGTCCCTCAGAATGCAAAGTAGTAACATCACTGTGGCCAGCCAGATTAGGGGGTTTCATATCTATATTAGGATACGTTATCAGTGAATTTCTTCTGTTTTGGCTTTGTAATGATTTTTTAATTTCATTCTGTTAATTGATGGCAAGGATGCCTAGCTCCCAGGATAGGCAATTTTGTTAGTTTGTTTAAATCCAAATAGATAAAACATCTGTGCAACTAATGCATAATTAAAGATAATTTGAAAGTTGACTTTAAACTACTTCTGCTACAACGGCATCTGATAACATTAATTATTCCTGGCCAGGGCATTTCCTAGAGAAATAATGAGTGTATAGGGTTATGGGCCCCTTAGCTTTGCCTTAGGCCATTAACAAACTCAGCTGGTCATTAAACATTAGGAAATGCTCTTGACCTCAGTCATTATTGCCTAAACATCTGTTCTGGTTAGAAATGTCCAGGCAGTAATTTATGTGTATGTGTGTGTAATATGATTCTGCAAGGTGCTAAACATCTTCATTCCCCTTTAACTTCAAAGGATACAGCTGGTGCTTCGTTGTCAACACCTTATAGGATCAACACCACTGTGATCTTTTAAAATGTAGTTCAGATTTAACTAGTAAATGGCAGCCTATCCTCTGCCACTGTGAGCTCAAGATTATAACAGGACAGAATATATTTTTAAATAATCAGAATACATCAGGTATAAACTATTACCAACCCCCATGTTTCAAAATCTGAGTCAGGCCCTTCAAAAATGGTGAGATTTGAAAAAAAAAATCAATTTGGTTCTTTTTATTTGCCTTCTGGTTTCTGAGCCTTTACATAACACTCAGTTCATGTTTTCAAGCTTTCGCATTTTTTGCAATCATACGGCTAGAAACTTTTTTTTGTTTAATGAAAGTTGAGATTCTGACCTAACTGGTGTTTAAGAAGAGCATCAGATATTGTGAACTGATGATAAAATCACAAGTCTTACTAACAAGTTATATTAAAAAAACCTTATTATAAAATGTTTTAAAGGAATAGGGCCATATCCTGAAGTCATTGTTCAGTTTTTATTCTGTCTTTCCTCATGTGAAACTTACTTGACAGCACTAGTAGAAGTGATTCCTTACTCAAACAGTAGTAAATCCAGAGGTTAAGATTTGACCTATAGCTATTAATAGAAAAAAGGATCATTATATGCCATCAGAAGTCAAGTTAGATGAAATAGTCTCCTCGTTCCATGGCCGCCAGTACACCCATGCCCATAACACAGGACTCAAGATGTTTCTAGAGGACGGAATTAGTAGTGAATTATTTTAAATATCCTGTCCTATCCAGGGGGGTTCAATTTAGGGTTAGTTTAGGTCTGTTTGCTTTCATACCTGTTAGGTGGATGTTTTAAAGCTTCTTGTGTTACAAAATACTGCACTGTACCTGTGCACATTTGAACATTGCTTATGGATATTTATGTTTTTGCAAACGAACGAAAAGAGAAAAATGCTGCCACCCCTTGATCCTGATCCTGTGACATATAAGCCAAACAACATAGACTTTTCTAGTCACAGAGAGAGGTTGAAAAGATTTGCAGTGAAAGAGGAGCTGTTGTAATGATATACATGTTGGAATGAAAGGAAGCACCCATGAGATTAATATGTGGGCATCGTGTTCTCAAGAGAACAAGGTTCAATTCCAGCTCTTGTCACAAATGAAATGAGTTTCATAGTTTGTAGTGAGCAGTTATGCATGACACACCAGACCACTATGCTATTTGACACAGAACATCAAGAATGTTCCATCTAGAACAAAGTTAATCCTGTTTGGTAGAAAATAATTCATAGTGCAGCTCCTTTAAGTATCTAGGGAGGATAAAGCCCATAGACAGAGAGCATTGTCGATTGTAAGATATAGAAAACAGTTCTCCTCTCTCATTGTTTTACTTCGTTTGTGGATCAGCAAAGCGCTTCAGGCACCAGTAGTATTAATCTTTCATTCTTTTATTGGCAAGCAATGCATCACTATACAATTCAGAAATGAGAACTATTGCAGATCCAATCTCTACCCTTTCCTCCCCCAATAACAATTATACTAGTGAGTCTCTTTCCGAGGAGTTATTTTGTCATCTCTGAATCACTGTGTGACTCATACCAAACATGAGTGTCACAGATTATTGATTTTACAATGTTTGATAAAAACTTCATAATAGCAGTGTAATATCTCTGATATATGATTTTGGTGTGCATCTCGAGGGATGCAGTCTTCAGACACATGCTATGTATATTCTTCAGTTTGCTGTTACATTGTCCTTTCGAAAGGAAGGTTTTCCTAAGAATAACTACTGTAATTTGTTTCTCTAATGGACAATGCCAGCCTGGTTTACTCTCCAAATTTATTTCTGGAATGTCTTCTTGAACCATTTTCTCATATATTCTTTTAGCGTTATTAAAGAAATAAAATACTGTAAATTGTTGGGGGGGGGTTAAAATTTGTGCTAACATTTGCACCCAAGTGCAGCAGTGCAAAATATGCTCAGAATTTGCTGGATGGGAAGGGGGAATCTGGGGACAGAACTGGTTGGGAAAGTCAGGAACAAGATGGTGCATTTAAGAGTCAGCCTTCCCTTTCTCCGGTTAAAAGGATAGGTAAGTTTGTCACCTAAAAGGTATACAATAGTGTGGCAATAAAGAGGGCAAATTGGTTAGCAAGACCCATACTTAATAGGATCTAGTCACCACCATATTGAAACGCTTAAACCCTAGCATACTGACTTCAGTTCATGTGTATTTGGTGAATAACCCTATATTTATATGCATATTCCCTGAACTCTGTCCTGACTCCTAGTTCTCCAGGTATGATATTAAACTAGAGCAGTGTCCTATAGTGTTTGCATCACAAAAAGCTCTCAACAAACCCGCCTTTTCTTTCCACCATCTTTCATTGTTGCCCTTTTAACTCTAGTCTATACCAATTATCAAGACCAAGGACGCAATTGATGAAGTGCCAATCTCAACAATGGATGCCACTTTTCTATCTTAATAAATGGCAGGCAGATAATTTTACTAATCTCTGATTTCTGCAGAGAAGACCTAACTGACTGATATACCTTTCCACAGCTCTAAATCTGAATAGCTCCCATCTCTTCTCAAAACATTTCTCTGAGACACATATGGCTTATAAAATTTTTGCCCCTTTGCCTGTTTCTAGATTGAACTGCAACCAAACCTTTGTTTGCCATGAAATATTACTGTCAGTAGCGGTGGGACTTTTTTTAGAACAACAATTGACCTAAATTGGTGCAAGAAAATAACAAAGTAGAGGGAAATCTTGTCCCACAAACCTGTTCTTGCAAAGACTTTCACAGGATTAAATAAATTAGAGTATTGTCTAAGAAGGACTTTCCACTTCCAGGACAGAGTTCACTGACTCTCTTGGTGTCTCCCTTGCTGCTAGATAATGGCTCAAATGGTTTCATGAAACAGAAGCCTAGAGTGGTGTCTGTTCCTTCCCTGTTCCACAAGTACTGCTTCGGAAGTTCCAGAAGAGAGCTCCCGCAGACAAGATAAATAATGACAATAAAAAAGCCAGAAACATATATAGATAAATCAACATATTGCTATGTAGTAAGGATAGACTTTCTGCATTACTTTTTTATGGATTGGGAGGTAGTTACTCAGGTTCCCATGGTATTTCTAGATGTCCCCAACAGTTTCCTGAGATTTCCAGCCCAATTCTGCAGACTTGAAGGTTCAGTTTCAAAAAGTATTCAAACCAAACCTGAACTATTGACTCTCTTTAGGTTTGTAGAACACTAGTTCCAATACTGCATTACTTATGATGTCCACAAAAGCTGTAGCAAGCAATATATGGTTCTGGGTAAAGTCAGAGAAAGGTCATAGTGAAAAGTGCAAAGGTCAAGTAAATGCTTTAAATGCCACAGTCCTCGTTTTGTAGTCAAGCAACCTTTTCTTTCCCATATTAGTTCAAAATAGTTCATATTAGAACTCTGCTGTGAGAGCAGGGATTATATAATGGATATGCCAGAAGGAACCTATGTAAAAATCTGACTTAAAATTTCAGTTTTTAAGGCTTTTCCTTACCTTGAGGATGGAGACACCTCATAGCCTCTGGACCTATTAAAGGTCTCATTGAATGTTTGTTTAGATTGCTGCTGAGTTTCTGCTGTCTAGTCTTCCATGATATGCACAGTGTCTAACTGGGCATCATTCAAAGTTTTCAATTCAATGGTTCAGTAGTTACCATCACTTCCTATCCAACCACATGCCAAAATCACAATGTGAAGTTGCAGATTTGGGGAAAAAAATGAACATCACAGAATCCAGGACTTCAGTTACACAAACTAAGTCCAAGTGTTGACTTTCATCCCTGTAAAAATGCATTTTGACTAGTGCACATGGCCATTTGGCAGTCATTATAATAGTGCCAGAATTGTGGCCAATACCTTAAAAAAAACAGTTTATTAACGACGCTGGTTTGTAACTTCCCCAGCTGATTTCTATAACTTTACCACTTTACTTTTAGGTAACTGCAAATTACAATTATGTAGAGAGTGATAAACCTTTAATCCGATCCACTCATTATTAAGCGATCAGAAGAAAAAAAAATCAAAGAGCACAGTGTAGCCTTAATGGCAGTTTTGCACAGGCAGTACATTGTACTAGAAATATTAAAATAGTATTTTCAACATATTCTGGGTGCATTATTAGAGTCAGTTCAAGATAGGAACAATGAACCATAACTATCTTTCTTACGTTTTTTTAAAGTGACTTTAAAAAGTCTTTTATACCTTGTAATTAATTGGCCAACTAGGGAAATCTGCCATAGAAATAAATGTAGTTCAAATAGTCTTCCCTAGTAGATGGCATTTGTTAAGAAACCTTTTTTGAAGACTATTTAAACATGCATGAGAAGCTACCAATTACTTAGCCCAGTGACAGATTCTTATAGAAAAAGCTGGGGGAATTATCATACAATAATAATAAAAACATTGAATATGTTACCTAGGGCATGAGCTTATGTACTCTTGGTAACTTTAGTCAGTAGGCTTTATTTCTAATTAAGTCGATCAATGTGCTTCAGTACCAGTTTAAATAGTTGATTCCAAATTGAAAAATTAAAATTTATTTGCATGAAATATGCAGAGCTGCAAATCTCAAAGTGACATAGGATATTCACCCACAAAGATATTTTTTCATTCCTATGTAGTGCTTCTTCATTATTTTAAAAACATTGCAATGCATAATGGATCAGCCTTTCATTGGGGGGCATGGCTCATCATTTATCTTGCACTCTCTGTCAGTATCCAGCCCAAGCCAACATAAGCTTATGATCCAAACAACGGATCAAATTTGGTGATGAGTCCTGGTCACGTGCCACCTGAGGCATGTTGCACATATGTTAAAAGAGTCTTTCTTCAGGCCAATTTCCCATTTCCCCCAAAGAAGGAAGGATGTTTTGTTAATAAAGCAATGTCTGCATCATTTGATACACATGGCCAAGATCTTTGTTCAGAATCTGTGAGGAGTGTATTGATCTGTGTTATGAAAATAGTTGTCAGCATTCTCCCCGCCATCTTTTTGGCCCTAAAAAGAATGATAGCTGGTCTACTGGTGAGCCATTCAAGATGTTAGGCCAAAGTGTTTGCCAGGGTAAGGTAAGCCAAGGTTAACTTGAGTACCTAACAGCCTGGGGGACTAGAAGTTAAGGTGATTGCAAGAAAAGCACCTAATAACGTATATGTAGATATAAGATAATACAAGCTCCTGCCCTGTCTTACCTACATACATACTCTTGTTTTGCCAGGTCTAATTTCTGACTTCTCAGAGCATAAATTACACTATCTGATTTAATTTGCATCTCCAGTTTCTGTCAAATCTGTGTATGGAGTTACTACTGTTGCTGCTTCCAAAGTCAATGGAGGTGGCATGCTGATGGTGTGGGAATGGTAACCCTAATGACGTGGATTGTCATCATAGCCTTTTCATTAATCCTTCTGGATGAAAATAGGATAGCACATTATGGCAGGGGACAGTCGATAAAGGAAAAAGAAAGAACAAAAGAAATCCCGGGTAGGGGAAAATCTACATTGCATTGTAATTTATAGATCTATATTACTACAGCAAAATGTTTATTGGGAATCTGATGATGGAGACATTAAAAACTTGAAGGTAGGCAGAGTTGTACCAGTCCCATGAGCATTAAGGAGTGGAACATAATCCTTTTACAGACCCATTTCAGTAATCTTACTATTCTGGAAGTTTGAGTCTTTCTTCTGTGTTGTGTTGAGGCTGTGTATATAGATGCATGATTGCATGTGTGAGAGCTCTGTAGAATGTCTTGTAATAAAACTCAAACCCCCTATAAAACTCCCTGGGCTTAGTGTAGACTTGTCTCATTACAAAGTAGAAACACATGCTGTGTTTGTTTGAAAGGTCTGATAAGGTTCATCATGAACCTTTCAAAGAAACCTGAGCTTAGTTAAAAAAAAAAAAAACTTACCCAGTTTATGGTTTTTCATTGAAGTGATGTGAAATTTATGGGGTCGCATGGGTTAGGTGTGAAACCAGGTGAATCTCAGCCGTTTCTGTAGCATTTCACTTTGACTGAAACCAAAGACACTGTGTGAAGTGAAATCAGCGAGTTTCACACAGTTCTAGTGTGTGTGGGTGTGTGAGAGTGCCTTAGGGCTTGACATCCAATCAATGAGCATCAGCATGTCACTTGTCCTAACAGGAAAATAACAGAGAAGCTTTTCTTTTCAGTGTAGTATTATGGGCATGTTAAATAAAATCAACCCGTTAAAATTAAAAAACGTCATTTGATGTGTCTTAGTTTTCTGCCTGTTACAATCTGCCAGTAAATTTAAACAAAACTAAAGACAGCTTGGAAAGTCTCTTTCTTTCTTTTTATGTCTGTGTTGTTGCCATTAGTGCTGCCGTAGCTGAGGCTGCGGTGGAATTTCCAAGAGGCCCATTTTTGAGTATTAATTTAATTTATTCCAAATCACAACAGGCTTAAATTTATACAGATTCTCAGTCTGGATGCTAATTTGTTTGCCAAAAAGGGTTTTCAAAGAGTAGGGACAATTTTTAACAGTGGAGAACGTAATTCATATAGTTATGAAAACTCTAGTTTAAAATAATGAATGTGCTTTTTTAAAAGATCTTATATTCTTGGCTTTTGGTTAGTCTAATGTACAATGGGCACCATTTGAAAATAATTATTTATTGTGACATGGTGTTTGGCTTTTTCACAGCCTTTGATCTATTTCTTAGGGAGGATGTTCACTTGGTTTAGATACAGATAAGGAAGACTGGTACATCCCAGGCATGTCTGATATACCATATATCTTGTAGAGATGGGACAAAATGGGTGACATAGGACTTGAGGGTGGACATTGACCCAGTTGGGAATGTAACGTGGCCCACAGCTGCTTCCAAAAAAAGACAGTTGAAAGGCTACTAATACCAAGGTCTATTCGGGTGTCATAAGAAATGTATGGGCTCAGTACAGCTCTTTATAAATAAAGTGTGCTTACTAGCTGGTTTTGAGCATTACAAAAGACCCATTTGTGGCAGGGTGGACTAGGTACATAGGCCCCCTGCTGGAGGTCTCACAGCCCTGTGTCAGCCTGCCCCAGAATACAGAAGCGAGAAGTCCTCCAGGCAGCCTAGAGTGGCTGCAGAGGAGCGGCCAATCAGAGGGGCTGCTGGAGCAACCAATAAGGGGCCAGAAGGGCCAGATAAAAGGCAAGCAGCAGAGCAGGGTCTTTGGTTGCTTTGTGGAGCTTGAGGAGTGAAGACTGGGTGGCTAGAAGAGCAGCAGTACTCCAGACAGCTCCCTGTGGAGAGCTCAATGTAGGCAGGACTAAAGCCAGGGGAAGGCTGCTGAAGAATGAGTACCTAACTGGTGGGAAGAGCAGGAGGACCAGCGGAAGGTCAGTGAGGGCATGCTGAAGCCCAGGGGGACTGAGCACAGAACCTAGCCAGGCCAGTGAGGGTACTGAGATGGGCCTTGCTGGTCTGGTTGATGGCTGAGCCTGGGGGGGCCTGCTGAAGCACCACTAGCTACAGGTACCAGGATGGGCCCTGGCTCGGTGGTTGAAGAAGGCAGTGTCTCTGGGAGAAGCTTTAGAGCTATGGCACCATACCAGGTCTGTGATGAGAACTTGGACTATATACCCTGGAAGGGGGGACAGTGTATGTGGCTGAGCCAGGGAACTGACCTGCTGAAAGAACATTGGCTTGGGGGTGGGTGCTTGCAAGAGGTGGGTGCCACTCTGATATAAGAAGTAAAACAAAAGCAGGCTCACACCCAACTGAGAAAAGGGGGTCATCCATGAGAGGTGGGTGCTTCCCTGAAAAAAAAAGACTGTGATGGCAGGCATATTGGCCAGAGAAATGGGGTGCTTATGAGTGGCAGGTTCTGACCCCATTTCACCATGTTTAAGGTATTTTTATTACACTTGCTTCCCAAAAAGTCAAATAGCATTAAGGGCCAAACTTTCAAAGCCACTTTCATGAACATGCCCACTTAATGGCATTAATTTTGGGCATTTAAATGCAGGATTTTTCAGACATTCCCATTGTGTGGCCTTTTCCATTTCTTGTCAACTGTGGTTATTATATTAATATTATTATTTGTAATTACTTTATCAGATCCCATAAAATTCCATGGCCCATATTAAAAAACAAATTTCAGTACTTAAGGACCTAGCTAGTGTAAATCTTCCATTGTCTGAAAATTAGAAAGGTAGCAAAACACAAAGATAATGTATTGGTCTGATCTTTTGCATTTATGTATGTGTTCATTTAACATAGTAGTATCTTAGAAATATCATTAAATTATTAAAAATGTGTGGGAGGTAGAGTCCAAGGGTATTGAAAGTCAGAACAGAGAGAGTTAGTTGAGGAAAAGGAACATCAAGTTTTCTTTGATACAATAAGCATGCCTGAGGAGAACTTCAAAATAAGTACACAATCTTCTGCCTCTACACTCAGATCATTATAGCTACACAGCATGCAGTGGGAAGAAGGATGGTCTCGTGATCAACACACAGGGCTAGAAGACAGGCAATATGGGTTCTAGTCCCAACTCTGCTACAGACTTCCTGTGCAGCCCTGCCCAAGTCAATTAACCTTCTGTGCCTCCTTCCCCTGCCCATCTATAAAATGGGCTTATACTTGGCCACTTCACATAGAAAGCACTGAGTATGCGCAAAAGATTAGTAAATCACCAGTTTTAGCTGCGCAAATGCTGTATTTACATGCAATAACAGATGCTCACTGAGGAAGCAGCCTTTGTTTTTTATTGTAAGTCAAAAGAATATCACAAAAGATAGGGTTTATTTTGTAAACCTGCAAAAAAGGTTTATCCTAAACCTAATCCTTCCTAGACAGTGGTGAGAATTTTTCCTTGTGCTCGTTATTCTTCAGATACAGAAGGAGAACTTCTGCTATCCAACCAGAATTGTGCTCTGAATACTGGCATTTTACTACTTTTAGTCTGTATTTAATACTGCCAGGTTATGGGCGGGGGGGGGAGAACACCACTGACTGAACTTTAGGTCCAATAGGCCAGAAAAGCAACTATAAGAAATATTTGTAACTAACTAAGCAAATTGAATACTAAGGGGAGGAAAAATCTCCGGTGAATTGTATGTATTTGACAAAGGTTTTCTATTGGCTAAAATATTAATATCCACTGTGCTTTCTTGTTTGGTGTGTGTTATATCTGATTCCACTTTTCTCAGGTGTGGCTCCAAGAGCTTGAGCCTCATTTGTGGGTAGGGAAAAAGCACCATTGAGTAATGCACCTATCTGGAGGTATTATGGCTCTAGGACACTGAGAAAGCAGTGCACCAGGGACACTTGTACTAAAAGTGTGGTGTCTCTCCCTCCACCCCTCTTTACATCCCATCCCCGCACACTGCAGCCCTTTACATGCTGATTGGCACTCAGGGAGGGAACAAGTTATAGCCTGTTCTGACCTCTTCTAGGCATTCTGGGTACTATTAACAGAGGTCACACCTCCTCCCATGTTCAGGGAAAGCAGGAAGCCACATTATGATTGCCATCTGCTCTGGACTATACCTTGATGGCATCCTACTTAAGTAACCTCAGTGAATTTAGTGTAGGGGCGGCCATAGTTTGCCTTTCAGCTAGTAACTGAATCTTTTGATTGCTGCAGATATATGGTGAAGATGATGATGATGTAACAGTCTCATCCAGGGATTGGCAACATTTGGCACGAGGCCCATCAGGGTAAGCCCATGGTGGGCTGGGACAGTTTGTTTACCTGCAGCTTCCACAGGTTTGGCCAATCGTGGCTCCCACTGGCCGCAGTTCACCATTCCAGGTCAGTGGGGGCTGAGGGAAGGTGGCCAGCACATCCGTCAGCCCACACCGCTTCCTGCAGCCCCCATTGGCCAGGGACAGCGAACCGCGGCTAGTGGGAGCCAAGATTGGCCGAACCTGCGGATGCTGCACATAAACAAACTGTCCTGGCCTGCCAGGGGCTTACCCGATAGGCCACATGCCAAAGGTTGCCTATCCCTGGTCTAGTCAAAATGGGTGACACACATTGTGAGTGAAAAAGATTTTAGTGTAAATATGCAAAGGCCACAATGCAACATCCAAATGATATAGAAGGAAATCTGGTTATGTCCTAATATTGTATCTTGTTTGGGTGGTAGAACAATTTCCATGAAACTCAGCTCCTGCATGGTCAGGCAACAAGGGAGACTTAGGCACTACACTCTGGATTGCAACACCTAATTTGTGCAAATTTTCCTGTCAAGTGGAATTCACAGTCCTGAGTTAGGCATCCAGGCTCCCTATACAATTATTTAAGTACCTAAAAATTGGATTCCCAAAAGCCAGCATGCTAAGTGGGAACCATCTAAGATGGCCAATAGGAAATGCGGAAGACAGCAGTGTGGCCTAAGACCAGGTGCCTAATTGGAGGCTGGACAGAGGCACCTCCCTCAACTTAGGATTCCTGTACTCTCGTGAAGAGAAGGCGTCTAAGTCACGTCAGCCCTCTTTCAAGAAAAGTGGTGGTGGTGCTGCATTCCCTGCCCCCAGAACCTGTACACCACTGGTTAGAGCACTCACTGAGGATGTGGGAGACATGGTTTGATGTGGAGTAGGGATTTGAACTTGGGTCTCCCACCTCCCAAGAGAATCCTGTTCTATTGTGTATAAATAATTAGTCATGGGGCCAATGAGAGAATGACACTATAGCCCAGAGTTAAGGCTCTTACCTGGGACCTGGGAGACCAAGGTTGCAGTCCTTGATCCAAATCAGACAGTAAGAATTCAAATCTGGGTCTTTCACATCCTGAGTGAGTGCTCTAATGACTAGGCTAACAGTTATAAGTGCAGTGTAACCACATGCACTGGCTTTTATGCAGATTTAGACATGGTTTAAGCATGTCTACTAGATTGGGTCTTGAAGGCAAAACAGGCAGAAGTGTGCCTTGTTTGTGATTCTCGCTGTGGCTTAAATGCAAGATAGGTGCTGAGCTGCTGGATGGTCTCACAGGTTAGGCAGCCATGCACATGCCAAGACTTCCAAAATTTAGGCACCTTGGGGACACTAACAGTGGAAACTTGAGAGCCTACAGGGTTAGACAGCAGCTGAGCAGGGGGTTTTGTAAATGCCAGTGGCACCTAAATGTTGGACTTAGTTGCCTAAGCCCCCCTTGTATATCCTACCACAAGTTGTTAGATGTTCATGTTATATGTATGGAATGCTAGCTGTAATTCCAACACTGCCAAATACTAACAATTTAAATCCAGAGATCTTATTTCACCACAAATCCTTGACAATGTTGTTACAAGTTGTGCTATTTAAGAATAATATAATTAGGTTCTTCTTGACAATTGAAGGACTGGTGGAACATCCGTGATCTCAAGGTGTTTAACATCTGTTTTCAAAACTCCTGTTGAGTCACGGATATTTGCGCATGATTTGTGTATGGCTAGTTAGGCATAACACTCATATTCAAGGTTAAGAGTGCACAACTTTAGTGCACGTATTACATGCATTAATAGAGCCTTTCAATGCCTGATAGTAAAATATCATTCTGCTTGTAATGAAAAAGTATGGATCATTGAGTTATAGACAAGCACTTATCACAGGGTACTTTGATATCAAATGGCAGTTAAAAAAAAACTAGACAAACAATGATACAATGGATGGATAAATGCACCAAACCAAGCACAAAATGTGTTCAAGGTCTCGCAGCACTTCTGACTCAATTCCATTTGCCTAATATTAAAGCTATAGGGAAGCATGGGGACAATAATACAGATTATAGATTCAAATGGTATTATACAACTGGTCCATGAGATATTGATATCTATATACATAGCTCAAGGAGAAAACAGTGATATATATATATATAACATAGCCTAGCGCATGGTAATCTGAAAAATGAGTTTATTTTAGATTTTGATCTGCCCAAATCTGGTAGTAGCTCCAACCAAAACCTTTGATATCACTAGACTTGTTTTTAACAGAGTAACTACCTAAGAGTTTTGTTTGAGATGCCACTGTGGCTTTAGAAGTAATTATATTTACTTTGAGGCACACTCAGGAATGTTGGCATTCAAAGGGGATTAACAGGTGTTTGAAGTACTACAGTCCCTCATAAAGGGAATGGTGTGTATGAAGCACAGTTTATTAATATTCTGATATGCCCAGAATGGGATCTGTTAGCATCAAAATGTAAATGTTTGCTGTAGCAAGGTGGCTGTTTATGGAACGACTCCTCCTGCCCTTTTTAGTTCCTTTTTGCAGGCCCCTGAAGAACTGCACACTGTCTTTCCATGGATAACACACCCTGCCAGGGGCTGGTTTAATAACAAACTAGCTCTTAACAACCCTTGTGGTCACAAAATAAAATCCATCACCACACAACAGTCCATACTTAGCTCTAGTGCCTTCTGTCATAGCCAGAGCTCTCCTGGCATCGTGTGTGTTCTCACAGCTTACTTTCCAGCTCTTCCTAGCTGGAGTTTAGTCTTTTGACGCTGGCCTTTAGGTAGACTTTGTAGAATTTGATTTTTATTGTTTTATAATTTTGATCTATAATTTATTTTTAAGCATTTTTTTCAATTTTTATCCATTTAAATTTTCATGGTGGAGAAATTATGGAAAGGTCAGATAAATATTTAATGGTAATAGACACCTGAGATTCAAGAAGTTAAAACTTTATAGCTGTTAAACACAATTTGTCACCATCACATGTCAAACTAGACAAAGTAAATATCCTTAAATCAAACTCTAATAAGTTCTCAAGTAGCATTTGGCCTTCTTTAATTATCTGTAAATTTCAGTTGTTGATGGAAATATTTTTTTCATCTGTTTGTGTATGGTGAAATTGATGTTTACCAATGAAAATCTAATCCTTCCAAGCTTACCTATTGGCCCCCAAACTTCCTCCAGGTTTCCCTACAGTAGCATCCCGCTCCCTGGGGTCCTCTCTGTCACAGCTCCCCTGGTCTCAGGATCTTTCCTGCACCATTCAGTCTCTGCAATTTCCTGGGCTTCCCCATTTCATTGCAGTCTTCTGCTGTACTTCATAGGGCAATCACCATCATCTTTCCAAAGTGTGACTCACTCTGTAATCAGGGTTGGCTCATCCCAACCCTTAAGGGCCATGCCACTCTACACTTACATAATCAGTGGAGTGTCTTGGCTCAAAGTTATGACACACATTGCTGGTGTTTTGCAAAAAAGCACCATTAGTTGGAATGTCTGATTATTTTTACTGTCCTTTCATCTATGAATTCAAGAGATTGGAATTAGCTTTTTGTCATGGGCTAGGAAATACTACCTTTTAAACATTATTAAAGATCTAACTTTAAATTCAGAATAATACTTAGAGTTAACCTGACAAAGTGTTTTTCACCTTATTAAAATATTTTTGAAACATCAATTTTTAATTTGAGTATAAATTAATGCTTTATATTTACATTTAGAGCATGGCAAATATAAAAATTCAAACTTTTTAAACAGTAATGGTTTTGCTTTAGCTGTACTTATGTTCTTTTTGTGTTGGCTTTCTGTGATCATTCAAGTAACTCTGCTACAGTGTGTTTGAAAAGCACATTTCCAAGTCATGTGCTCAAGTATTGAAGGAAAGCAAATTCAGAGTGGGGTATGTGAATACCTGATTTTGTCACAAACCATGGCTTGACTTAAAAAAAGTAATCATGTCATCTCTCCTTTTCCCCACTCATGTCATCTTGGCATTTGATTGTAATCATTTTTGTTAGCTGCCACCACTTATTTGATTAACCGTTAACTCCATTGTTGCTTGGCAAGATGTAGAGTCACTTGATATGTGGGGTCTTGCAGTGTGTGAAAGCTGACCTGATATCACTTTAATATCTGAACAAAAGCAGGAATTTCAAGGCAACAGGATATGTCTGCTGTAGCATAATTCAGAATGGCCGATATTTGTGAGGCATAAATTTGGTCTTCAGAGGTCATTTAAGCATCAGAGCACTGGGTTTTCATATAGAATTGAGCTGGAAATGTTCAATGCTGATATACACTTTGGGATTCTTAACCAGGGCTAACCAGCATTCGGTCATGTATCTGTTATGCCCTATGTGACTTTGTAACTTATTGTAAATTTATCCCAGATTGACGCTACAAATTTAGAGGCTGTTTCTTTTGATTGATCTGTTTTTTTCATTGCTATTGTACATAAATTCCTGACTTTTTAAATCAGTAATTGTTTTTAATTTGATTCACCTGTAATAGCAGCATTGTCTTGAAAGGTAGCTGACAGGGGCTCAGAGTGACCATGGGAAGTGAAGAATTGCCTAGCTGCACAGGCTTGAAATAAGAATATTGCACAGCTGATAAGTGGATTCATATTGCCTTTGCTGTGGTTTCCAGCAAACCTTATTAGATTCAGGGCTGGAGCTGAACCACATGCTATGTCCCTTGTCAGACATTCTTCTCCAAAAAGGATATCCAATAATTTTATAAAAGTGTGCAGAAGAGTAATTGCAGGCCGTACGAGTCTGCTCCACCACAGGTCTCCATATTTGAGTGCCTTGCTTCCCAGATTGTAAATCGACCCCTCTAATTTACACTTGGAGGACAAGGCAAAACCGAGGCAGTAAGAAGTACTAGTGGATTACTATCTTTGTACAATCACCACAAGTGAACCCCTACACAAGTCAGACTATTATGGGTAAAGTATCTAGCTTGCAGACCAAGAGACTGTTTGGTTTTTTGTGTGTGTGTGTGTGTGTGTGTGTGTGTGTATATATATACACATAAAATAATATACAGTGTGTCCTGCTACAACTGCAATCAAATGTGCAAAAAACAAATAAAAAAACCTGTAAGTGCACAGTGTTAGGGATTCCTAGTTTGAAAAAATAAACAAGTCAAGAAATGTAAGTATTAAGGGTACAATAGCATTACACCCTTCTGTGTGGTACTATGCTGTTCAGTTATACATTTATCCAGAAAGCTGAAAATATTCCTAGTCTCTGTGCAATGCTATTACATCAAGGGTCAGGGATTTTCTGAGACTTCAGCTGTGCAACCATACAGATTGTACTAACTTTTACTTTCTTCTCCCCCCCTCCCCCCCCGCCACCCCTTGGACTTAGTAAGGAAAAGGGGGAAAAGCTTAGGCAACTTCATAAAAATTATAGAATATAAATGCTCCCATTTAGGCTTAAGGAAGTACCCACCATGCTGTCTCTATAGGCTACGCTTCACTCTGGCCTGCATTCCAGCACAGCATTTAAACACATTTTACAAATCTCATTAAAGATAGTGGAAACTCACATGCTTACGTGCTTTGTTAGATAGGGCCCTGTATGAAGTAGAAGGTGTATAGAGTATGTGATATAAGGCTGTGAGAGGTGGATGAGAGTTCAAGGGTCACCCTTCACCAGCGTTGTTAACTCTCTCAATTTTAAGCATGAGTTTAGTGATATTTAGTGTGTGTGGGTTGGGGGCGGGGGGGGGAGGTCTTAAAGCCCAGCTCCTGAATTGATTACATGAGAATTTCAGCTTTTTTAATTTTACAATTCTTCATGTTGGTGGAGACACTTAAAAATATAACCCAGGCACATTCCAGAAGTTCAAAACATAAGTTTGTGGTGCTTATTTGATTTCTATTATTTTTAAGCTAACTGGAGGGGGCAGTATGGACTCCCCATCATTGAAGTTTTTTTAAGAACAAGCATCTGCCAGAGATGGTCTAGATATACTTAAACCTGCCTCAGCATGAGGTGGGGGGGCATGGGGGAGATGGACTAGATGACTTGGAGGTCCCTTTCAGCACTACACTTCTAATGATCTATGATTTTGGGAGGCTCACTCATGATTTTTCAAAGTTTGGATTTAGCAATATTTTGTAGTGTAATGCAGGCCTTGAATACCAAGCAGAAGAAAGGCAAGCTGCATGCTCAATAAGGTGATGGATGCATCTAATGTCAAAATTAATTTCAGTACAAGTGTTGTGTGTTAATACGAAGAACATCACAGGGGGAGGAAACAACATGGGGCAAAAAAAGCCCCAGTCAGGTTCCCACTTGCTAGTTTTATATGTATTTTCCCTTGTTAAAGCTAATTAGTCCATTAATTTTAACACACACTAGCTGCATGTCAACAGCAAAATCAATTTTTTTTGTAGGAAGATCTTGTTGTGGAAAAGGACTAGGGGTAAAATTTTCAAAAGTGCTTAAGTATCAAAGGTTTGTTTTTTGAAAATTTTTACTTTAAGTCTCTCATAATCAATGGGACTTGGTTTCATAAGTGCCTATGGGCCAGCTTTATAAAAGTATTTGTGGCCTAACTATGCTGATAGGTTCCTAGTGGGATTTTCAAAAAGTCTAGGTGCCTAACTCCCATAGGCACATTAATACCTTTTAAAAGCTAGCCCCAAGTCATTTTTGAAAATGGGACTTAAATTTTTAGATTTGGTTCTGTTGAAATAAATAGCTCTGAACAATTTTAAGCACTATACTTTCAATGAAAATGCAAATACAGTAGTAGCTTAACTATTTTCACATTGAAATGAAGGAAGAAAATGAAATCTAAACATAATAAAATTCAGCTGTGTAAAAACCTGAATATGCAAATCCTATTGATAAATTAAATCTTACAGATCAGTTTAATTAGTACTATTCTTCTTAACACACTTCCTCAGTTTGGTTTATTTTTATTGCTTCAGCAGTGTTTAGTTAGACTAGTACATAGATAAATTAAGTATCTGAAATTTCCAAGTGACAAGCACCATATTTAGCAGGATTGCTTTTATTAGGATTCCTGATTTCAGAGCTAATAGCATACCTTCCATAAGGATCAGCAGCTGACTATCTGACCAATAGGAATTATACTGATAGTTGAATAAAGAATGAGTTAAAAAACTGCATCATTGAGTCATTAGAAAGCACACATTGCTCCATGTGCCAAAGCTGCCAGTTCTGAGCTGTAGCTCACGAAAGCTTATGCTCAAATAAATTGGTTAGTCTAAGGTGCCACAGGTACTCCAGTTCTTTAGATGTAAGATAATGCAATTAACACAAGACTGCTGTTTCACCTTAGTGGAAAGAAAGTTAGTCAAGTGTTGCAATGTGCACCAAAAGTAACACTGATTTTTACATAAACTTACCAAAAAAAAATACTTTGAGGCAGAGACAATGTTTAGAAATTTTTAATCTAAAAAGTTAAAATTCCTATAAATATTTTGTGCCTATTTAATTATGTTGGACTCTTCCATACCAGTGGGAATTCTTGCTTACTGTTCCATGTATATAAGTCCTACCAGTCCACAGCAGAGATCCACAGATCTGTTTCCCTGGAATATCAATGAACACACACTGTCTACCGACAGCTCATTTGTGCTTTTTCTTCAGTGTTGTCAGACTCTTTGCCAATTTCTACTTTTGATTTAGTCTAGACTCTTGTACCAGAGAAGCTGTTTTATATATTTGAGGCTAGGCTTGAACTTAGCAATAAGTAGCTAGTGTTTTGAGTTGATATCGGCACCTGGCAGAATTCTGAATCTGAAGAAAGCTGGCTTCCCATCTTCCATTTACAGTGATAAAATTGATTTGATTTCCAGGGAGTTAATCTGGAGAACTCCAAAAAGGGAATTGTATCCTTGTGTGCTATTGAAATAAAGCATTTGCAAGGAGAAGCTCATTCTCAAAGCAATATTCAGTCTAGTAAGTCAGTGTCCTTGTCCATTGATCTCTCCCAGTATGTCACTTTCTGTTTCAGTCTCATTAACAAAAATCCCTACCCCACAATTCAGTATTACTTGTGATCAGTGAATTCTTATGTTTTGGACACCATGTCGGTGAACATCTACATTTCTGCTGTTGAATTTTTCAGTCTCCTTGATTTTTCAAATTGTGTTTTCCAGATACCCCAAGAATTGATTTTAATAGCTAGGAAAAGTTAGGCAGCAACTTAAATACATAAGAAATTTAAATCCTTTATATACTAAAACTGTTAAAAAATTCAGATAAAATGATTGAAACTGTTTTTGGTTTTCCTCTAGTTCAGAGGTTCTCAAACCGTGGTCCATGGACCACAAGTGGTCCGTGAGCTCCATTCAGGTGGTCCACAGATAGTTCCCTCTAAGGTGCTCCAGCCACACACACAAGAATGAACGGCCACCCATCTTATTAGTGGAGCTGCGCAGGCATGGCTCCACTAGTTAGGTGCCTGTACCCTGGAGAAGATGTATATGTAAGGTGAGGTGGTGGCCTTGGGGGAAGTAGGGGGTAGGTGGGAGGGGGTGAGAAAAGGGGATGGGGGGGAATTTGGGATGTGCAGGGTTGAGGCAGCCAGAGAAAGAGGTGACTTTCCCCAGCTCCAGGGGTGTGGCTGCCAGGGAGAGAGACCCCACTCCTTCCCAGCCCCAGCTCAGGAACTACCATGGCCAGGGAAAGAGGGCACATCCATTGCATTAGAAAGATAAGACTACTCATTAAAATATGAGTTGTGCTTTTATTTGCCAAACAAAAAAAGTTAAATCATTTTCAAGGTTTTTCATACAGCACTTTTATCCAAAGCACTTTACAATAGTTCACTAACGGTACCAACAACATTTGGAAAGATCATTAAGTGGTCCACCAAGCCCCTCTGCAATTTTCAAGTGGTCTGCGGGGGGAAAAAGAAATAATTTGAGAACCACTGCTTTAGTCACTCTTTATCAAACCTCACAATGATATCTCTGAACTTTGAGTCTCTCAGTATGTTCGTATTTAGATAATTTCTATATATTTGACTTTTGCTCTCAATGCAGTTTTTTGATCTTCATTTTTAATTGTTCACCTAAAGATACAATGATCATTGATCTAATGCTCTCATTCAGTGGCTGAATTATTAAATGTTGATAACTAATGGACTGAGAACAATGCTGTTGCTTTGTGTGGACATTTGACTTAATTGTGGTTTAAAATTTCATTCAGAAATAATATTGGGGGTGGGAAGAAATGGGGCAAACTAGTTCAGAAAACTAAACATAGCCCACTCTCCTGAATCTAGTATACAGAGGACTAGAGTCTTATACGAATTCCAAGCCTTCTTCAGGTACACTCCATTATATGAACTATCTTTCTTTCCAAGTTTTATCTTGTTTAGGACATGGCATATGTTGCATAAGCCCTGTCTGTTGTAGTTTATTAAAATTAAATCAATAGCAAACATTCCTCTACTTATAACTTTTATTCCTTTACTTATAAGCTAATGCTGCTTCAGCCTTATCAATTTCACACACCTTTGTGTGTGTATTCTCTATCTCCATCAAGGCTCATCTCTCCAGTGCCATAGGCTACTACTGTGTGGAATAAAGCTCAAAATCTCAAATGTTGAGACCATCTCAAAAAGGGCTTACAGCACAAAAGGAAGAGGCAATTTCTTCTCCTGACCCCATTAGAGGACATCAATCACCCCTACTTCTACTACTGGTTCTCTTTCTAAATGGCCTTAGAATATTGACAAAGGGGGTCTCCTTTGCCAACTCAGTCTGCACATGTCTGCATTGTGTTAGAGGGTGCAACAGACAGATTATGCTGAAAATCCTATAGGAATTCTCATGAATGAGGGAAAGATTTTGGAAGTATTAGGAGTTCATTAGGGCCTGATCCTGCAAACAAATCTGTATCCAGACAGCCTTTGCAATCAGTAGGTTTTTTAGAGGACTTAAAAGTTCAGCCAGAGACTTGTTTGCAGGATCAGGATCTAAATACATAGATATTGGTGTTATTGAATCCCACCTCTGCTTTATTCAGAGCTGCCAGCCAGAATGGGAAGGGATTTTTATTTTAGAAACAAGGAGGTAGTTGGAATTCAGCACATAATGACTAGTGTGGCATTCACTAGAAAGTACTGGATTTACTGTATAAGCTCTTAGAAGCTTATATCAGATAGCAGTATATGAGCTGTTAATTTTTTTAAACACTAGCAAGTTGAATGCATAGTTGGTGGTGGGGTGTGTAACATGGTGTTCATAAATTAATACCTCCTAGTTTAATATGGTGCTCTAAGGTTTACAAAACCAGCGGAGATCATATTATCTTGCTGGTTGCAAAGGCAACTGTATGCACCCATATGCACAGACCTTCTCCCTTTTGCTCTTAGAATGAAAGTTAAAATTAATTGACCTTGTCTTCCTATACTTTATTGGTTGTCACCACATGATGCTGCATTGCTTTTGTATGCTCTAACCTTTCACAAAAGCATCTATATGTGAAGACAGAAACAAGAAGGCCCTACCATCAGAACCAGCTTTGATGGCTGCATCCTAACAGTGTCCTGCTGGAAGTCAGATACCATTTAGTGATTAGAGTTGATCTCCAACTGCAGCAGGAGACAATATCTCTCCAACAGTGAGAGGATTTGCAGTCTCAGCACCCCTAATGCTTTGTCATATAGTAGTATGCTATGGCTGAACAATCGGGTTTTTGACACTGACTTGGCCCACTTCCTGTGCATGAAAAAATATTGTCAGAGTCTTGGTCCTTTGGTTTCAGACACCCTTGAAGCTTGCAAGACAGCATGCTGCCAACTACAAAAAACTCAGATCATGTAACACAATGATTTCAAGGCTTGTTGCTGAATCCAGTTAAGTGCCATGTCCCAAATACTTTTCATACCTGTCATTTGCTGAAGGGCTCATCTTTAGTTCATCTGTCCTCTTCAATGTATGTATAGTAGCAGCAGGTGCTGTGCAATTTTCCTTTGCTCTGAAAGGCATTGATTGCCTAGGAGTTACTGTTGGTATTTAAAATAAATGCCTCTCTATTAGAGGTAGAAGTTTATTGTGGCTATTAATTTAGTGCTGCTACCTCTGAATCTGCAGGTTTTTTGGTCCAATGACTTAGTGGCTTCTTTAACAAATTATCCATCTATAATTTGAAAAGTGTGGCATGTACCTAATGTTGTGCAGTAGTTCTCACAGCAGAGACTGCAGGAACTGTGGGATAGCTCCCACAGTGCAACACTCTGGAAGTCGACTCTAGCCTTGGTACTGTGGAAGCACTCCGCCAAGTTAATGCACTTAGAGCATTTTCTGTGGGGACACACTCTATATATAAAACAGATTTCTAAAAAACTGACTTCTATAAATTTGACCTAATTTCATAGTGTAGACATACCCTAAGGCATAAAGATCAGGGAATTACAAGGTGGTGAAGATAAGGTAGTACAAGTGTCAAAGGTTTGGTAATGGCTTACAGACCAGGTCAGATTCAAACCCTGACATAGGTCTGCCCAATTATTTTTATTTATTTGTATTGCTGTAGCAGCTAGGAGCTCCAGTTATGGACAAGGATCCCATAGTGGCATGTACTGTACAATCACAGAACACAAAGATGGTTCCTGCTAAAAAGAGCTGCCCTTTGGTTAATCAGCAAACTACATGCTATGAGCTGGTCTGTCAGTTGAATTCCTAATGGATAAGTGTCCACATTGCAAAAAAAAAAAACCCCACCACAGTTAGCACTAATTGGCTCCCTCTTTGGCATTCATAGCAGAGAACCCAGAGGGATCCCTGCACAGCGTGGGAGGCTTGCACTTGCCAAGACTGTGCCATATCCCTGAGTGGACAGCAGACTTCAGTTTCCAAAGCTGCTGATTTTGCATCTTATCACACTAACTTCATTTTGAAAAGGGAGGAACATTCTTGTGGCTAAAACACAGGACTTGGAGTCTAGAGAGCTGGGTTCCTATTGACTGTCAATGGGACTTTGACTCCTCAATGCCAGCATTTGGGGGGGAAGGGAATTAGAATTAGCCTTCTAAATCAGGTAGGCTTTGCAACCCTGAGTGCGGCTTAAATAATTTTGAAAATGTGGACATGACTCTAACATGTGGTACCTACCAAGCCCTGTGTTGTACATGAACATCTATAGAATACTTGTAATTTTTTCCCCTACAGGACAATCTCAAAGTTCCATTTTGTTTAGGCACTTGACCATTTTCTTTGTAAGAAGCAGTTTATCCACCATATTGGTGACCACTTTGAGAAAATTGGCACTTTTTCTCTAAGGCAGGAATGAGCAAGGGTCACATGGCTGTGTTGCCTAGTAACATGAGAGCATAGACTGTTGCACCCAAAAGGAGACTGTCCTTCCTGGTGGCAACACAATACATGTCCTACCCAAGACTGAGGGATCTACAGAAGAGGATCCAAACTTTGTAGTTCCAGCTATCAGTTCCTGATTGATTCCTATCTTACCTGTATCCTGAACTCCCATGTCCTCACCTTGCTGTCCTGATGTGTTCCATCTGTGATGTCCTCTGTCATGGATCCATTCCTCTGAACCTGGTGCAGTATGCAGTGTACCTCTGTACCTTGCCTGTAATAAATTCCCCTTTGTCCTCATGGGTTTGAGACCTTGAATTTGTCAGACTTTTTTTGTGCCAACCTGAACATGTATCCCCTTTGTGTATTTTGCTGAGGGTCATAAGTTGTTTCCTGTTTAAGTCACTGTTTAATAAACCAAATATCAGAGGGTAACCATATTAGTCTTTAAGGTGCCACCAGATTTTTTTCTAAATACAGACTAACATTTTGGCATATGTTTGTGTGAGTTAAAAACATTTCTTCAAATGGTTTAATAAAACTGCTTTATAGTTAATCCTGTGCTTAGTTTTCTCTGTGGTGATAGATACTGTTCTTGGAGGAATGAGTCTGCTGGGTGGGGACTCTGAGGTGTGGAACCTAGAGTACATCCAGCTAAACATAGGCAAGATCTGAGTTCTTGGTTAACATTTCTAGTGACCGCAGCAGGACCCCTATTTGAGTTTGCTACAGGTGGGTTCTGTACAGTAACTAAAATGTTTGATTTGGTACTGTTTGGCTTCAGTCCACTGATCATAGGTGGGACTGACTCCAGGACACTGGATCAGTAACCTCCAGTTGGATTAAGGGACACAAAGAAGCAGGCTAGTGTGCAGCTGCTAGCAATGGGCCAGTGAGCTGTTTCCCCTCTGGAAAGGAATCCAGGAGGGGCACTAACTGTTAGCAGGCAGACAGCATGGGCTGTCAGCACTTGCCAGGAAGAGTAAATCCTGGTTGTGGATGTGAGTCTGGTAGCAGGCTGGGAGACTCACTCAGCACTGCAAGCCTCTAGTGGCCTACTGAGTCTGGACAAGAACAGTCCAGGCAGGCCAAGACACAGTGGATCAGTACTGCAAGTGGCTTGGTGTCAGTCATGCTGGTCTGATCATCTGGGTGACAAGGAGAGGATAAGATTCTCCAACTTTGGGATAGGCATTGTTAGAACAGTGACCCTGTTTATGGTTCAGAGTACTGGCATAAAAACTGGTGACACTTGTGAGCTACAGGAACTGACTGCAAGCAGCAGTAGGTCCTGACAGAGTTGCAGTACTCCTTTGACACCCACCAGTCAAAGATGGGAGTGTCTCCTGGTTTACAAAACCAGCAGTGAGTGGTCAGTGTGCCAGCAAAAGAAAATGTAGATTCAATCTGGGGTAAGTCAGGCTTTGAAACAAGAGAAAACTAGTAAATTTTAAATCCAGTGGATGGGAAGTGCAGCAAAATTGGTAGTCGATTGACTATTTGGAAAAATGAAAAATCCATGGGTTCCAGGATTGTTCGCAGGAACTGGTGCTTACCAAACATTGGATTTAAAATGGAAGGAGTTTAACAGCTAAGCCGTAGCCTTCTTATAAAACAAAGAGCATTAATCTATGGTTTGCTTTAGTGACTAAGGAACTAAGCAATGTGGGATGTTAGAATGAGATCTCCCAGTTAAAAATCCAGGATAGTGAAAGACTTACAGGCCTAGAAAGAGCAAAATAAAAATAGAACCTTTGTCTGCTCAAAATTTGTCATGTAACACTTAGTCTCCTGCAGTGCAGGCTCTAGTTTGCCTAACACCCTCCTTAGCAAAAGGGAAAAGGAGTGTAACACCCTCCATGTGCAGCATGAAGAATCTCAGGCTGCTATTCAAGAACTAGTTGAAGTTACAGGATAGGCAGCAGCAGCCTGTGAACCACACTAAGCTCTGAGAGAAATTAAAAAAGCGCATGGACTTTTAGCTGCCATGGAAGTAGATCCGCTAGAGTGGGGAAGACAGCAATAACTGAGTCAAACTGCAGAGGAGGAGTACAAACATACCACTGTAAGAGGATTGCAGGGAGAGAAGGATAACTGCTGCACCACAGCTAGAGCACCACCTCGTGCTTCTGTAGTGTTACCACCTGCACCCACCAAGGAGGAAGACAACACTGACAAAAATGCAGCAAGGAGTACCTATGGCTCCGATAACCACAACTATTGTGAATTATGGATCAGCTAAGCCACCTGAGACCAGCCAGGAAATAAAAGCATATACACCAGAACAAGCCAAGGCAATGGGACAAATGCTTGACCCCTTAAATTGAGACACCATGGATTGGTTGGCAAGAGTAAACGCCTTACCTGGCATGGGAGAGATGATGTGGCAGTCCTCTTGAGAGTGGGGGGGGGCAGGATAGTTCAGTGGTTTGAGCATTGGCCTGCTAAACCCAGGGTTGAGTTCAACCCTTGAGGGGGCCATTTAAGGATCTGGGGCAAAAATTGGGGATTGGTGCTGCTTTGAGCAGGGGGTTGGACTAGATGACCTCCTGAGGTCCCTTCAGACCCTGATATTCTAAGGTCATGAGGATTATATGGCACTACCTGTCAACATACTAGTTGCAGATATAAACAATTGTATGAAGATGTTCAAAATATTGAAGTTTTATTTTCCTTGATGTAACACCATTGGGAAGTTCTTTTCAGAGAAGCAATGGAATATGGAATGGCCAGAAGTATACCTAAGTTGCAAGAAACTGTTATACTGGATAGCAGGAGCAGTCTCATGTGAGACTCCAAAATTCAAGGAGTCAGTGATCCAAGGTCTGCTCCCTATTCTGCAAATTACCATGGGAGCAACTGATCAGAAATGCAGTTACCTTGAAAGAACTGGAGGACAAGTTGAGTCTTATGACATACAGAAGGAGGCTTTCCCTCTACAGCATACACCTTTTCTGATGTTACTGAAACATCAGAAAATAAGGGGAAAGGTTCAACAAAAAGGACATAATCAGTAAGTATGTGTCATAAATAAAGGGAAGGGTATCCACCTTTCTGTATACAGAACTATAAAATCTGTCTTGGCCAGAAGCAAAACCCTTTCACCTGTAAAGGGTTAAGAAGCTAAGACAACCTCACTGGCACCTGACCAAAATGACCAATGAGGAGACAAGATACTTTCGAAGCTGGGGGGGGCGGGGACAAAGGATCTGTCTGTGTGATGCTTTTGCCGGGACCAGGTCAGGAATGCTCTCCAGAACTCCTGTAAAAAGTTAGTAAGCAGACTAGCTAGAAATGTGTTAGATTTTCTTTTGTTTAATGGCTGGTAAAATAGCTGTGCTGAATGGAATGTGTATTCCTGTTTTTGTGTAACTTAAGGTTTTGCCTAGAGGGATTCTGTTTTGAATCTGATTACCCTGTAAGGTATTTACCATCCTGATTTTACAGAGGTGATTCTTTACTTTAAAATTCTTCTTTTAAGATCCTGATTGCTTTTTCATTGTTTTTTAAGATCCAAGGGTTTGGGTCTGTGTTCACCTATGCAAATTGGTGAGGATTTTTATCAAGCCTTCCCCAGGAAAGGAGGTGTAGGGCTTGGGGGGATACATCTCCAAGTGGACTCTTTCCCTGTTCTTTGGTTAAAACGCTTGGTGGTGGCAGCATAGGGTTCAAGGACAAGGCAAAGTTTGTACCTTGAGGAAGCTTTTAACCTAAGCTGGTAAGAATAAGCTTAGGGGGTCTTTCATGCAGGTCCCCACATCTGTACTCTAGAGTTCAGAGTGGGGAAGAAACCTGGACAGTCTGCATACCATCCTCTGCAAAAGCATAAGACCAACAATTCAGGCAACATACAGCCAAGAGGGAAAGAAAAAAATCTTTCAGAAACCAGGTATGGAAGCACCTTCTTAAATATGACCCTCGAGAGGCCAGCAATAGACTGCCTACTGAGGAGCTGCTAAGGTACTTGAAAGACATGAGGATAAAGGAAAAACAGGCTGTGAACCAAAAGGCACAGCTGGAAGAGGTATTATGAGGAAGCCAAGCTCCCTTAACTTCCCCCAAGACAGCATCTATTTAACATTGGCAACTGTAAAGGGATATTTCTGAACATTTAATCAGTACATGCTGATAGATACTGGTCCTGTTTTCTCTTCATGCTCCAAGGCAGAACCTCAAACAAAACAATTGCCTACTCAAGAACTAAAGGTCCTAGAAGGTTTCAACAAGCAAGTAAGCTTCATTCCATTTATAAAACCAATAGTCGGTCTAATTGATCCATTCCTCATTACCACATCCTTTGGAATACAGCATCTGGAAAATAAAGGTATATTGGGCATGGATGTGCTGTCCAAAATGATCACTGTGGACTTGCCTAACCAAGTGCTGAAGCAAGAAGAAGCTAAGGTGAAAGGATGCCAATGGATACCTGCATCCTATTGAATAGCCACTGTTAAGGCTCCAGAAGCCTTAGCACTGCCCGACTGGGAACCTGAAGTTAAGGAAATTCCTGAAAAGCACATTAAGATGTTCGCACAAAACAAATTGCAATGCGGAAAATAATCAACATCAAGGTTAGAGTAGATGATCCAGACCCTTGTCCCCAATGACAGTATTGATATCCCACAGCTGCAGAGCAAGGAACAACAAACCATAGCTGCTCTAACTGCACAAGGGGTTCTAACAGACTGAAAGCATTTGCAGTGCTACAGTTTGGCCAGTCATGAAATCAGAAAAGAATACCTGGTGCCTCACTATGGAATAATAATTTAATCAGGTAACCCCTAGTGGCGAAATGTAACAGTGATGGCTACAATTACCACAGGAGCTTGTTGGTTTTAAGTAATAGACCTTTTTCACCATCGCATTGCATGAATCTGCATAATAAGTTTGCATTTACCTTTGGCAATAAACAATATACTTTTTTTTCCCACAAAGATTTCACAATGCGCCTTCAATCTGTCAGGTGTCAAATGTAGGAGACTCTAGAAGATCGAAGTAATTCTGTTATATGGATGAGGTATTAATAGCTACAACTACAAAGTGAGAACCTGAGAATTTTAGATGTAGTGCTAAACCTAGTCAAAGAAACTAGATTTCTGGTGAACCCAGTTAAAGCACAGCTGGTACAAAGAAAAGTTACCTATTTGGGTATAGAATTGGGCAGTGAAGGAAGACTACCAGAGCTTTAATTGGTAGAGCTCATCAGTAAACTACCTGCTCTCCAAGATATATTGGCTTGAAGATCTTTCTTGGGTCTGACTAGTTTTTTCATGAGAATTCATGGAAGGCTATGCTGAAATAGCACAGCCACTATACAAACTACTAAAGGAAAGTACTGAGAATGGACTGACAAACATGATGCAGTTGCCAAATTTAAAACAGGCACTGAGGGAAGCACTGGCATTAGCATACCCCAAGCCATAAACTGCTTTCCAATTAAAGCTGGTGACTACTGCAAAGGGTCTAAGTGCTCTATTGCTACAAGACAGGTAGTGGTCCCGAACCAGTAGCTCATGGGTCCAGAAATTTGACAGACGTGGAGCAAAGATTTTCAGCATGTGAAAGTGCTTGCACTCATATGGGTTCTAAGGCATTGGGAGTACATCATCAGGATGTCTCCAGTGGTGGTGAACATCATACTCCCCTCAAGTACATTTAGTCAGTCAGAATTAATGGATGGGTGTCAAATCCCAGATTAGCTGCATGGACCTTGAGTCTCTCAAACTGGGAAGTAAAAGTGGACAAGGTTCCTCACTTGTTAGCCATGCCACATGCACTTCTTGCTCAAGGTGCAAAACACGAATGCCCACTTCCAGAAGAATTACCAGCATTACCAACATCACCCTTCAAATTAGATATAACCTACCTGGAAGCCAAGTAGCAAGACAGATATTTGGGCTGTAAATGGCAGTGCCTTATACAGAGATAAACACCCATGAACAGGTTATGCCACTTTACAACTTAAAACTCAAAAGATGCTTCAAGGTACAGTCCATCCCTGTTCAGCCCAAGCTGCAGAGGTAATAGCTCTACTTGCAGTCCTGGATGATTCAGGACCATCAAGCCATCTATTTATCTGTTCTGATTCCAAATGAATAATAAGAGCCTTTGTCAAGTGCCCATCTGGACTCAAAGAAAAGTGACCTCAGATGGAAAACCAGTTGCACACTCAAAGTTCCTTTTACATGCATGAAACATTGCCAAGAACAGAAATGGAAAAATCAACTTGTATAAAGTAAAAGCTCATTGGAAGAGTCAAGAAGTTTCTCAGCTAAATAACCATGTAGATAAAAATGTCCAAAGCAGCCTTACTTGGACCAGAACACTGGACTAAATCTGACAATAAGGCTTACCAAGTCCAGCTGCAGAAAATAACTTTCCATGAGCAGGCAGATTTAAGAGACCTTCAGGAAGCAGATCCTGAAGTACAAGAGCTAATGGAAAAGAATGTAAAGGCCATGAAATGCTTCAATAATAAAGATGGAATCATTGACACTCAAGAATCATTCCTGTAGTTGTAATGCCCACATGTTTATAAAAAACTGGTTGAACTATATCGTCAGGATCACTTTGGGTTGGAAAAAACTGCAGACCGGTTGTCTACTGTAAGTTGGTGGCCAGGAATGTATAAGGACATGGAAACCTGTATTAACTGCCTAGTGTGTGCAGCCTACACTACAGATCATCAAGTCACTAAAGGACCAGCAAGACACCAGCAGGTGGATGGCCCATGGTCAAGACTTCAAATTGACTACATAGGACCATTGCCAAACACTGCACAAGGAAATAAGTACTGTCTCATGATCATCAATGCCTTCACAAAGTGGGTAGAGGCATACCCAACTAAAAACAATACTGCAGTTACCACCGCCAAGATCCTAATGGAACAAACTTTTGCTAGATTCAGGCTTCCTAACATTGATTCTGATCAAGGACCACATTTCATGGGGCATATGAGAGCTTTGTCAGGCATTAGAGATACATCAGTGCTTTCACATCATGGGCCATCTGCAAAGTTCTGGATTAGTTGAGCATACAAATTGTACTATCAAGGCAGCTTTAAGGAAAATAGTGAGTGCAGAGGGCAAGAACTGGGATCTTAAGTTGTGACTAGTTCTAATGGCCTTAAGATAAACAGTTACAGCTCACGGATATACACCTCATGAGGCACTCAGGTAGATTCATGAGAACACCTGAACATTGGTGGATAGGGGGATGCCTCCTGATAATCAACCACCTCGGGTACTAACAGACAGGTATATTGAAAAGCTGCTAAATGACATCTTATACAAAAGTAGCAGTCAAGTTAAAAGCAAATGCACAGGTAATAGAAAAAATGTCTCTAATTGAATGGAACATAAGAGACAAGGTCCTTTACAAATACTGCTTGGAAAAGGGACATGGGTTAAGTCCTAGATGGGTAGGGCCTGTCCCTATAACAAACAAGGTTAGCCCCAAACAGGGGCCTTGGTACAAGTGGCTTCCAGGTTCACAGTTAAAAACCTGGAAGGGTTTTATAACCTAGGAAGTTAACATAAATTAACCTGTTTTCTTTGCTCATCCCTAGATACAGCTCCTCTACCATCACCTAACCATATATGTCTGTTATATTTGTGCTTGACTCTATGTAATGTTATGGATAAATGATAGAGAACACTATTTGTATGGAGGTACAGGATAAAAATTCTGCAAAAACTCCCAAAGATCTAATATCCCCTTATTATCTGGCACGAGGCCATTTCACCATCTGTGTACATAGTGTGGGAGCTGCATTGTGATATGGCAAGAGATTTCTAATGAGTCTCTAATAGCAGTAGCCAATGTGACAGACTCATTAAAAAGCTACTGGCATAAGAGCTGACCGGATGACACACCTTCAAAAGCTTCCTAAGGCATGTACATGAATCTATACTGACTTGTAGTTAAACTGTTTTGAGGTTATAAAGGTTCCAAACTCCCAGGTGTGTGTGTACCTAAAATCAAATCTTCCATCCCCATCAATTGTGGGAGTGTTAACAGTAAGTGTGATCTTGCAAATGCAGGTGGAAACTAAAGCAGTAAAGGTTAAACTCCACACTCCTTCCTGTACCTACATAGGTAATGACTTGTTACGATAGAAACAGAGGTACCTGTAATTCAGGTAATGTTAATTCATTTTGTTCAAATGATAATCATAGATGTCCTGTTTTTTGCTACAGTATCGTCAAGGTGAATGTTCGTTCAAATGACTCAGGCATATGGATAATAACAGATATTTGTCTGTTAGCCCAATCTGGCACAATAATACCAATGCGTTTAGGTTGTGAGCACAGCATTTGTAAAAGAAAATACCAAATGTATGGTGTTAGTAGAGCCTACATATTCACTAAAACAAGTTTCCCAGTCACTGCAGTTAAACAGTAGTAAAACAAAGTAGGTATGTGCCCTTCACAGGGCCTCTATTAGAGGATGGCAAGCATGGATTAAATCCATCCTCTGAGGGTGCAAAGGCCAAAAGAGATCTAACTGCATCCATACTTGGAGGAGTTGGCACAGGTGTAGGTGTTAAACACCATTGATACAGATATATTGGCAGAGAAGTTAAGTGGCATGGGACACGTGTCCAAGCTAAATCAGCCTTTAATGGACTCATTGAAGCAATTTAGCAATCTGGGGTATGAAATTGCAAAAGCCTTACCAGAGTGGTTAAGCATCCAGATCAAAGATCAGAAAAGAATGGTCTGTGCTATAGAAACTTTACAACAGAATGCATCTTGGACACTGGTGTGCACTCAGGCAGTCATGGTTACTGAGCGTGGCTAGTGATATAGTCAGGAGTGGATTCAGTGGGACCATTCCTATAGAGTTAAGAAAAATGCTAAGATGTAAACACCTTTAAGGCTAAACATCAGGCTTGGTGGAAGCTTAACAACTTTACCTACAGCTTAGAAACAATTACCACTTGTATTAAGTATATCAGTAATGCCACAGAGCAGTGGATCTATCCACTTATTTCACTGGGAGCTAATGTTAATAATGCTACCCTTATACCTGTGGATAAATGGGTGTGTTGGAACAATGAATGTCAGTGTAAATGTAAACACAAATGCATGCACCTGGGAGCAGGGAATAGGTTATTCTTGTGCTCCTGAAATGTTAAAGTCCTCTCCAAGGCAAATACCATTTCAATTTACAGCCAATTCATTGGAATACTTCATCTATTTTGGTTAATAATCACTCTTTGTGTAAGAAGTCGGTGTCGATCCTTTAATGCGTGATCCATTCAAATCTTTGTCTGTCTTGCCTATTCAGTGTCAGGTTGTGACATTAACTTCAATGTTACAGATACCAGTGCAGGATACGTCCATGCAGTATAATTTATATAGTGTTGCTCCAGTGTGTCTAGGAGTCAGTATAACAGTGCTCCAGCAGATCATGGATGATCCACAGTTAGAACACAAGAGAACTTGAAGAAAAAGAGGAAAGCATAATGTTATCCACACACCATTCAGCTGAAAAGATGCTAAGTAGAGTTCAAAAGGAATCTTCCTTTTCCCATCGGTGGGAAAGTTTTTTCTTCAGTCCAGCTGATTATGAACAAGCCTGGCGTGTAATAATCCTTTTTTCTATTAATAGTACAAGTTAGCTTAATATTTGCTTTAATTCTTTTTCCTGGGTAAGAAGGTTAAAGTTTCTGTAAACCCCATAAGAAACCGATCCTTTAAAAAATTTGTGGCGGCAATGATGACCAAGGGTCTCATCCCACCAAAGAGGGGAAATGTCCGGGGGAACACTACACGTTCCATTTTGTTTAGGCATCTTGTTTGTCCACCATGTTGGTGACCTTCTTGAGACAATTGGCACCTTTTTCTCTCTAAGCTGGGAATGAGCAAGGGTCACATGGCTGTGTTCTGCCTAGTAACAGGAGAGCATAAGACTGCTGCACCTGAGAGGAGACTCTGGCCTTCCTAGTGGCAGCGCAGTACATGCCCTAGCCAGGACTTTGAGAGATTTACAGAAGAGGATCCAAACTTTGTAGTTCCAGCTATCAGTTCCTGATTGATTCCTATCTTGCCTGTATCCTGAACCCCTGTGTCCTCACCTTGCTGTCCTGATGTATTCCATCCATGATGTCCTCTGTCATGGGTCCATTCCTCTGACCCTGGTGTAGTATGCTGTGTACCTCTGTACCTTACCTGTAGTAAATTCCCCTTTGTCCTCATGGGTTCGGGACCTTGACTTTGTCAGTTTGTTGTGCCAACCTATACCTGTATGCCCTTTGTGTATTTTTCTGGAGGTCCTATAAGCTACTGTTTCCTTTTTGAGTCACTGTTTAATAATCCAGTTTGCTTTATAGTTATCCTGTCCTTAGTTCTCTCTGTGCTGATAGATGCAGTTTGGGGGAACAAGTCTGCTGGGTGGGGACTCTGAGGAGTTGAACCTAGAGCCCATCCAGTTAACCACAGGCAAGGTCTGAGTTCCTGGTTAAGTCTTTTGGTATATACTGTCGAAGTGCAGCAGATTAGTTTGATTTTAAACAGAGGCAAATTTGTGGAGATGCTATAAATGCAGTGTTTTTAAAATATTCAAGAATGTGGGAGGTGTATGCACTTATGGGAAATACTCATTTAGTGAGTACACATCCACTGAATTACCCTTAGAGCTCTAGAATGTTCTCTTCTGCCAGTTCTTCCTCTCCTGCTACCTTGGTATCCCTCGAGGTTAGGTAAGTCAGAACAATAACGCAGCATTTGTGCTCTGTTGTTTAAATCATTTTTAAAATGGAAAAAAGCCCTTGCTGTACACTACTGTGATCAGTTTTTTTCTTTGTTACTGGAGATGTGTTGGGACTGAAATCCCTTCTATTCCCTCTCCCCTTTCACTCTCCAGCTTCAAATATTGATCACCCACAGAGTGGCATTTGCCATCTGTAATGTCACTTGCTGTATGGCCCTTCTGGGTAGGGAAGGCAGTTGTAATTGTGTTAATTTGTACTGCAGATCACTTTGAAGGCATTTAACTGGTTAAATTCCCCAGACAAAAAGCCTAAAGGAGCAGTTAAGGTTGCTGTTCCAAACACTGCCCTCTGATCATTGTATCCATCCCAGAACAAGGGTTAAACCATCAAACTCAAACAATGAAGACCTAGGAAATGTGGAGTTGCAGTCCCCATACAAGCAACCTTTACAAGAAAGAGTTGCAATTAAAAAGAAAACAATTAAAAAACAACCTTGCATGTTGCTGTTTGAGCCTGCAGCAAAGCAATGATTCACCAGTGCAGCACCTCCTGCTGGTCATCCTGGGAATTAGCTCTCCAGCATATGGAGCACCTCCTTCTGCCAGAGGCTTGCCTGCCTCAGGTCCCCCCATGTCCCTCCCAGTACCACCACTTTCTGGGTCTCCCCTCCCAGGGGAACCTCCAACCCTCTAAGCCCACCTCACTGGTTACTGCCAGTCGTCTAGCCCTCACTCACTGGGGTAGACTACAGTCTATAAACCACTCATCACTGGCAAGGGGGTTTGGACCAGCTGCCTCTGCCTAACCCCAGACTGTACCTCCGTAGCCCCAGTACCTTCTTTAGGCCTTGCACAAGGCCTTCAGCCTGGGGAGTTACCAGGCTGGAGCTCCCCAACTCCTCTTGAATTTCCCAGCACTACTCTTCCTCAGGTACCCGTCTCTCCCAGGCAGCCAGGTCCTTTCTCTCCAGAGCTAGAGACTGACTCAATTCCTGGCTTACAGCCCTTTTATAGGGGCCAGCTGTGGCCTGATTGGGGCAGGGCCCTAGCTGTGGCTGCTTCCCCAATCAGCCTAGCCTTTCACAGGAGCGGGCCCTGTACCCTTAGGCTTTGGTGGGGAGCCAACATAAGCATAGTTGTTGTTGTCCTACTTCTTCCTCATATACTTCATCAGGCATGTGGGAAGAAATAATGGCCTGTGTGTGGTGTGGGTTGGGGAGGAGGAACAAGGCTACTTGAATACTTTCCACTTTCCTTTTGGAAATCATACTGTGGGGGGAGGCAAAATAACAGCTCACCAAGCTGCTGCTTCTCTTCCCTTCCCCACCTCTGTAGCTGATCCCTAACCCACTTCCACTTGCTTTTGCTCTCCATTGGCAGTGTAAATGAAAAGGGCCATCAAGTGCTAAGTAAAATAGCCCTAGCAATATATTTTGAAAACAAACCCATTTTATAAATCCATTTGTTCACACTCATCTTCCATCCATGGTGCTCAGTCTGAAAAGATTCAATGTTAAAATGCAGAACATCCAACTCATGTTGTCAAATGTAATTGGCTGCTTTTTTTAAACCAGTCCCTCATTTTGTGCTATTTTGTATGCACTGTGAACATAATTTTGGAAGCCAGTAAATTAATATTTGAAATGTTTAGCAGTCTACTCTGTTGCATCCCTCACGTTTTCCAATGCACAATATACTGTAAGACTTTATCTGAGGAATAAACAGTTTTTGCAGTAGATGAATTCAAAGCCTGAGTACTCTAGCCCTTTAGTGAATGCAATAAATTTTAGGATAGATTGTAATCCCGTTCATACTTCAGCTTTTAGAATACCTAACAACTTTTAGCAACTACAAATCATTACCTAAATGCAATAGAATCATAGTTTGCACAATAAAATGTCTACATTTTCAGCAAAGAATTTATTTCTCTGTGTAATTCAGCCATAAATATGCATCTGCCAAATATACTTTACCTTAATGTAGTACATAGACCTTTACTGTATTAATTCATTTTGTACTTAAGACAATCCTGTTTCATACATACTGATTGAAGTTGCATCCAGCCTATCACAAAAGATTCACTAGGTTCCTTAAAAGCTTTTATAGCAACATACTAAAAGGTATATTAAAAATAGAAGAATGATTTTGTGTAGTTATAAATCAAACTCTTTAAGTTTTTGAAACTGTGCATAAAGAAGTCTTTAATATGAGAGCTCTTGTTCGGCACTGAAGGAAACGTTAATTGAGGCCATATCAGGCATCCTCCAAAGCCCAATGAAGTCACTGAAGATTCCCTTGGAGTTCGGTGGGCTGACTCAGGACCATAATGTAATGAAATGTTGTTGCCACTGGCCTAGAACAAGATTTAAATTTACTTTTTATTCTACCCACTCCCCTGCTGTTTCACTTTAAAGCCATGAAGAATGCTGAGAATTTTTAACACTGAAAAACCTATGGGTAAAATCCTGACCCTATTGAAGTCAATGGCAAAACTCCCATTAACTTCAATGAGGCCAGGATTTCATCCCAGGAGCCTTTTGTCCAATTTTTCAGTCTCTTAATAGCAGTATTGTACATGCTGTATGTAAATACAGCAGAAGACAGTCCCTGACCCAAATAGCTTACTCTTATTGAAAGTTCCCCTCTAAGAATCTGTTCATGGCTTTCCTTCCCAACTCCCTCTTTTTCCTTTATTTCTGCTTTCCCTCTAACTACAGCAGCCTCCGCTTTTCTGTGCAATACGAAATGGTTTCAAAGTACTTGTTCCCATTTCATTTGGAAAACTGGAAGTCCACTGCTGCAATGTTTCCAAGTACAAGGAGCAGATTGCCTGAGAACATTTGAGTTCCTTCCGCTTTATTCTTGTCTGTAGTGAAAGAAATATGGAATCCTTTTTTAAAAGCATTTTCTAAATTCTACAGCTTACAAAAAGGTGGCGTTTTGGAGTTATTGTGGAATGCCCTTTTTTGTATGGGAACTATTTTCATATCAGCAGCAGTTATGGGCTCTCTGCAGTGTGACAAGATGCACAGCAAGTTCTCTCATATGTTTCCCTGACAAAGATTATCCTCCTTCAGTTGCTAATAATGCAAATTGGCTCTAGCTGGACTCCAGCCATCTATTATGGGTTGTTTTCAAGCAGTACTCTACTCTGATTTCCCCCGCCCCTCCCCCCGTACAAATAAACTCATTCCTAACCTTCATTGTGACCTTTCATCCCACTGTGTGACTGGTTTGCCAATTAAACCTACTGTCTTTAGGGGCAATATTGTTATAAAAGGGACAGTTCAAATCCAAAAGAGGAGAAAAATATAGATCTTGCAAATTTGGGGAGGCGGGGGGGGAGGGGTTTGTTTGTTTGTTTGGCTTTTTGGTTTTTGCCTTTTATGTAGGTCCTAATCTTTCTAACTGGACTTTAAGGGACTCTTAGGCCTTTCTGATATTGTTTCCCCTGTTTCTCCCCCCACCTAAAGACTGAAATCTGGGTACAACTCTAGTTTCAATAGAGTTTTGCTGACTTTTTTTGGTTCTTATTGGAGGGCGGGGGGTAGTTGACCCCCAGGAGGGTCACAAACAGATTTTGGCAGTGCAGGCTCACAACCATCTTCTCTTTATAGCTAGATGGGAGGAGGTCTTGAAACTATACCTTTCTAACCCTGTGACTCTATGGCATGAAAGAATTTGAAAACCACTAATGCTAAATGCACTAAGGTGATTAAATATACCTGTATTTTAAAATAAATTATATTTCAAAATCCACTCCATTAAGTTGCCTCCAGTAAAGTGATAATGAATATGATCATTTAGGGGCCAACCCTACAAATACATACTTCTGTTTTATTTCACACAATTCAGCAGTCCCATTCAGCCACTGGGTCTATTCACATGCATTAAGGTATGTGCAAGTATTTGCAAGACTGAGGCTTTAATTTCTGCTAAAGCTAATAGATTTGATAGTGTATATTAGACCTCACTGTAAGCTGCAACCCAGGAAATTGGTACACTGTAAATACTTGGTAGGTCACCAGTTCAAATCTTACCAGGGCTGTAATGACCACAAGTTGTTGCTGTCTGCTGGAAACGGGTCTATATGAAATTAGCTGGTTTCTCTAGTTCCTACAAGAAGTGTCCACATCACAAAAAATATTAACATAGTTGGTGTTAATTTGCATCCTCTTTGGCAGCTGGAGGCCAAGGATTTAACGGGCCCCAGAAACTTCTCCATCTTTGAGTTGGTGACCATCTTATTCACAGAGATGGTGATTCACATTGTGTTGAAGCACAGTCACACAACAACATGGCATGTTAAGTCTCCACTAGTTCTGGGATAAATTCAGTCTTCAGTCCCATCAGTCACCTTTCACAACCACTTAAAAAAAACCCATTGCCTCTTATGTCATCAGTCCATCCATCCAGCAGTTATTTAAGCTGTTGGAGCACAGGACTGATAATAAGCACTCCTTGTTTCTGCTTCTGGATATGCCACTGACATAAATTGTTTAACTTCTCTGTGCATCACAGCTCCCATCTGTAAAATAGGCACTGCAATTCTGTGTGCTACTGACCTTTAGGTTCTGGCCTTGGTTGACTGTAGAAATGAGCTGATTGTGCTATTGAAAACCAGTTCAAGGATGATGCACAGTCCTTTATATAAAGAATCTTTGCAGTATTGTACTAGACTTGTTTGCCTAGGTTACACATACACAAGGTATGTGTGTAATAAACAGTTACAAAAGTGGCATAGAATGTGCATAGAATGTCCTGTGAAGATTACAATGTGTAGGCGGAAGGAAGACTCGAAAGTGTAGAATGGATTTGGGAAGACCGAGCAGACTACTCTTACAGAATAATATTAAATATTTAGACCAGTTTTAGTGTCTTTTTTTTTTTTAGAGCATGCTCTCTCTTTGAAAGTGTAGTGGGCATCTGCAGAGGTTTGGCCTCTAAGGAGTTTAGCTGAGGTCCAAGAGATCGAAGATGATAAAAATGAATCTGGTGCCTGGTTCAGAAAAATCGTCCTGGTCTTTATACAAATGGATGTATGGTGGAGTTTGGGTATGTGATAAAAGTGACTTGACCCCAAAGGCTTGAAGTGAGTCATGTGCTCCTATCAGACTGTCTTGATTGGTCAAACTTTAAAGTTGACATCGCTCCCAGAAAAACTTCTCTCAGAGATGATGTTTTGAGGCAATGTTATCCCCTGGTTAGACAGCATACTCAGAGTTCAAAGATGTGGGTTCATACCTAATTCTTCCACTCACTATGTAACCTGGGCAAGACACTTAATGTTCTTGGGCCTGAATCTCCCCGTCTTTAAACTGAGGATAATAAAGCCATCCTCCTTTTGTAAAGCACATCGATATTCTCAGATAGCGTACAAAATATTGGTGCATTTCCTGAAATGCCATCATGTGAGTTGCTGCCTGAAGGAACTCCATGGGTGCCCATGTTGGTCGGGTTTGAGTGAGTTGGACATGAGCAGTTAAAATACAAATTTCAAGTGGTCACAGTTTGTCTTTGGCTTGCTGTATTTCCTTGGAAATGCATCAGCTCACCCATTTATAAAACAGACAAAATACGTACTGTAGCTCACAGGGGTATTAAGCCTAAATGCTTACAGTAAAATACTTTGAGGTCTTTGGCTGAAAAGTACCATAAAAGTGGAAAGTGTTATATCCCTGAAACATCTTGGATAAATGGGGTTTTATGGTACTGCTATACATACAGTTGCTCAGAGTGCTATTTTCTTGTCTGCAGTACCTCAGCTTCACCAGGGATCCAAGAAGGCTCGAGGTCTGCCTGCATGGAGCTCATTGCAGGATTGTGGCCTGAGTAGTGATATGAGCCACATAGCTTTGTTTTAGTGGCAAAACTAGCCTCCAGTATATAAGTCAAAAGCATGTCCTTTTGATATCTCCAGATGGGTTTTTTTTAAAAAAAAGTGGAATAGCTACCAGATGTGAGATTCATCTTAATGAGACATGTTTGACCATTTAAATGTTAATAGTATTAAACATTTTGGCAGAATACAAACCCAATCTTAAATCAATAAAATGTAATTATAGAGGTCAGTAGGGGTTAGTTCTACTTTTGACTCTGTGAGCCCCCAATAAGCCCTCTCTCCCAGTATCAAAAAGTCAGCCAACAAAGTTCAGAACTGTACTGTACTTCCCCTTGCCAGCTCAGCAGTGTATAAAAATGTCAGCATACACATTTTAGGTTCTTTATCTCAGTTTTAAAGGGTATATTTCACTTTAAATGTACAGCTCATTGAGCCTACAACATATGAATAATTTCTATTAGAGCATTCATTTGTTCAGCAAAAAAGTTACATTTCTAGGGCCTTTGTTACCCTCTCTCCTCTGGTTTTCCTACAGCTTTGTGCTGCCCCCCAGTTTTAAGATCGCAGGGGTCAGGCAGAGTCACTCTTTAGACTTTCAGTCCACTAACAGAGTTGTGGGCCTCACACTTTCACTCCCTACTTCTTAACTCTCACAGATTACCTGTGAGATTCAAAATTTCTTAGACTCAGAAATATCACAGTGCCAGTTTTGGCTTTTATGTCAAACAAATGGTGTTGGACTCTAGCTCTGAGCTGTCAGAGCTGGCTACAGCCCCAAAGAAAAGGGAATTATTATTCCTTCACTTAAGATGGCAGAACACAGTTGGTGTCACTGGCAGAACCAGAGCCAGGCCAAAATTAAAACCCCAGCTGATTAGATATAGTTCAAACATAAATTCTGAAAACTAGGAGTGGGGCTGGTGTTGACCTAATTCTCCTCTCCAGGAGGTCAATCTCATTGACTGCCATAGGAGGAGAGTTAGGCTAATGCTGAACACTTTTGAAAACCATGCCCAAGATAATTTGGAAGATAGCAGTTCATGCATTTTGGGATATCTCATCACTTGGAGAATAAACAAAGGGTTGAGGAAACCTTCAAGAATTCCATGTTAGATGGTGGGAGAGCAAGGAGATGATGTGGGAGCAGCTGGTAAAACCAGAGGAATTTAGGAATAGGTCATTGAGCAGCTAGGAAGGGAAAGGGGCCCAAGGGGATATAATTCAAGGTAAACACCTTGTAGGCACAGTGGTACATCAGTGAGGTTATGGGGAATATTTAGATGAAGGATGTGGAGAGCCTAGGGGTCCATGTACATTGCATATAGTGCTTCTCATTAGCACATCCTTGACCTTTAATTTAGTGCTGGATTATTACATTTTATGCAGCTTGCCTGGAGAATCTTCTCCATAGGAAAGTAATAGCTGCCTGAACATCTTTTTGAAAAAAATCTAAACTGCCTCTACAAAAAAATGTTTAAAAGCAGCATTTTAGTCAAGAGTTCAAAGCTATTTTTTGTAATATCTCCTATAAGACTTAAATTGGTATTTTCAAACTAATTTAGTTGCAAGACCCAGGTGGAAATTACAGGAATTAGGCAGCTATCCTATTCCTAGCTAGAAAGGATTCCAGAGATCACATTAGTAACTTGTTGGCAAGGAGAACGTAGATGATAAACAGAGGAAATAGCAGACAGCAGTGGCAGAGGCAGAATACCCATAAATCTGTATATTTTTGTGTGTATAGATAGTTGTCGATTCAAAATGTGTTGTACCTGCATGTCATGTGCTAGGCAGGTGCCACTGAAGTTCTTGGATTATTCATAGGCTTTTCCATTACCTCGTTGTTGTATCTGAGTGTGTCTCAACAATTTTAGCCTCTCAGCATCTCTGTGAAGAAAAAAAGGAAGATTATTCCCATTTTACAGATGTGGAAACTAAGGCACAAACAGATTAAGCCACTTATTCAACATCAGATAGTAAGCCTGTGGCAAAGTCAGCAGTAGAACTCAGATGTCCAGAATCCCAGTCCAGTGCTGTAACCACAAAACTGTTTTTTCTCTCTTCTGTAGGTTAAGGTGGTACAGAACAAATGTAAGAGATATAGTCTCTGGTGTGAAAAGTTTGAAAATCAAATTTTAGCAAGGATGGGATGAGTGAGTGCAACACATAGTGAGCAGGTTGAAGTGGAGGAAAGGGTATGAATCCCACAATGTGAGGTGGTGGTTCTTTTTTGGGCATGTGCACTTCTTGTTGGTTCAACTCAAATTAGTACTTAAAAGTCCTTTTTCACTTTTTGTGGGCATCATGGAAGAAATTAGTCTCCAGACTGTGTCTTGGCAGAGCAGAATAGGCAGGTATGGGTGCAGCACAGAAGAGTCATAATCAATATGAAAGATACTGGCCAATCCTTTTTCAAAATATTGGTTTGGTTTACTACTTGGAGTGAAATGGAGATACTACCAAGTGTAGGGACCCAGATGTTACTTAAAGCTGTTGATCAAGGAAACCGCACAGAGACCAATCCTCCTCTGTTTTAGTGATTTCCTTAATTCTGTTTATGCTGTTAGGATCAACATGTAGGTGTTCACACTTCAGTGATAATGGAGAATGACTGTGTAAAGGGACTGACAATTTTGAAATTGATTTAATCTGGTCTGTAATTGTGTTTAGTAAATCGGGGGGGGGGGGAGTTGATTCCAATATGACCCACAATATTACAAAAAAAATCATTCTTGATTTGAGAGCTTCAGGATGAACTGAAGACATGGTCAAGGGTTTTATTGTTCCCAACACCGACATGTGTAAAGAATTACCAAAGCAGAGTTCATGGACTGATATTGATTTCTGTTAGCTTTTTAATCTTCCCAAGATACGCATGGATTAATCTCTGATAATCGTACTCAATTTATGTAAATATAATCATGTACATTAATATATTTTTCCGATTTTACTCATGTAACAGTTTGGATCAATGCTGTTTGGACATGCTAGGCACAGTGTGCAGTCGCCTACTTTCAATATATAATTTTCTCCCTTCCCAACTGCAATCCCACTACAGGCCAGTTTACACATTTTCCTCAGTTCATCTGTCTTAGATCTAGGCAGTTGCCCTAAGGAGCAATGCCATAGGTGCCCAGACTCTGAGCTGCAGATTCAGTGCAATTGTTACCCCTTTCTCTCACAAAGGGAGTGTAAGGGATTACTTGAATGGAGAAGGCCCAAGCTTAGTATCTTCCTGACTTCGGGAAGGCTGAAGGGGCCCTTACAACATGGCCCATAGAAGCCTGGCACATATGTGAGAGCGTCAGTACTAATGCAGATGGGGGTGTTTGCTTAAACGCCTAATTGATGAGGGAAGACAGGAGGTCAACATTTGACAGCTGGGGTATGGGGAGAGGGCAGGTTAAGGCGTGCATGGTCTGAACCATCCTGATTTTTTTTATTTCACCAACTCGTGGTTTTCAGCAGATATGGAGGGCCAATCTACTAGATATTACAAAACGTGACCAGACAGGAGTACCGGCACAGACCATGGAACCAGGACATTACAAGTTTTCAGGGGCACGTTGTTACCCTACAAGGGCATTTGCTGTATCCACACTTGAAAATGTCTTCAGAGGGAAATATGTCTATACCCTACTATACATTTTAATTAAGCAATTATATAAGAGCATTTTTATCAAGTGACTAGGTTCTTTTAAAAGCAGGGTAAAAAAAGAACTTAAGAATTGATTTAGAATCTCAGATCCATAGAGTCCTTTGTCTTGTTCTTGTAGCACTATAGGTTTATATATAGCATTTCCTCTGTTTCTTGGTTACCTAAGAGAAATTCTTCCTCTCTTTCTAAGCTTCCAAAAGAGGATCTCTCCTATTTGTGTTTTATTGCCTAGAAAAATATTTTAAATGAATTGATTATTCAAAATTTTAATGTATTTAAAAGATAAGAACGGTCATTCTAAGAAAAGTAGTCAAGGGATAAGAGTGTAGACATTAAAAGATGTCTGGAATGAATTTTTGCATACATGACCAAAAAGATTCCATCCCCCTCCCTCTAAAAAAAAAAAAAAATTACCTAACCAAATACTGGATTTATGTAGCCAAAGCCTTCTTTGCAATATTTTGGTCCAGATTTTCAAAATCCTGAGAACCTTTTGTTTTGCTATTTGCATGTAGAAATAATTACAGGCATGGGTGAGTTCATCTAGATGTCTGTAACTGCATCTGCATATCAAGTAGCAAATGTCTAAATGACTTCATACTCAGAGATGCAAGAAGTTAGAATGTATTGTAATTAAGGACCTGAGTCTGCAAACCCTTACTCATGGGCTCTCACTCACACACAAATAGCTGCATTTAAATACATTGGATTACTTGCGTGAGTAAGTTGGTGGACTTGCTCCTAGCCCTTAATGTTTAAGACTCATTTGACAAATACAGAAATGTTCTGAATTTAAAATTGAGCGGAGAAATCTGATCAACTAAATTTGAGCAAAATCCCAGAAGTGTCTTAGCTTGTATTTTTTTCACTAGCCGGACTGGTTCTACAGGGAGTTCTTGAACAGAAAGAGTTGTCCATTTACATAAAGTCAGTGGAGCTTCACGAGTGCCCAAGTCCCCCTGTGTTGCAGGATCACCTTGAGTAGTTTGTTAAAATAGCTGTAATCTCAGGCAGATTAAATAATTTGTAGGCCTGAAATATCCAACTAGTGTGGTCTACAAAGACTTCTTTTGGATGGGGGAATCTTTTTTTCCACGTATGTGTTAGAGACTTGTGACTGTGTAATCAATAAAGCTTTGTGATATTGCCCCAGCCCAATATTCCTAGAAAGTACAAACAGTATTAAGGCATTTACTACACAGGATGCATGTTCATGGTCATAACCATCCCTTGGGTTTACTCTTCCCACACAACAGAAGAGGCATTTTAGACTATTAGACCTATTTTGTCTTTAAACTACATTACTTTCGGATATCACCAAGTGGTTCCTATACCAGTGATAAAATTATTTCCGTGGTAACTATTGTTTGTGGAGGGGAAGAAAAGGGGAGGCAGGTTTTGGTAAAAAATGAAAATAAGGTCATCCCATATAAGTAGTAATATACATTATAGCACCATACATTAGACTATATTATCTTTATGTAATGTTACATAGAGGTATTATGGGGGTGTTGGTAGTTGCTCCATGGTTTAGGCTGCATTAGTTGCATTGTGTTGTGTATTAAATCTTATTCAACCTCACCATTAAGGGGATTTAACCCAGATGGTACTGTATGTGGAGTGTGGTGTAATCTAATGTTTAATATTAATCAGAAAAGAACTAAACCAAAACCCCATTAATATAAACAATACTTTAAGTCCAAGGACACAGATGTATTGGAATCATGCAGAATTGTGTGCAGAATTGTTTTCAAAGTCAGAATTCTGCTCTCTATTATTCATGAGCAAGTGACTGAATTTACCTGTGATGTGCTGCACATATTTTATGTTCTGTGTATATTTATCTGGCTTTTGCCATGATGGATAACAAAATTTATACAAAGAACTCAGTACATCAAACAGATGCCAATACATGAACCAGGTATCTTCCCTAATACAATAAAAATAGATAAAATTCAATATACATCAAAGAAATGTCAAAAGCAATTGTACGTTTCAGAAGTAAACATTGCTTAAAAATTTATAAACACCCATCAAAATAATTTTGTGGGATAATTTGAGAGCACATCTGATATAATTTATTTTAATTTTTATGTAATTTTGTTTAAAATAATATTAGATTTCAGCCACAAAACCTAATATGTTAGAAAAACTGCCCATCTGTGTAATTTAGTGAGGAATAATCTTCTGTAGTCACGAAATCAAGAGAAATGAGGTTGCTGGGATTCTAGTCTGCTTTAACCAACCTGATATACTTCCCTGTGTGTTGATGAGTCAGCTGACAGTTGGTTTTTAAAAACTGGACTGGAGATCAGCTTCATGGACATTCTTAACCCATCCTTTAAAAGTTTCAACTGCCAAGTCTTTGGTCAGCAAGCAAACTGGCTGTGTGTTGGCTCATACATAAGATTTTCCCTCTACTTGTTTGCTGTTAATTTACTGGGGAAAGGAATTTATTGGCAGTTTTTGACATTCTCATAGTTGAAGGCTCAATGCAGAAAATGAGGGAACAAGCAGCCTTGGCAACCTAAACCAAAAGTTGGTTTTTATGGACACACACACACACAGATATACACTGGAGATAATAGGGAATCCCATTCACTTCAAAGGGATATACACTGGAGATAATATATATATATATTCTGCAAACTATTCAATCCCTTTGAAGTGAATGGGATTACATATGGGAATAAACATAATTTGGAATAAGGGTTTACAGACTGTGTCTAATATTTTGAAGAAAATTAATGTTGTTTTTAAAACAAAAACATGCAATCTTAGCACTGGGAAATGAGAATATTTGTAGGTAACAGGCTTTGTATGAAGTTGTTGTACCTTCTAATACTCATGTTGGAATATATCAAAGCATTTTACCAAATAATACATTAGATACAGTGTCTGTGACTGCAAGCATGCCAACCATAATTCAGTAATATGATACAATATAACTTGGTTCCACATAGTGTTTCACACCAACTGTCATCCAGAATATTTTACATTGGCATTGTAATGTATCTTTCTTTCTTCTATTATATGGCTAACATGTGGGTGAGGATATAAGGAAGTGGAAGCTTAAAATGAGTCTGCTGAGGCTTGTAGACAGCTGTAGGGATATAGCAATTATTCAGCTCTGGCTGCACTGAAGGCACTTTGGTATTAAAGTGATGCTCCTTTTATAAAAGAGAATTTTTCCATGTACCCAGAAAAGGTGGCTACAATGTCAGAGTGGCCAGAACCATCAGATGTCCACTGCGTGGCACTTACCTCATTCTTTTGCATACCAGCTTTACATTTAAAATCTATGCAGCCAGACATCCAAGAGTTGAAGAGTTCTTTGATCACACAGTGCCTATATTGGCATATTCCCTTCTATAACACACTTGTGCTGGACTCTGGTGCCAGTGAAAAAGGAGTAGAAACTATGCTATCCTAGGAGGAGAATGATGGAGATTAAATAGTAGTCTACTGTAGTCACCGCCCCAGCAAACCAGAATTAAATTATGCTAACCTTGGCAGGTGCATAATTTTTTATCGGGCATTAGATAGGTAACCCCTGTGTTTGGCTCACCCACCCTGAACTCATCCGCAAGCCCTTGACACTCCCTCCATTTCTTAAATTTATCTTAAAAAAACCCACTTCTGTTTATTGCCTACAATGGACCTTGCTAATATGTACAGAAAATTCCTTTTGTTCCTCTTCTGACTGACCTGGCTGCGTGTATCTGCTTGTCTGATTTAGAATGTGAGTTTCTGGGGACTGGAACAATTCCCACTTGTGTGCCCAGAAGGTGCCTAGTACAGTGTGAATGGTACCATTAATTAACAGTAGTAATTTAAAATCACTGTAATATTGCTGGGACCCCCAGAAAATGTGTGCTTTAAAAGTCCTGTACCTTTGACAGATTCTGTAATCGGAGCTTCACCCACAGACACTCAGATAAATGTTTGTCTGACTTTTCTTATTCACAATTGTTTCAGCTGAAAGTAGATCAGCATTATGTGCTCTGTCAATGTTATAATTCACACCCCAACTGAAGGACCAATCTAGATACTTTTGGTCAGCTCATGACTTCTTTTTGGCCATTAAATTGCACTTCAAAGGCCCTTCTTCCACACTGATGGGAAGTGGAAGAGTGTTCTTTCACGCTTGCATAACCTTTGCCATCAAAGCACTTTACCAGCTTTTTTTCCTATCACTTCATCTATTTCTAATGTTTGCCTTGTCTTCCTCTGTAGCAAGAGCGTGGCTTGTAACTAATGTCCCTGAAATCCCAGGGGTACAGGATGACTGATAATAAAAAGGAAATTCAGATATTTCTTACCTCCCTGACCCAACATTTCTCAGTGAGCAGAGAGGCAAAGGAAGACAGGGCCTGCAGACTCATCTGATCACCAAGTGGTTAGAGGGTAGTAAAGCAGAAAAGCTATTTTTGTAGCGTGGGCTGCTGACCACAGCTTTCCTAGCTTGAGAAATCATAGCCAGAGGTTTAAATAAGTTTTTGTTTTTCAAAAAAGTCAATGGCTGTTAAGGGTGTTGAAATTGGAAATCGACTAAGACATTGACTTCTTTTGGAGAAGAAAAGGCATTATGAAAAATTCTCTGAAAAACAGGAAGACACTGGTTGTAGAGCTGCCAGAGAAAAATAATTGAAAAATGAAACTGCTTATACTATCCTTTCAGTGATTTGAAACAGTCGTCCTGAAGCTTCTCCTTCCTGTCATATTCACAGTTGTTTCTGACAGGTTATTCAATATTTTTAATGTGCCAAATTAGAAGTATATTGGCACTGAAATACCTGAAGTGTCTTTGAAGAAGTGAATATTCTGAGATTCCATTACTACTTTTATGGGATAACATTCTTGTGATATACTTCTATGGAAAAAATAATTGGGAGCAGAAAAATGTGTAGAGTTATTGCAGGAGAGGAATGGTTTGGATTTTGCAGAGCTTAAATTTATATACCTTAAACTCATTTAATCATCTTTATCAACCATTTAAGAATATAAAGCTGATACAAAATGTAAAAACGGGAAGAGGTGGTAGGAAGCAGCAAAGAGGAAGAGTTTAATTTGAGGACTTGACTTGAAATAACATGTCACCAGATCTGGTTGGCTCACACAGAATTGGCAAACGGGTAAAGTGCTTTTTACCTCTAGGTTTCTAGTTCAAATATGGCCAAGGACAGTAGAGACTAAAAGCTGTTACCATCCGTTGATTGTTTTTATACTTGTGCAAACTAAGTTTCAGTTCACAGCACAAAGTAGAACCATTATATCTGGCAATCATTGATACTCTTGGTTTCATTCTCTGTAGAGAAGCTAAGGGTTGAAAAGCATAGAGAATGAAGCATGATACCTTCTCATTGCTAAAGGTGATTCCTTCAGAACAGAATTAATTCTTATTGGCAGAGTAATTCAGGGGTTTACTGCTGTCTGTACCATAGATGTCCTATGGTGAATCTAATGTTTCCTGAATACTGATATATAAAATATTAGAATGATTGACAGATCCAGAGATCTGAGGTGAGCGGATTCTGGGGAATAAAAATGCTCTGTTAGTGTAGTCAAGAATTAAAAATAGAGCTGTTTTTCTGGATATGGGTTGTTAGCATTTTCAGTTCCCATCGATCTCCCCCACCAGACCACTAGCCCCCTCTCTCCCCATTTTACCTTAGATATCTTGGGGAAGGAGCCTTGGTCCATGTACAGTGCCCAACTCCTACTTCATCCTGAAAATGTATGGCCCCTTCCTCTTCTACCTAGTCTCTTCAGGGGCCACTCTGGGTCCCCATTCCAACTAATCCCCATTAATTTTTCAAATGGGCAGAGGTCTCCTGATCATGGCATCTTCCTTTCCAATTCCATTCTCAGTCCCAAGTTGTTAAGAAGCGTTCTGTCTGTCCCTGCGTAGGCCAGTGGGAGATGGGAAGCTCTTCTGCTGCTGCTGTCAGTAGCATGTAAGCCCTTCATATCCTAGAATGTCAGGGTTGGAAGGGACCTCAGGAGGTCATCTAGTCCACCCCCCTGCTCAAAGCAGGACCAGTCCCCAACTAAATCATCCCAGCCAGGGCTTTGTCAAGCCTGACCTTAAAAACCTCTAAGGAAGGAGATTCCACCACCTCCGTAAGTAACCCATTCCAGTGCTTCACCACCCACCTACTGAAAGTTTTTTCCTAATATCCAACCTAAACCTCCCCCACTGCAACTTGAGACCATTACTCCTTGTTCTGTCATCTGATACCACTGAGAACACCCTAGATCCATCCTTTTTGGAACCCCCTTTCAGGTAGTTGAAAGCAGCTATCAAATCCCCCCTCACTCTTCTCTTCCGCAGACTAAACAATCCCAGTTCCCTCAGCCTCTCCTCATAAGTCAGGTGCTCCAGCCCCCTAATCATTTTTGTTGCCCTCCGCTTCAAATTTGTCCACATCCTTCTTGTAGTGTAGGGCCCAAAACTGGACACAGTACTCCAGATGAGGCCTCACCAATGCCGAATAGAGGTGAATGATCATGTCCCTCGATCTGCTGGCAATGCTCCTACTTATACAGCCCAAAATGCCGTTAGCCTTTTTGGCAACAAGGGCACACTGACTCATATCCAGCTTCTCATCCACTGTAACCCCTAGGTCCTTTTCTGCAGAACTGCTGCCTAGCTACTCGGTCCCTAGTCTGTAGCAGTGCATGGGATTCTTCTGTCCAAAGTGCAGGACTCTCTGCATTTGTCCTTGTTGAACCTTATCAGATTTCTTTTGGCCCAATCCTCTAATTTGTCTAGGTCCCTCTGTATCCTATCCCTACCCTCCAGCATATCTACCACTCCTCCCAGTTTAGTGTCATCTGCAAACTTGCTGAGGGTGCAATCCACGCCATCCTCCAGATCATTAATGAAGGTATTGAACAAAACCGGCCCCAGGACCGACCCTTGGGTCACTCCACTTGATACCGGCTGCCAACTAGACATGGAGCCATTGATCACTACCCATTGAGCCCAGTTATCTAGCCAGCTTTCTATCCACCTTATAGTCCATATTTCCACATAGGAAACATATTTTCCAGTATCTTTGCAAGGATGTGCAAGGGTTTAAGGGGCAGCCTAATTAGCACATTGTCCTTTAAAACACCAGGGGGTTCTGGAATAGTATGTTGGGTTCCCTGCTTCTTGCTTGGCAGGAGGTCAGCTGGCAATAAGCAGATTCCCACCCTTCTGCCTGCTGCCTCCCTCCTACACACACACACACACGAACTAAAGCCTTCAAGTAAACCTGACATGCTAGTGGGAGTAAATTGGTGGAGTTATGTTGAATGAAACAGTAGAGAGGGCAGTAGGTCTTATATTGGTCTCATCACATTCCCAGAGATGCCCAGAAATAGGAGCCCCTACAGGGGTCTGTGGGGTTGTAGTTCAGGGTGGTAATGGAGAAAATAGCTAGGGCTGTGCCATACTGTGGGCAAGAGGGGTTTTTCCAGCCTCTATCCCCACCTCCAGTGACCTCAGAGGCTGGAAACCTACATCATGCCTTCCCATGAGGATGTGGAGGGACAAAGCAGATAGAGCTGTGCAGCACTCAGTAGTCATGCCTGCCCCGGATCTCACCATGGACCCCAGAGGCTGGCATGGCCTGCTGTTGCTTTGTTCACGTGAGTGCCTACTCTTCCTGGCCACTGATTTATAGTAAACCTGAAACTATGCAGGGTGGGAAAAGTACACCTTCAAGGAGCAGTGATGGTGAGGGTCAGATGGGGCATGTGGACTGAGGGAAAGATGCACTGGGGAATGAGGAGGAATATGGTCTGGGTCAAGGAGTGTAAGTTTTAAGCAAAAGTCACAAGACATACCTAATACTACCTTGAAGGTTTTACTTGTTGGTTGTTTGACTGTGAGCTCTGCAGGGCAAAGATGGTCTCTTTTATATGTTTGAAAAAAGCACCTGGCATACTGTGGGTGCTACTGCACTATAATAACAAATCAGGCTACTGTGACAAAGGATCTTTGTTTATGTGGTCCATTTAAATCCAGCTCTGCCAGGTTTGTGCAGCCCTACAATTAAAGGCTTTTGAATAGTTTTGATGGCCTACTCAAGCGGAAATGTTAAATCCCGTGTCTGGTAACAAAACTAATCATAGTTTCTCCCTTCAGAGATTTCCTGTTACAGACTTTGGCCCCAATCTTGTGAAGATTTACACATGTGCTTAATTTTAAGTATGGGATTACTCACATCCTTAGAGTTAAGCATAAGCATAAATATTTGCAGGGTTGAGGCCTTTGACAGCAATTGCATTACACTCCATGCTGTCCTTCTTTCAGAAATTGTTTTGGATTGTTAGCAGAAAGAAATGAGGGACTGTCAAAGTTCCTTCCCCACTCTGAACTCTAGGGCACAGATGTGGGGACCCGCTTAAAAGACCCCCTAAGCTTATTTCTACTAGCTTAGGTTAAAACTTCCCCAAGGCACAAAGTCTTTGCCCTTGGATTAGGTAAAACGCTGCCACCACCAAGTCTTTTAGACAAAGAACAGGGAAAGGACCACTTGGAGTTCCTATTTCCCCAAAATATCCCCCCAAGCCCTACACCCGCTCTCTTGGGGAAGGCTTGATAATGATATCCTAACCAACTGGTACAGTAAACGCAGACCCAAACCCTTGGATCTTAAGAACAAAGAACAATGACAAATCTATCAGGTTCTTAGAAGAAGAATTTTATTTAAAGAAAAGGTAAAAGAATCACCTCTGTAAAATCAGCATAGTAAATACTTTACAGGGTAATCAGATTCAAAACATGGAGAATCCCTCTAGGCAAAACCTTAAGTTACAAAAAGACACAAAAACAGGAATACACATTCCCTCCAGCACAGCTTACTTTACAAGCCAAAAAACAAAAGGAAATCTAATGCATTTTCTAGCTATATTTACTAACTTTACAGGAGTTGGAAGGTTTGCATCCCTGATCTGTTGCTGGCAAAGGTATCACACAGACAGACAAAACCCTTTGTTCCCTCCACCTCCAGATTTGAAAGTCTCTTGTCCCCTCATTGGTCATTTTGAGTCAGGTGCCAGAGAGGTTAGCTTAGCTTCTTAACCCTTTACAGGTGAAAGGATTTTGCCTCTGGCCAGGAGGGATTTTATAGCACTGTATACAGAAAGGTGGTTACCCTTCCCTTTATATTTATGACAGGGACATACCTGTCTTACAGATGCATTATCAAGAGTGACGTCCTGAGAGATTGCTTTAAAGCAACAGAGGAGCCTGACCAAAATTGGTTTTCAGATTTCAGTTAGTGGAGGTCATTATAACATAGATATTTGCCAGTTCATGAACCCTTACAGTTCAGAGGGGTCAGCACATCTGTAGTGTTCTACAACATACTACTTTCTTTAAGGCAAAAGAGTTCCTTTTGCATCCTAAAATGCTTCATGAATTTAAAGAGTTGACTCTGGCTACATCCTAGCTATGCAGTTATGAATCTTTGATCAGGACTCTCTTTAGTTCCTTAATTTTTGTGTACACCATGAAAATTCCCTTTGTGTGGTGCTCCTTTCTTCCATCCCTAGTAACCATATCCTTTTCTCTCTGTTTCCTGACACTGTATTTGTTGTCATCTGTGAAAGGTCTCACCGGTTCCCCATTCAACAGGCAAGGTCCCTGGGAATTGAAAGTCTTGTGTCAAATTCATTTTCTCTGGTAGTAGCCAGCCTATCTTTCTTTAAGGCCCAGTGTGTTCTGCAGCTCTGTTCTCTTTCAAATCCTAGTCTATTGCTTTTGTGTGTGAGACTAAGTCAAATGTCTGAACTAATAATTGTGTTCCTATCTGATATTCACTATTAAGATTGTCCATAACATTAAAATGCTCCATGTGAATTTCCAAGTGCACCAGTGTAGGTGTGGGCATTAAAGATCAAAGCCATAAATGATTTAGGAGCTAGTTACGTACAAGAGTGCTTCTCTCCTAATGCCCTACTGCAACAGTTAAATGCCTGCACATGCATTTCAAGCTCCCTCCTGCTTTGAGATGGAGCTTTGAGCCCTTTACTCTATTGGAACTCAATGTTCATCCTTCCTTAGTCCACTAGAGCCTGGAATTGTTAACCTTATGGTCATGCTATAAGTCTCTTCTCCTCTCCTGGGCATTTGGGAAGGAGAGGCTTGAGGGGCCATATTCATGGTAGGTTCTCTGAGGAGAAGCCTTACTCACTTTGCTCATTCCATCAAAGAGAACTATCTATCATTTGTTATATTGAATAATGTATGAGACTGTTAATTTATTGTCAGCGTGCCCAGAGCACAGAGTGGTGCCTGGTAACTGCAGCAACACCTTTTTTATAAATCAAAAGAAAGACTCCTTTAGGGCCTTTCCCATCTTTAAGTTGGGAAAAGTTGAAGTAATAAAGTAGAAATGTGTGAATCTCCAGAGATTCTAGGGATGAGTTAAGATTAGAATTCTAGTACAGATGTGTGACTACAGTTTATCTATACTCATCTGGTTTCCAAAACTTGCTCTGGAACCCTCAAGAAAATAGGTTTCTTTACAGATTTGCAATATTTCTACGATCACTGGAAATACTGTATGAACAGCAGAGCCAAATGAATAAGTTTTAACAAAAAAAGGTATTAGTTTCATTGCTTTATCTTTGTGCAAACTGTCCATCAGCAACTTTTGATTTTTCTCAAATTTCTTCATTGTGTGAAAGTATTATATTAACATTTCTATGGATAATTCTTTGTGTAAATTGATTATGAGCAGTTTATTTTAAGCATTTGGTATCTGAACTAGGAACACTGTTGGCTAGCTTTGATTGGACACGTCAGCAAAGTGTTTTTTTTTTTATCCTGATTAGATGAGTGTGACCCCTAGAATTGGTCAAATACTGACGGTTACAAATTCAGACTTTGGCTTTCTACAGGTATTCACCAATATTTGCTCTTCCTACACTCATTCCTGTTTGTTAGTAAAGGTATTTATTGACATATTTGTGTAAAGCACGAATGTAAGTTGTATGAACACTGAAAATGTCGGAAGTATTTGCCTACAAATGAATAGTGAGGCTTCTCTGTTCTAACCATATACCAGAATTTCAAGGGTGCATGAAAAAGGATGATGAAATAAACCAAACTCCTTGAAACAACTCATTTTTAGTTGTTTGTTCTTTTCCTTCTTTGTTTCTTTTTTACCCAAACTAGTTTATTATTTTATCCATCTTACTTAACAGAATCATAGAATCTCAAAAACAGGACCCATCCCCAATTTAATCATCCCAGCCAAGGCTTTGTCAAGCTTGACCTTAAAAACTTCTAAGGAAGGAGATTCCACCACCTCCCTAGGCAACGCATTCCAGTGTTTCACCACCCTCCTAGTGAAATAGTGTTTCCTAATATCCAACCTAAATCTCCCCCACTGCAACTTGAGACCATTACTCCTTGTTCTGTCCTCTTCCACCACTGAGAATAGTCTAGAACCATCCTCTCTGGAACTACCTCTCAGGTAGTTGAAAGCAGCTATCAAATCCCCCCTCATTCTTCTCTTCTGCAGACTAAACAATCCCAGTTCCCTCAGCCTCTCCTCATAAGTCATGTGTTCCAGACCCCTAATCATTTTTGTTGCCCTTCGCTGGACTCTCTCTCCAATTTAGCCACATACTTCTTGTAGTGTGGGGCCCAAAACTGGACACAGTACTCCAGATGAGGCCTCAGCAATGTCTAATAGAGGGGGACGATCACGTCCCTCGATCTGCTCGCTATGCCCCTACTTAAACATCCCAAAATGCCATTGGCCTTCTTGGCAACAAGGGCACACTGCTGACTCATATCCAACTTCTCGTCCACTGTTACCCCTAGGTCCTTTTCTGCAGAACTGCTGCCTAGCCATTCGGTCCCCAGTCTGTAGCTGTGCATTGGGTTCTTCTGTTCTAAGTGCAGGACCCTGCACTTATCCTTATTGAACCTCATCAGATTTCTTTTGGCCCAATCCTCCAATTTGTCTAGGTCCCTCTGTATCCTATCCCTGCCCTCCAGCATATCTACCACTCCTCCCAGTTTAGTATCACTGGTATAGTTTAGTATAATATAGATCACTGTGGACTTGTTATTCTTTGGGGAAGTTTGAGGCTGATAGGCTAAGTGTAGATTTTTTTTTGTTCCAGTTACATTGGTAACTCCCCTGTGTGAACACTTATTTCAGATTAAGAGTGATTTTTTGGCTTAGTTTAGACTGCTTCCAAAGAAATGTAAGCTAAACTGGGAAAAGGCACTTTTATACTGGAATAAGAGTGTCTGGATGGGGAGTTTTACCAGTATAACTATGGCACTGTAAATTCACATCCTACCTTATACAGCTATAACTTTCCTATATAGACAACCCCTTAAATATCGGTTTTGAACAATCCTTTCCCCTTCAGGACATTCTCAAAGCAGCAGCAGCTGTAAATCAGAATTTTAGGCTGGAACACCTTTACAAGGTACACTCACGAAATGCCTCCTGACAGCTCAGTGCTATGATTTCTGGCATCACTCAGCTTCTCCTGTTCTTCTCTGGGAAAGCAGGAATCTTGACTCTTTTTAAAATTTATTTAACTTGCTTAGATAACACATCTATATGTTCTGGTCACTGGGCAATACGATTGTTCCTAGGCTGAAAGTACCACAGAAAGTACAACAGAAACCAAGCCTAGAGCACAGAACTTGTCTGTGCACCCAAACCTCTTGCCAGATTTTTTTTTTTTTGAGCAGCCTGTTAATGGGTTATCTGGGGCTAATTTTCCCATGTAACAGATCTGCATTGATAATGAGGGTTCTAGGTGATAATGAACACAAGGAGAGCCAAAGAATTTGTATCCTGTGAGGAAGAACTGAGTTATTCCACTTTCCCAAGAAGCTTGAAAAAGAAAGCAGACATCTGTGGTGTGGGATTTTTCCTCTCTTTAAATCTAAAGGACAACAGCAAAGCAATCTGTTGTTTGTATAGAAAAGAGGGCTAGTAAAGAAAGAAAGTACACTCAGGGGAAAGTCTGCTCTAAGAAACCACTTGAAAAATAAGCATGGAGAAACATTTGCACAACATGCATCACAGCAACAATGAAGAGGCAGGAGGGAATGGGTGGTACATTAGCATGATTAAAGGTAGGTATAGAACAGGTGCAGACACTGGAAACTCTCTCAGGAGAGTTCCAATACTACAAGTCCCATGTGCATGGAACACTCATTGAAGAACTGAGCCTGATGGATAGAATTATCAGGATGTTTTCTTCCACCCATTTTTCAATGCAAATTGGATATGACTGGTGACAGAGTTCAGAGGGGCAGGCAAGATGGCAATATAAGCCACTTACCATCCCGCAGAACAATTGTAAAACATTTGAAAGTGAAAAAATGTAGACACAATCTTCTTATAGGGATGCTAAATGCATAATGAACCAAAAGCAGACACTGGATATTTTCCAGTGCCAGAAGGAACCATTGTGACCATCTAGTCCAAACTCCTGTATAATACAGAAATTAAAGGTGCCAAATTTACTTCCCCAGCCAGAGATCTGGTAGGATTGGAAACTCAGGAGCTCTATAAGTAGGAGCAATAGCCTCAGGCCAGGGATGTTTAATTTTAAGGTAGTGGAGGACCACAAAATCCATTAAAACCCGTTGGCAGGCTAGTATGTGCATGTGTCTGTGGGAGACAGATACATGAGGGGTGTCAGGTCCTGCCCCCATGGGGGAGGTCTTGTCCTGTCCCCAAGGAGTGACTCAGGGACATGGTGTGTTGGAACCTGCCTCCAGGATCAGAGGCTCTGAGGGGGCAGGGGCGAGGGCTCAGTGTGAGCCTGTCCTGAACTCACCCTGCAGCAGTGGCTCTTGTCTGGTGACACTAGGTGGGCTCTCTGCTCCAGCCCATTGTCTTACCACAGTGTCAGATAAATGTGTCTTGCACTTGATAAACTTTACTGTTTTTTCCAAACTGTCTGCAGACCCTTAAACATACTTTTGCTCCAGACACAGAACAACTATCTGGTACCCTAAAAATTCCAATGAACCCTGTGCGTATTGTGCTACATGCTACTGAGTACTGCGAGAGAGTTACCAAGCTGAAACACTTTGGCTCTGCTTAGCCTGCTGAGGGATTGTCAGTAGAGTTGTGTATATCTATAGTGTAAAATGGCTAGCCTATGGTATTTGGGAAGTCTACCAATTTGTATGGATGGCCAGAAGTCACTAAAGGAGAAAAGAGAGATTCTAAATTCTGTCAAACAAGTGTGAGTTTTGATTTTACGTCAAATCTTTTCAATTGTTTGCAGTTTTCCTGATGCACTTCTATATATAAAACCAATAATGTCTCTGTAACCTTGGTTATTACTGTCTTACTTTTTCTTTTAGGTATCTGAAATTCTTTCTCCCAGCACTTTTAAATTAGATCAGAATCTAGCAGGTATACGTTTTGAAATATATTTAGAGGCAAATTCTGCTCTCTTATATCATTCGTGGTCAGTATTTACACCTAAAAATGCCATTTAGAGACAGACCTAAAATGTTCAATTGTGTGAAGAAGAGTCAACTAATACAAGGATTCAATTTTATTGGGTGGATCTTTTTATTATAAGACACCAATAGGGTTTATTGAATACTTTAGGTTCAGTTTTGCCTTGACTTATCCCCTGATTTAGATGTATCAATACTTCACAGGAGTGTAAAGGATCCCCCAAATATTTCCTAGCCTTTTATTTCATCACAGCTTCTAGACTCATTTTTACTTCTAGTCCCTCATCATAGTCTGCCTTTTTAAAATCTATCCCTTCAGTCATGGCTGAATTTGACTCCTTGACTAAAAACAGGAGTACTTGTGGTACCTTACCTAACAAATTTATTAGAGCATAGCTTTTGTGGGCTACAGCTCACTTCATCGGATGCATAGAATGGAACATATTGTAAGAAGATTTATAGATATAGATATCTATATATACACACATACAGAGAAGGTGGAAGTTGCCATACAAACTGTAAGAGGCTAATTAAGATGAGCTGCTATTAGCAGGAGAAAAAATACTTTTGTAGTGATAATCAAGATGGCCCATTTAGACAGTTGACAAGAAGGTGTGAGGGTACTTAACATATTAATTCAAGCTCAGCAGTTTCTCATTGGAGTCTGTTTTTGAAGCTTTTCTGTTGCAAAATTGCCATCCTTAAATCTTTTACTGAGTGGCCAGAGGTTGAAGTGTTCTACCGGTTTTTGAATAAACTGATTGACAGAGCCAGAAGTCACCTACTACAGGACAGGCCCAACAAAGAAAATAAAAGAACGCCACTAGCTGTCACCTTCAGCCCCCAACTAAAACCTCTCCAGCGCATCATCAAAGATTTACAACCTATCCTGAAAAATGATCCCTCACTCTCACAGATCTTGGGAGACAGACCAGTCCTCGCTTATAGACAGCCCCCCAACCTGAAGCAAATACTCTCCAGCAACCACACACCACACAACAAAAACACTAACCCAGGAACTTCTCCTTGCAACAAAGCCCGATGCCAACTCTGTACCACATATTTATTCAAGTGACACCATCATAGGACCTAATCACATTAGCCACGCCATCAGGGGCTCGTTCACCTGCACATCTACCAATGTGATCTATGCCATCAAGTGCCAGCAATGCCCCTCTGCCATGTACATTGGCTAAACCGGACAGTCTCTACGCAAATGGACACAAATCTGACATCAGGAATCATAACATTCAAAAACTGGTCGGAGAACACTTCAACCTCTCTGGCCAATCAGTAAAAGACTTAAGGGTGGCAATTCTGCAACAGAAAAGCTTCAAAAACAGACTTCAATGAGAAACTGCTGAGTTTGAATTAATATGCAAACTAGATACCATTAACTTGGGTTTGAATAGAGACTGGGAGTGGCTGGGTCATTACACATATTGAATCTATTCCCCCATGTTAAGTATCCAAAAGTTTGGAAAATCACCCACCTCTACCTCTTGTCAACTTTCTAAAATGAGCCATCTTGATTATCACTACAAAAGTTTGGATTTTTTTTCTTCTCTTCTCCTGCTGATAATAGCTCATCTTAATGAATTCGCCTCTTACAGCTTTTGAATGGCAACTTCCACCTTCTGTGTGTGTGTATATATCTTCTTACTATATGTTCCATTCTATGCATCCAATGAAGTGGGCTGTAGCCCACGAAAGCTTATGCTCTAATAAATTTGTTAGTCTCTGAGGTGCCATAAGTACTCCTGTTCTTTTTGCAGATACAGGCTAACATGGCTGCTATGCTAAACCACTCCTTGACAGGGCACTGATGAGTTGCTTCCCGAGCAATTTATTAATTTTTTCTTCTTTTGGTTTTATTTCGTGGGGTGATATCCATACCCAAACCCTAAAGAGAAGGCATTTTAAGTTTTTTTGAATTTGAATGGAACTAAAGTGAAACTGCCAAAACTCAAGTTTTGCCTGGTTTGAGGTCTGAACAATGGAAAACCACTAGCTTTTGCACTGTTCTACCGTAAACACTCAACCCATGAACTGCTGGTACTAGGTCAAGGTTCAAAACTTCATGAGCCTGGACCAAGTTTCATGATTATTACTTTACTCCTTTTGTGGGGTTCACAATGAACATCGTACACCGCTCTAGTTCCTTTGTGTACTGCAGTTCCTTACTGTGCGAAGCCTGTGTTGATATTACCTCTTTAAAAAAGTTTACATTCCAGGCGCTTAAAAAAAAAAAGAAATGCACCTATGCTTGCTTTTCTGGCTTTTGAATTTCAAGGCTTTTGTTTTGATCCAAGCAATTGGTTTTTTAAAAGTTTGATTTACTGTATGCTTCCTTTTGTAAAATGTTGGTAGATAACAAAATGTAAAAACTGTGAAATTAAATTGTCATGTTCTGCACATGAGAGACTTTTTTTTTAATTCATCCTCTTGGTTAGCAAAATATTAATAGGAATTTGCAAGAAAGGATACTTCTCACTGTGCTGTAGATTGAACAACAAACAAACAATATGAATACATTAAACCAAAACACAAGGTTTTGTGCCCCTATCGCAAACAAATTCAACTTTTGTGTAGTACAAATATTCTTTATTCCAACATAACTCTTTGTTTGATGTCTTGAACAGGGCTGTGATGGTTTTTCTTCTCATTGCTCCTTGTCAGGGTCAGCACATGATGTAGCAGATGCTATTACTGACTCTCCATGAGACTTCTGAATAACTGTACTTGGGAAACAAGGAGCTCCATAAGCCGTTACCATCGTGCGGTTGTCAGGTAGAATAGTTTTATTGCAAGTGGACATAACCCTTATAATTCAATCTCTTCATATAGAAGGTTGCAGCCATCCTGTATACTTTAGTGGCAAATTAAAGGATAAATGAAGAAAAGTCATTTCACATCCTTTTACAATTACAGCATCAAATCATATGAAAGAGTCAGTCTCCTGAGAGGTTTCTGCCTTGGTGACAATCTGCTTGCAGGTTTAGAAATAGTGTTCCCATATTCCATTTTTTTTTCTTTGGAAGAAACTGAATTAAGTCAAAATCTGCAAATGAGGGTCGCTCTTCATTAGTATTCACTGTCCAATTTACTAGGCTAAGCATCATAATCAATGCCTCTTGCTCAGACATTAAACTACTTATCCATAATTTTCATGTCTTACGTGTCTACATCTTTCTCCTGCTTAAAAAAAAAACCCACTTGTGAATTTTTGAATAGTTGTGCTTCATGAAGGATGAAGACTCACTAGAGAAACAGATAAACTACAGCCTCATTATCTGCAGTGTGATAGCCCCCTCTCCTATCAGTTTTGGAAATCCATTCAAATTGGATCTGCACCAGAAGGATTAAGGCTTGTGTAAACCCTCAAACTCTAGTAGAAAGGTGGTCAACTACCTAAATCTATTCTTGAGAATAACTGTTCACATTCTCAAAAAGGAAAGGAGTACTTGTGGCACCTTAGAGACTAACCAATTTATTTGAGCATGAGCTTTCGTGAGCTACAGCTCACTTCATCGGATGCATACCGTGGAAACTGCAGCAGACTTTATATATACACAGAGAATATGAAACAATACCTCCTCCCACCCCACTGTCCTGCTGGTAATAGCTTATCTAAAGTGATCATCAGGTTGGGCCATTTCCAGCACAAATCCAGGTTTTCTCACCCTCCACCCCCCCACACAAATTCACTCTCCTGCTGGTGATAGCCCATCCAAAGTGACAACTCTTTACACAATGTGCATGATAATCAAGGTGGGCCATTTCCTGCACAAATCCAGGTTTTCTCACATCCCCCCCCACCCCCATACACACACAAACTCACTCTCCTGCTGGTAATAGCTCATCCAAACTGACCACTCTCCAAGTTTAAATCCAAGTTAAACCAGAACATCTGGGGGGGGGTAGGAAAAAACAAGAGGAAATAGGCTACCTTGCATAATGACTTAGCCACTCCCAGTCTCTATTTAAGCCTAAATTAATAGTATCCAATTTGCAAATGAATTCCAATTCAGCAGTTTCTCGCTGGAGTCTGGATTTGGAGTTTTTTTGTTTTAAGATAGCGACCTTCATGTCTGTGATTGCGTGACCAGAGAGATTGAAGTGTTCTCCGACTGGTTTATGAATGTTATAATTCTTGACATCTGATTTGTGTCCATTTATTCTTTTACGTACAGACTGTCCAGTTTGACCAATGTACATGGCAGAGGGGCATTGCTGGCACATGATGGCATATATCTCATTGGTGGATGTGCAGGTGAACGAGCCTCTGATAGTGTGGCTGATGTTATTAGGCCCTGTGATGGTGTCCCCTGAATAGATATGTGGGCACAATTGGCAACGGGCTTTGTTGCAAGGATAAGTTCCTGGGTTAGTGGTTCTGTTGTGTGGTATGTGGTTGTTGGTGAGTATTTGCTTCAGGTTGCGGGGCTGTCTGTAGGCAAGGACTGGCCTGTCTCCCAAGATTTGTGAGAGTGTTGGGTCATCCTTTAGGATAGGTTGTAGATCCTTAATAATGCGTTGGAGGGGTTTTAGTTGGGGGCTGAAGGTGACTGCTAGTGGCGTTCTGTTATTTTCTTTGTTAGGCCTGTCCTGTAGTAGATAACTTCTGGGAACTCTTCTGGCTCTATCAATCTGTTTCGACAATGTATACCTTCAGATCAGCGGCACTGCTATGGGTACCCGCATGGCCCCACAGTATGCCAACATTTTTATGGTTGATTTAGAACAACGCTTCCTCAGTTCTCGTACCCTAAAGCCTCTACTCTACTTGCGCTATATTGATGACATCTTCATCATCTGGACCCATGGAAAAGAAGCCCTTGAGGAATTCCACCATGATTTCAACAATTTCCATCCCACCACCAACCTCAGCCTGGTCCAGTCCACACAAGAGATCCACTTCCTGGACACTACAGTGCTAATAAACAATGGTCACATAAACACCACCCTATACCAGAAACCTACTGACCGCTATTCCTACCTGCATGCCTCCAGCTTTCACCCTGACCACACCACACGATCCATCGTCTACAGCCAAGCTCTGTGATACAACTGCATTTGCTCCAACCCCTCAGACAGAGACAAACACCTACAAGATCTCTGTCAAGCTTTCTTACAACTACAATACCCACCTGCAGAAGTAAAGAAACAGATTGATAGAGCCAGAAGAGTTCCCAGAAGTTACCTACTACAGGACAGGCCTAACAAAGAAAATAACAGAACGCCACTAGCCGTCACCTTCAGCCCCCAACTAAAACCCCTCCAACGCATTATTAAGGATCTACAACCTATCCTAAAGGATGACCCAACACACTCACAAATCTTGGGAGACAGGCCAGTCCTTGCCTACAGACAGCCCCGCAACCTGAAGCAAATACTCACCAACAACCACATACCACACAACAGAACCACTAACCCAGGAACTTATCCTTGCAACAAAACCCGTTGCCAATTGTGCCCACATCTATTCAGGGGACACCATCACAGGGCCTAATAACATCAGCCACACTATCAGAGGCTCGTTCACCTGCACATCCACCAATGTGATATATGCCATCATGTGCCAGCAATGCCCCTCTGCCATGTACATTGGTCAAACTGGACAGTCTCTACGTAAAAGAATAAATGGACACAAATCAGATGTCAAGAATTATAACATTCATAAACCAGTCGGAGAATACTTCAATCTCTCTGGTCACGCAATCACAGACATGAAGGTCGCTATCTTAAAACCAAAAAAACTTCAAATCCAGACTCCAGCGAGAAACTGCTGAATTGGAATTCATTTGCAAATTGGATACTATTAATTTAGGCTTAAATAGAGACTGGGAGTGGCTATTTCCTCTTGTTTTTTCCTTCCCCCCCCCCCCCCAGATGTTCTGGTTTAACTTGGATTTAAACTTGGAGAGTGGTCAGTTTGGATGAGCTATTACCAGCAGGAGAGTGAGTTTGTGTGTGTATGGGGGTGGGGGGGATGTGAGAAAACCTGGATTTGTGCAGGAAATGGCCCACCTTGATTATCATGCACATTGTGTAAAGAGTTGTCACTTTGGATGGGCTATCACCAGCAGGAGAGTGAATTTGTGTGGGGGGGTGGAGGGTGAGAGAACCTGGATTTGTGCTAGAAATGGCCCAACTTGATGATCACTTTAGATAAGCTATTACCAGCAGGACAGTGGGGTGGGAGGAGGTATTGTTTCATATTCTCTGTGTATATATAAAGTCTGCTGCAGTTTCCACGGTATGCATCCGATGAAGTGAGCTGTAGCTCACGAAAGCTCATGCTCAAATAAATTGGTTAGTCTCTAAGGTGCCACAAGTACTCCTTTTCTTTTTGCGAATACAGACTAACACGGCTGTTACTCTGAAACCTGTTCACATTCTGTTCAATCTGACTATTTTTATACACCCTTATTGTTGATTAACTCCATTTATTGCTCAGCTGAATATTTATACAAAAACCTATATTCACAGGCAACCAGAGGCCAAATCAAAAAATCCAGGAGAAAAATCCAGTTTAATTCCAAAATAAGTTTTTTTTTCTTATTTTTTCCTTTTAATCAAATTTAAATTCATTTTGAATTGGCTGAAATTTGTTTGCTCAACTCAAAACTATTTTTTTTAACTTTTCATTTTAATTCAGCCATTTGGGGTGCTTTCCATGCTCTTTTGTGTTTCTTTTTTAAATGTGCCAAATTTGAAATCAAAATGCCATTTTAATTGGAAAAGTCAAAATGAAATATTTCAAAATGGCTAAAACACAAATTTTCAACTTTCAAAATGTTTCACCTACCAAAATTAATTTCATAGTCCAAAACAATGCATTTTTCAATGTAATACAATTAGTTTAAGAAAAAATCACCCACCTCTACTTAGAAGCACTGAAGGGAATCTGCCATTTCCTGTGACTCTGATCCATGCCAATTCTGGCTTTATGAAAGGTAATCTCATCTGGGCCCCATTTTAAGAGGTTGTCCACACCTCATTGGAAGAAGGGGCAAAATGTAAAATGCACTTCAGTTTACTTTTTCTACAATGATCAAACAAAACAATGCCTTCAAGGTCAGGAACAGGAAGGAGCAAACCTGTGATCAGATCACTTTTGAATTTCATAATTATGCAAGGTCCTCAGATACCATAGTGATGAGTGTGTTATAAATATCCCAGCAGACACCCACACTTTTAGAGCAGCCAAGGGATACAAACCTTTTCCTTGTCTTATTGTATCTGAGGACAGACGTGGATGGCTTAATGAAAAGAGGCTGTACGCTCAACTTGGTGGCAATTTTTGTCCGTAACACAATAACTTTTGAACACCAAATCTGTTCACTTCCAAATTTTCAGTGAGAATCCGCATGATTTTGGTGAAATTGGAAACCCACTAAGCAGGTCCAGAGTGCATATTTGGTTCTGCAGGCAGAGGATTCTCTCTGGTCAAAGACCACTCAAGACAATTAAGCAGCACTTCAGTTTGCAGCCCTCTGCACCACTAAAATTTGGCCCAGCCACTCCTCCATTAGAATGGCAGGGCAGCCGTGGCAAATCTGAGTGAGTGGTGTTGTGACCTGTTGCAGCTAACTGACAGGAAGATGACATAAAGGGACTCCTGACAAAGTACAGATGATATTGTCCCAGGTCTATAGTTCCCTAGTTCCCTATAGTTCCCTAGTTCAGAGGAGTTCACCTAATAATTTTTAGCCAGTGGTTAGAGTACTCACCTGGTATGTGGGAAACACAGGTTTAATTTCCCCCCAGAGGAAATTAAAAGGCAGAGGGGAAAGAAATTATTTGAACAGGGGGTTCCCAAACCTCTCAGGAATGTGCTTAACCACTGAACTATGGGATATTTTGAGGGAGGCCTCCCTCAATCTCTCTTGTTGAAGCTGTTTATATTTTGGATAAATAATGAATCATTGAAACAGAGGGACTGAATGCTGGGTCTTCCGCCTCCGAATGGGTGCCCTAACCCCGCAATATAAACCCCACATTCTTTCTCACTTTCTCTCTGGCCAAATAACTCCTTCAGGGTTTATATACAGTGGAACAGCTTCCAAGGGAAAGACTGAGGGACTCAGAACATCAGAATGTAGCATAGCTCAGTGGGTAAAAGCACTCTCCTGAGAGTCTTGGGAGACTCCTGTTAAAATCTTTTCTCCTTCTCTAAGGGGGAGAACTAAACCTGGGTCTTACACATTCCAGCGGAGAGAAGTGTACTAACAACTGAGCTAAAAGTTACATCTTCCCTGCCTCTACCTCCAGTTGTTTTGTGTGAAGTGCTAATGCTTGTGTGGTGTTGATGTTTTAAAGTAGTTAATGACAACATTACAAATCTGCCACCACTTTGGTCTGTCCATAAGCTGTAGCTTCCCAGTTGGTGGGGTCAGCGTGATGTTCTTTCAAGTTTGACTTGAACTTGTCTTCATATTGTTTGTACTGATCACACAAGAATGGGTGCCTTGCTCTAGCTGGCCATAAAATAATATGTTGGGTATTCTCGAGTCATCCAGATGAATGAGATGCCCAGACCAATGCAGCTGAATTTTTATGAGCATGTTTTGAATGCAAGACATCCAACAACAATGAAGGATTTTAATATTGGTAATCTTATCTCATTATTTGCCCCAGCAAATAGACCAAAGATCACATATGGAACCAATCAAGTTTCCTTAATTTTCTATGTTTTAAAGGATATATTTTGTAACAATACGTTGTCCATGTCTCAACCACACTGAAGCACTGAAAGCATGACTGCCTGATAGACATTTAGCTTAATGCTTATTTTGACATTCCTGTAGGCTGTATGACAGCATTCCAAATGCAGAGTTGGCCTTGGCTTTGCAATAGTTAATCTCATAATCAAGTGTGGCATTCTGTGACAGCATACTCTTTAGGTAGAAAAACTTCTCCGTGGACTTGAGAGGATCTTAATTAGGTAGACATGCACATCCCCTGGCACAGATTGGTGCAGTACTTCAGCTTTGTTTAGGCTGATTATGAAACCAATACCATTGACTGTGCGAGCAAAGAGATCAGTTATAAACTGAAAGTCATCAATTAAGGGAGCAACCAGTGGATCAATCATCCAGAAATAAAAGCTCTTCATCAGTAAATGTGCCACTTTTGTGTAAGCACAGAAGTATTGCAGGTTGAACAACTTCCCATTGGCACAGAGCTAGATAAATACTTCTCTGGATGCATTTCATGACATTGACATAAGCATAGTGGGGGAAAAATAATGGAAGAGAATGTTGAAGCCAGCACACAACCTCGTTTGATGCAATTGACCAGAAAGGGATCTGATATCTCACCGTTTTCCACCATTCTGGCCATCATCCCATCATGGAAGGGCCAAAGGACAGAAATAAATTTTGTAGGTATCCAGAGATGAGCAAAAGTTTCCAGAATCCCTCAATTTGCAGAGTCAAAATCTTTAAGTTGACAGACCATATAAAGATCTGAGTTTTTCTCTCAGTTCTTTTGCTGAAGCTGACGGGCTGTGAAGATCACATCTACAGTTTCACATACAAACCAATATCCACACTGAAACTCAGGGAGGATGGTTTCCACAGTATAGGTGCTAGGTCTATTCAGTATTACCTGCACAAGAATTTTCCCAGCAACACAAAGTAGGGAAATACTGGGGTGATTATCACAGTTTGCCATATCACCCTTACATTGGATATTCTGGAGAATATAGATAGTTAGGATACACCAGAGATTAAATGGGTATTCCCTATTCAGTAAACATGCAGAAATTTTCTATGTTTTAAAGGATATATTTTGTCACCTCATTAATATTCTTGAAACAACTTCGTGGGAGACTATGCTAGAACTGGAATACACTCCATGACAACTGACTTGTGAATGGCAATGCATAGTGAAATGGAGTTTTTGAGATTGGCATCAAAATGAGGATTCATGTTACACCTCATAAAAGCAAAAAATAGGAATGTTCTAGAGTTTTCAGTGTCCCATGTTGTCAAAGACAAGGACATTGACCAAGTATGCTGTCTTACTCTATACAGCATTTTAATAGATGCTGCTTTTTATGGATGCAACTTTATGCTACTGCTGTCTTGGCACAAAGGATGATCCTAGTGAAATGGGATCTGGCCAAGGCACCTCTGGGCTCCAGCCATCATTGGCTTTCTGAATGGGCTCTTAGAGTTAGAAGCAACCTGGCCATTTGGCTTCTGTTACTTATGTAGAAGTCACAAATATCTTACAAAGCTGGACCAGAGATGGGTCACTATTGAGTACCATCAATGGAGGAGTTGCTGGCAAAGAAGGAGACCAAACTCAAAACTATTACTCTGGGTAAATATGACCCAATTTTTATGATATCTGTTCTGCCTGTGAATACAGTAACTGGAAGGCTAGTTATTTTTCAAGCAACCAGCAGTGGGAAAAATAATCAAAGGACTACAGTGACTAAGTCTGGATGGACACACTTTGATATTTATTTGAGTTGACTCAAAACACCAATAAGTGATACATAACACAACTGACCAATTTGCAAGACAGCCAGGATCTCATCGATTATATTTTACATAATTGCACAAGTGTGCAGCTTGCTCTTTCACAAAGAGGTAGCCAATTAGCTTAACTTAATTTGCATAATACTACTGGTCCTCAGTTCCACTGAGGGCTACTGTTGAGTTTGGAACAATATGCTGATCTTCAGAAATCTTATTCATAGAAACATCTTATTCTGCTGCCTGAAATCTCTTTTTCTGAATGAAAATTGAAAAGATGTTTTACATGCTAGACATTAGCGTGTGTGGTCACATTCATTTTCAGGACAGTCCACGTTGTTTTAGAAGCCATATGTGCATGCTGATTTTTCTTTTGCTTCTTAGAATTTTGGGACTAAAGGGGTATGCCTATAAATGGCAGTTTGCACAGATGTGTTAACATTTGCAAAATGGTTTCCAATTTGTGTGCAAGTGTGTGTGTGTGTGTGGGGGGGGGTTCTTCCCATCTGCATCTGGGGAATCCTCATGTAATATCTTAGCCCTTATTTTTGAAATGGGCTTCCATGCAGAAGAACCATTGCATGTGGGTTGCCTGCATCTTTACACCTGCATATTTGTGAACACAGCAACTTTATTTCTTACTCTGAACCACAGCATGAAGAAGTGACTTGGAAAAGCAGAAGATGAATGCTGTCCATAGACTAAGTTCCTTTCCAGCTCATCATACTGAAACATTCTTTAAAGTGTATTCAGACTGGATCATTGACATGAAGCTTGAATCTTTTTTTATTTTCTCCTTAAAACTTGGATTTAGTACAACAACGAAAATTTAATAGGAAGACTTGTTCATGTGGGAAATGCTTGTCATCTATAGTACAGAAAGCATCCATCCACTTTGCAGTAGAAGTAGATTGTCTTAAAGCTTTACGGAGTGCATCTCAGAAGACTGATGAAAGGGACTGTTGAGAACAACCCAGTTTCCACTGCTGACATATGGGGCCTACTCCAAAGTTTCCAAATCTCAAACTTCTCAAATTGTATGTATTTTGATGGCACAGAAGGTATTATTAAAAACAACATTCTCTTGTTCAGTATGTCTCTGACTATGGATGGCTGTTAGCTCTGCTACCTGACTTCGCACCATGTCACCTTGAGCCTTGTGCTGACAGCACTGCAAATGCACTAGGAATAATGTTATTTAAGAGGAAACGTAATCTGAACACTTGGTAAAGTGAGAAACTTGGGTAAATAAGTAATAGTGTAAGGTTTAATGTCTAGATAGTATTTTGGACCACACTTAGTTGGTACATGGATTGCATGTGAAATCCACAATGTACTTAGACAGCAATAAGGTAGGATTCTGAAGAAAAAATTGAGAAAATCACTTAGCAGTGTATGATTTATTTTGGGTTATGGTTCTGTACATATGAAATATGGTTAATGCAAACCGCGACATATTTTTCTGCCTCTGTTGTTGTTCAACCATTCTCCATTTCTCTAAATATATTGTAAATGAAGTATATGTTAGGGAAGTGTACTACTTCACTTCCTTTTTGGTGGTAATTAAAAAAACCAACCTAATATTTAAGTTACCCTGATCAGCAATGTTCAGTTAATAGTGGGTTGCCTGGAAGTGTGACCATATTTAATGACAACCATAAGAGTTTCAGAGTAACAGCCATGTTAGTCTGTATTCGCAAAAAGAAAAGGAGTACTTGTGGCACCTTAAAGACTAACCAATTTATTTGAGCATGAGCTTTCGTGAGCTACAGCTCACTTCATCGGATGCATCCGATGAAGTGAGCTGTAGCTCACGAAAGCTTATGCTCAAATTGGTTAGTCTCTAAGGTGCCACAAGTACTCCTTTTCTTTTTGCAAACCATAAGAGTAACATCTGTTTTGGCTTACTCAGGCTGCACTGCTGTGACAATAGTATTGCCTCTGTTCTCAAGCAACTGGCAGACAATGGAAGGTAGGCCAAATATTAACTTCTTCTTTTACCTTCTAGATCATATTAGTTATTTACTGAGTGGTCTTTAAGGCTGAATCGACTTGTATCTCATAATTCACTGTTATTGCAACTTCACCAGTGGTAGCAAAATTGGAGGCTGTAGTGTAGTCAAGACTTATGCACTAAAGTTCTGAAAAAAGTGTTTAAATTAGCCAGTATAGGTGAAGCTTAAGTTCTGCTACCCCACTCCCCCAAGTAAACAACTTAATTACCAGCTGAGTAAACAATTGATTGCAGTCTTTGAACAAGTTGTGGACATTGTCTGACACCAACTGAGGTGTGAATAGCACCTTTACTGTGTTGCCAGCATCTCCTGAGTGTATGGGAAAACTTTCTAGTTATCTACAGGCATGTTAGTATACTATCTAACTAACCTATGTATTTAACCACTATCCGCCACCAAAGTGAATGAGCGTCTATAGTGTTGGACATACTTTCAGAAACTGGTATCTAAGTTGCATGTGACGCAAACAAGTAATTTCATTGGCCAAAGTAGGTAGTTGCACATGGAAGAAAGGTGACTGTGCATTAGAAAAGGTATTCATTGTGTATGCATGCATAGTCACTAATTTGTGCACCTGCTCACACATGAGTAGGCAAGTTGTGTTAACAATTTAGGTACATACTTTCCAAAATCCTATTTTTCTCTGAAATGCATGTGGTATTACTCCCTTGAATTTTCATTTCCAAGAATTGAAAAGGCACAGTAGACAGTTTATTAGACACTGCTTGTGGCTAATTACACAGCCTGTGATACTCCCATCAATCATGGTCTTCAAGTAGCTTTAAGACAATATTATTTATCCTGTAGTATGCAGTTCAGTGTTAAACTGACTGTTTTTGCAGGAGCATGTGGGGGAATTTACCCATAAGCAGGGCTCATTCATGGGGGAGAAAGCAAGATAAAGACCTTCTATAAAGACCAAAATGCAGATTGCATTGTTCTGTCTGAAATGTGTTTGTGTAAAGATTAATTCCATACATGTATGTACTTTTTGGTCTCCCCGGTTTTAAAATCAGATAAATGCATTACAGACAAACCACACTACTTTTAAACAAAATAGTGGTGCTGCTTACTAGAGAGAAGTAGGATTTGAGAATAGGGTGGCATTAACTAATTGTAACCATCCATACCATGCCTTACAACAGACACAGGTATGTGCACAGAATAGTTTTAAGATCCTGTAAAGTTGGGGTTCAGGAGATGTAGAAGTATGAAGATATAGTCTTAATTTCTTAGGATAGGATTGTATGGAGAATGTCTGTACAAATATGGAAGAGTTGAGGGTATTGTGAAATGTATTCTAAACAAAAGAAACTAGGCAATAGAGAGGGTAAAACAAGGCAGCTGTGGAAGGGGCAGAACGAAAGCGGTATATACATTGTTCAGAAAGGATATGACAGCACCCAATACTGGGGGCAGTTGGAAAAGATTAGTGAGAATGCAGCAGGTAGTGGGTAGATGGACAGTGTAATGGTCATGGGACTGGGTGCCATGAACACCAAGTGCCAGTCCAGTTCTGTGTCTGGTATGGCCCTGGGTAAAGCACTTAAATTGTGGCTTTTTCAATCTATTAAAAAAATACCTTCTTCAGAGTATTCTTAAAGAGCATCACTAGACACTTTGGGTGAGGTGTTCATCTAAGCACTGTGCCTCATACTGCCACATCTCCCTAATATGCAGCCTAACCACCTCTGCTAAATGCACAATACAAGGCAGCTCCAACTGTATCATAGTGGGGGCTCTCATGTCTTCCAGTGGGACCCAGCCTATGGTTGGGTGGCCTAGTGACCCCCCCACTTCCCCATCTGAACTCAAATGCTATGAAAGCCCCAAATGTGTTTGCCTCCAATCAATCTGATCATGATCTATTAAAAACTAACCTCATAATGTGGGATCTTGTATATATTAGAATATGGAGCATGTTAACATAGAATAAAGAAGACTTTAAAGAGCTGCTAATCAGAGAAATGCCCACGTTAAAGATGTCAATCCTTGGCCTCACTGAAACCCATCTTAAAGGTAAGCAGTGAGAAAAGAATAGGCAACTACCATCTTACGTTGTCAGGTACTTGGGATATGAGAAAAAAGGAGTGGAACGCCTCTTTAAACGTTTTATCTGGAATGTCATTTAAACCAATTTTCAGTCACTACTTAATGTCCAGTTCCAGCATAAGCATGAAAGATTGACAATGGTCCATCTTTCCTATGGTCCAACCAGTGAGACTTCTGATGAAGAAAAGAGAATTCTACAATTATCTCAGCTCTCTTCTTTCAACTATATCAATTTATGACCTTTCAGAGTAACAGCCGTGTTAGTCTGTATTCGCAAAAAGAGTACTTGTGGCACCTTAGAGACTAACCAATTTATTTGAGCATAAGCTTTCGTGAGCTACAGCTCACTTCATCGGATGCATACTGTGGAAAGTTTAGAAGATCTTATATACACACCTTGTCACTCTCCTCAGTACCTGATTACATCTCTCCTCATTGGAAAATGTTGATCAGCAACAGAGGAACATATCAGTCTGCTGAGCTCAGTAACTCTGACCACAAATTAGTCTCTTCACACTGCCATCTAAGATTAAAAAGCTCAGGCAAAGCAATGATTGCGTTAACAAAATTAAAATGATCTAACCTAAAAAATCAACAGCATTCAAAATCACTAGGCAGTTGAAATCTCTAACAGGTTTGAGGCCTTGCCAGAGAACACATATGCTGAATCTGCCTCGCTGAACTTCAGATCCCAGATAATTGGTCCATCATTGTTCCCCAAAGGAGAACCAAGAAACCCTGGATTTCTGTTAGTATCATAACCATCATTGAATAGCATTATACATCTCATTTTAGAGGTAATATGGTCATAAATGATAAGCTAAATGGCACTGGTTATAAAGCAGTATATGCAGATCACAAAGCTTTTATGGAAGCCAAAGCCTTCACGAGCGAGGAAGCTTCAACCAGGAATGACATCACCTGCTTGTATAAAAACTTGCATGACCTCATTAAGAACACAGGTCATTCACTCAGTGCAGTCCATTCCAGTTCTAGTCTGCTAATAAATACAGAAGCAGAGTGCATGGCATGCTAGACTCAACATTTCAGCCAGCTGCAAAATGCACCCCCAATTTCTTTGCATTGTGACATTATGGCTGCTCTTGAGTTGACCCATTCCACAGTTGACTTAGGCAGCCAGTCTCATTCTGGGCTGTCCAACAGACACATTCTGTATTAGGAACACGTGTGGATACAGATCCCCAGCTTTATTTCACACGTTGATGGCAAGTTCATTGGGAAATGTTTGGTATCTTCTCGCAAACTCTGTGGTTTGTCCATTTAGTTCTTATTAAGGAAATGAGGTACATAGTTATAGAGATGAACTTTAAAAACCAAGCCCCTTACAGCATGGGCCAAGATTACTGCTCTGCACCCTGGCAATTGGAGCGCAAGTTGTTAGCTTATTCCTTCTCTCCCACTTCCCTGGTCCTTCTCGCATGAACAGAGAGCAACAATACCCGAAGTCCGAAGGTGCAAACAATTCAATATTTCTTGGGGTGAACTTCCAGCAAGCTTAAATCCAAGTTCCTTTTTCCTTATTTTCGAATCCCAACTTACTTCCTGTTTGCCCCTAATTTATATAGTAATATTCTTAGTTATACCTTAACCAATCATTCTATTGAAATTTACCTAACCAATCCTAACATATTGTAACATGGTTAGCTAACCAATTATATCCCACCACCTTAATTAGTTTACACCCAGCAAAATTAATTATACAGCAGACAGAAACAATTACAGAACCAGACAGAGACTGTGCAAATAAATAACAAAGTGGGAATTATAATGACAAAATAATACAGAAGTGAGGATTTCACAACGACATCTATAAAGACATAAGGGTTTCCCAGGTGTATCTATTGATAAGTGAGTTCTTACCAGACAAACTATCAACCTAAATTTCCTGTTACATCTTCTAGGCTCTTCCCTTTCTCTGGAGGTGATAATTCGGATCACCTTCCTAACAGCCCCATATTGACTAGTTTGGAATGTGAGGATGTGACCGTTCGCTTCCCAGCTTATGGCTGCCTCTGCTGCTTAGCCAAAGGCATTGGCCTAAGAACAGGGCCTCAGACTGTCAGTGAGAGAAGGCCCTTACACAGATTCTTTCTTGTATACCTCTATTACTAGCTAAATGATAAACATATACTTACATTCTTAAAGTATAGGCCTTTACAGGCAGGCCTGAATATCTATATCCTAATACAAGTTTGTCCCTTACCCTGAAGGAGAAAATGCTAGGAAACAAACTCTCTGCCTTGCAGCCAATGGGGGAAGCAGTGGCTTGCAATGAGGCTGATGACCTCACCAGTGAGAAGACAATGATGGTGGTGGTGGGGAGCAGGTTTACCACCCTGTGCTGGAAGGTGAAGATTGAAGAGTGAGCTTGCCTCATTGCATCATGGTGTTAGAAGGGGGCTGGTAGGAATCTCAGCCCATATCTGAAGTGTGGGATTTGGGGAGTAAACTGAAGCAGACAATGAATTCTTAGAGGCATAATCCCCAAATAACAAATATTTCTCAGCTGTTGGGGGATTTTTTTTCTGTCCATGTGCATTGCTCCCTGGCATAGCTCTTCAGGTGCCTCCATCCTTACGTTAAACCTTGATTACACTTTCATTTTGGCAGTACTCCCTTTGGCACCTGTAAATGGTTACATTTTCAGCACGTTGCATGCTGAAGCAGAATTGCCGCTCCCATTATTGTTAATGATGGTTCGGTACCTGTTTCCTTGCATACTGTGCTGACCATTCACCTTTAATTGTCTATAAAATCAAATCACATCTACTTTATCATTTGACTTTGCTCTCACTGACAGTGTTGCAAACACACTGAAATTGCCTTCTCTGGGTATTTTGCACATACCCATTCAGATCCCTTGTATAATTAGTGCTAATTTAAGATTCTCTAGCATGTCACGTTGGGAAATTGCTACTTCGGATGATTAACCTGTTAATCTATTAGTCCTTCTCCACATTGCTTTTTTCCCTCCTTCCCCTCCTCTTTTGTGCTTTCTTTTGACATTTATTTATTTATATCTCTCATTTGATCATAGTCCTTCGGATGGAATCATACATGTCCTCCAAAGGAGTGGTTTCTATTCAATGTCACAGATTGTCTCTTCTTAATTTATACGTAAGGAAAGAATGCACTAATTTGCCATGTTTCTGTAGGTTTAAGGTGTAATTTTTAAAGTCTGAATGATAAGAGCAAGAGAAAATAATTTGACAGGGAATGGAGGTTTAAAATCTATTAACCTTCAAAGCTTCCTTTTCCTCACTGTTCATGTACAGTACCTGCAGACTGGGTATTTATAGCCCCATACACCTATTGACACCATGAGCTTTCAGCATGTAAGCAGTTCAGGAACAGGTCCTTACTGAGAGCATACTTGTCCTTGTAATATTCCAGTTTCTCTAGGTCTGCTCATTTAGCAAACCCGGAGGAGGTTTGTTTGCTTGATTAAGTTAACTTTTTTCTGTTCTCTGAAATGTAAATATTGTGATATTTAATTTCACAGTAAATAATCTCTCAGCATGGATGAATATATGCCCTTTACCTAGTATCCAAACGAAGAGCCTGATCCTGTGAGTTGCTGGGAAACTCCAGCTCTTATGCAAGTTGAGGGTGCTCTGCCCTTTGCAGAACTGGGCTGTTGGTCCCCATTCCTCTTCACTCCTACATTCCCCACCCAGTAAAAGATTAATTATATTGTGTCTCTTAATAGACATGCTGTATAACAGCTTCTCAGTATGAAGCTCTTACCAAACTGGCAGGTTCGTCATGGGGTGCTCATGCTCCAACTTTGCAGAAGCCAGCTCTTGCCACCTCATACTTGGTGGCAGGGTACTGCACATCAGTTTGGAGTCGATCGGCACACACCAAACTGGTGGATATGCAGTTTCATGCTGCCATGTGTATCCTCTCCAGCACCCTGTGGCTGACTCCACTCCCATGGATTCCAGTTCTGAGCATATCAGACAAGAGGATATCAGACACGTCATATCAGACAAGAGATTGCCACTGGCAAGTTACTGGAGAAAGTACGTGCCAACTCAAGCATGCCACTGCACAATGACCTTTTTAAACCGCCAGCTGCACGTTTGCCATCACATCGCCCATTATGGTCTCATCCACCACACCAGGATGTTAGGGTGGAAACACTCTGGCAAGAGGAATAGATATCTGTTATAATCCCCAACCAGTTCTTCATTGCCAACCCCACAATTTGCCCACCTGGTTTTGACCTGCCCCGTCACGAATGGTCCCTGTTGAACAGGTTCTGGACCAGGCACAGTCTCCATGTAGCCAACCAGTATCACTGGAGTCTTCATGACAGCCTTTTGTGCAGCTGTGGGGCAACACAGATGATGACGCACATTATCAATGAATGGCTGCTGACTAGGTTCAGCAGTGGCCTAGAAGAACTGCATCACGCCACTGAGGATGCCATCTCTTGGCTAGATGACTATGCACATGTTAAATAAATAAATTGTATGAAATTAAATGACAAACAGAATTTGGTGTGAAAAAAGAGAAATCCATGAACTTGGAATTAATACCTTGCTGTTAAATTGCTTGGCTAAAATGCAGCTTGTTACAAGTAACAATTTTCATTAACTCTGAAATACATATTTCACTACATTGTGTTTGTTTAAAATGCTTTTTGTCAAAGATGAGCTTTTGCCTCTTTGTATACCAACCTATTTTCCGTGCCCTGGTAACCATTCCTGGCCTATCAAATCATGTTAATTTCTATCAGATATGACCATCAATAAAAAGTGAAGCATTCTGAGTCTCGAGGTGGTATTGGAAACTTTGTCTCCCCACTGAGTTCAATTAAATAAAACTCCATGTATACATGGCACATCTACCCAGGAGGGACTTTCACTGCTTGGCAATCATCAAGGTATATGGAGTGAAATTTAGTAATTTAATGACAGTACATCAAAATATATAAGCTAAAGCTTCTCCATCTGGGCTTAATTCTTTGCTGCGTTAGTAAGCATTCACAATGCAAATGCTACAGGCTTTTCTAGGTCATTTGGCATTATGTGAGAAATCGCTGCTCTGACCACATATGGTGAAGCGTCAGTAGCTAAACAGATTGGAAGGGCAGGGTCATAATGCACTATAATCCTTGAGGACATCAGTTGCTGTTTAGCCAATTCAAAAGCAGCTTGACATTCCTTTCACCAATGACACTGTGTATTTCACTGTAATAGTTCTGTCATAAAAACTAACTGCAGTGGACAGATTTTATATGAATTTCCTGAAGTAGTTTCAGTAGAACTAGACAAGATTTAATTCTAATGTATAGGATATATGCAGTGGTTTACACAGTGGACTATACATTTTGGAAGTAGAATTAATCTCTTCAACTCCTGCAGTTTATTCTGAATGCTTTACCTGATCAGAGAGACTAGTATATGTTTTGAGGCATTGTGGTTTAGTGGTAAAAGCATAGGGCTGAGAATTGGGTCTCCTGTGTTCTACTCCCAGCGTTAGTCTCTCACTGAATGGAATCAGGCCCTTAATCCATCTGTTTCAATTTAGCCATTAGTAATGTGGAGATCATATCCAGCTATCTTGCAAGGGTGGTCTCAGACCTAGCTAATTAATGTTCACAAGGGACTTTGCTTTTTTACAGTGTTTTTCAACTATATACGATGATCCCACTTCATGTTTTTTGAGAAAGTCTTGGTTGTTTTCTTTTCTTTACTTCACTAAACAATACACAATAGTTCTTTCTGGTAGAAGGTGAGTAACAGTGCAAGTAGTTTTCTTCCTTTTGAGGCAAGTTACCAAAGGGCAGTAGTAGAAACTGTTGATAGGGGAAGAATGAGACTGGCCTCTGTTTCTCCACAAGGGACTAATGATAAGAGTGGGCAGGCATTTCAGCCAGAAATTCACCCTCCCCAAGCCTGGCAGTATTGGGCCAATAAGATTTCAGGTGGCCAACATCTGAACCGTCCTCTAGAGCAAGGGTTCTCAAATTGGGGGTCGGAACCCCTCAGGGGGTCACAAGGTTATTACATGGGGGGTCGTGAGCGGTCAACCTCCACCCCAAACCCTGCTTTGCCTCCAGCATTTATAATGATGCTAAATATATTAAGTGTTTTTAATTTATAGGGGGTGTCGCACTCAGACTTGCTATGTGAAAGGGGTCACCAGTAAAAAAGTTTGAGAGCCACTGCTCTACAGTGTTAGGCGGACTAGCAGTCAGGGCAAAGAGTCTGAAGAAAATCAGTGACCTGGACAGTTAAAGAACTTACATACAATAACAGTGCAGATGGGGAAAACAAAGGGAAAGAGGAGTGGTGGGCGGCCAAGAAAGTGCAAGTAGTGATACAAAACAAGAAAATGGCAAGTTTAAGAAAAAGAGATGAATCCATCAATTGTAAATGAAAACAAATACAAAGAAGCAAAGCAAGCTGCCAATCAGGCAGTGAAGGTCAGAGAGTGCTTCAGACAATGTGTATGCTGGCTTTGTAAACAACCCACAGCTGGCTGGCAAAAAAGATCTATAACATTGGAAAAAATGCTAAAAGGAAGGAGGATGGTATTGTAACACCATTTGTTATAAATATAAAGGGAAGGGTAACCATTTTTCTGTATACAGTGCTATAAAATACTTTTTTGGGGGGAGGGGGGAAGGGATAGCTCGGTGGTTTGAGCATTGGTCTGCTAAACCTAGGGTTGTGAGCTCAATCCTTGAGGGGACCATTTAGGGATCTGGGGTAAAAATTGAGGATGGCCCTGCTTTGAGCAGGGGGTTGGACTAGATAACCTTCTGAGGTCCCTTCCAACCCTGATATTCTAGGATTCTATGAAAATCCCTCCTGGCCAGAGGCAAAATCCTTTCACCTGTAAAGGGTTAAGAAGCTAAGCTAACCTCTCTGGCACCTGACCCAAAATGACCAATGAGGGGACAAGAGACTTTCAAATCTGGAGGTGGGGGGAACAAAGGGTTTTGTCTGTCTGTGTGATACCTTTGCAGGCAACAGATCAGGGATGCAAGCCTTCCAACTCCTGTAAAGTTAGTAAATCTAGCTAGAAAATGTTAGTTTTCCTCTTTTTTTTTTTGGCTTGTAAAATAAGCTGTGCTGGAGGGAATGTGTATTCCTGTTTTTGTATCTTTTTGTAACTTAAGGTTTTGCCTAGAGGGATTCTCCATGTTTTGAATCTGATTACCCTGTAAAGTATTTACTATGCTGATTTTACAGAGGTGATTCTTTTACCTTTTCTTTAAATAAAATTCTTCTTTTAAGAACTGGATAGATTTGTCATTGTTCTTAAGATCCAAGGGTTTGGGTCTGCATTCACCTGTACCAATTGGTGAGGATACTGTTAAGCCTTCCTCAGGAGAGCAGGTGTAGGAATATTTTGGGGAAATAGAAACTACAAGTGGTCTCTTTCCCTGTTCTTTGTTTAAATCGCTTGGTGGTGGCTGCGTATCAGGTTTTTAACCTAAGCTGGTTCCCAAGGCAAGAAAGAAAGCTGTGCCTTGGGGAAGTTTTAACCTAAGCTGGTAAGAATAAGCTTAGGGGGTCTTTCATGCAGGTCTCCACATCTGTACTCTAGAGTTCAGAGTGGGGAAGGAACCTTGACACTGTTTGTAAATGATAATCAGGGAGACTGCTAGTAACTCCTGAACAAGTAAAGAAGAGGTGGAAACAATACTTTTGAGAATCTCTTAAATGAGGCACACCTGTTTAGGGTGGAGTTGTCAACATGAGATCCTAATGTGGTGCCTGAGCATGAGGTAACAGAGAAGTAAGTGAGGAAAGCAGTCTAGGAAATGAAGAATGGCAAGGTAGCAGGACCTGACCAAGTGATAGCAAAGCTGGTGAAAGTCTTGGGTGAGAGAGGCATAAAATGGATGAGCAGTGGTTAAATCCACATGGTGAGACAAAAAAATTCCCAAAGACTGGTGCAAGTCTGTCCTGAAGGGAAGCATCCATGATTGTGGAAACTTTTGAAGGATAAAGCTAGTGTAGCATGGGATGAAGATACTGGAATGTATCCTGGACACTAGGATTAGGAAAGTAGTGGAACCCCCACTCAAACAAGATGGCAAATGTCAGATGCCATGTTTGTAATTTGTCAAGGAATAGAGAAGCAGCTAGAGTACCAACAGGATAGCTTCTTGGCTTTTACAGACCTAGAAAAGGCATACAATAAAATGAACAGAAGGATGTGCTCACACCAGTGCTGTTGAAATATGAAGTGTCTGAGGATTTAATAACTGTAAGTCCACTGGTGGTGGTCATATTGATGGATTATGTCAGCAGGAAGATCCTGATGGAAAACAGGTGATAAGGTGCTATATGCAGAAAACATAGCAATAAAGGCCCTCTCAAACAAAGATTTAGAGGAAATGATCAGCTAAACTGGTTTGGGATGAAAATGAGCATGACTAAGACTGAGGTCATCTGGGTCATTAGAGGTGCCACAGGGAGATAGGACATAGAGATTAGTGCAGTCAGATTAAACCAGACTGACCAGTTTGAGTACGTTGGTGGCTGGGTCAGATTAAATGGCGAGCCTAAACATGAGATACAGTCCAGATTGGAGAGTGCTGGAAGAGCGTGGACTAACATTTCAGGGGTAGTGTCTGACAAGTCTATGCCACTGAGACTAAAAGCCTAACTGGATAGAGCAGTGATGCATCCCACAATGCTGTATGGTGCAGAAGTATAGGTGATAAAGAGATGGGAGGTTCAACTCCTATAGGTGTTTGAAATGTCTCTGCAACCCAAGAGGAGTTACACAAAGACAGATTTTGAAATGAAAATACAAATTTTTTTAAATGAAAGTATAATGGTGGAAGTCAAAGTCCATGATGTGGCTGACAAAATCCAGGAAGTGCAACTTTGCTGTTGGAAACATGCAGAGGATGAATGATTGTTATCTGGTGAAAACAACCTGGCTGGAGAGAATGGTAGGAAAGAGACCGTGAGGAAAATCAAGGAAGTGATTGGTCGACTTCATCAAAGAAGATAGTAAGCAGGTGGACTTTATTGCCACCTCCAATAGACAAAAATGGTGGATGTTTTCACGATGACCTTACCTCAACTGATAGGATAACGGGAAGAAGAGAAAGCAGTGGGGCCAGAAGGTGGGGCAGGGGACAAAGCCCTGCCACTTTGTGGCACTGTTCCAGAGACTTGCCCAGCACTGGTGCCCAAGGTACTGCTTCCAGTTCAGGATTTACCTTTTGAAGGTCCATCACTATTCTCAGAAAAGATGGATGAGATTCTGCATAGTCTGGAAGACTCTAGAGCAATCATGAAATCCCTGGGCATTTACACCCTAGCAGTGAAGTGGAAGGTGTTCCACCCTCATCAGTCTCAGCATTTTCAAGGGTTTGCTCCTCAAGCCCAGGACCTAATAAGGAGGAGCAGAGGTTACAAATGGTGACGACTACTCCCTCTATGTCTGCACCCCTGCCTCTGTGTCTGCAGCTGCCAGTTCATTGAGGCAGGTGGCATCTTACAAGACATCATTTTGATTGGCAGGTTGGGAGCAGCTTACCAGTTCAAAGAGTGCCATCTTTTTATTTTCCAGTTTTTGCAAACTGCCTGTCCCACTTCTGTCATGCTGGGTCACATCACAACAGATCAGTGGGTTCAAAGCACTGTGGAAGTAGAATATACACTCCATTTTATTTCCACCCCTCTCTCATCCCCCTTCCCTGTCCCTCTTCAGGGACTCATCTCACAAGACAGTATTACTGCAAGAGATACCATCACTTCTCCTTGTAGGATCTATAGAGGAGGTCCCTCCTTTGTTCAGGGACAAGAAGTTTTACTCCCAGTACTTCCAGATCCTGAAGGTTAAAGTGGGGTCTCAGACCTATTTTAGATCAAATGCAGTTAAACAAGCTCCTGAAAAAAACCCAAAATTCTGGATGGTCACTCTAGCTTCCATTATTCCTTCCCTGGGACCAGGGGACTGGTATGCTTCTCTCAACTTAAAGGACACCTAATTTCATGTGACAGTTCATAGAATCATAAGGTTAGAAGGGTCATCTAGTCTAACCCCCTGACAAGATGCAGGATTTGTTGTGTCTAAACCACCTAAGACTGATGCTATTCAGCTTATTTTTGAAACCTCCAGTAAGGATCTTCCATGACTTCCCGAGGCAGTTTGTTCCATTGTCCTACCATTCTTATGGTTAGGAAGTTTTTCATGAAATTTAATCTAAAACGGCTATGCTATAGTTTGAAACCCATTGCCTGAAATTCATCAGAACCACAGAAAGTTTCTGAGATTCACGATCAGCAGCTCCCATTATCAGTTCAGTCCTCCCCTTTTGGTCTCTCAGATACCCGAGTATGGTGGTAGTGGCAGCATTCCTATGGAGGTTAGGAGTCCATGTAGTCCCTTACCTGGACAACTGGCTGATAATTGGTCGATCCAGGTGGTGTCTAGCATTCGCATAATACAATCCACCTTTGACATGCTAGGCCTCCTGATCAACTCAGACAAGTCAGTCCTGTTGCCAGACCAGAAAATAGAATATATTGGATTGGTCCTGGACTTGACAACAGCCAGAGCCTTACTTTCACAGGCAATGTTTCATAAAATGCAAAGCCTCACTCTGGACTTAAAGGCTTATCCTCTCACCATTGTGGGAAACTGTCAGCATTCACTGGTTTGGTCCTGTATGTCAGACTGCTTCTCCGACTACTTCAGTACAAAGTGGCAATGGTATATTCTCCAAGAGGGCACCACATAGATATGTTAGTGTGCATACCAAGTCACATCTTATCCTCCTGAGCCTGGTGGATGACCCAACCAATGTCTGCAAGGGAGTTCCTTTCACCCTACCTCAACAATCTCTTACCTTTAGGCCTGGTCTACACTGGGGGTGGGGGATCGACCTAACATACACAACTTCAGCTATGAGAATAGCGTAGCTGAAATCGACATATGTTAGGTTGACTTACCTCACGTCCTCATGGTGCAGGATCGACTGCCGCTGCTCCCCCATCAACTCTGCTTCCACCTCCTGCCGCAGTGGAGTACAGGAGTCGACAGCAGAGAGATCGGGGATTGATCATTATCCGCCGATCCAGCGGGTAGTGTAGGCATACCCTAGTCACAGATGGCTTGGACCTGTGGCTCACCTGGGATCCCTGCAGACTCAGGGTCTCTGCTCTCCACAAAATTTCGGTCTGCACATAACCATTAGGGAGTTGCGGTCTAGCCATTTAGCATGCATGGCGTTCCTTCCTCACTTCAGGAGCAGGGTGTAATGTTCTATGTAAACAAACCGCGAGGAGCCTGGTCCTCTGTACCCAGTAGGGAAGTAATCCTGTCCTGTGACTTCTGCATCAGCAACTCTATACTTCTGAAAGTGGCCTACCTCCGAGGGGCTCTCAGAATATGCTGGCAGATCACCTGAGCAGGTTATCAATCACCACGAGTGGTTCCTTCACCCAGACATAGCAAGATCCATTTTCCAGCTCTAGAGGACTCTCCAAGTAGATCTGTTTGCAAAAAAGGACAAACAAAATGTCACCAGTTCTGCTCCAGAGCAAATCACGGCCTGGGTTCAGTGATTGATGATTTTTCTATTGCCATATTCAGAGGGTCTGCTGCACACTTCCTCCTCCCCACCCGCTCCCATCCTTCTTCTGCTCAGAGTTCTGTGCAAGGTCAAGCAGGACAAGGCCCATCTTATACTGGTTGCCCTAGCATGTCCCTATCAACACAGTTTTCACAGCTCTTGGACCTCTCAATCAGTTCCCACTGTTACTTTTCTCTACACACAGACCTAGTTTCACAGAATCACAGCCACCTTTTCCATCCCAGTCTTCAGGACCTTCATGTGATGTCCTGGATACTTCATTGTTAACATCAGTGGAGTAGTCCTGTTCCAGAGAGGTGCAGGAGGTACTGCAGAATAGTAAAAAACCATCATTGAGGACAGCTTACCGTGGTAAGTTGAAGAGGTTTTCCTTCTGGTCGAGGCTGAAAAGAATCTCCCCTATTCTTGTTTCTATTCAACATGTACTGGACTATCTTTTGTAACTGAAACATCAAGGATTGACGATTTAGCTTAACCAGGCTACACCTGCCAGTTATGTCAACATTTCACCCTCCTGTGAATAACTGCTCCCTTTTTTCCCAACCCAGTGGCCATAAGATTTTTAAAGTGTTTGGACAGACTATTTCAACACATTCAGAGCCCTATCCCGCCATGGAGCCTGAATCTAGTCTGAGCAAAGCTGAGGTTTCCCCTTCCAGCCTCTAGTGACCTGCTGTCTTTTGTACCTTTCAATGAAGGTAGCATTTTAAAAAGCCATTCTGTTGGCAGGGAGAGTAGGGGAGTTGAAGGATTTAGTATTTGATCATCTACATATTTTTTTATACAGATAGTCTATCATTGTCCCCATCCAAGTTTATATTATGAAAGTGTTCTCCACTTTTAATATCGACCAAGAAATTTTCTTACCAGCCTTCTTCCCCAAAGCCTCACAGTAATAAGGAAGGGGGAGACACTGCACATGCTAGACATTAGAAGAGCGTTAGCATTTTATCTGGAATGGATTAAACCTCTCAGGTCTTCATCTCAATTGTTTATTGCATTTGCAGATAGAATGAAGGGCAGTCCGGTTTTCACTTAACGGATTTTGTCATGACTATCCAATTGCGTTCACCCATGTTACCGGTTGTCTAACATGAAGCTGCTGGATAGCATCTTATCATTCAACTAGACCCGAGCAGCCTCTGCAGCATTTCTGGTTCATGTGCCCACATCACACATTTGCCTCCCAGTATGCAAACTCAACAGTCTAGCGATGATGCTAAACTTGGATGAGTGGCTCTCCAATCCCTGTTCAGACAGACTTCGAACCCAGTTCCAGACACAACTTCTTGTGAGTTACCTACATGTGCAGTCTGTCAAAGAAGAAAAAAGTTGTGTTGCACATGTCCGTTCTGCCTTCCCCTCTCTATTGGAGTCATTCCAGCAGGAAGGAACTGAGGGAAGATTGCGGTGTTTCGGCCCTTTTCTGTCTGTGTGGTGTGCGTGAAAGAGCAGAGGGCACTCGGGTCATCCCAACAGGTACTACGAAGGGTAAAAACTGACAATTGTGCATTGGAGTGCACAAATACCTACAGTGGAATAGATGTGCAACATATCTTGAACAGCAGTTACGGAAAGGTTAGTAACCATTTTATATCATCTAATATTTTAACATAATGAATACTGAATAGTCTTCTAATTCATATATGTAATATCTCTTTACAATCATGATGTGAATAACAAAACAAATATTGTATTTAGAGTATGCATATGGTTCTTTGTGTGTCCTGGTAAATACTCCTATGCTGTTGGTGTTTTGCTTTTTTTAAAGTGCAAAATATATTCCATAGCTTATTTTGGGAGCAGGGGGTGATCAATTTGTTTTTTGACCAAGGTGAATTTTGCATTTTGACAACCTTTCATACAACTGTTTGTTTAAAATCCAGATATGTCCAGAACTGCAACTTGATATGTATAGGTGAACAAACACCTATACATATATACAATCATGTACAAATCTTTGTTATTTTATAGAAATATACCCATCAAATATTGTATATCTTTTGGGCTAGCAGTTGCAGTCAGAGAAAAATGGCTGTTTTCATGTTCTTATCTGCGATGTTCTTCAGCTTGAAATGCAGGTCTGTTAGTTCAAACACTTCAAAACATCCTTTAATCTCCACAAAGTACTGTACTCCCCAAAGTATCGTTCATCCATCTTCAGAATTATTCTGTGGCCTTTTTCCTCTTGACATAATGTTTGTTGCTCTTATTTATCTTCTGCTTTTCTTAATTTTCGGTTGATTCATTAAAATGTACTGGTTGTTTGTTTCACTCTCCCTCCCTTTGGAAATATGCTTTCTCTCTTGGTCCTGCCCCCTTCCCCCCCCCCCCCATCCCCCGCTTTCCCTTGAATTTGTTGTCTTCAATCCTAATTCCTAGGGATTCAGGCATCCAAGGTTTATTTCTTTCTCCATTTTTCTGTTTATGTTCTGACATACGCTACAAATCTAGTCTCAAAGTTACTGTCAGCTTTTTCACACATCTTGGCCCAACTCCCCTGCCCAGCCCCTTCCTTCCTCCTTTTTTTATAAATCCCTAAGAAAAACTTGTACCAATAGTATCATTTTTAACTGTGGTTGTATGATTCCCTCCCCCCCCCCCCCAAGTAACTTTCCTTGGTTAGCCACAGCTTCTGCTAGTATACTTGAAATGTTCACATAATACTATTATACATGATTTCTTGAACTGTTTTAAATGTTCCTAAATGCTTTTATAGGCTCATATGGAGCAAGGTCAGATATAATCCAGCTACATTTCAGAATTGCATTACTGTGTGCAGGAAAATAGTTTCCTTGGGTCATTAACAGATCTGGTGTCTCAAAAAAATTAATTTGTATTTCAAGCCCTTTGCTATCATTTCTCTGTAATTTACAATACTATGTTAAGAAAATTGGTTCAAATGCCTGGCTTGCTCAGATGATGTTTAAATTTTAATCTTCACTGAATGACAAGAATGGAATTCTTTTGTTATCTGTCAGCATTTTATACTGTCCACTGGGAGTCTTGGGTAACTTCAGAGGAGACCCATCTGTTTTGCTGTTCTGCTCATTACGCCAATAGAAAGTCACTTCCCATAGTGTGTAGAGAGCCACACAACACTTTCAGTTCAGTCAGAGAAGAAAATGAAAAACGAACCATCAAGACTAATTTTTGACTATTGTTTCTCCTTCAGGAATTTGCATTTCATGAATAGAACACTCAGCAAGTTACCTTTTAACTTAGTTTTTAATTAGTTGGTGTAATAACTATTGCCTTTGCTGTAGGGGTATGTCAGTATTATTGATATGACAATTAAATGCAAAATGATTAGTCTATTAAAGAAGTACTAATTGACTTGTGTCATACTAGACTATACTATTTACACTTGATTAGTCAAAATAGTGAGTTCTATCTGTAATTTATTAGGCTGTGGGTTGCAATTTTATGTGTGCCTTCATATTAATATCTCTTCTGGTTTTTACTTGAGGGAAAGTCTGAATTAATTATTGTATGTTCAGACTGATTTAATTTAGAACAAGCAAAAATGACAAAAGGGTTTGTGTGTTGATTGTTGATACGATAGAATTAAGAGATGCCAGTGGAACAGAGTGGTCAGAGAGGAAGTTTCTAATTGCCAGATTCTTCAGATGGCCTGCAAATTAGTTGGCTGTTTTTTGGTGGTGCCTGCGGGGTCAGGCACTCTGGCTTACAACATGTAATAAATAGTTCATTTTATTTAAAGGAAAGCCTTAATACACACACCAAATCTTTTTTTTTCTCCTCCACAAATTCCCCCTCTCTTCAGTTTGTACCTTTGATCTAGTACACCTGATTGTCAATTGCTTTGCATCTTGTGGAATCATTTACACGTAATCAACGTGGGTGTAAATCCTTTCTGATTTGGCAGCAATTTATGATCGCTTTGCACAGTGATAGTACATAAGATGCAAAGCAGTGTCAAATGAGGCCCACTATATTAATTTCTTCCTTTCTTATGCTGTAAACCTATCCCACGTAATTGGCTGTCTTCAGTATCATTGCTGCTTCCTGTCATGAACCCACAAAGATCTCCTATTCAGAAACAGATGCATCTTCCACCAACCTTGTAATGATAAAAACATGTGAAGTCCATAAATGCTGTATATAAGCATAACTTGAGCAGAAGTTCCAGATGTGAATGTGGTATCCACTAATCTTTCCTTCTTTGTTAGAGTTGAGCTTCAGAGGTGGTCTATATAGAGCATTGCTCTTAGGCAATTGAAATGTTTCAGACTGGCATAATTTTCATGGTGATTACAATTTATGCATACAGTAAATTAATTTCTCCTCTCTCCTTGGCAGACTAGCCACAAGGACACTGAAGCACACACTACTATCCCACCAAGATTTGGGAGGGCAAAGTAAGACTTGAAGGAGATAACATAAAGTTTTACTTAAAGGATCTTTTGTTTGTATCCTCTGGGTCTAATTGTTGCCTCACTTTCCACTTGCTGGAAGAGTCTTTGCTTGTGTGAAATTGCATCATCCATAAAAACATAGAATCACAGATGATTAGGATTGGAAGAGACTTTAGAAGGTCATCTAGTCCAACCACCTGCTCAAAGCAGGATCAATCCCAACTAAATCATCCCAGCCAGGGCTTTGTCAAGCCAGGCCTTAAAAACCTCTAAGGATGGAGATTCCACCATCTTGCTAGGTAACCCATTCCAGTGTTTCACCACCCTCCTAATGAAATAGTTTTTCCTAATATCCAACCTAGAACTCCCCCACTTCAACTTGAGACCATTGCTCCTCCTTCTGTCATCTGACACCACTTTGAACTGGCTAGCTCCATCCTCTTTGGAACACCCCTTCAGGTAGTTGAAGGCTATCAAATCCCCCCTCACTCTTTTCTCTTCTGCAGACCAAATAAGCCCAGTTCCCTCAGCCTCTCCTCATAAGTCATGTGTCCCATTCTGTTGGATAAATTGGAAGACAAACTGAAAGGGGGAAGAATGCTTAGCTTCTTGTGAAACTTTGTTTTTTGGCCATGAAAAACATGCATCCTGCTCTAACAGTCTCTTCCTAGTTTTACTACATAGTGCAGGATGCATGACTCTAAATTACCTATGTTCTTACACCCATACACTTTCTTCCCATAATAAAATGGTCTAAAAAGAAGAAGAGAAATCCTGTATTTTCCCAAATTTGCTTGTGAGATACTTGCTGAATTTTCAAAAGTTTTCATGAATTCCAAAGTCTTGTTCACAGATAACATGGCTTAAATTTTTCATGGCAGTCATGAGGGAAAATAATAAAACTAAACTAAAGCTTATATATGAACATTTCATGAGGCACAATTAGCATTTTGTGCTTTGCCATGGTGATGGGAAGTGGGTGGAACTTCAGGGCTTCATTTAATTGTGAGCTGTTATTTAACAGTTTTCATTTAGGCAAAGAATATCTGAAATGCTTCATTGTTAGCTAATATTAAATGGATTGGGAACAGAGGAGTAGTGATGGGGTGGGTTAAGGGAGGTGATACACTGTGAATTCCTGAGCGGTGCCACATAGTAGCACCCACTACTTTGGTTGATGACATGCCACAGAAGCAAGGAAAACTGCTATCAGCTTTGTTTTAAATCTGCCTTCCCAGGCTATTACTGGGGAGGAGCCCATCTGTAGTTCTGTGCTGGGATCACTGAACTGGCAGCACATGTCTAGCAGCTGTCTGGTTTCCTACCTCAGTTTTGTTTCTCCCAACCCAAGGTAAATAGAACTACATGACTCATCATATGAACAGGCAAAAACCCCCTTAAGCTGTGCAGGTCTGCAGCATTCTTCCGTGGAGCTCCCTGGCAGAGTCAGCAACTGGGCAAGGGAAGCAATCAGGAAATAGCAAATTGAAGGAGGGTTGTATTGTAAAGAAGGGCCTATATGTTTAGATCAGGGATCGGCAACCTTTGGCACGCAGCCCATCAGGGTAAGTGCCCTGATAGGCTGGGCCAGTTTGTTTACCTGCAGTGTCCTCAGGTTCGACTGATCGCGGCTCCCACTGGCTGCAATTCACCGCTCCAGGCCTATGGGGGCTGCGGGAAGCAGTGTGGGTCACGGGATGTGCTGGTCGCCACTTCCTGCAGCCCCCATTGGCCTGGAATGGCGAATCGTGGCCAGTGGGAGCTGCGATCAGCTGAACCTGCGGATGCTGCAGGTAAACAAACCAGCCCGGCCCACCAGCGGATTTCCCTGACAGGCCGCGTGCCAAAGGTTGCTGATCCCTGGTTTAGATGTGCATTCTGGAACTCTAGCCACACTTTTCTGTAGCTCCTAAATATTTTCACTAGCTGCCTATGTTAAGGTGGAAGAAAAGGGATAGAAGGGGAACAGTGAAGCTGGGGCTGTTTGCAGAACATTCTGGGAAATGAGAGCAGGATTGTATAGAGTTGAGGAATAACTTTTTAAACTCGATACGGAAAGCAAGGGAGGGAAATGGCATTAGTTGATGCATTCTAGGTGGACTGGAGAGGACCAAGATGGAAAATGGAGATATCTGGGAGAAGGTTACAGTGGTCAAGGAGTGAGAAGCAAGATGTGGGCAAATGATTTTCCCATACAGACAGGGGATGAATTGGATTTTTTACATATACTTCTGTGGATATGGGAAAATTCAGGTATTTGACATCTTGCATGAGTGTGGAGAGGAAGAGGAGCAGCTAAAAATAACTCCAAGTCTAGGATCGTGGTGTTGATAGCACCACAATGAAGCAATGTAGTATGTTTCTGATGCACTGTCTCCTTAATATAGGAAAAGGAGCCTAACATCAGCATGCTCCTTCAGTCTGAGACAGTTAAACAAAATGCTGGTTCCCAGCAATTCCAATAATATCTTAAGGTCATTTTTTAAAATGGGAGTAACTTGTTATACTTTCTAGTTTAAATGACTTTTCCATTATCCTTTTAGCTGAGCATTTTCTTTTGCTCCAGGCAAATCAATGAAAAATTATATACTGAAATATAAAATTTTGTTTATGTACATTCACAAGAGACTAGTTTAAAACACACTTGATTTGGCATCCTATGAAATCAAATGGTTATCATAAGGGTTATGATCTTTTGTTCCTTAGATGGTACATTCTGCTTATTATTGTTGAACAGAGCCTAATTTTCTCCAAACTAACCATCTCAGGATGATTTTTAAAGCATTCAAATAAAAGAATCTCTGAGAATGTCATAAAACTTCCTTTAAGAATCGAATTCTAATTATGTACGCAAGAATAAAGCAGTTTGCTGGTGTTTTCCCCCCTTTGTAATATATAGAATGTCAGCACAGTGTTTACTTCAAATTAAGGCATAAATGGAAGACGATAAACTGCAACATATTTTTATACAGGGTCTTTTCATGGAATGCTTCAGCTGTGAGTCAATTGTAAATCTTAAAGCCAAGAAAAAATGGTTTTTTTTTAGTATGATTTAAATCAACAATCTCAGTAGTTCTTTGGAGGAGGAAATTAACGGTTTAGTAATATGAGTAGCTTAGTACAAGTGAAAGAATGACCTCAAGTAAGTCGGAGATATAGGGATTGCAGTGAATGAGCAGATGTGGACATGCTTTCGACTTGGAGAGGTAGAATGGGACAAATTCCTGGAGAGGTTTGAAAACCGGGACGGCAATTTTTGATGGCGTTTGGAGATAGCTATTCAGTTCTGACAGGTAATGGAAGATGCAATGTTTTATAATCACACTTCCTTGAGCATTTATCTAAATGGTAAGTATTTTTGTTATGATCTTAATAAATTAAATATGAGAAAAGCCCTACAGAATTACAATTTCTAGTTGTTACCTTTTAAAAGAGAGCCACCAGAAATTGTTCACCCAAAAATTCAGGTGAGAAAATTAATGTCAGAACATAAAATAGTAATATCAAACCAGGCTGTTCTTTTCAGAGGTGCTGAACTCCAAATTCCATTGACCTTCATACATACAATGGGTGCTCAGTACTCCTCAGAATTGGGCCAATAATCCACAAGTAGGCTTGTTGCTTCTGTTGGCACTGCAAATACTATTCCCAGAATGTGCTGATGTCATTGGTGATGTTACATGTAACGAGAAGTCATGGTTTGGAAAGAAGGTTCATAAAATAAAATTGTTAATTTCAATCATATTAATTTCATGGGCTGTTCTATCTCAAAAAATGTTTCCAAAATGGCCAAGGAACTAAATTACCACAAAAAGCCATTTATTTCTGAGGGGACATTACTAGTAGTGAAGAGTTCTATATAATTTTAAAATAAGAAACTATTGCAAGTGAATTATCAGTGCCCTCTTTTAATTTGCTTTAGTCTTAAATCTGATGTAGAAGAGTGTGCAAACCAGTGGTTGGTGAATCTCAGAAGGTTTGGAGTTCTGGCTTAAGGGACAGGTAAAGGTTTAGGTCTGTTCACTCAGCCTTAGTACAAATCTGGGAAAAGTTTCCTGACAGGGTAGTCGGTATTTTTGTGTCTTGTTTAAAGCTTGCAAGCCTGAGATGGTCTTAATTAAGCCATGGAGACTTTCAGAGAGAAGAAAATTCGAGCCGAGAAAATAATGAAGAAAGCTCTTAAACTGCTGAGATTAATCCAGTAGAAATGAGAGGTCGCATAGTAGTTACTGTTAATGATTTCAGGGCTAAAGTACGTCAAAAATAAAAGCTGTCTGAAATCCAGCTATCAATCCAAAGAGGGAATAGACACATCACTACAATACAGAACATTAGATTTCTAGATGTAGCCAATACTGTATTACAAGCCTCTGCCATTTCATGTCATAATCACTCTTACCAAGTTGTTTCATCTTTCAAAAGTAAGGTTGCAGTTCCTGATTTGCTCTCCTAATATTTACATAGATCTTTGGTTTGAAACAGTATTCTACAAATGTTTGACTAACCTCACTACAGGAAATGTAAGACTGAGTGAGCATTAATTTCATTACATAATTAAACATATACAGAGATTAAGGCTAAAAGTGGTCATGGATTCTGGTTTTTGTGGGGCTAGCTTGATGCCTTTCATCTGTTATATAGGGGTGCTGAACATCTGAAACTCATGCTGAAGACCATAGCAGCTGCAGGTATTCATCACTTTTGAAAATCAAACCCAGATGGTATCAAATAGGCTATTCACCAATGAAGGCCAAAATCAGTGGTCACTTATGAAAGTGGCTGTAAGTGACGTTCCAAGGCCACAAAGCACATTCACTTCAGAACCAAAATTAAAACCCTGGTGTCCAAACTCCCAAGCTCATGGTAAATCTACTAGACCACAGTGCTTCCCAAAGCTCCAGAGCTCTGGCCATGTGGTTATTATGTAGGAGGGCTTTCATGGGAGGAGGGAGCACAGTACAGATGCACTGCTCACTGCCTTCCCCTATATCTACATATGGCATATACTATTATGGGAAAAAACATATAGGTCAGTGTTTGTGGGAGCCAAAATTACCACATTCATCTTCTTCCTCAAAAATGCTAATTTACGTGAATGTATTGTAAAAATAAGTTTGCTTTTTTTCATGTACTGCCTTGAGAATCCCATCCTATTTCAGATCTGAGAGCATAAGTATAATGTGTTCCTACTCAAGATTTTGTATTTCTACTCTTAAAGGGGATTTTGTATGCCTTTTCAGTGCAAAGTGGGTCATCTTCAACTGCATGCTGTTAAGCTTTTGCAATCCAATTTTCAAGAAAATTAACCAGCTCTTACTTACAAAGATCATCTGGGAGCCCAAGTAGCCTGAGGTTTTCTACTTGGATCTAGTTCTCGAACATTTCCACCTTGTCTTAGAAGAGTTGATTTTATTTTCTTTAATTATGCTTTTGGAGACATTGTATTAAAACAGTCCTGCTCATTGGCCTGGGTACTCAGGGTATTTTCCATTTTCACTAAGTGACACACTTTTATTTTTTTCCACGTCATATACCATGGGCCTAATCCTTGCTTAGAAAGAAATAAGGATTGAGTTAGGGTTGCAAAACTGGTCCCAATACTATACTAACTCGGAAAGTAACTGGTCAATTTAGGGACCATACTGGCTATACCCAGTTGTCTACTCCCATCTATCATTTAATGACTCTGAGGATCTATATATCTGGCAGTTTCTGAATGCTTAGCTTCCTGGTTCTGGAGGTCAGAGAAGTGTAAGTTTTTGGTATTTCCTTCTTTTGGGTACAGTAAGAATTAGAAGTGGTTAACAATAATATATCATTACATTCACAATCTTCTGTGAATAAAATAGTTACACATTTTAAAGACCAACATCAATCTTGCTCCTACTTCCTACTTGTAGAGATGGACCCACAGTCCAAACTTCAATCCAAATTTGGAGGCAGGTGGCTGGATTTGTGGTTTTGGTTCAGACCCTCTTTGTTTTGTTTTCAGATACTGACATTTCATTTGCAATTTTTCATTTGGGAAAACAAAGTTTGTGATGTAAACAACAAGCAAGTAATTTTTGGATGGACACAAGAATAAATCAGCATGAAGAACATCTCCATTTGAGGTGTCTATCCAATTTTTGCTCAGATAGTATGAGTGTAAAATATCACCATAAACAGATTTTTAAATTATTTTGACTATTTTGCATGAATATTAAAAAAATACATAACTTCTCCCTCCATGTGTAAGAATTTATCCCCTTTCCTCTCTCTATCCCTTCCACTGCTCCAGCCCACAAAATAAATGCATACAAACATTACAGTTGGCTTGTAGGTTCCAAAAATGGTACCTGTAGTCAGTGTGGTATCCTGTTTCTGACAGTGGCTCTTTACAGAGAAAGGTATTAGGTCATATAGGGCCAAATTCATGGAGCTCCAGTAAAGTGAATGAAATTTGTATCAGGGATGAAAAGCATTTACTAATATTAACTGCACAGTAGCAGTATGTGAGGTTATTGCAGGTTTTGCCCCTTTTGTAGTTGGATTAGGATATATCTGTAGTAACTCTTGGGAAATCTTTACTTTTTAAGACCTTCTACTGTATTTTAGCTAATACATTCAGTTGTGCAGTGCACTTTGGATTGATTCTTTGTCCATGTTCAACTCTTGTATAAGTCAGTTATTTTCCAATGGAATTTACCTGAGGGGGTTTTAGCCCCTAGTATCCAGAACTGTGCACTTCAAATGTGGTGATTGGCTTAGATTACAGAATGTTCAGTACTTCTAAGTCCAAAACGACAAAAAAGGAATATAATTGTTAAAAACCCAAAGGAACTTGGGAGTGTTAACACAGGGAAAGAGAAACTACCAAAAAAAATTGACAAGACAGTTATTGGAATGCACCTAGAATACTATCTGCCATGTTAGCCACCATCCTATGAAAGAAGATATTACTGCCTTGCAATATTTACAGCATATGGTAACTAGGATGAGGCTAGATAGTGCGGGGAAGTGAGTAATGTGAAAAAGTTGTGCCAAATTTTAGTGGCCCATGTACATGCAAGCTTCCCTCCACCCTCAGTGCTCCAGTAGAAATGTAATCCTATTCAAAAATTTCAAAGCCTTTTTTAAGGGTTAATTCTTAAGTGAAAATGAGGGAGAATAACTCCCATCTAATTTATTTGAATGTATCTGATTTTCTATTCCTGAACTGCCCATAAAAGGAAAGTGCATCTTTTATTTTTAATCAGGGGTGAAAGTAACTTAAGGAACTTACCGGTACACAGGGCGGCCGGGGTCCTGAGCAAGGGGTGGGGTGGGAGGCTCAACTGGAAGGTGCGTGGCCTCAAGCCAAAGGGACAGGGCTGGGGCCAGACTCCCCCAGATGGCCCGTCAGTGCGGCCCAGCGGCGATTTAAGGGGCCTGGGGTCTCCCGGCCACCGCTAGCGCTACCCCAGGGCTCCGGGAGTGATTTAAAGGGCCAGAGCCCTGGGCCTTTTAAATTGCCGCCAGAGCCCCAGGGCTCCTGGCCACTACTGCTTCCCTGGAGCTCCAGCAGCAATTTAAAGGGCCTGGGACTCCGGCTGCTGGCACAGTAGCAGTGGCCGGGAGCCCTGGGCCCTTTAAATCCCTGCTGGACCCCCGGGGCTCCCAGCCACCGTCGGTACAGTCGTACTGAACCATACTGGATTACTTTAATCTCTGTCTTTAATATATGTGCTCAAAGTCATTCCCAAAGTGTATTTTGTCACTAAATCATAGCTTGTTTGTGGCAAGTATTTGCTACATCAAACTGGAGTTATGGTGGCTATTTTTGATTGGACACACAGTTCAAGGGGTATACTTCTGTTCCCTGGCTAGATTAACATAACCCTTAGAAATCAGATTTCTCATACAAATGCTCAATGTTATGAGTTCAACATTTTGTTTTCTAAGAATACTGTCCAATATTCACTTAACACTTGTTTGTTTCACAGTAAACTTGTTTACTACAATATTTATTAAAAATTAACACAAGAATTGTAAACACAGTCCAAGTAAACTGAATAATTGTGTGGAAAATTTTGCAGTATTGGTCCAGCTCATTTTAGCGATGTGGCTTTTGAGGACAGTTAGTGTCTTCTAACCACAAGCTGTACTCCTATCAGTAGTCCTCATCCACACCAGCAGGCACATTGAATTCAATGGCACCCTTGTGCTAGTAAGGGATTCAGGGTAGGGATCTTATCCAGCTTTCATTGGAATCAATGGAAAACTTGGCCACTAGTGTCAACAGATGCATGATCAGGACCTCAGTGAGGGGCTGGCAAAACTGAAACTCACCACATTGTTTGTAAGAGAACTTCGCAACATGTGGAAGTTTCATAGAGGAGAATTTTTCTACTGATTTTTCTGTCTTCTACCTACCTAATTAGCAAAAGAGCTTTGCTACTGGGGGAAAAAAGGAGAAGCTTTAAATCTGTCAAAGCCACCTATATTAAGTATTTGACACCCTTGTTTTCTTAAGTATTGACAGGAGTAAAAACAGCTTCTAGGTATGCTTCTAGCCACTCTCATTGTTCCTAATTAGTTTGTTCCCAAAAGATGGATATAACCTGTTCCAACAATTTGATGCAATAAAATCTCATTTTGGTATTAAAAACCATACTGTATTTAGCTATTTATTTTAATGGATTTTTACATCAGCAATGCATAATGGAAAACAACATAGGTCTTCAAATGTGATCATTGGCTTAGGTTATGGAGTGTTCAGTATTTCTAAGTCAAAAACAAAAAAAATACGATTTTTAAAATCTCAAAGGAACTTGAGTGTTAACGCAGGAAAAGAGAAACTACAAAAAAATAACAAGACAATTGTTGGAATGCACCTAGAATACTATGCCATGCTAGCCACCATCCTAGGAAAGAGAGGATATTATTGCTTTGCAATGTTCATAGAATATCAGGGTTGGAAGGGACCTCAGGAGGTCATCTAGTCCAGCCCAATGCTCAAAACAGGACCAATCCCCAATTTTTTGCTAGGAGGAGGGATAGCTCAGTGGTTTAAGCATTGGCCTGCTAAACCCAGGGTTGTGAGTACAATCCTTGAGGGGATTTTTTAGGGATCTGGGCCAAAAATTGGGGATTCTATGAATGTTTACAGCATATGGTAACTAGGATGAGACTAGATGGTTCAGGGATGGGAGTAATATGAAAAGGTTGAGCCAAATTATAGCTGCCTGTGTACATGCAAGCTCCCCTCCACCCTCAGTGCTCCAGTAGAAATTCATCTAACCTGAGGCTGTCTGCTCCCTAATAACACAGGGGAAATGGGTGGTACTAGCATTGTCTGAACAGCCAAGAGAGATAGGTGGCATGGCCGGGGACTTCCCCACCTGCTCAGTGGACAATGCCTGGTTGCGCAGTGCCGGATGAATGCTAAACCTTAAGCTTGTTACCCTTACTTCACCTCCAGGTGTCATGCTGGCTTCCACAGACATAATATCTTCAGTCACTGACACTAGGACAGTGCACCACCTCCTTTTGCCCTACTCCCTCAGAATGGTTCCACCATTAGAAACCCTAAGTAAGCCCTACATAAATGTATCTAACTCATACTTGGCCTAAAAAATAAAAAAATGCTGAAGATCCAAAGAGAAATTATCAGCCTTGGTGAAGCATTGAGAAATCAGGGGACATAATCCAAAAATAGGAAGCTAGGCTTCATTAGGGAACTACTTCATCTGAAAGATAATAAACATATGGTGTAAGCTACCAGTGAATGCAACTGCAATAAAAAAGGATATGTTAATTCAAGGGACTTCTAGTTGTGTCTGGAAAGAGAGGGTGTTAAGTGTACTGGTGAAAAAGCAGGTGAGTGGAGTTAATATCCACTGAAAAAAGAAAGATCATTGGACTGCATGGTCTTCTTAATTTTCCTGAAATAGCTTATATTTTTATAATCAATAAATGTCTTGGTATTTTCGTTTGTGCATGTTTCTTTCTCCAATGTTAGTGTGTGTGTGTGTGTGTGTGTGTGTGTGTGTGTGTAAAAAAACAAACAAACATGGTGTGGATATTCAATTTTAGGGTCTGAGCTTTGGGTTTTTTCAACTAGTAACCAGTTTTCTAAAAAATCCAAATTAAATGTTACCCAAATGTTTCTGGGAAAATGCAGAGTTACTTTCAAACATGCTTAGAATATATCAGAAACTTCTTAGTCCCCTTGCAAATGAAGTATATTGTGGCAGTATGCTGTAACAGAGGGAACCAAGAGCACAGGGTCTTCAAATACATTAAAAATATTCAAGAAGAATTTGTTTACCAGATGTTGCTAGAAGTGATTAATTCATAATCAGGATCTTAAGGATGATTCAGTAACTGACCAACTGGTGCCAACTATTCTGTAGTGTTTTGGTTTTTTTTTTAAACAAGTAGCTATTTGTGAAAAGCCTGTAGTATGGGAGATAGGGACAGATTTCATCATGAGCCCCCAACAGGCTCTGGGTACCTGACAAGACAGTACATAAATATAAATAAATATGATACATTAAAAGGCAATGTGGGTCAGTAGTGATTAACAAGGGATGTACATGAAGCACCAAACCCCAGATCACTCCCTATATTAGAAGATTGCACCTTCCCAGCATATAAGCTAAAAGAGAAATAAAAATGTCATGACTTTTGTCTGCTGCCTCAGATGTGTTTTTCAGTGGAGAATTTCCTGCATCCCATAGTCTTGAGATTATTTTATGAGATGGCCAGTAATTCAGACCTCATTCACTGGGAAGTGAAATAGAACAGCAGACAGTCCTTTGGATAGATACGCCCATTGACATTTGAGGGTTTTAATACTAATAGTAAAATGTTTAATTTGCTTTGTTAGATAACATGGAAACTGCACTCCAGGAAGTTGGTGCCAATGACTAATATATGGGAAGGCCTATAGGAGGTGAAGCTGTATAGCAGTGTTGTTCTGCAGTAGTGTAATTGCTACTTATAAACTTTTTTTTTTTCAAAATCCCAAATAAAGCATATTTCATTGATCAAGCCTAGAGGCCAAGAAGACATGAATCCACATGGCTGTCTGTCTATAGAGTCCATGTCTATTTTAATCCCTGAAACCTGGTTTGTTTGTTTGTTTGTTTTTTTAAATGGCACATATGTTCTCCAGCCTTCTAGTCTGTTTGGGGCATACCAAATCAATCAATAAAACTGCCAGTGAGCAAGCACAATTCTTCAGGCCTTTCTTCTCACCCCACCAATCAATATCTCCTTATTAGCGGTCCTGATCTTAAGCTGTCTCTGGACAGACCGCATGAAGAGGAACCACTCAGATTTGGAGCGAACAGTAATATAGGCATGCCCAGTGTATTGAAGGTAATGAATGCCACACAACTCTATTAGTTCTCTGTATGCCCACATATACATGTGGGACAGTGGTGTTGACAGAATTGCTATATAACTCTGAATATGAGGGCACTTGGTGCTTGTGAGTAATTCCAGATGTGTGAGGGAAAGCAGACAGCTGACTTGAAAAATTATATTGCATGCATTCTTAGATTAGGGATGAGGCAAAAGAAAAATAAGATGAGGAAGTACATTTTGTAGACCCCAAAAATGTATGTCTGGCTAATAGTGTAGGAGTTAGTGAGAAAGCAAAGCAAGGGAGGGATAAAAAGAAAACGGACTTCAAAACCATATTGAGTAAAATGGTAGAAGCATACATAATAAGTCTGTTGAACTGGAGGTAAAGCTTTTCTGAGAATGGTAGGAATATTATTCGATTAAAACAAACAATATTGAAGAGAAAAATTAGAGAAGGTATAAAAGTCAAGAACACACAATTTGCTGTAAGATGAGTGGAAGAAAGGCTAGGGAATGTCTTGATTCTTTGGTGTGGGATGATATTGAGCCTTCAGAGAGAAATGAGGTAAATATTTTGGCTGTTACATCAGAAAGCTAGTAGATAAGGACAACAAAGCTGGTCAGGTTGTTATAGCCCTCCAGGGCAGTTAGGAAAAGCAGATCAGGAACTCTTTTGCGGCTGATAAGAAAAGGTTTGTTTGAAGGCCAGAAGTTTGATCATGGAGGATTTTAATTACTGAGATTTTGATTGTGATAACTACATAATTAAAAAAGTTTCTGCAGATAGTACAGGATTGCTCTCCAACACTATTTGTAGAATAATCTATATGGTCAGAGGCTATTCAGGAACTAATCCTGTGAATGAGGCAAGTATAATTAATAAAGAATGAGTGTGTAGGATCTAGTGATCATAATTTTATTTGAAGTATGCATCTAAGAATAAATAAAAAAGGAAATACACAAGTTTTTGATTGTCAGTCAGTTAATGTTGAGGAAATATTGAAATGCCCTAAGGAGTATTGTATGTAACTGCATAATTATATATGAATTATGTAACCTGGTACATATTAATTATGAAACCTTTAATTGAGAAACTTTGAAATATGTAGGGAACTGTTAGCAACAATGCAACAGAAACCCAAACTTAATTAAGTCAAAAGTGTAAAACCAGCCAATTTGATTAAGTGGTGAATGTAAAGAGTGGTGCAAGCAATACACAGCTGGCTTTTAAAAAATATCTAGTAAGAATGAATATGGGAATATCTGTAAAAAAGGCAGAAACAAGTTAATATAATTAAATGAGTGTAGAGGTACATGGAACAATGAATTACAGAGAATAGTTTAACAAGCAATAATGTTTTCCTGAAGTACACTTATAGTAGACAGTGAATTCGTCCCCTAAAGTGTGGTCTAGTGGAGATGAGAGTAAGGAAATGCCAGATTTGTTTAATAATTCTAGTTCTGTCTTTCCATTAGAAAAAATACACCTTCCACAAGTTATATTGCTCTTTATAATGTATCCTTCTTACCTTACATAGGGTCCCAGTTTTTAAAATTTTATTACATTTTATAGTTTTAAGTTTTACATCAGGTAGAGTAAGAAAAAATAACTAGGTTGATAGTTATGAATGGTAGCTTTGCTACAGAAAATAGGCATATCAGATTTTATTAGAAAGAGAAAGAAAGAAGTGTGTTATAACCCAAATGGGAGTAAAAAAAACCAAAACTGTTTCCTAAGGTTCTACATGAGACCCATGTCTAATATCTCAAGATGTGCTTCTAGCTGAGGTTGGTGGGGAAAGAATAACCACTTAAGTGCCTTTCCCCTGAGCCCCCACAAATACAAAGCTACATGAAAAAACAGCTTCTTTTTGGCTTCATTTGAAAATTATGTGTAATTTCTTATTTTCTGTATTAGGCCTGCGCCTGCTTTCATTCTTGTCAATGAAATTTTTGCCCATGGCTTTAATAAGGCTAGAGAGGCTTATGGCTTTTTAAGATTATTTTAGCCTTTACCTATAATATTGAGAACAGCTGAAACCATGTTGATGTCCTGATAGATACTATTTTGTGAGGTCATTTGTAATAATTCAGTACATGATTTATTTATTTTTTAAAAATATTATGGCAATCTAAAACCTACCATACTAACACTAGTGTAAGATGTAGCACTTAGGGACGTTATTGCAGAATACTTCTGGGCGGAGGAGGAGAGGTTATATGTTTGAAACTATATCCCTCTTCTACTTTCAGTTGTATAGTCTGCAGGAGCTATCTTTTTGGAAAAAGAAAGGGGTCTGCTGTTGGTGATTAGAGCTCTAAAGGCCCATGAGAGTTTCATAAGCAAAGGGCGTGCAGGATTTGGCCTCAAGTTACTTCTCCGACAGTTCAATTTAAATTTGCAGAAAGTTGTTTCCTTTTCACGGGATGCACAGGTGTTTGGGCCAGGCTTTTATCAACCCTGAGAATGTCAAGTACATTTGGTGGAGAGTCTCTCACAAAGTGGTGCATGGTCAAGGAAGCAAGTCTTTAATGAGCATAAATCTACTCAAACTTGAGTGTTTTATCCTAATTCTTCCCCAGGTGCCAAATAGCTTCAGGAATCAATATAAGCCATTAAGAGAGACAGATCTATGTAAACAGGCAAGGTGTACCAGGTCATTGGCTCTTTTCAAGGATATCAAATCAATATTCATAGAAGCATTGAAATATGGGGCTTGAAGGGACCTCAAGCTCATGTAGTTCAGCTCCCAGCTCTGAGGAAAGATCAAGTATATTGTCTGGAGTAGAGCTCAACTGTCTTTCTATAAAACTCCTAGAACTCCAAAAGGCTGGGGAACAACACAGCAGAAAGATGCAGCCTGATGTTCTTTGGAATAATCAGGATGGAGTCTAAACATGTGTCCCACTTCCTTTTCAACAAGTGGATTGCTTCAGTGATTAATCCCTTCTTATTACATGAAAATCCAGAGAGTCTGTCTGAAGCTGTGAGTGAAGGTCATCGCTAGGCCTACTGCCCAACTTATCGCATCATCAGAACTCTCCAGTACTTCAAGAGGGAAAGATCCATGTTTATAATGATAGCTTCCCATTGGAGTTGCTAGCTGAGTCAATGTGTTCTCCAATATTTCTTCATCATCCAGATCTGCTATATCATAGCCTGATCTTCCCACACAGATGAACAATACATAGATTTAGCTGCTTAGAAGCTATAATCGGGCAACCAATCAGGCTATTCTAATGGCATTCTTCTGTCATTCTGAAAGAATCGCACTAATTCTCTGCCTATGCTAGAATTTAGATCACATGAAAAAGAGCTGGTGCAACTATAGGATAACTTGTCTATTATGTCTCTTGCTATTTACCCAGGACAAAGTCAGCAGGCTGGTTTCAAGGCAAGCACCTTTACAATGCAGGTCTCTGCCATTTACAGTGTTGTCATGTTTCATAAACTGAGGTCAGGGCCAGCTCCAGGCACCAGCTTTCCAAGCAGGTGCTTGGGGCGGCATTTAGAATGGGGCGGCAGTCTGTGTCCCGCAGCGGCAATTCGGCGGCAGCTCCGCCGCTGTTGTGGCGGCAGCGATTCGGCAGCGACTGCTTGGGTCGGCAAAATTGGTAGAGCCGCCCCTGACTGAGGTCCCTTTATAAATATCTATCAAAAGACTTGTGTGCACTGCGGATCCTTGTGAACCTCCACCAATCCATAATTTCCAATAGGGGATTTGCACTTCTGTTGTTTTTCCTTTGAAGCCCTTAATTTCAATCAAGTTCACCTTTGTGGTATGTCATTATGTCAGCACAAAATCCTTGATCCTGGTCATTTTAATCAAACTGCTGGATATTTTAAGCATAGTGAAGTCACTCAGCTGTGTGGATGGATGCTTTTTCTTATTTGGAATGAGGTGCACTGGTCCGTGACACTGGGGGTTTTGCTCCATGTAGTCTTGGAGATGGACCACATTTGTCTGTCAGTGGCAGGGAAGGTGTGGGTCCATTCCTGATTAAACCTCCAGTTTTTATCGGCCTCTTCAGCTGCAGACAGGCAGGAAGATCAGCTCCTTCCTGCTGCAGAGCACATTTGAAGAAACAATCTTCCTCCAACCCCCTAAAGTTGCCTGTGCCTGTTCTGTGGAGACCCAAGGCTTTCTCAAACACTAGGGCTGGAACAGTGTCCTGCAACCTCCCTCCCTGGCCAGACAACACATAACTGTTGGTGGGGGTGAAGGGGCCCAGTTTAAAGGTTCTGATGGTATGCAGTGGGGTTCAGGGCAGGGCATATAAACCCTTGCAGAAATCTGGAGGGGCATGTAACACCCCCCCCAACACACACACACACACACACACACACACACACACACACACGTTGCCTCTGCCTCCCTGAGTAGGAAAACTTCCAGAAAGCAGCCGCTTCACCTCAGCAGCAAAATCTCTGGGGCTGCCAAAGGCAGTGACCCTGGCACCAGGCATGAACAGCAGCTCCCTCTCCTTCTCCACCCCCTCCCCCTCCCCCCCAAGGGGAAGTGTAAGTTTCAGCAAAGCTTTGGAGGGCCATGGAAGTTTCCCACCCAGCTGCTGTAGCCCATGGTCACAGCCCTGACAACTGATGAGAGACTCTGGGGAGCAGCTGCCCAGCACCTCCGCTGCTGCTTTCACTTAGAAAAAAAAAGAAAAGCAACTTTCTAGCACTCAGAGTAGCCAGAGAATAGTTTGAAAATTTGACCCAAGTGTACCCTAAAGGCTCAAACAACCCAAGAACCTGAAATGTTTTTTTCATCTCATGATTTTTTTGGTGCCTGATTCATAAGTTTTGAACAGTTGATAACACAAATTATAGTAGTGCCTCGGGGCACCAACTGGGATCAGCGTCCCATTGTGCTAGGTACTGAAGACCTAGAATAAGAGACAAGCCATGCTCCAAACAGGTTACAACCTAAATATGTGATTACACTTGGAAAAGTATAACATGGAAAATGTTTAAGGGGAAAAGAAATTAGTCTTCCTCCTGACATTTTCTCTCTATTAATTGCAACTTTTTATTAAGAAAGCTGATGTTACTTGAACTTCTGCTAATGATCTACATTGTGTGCTGCTTTTAACTACTGCTTTAGAGAGAGGCTTTTTTGTTTTAGTCTTCCTTTCCTTTCTACTTAAAGCTACTTTTTTGGCTTATATGTTAAGGCTCTCTCTGTAAATGTAAGAACACTGGTATGGCATGTACAAAGTGTGACAAAATTTATGGCCTTTGGAAGAAAATAGGTCAATTAAACGTATTCAAGTGTTCAACTTGATGACCTTATCAGCCATGTTTTCACTTTTCTTTAAATCTTTGTTCATTCACCATCAGCACTGTCACACCTATTGTCAGTTATTGAACTGACCTTTGGTTTTACAAACATCAGTAAATCAACCATTAAAATGCAATGAAAATTTGTAACATCAATTCATCATGAAACTCATAGAGACAGTCTGGAGAACTAGATGGTAATAATCCTTCTATACCCTGAATGTGTGTGTCAATATATTATGCACATGTCAATTTATAGAAATGGCATACATATTCCTGAAGAGTCAAGAAGCTCAGAGCTGAGGGAGGTAGAGTTAAATGTATTCCCCCTATTTAAAACACTTTAAGGATTTTCTTGTTCATGAATAAGAAACTAAATTGCACTTCATAAAGGTGCCACTGGCAATTCTTAGCAGTAATTACAGAATTAGTCTTGTGGATTTCCCAAGATTGGAAAAGGGATGTATCTTTTTTTCCACTTTTAGGTCCTTAGTTCTAACCAGGTATAGGTTAGTGATGACCACAAGTTGTTAGCATCTCAGCATAGCTGATTAGTCAGATGTGACAAACTTCAGCCTTTCCTAACTTTGGTCAAGTTCAGGCTGTTTGCCTATAGATGAAAGCTTTCCCCTGAATTAAACTCCCTGAGTCAAATCCTCCCACAGTTCTTTTTTTAATCTCATTATTTAAGTGGAAACCATAAAGAAGTGACTAATGCCTGATGAAAAAGTTTTTAAAATATTCTGCTGAAATTGGAGCAATACTGCTTGTCTTATACCCTGTATCATCTGCTCTGTTTATCCCTTAGCTGAAGTCATAGTCCTGTGTTAGTGACATCCTAATCCCCTCCACTATGTGTAATTAGTGCCACAACAATTAATTGTGGTGTCACAACTGAGGTTTACAGTTTCAAGTGGAGAATAATAGACAGCAGGATCTGCTGAACATTAAGATATGTTTTCAACAGAAGTCCTCTGTAATAAAGGAAAAGAATACAGAAATGACTTTAAGAATCTCATGCATTTTACTAGTAGTTAACCCTCACATTTTCACTTGTGAAATACATGGTAGTATACTGTGTTTACATATGGGTAGTTAGAATGAGTTGCCCAAGGCCTCAGAGTAATCTACTGGCTCAGTTGAGACTAAACCCTCAAGTTTTGTGACTCCCAATCCAGTGCTATACCTACCACTTTGGGTTGGCACTGGTTGCAAGATTTGCAGGATTGTCCCAGTTTCTTCACCGTTTCTACATTCTTGCAGTCATGTTTTTGTTTGTTTTTGGGAGGGTTGTTTGTTCTTTTGTGGGGACACTATGTGAGTAGGATTGATTAATGGCAAAAAGCTATTTGTGAATAAATGATTTGGTGATTGATGGGGAAATTATCTAGTGACTTATTCATAGAATATTATTTGGCCATTTATCAAACAATTCATGTATTGCAAACATTCATGTGTTAATAGTTTCTTCACAGAAAATTGCTAAAACTAGTCAGAAGTTATTCACAGTGAATAATTTGACGAGCTCTGTTTTATAATTGCTATCTGTATTACAGAAGTATCTAGAGGTCCCAACTGAGATGGGGCACCATTGAGCTTGGAGCTGTGTCTAGTCATAATAAGAGATACATGTTGCTCTGAAGAGTTTGTCCACAAATTGCACTTGGGGCCTATAAAACATTGTCTCATAAGGGCATTTCACAGCGTGTTGTTGCTTTGACCCCTTACAGAATTTTGGACACAAGATCATCATGGTACATTATGACCAGTTGATGCAGTGCGGCAGGCAACTCAGTGATACTCAAGTTTGTTGAGTCTGACAAATGCGTCACAAAATGAAAACTCTTTCAATATTTTTCCATGGCGCATGAGCAACCCAAACATAACAATTGAGTCAAATCCTCAATATCACAGCAGTGTAGTTTTCTGTGGCTTAATTTTATATTAAATTGAATGAAACATTCTTTAAAAAACATTTTGCAAGCAGCTGTTCTGAGAACAATAAATCCAGTGACAAAATAGAACAGTTTACATCTCTTCATGAATAATGCTAGTAAATACAAGAAATGTATATAGTCAAATAATGTATTTTATTGTCTCCTGCTATCTGTAGCATTTTTTGGCATTCAGTTTCTGCACTGCCCTGCATACATGGTGTGATATTTTTCCTTTTGTTCCAATACTTAGATGGATTATGCATCAACCATCAACAATCTGTTTATGAAAGAGGGAACACTCTGGGAATTGTCAGTAAGATCGTCAGCATATCAGGGCATACTAATGAATGTTTACCATTCAGTAAAACTGCTGCAGTCTGCAAAAGGAGGTACTTGATAGAGTTAGTTTTTTCTTGAAAAAGAACTTGTTTTGGGGGGGAAATGCCATATTTATTCAAGAACAATATGAAAAATATGAGGGAGGAGGGGAAAAATGCAAATGCATATAAAAGAGGAAGAAAAGCACTCTCTCTGTCATTCATACGCAGATCCTAATAGCTCATAAAATATTATGGTATCCTGGAAGTGTAAAAAGATAACAAGTGTTTATGTTTCAGAACATAAACCTCCATTCCCTATCTCTCTTTATTCACTTTATTTTTTTATTTATAACTGCTTTGATACATTACTATATTTTCTTAAAATGTATTCCCAGCCTCACAATTCTTACAAGAGAGAATTTAAGAGGAATGCTTAAAAGGCAGTAGTGGGAGCTGCAGATAAATGTTTAAATTATAAGAAATATTTGCAGCATCTTTTACAGCTTGCTGATATAGTTGCTGTAGTTTCTTCCCAAAGCCTCAGTGTATATAATTTCAAACATCTGCATAACCTGTTTATTTGATTGTTGGTTCTGAGACAGTGATTGGTTTGTTTGTTTGTTTGTTTTTCAAAAGAAGAGGGGGAAAACATCTTGACCTTACTTATTTTGTCCCAGATCTAAATTTAATCCCTAATAATCCCTACTAGTTCTGTAGAGATTTCTTGCATGGCTAATAGACAAGCTAAATATTAACGTATTACATGCAACACAGCATGAAATAATGGTCAAACTGTGCAGCCTGTCCCTACTTAAAGTTGCGTTGGCTGGGGAAATGAATACATCACTGATTTTCTAGCATGGGTCATTTAACAGCATGAAGCACAGAAATAAAATAGCCCCAGAAGAGGTGCAGTCACCTTTTCTGCTCTGCTCTGGTGAAAGCCTATACAACTGACACAAAGTATGTGAAAAGTTTTTCAGATGGGACTTAATATATTTTCATGACAGTGTTCTGGTAGTATATTTGAAGAACTAGTTTTATATTCTATGGAATTCTGTTATCTTTCTAGTTTTGTGATTGCTGTGTATGGATATGGCCAGTCTGACACTGAATTTAGCTGTAAAGGGGCTAATGTGCTGTAGCTGGGAACACAAATGTGGTCACCTAATATTAAAGAGACTTTCAAGTGGGAGTCCCAGAATGATGTGAAAGGGCAATTTGTGAACTTTTACAGAGCCATGAATGTTCTTACCTACAAGGGAGCAGTTCTCTAACATGTAAGGGGACACTGGCAAGATAAAATCACCTTTTGTAAAGTCCTTTACTGTGTTACTGACAACACTTGACATTACTGAAGGTGGCAGAATGATAAAAATCAAATACGTTTTCACCACTGATGATGTTTACTTTCTCCACAGCTTGAATAGTGAAACTAGACTGGTCAGTTATTGACATAGGCCAGGTTCTCCAGAGGACTAGCTCATGGGTTCTCCACCTGGTGGTTCTTACTGGGGTTCAGGGTGTCCTTGTAACATATTTTCCTCCTCCCCCCCGCCACCACCTCTTTTTTTTTTTCTGTTTGAGAGCGCTCCCACATTTTAATTTATTTTTTTGTTCGTTTTGAAACCTGGGTCATGGTATAGAAAAGGTTCAGAATTGCTGTTGTAAGAAAATGCTAATAAGTTTGGGTTTCCACTAGTTCAGGGAAATATTAAAATGGAAATAACCATCATTAAATATTTCTAATGCTATCATGATTTGTAACATCTGCTTTTACAAAACGCAAATTAGGCTTTTAGCCAATTTACCAGTATCCCTTTTTAAGTTCATAGCATGATTGGACCCATTACATGTACACCAAATTAATTTCTTCTACAGCTTCTGCTGTTAGCTGAAATAATGCAACTTTATCCAAGTGTTCTTTAGAACTCTGAGATCATTTGAGTTCAAGGTTTCCTTTATGTCCTTACTATTATTATTTATAGTGTTTGTTCACATTAGAGAATTGTAGGTGACACCTTACTGCTGTGTGGGGGAGAAAAAGCTTCTGCTCAATTCCGTGTTCAAGTAGAATATCTCAGAGTTTTTTTCCAAAAATCTGTGAACTTTATTTGAACTTGAAAAATGGGAAGGCTCGGGAGGCTTAGCCCTGATGTATTCCATACAAAGTAAACACATGCATCTTAGAAAAAAATTACCCACTTTCCTGTAAGTGACTTATCTTTGCAAAGATACCTTTCTCTCTTGGAACTAAAAGGACAATTTTTTAAAAAAAAATTGCTAGAAAAAATATTTTAAGACAGTGTAAAGGTTGTAAATAAACATTGATAAATTCAGGACAACGTTTTCCAGAACATTGTAATTCTACCAAATTAGTGTGCAAGTCCTGAAATGCAGTTTAACAATATACTGTGTGAAAGTAATAAAACTTGAAGATTGCACCAGCAATTTCAGTATCCCTTATCAGAGAGCTATATTCTGACTCATACACCAGCCTTAACTCTGAACCATTACTTCCACCAATATGCCACTTCTAACTTTCAAATACACTCCCACATATTCCAGAGAAAAGTCAAAATACTGACTTGAGCGCTATAGACCTTACCCAATGTAGGGGGATCTTCCCTGCCATCATGGTTCATGCCACAAACCACATCTCATGTACAACTTTTTGCACATACTATGTACAATTCTGTCTGCTCAATTACCCGCCTTTTGGTTGAATTCTCAATGCTACCTTTTCACCCTCCCTATACTGGCTAGAGGCTACATACTTCAATTTCTTCCACATCTACCTTGAACATACCAATGACAAGAGACTCCAGTAAATTTATACCCTCATAAGGTGATCTGTGATTCCTTCTTTTTAGTACTTGATATTAGCTGGAAAGGTAGAGGAAGATTATATCATACAACAAACTAAATCATACAACAGTCCTTGTTTGCCAGAAAAGACCAACTCTGATTATAAGCCAGATTCAGGTCCTTTCTGCTAAATGAACGATGTCATTCTGGCATGACTCTGAAATTGAAAAAATTCCTTTTTAAAATGCAGAACTCAGTGATGCTATCCTTGACCTGGCTGTAATTAGGTAGTATACATGCCTAGAAATTTACCTGCCAGACAACCCTCCATTGCATTAGTATTTATTCTCTGTCGTTTGGCATGAGGAGCTTGGCTTCTTGAACTTAAATAATTGCATGTGACATGCATGATGTAGCACAGCTAAAAAAGTATCTTTTGTGGACCCAAATTGTGGCACTCAGACATAATGAGCCATATCTGTCCCTGGTGTAAATCCACTGACTCCAGTGCCCTTTCACCTTGGATACCGTGATATACAGGAGCTCAGATTTAGATGATCACAGTGATCCCTTCTGGCTTTATAATCTTGGAATCCTGCAAACACGTATCAGGCATCTGTGTAGTCCCCACTGACGTCAGGTAGACTAGCTTGTCTCACATTTGGGCCCTAACTGAACATTTCTCTCCATTTGGCAGTTTCACTCTACTATTAAACAATTTTCTAGTTATCTACTGACATGTTTTGGTTTCCGGTGTCTAACATGTTCTAGCTGAACATTTTCTCACTTAAAAGCATGTATCAGGCTGCCAGGTAGCTTTTTTTTTTTTTTTTTTTTTTTTTTTTTTTTTTAACACAGACTAGCTTCTTTGTGGGATATTTTAAAAACAGACTTATTTTAAAAACATAAGCATATCCAGTAATTACTTTTCAGAATCTGTTCTTATCTACGTTGCTTCTGACTTTCTATTCAGTTTAATCTGGGGTGTCTCTAATGTTAACTGTTTTGTACTGATTTCAGTAGGAGTCTATGGGGACCCAGTTATGGTGTCATTACAATCTGAGATTTAAATGGGGGGAAATATGTAAGGATACAACTCCACAGACAATCTATTATGATGCCGATTTGATGCCACTGTCATTATGGCAGAGAGATTTCAGCATAAGCCTTTGAAGAGCCTGCAATGAATTGTAGAAATAAAAAGGTGTCAATACAAATTATATTGCCATTAGAAAAATGAATTAAACACTAAAAAGGCTTGTAGAAGGAAAATGATGGCTCGGGCTTCCCCCAGATCACAGAAATTCTTAGTATCACACTATCCTGAACTCAGACCGTGGGCACTTTTGTCAAAAGGGTTATTTGGAGATTGATGTGTAGCACTGCTATCTTGCTGTCCTTGCTGCTGCCAGGACGAATAGGTGGAGATTTGCCCATCTGTGTATTTTCTTCTTCCTTGTCTCTCTGATATCCTGGGTTGAACATGGCTACAACAATACAACATTGGAAGAGACCAAATTTTATTTTCTTCTCGGAATTTCCAGTGTTACGATATTATTGTTCCTATTTCAGGGAACGTCCGTTCCAAGTGGGTGGTTGTGATGCAAGTTCCAAAAGTACTGAATTCTTTAGACAGTACTTCAATGGGTAAATTACAGGATTTGGAGATCAGATCACCAGTCATGACTAATTTGCCTATTATGGTCCTGTTTACTCTATTGTAATAGGGATTATATGTGATTTATTAAAATATACAAGGAAGCACAAGTAACTTCTATTTTGCCCTGGATAAGCGTGTGTGGCCCAGTCTTGGGCTAAATAATGCTACTAATTTTTACAATTCAGCTGCATTGCAAGATCTTTGTGAAATTTAAGATTTGGCTCTGTACGTGTACTGTGAATCTGGGCATCCATGGGTTAGGGACAAGCGTGCACTCTGTCCTAGTACTGATCTGCACAAAGGGGCCTGAGCCAACCTGTGTAGACCCACAATCTATGGGCAATGGGGACTGTCTGGGGGCAAGGGAGGAAGGTGACTGAAAGGGGTTGTGGGGAAGCGAGTGTTGTGTTGTGTTGTGCACTGTTTTGTTTCATTTTGTTGAGTGATTGAGGGACCACAAAGTGAAGGAAACTCCCCTAGATTCTGCAGCTAAGCCCCTTTTCCTGCTGGTTCTGCCTGTGCTACCCTGTCACCCACTACAGTACTGCCTCTGTCTTAGTCATCTAACGGGTGGTCCACTTTGTGCAATAAGTTTGTACTCATGTTTTTTAGATACACAGCTATTTTACAAAAGGAAAAATACATATTTTTAAACAGCACTTTATTATATAAGATGATCTGCAAGGGTGGAGGATGGGAAGAGGAAAATATTAAGAGGAAAAATCTCAGAGGTTAGTGTGATAGGCTCCCCTGGGGTACAGCCTAGGACTGTGGGACTGCTGTGCCCCCTGGACTCACTCCAGCATGGGCTGTCTCTCACAATGCCTTGCTAGTGACCAGCAGCAAGCCCCTCCAGGCACTGTTATCACTCAGCAGAACAGCATGTGGAGCCCCACACCTGGCTATATTGCATGAGTGCTCCCAGAGCCACTCATGAATCACACAGAGAAAAGCACCAGAGCAAAATCCCCCCAGCTCCCAGCACTGTACCTCAGGAATATACCATCCTGCACTGCTCAAGGTGGGCAGCGCAAATTTATTACTTGGTTCACCAGTTCAATAATGGAAAGTGGACATACACCAGCCTTTGTCAAACCTGAGCAGATTTGCCCCACACTTCATAAAAACTCACTGGTAAAGATAAACAATTAAATTTTATTAACTATAAAAGGTAGCTTTTAAGTGACATTAAGTGATAGACAAAAAGTCAGAGCTAGTTACCAAAAGAAATAAAATATAAGCAGGCAGTCTAAACTCTCAACCCTATTAGTCTGGGCAGCAAGTTTTTTCACCACACTGGATATTGCAGTCCTTAATACACAGGTTTGTTCCTTAAACCTGGGCCAGTCTCATCTGTTGGAGTCCTGTCTTCTTCTCAGTGTCTTGGTTGCTTGCAGCATAGGTGGGGGCAGGAGAAGGGTCTAGGATGTGTCGACTCTGCCTGTTTTATACCCTTGGTCCATGTGCTTGGAAAACACAAGTCCAGGCACGTCTGGGTGCATTGCTGAGTCTCCAAGCAAGGTTGAGCAATTCCCCTTACGTGGCCTCATGCAGGTGAGTCATTGCATTGTAGCTCCCTTGCTGGACAATGGTTGTTGATGGGTTCCAACCCCGCCTAGGCGTTGGTTACTTTCCTTGCTGTTGCCTCTTGGGGGGCTAATATCTGTAATGCCAATTTACAGCATGTTTTAGTGACAATCATACAACACAATTCTCATAACTTCATGTACATTAATGATATACACATATGGATAGCGAAATGACTTTCAGAAGATCATAACCTTTCCGCTGATATCTTACAAGGCATGCTTTATATGTAAGATCACGATTATATGAACATGAGGAATTTGGGGGTTACAGTATGCTCCCCCAAGCTATAGAATGTCAATTAGGATGAAGGGAGAATTGTGGGGTCTCACTTTTATATTTTCTCTCAAGCCCTGTAAATCCTGACTGCAGAATAATTGCAAGCCTGAGGCTGCAAATCTGAGGCTATCTAAGTATAAGAAGGTCTTGTCTGTGTAAGCACTTCAGTATTGACCCATTTTTCTTGAACTATTACATATTCCTATTTCTCCATCTCAATTGAACATTTTACGGATAAGGAAGCAAAGACACAACCTTTTTACTTAAAAAAATAAAAAATCTGGCATCCATTGATATTGCTCCCTGCCATAAGGAATAAAAATCTGTAACCCTGAGCTATGTCATGTGGTTAGAGCCAAGAAATAGATGTCATATAGGATTGTTGGTCGGTCTTTATTATATGGTGCCAGACGAAAACTTGAACATCGGCAAAAACGTAGCAAAACCACTCACCTGAATCTCTCAGTCTGGGAGGGAACCTGGCGGAGAACTGCAGGAGGTGGTTGCAGCTGTTCCAAGTTTTCCTGGGAGCAGAGAAATCAGAGAGGTTGGAATTTTCCATGCTGTTCCATTGGCAAGCCCAGATGTATTAAAGATCTACAGCAGACTAGCAGAACATGAAGGGAACTGAAAATTGTAGGATAAAATCATTACAAAATTTCAAGAATATTGTGATCCACGCAAAATTATTGCTTGGGAAAGGCTTTTTTTTTATGTATTTATTTTTGGCAAGCCAGCAACTGCCAGATGAGACCATTGACCATTATGTAGTAGACATATATATAATATACATTGTATATGTAAGGTTTCAGAGTAACAGCCGTATTAGTCTGTATTCGCAAAAAGAACAGGAGGACTTGTGGTGCCACAAGTACTCCTTTTTTTTTATTGTATATGTAATAAAGTTAAGTCATATCCTAATGAACAGATAACAGACTAATCAGATACTGATTTATTTGTACTATAAGTAAACCAGGTCAAAGCAAGGTTATTATTAGAAATGGACTTGGCTTTGCAGAATTGGATATTTGGAGGGCTAGTTAGTGAAGACTAAGGTTTTCACAAGCAGTAAAATAATTGAAGTGCTTTGCATCTATTTACTACATACCTAGGCACAGAGAGACTACAAGGGCAGTCAAATGGCAGAAGCCAGATTTGCTACCTATAAATCCAAAGGCAGTTCACAATGTGAAGGTGTCCAGTAGAAGGGAGGTTGTGTCATTCTTGCAAAAAAAGGTAGCATTTTGCAAGAATGTGCTGCTTTTAGCACAGATGGCAAAGACTTAAGGCAAAATGCATTCATGAACCTTCAGCTGGAAGACAAAGATCTGATGATGAAGTGTAGTTCTTAATACACCTATAAAGCATGTGTCTGCTACAGACTGATTTGTGAAACTGGAAATATGTGGATAGGGTGAACTTCAAGGTAGTTATCAGAGCTGAATGCAGTTTAATAACTGCAAAAGTGTAAAAAATTAGCATTTGACTTCCCCCAAATTAAAATTGAAAACTAAACTTACATAATGATCACAAAATGAGCGTATGTGGCAAAGAAACACATGAATGTCTGCCCAAAGACTATATGTTTCTGTAGAGTTAGAAATACCATAAAGCCAAGCCCCATGCTTGGGTTTAACTGTGGTCCATAAATGCAGATTGATTAACAAGTGTGTAAATTGTCTAGTGAAAAAGATGCAAAAGATAATCTTAAAGAATGGCAATATATTTAACAGACTGGGATGCATTAAGAATATAATACCTCACATTGAGAGAGATCTCAATATGACACTGAAAATACAGACACACAGAAACTGCATTTGACCCGGTGTCAAATTTCGATGCTATTGAGCAAATACACACACCATCTAACTTGGTTAGCAGTTGGGTCACTGTATTAAAGCCAAATAAGTGAAAGATTTGGGGTCTGAGTCTGAGTCTGTACAAGTGTGAGCACTGCCCTATGAGATGAGGTCATATGATAAGAAAGCTACTAAGATTCAGAGACATCAATTACTGACAAATGTCCAGCAAGAGGCAGGATAGTCCTGTCCTCTGTCAAGGGAGATCATGTAATGTAATCTACCCTAACCTGCATCCCAGATGTCTGTCTGTTTTATTAATTGGCTGTATGAGTTTGTGGCTGTTTTGATCGATGTTGCACAATATTGGCATTTCATTTACAAAAAATAAAAAGGAAAATGAAACATTAACCCCTGGAGTTGATGGATTCTGAGCCCTATCATATATCCAGAGTATTGATCTTTGTAACCTCTCACCATTTCAGATGAAAGGCTAGGAAGTAGAGTTCAGTGTGTCTTATCAGCACCTGTGTGTGTACCATCTTTATAACATGGGACATACATGTTTTGCTCATAATCAAATATATCTTATTTTTACATCTAATTCCAAATCCTTTCCACTGGGTTTGTTACTTAGATATTTTCATTAAAAAGTTTACCATATACTCTCACGTAGGAGGTAAAGTACTGTATGCAGAACCACCTCCAACAATCTTCCTTTAAGTAATGTGTTGAGGTCTATGCAATTTGGATTTTAAGCACATTAAGAGTGAGCCCATAATTTCCACAGAGGGTGTTCTGTACCAATTTTAGATGGATTTCGTCACTGTTACCCGGTTTAATAGTCCTTTGTTCCTTATGATTGTATAGCTACCTAGAAAAAATCTATAACATATGACTTTGTTCTACAAACCATTAATTTATAATCATTTTACATATGTCAGCTACTATAATTATGGTGCAGTGCAGTCTGTACAACTTGACAGTATTTTGGCAGAAGCATCTAGTGTGGCTTTTTTATTAGTAGTAGTATTTACATGTCATTTCTGGTTCTATTTTAGTTTTCATTGCACTCACAATTATTCTTCAGACTTAGTTGGGTTCCATTATATAAAACTGGTCGTTATTTGCTCTTTCTTGACTAGTGAATTGACCACCTTTTAATATCTTGCAGCTTTTCAAGAAAAAATTACACACACACAAAATCCATTATACACAAAAAGTGAATGTAATGAAGTTCCACTGGAGCTGAAGTAATTTTACACCATTGAATGCTGAGCTCCATTATTTAATCATCTTTAATTATCCTTTTTTTAAAACTTCAATCTGAACGCTTCTGTCAAACATTAGTCCTAATTCTCGTCTTCATTGCACCAGGTCTGTACTAGTGTAATTCCTTGACTTCAGCAGATGTCAGAAGTAGAACAGGTCTGTGTGGCCAGATTTTCAAAAGAGCTCAAGATGCAGTATGGACCGTTCTCTTTTGGTTATTTTGTGAGTCTAGCCCTTCATTTATTTGTTTTCATTTTTAAAAAAAATTAAATGTCCAGAAACAAACTGAAACATTGTAACTCATGTTGAACAAAATATTTCAACCTGGAACAAAATTTTGTCAACTTTTTTGATTTGTCAAAAATTCCAACAAAGTTTTTGTTTGTTTTTGGTTGAATGTTTTTTCCACCTATTTTTCTTTTTCAGAATTACCAATTAACTGAAAAATCAGTTATTCATCTAGTTCTAATTATGTCTGCCTACAGCATGGGAATAGTCGAGTGTTTGTAGCTTCTTCCATTCTCTCCAGAAGTGTTGTCACTCTTCCTTTTGAGTCAATAGGTATGATGATAGGAGCCAATGTGCTGCTGTAGATGTTGTCTTAAGGATGAGACCTAAAAGGTAGGCCCTCACTGCTTATGGTCATTGGTGATCCCAGGAAGCTTTGAAAAAGAGCTGTGGTGATTAACCTGGGTGTCCTTGACAAATTGGATGATTACTGGAGCTAAGGCAATACGTGGGGGGAATATATTTTTTTAGACTTGACTCCATTTACAACCTTTTTCCTATTCACTTTCCACAAACGTTTTGAGTGTTCAGAAATTGCTAGTGTGATAAGCGACTTTTTCAGCTAGACTATTTGCGGGCTGCATCTTTGAATTGTATGTTGATTGTAAAGTTTGCTTATTACTCTGTTGCTTGGTAAGTCATCTGTTGTTTCTGTTCCTTGTCTGGATGACATATGGAATTAAGCAACATTGCGAGCACTAGAAATGTAATATTCGTATATGCAATTAACACCATTCTGATTAGGTAAGTAAGTGATGGCATAAATTGTATGTGACAAAATCTGCAGCTTAAGGCATCTGCTGACCACACTTAATTTGGTGAAGATACCATTTCAAATAATGAATGGCAGATACTAACTCTGTTTGCAGACATTTTGAAAGTACAAAAAAATATTGAAATACATCATCTAAGTTATTCACTCAGTTTTAATAATTACTGAACTGATTCTCTATTTACATAGGTTTAAAACAAGTAGGAGGGAAGAATTAGGCCCTGCATTTTTCACCTTCTAAAACTGCCTATGTAGTTTAATTGGAAACATTCTATATGCCCCTTCTTAAAAACTGTTGTACAATATTGGTGATGTAGAATGGCTGCTACATTCCAGCCCAGAGGTGGCTGCCTTGTAGTGGTGTGTGAATTTATATCCATATATGCACATATTGGGCATCACAGCAAACTGCATGGTTCTTTCTTACACAGAGTAGTGGCAAAAAGAAAAAGAAGCAACAGTAAAAAAAAAAAAAAAACCCTGTCAATGGTTAGACATAAGGCAAAAAAATCAAGTAAAATATACTCTCAATATTGCTTAAGGACTGTCAATTACAACATGCACAGGACTAGCACCTGTGTGACAGAGAATGCAGAAAGAAATTGGGGATACCATATAGACTTTTCAAAGACAATTCTGCAAATTGAAATGTCATTAAATTGTGATTCCTACTGGATAAAAAAGGACAAATTTAATTTAAGAGGCTCAGAAAAAAGAGAAAATTGTAATATATTGCACTTCTTTGAGGCTTTACTGAAAAAGCCCCTTTCATACCCTCGCCTGAGAGCACAAGAGCAGAGATGCATGCATCACCTAGTGGTACTGCTGGCTGTAGTCTCCTACTAGAGTGCATTGGGCGCACATACACCTGCAGTGGAATGTATGTGTGTATAACACATCTCAAAGAACAACAATTACTGTCTTTTCCTGTCTTTCTAACAATGGGGGCGTTCTTTTAATTGAAACATTCTTCTAAGGCATATTTCCCTGATGTTACTGATACATAATTTCAATCTTAACTCAAATGTATTGTCAGGTTTAATTGAAATATTTGTTTTAGAATTTTATTGCTGGTTCCAACAAATCTGTGTATAATAGTTTTATACCCAGACAGCTCCGTTGAGCTAATCAGTTTCAGTCCAAGCCAACTTGGAATTTATACTAATCAAATCAAGTACTGTGTTACAAACAACCAAAAGACAATCGTTTTGTCTTGTTACCTTTTTTTATGAGCAATTTTATTATAATTCATTTCCTCCTTCAGATTGTATAGAGTAGGCAGCCCGCATCAAAGAAATATTTTGTATGCCAGTTTACATTGTCATATATTAGACATTAAGGCACCTGTAATGATGCCAAATTGCCAAAAAAGTAAAAATCCGTAATATGTATTTAGGCTTCTGCATTTACAGGGAACATAGAAGTATTAGAGAAGTACATTATTTGGACACACAGAAGATTTATGTTAAACTTAGGAAGAATCCAGCACTTATTGATACTGATGATGGCTCCATTCATTAAATTCCCCCTAAATGCTCTGTTACTGGTTGCAAAGTCATCATGTGCCATTAACCATTGTGGAAAATGTCAGCATGCAATGATTCAACAACATGAAGAATGTTCAAAGCAAGGGCAAGCAGAAAGAAGCATTAAATTCAGGAACATGAAGCTAAAGTAAAGCCAAAATCTTGACTTAATTAACAAAACCAGGAGCATCTGTGTGTTCAGCCATTCACCCTGCTGTACCTAGCTATTGACACTTTGTATGATTAAGTGTTAGGAATGGTTTCAGAGTAGCAGCTGTGTTAGTCTATATCCGCAAAAAGAAAAGGAGTACTTGTGGCACCTTAGAGACTAACAAATTTATTTGAGCATAAGCTTTCGTGAGCTACAGAGCTGTAGCTCACGAAAGCTTATGCTCAAATAAATTTGTTAGTCTCTAAGGTGCCACAAGTACTCCTTTTCTTTTTGTTAAGAATGGGTGAGTCAGCTTCACTAAAAGTACTAGTTCCCCAAAGCTTTCCTCAAAACTCAAACTGAACTTTTCTAAAGCTCTCTTCCCCCTTCTCCTCTCTCCTTCCTGCCCTGTGACACATGCAATATACCAGCACACACAATAATTACTAGATGTAATTGTAATTTACTAATAGACCCGTTTGTTCTACTAGTATTGTTGAGATTTCAATTTTTTAAAAATCAACACTATTTCAAATCTAAAGAATTATTATCCACCATTATTATTATTAGTTACAGTTTATTTAGATACATATCATCAGAAGAAAATAACCTCCTCCAGTGATGATATCTTAGTTTGAGGAATAATTATTTAAGCATTCAAATTTATTAATTGTGTCTAGTTTGAAATTGTGATTGTGTAAAATTTAGAACCAAACAAAACTAAGAAGGTGCTCAAGCAAAGAGTATATCAATAGATGATAGGAAAATAAGCAGACCTCCCACAACCTCTTGCTCTTACAAGTACAGCTATGTGGGAACCAGAATTTCCATCTAGCGGGAAATGCTGTGATTTCTAAATTTTATTTTAGTTCCAAATCCAAATTAAAACTAAGAATTTCAAAATATCCCAAGGAACTAAATTTTAAAAAGTCATTTCAGGTCAATCAAAACATTTTAATTTGGACACATATTAAAATGTAAATTATAATATAAAAAAAAAAAAGAAAGAACATTGGCAACAAAGTCATTTCAAAATAAAAAGTCAAAATGTTCCATAAGATAGTGTCAGCATCATTGAAACACTTGTTTCAATTTTTTTTCAAAATGAAAGTTTGTCAAAATCAGCATGTTCCCATGGAAGGTTTTGATTTCAACAAAAAAGCATTTTCTATTAGAGAAATATTCTGCTTAAAAATTTTCAGTCAGCTTTATGTATAAGAGTACTCTGTCTGCATATAAATAGTGTGATAGATAAGATGTCAGTAGATGGTGCCTAACAATATATAGTGTATTTCTCAGGTTTTGTGCGACCAGTAAAATTTGTTGCTGTGTGCACTGCAAATACCTTCCTTTGTGCAGCTCTTTACATGAGCTCTTAACACTTTCCAAGTCCAGACACCATTTCCCAACCCAGCTGTCCCATTTCCTCATTAAAACCCCCCACAAGCCCTCGTTAGGAAAAGCCTAGGATATCGGGTGGATGTTGCACCATGTCCGAAAGGTCACCACACTTGGGCTCTTGATTGGACCAAAGAAAAGCAAATTCCAAAGCCTTCTCCAGGAAGATCCAGCTGCCATTTATACTAGGAGAGAACAGTTATCTTGAGCACCTCATATCTGAACTATCATAGCAATACAACATGGTAGCTTCTTCTGTTGCCTTATCCTTCCTCATCATGCTTATTTCTTCTCCCACTTTCTTTCAGTCAATCTACTCCTATTCTCTTCCAGCTCCTCCAGTACACCTGGGCTCTGCTCAGTGCGGCTGAAGAGAGGGGGTTAAAGGTGCCGGTAGGCCACCTTTATGCTCCCACAGTCTGCTGAGCTACCATAGGCCAGTTGTCTCAGCTATCATGGCAGCACAAGACCACTTCCTTATATCAACAATTTAAAAATATCCCTTCCAGAAATTGGAAAAAGCATTTGGAAACTTGGTTTCCTGGATTTACAGTGAAAAAACCCTCCGTTAATCAAGTCCACACAGTTATGCTCATGTTTTCAGCCAGTCAACATTAACTTAGTGTGGGATCCACTGGGATTGAGTTGCATCATGATTGTTCCCTGACTCTACCCTGTCTGTTGCCAGGCTACATCACTTGTTTTGCGTGGTGTCCTGTATGCACAGTGTTGTCATAAGGGTGGCCAGTATTGGTGTATGTCGGGGGGTGACTATTGCACAATCTGTATTGCGACAGGACCCCTTTTCATGTCATTAATGTGTGGTTTTGGTTTTCTCTGCCTGATAAGGAATGGAGGGAGCATATGGCTCCATGTAGCATTTTTCCAAATGTGATATGTATTCAGGAAATGACTCAGATTCTGAATCAGAACATGATTCTTCTCTAAAATGCAGCAGGCTATGCTGGGAGAAGTGATTTTTTCCAACACAAAACCCACCCTCAGTACATTTGTGACACACGGCTCATAATATGAATCAAAGGAAAGGGGGGAAAGACCATTGCTACATCTAAAATATTTAAGCCCCCATTTAAATAACTTCTACTTAACCAGTCCTCCTAGTTGGCTGATTCAGTATAGTCATGTTCCCCCAAAAGAAACATGCATCATATTTAGCTCATTCATTTATCTAAGCTCAATATTTTTGAAGCTTTCAAACCTCTCCAAAACCCTTTAGTAAAACAAGGTTTTATTGTAATTAGGAAATCCTTTCCACTTCTATAGTACCTTTCATCACTGGAACTCAAAGCACATTACAAAGGCATAAATCATAGCATCTCCACCCCATATAGAAATATTATTATACCCATTTCATAAATAGGTAAACTGAGGCACATGCCGTGTGCTTTGAGGGAGCTCAGCTATTTTCAGGATCAGGGTCCTAGATCACTTGCCCATGGTCTCACTAGTAGTTAATGATGGCTGAGAAGTTTTTTTTTTTTAAAAAAAAATCCCTGAATTCCAGTCTCTTAGTCACCAACCTCCTTTTCTTCTCCATGGTAAAATATTGATGAAACTGAGATTTGTATACAATGAGAGCTACTTTTCATTCTTTTTTAGTATGTTATTTGTATAGGATTAGTTTTAGCAGAAGCCATCTGACCTTGTTAAGTAATATTGCAGTTTTTCTCATGTAAGCCAACTTTACTGATCTCAAAGGTGGTCCACTCAATAGAAAACTAATTATATTGTCATATACTGATTAATAATGCCAGCATTTTTGCCAGAGTTTCAGACTTACATTGTTAATTAATTTAACACTGTTATCAAAGTCCTATTTTGTTTGTGTACTACTAGGGAAACTATCGACAATAATTCCATCCCAAATCAATATTAGATTGTGAATGTGTCTATAGCTGGTAAATATGAACACTTCCTCTGTGCTTTTAAAACTGCTCTTTCCTGTTCAATAGATCCTCTCTGTCATTGCTGGAGCTAATCTTGGTTCTGGTTTGAACTGGAACAGCGTGATGGCAAAGATACATTTAATCAGTTATTAGGAGCCAGGTTGGTAAAAAGTGCATAGCCTTGAATGTGTTTTCCCCATTGAATGCAACATTTGCATTTTTGAGACAATTAGATATTTTAAACAAGTTGACTTATGGGTGAATAGTCATCAAGGGTGTCCACAATTTTATGAGTGGCATAACAGTATAATTTCATCTGAGTGCTGTTAGAATATAGATATTCAGGCCTTTGCTCTCTAACAACTGCATCCAGCAGTTTGGCTACAGATGTTTTTCTGTACACAAGGATCACCACTATACTTGTCTGAAATTGCCTTTATATTTAAGGAAAGCAGCAAGAAAGAACAAAAGTGAAGTCACCCAGAGAAAGCCCAACGTGTGCATCTCTTCCACAAGGCTTTATCTCCACACAAGCCTGTGCTAGTCTAGTTAATCAATGTGTACTTTGGTGTGGACATTCTCTAATTTCAGTCTAAACCGGTCTTATTTCAACCTACCTTAAATTTATTCCTAATCGATTTAGCTAGACTGAAGTAAGCCTGACTTAAACTGACATTAGTATGTCCACACACAGGTTTACATCGGTTAAATTAAAGCAGTGTAAATTCACACCCTAAGTTAAAGCAGTGCAACCATGTATATAGACAAACCCTAAGGGACACTCTAATTACAATTGCAATTAAAAATCAGCTGCTGGCCTGTGCCAGCTGATTTGGGCTTGTGGGGCTCAGGCTAAGGGGCTGTTTAACTGTAGTATAGATGTTAGGGCTCAGGCTGCAGCCTGAGCTCTGGGACCCTCCCACCTCTCAGGGGACTAGAGCCTGGGCTCCAGCCTGAGTCTGAATGTTTACACTGCACTTAAACAGCCCCTTATCCCAAGCCGCACAAGATCAAGTCAGCTGGCACAGGCCAACCGCTGGTTTTTAATTGCAGTGTATACCCTAAGAGCACAAAGGGTTTTGTATGCAGGCAAAGTCTAGAGATGTTTTACAGAGAAAACAAAAGGCAGCATAATTTTTTTTCTCCATAGTTGCATAAGCCACAAGCCTAAGCCACAAAGATCTGTTCTGGATGTGAACTTTCCCAGGGTACAGGGTACTGGAGTTTGATTCAGGCCCATCTCTTTGTTAAATGTATTATTTCAAATAGTGCATACTTACAGCATTCAAAAACCATATTAATGTTGGATTTCTTAATGGAAAGCAGATGAAAAGGCATTTCTGTCTCTGTTTGTAGTATATGTGTGTGTGCACATTCACTCAGCATGTGGGTGCTGCAGAAACTATTTCTATATCAAAGTGAAGTTTAATAATGAGTACTGCGGTTGTGTCAACTCCCAGTAAACAAAGCACAAGAAGCGAGTTTACAGAAGGTAGAAAATGTCTGAAGTGCTGGAGGCCCCAAGCAATGCTTTAAGGTTGGGGTGTGTGTGGAGGGGAGCGGGGTGTGTGGGGGGTTCTTTGTTGTTTTTTACCCTGGAGATGGATAAATGTGCCAGCTGAAACACAGGACAAACAATGAAATGGTGACTCCATGTACCTCACAACACTATTCACAGTGCTTGTTTCAGTGAATCCTAATGACTTTCTGTGGCATTGTTCCCTTCCATTTAAAAAAAGAAAGAAAGAAAGAAAAAAAGGAGCATTAGAAACTGCATTGTATTATATATTTTCATTCCCCTCTAGTCAATCCTAAAACTGAAAAACACAGCAGGAGCAGACATATAATTTCTGGCTACTTCAGCCTGCTGGGTGTATTATAGAGCCAGAGGCATTACAGCTATAGTGGGACAAAATACTGTCACTGAACCTCAAACTGACCTGGAGTTTGAGGTTTGCTGTGGTTTTGTACCTCTCAATCTATGCTCATGGGGATGTGTATCTAAAATATTCCATTCTTTACCTTATGCTTGTTGAAAAAATAACCCACCATATACTTGGACAATTAGTCTGTTCTGTAGCTTGGGCAGAGAGTGCATGGTGCACACACACTTCTGTTTTTGAACCCGCAGATGATCAGCTAACATGTTAGTGTGGAGATTTGACACCCTTATCTTTACATTAAGTTGCAAATAGTAGTAGCAGCTATAAATTATTTAGACTTTTATTTTTTAGTTAGTTAGTTATTATCTCAAAAGAGCACTGGAAGATATGTTTAATATTAGGCAACATTTATCTCTGTAAAAAGAAAAGGAGGACTTGTGGCCCCTTAGAGACTAACAAATTTATTTGAGCGTAAGCTTTTGTGAGCTACAGCTCACTTCTTCGGATGCATTCAGTGGAAAATACAGTGGGGAGATTTATATACACAGAGAACATGAAACAATGGGTGTTACCATACACACTGTAATAAGAGTGATCACTTAAGGTGAGCTATTACCAGCAGGAGAGTGGGGGGGGGGGGGGAATCTTTTGTAGTGATAATCAAGGTGGGCCATTTCCAGCAGTTGACAAAAACGTCTGAAGAACAGTGGGGGGGTGGAGGGGGGGAATAAACATGGTCTCAGCTCTCATCCCCAAATGCCCTACTCTACTTGCACTACACTGATGACATCTTCATCATCTGGACCCATGGAAAAGAAGCCCTTGAGGAATTCCACCATGATTTCAACAATTTCCATCCCACCATCAACCTCAGCCTCGACCAGTTCACACAAAAGATCCACTTCCTGGACACTATGGTGCTAATAAGCGATGGTCACATAAACACCACCCTATACCAGAAACCTACTGACCGCTATGCCTACCTACATGCCTCCATCTTTCATCCAGACCACACCACACGATCCATTGTCTACAGCCAAGCTCTACGATACAACCGCATTTGCTCCAACCCCTCAGACAGAGACAAACACCTACAAGATCTTTATCAAGAGTTCTTACAACTACAATACCCACATAGTGAAGTGAAGAAACAGATTGACAGAGCCAGAAGAGTACCCAGAAGTTACCTACTACAGGACAGGCCCAACAAAGAAAATAGCAGAATGCCACTAGCCATCACCTTCAGCTCCCAACTAAAACCTCTCCAACATATCATCAAGGATCTACAACCTATCCTGAAGGATGACCCATCACTCTCACAGATCCCGGGAGACAGGCCCGTCCTTGCTTACAGACAGCCCCCCAACCTGAAGCAAATACTCACCAGCAACCACACACCACACAACAGAACCACTAACCCAGGAACCAATCCCTGCAACAAAGCCCGTTGCCAACTGTGTCCACATATCTATTCAGGGGACACCATCACAGGGCCTAATCACATCAGCGACACTATCAGAGGCTCGTTCACCTGCACATCTACCAATGTGATCTATGCCATCATGTGCCAGCAATGCCCCTCTTCCATGTACATTGGCCAAACTGGACAGTCTCTACGTAAAAGAATAAATGGACACAAATCAGATGTCAAGAATTATAACATTCAAAAACCAGTAGGAGAACACTTCAATCTCTTTGGTCACTCGATTACAGACCTAAAAGTTGCAATTCTTCAACAAAAAAAACTTCAAAAACAGACTCCAATGAGAGACTGCTGAACTGGAATTAATTTGCAAACTGGATACAATTAACTTAGGCTTGAATAGAGACTGGGAGTGGATGGGTCATTACACAAAGTACAACTATTTCCCCATGTTTATTCCCCCCTCCACCCCCCACTGTTCCTCTCACGCTCTTGTAAACTGCTGGAAATGGCCCACCTTGATTATCATTACAAAAGGTTCCTCTTCCCCTCCCCCCCCCCCCCCCGCTCTCCTGCTGGTAATAGCTCACCTTAAGTGATCACTCTTATTACAGTGTGTATGGTAACACCCATTGTTTCATGTTCTCTGTTTATATAAATCTCCCCACTGTATTTTCCACTGAATGCATCCAAAGAAGTGAGCTGTCTCTCACAAAAGCTTATGCTCAAATAAATTTGTTAGTCTCTAAGGTGCCACAAGTACTCCTTTTCTTTTTGTGGATACAGACTAACACGGCTGCTACTCTGAAACCTGTCATTTATCTCTGTAGTAATTCCATTGAGTTCAGTGTTATACCCATAATGCATCTGATCCCTTTTGTTTTAAAATGAGTGTGTATATTTAAAAAACCATGAAGATTTAAGCTGTGTTTTTCCATGCAATTCTCCCCTAACTCTTGAGCTATTATTAATTAAATTAAAACAGGTTGTACAAGTTTGATGATTAAAAGACTGAAATGTAGATAGTAAAAGGCCAGAAACTTCCAGTGCCTTTATATGAACAAACCAGCAATCTGCTCTGAAGATCAAAGATGACTTCTGAGTCTTCTCATGATTGACATGGCACGCTCAAGAATAAGAAGGTCAGTTAAGGCCTTCTTTTTATTTTTTGTACCTTAAAAATTTACCATACTGTAATATAGCAATGTTATTTGCAGTGTTCTCTTAGCTAGTGTTGGTCTGAGGACATGACAGAGACAAGTGAGAGAGGTAATATCTTTTATTGGTCCAAATTCTATTGATGGAGAGGACAAGCATGGAAGTTTCACAACGCTCTTCCTCAGGTCTGGAGAAGGTAACCAAGGATTTCAGACACATTGTAGGAGACCATTAAACTGAAGTGGACACTTAACACCTCTGCAGTCATAAGACAAAGGAACTTAGTAGGCCACAGAATGTGTTACAATTTATTGTAATGAGCCATAAAACTAGCATCTCTGCTAACTCCATGATTTTTAGTGTCCAGCAGAGTTGTGAATTTAAGTTCCCAGGCTTGTTTTTTGAAGATATTGGCCAGGTTTCCTTTGGGGATGAGGTCTGAGAGATCAGAGGTGGAGTGATTGCTTTGTGGTTTTTTTTTTTTTTTTAAAAAGTGTTACGATGTTTCTTTTTTCATTTTTCTGTGTGAGAGTTCATTTGAGAGCATAACTATTCTGATTTCATCAACAAGGTGATTTGTGGGGGCATTTGATGCACTGGATGAAGTACACTACATGTTGTGATAGGCACGTGTAGGATCTTGAAAGGTATTGATCATTGTAGCAGTGGAGATATGCCTCCTTATGCTTGGCAATCTGTTCTACCCTGTGTTTAGCTGTGACACTCTGATTACCTTCTCCAGACCTGAGGAAGAGCTCTGTGAAGCTCAAAGGCTTGTCCCCTCCACCAACTGAAGTTGGTCCAATAAAAAAATATTACCCCTCCCACCTTGCCTCTCTCATAGTAATGTTATACAAGACATGTATGCAGCAGGGACACCATTCTTTATAACTACCTGCTCCCTACTAATTCTTATCATGGGAACTATTTTTTCCAGCAAACCTTTTGGGGACTGACCTTTTACACTTGGCAGAACTAAGCAGTTTCTGTCATTATGGGGTATTTTGCAATTGGCTGCTGCTTGCGGCATCTCCATGGCTTCCAGCTGAAAAGCATTCTTAACTCCAGTTATATTTCCTCTTTTCTATTCCTGAGGAGCATCACACATTCTCACACTCACCTAAATGCAAAGAAAAGTTTTACATTAAAAAATAAAATAAAATAAAGGTTTTTTGGGGGAGGGATGGAAATTTAAAAAATTCTCCTACTGGATGGGAAATACAAATTTCAATAGCATTGTGTTAGTGCCTGAAAAACAAGGCATCATTTACTATGAACAGGAAGTGAAGCTGACCATTCTAGTTCTGAAGTCCAGGCCAAATGAGATGCAGGATTGCTAACCCCAAGTAATGAAAAGGCCATGAGCTTGGCTTAAAAAATCATGAGATTTTTAAAAATAATGTTAAGTCTTAGCTAATTTTATAAGGGATGAGAAGTTAATTAAAACGAATTATCTCACTTGAAGGATTTTAGGGTGCTGTTAATATGAGTAAAGGTGGGTGATTCTTACAATAAGATTTTTATCTTAATGGCATCACTTTAAGAGGGTTCTAAAATAGGCAGATAGTTACCATCATGACTTATCATAAAATGTGAATGGATGGTCCCGGAGCCTCAAGCTGATGTCAACTAAATACTTGTACCAGTGTCTGTCATTATACTCATGCAGATAACCTAGAGACGACATAAACTCTCAGGTGCTTTGACTTTTCACAAATAGCAGCAGATGTGAATGAAGCTATCATTCTGACTATCATAAAACATGAATTGATAGTCCCATGTGAGTGCTGTGGGGACATATAATCAGGCATTATAGATGATGCTGGCAAGATGGGGAATTGGGAGAGGTAGATCATGGGAGATTTTACCTTTCTTATATGCATGCTCACAGATTTGAGAATCATGAGAACAGAGCTATCCAGTTTTCTCCCCGCCTCCTTTACTGCACACTAATAAACTCGGCTATTAAAACTCTATTTTTTTAATTACTAATGAGTTAGTCTCATTTGTCAGATGTCGGAAAATGAGACCACAACAGTAATGGCTATTTTTCAAAGCTCCTTTTCTTGTGTGAACAAATAGCTAAGTGGTCTTTGCCTCCCAGGGGGTATGCAGTCAGGAAAAGGTAGAACTAGGCAATTAAGAGACAGAAGAAAGCAGTGGAAAAAGTAAGGGAGAGTCCTTTGAAAAGGAGCATGATGTAATGAACTCCTCCCAGCTGTTCTGTGGGGTTCCACTTAATTGAGACAAGGGATGCAGTTTCAGGGTAAACCAATGGAAGGTGCTTGATTAAAACATACTAGCTAATTATAATTCCCCAAGGAAAGGAGAGAGAAGCTTGCTCATTCTGTCACTCTTCAGACCAAGCGCCAGCTGTCATGCCTCCCTTCCTTTTCCCCCTAGTAGGGGCAAAACGGTCCTGCAGAAGAGAACTTCCACTATTTGAGGAGGAGAGGCCTATTGCTGTGTGTAAGTTTAAAATCTGCTTTAAGTTAGCTTTGGCTTGTAATGTAGTCCTTTTTTTCTCATGCTTCCCATTTAACATGTGCTACCAGGGTCCCTAAGCATTGTGGGGGTCTCCAAACATCGCAGACAAAGGATGAGTGAAGAGTGTGGTATTTTCATTTAGTCTTTAATATTGGGTTGGTATTCAGACCTCTGAGTCCCAATGAGAATTCACTATCATTCTGTTCCCTTCCTCCCTGTTACACACACCCCTTTGTGAACTGGGGGATTCCCTCATATTTGTAATCTGGGATGGAAATGTTCCCAGAAGTCTGCAACGCCCTGCCCTTCTCTGAGGACAAAGGGTTCCCTCTTGGAGAACATGGCCCATTTTATCTTCTGGGGCCAGTTGTTTCTGTCCCTTCCTCCCTCAGAGATCTACAGCCATTGCATTGTTGGCTTCTTTCTACATAAGCTATCCTTGAATGGAGCAAGCCGTCCTAGTGTGACCCCACCCCATCCCCACATCCAGTCTGTCTTCTGTATGGTAGCAGATTGTTTTCACAGGATGGAGCCACATGGCCAAAATGTTGTGGATTGGAGGAGTAGTGGGTTGTCTGCTACCTCTTCGTAACTCTAGCAGCAGCCCACTGGTCCTAAGTATGCAAGGCAATAACTGAAGTATATGTTGGGGGCTGATTCTTTCCCTCTCCTTTTGCTATGGTAGCAATTTTGCATAACAACAACAGTCATTGCCCTTTCTGGGTTGGGTTAGTTAAAAAGCTCATTTAGTATCTGAGAATTTAATGTCATTGTAACCCACACTGATGCAATGTATGTGTCTTTCTCCCATCATAGGGCTGGCCTACATGAGTCTTCTATTACTGCTCGCTAAAGGAATTACTCCTTTAGATGAAGTAATAGTCAGTTACTTCTAGTGCAGAAGGTTCTGGGTTGAAAGTAAGGAATTATATTGTTACCAATGTTGCCTGAATTCCACAGTATCACTTCTGATCTCATTTTGGGACTATCAGACAATTCAGTGTTTAATACCAGCTTTTTAAGAAGAATATAGAGCAATCTAGATGCTAAATTCAAGAAAGCAGCAAGCAATATGCAGCTAAGTGTTATAAATGTATCAGTTATATTTAATACTTTCTTTGCTCATCTCTTCTTGTTCTATGGTACTTTATTACTGTTGATTTTTTCCCTTGTATGTATCCAGTGTATATTTAAAGGGTGCATATGTCTCTGCAACAAGAGAAGGCAATCAAATAGCTACTTATCAGCCAATTATTTTCTAGAAATATTTTCTTTCTAACCTATTTTCATCTGACCCATTTTCTTTCTTTCTCATCACTTCCTTTCACCATCCAAATTCAAATGGACTGTCAAGATGGTTCAAATACTTCAGACTATTCTGCAAACAAGTTTTATCTCACTGAGAAAAGAAGTTTTATCTCACTCAGCCCACTTCCTTCTGTGTGCTCTTTGACAATAGATGCCTGTTTAATCTGCTGGAAGAGGAAATTTTTTTCCTCTAAGGAAAATCTTCTGTATGTTCTCTATGCTGTAAGCTTGCCCAAATCTTTTTTTTTTTTTTTAAATGAAGAAAGATTTTTGCTTTAACTGTTAGGTGAAGAACTGAATCAATACGAGATAAGACCTCAGAGACCTTTTTCCTGTTGTTGAACTACTGGATAAGCCAATGTCATTTGTATACCTTGGTTTACATGCTAACTTACCCTCTGCCACCACAACAATTGGTGGACGTACTGGAGCATTAACTCTACAATAAACTGTAGTTACACACTAATGGATAGATAGACCTATGCTGCCGATAGTCCTTATTTATTCATTTGCTTTGTTAGGATTTATTGTTTTTAACTGAATGTATATGCCTGCCTGATGTTATACTGTTATAACCACTAAATAACACCAAACAGACCTATGCACAGACCACTAGCAGACTGCCTCTCATGGGCTGGTTTCTTTTCCAGCTGTTCTACAGGTGTTCATTCTTTTCATTGCAATGATAAGCCTGGAGACCTACAAAAGCAGCTGCTTTTCCTGGGGTTCATTCTCGCATACAGTAGGTGGAGGAGGAAAGGAAAACAGGAGCTGCTCTCAGTGACCAGAGCCACCAGAGAGAAGTGCCCAAGGGAGGGGGCATGAAAGGAGCAGCTGGAGGGTTTGTCAAGGTGGGCAAAAGGACCAGGTGGCTGGGCAATGTCCAAGGGAGAAGAAAACTAAGAATGGAAAGCATTTGCAGGGTAAGAAGAGCATACATCAGGGAAATATAATTGGAGAGATGAGGGCTAGCTGGCAGGGAAATATGGATGGGGGACATGGAGAGAGAGGATCACAATAGTTGAGTGGTGGGGATGTCATGAAAAACAAAACAAAAAAAACCAATGTAGTTAACTTCCTTTTCCATAGGATGAAATACTCATGGTGTCCAAGCTAAATGCATCAGCATACTTCCCTGCTGTTACCACTCTCTGAAACAATTACTCTGGCACCACGAGGACATTATACAATTGTGAATGGGAGGGAGATGTGCCTGTACAGCTGTGAACAATAGGGATGTATTCGTGAGAAACTCTATTCTGACATATGGTTCACAACAGGAAAACTTTGAGACTACCTGACATATTTATTTTTATTATTTTATCCATCATAATGAAGGACGGATAAATAGAAATGGTAAATTATGTGTATAACTTGACTGCTAGTTAAAACAACAAGGAGTCCTTTTGGCACCTTAGAGACTAACAAATTTATTTGAGCATAAGCTTTCATGGGCTAAAAACCACTTCATCAGATGCATGGAGTGGAAAATACACTAGAGAGGTATAAATACACAGCATATGAAGAGATGGGAGTTGCCTTACTAAATGGGGGGTCAGTGCTAACGAGCCAATTCAATTAAGGTGGAAGTGGGTTAGTCTGAAAAGTAGACAAGAAAGGGTGGAAATCACTTTTGTAGTGCTAATAAGGACAATGTAACCAAGGTGGCGCACTGCAAACAGTTAACAAGAAGGTGTGAGTATCAGCAGGGGGAAATTAGTTTTTGTAGTGACCCATCCACTCCCAGTCCTTATTCAGGCGTAATTTGATGGTGTCCAGTTTGCAAATTAATTCCAGTTCTGCAGTTTCTTGTTAGTCTGTTTCTGAAATTTTTGTTGTTGAAGAATTGCCACTTTTAAGTCTGTTGTTGAGTATCCAGGGAGATTGAAATGTTCTCCTACTGGTTTTTGAATGTTATACTTCTTGATGTCAGCTTTGTGTCCATTTATTCTTTTGCGTAGTGACTGTCCGGTTTGGCCAATGTACATGGCAGAGAGGCATTGCTGGCACAAGATGGCATATATCACACTGGTAGGTGTGCAGGTGAACAAGCCCTTGATGGTGTGGGTGATGTGGTTAGGTCCTATGATGGTGTGCCTTGAATAGATATGCGGACAGAGTTGGCAATGGGGTTTGTTTTAGGGTTTGGTTCTTAGGTTAGTGTTTTTGTTGTGTGGTGTGTGATTGCTGGTGAGTATTTGCTTCAGGTTGGAGGGCTATCTGTAAGTGAGGACTGGCCTGTCTCCCAAGGTCTGTGAGAGTGAGGGATTGTTCTTCAGGATAGGTTGTAGATCCTTGATGATGCGCTGGAGAGGTTTTAGTTGGGGGCTATAGGTGATGACTTGTGGTATTCTGTTACTTTCTTTGTTGGGCCTGTCCTGTAGTAGGTAACTTCTAGGTACCCTTCTGGCTCTGTCAATCTGTTTCTTCACTTCACCAGGTGGGTACTGTAGTTTTAAGAGTGCTTGATAGAGATCCTGTAGGTGTTTGTCTCTGTCTAAGAGATTGGAGCAAATGTGGTTGTATCTTAGAGCTTGGCTGTAGACAATGGATCATGTGGTGTGGTCTGGACGAAAGATGGAGGCATGCAGGTAAGTATAGCGGTCAGTAGTTTTCCGGTATAGGGTGGTGTTTATGTGACCATCTCTTATTTGCACTGTAGTGTCCAGGAAGTGGATCTCTTGTGTGAACTGGTTGAGGTTGATGGTGGGGTGGAAATTGTTGAAATCCTGGTGGAATTCCTCAAGGGTGTCCTTCCCAGGGGTCTCGATGATGATGTCATCCATGTAGTGCAAGTAGAGTGGGGGCGTTAGGGGATGAGAGATGAGAAAGCGTTATTCTATGTCAGCCATAAAAATGTTGGCATACTGCGGGGCCGTGCAGGTACCCATAGCAGTGCCACTGACTTGAAGGTATACATTGTCCCCAAATCTGAAATGGTTGTGGGTGAGGACAAAGTAACAAAGTTCAGGCACCAGGTTTGCCGTGACATTATCAGGGATACTGTTCTTGATGGCATTTTCCCTGTGTAGCCTTCAGAATCATCCAATCTGGGTCTGTCAGCCTTGAAACAGTATATGGCTTTGGCCCAGTTAAGGATGTAGTCTTCAACTCCAAATGATTCCATGCAGCCCGGTTCATCCTTCCCCTTTGGTACCGGAGGATTTTAAGGCGTATCAAGACCTTTTGTGACACACAGCTGCTTCCCTCAGTATCCAATCAGAGTTATTGCAAGAGAACACCTACAAATTAGTGGATAGCCTGCAGCCGTTTGCCCCTGGGAGAGTCGCCCTGCCTATCAATGATGCACTTTTTGAATTAATTAAGGCCCTCTGGAGCACATCAATTTTGGCACTGCATGCAGATAAGTGTATGGAAAAGTAGTATTTCATTCCCATGTGGGGATTTGAGGGGTTTTACTCCCATCCTCCCCAAATTCAATAGTTGTAACTACACTGAATGACAGAGCCCAACAGAGCAGATTTAAGTCCATCCCCAAGGATAGGATCTCTAAACAGAATGACCTCATGGGCAGGAAGATTTACACCTCTTCTTCTTTACTGATGTGAATAGCTAATCAGCAAGCCATGTTGTCCAAGTATGATTTTGTTAACTGGTCCACCAGCCATTTTAATTCAGCCCTCAAGCTGCCCCAGTGAGCAGCGTCTGGCGCTCCAGATGGGGAGCAGGGTCAGGGGCTACTCCACGTAGTTCCCAGAAGCAGCAGAATGGCCCCCTCTGGCTCTTATGTGTAAGAGCAGCCGGGACCTGCAGGAGCAGTGCTTGTGGACAGGGCAGTGTGCAGAGCCACCTGGCCGCGCCTCTGCGTAGGAGCCAGAGAAGGGACATGCTTCTGCTTTCGGGAGCCACTTGAGATAAACACTGCCTGGAGCCTGCACCCCTGAGCCTTTCCCCGCGCTCCAACCCCCTGCCTCAGCCCTGATCCCTGTCCCACCCTCCTGCACCCCTCAATCCTAGCCTGAAGCACCCTCCTGCACCCCAAACCTCTCATCCCCAGCCCCACCCCACAGCCCGTACCCCCAACCAGAGCCCTCACCCACTTCTGTAGTCCAACCCCAATTTTGTGAGCATTTATGCCCGACATACAGTTTCTATTCCCCAAAAGTTTGCCCACCCCTGTGTTAAACCAAGCTTTGTTCTCTCTAGCCTCTTTGGTATGTCTACTTTGCAATAAAACACCTGTGGCTGGCTTGGTAAGCTAACTTGGGCTCACAGGGCTAGGGCTGCAGGGTTATAAAACTGCAGTGTTTGGGCTCAGGTTGGAGCCAACGTCTCAGAGCATGGGCTCCAACCCGAGTCTGAACATCTACACAGCAATTTTATAGCCCCACAAGCCTGAGTCAGCTGTCCGAGGCCAGTCACAGATATGTTGTTGCAGTGTAGACATACCATTTTAGATTAATTTGGGCTTCAGTCCTGCAAGTATGAAACTCATGCCTAACTTTAAGTGTAATAATAGACCCACTGACCTCAATGACAGTGCTCACATGCTTAAAATTAAGCATGTGCATAAGTGCTAGCAGGATTGAAGTCTTTATTAGACTCTCAAACTCTCATAATTTACCAGCTTCTAATTTGCAATCTTTCCTTCCATGTTGTTATACCACCTCTGTGTTTGAATATATTCTGACAAAATTGTGATTTCAGGTCTCTGACTCCCATAAGAGTATATGCAAAACTTTGTTGCCTCATGATATTTCACAAAATGGATTTTGTGCCTAAAAACATAAAATTAAAATTTCTGCATACTTGAAATCAAATTTCAGAAATTTGAAAACAGTGATTTTTTTCCTTGAGAATAAGACTAACTTAAAATAAAAATCAGCACATTTTTCAAGTGGAAAATTTTCACAAATCAACATGTATTCAGGAAATTGGATAATTTTAATGAAGTCCAAAATGAAATCTGAAAACCACAAATATCAAGATTTAAAAATTTTGTAGGGAGTATATTATATTATTCTGTGAGTGAGTTAAAATATAATAGACCCAGTCTTTGACTTCTTTCACCTGAAGCTGTTCTTCTGTGTGTTTAAATACAGAACTGTAATGTTAATTAGCCGGTTTTGAGATAAATACATCAGTAGTATTTTATGTTGTCAGAATTTTCTGTTATATATATTTAAGAAAGAGGGGAATTTTTAAGCACATGGGAAAATTGGTGAAACAACCCATGGCTCCACTCCTACTATTGGATTCATGATGGCAGACCCCTGTGGACTCTCATAAGAATTCCAGGGCATACAGGCTGTGCAGATTTTGGATAAAAACATTTTCAGGTAGAATTTAGAACATTGACACAACTTTTCCCTGTCATTCTAAGACCATTCAAAGAATCAGCTGATGAAATGATGGAACTAAATAACTGCTGTTTTGATCAGGCTGTTTTTAGCAGTAGTGATGTGGATGTGTGTATGCGTATCTGGCTTTCACGATGATGGAAAACATATTTATACAAAACCCTAGTATAGCAAAAAGATGCTGATCATAAAAGAGGACTACTTATTCAGTATGCAATAAAAATAGATAGAAGACAGCCTTTACACAATTTCAGAAGCAAATTCTACATTATAGGAGTAAACATTTCTTTAAAATATATAAACAGCCATCACGGTCCTTTTTAGATAGGCAGTGTTATCTGTTATCCTCTAGTTTTGGAGTTGTGCATAACTGAAATTTTATATCAGTACTTGCCTCCACACACCTTCCTTAAATATACACACACACACACCTTTTTAATGTCACTTTAGAGTCAACTCAATGCAAAGGTTTTTTACTCTGTCATTACTGTCATTTTATATAAAATCATAGACTCAGGGTGATACGGGAAATGCAAGACATGTCTTTTGTTTTTCTTGGCATTTCTGATCCTGTTCAATTTTAAGCTCTTGTAATGAGCTCACATACTGTAGCTCAAATTCCCTTGAAGTCTTTGTGAAACCTGCAGAGCTCAATCTCTTTGAAATCTGACATGAAAATCCAGGTGTTCTAGGCAAGAGGACAATTCCATTGCTGTTGTTCCTTACTTTACTTTCTGAATTAGCTCTCAAAGCTGTTGTAAAGAATAATGATTAAATGTCTGGTTTATATTTGAGAATGCCACACGGCAAAGTTGCAATAAATAGTTGCAAAGTGAACACCAAGCAAATCTACTATTCATTTTTTGTGGAAAGTTTCATGAAATTTTCTGTCATTACATTCTTGTCTGTCCCCCACCCCAAAATGTAGTGTTTGCAAAATTTCATGAAAACAGTCATTTGGCTATGACAATATACAAACGCATCAAATTTAATCTTTCTGCAGCAAGAACAAATTTTGCTCAAAAGTTTTAACCATTTTCTGTTGAAAATAGGCTTGTTTACAACATTTTTCTGCTGAAAGATGGGTGAAGCTGATAATAAAGTGTGAAAGTACTGAAACTCTGGACATTTCTAATTTCATTGTATTTTGTATTCTATTCATTGTATTGAATATTTTTGAACACCTTGCTGACTTTGTTTCTTACTCACTCCTTGGACCTCATCTTACTGAGTGTTTTCTCTTGGTCATAATTTTATTACTCTCCCATCTGAAAAATATATTTCCATGGACTCTCACATATATGCATATATAGCATAATTCACTTTAACATCAAAACAAAATCTATTAAGTAGTGTGCAGTTCATATGAAAGTGTAAAATGGACGGGAAAAGTGAGTAACCGGCTGCTAGACTTGGAATTGCTACTTTGATTGTTTCTGACACTGTCCTATGAAAATATTTGTGTGCTTTTAATTCTAGAATCTGAGGCCAAAGATGTAATAAAGTATAAAAACCATAAAGACATTGACGTATGTGGATATCAAAAGGTTCTTTGTGTTTGTAGAGAATTTCGTTGCTTTTCTTTAGGAATAAGTAAATGACCCATCCCTTTTAAAGGGTACACATTTGAAAGCCTTACTGGTTCTCATAGGAATGGAATGTAGTATGTAATACAGCTCATGTGTGATGAAGAGTGCTCCTTGCTGCCATTCAAATTTGCGTGCTCTAATTTCTATAAACAAATCTTTGCACGTGCAAAACATGGACGTAGGTGTGGAAATTGCTATTCAACATGCAAATCGCCATTAGATGCCTAATCACTTGAGCTAAGTTTTACAAAAAGGCCTAAAAACATTAGTCACCCTGCATCCTTGGTCTCTTTTGGCAATAGCGGCTTTGATTTGTATCCAAAACCCAAATTTTGTGCAAGCAAAACCTTAACCATGGAAAAACTGCACCTTCAAAAAGTTCTACCTGCAATTTTAGTCTGTTTTTTGTCCTATAATTAATCCTTCTTATATTTAAAAAACCCTTCCTTCCCATTAACCAATATCTCCTTCCTGCCATGCTGTCTTACTTTTTATATGCCATTCACAATGTCAAACAATATTTCATGGAAGTACCTTACCATGCTAGGAAGTCAGCTGTTCCATTATTATGGCAAATCCCTGTGTGTTATCTCTTAAAGTTAGTATTTCTTGGAAAGATGCTGCATCTTTTGAAGTAAAAGGATTAACTCTCCACCGCGTGTGGACAATGTAATACCCCACACCAAGAAGAAAAGGAGTACTTGTGGCACCTTAGAGACTAACCAATTTATTTGAGCATAAGCTTTCGTGAGCTACAGCTCACTTCATCGGATGCGCTATGCATCCGATGAAGTGAGCTGTAGCTCACGAAAGCTTATGCTCAGATAAATTGGTTAGTCTCTAAGGTGCCACAAGTACTCCTTTTCTTTTTGTGAATACAGAGTAACACGACTGTTACTCTGTACCCCACACCCTATGCCAATTTTGGCAATCAGAATAGCAATGATATTTCTGTAGGATGAACAGGGCCGGCTCCAGGCACCAGCGTTCCAAGCAGGTGCTTGGGGCGGCAGTTAGAAAGGGACGGCAGTTCCTCCGGCCATGGCGGCAATTCGGCAGCAGCTTCTTTGTTCCGCCCGCCGCGGCAGCAAATCGACGGCAGCTTCTTCCTTTTGCCGTCCGCAGGAGCAGTTTTTTTCACTGCTTGGGGTGGCAAAAACTGTAGAGCCGGCCCTGAGGATGAAATAGGGCCATCTCAGTTACACTGGTGCAACCTCTTAGGGCGCTTCTGTCAGTAAATGACGTAGAATTTCAAGCTGTCATTGAGAATTTGGCCAGTATCTCTGCCAAGATGTATACTGGAGAATTGGCTGTTTGTAATGCCAATGGGGTTGTGCTGCCATTATGTTCTCTGGAGAAAAGGAATTTTTAAAATCTGCATAGGAGCCTTGTTAGGATTCTCTCCAGCTGTAATTTGACAAAGTTCCATAGAATGAAGTATTTGCTTATCAAAAAAGCTGAAAATGTTTAAAGAATGCTTATCTGCGTTTCTTCTCAGTTTACTGTCTGCATTGGCACAACAGTTGGAAGGATTCCGATTTTAGGAAACTGTGTGTTTCAGACTTGCTTCTGCAGTGAATTTTATGTTACTTTTTTTTGAGCTTTGGCACAAAAACTCATTCTCACCTAAGGAGTTACAAAATGAAAAACAGATGATGGATCTGTGTGTAGTTTTTTTTGTTTCCCACCGTATGCTACAATGGCAATACGTGTCCGTCAGCAAAACAAGGACTTTTGGAAAAAATGGCAAATTGTATAGCTGCCATCATCTTCATTCATTTTCCTAGGCACTACTTAATTCCTGATCTTTAAAAAAATTGGGCCACCCTAGACCAAATTCACCACTGGTATGAGATGTGGAAGTGCTTACATTAGTAAAGAATAGGTCTTTATATGTTCAATAGGTACCAGATCATATGAACAAGCCCTGTGATGATGCTCCCACTGAACCCCAGGTAACAGCTGTGAGGAAGAGTCAGAAACTGGTAAATGAAGCTTGTTGGAAAATTTCCATCCAAATGGACTTGCGATAAAAAATGGAGGAAAACATCTTCAGGGTTTTTTTTCTTTTGCATTTTGCATCTAATTGTGCTGGTGAGGAAAGTCCTTCAAAGTGACAGAGCAGAAAATGGCTTACCTGGGAATGGTAGGCTGGCTCTCATGAAAGGGCAGTATGGCACTGGTTTGAATTCAGAACTTTTATAAGCATTATTAATCATCTCCTTTGCTATGGATCTATTTATTCAATCCTATGCTACTGACATTCCATTGAAATCGATAGCCTAACTTGTTTCAGCAGTGTACGGTGCGGGTGTTTATTTGCTAGACATGAGCCGTATTCTTGACAGCAGTTAATTGGTTAAGTGATAGGGAAGCAATAATGACAGTGTTTCTGATTCCACTATAGTAAATTCTCCCTAATCTGACAAAATACTAGCATTTCTCCCCCTTCTCAGCAAAGATTTAAAAGCTGAGCGAGTTGCCATGTTACTTAAAACTTCATTATTTTTTTTTACAAAATATACTCCAGAGCATTTACTAGAACATTATCAAGTATTATCGTAAATAATTAAATTGAACTATAATTGTCAAAATAAATGAATAAAACACATCTGGCAAGCTTTGGCTTTTTAGTCCTTAATTTACAAGATTGGTAATTCACAATGAATCTTCTTGACATTAGTGTGAATAAGCAAGAGCTAGTATATGGTACATGGTTCCTTACCAAGTGTCCTGGCATGCACTAATGCTATGGCCACTTCTGAGAGAGCCAGAACCCAGTAAAACATGCATCTGGCATGGAGAAAAGCTTCTGATTGATAGAAGCAGAGAAACAGGAATATGTACACAAATATAAAACAAATAGGTGGCGAAAGATGCCAGAATTTCTGCCCTGTAATTCAGATTGCAGGCATGTGTTTAAAAATGTGAGTCCAACAATACAAATGTCCAACCTTCAAACATTTCCAGAGAACAGCCTGAAGTTCAAACAATGAAGGCTTAAAACATTCAACAAGGACTGTCCATATGCCAGACCAGTTGGATATTGTAATATAAATAGAAAATTGTCCTCTGCACAACTTTGTTTCATATTCTGAATGTCAACTCAGAGACCAAAAAAATCCAACCCTCCAATAAATGATTAATACAAATGTAAATACCTATGGCTATGTGTACACTTGGTCCTTTGTTGGTCAAGGGTGTGAAAAAACACCCCCCTGACTGACATAAGTTTCACTGACAGAAGCGCGGGTGTGGACAGTGTTGTCAGTGGCAGACGTTCTCCCGCCAACATAACTACTGCCACTTGTTGGGGGAGGTTTAATTATGCCAACGGGAGAGCCGTCTCCCGTCAGCATAGAGTGGCTATACGGCAAACCTTATAGCAGCACTGTAAGGTCTCTAGTGTAGCCATAGCCTAAGTAAAGTACTAGTAGCAAGCCACTTCAGCCGAAATGCTATGGTATTCAGTAGTAAAGATTTCTTTTCTTTTGGGATCCACTAGTGAAAAAAAATGAATAGGGTTACTAGGCTTTAGAGCCATAAACTTCCCTTAAAACATAAACTTCATGTCAACAGAATAAGGAGGTGTTGAAGTAACAGAATGAAGACAGTACATCCATGGCCTAAGATAGGAAAAGCAAATGATTCAATTATTTTTATACTCACTGAAAAAAATCAGAAATGACTCACTGATAATTCCAAGCTAATTGCCTACATTTTAATTCTACCTCTGGCACCATCTCCCACTGCGCTTTTCGGTAAGGAATTTGAGATCCAAGTTTCCAGAGCATCAGCTGTACAGACTGTGGTGGAGCGCTATAGGCATGCACTCTTCTCTGTACACAGGACGGTGTGTCTATTTTCAGAGATGCACTTTTTGTGCCAAATCCAGCTCAAATTTGAACAGAGCTGTGTCAGGCTACAGTGTTTGGGCAGCAATACTCATTTTAGATGCCCAATTTGCCTCCCTGGCAACATCAAATTGGACCTAGGTAAACATATTGAAACTCGTGCCATCGCCTCTGGCAATTCCCTGTAATGAGCAATACATGTAACAGGCCATTGGTGCCTGATACATAGTGGTTCTTTAACAATGAATAGATTTGATATTTTTGTGTCCCCCCCACTTCTCCCAAATAGCAATAAATACCTGTGGCTCAATAGCTTCTCTCAACTTTGCTGATCACAAGTGCCATTTTAAGGTCACCTCAACTGACTGCTGTAGTCAACGGGAAAGAGTGTGGCATGCTACTTCTGCTTTCACTGGAACCCATTTTTCGGATCCCAACCTCTGAATTGATCTAACTCTGATTTCCCATGGTAATTCACATGCTCAGAAACACAGAGCAGAACAGTGAAACGGCCGAATGGCACTGCTGTTGAAAGGCCACCAAGGCTCTGTTAAGATAGGAATAAGATTCTATGTGTTATTCCAGCCCCCCAGTTTTTTCTTTGCACAGTGAGTCTCTGACTCACTTGCTACCATTTCCTTTAGCTAGAGAGGAGAGAAGGGCCAGTTGGAGGATATGCACTTATCTCGGCTAAAGAAGAGAGTGTTGTAATATTTATAGGGAAGGTACAGGGAATAATTTTGGGGCAAACTACACTGTTTGTCCCCTCTGAGAATGGACATTCTTTACTAGGCAGGCAGGTCTTCACTTGCCTATAGGCTTAATGCCTGTCTGTGGGGGCTGAGGAGTTAGACCCATGCAACAGCTTAACCACTTGATAGGCAAATTTTCAAAACTTGGGTGTCAAAGAATCTGACCAGCTAGAGCTATGCAGGTGCACCCTATGTTGTTAACATCCATTATTACTAATAAGATGCACATTAACAGGTGCAAAAAGTAACCTGTACAAAGTATGACTGGCTGCTGCAACATCCTGTGATGGTCATACCTGTGAGCGTGACTTCTTGTGCTCCTGGTGATGATGGTATTAGTTCAAGCAGTCCTGTGGGTAGCAGTTCTAAAACAAAGCTTAATTTCATGACGAGGCAGGTGAACTGCCCCATTGAGGAAGACGTGAGGCCAGGCCAGGACACATATGGCCCTCAGAAGGAAAGGATGTGGAAGGCAGTAAATGGCTAGCAATCACTTGACTTTGGAGATCCAGAAAAGATGGAAAGGGGCATCTTTGTGTGTATAAAGGACAATCTGGCTGGCCAAAGGACACAGCCAAAGTGAAGGACAGTCATGGCTAGCTCAGCTGGTGGCCATAAATAGTGAATCTTCATGCTTTAGACACCATATTGATGAATAGCCATAAGCAATTTAAATAAATAATTTATACATCAATGTGCCTCTGTTATTGACTTTTGAACTATAATGGCTTGCCCATTGGTTAATGGGAACCGGATAGGACACAACTTCCTGGACATCTGGTTTACATCTGTCTGACCTATGACTAGCCTACATATGCTTGTCAGCCTGGATGGGTTCCTTTCAATACCAACAGCAGGTCATGGAAGCTTCCCCGCAAGTGATACCCACAAGGCGCAACCCATTTGCCTCACCCATTCCGTGCTTGCACAGATTTTGCACATGACCTCTCCAGTTAAAAATCCAATCTGATCTCCATGCTTTAGATATTTGTGTGCCTTCCAGCTTTTGAAAATGTAGTTCTTGGCACCACTTTGTGCCTCAGTTTCCTCTTCTGTAAAATTGGGGTAATCATATTTACTAAACACTCCCAAGGAGTGTTGTAGTGATTGATTGATTGTTTCTGAAGCACTTTGAACAATTCTACAGGATATATCTGCTAAGTGCTGTTTCATGTTACAAACTTCACGAGTCAGAGGAAGAAGCTGAAATGTTGAGCATATATTCCATTCTTCAATGTGGACAGTGAAATTAGACACTCTCTATTGTAATGAAACTATTTGATGGCAATTTTGTTTCTGGAATTTTGATGTGCTGCTGCCACATTCAGTAATTCACCCATCTTACATGTTCTACCTAGCTTTTAATGGGCCACAGAGCTGATGAGCTCCTCTGTCTTTTAGGTGTGTGTGTGTGTGTATATGAAAATAATATAGAGCTGTTTGAAAGGCGAGACAAATCTGTTGCATTATGGAAGCAGGGGAGAAAGGAGAGCAGCAGAATATGGACCCTGGACTTCAGAAAAGCAGACTTTGATTCCCTCCGGGAACTGATGGGCAGGATCCCCTGGGAGAATAACATGAGGGGGAAAGGAGTCCAGGAGAGCTGGCTGTATTTTAAAGAATCCTTATTGTGGTTACAGGAGCAAACCATCCCGCTGTGTAGAAAGAATAGTAAATATGGCAGGCGACCAGCTTGGCTTAACAGTGAATTCCTTGCTGCTCTTAAATACAAAAAAGAAGCTTACAAGAAGTGGAAGATTGGACAAACGACCAGGGATGAGTATAAAAATATTGCTCGGGCATGTAGGAGTGAAATCAGGAAGGCTAAATCACACCTGGAGTTGCAGCTAGTGAGAGATGTTAAGAGTAACAAGAAGGGTTTCTTCAGGTATGTTGGCAACAAGAAGAAAGCCAAGGAATGTGTGGGCCCCTTACTGAATGAGGGAGGCAACCTAGTGACAGAGGATGTGGAAAAAGCTAATGTACTCAATGCTTTTTTTGCCTCTGTCTTCACGAACAAGGTCAGCTCCCAGACTACTGCACGGGGCAGCACAACATGGGGAGGAGGTGGCCAGCCCTCTGTGAAGAAAGAAGTGGTTCGGGACTATTTAGAAAAGCTGGACGTGCACAAGTCCATGGGGCCGGATGCGTTGCATCCGAGAGTGCTAAAGGAATTGGCGGATGTGATTGCAGAGCCATTGGCCATTATCTCTGAAAACTCATGGTGATCGGGGGAAGTCCCGGAAGACTGGACAAAGGCTAATGTAGGGAACTACAGGCCAGTCAGCCTCACCTCAGTCCCCAGAAAAATCATGGAGCAGGTCCTCAAGGAATCAATTCTGAAGCGCTTAGATGAGAGGAAAGTGATCAGGAACAATCAGCATGGATTCACCAAGGGAAAGTCATGCCTGACTAATCTAATTGCCTTCTGTGACGAGATAACTGGTTCTGTGGATGAAGGGAAAGCAGTGGACGTGTTATTCCTTGACTTTAGCAAAGCTTTTGACACGGTCTCCTACAGTATTCTTGTCAGCAAGTTAAAGAAGTATGGTCTGGATGGATGCACTACAAGGTGGGTAGAAAGTTGGCTAGATTGTCGGGCTCAACGGGTAGTGATCAATGGCTCCATGTCTAGTTGGCAGCTGGTATCTAGCGGAGTGCCCCAAGGGTCGGTCCTGGGGCCGGTTTTGTTCAATATCTTCATTAATGATCTGGAGGATGGTGTGGATTGCACCCTCAGCAAGTTTGCAGATGACACTAAACTGGGAGGAGTGGTAGATACGCTGGAGGGTAGGGATAGGATACAGAGGGACCTACACAAATTGGAGGATTGGGCCAAAAGAAATCGGATGAGGTTCAGAGTCCTGCACCTAGGACGGAAGAATCCAATGCACCACTACAGACTAGGGACCGAATGGCTAGGCAGCAGTTCTGCAGAGAAGGACCTTGGGGTGACAGTGGACAAGAAGCTGGATATGAGTCAACAGTGTGCCCTTGTTGCCAAGAAGGCCAATGGCATTTTGGGATGTATAAGTAGGGGCATTGCCAGCAGATCAAGGCATGTGATCGTTCCCTTCTGTTCGACATTGGTGAGGCCTCATCTGGAGTACTGTGTCCAGTTTTGGGCCCCACACTACAGGAAGGATGTGGAAAAATTGGAGAGTCCAGCAAAGGGCAACAAAAATGATTAGGGGTCTGGAACACATGACTTATGAGGAGAGGCTGAGGGAACTGGGATTGTTTAGTCTACAGAAGAGAAGAATGAGGGGGGATTTGATAGCTGCTTTTAACTACCTGAAAGGTGGATCCAAAGAGGATGGATCTAGACTATTCTCAGTGATAGCAGATGACATGACAAGGAGTAATGGTCTCAAGTTGCACTGGGGGAGATTTAGGTTGGATATTAGGAAAAACTTTTTCACTAGGAGGGTGGTGAAACACTGGAATGCGTTACTTAGGGAGGTGGTGGAATCCCCTTCCTTAAAAATTTTCAAGGTCAGGCTTGACAAAGCCCTGGCTGGGATGATTTAGTTGGGGATTGGCCATGCTCTGGGCAGGGGTTTGGACTAGATGACCTCCAGAGGTCCCTTCCAACTCTGATATTCTATGATTCTATGCTGATCTGAGGCATCCAGATCTGAGGTGTCTGGCTCCAAAAGCCAGTGGACGTTTCCCTTCCTGGGTGCAAGACACTGTTTGAGGAGAGGAGGAATCTTTCCAGGATGATTTGTAACAAGTCATGGAAGTTGGAACTGGAAAGTGGCTCATATCCAAATAACGCTGCAGCTTACTCCCACACTGAATCATGTCCTCCGGAGGAGATGACAATGTCATGAGCTATTGTATAGGAAGGTATCTTTAAAATTACCATTAGTGGCTTTGGAAGAGGCCACACATCAAGTTTTTGACATTTGGGGTTATACTGCAAAGCGTAAGGCCTTGTTGTCTATGTGACAAGGGCTCTGGCAACCAGCAAATCCCCTCTGGTCCAAACTGTCATGCCAATCAATTTTTAAAAATGTTGATCAATTATATCAGATTGCCCATGAGGGATTCTCTTGTTTTCATGTACACCTTCAGCCTAACTCTCTTGTTATAGTAGCAACACTTCAAAGATCTAGGTAAGGTCTTCAATGTTTTCTCTAAGAGAAAAAAGTTGGACTCTATAGGAAGAAAATTGTGGTTTTTTTTAGCTTCCTTAAACATGCATGTGGTCAATTATCAAGCAGTTATGGCCAGGCATCGGTTTCAACTGTGGGAGAAGATATTAATTTTCACCAAAAATCTCCAGAGGATAAGAGAAAGTTAAGAGCTCTTATCAAAGAAGGCCAAAAAGAGGTTAAGTATGCTCTCAGGGCATCATTTGATATCTCCGATTATTGCCTCAAGATTATGGCATTGGCAATAGTTCTCCATAGGTATGCATGGCTACAATCATCTTCTATTCCTATTGGAACAAGATTTAAAATAGAGGATCTATCCGTTAAAGGGGATGGACTATTGAATGCAAAAACTGATGAGGTATTTGGAAAGATGAAGGAGACTCTCTCTGTGGCAACTTAGATCTCTGGGATTATTGCCTACTTATCGAAGGAAACCACCTTTGCCTGTGTTCATGTATCAGAGGCAATACTTTCCACATTCTTTCTCTTTGTTTTACTATACTTAGAAAGATAGTCATACTATCAACAGCAACACCAAGGAAGAAGAAATCCTACAAGCCCGGGGTGAGGACAAAGAATTCCCCAGCCACATCCTCCCTGCCTAATGTCAGGCCGCAGATTTGATGTGATGATAGAGAGCTTAGAACCAATTTCAGAAAATACAACCCACATTGTTTGAGACTGTCTGTCCGTCCCAATTCTGTGATGAATGGACAACTATCAGTTCAGACAGAAGGGTTTTAGACACAGTAAAGGGAGGTTCTACTACCCAAGTGAAATCCCTTCCTCTATGCAAACCACCCTTCCTCTCCCTTTTCAGGGACCCTTCCTATGAGAGGTTATTAAGGGCAAAAGTATAAACTCTACTGCATGCAGGGACTATAGAAGAAGTACTATTAATTTCTAGAAACAAAGGGGTTCTAACTCCCATTACTTTCTAATCCTGAAAAAGAATGGAGGTCTCAGACCAATTCTAGATCTCAGAGCATTAAACACATACATCAGGAAATTTCAGAATGCTAATTCTGGTTCTGATTTAATCCCTCTGTCTAATCTGGATTGGTTTGCTGCTGTCAGTCTCAAAGATGTATATTTCCATATTTCCATAGTCCCATAAAACCATAACACTGCAAATATTTACTTGTTATCCTTGTTTCAGACCATTTCCAGTATAGAGTCTTACCCTTTGTCCTCTCCACTATGCCTAGGGTTTTTACCAAATACCCATAGCAGCTCATCTGAGGAGGCGAGGGATTTTTGTTTTTCCATACTTAGATGATTGGCTGCTGAAGGCCCAGTCCAAAGAACAATTAGAGAAAACCATTCAGGTGACCTGTTCTTTGTTTGGAACCCTAGGTCTTCTCATAAACAAAGTTCCTTCTGTTGTCATCATGAAGGATTCCCTCCATTGGGGTGATCCTTGATGCCATAAAGGAAAAGGGCTTTCCTTCCAGAAGAGAAACTAATCACCACCATATAGAGGCTGCTTCAACACCCCTCTCAGAGGGTAATATATTTTCTGATGTTATTAGGCCTTATGGCATCCACAGCATGACTCCATATGCCTGGCTAAGAATGAGACTACTTCAAAACTGGCTATTAAAGAACTTCAAACCTAGTTTGGACAGTATGCAACAGAGGTGCACCGAGTTACTCCATTTAGCCAATGGCAAATACAAGATGCTCCCATTATCAAAGGACTTACTGTCCCAACAGAAAGGGAGCGTCTTCCACCCAGGCCTTCAGTCATTACATCTGATAGCTTGGACAATAGGATTTTGACATATTCAGAAAAATTCTGCTCCCTCAAGGTGTAGCAAATTCTAGGTAATGCTCAGCCCCATCTATAAGAAAAAGTTAAAACTTTAAATGGAAAAGATTTATTTGGGCAACTGTTAAGAATGTTGACCCAGTGTCAGTCCTATACAATTTGTTAGAATATTTGTTACACTTTAAACAATGGGCTTGTCTCTCTCCTCCATCACAGTCCATTTTCTTGCACAAATTGGTGAAAACCTTTTCAAGAGGGCTTATGAAATCTGCATTCCTTAGTACAGAACCCAGTCTCTCCATGGAATTGAATTTAATTCTAATGCAATTTATGTCTTCTCCCATTTGAACCTCTACGGAGCTGCTCCTTGTTTCATCTTTCTTTGAAGAAAACTTTCATATTACACCTAGAGTTAGTGAACCCCATGTATTGGTGACGGACACCCCTCACCCCTGCTTGGTACTTTTCATAAAGATAAAGTGGTGGTTAGACCACACCCTAACTTCCTTCTTAAAATGATTTCAGTTTCATGCAAATAAAAGTATTAATTTACCTTTATTTTTCCCAAAACCTCATGCAAACAAAGGGAAATCTAGGTTATGTTCCTTAAATGCAAAGAGAACTCTCTTCTATTACATGGACAGAACTCACATCTTCAGGTGCTATTACCTTTAACTGTCAGGCTATTTCAGCATAGTCCCTGTTTATATATGTTTAGACTCTCTATTGAAGAGTGCCACTTTGTAATATGCAAGGTCTTGAACCCAGAGCTGGGAGTCCCTGGACAGCTGCTACATCGTGGCCTCTACCCAGTTTCTGCTGAAACTAAGGCTGAGAAGCTAGTATGACTATAACCTCAGCCAAGGCTCCACCCACAGGAGCTCTGATTGGAGGATCATCTGGCTCCACTGATTGGTTCAACCATGGTATTTAAGTCAGAAGGAGGCACAGGAAGTTTGTCTGAGCAACAAGGTGATTTCCTGTTGTTGTAGCTCTATTGGGCCCTGCTTGCACCTGTCTCCTGCACCCAAACCTGATTCCTGCTTGCCTCCTGCCTGACACCTGCCTTCACTTACGTTTCCATCATGCCCCTATTCTGTGCTTGATCCTTGCCTTACCTCCATTCCCTGCCCTTACGCCTTGCCACCAGTGGCTGGTCCTGGCTCTGACCCTGCCTCTGGTTTGACCATTGGCTCTGGCATTTGGGATCTGATCTTGGCTCTGACCCTTTGCTTTGACTCCTGGTTCTGCCTCTGGCTTGATCCCTGGCTCCAATAATTGGCAGTTGACTCTGGTTCTGGGGACCCTTGGATTTGTTCCCCAATCTGGACCCCTGCTCTGCCCATTAGACATGATTCTTGCTCCAACTACTAGGCCAGACTGCCTATATCCTGGTCCATAACACATACTCTCCTCCTGTTCCTCTTGCAGCCCATTCTACTAGAACAGTTGCTTCATCCGTAGCATACTGTAAACATATTCCCCTTATTGAAGTATTCAAGGCTGCTGCTATATGGAGTTCAGTTCACACTTTTACAAAACATGATGCACTGGTTCTGGCATCCAGGTCTGATATACAGTGTGGCAGAGTGGTGCTCCAGTCATTGTTTAATTAGGACTCTACTCCCTCCTTACAATTTATGGTACTGCTTGCCAAGTTATTGCAAGACTGGGAGTATGCAGAGGACACTCGAAGAAGAAATGAAGGTTACTTACCTGTAACTGGAATTCTCTGAGATGGACTTGCATATTTGCAGTCTCTGCCTGCCTTCTCCACTCCTGCAGAGCCCGAATTTCAGTGTTACTTGGTATTCTGCTTTAGAGGTAGAAGGAAGTGAGATGCAATGGGTGCCTCGCCCCCTTTATGGCCATGCCCTCAAAACGTGCTCTAATGCTGTGGGGGCAGAGGTGTGAGTGGGGCTTGAGTACTTTAACAGGCACTGCTTACCTGAAGATTCCACTGTCCCGGCTGCACCCAGCTGGCACGTCCTAAGAGTGCCATAAAATGCTACATATTCTGAAAAAATCCGGCTCTAAACTTCTCAGATGGGGAACCCAAAATTAGTTGACACTTTTTTGACATTAATCTCTCTTCCTTCATTCCCCAGTGTAATATTGGGATGATATCACATCACTCCACAGAGGTTTTGTGAAGAAAATAACCATTAAGAACTCGGACACTACACTGAAGGCAACATAGAAAAGCCCACGAGAGAGTTAATTCTGCATTCAGTGCAGGGTCTGAATGGTGTGTAGTAAATAATGCCTGGGGCCGCATACTGGATGATGGGGATAAAAAGAAATATTGAATAGCTCCCCTTTAGAGACTAGTGTCCATCCTGTGCATTGAATGAAGGGTCCTGGGGAAAAAACTAATATATGATCATTAAGACCCTGCTTGAATCGTGGGATGATCTTCAAATAATTGTGGCTGAGTTGCAGACAAGACCTGGAAAATCACAGAAAAGTAATAATGGACCTTCATTAATAGTGGTAATTTGGAAAAGCCAAATTTGTTGAAGAAAATTTGCTGGAATGATAAACACTCAACTATTATGTTATGCCTGTGAATTTTTTTGTCAATTTGGTGCAACTACAGGGCCATAACCATGGTGGGGCGAGCAGGACAGCTTCCCAGGGCACAAACCTGGGGTTGGGGGGAAGAGGAGGGGCAGGAAAATGATGGGGGGGGGGAAGTAGTGGGTAGAGCCCTTCAGTGGGCATGGTATTGCCACTCTTACTTCTGCACTGCTGCTGATGGCAGCCCTGCCTTCAGAGCTGGGCGCCTGGCCAGCAGTACCGTTCTCCAGAGAAAATAACATATTGCAACAATACTGAGAGACTACTGTTGGAATTAGATTCTCCCAGTGTGGTTGAGTTTGATGGTAGGCTGGTCCCTAGTGAGAAGAGGTCATAGGGTTTTTCCCACATTAAACTCCTTACTCCATGAATTCACCAAACGCTCTGCCTCTACAGATGAAAAGGTCTGCAAGGATTGCATTTAGCATAGAAGGCTGTAGTACTGCTTTATTTTAAGGGTTGGCTATCAGTGATTTATAAAGCTCTGATAATATATTTATAAGCCTGCTACAGATAGTGTACAGGAATGTATGAATACCTTACAAATTATTTACAATGTATTTACAACACAGAGCAGCTAAAACCCATCAACTACCACTGCAAATATTTCTTTCTTTACTTTGTTTTAAGCGATGCTCAGTAGAAATGGCTCAGATAGGTTCAGCTAAACCATTTATAATGAAATGGGCAATGCTGGAAATTAAAAAAAATAAAATCCATTTGCAGGGATTGTTGCATTAATAATAAAACTGCATGTGCCCATAGTATGACTGTTGGAGCTAGTCAATAAGTTGGTCTGTGTGGAAGAAAGACTCATGCAAATGAAGGGCAGTAAAACTTTGGAAACTGAAGGTTTTGCAAGGCTTGGGCCTGAAAGGGAAGTGTGTCCTCTGAACTGCTTTGGATGTTTACAGCCTTGGCTGGAGTTCACAAATCATTTTCTCCTGTAATGTTTCCCCGTCTCCCCCACCCCCAAAAGGTTACTCAATTAAAAAAAAAACAAACATTTTCTGTCTAAAGAGAAGGTTACTCTGCATACTTTTTTTGAAAGGGAGGACCCATACAGACCAAAGCTAGGCTAGCATATTTGGCTGATTTATATACAGTGGAAGCTACTAAAAACCATCAATGCTGGCCAATTGTTACCATGCAGCTATTGCTGATTATATCCTGCTATGCATATGGAGAGTTGCTGTTGTATATATCCTGTTCCCCTGTCTACGCCCCCACACGGTGTCTCCTAATCAGAACACAAACGTCTTGAGTGCAAGAAAAACTTTGAAACCAATTATGAGCAAATGGGTTTGAATATAAATAAATAAGTTTTCCTATCTCCAGTGTAACCTTAATTGGGGGGTGACAGAGATTTGTACTTGCAGTTTGCATGGAGTTCATAGGTTTGATGAATGCATTAACTCATAGTGAAAGCTCTTTGGGGCAGGGACTTTGCGTGTGTACAGTGTATAGTACAGGGGTGCGCAAACTGTTTGGCCTGAGGGCCACATCGGGGTTGCAAAACTGAATGGAGGGCTGGGTAGGGAAGGCTGGGACTCCCAAAACAGCCTGCCCCCCTCTCGCCCCCTTCCACTTTCCACCCCCTGACTGCCCCCCTCAGAATACCCAACCCATCCAACCCCCCCCTGCTCCTCATCCCCTGACTGTCCCAACCCCTATCCACACCTCCGCTCCCTGACAGGCCCCCCAGGACTCCCACTCCAATCCAAACCCCTCCCTCCCAGGTCCCCATACCCTGACCGCCCCCCTCAACCTCCGCCCCGTCCAACTACCCCCTGCTCCCTATACCCTGACTGCTCCCCCGGGACCATCTGCCCCTTATCCAATCCCGCCCCACTCCCCGCCGCCTTACCATGCCGCTCAGAGCAGCATGAGCTCACAGCTCCGCCGCCGAGCCAGCCATGCTGCTGTGCTGTCTGGCACGAGCAGTGGGCCAGAGCGCGGGTGGCTCAGCGAGCTGAGGCTGCGGGGGCGGGGGGCTAGCCTCCCCAGCTGGGAGCTCAAGGGCTGGGCAGGACAGTCCCGCGGGCCAGATGTGGCCCACGAGCCGTAGTTTGCCCACCTCTGGTATAGTACAATGGGGCCCTAACCCCTGAATGGTGTCTCTAGGTGCTACTGAAGTACAGATAATAATAATAATGTGATTCTTTCTGCTTTGGTGTCAAACCCAGCAAAACTATGGAGTTTCACCAGATTTTCACCCAAAACCACATGGGTTTGTTTGATGTCCATTAGCCCACCTACAGTTGAGGAACTGCTGAAAGGAAAAGGTAGGGTATGGAAATCACAAAGCCTCCCTTACCCTTCCCAGAGAAGGGTTGAAGCTTCTATTTTATTTAGACTGAAGGTCTTTACAAGTCAATAAGTTGCAGACCTCATGTAGCGTATCATAATTAGAGAAAAGAGAGTGCAGAATTTTGCTGTTTCCAGGATGAGTTGCACTTTTGCTGGCAATGTTAATTAGTCTCGTTCTGAAGATAATTTAAATATTCTCCTTATATCCACTGTGTATTCAAAGGGTTTGCATGAGAAATCCAGAGTTAGGAATTTTGCACAGGCCCTAGAGGCCATCAATGGAAATGAGAAACAGGAATTAAACTATCTGTGATACGGTGACTAATTCTCATGATAGATGGACTCCAAAAGATTCAACATTTGGCTTTGATTTAGATACTTCCCTTAAGTCGTTTAAGCCTCCTGAGTGTTTAGAAGTTTCCTGGACGTCTCATGATGTTGATCTCCTGAGAGAGCCTGTTAATGCTTCCTGCTTCTGATTCCTCTGGAAATATTGCCTTTCTCATGGTATTTTAGCTCTTTTTGTTCTGTTCCCAGGCAGATCTTGGCAGGGGAGAAGTGTAAAAATGTAAAATAAAGAGGAAAACAAAACAGCTAAATTTTTCAGCACCTTCAGAAAGTTTGATTTGGATTAAGTGGTATTTAGTACATGGAAAAAATTTGTTTCTAGACATTAGTGATAGCTCTTAACTTGTAGTGGATGGTGTGGATGTCTAAACATCAGTACTGGACTATGCAGATTGCTTTGGGTCACAGGTTCAAGTCTAGTTTGGTTGGCTCAGCCCTTTATCCTTCTGAGACTGTTACATTTAGAGCTATGCACTTTACTGTGTGGGAGTCTTTTGGCTGGAACCTTCAACATCTGTCTGCACTTTCTGGACATAAAAGATCTCATGGCACTTTAAGTGACCTGGTGCTGTGCTCTGGTACACAGTGATGGGCACAACGTAAGAACCTAACTGCAGCTGAATAAATGCACTTTTTGCACATTATTTGGTGTGGACCAGTTGACTGCTAGTTTTCTTCCTAGCAGTGGCTGCATTTTAATGGTACTGTGGGCATAATATGTTTGGTTTGGGAGGAAAGGAGTTTCACAGAAGTCAAATACTACAATTACATCAACACGTTTTCTTTGAGCTAAGCATGGTGCAGGTATGCAGCTTTAATTCTGTCTGAAAATTCAGTCAGAGGTTTGAATTATATGTTGAACTGTAAACTGTAAAGAACAGACTGAGGGATAATTTCTCCTCCCATTTACACCAGTGTAAATCCACCGGCTTCAATCAATTTACTCCAGCTTTACAGCAATCTGTCTGAAAACAAAGGTTGGCCCTAAAAGCCTAAATGAATACTAAACTTTCTCACCTGCCTTAACACATAGACTGGTTTACTTAGTTGATTTGCAGAAATGTCAGATAAATAAAGGATGCAATCACAAGCGCAATTAACAGATTTGAACATTCAGTCTTTTTTTTTTTTACCTGTATGTTGGAAGGTCCCCAAATATCCAAATCTTCCCAATTTTTCTTACTGTTTCATCTTCTGAAAGAACAGACAATGCATAACTAGATTCTGGCAAAGCTGCAGCTGTTAGAGCATCACAGCCAACCTCCCAGAATCTACAGGAGAGCACAGAATGAAAAATATGCATGCTCTCTCTCCTCCAGCCTGGCCATCTGTGTATGGACACCCAGCATCAAAATTGTGCAGCTGTGCTGATAATGCCCTGCGGGAAGAGATCAGAAAGCTTTTGATGCAGTTTGCTCCTCTGTTGTCAATTCTAACAGGACACAGAAGCGTGAGTGTGTGTAGGGTGTGCCTACAAGTCAAATACTCTCAGTCATTCTTGGACAACTAAAAATCTCTGTGTGCAACAGGGAAGATTTTGGCTTTGGGTTGGCCAGAGGTGCACCTGCACTGATTTAATTACTTGTGTAGGTGGTGAGCAATATCACATGTTCTATAATTGAAGATTTTGTGTCCGTAGCTTGAAACTGAGTGTTTCATACATCACATTAACAACTAACCTTATTTTACTAAAGCTACAGTATTATAAAGAAAGCAGCCCTAGTGCCTGAAAATTCACAAGGTAAGAAATCAGCTTTATCAGTTGCAAACTGTATTTGAAAATAAAGGATCCAATCATTCTGTCATTGGAGTCAGTGGTAAAGTTTATGTTAACTTCAGTGGGAGAAAGAGCAGCCCCAAGATTTTTAAATTAACATCGAAGTTTCTGATGTGACTCATTTTGTGAGAAAGTGACCTTGCTGGTGAGACCTGCTAAAATCTATTGTGGGAAAATGTGAAGCTGGTTTCATTCTTCTGTGCATGAAGTTTTATGGACAAATTCTGCCCTCAGTTATACTTGTGCCCCACCCTATCCAGGGAGGAAACCAGTTTTTCAACTAGGCGAAGAAACATTTTCTTCCAGGCTGAGACAAATTTCAGCTCAGAGAGAGCTTTTATCCCCCAGTTATAAGCAATGAATATAGGTAGGTCGTTATGCAAATGCACACACAAGCAGGGCACCATTAAAAACTCAGCATTTATCACTCTGGGTATACATGACAAGAACAGTATTTCCCTATAATGAGACTATAAGGAGCAGCTATAATTTACTCAGCTGGTGTAAGATCCCTTCGGTCAATGGATGGCAGGCTTGGTTTCATCCGGTTTTGCCATACCCCCCTCTCTTGCTTACGTGCACCCTACCCTAGAAGTGGAGAGCATATGCTACGGGAGGTGACCACACTACCTCTGCCAGCTTCACATTGTAGATGAGTTCCCTATGCAAGTCTCCAGTGGCTACTTCCAGCCACAAAAGGCCACTTTGGGTCACCTGAGCATCTATGTGGCATACAGAGATTCTATATCAAAACTGAGGTTGTTCTTTCAGAGGCCTAGCCATAATTAAACAGAAAAAATCCCTAATCACAGCCACTTTAATAGCCCATGTGTGAGAGAACACTGTCTCTTCAATCCATAGTCTAGATTTTGTGTGCTGCAAATATATTTCCTGCCACCTCTGGCATGTTGAATGACAGCAGAAAAATGTGTGGTGTTACATTAAAACCTATAGAACATAGAGCAGTTTTTTGGGAACTTAATCAAAGCCCTAGGCAAGAAAAGGATGTGTACCATTGATATGTACGTTTTGCTTTTGCTGTAGTTAATGAAAATGTTATGCCAACACTGGTTTCTGTCCCTTATGGTTCATCAATGCAGAACCAATCCTTTTTATTCTGTGTGTTTTTCTTCTAGTAATGTTATTTAATCTGGAATTGAAAATGTTTGATTTCTGTCATTCCCCCCTGGCTACTGTGTTCAAAATGGCCCTTAATTGTTTGCACTTAAAAGAAGGAGAGGGGTGGGAGTTTTCAGTGTTTTATTACATTTTCATTGGGAATCTTTTTTTGAAGATTCCCCTTTTTTGTTTGGTTGGGTTTTTTTTATTTGTTTGTTTTATGGAGCCTGTTCTGGCATAACGTTAGAGTTTGAAAGCTGAGCCATTGTCAGACTGAAAGGAATGGCAGGCAGAAAGTCAGGCTAGCGGCGACATCATCACATTCTTTTTAGCTCTGCTTGTCTCACTAATCAACACCAAATTATTGTAGTTCACAGGGGAAAAAAACTCTGAAAAGTTTCCTTTTTTGCACAGCTCTTTAGGGCAGCTTTCAACAAGGTTGATTTTGCTGGAAATGCTGGATGCTGACGTGCCTTAGTATGCCTTGTATAACAACATACAGCCCACTGCCAACCTCCTTCCTCTAGTTAATGTTGAAAAAGTGGCACTTAAAGGTGTTTTTGAGATTGAGATTTTTGAGATCTCCAGTTGACTACCTGGTACATTTCTCAGCTTTACACATTTATATATCTATTTTCTTTCCCTGAGCACAATAGATGCTTCTTATGCTCCAAATACTGGTAAAACATTGATCAAAATCCAGAGATGGCAGAAGTAACATTTGAAATGAGGGTGTACGTGGTGAGAGGTGTTGACCCTGGCTTCAAAACTTCATAACTATTATCAGATTGAAATTCAGGCTGTTCTGGGCTTGTTTTGGGGGTTTGAATCCCACTGACAATGGCCTAATTCAAAGAGTAGCCATTTAGATAAAGGATGGCTTACTCTTAAAATTTCTCATCTCATCTTTCAATCCTTCCTTTTATGTCCTCTTAAGGTATTTTTATACTTTAGAGTGCACTCCAGCTACAGATTTCAGTTTCATTAAGTATGCACAGTAGAAATAAGAGGACTGTGATTCTTTATTGTGTTGTCTGTTACAGCAGTAGTTATTGCTAATTAGTGAATACCTACTTAAGCATTGTGAACTCCTTGTCTATGATTTTCTCCTTTCCCTGAACTAAAACAATTCTAATTCTAAAGGCTATGTTCACCTCCTGTCCAGTAAGCCAAAACCCATGAATTGACTGCTCTTGAGATTACAATTCCTGACCTGAATAAGAGAGCAATAAATCAAAGTATGTTCACTGATCTTGAAGCAGGCTCCAGTTGTGTTGAATCAACATGCCAACTCCAAATTGTAATTTCACTAAAAATAGCATACTCTGACAAGTTTGACAGTTGGCCATCTTGCTTTGTCTCGTGAGTTCTGTCAAGCCTGCATCTACTGTACATAAAAATAATTCAGCAAATCCCTGGTTCATTGCTAAGGATCCCCCCCCCCCCCGCAGTTGCATCCGAAAATAGGAGCTTTAAAAGTGTATAAACCTTTATAAACACTTAATTCTCTTCTGGATCTAGGAAGTGAGAGGGGGAAATGTTGGATTAATATTTTTCTCTTCCTAGTTCAGTAACTTTCTGGAACGGTGCATAGTTCAAGAGTGCAAAAATAAACTAGTATATGAATTACAGTGTCTTTGTTATGTCACATGATACAGTACAACTGCTGCTGCTTCATAGTACAGACAGGACAGCCATGAATTACTGTTGTTACCATTCATTACTATATTTCCTCCCAGTCCAGACCTGTCCATAGCTGTTAATTTCACAGTAGGAATAGAAGTCTTCTAGGTCCTGATTTAGCAAAGCACATAAGCGAGTGGTCCAGTTGATTTCAGTGGACTTCACAGTGGCTTAGAGTTAAGCATGTGCTTTGCTGAATCTGAGACGTAATGAGGAAAAGCCAAATAAAACATGCTAGTAAATCTTCGGTTAAAAACTGTCATTTACCCCAAACTTAGCTATTTAGTCAGCCATTTCCCTGCCAAGAAAGTCAATGCTGTTAAGTGCTACACTTTCGCATCAATTAACTGCTACCCCCTCACAAAATGCCTGAGGTTGAATCAAACATTGCTTCATCAGAATTCAGTACCGCTATTGTTCTGTGGAGAGAGAAAACCGGGATTAGAAGAGACAAGAGCACAGGAAAGCAATATATTTTATTTATACATATTACTGCATGTTTCCTAACTCTACAGTGAGTTTTCCTACTAACTCACTCTAATTACAGTGACTGGCATGTGGTATGTGATGACGCCTCAGAAGAAGTGGAATTCATACAGCTGTTTCTATCTGGCACACAGCAGCTTGATTTGCATTTGCTGGCAGTCCTGATTTTTCTTTTTCCTTGATGGGATAGGGGCATTCTGAGTTGCTCGAGCCCTGAGCCTGTGGCACAGGAGGATTATTTATTAGAGGGAGTGGAATTGCTTTCTGATTTACCCGCAGTTGTGAACAGAGAGAACGAGTTCAATTGCACCAATAAACTGCTTCCACAGCATGCTCAGAGATCATGAGAAAATCCTCATAAATGCCACCCATCTCATGGCCGAGAAACGCTTATTTAATGGCATTCTAAACTGCAGTTTGGGGGTATCCCTCATCATTCCCACTCTTGGTCTCTCTCTTCATTAAACCTAATGGGAGCATTGAGGCTCCGATGAAGAGGAAACCCACAGGGCAAGTGACAGAAGCATCTGAGCTCTAGGGGGCTTGGTATCAGGGGGGTAGCCGTGTTAGTCTGTATCCACAAAAACAACAAGAAGTCCAGTGGCACCTTAAAGATTAATTGTTAGGAGAGAAGGAAGGAATTGGCAGTGACAAGTTCAGGGCAATATTAAATTTAAGTGACTGATGGACAAATTTCTAATGGCTCTGTTTAGACCAGCAGCCTTAATTGGGAGGATGGGGTGTTATTAAAGTGATAATGGGACCTAAGTACATTTTCTGGGGAAGAAAAGCAGCAAATCTTGATGCTTTGGATATAGTGTAGATCCAAAGAACCCTGGTTTAGTTTGGGATTGCAAAGCCAGAACATTAAAAGTGAGGATTTGTAGAACATAACCCTGGTCTCGCTAGTCCATCTAGATGCTCAGACTGTAAAAGAGGATGCATTATTATTATTACTTAGGATTGATATTGCAGTTGCATCAGAGGCCTAGTCAGTGTTGGGACGTCTTGTACAAGATGCTGTACACACACAGAGGAAAGCATGGTCCTACCCCAGAGAATTCACAAGACAAGTGCCGTGCAAAGAGAGAGGGAAGCAAACTAAAATAAACAATTTTATGTACATTATATAGCAGCAGTTACTACAGCCCACTCATCTCCCCATTCAAGGCTCTGCCTCTGAATGGCTGTGTGGCCTCAGGCAAACCCCTTCCCTGCTGTGCCTCACTTTCCCCATCTGTAAACTGGGAATAATAGCATTTTCTCCCATTAGTGAAATGAGTTGCGAGCTATGTATGGAAAGCATTATATGAGCGTTAAGTAATAATACTTATATCAGCACCCACAGCCACCTGCTCTCGGGACTCTGTCTTGTCTCCCACATCCACTCCAGACTGCTGAGTGGTTGAGGATGTTGACAGCTTCTCTTTTCAGAGCCAATTGTAGCAGATGATGTTAACTAATTGAATGTGGGAGTATGCAACTGGGAGGATGATGTGTTGATGGTGATCCTGATGTCAGCTAATATTAACCATCATATACTTATGAATCTACTTCTTTACCTTCACCTCAACCTGCTGCTACAAAGAGCGCTGAGAAGGGAGGAGTCTGACTTTGGTGAACAGCTGGAACAGTCAAACTAAACTGAATTAAGAGCCTTTTCTTCCTGCCTTGCTCAGATCTGGACTGGACTGGACACACAATTTGCCCTTTGGCTGCCTTCAAGACCTAGTATGGTGTTCTTTGGAAATACAGAATAGCTACAAACACAGTAAGAGCTGGAATGCTGGCTGGCATGTGCTTGTGCAGTGAACTGGGATTCCTATCCATATGAGCTTCCTTCTGATTCACTTTGCACCGCATGAGCATAAGTTGGAGCCTTTCTTGGATAACACATACCACAATAGATTTGTTAGGAAAAGAATAAAAACCCCAACTGCTTTTCTGCTTTTCTGGATTTGGAAACTTGGGGCACTTTGGTTTCTCTACCAACCCAAATACTCCCCATTTATATTGTGTACATATTAAAAAAAATAGAGACAGGAAATCAACATCATTTCTTTTTAAAGCAATCATTTAAAAATAACGCCTACTAGTGCTGGTTCTTACAGTGAGACTGCTTTTATTGTCTATAAGCATGTAGCAGGATTTATTGGAATGTGCCTGCATAGCTAAGAAATCTGTTTCTCCCCCAAAGTATCCCCCCTGAATTGGAATGGATGTCCTATTACAGTGGCCAAGATGCATGTATGACCTATGTTGGTGAAGAATGTGTGTTGGGAAGAAGGTTCCTTTCTGTTAAGAGCATTACTGGGCATCAATGCAGTTAGATTGAGCCATACATGAGGCAAGTGGGCCAGAGACTTCAGTAATTCATGGCTGTTCCCAGTTTGGTCTTCTCCTTGGGATAGCCTTGCTGTTTACAAAGAGCTATTTGTTCCTTCTCAGAGATTTGCTTGCTACAATACATTCCCAGTAGTTTCTCTTTAAAATTTATGTTGATTCAGTCACAAGTAAAAGTGGGCTGTGACCTAAAATCATCTTCTCATAACTGCCTGGCTTCAAATGCTTCGTAATATATAAATAACAAAGGAGCACATTCTATTTTCATGTACACCCATCACCATGCTGCCCCACTGAAATGTGGGAAGAAATGCATGTAAGAAGACAGAATTTAACGCTTAACAGCCAGATTTGTCACAATGCCCTGCACTGCTATGAGAGAGACCTCACTTTGATTCCCATGATACCAGTTTCCAACTCAGATCACAGCTGCTGTAAATGATTCAGAGACAGCGTGCTCAGTTCCTGGGAGAAAGGGAGAACTTCATGTTGCTGAAGAGCCACCTCTCTGGTCAGGTAGGAAACAGCACAGACAGTTGGAATAGGGAGTCCTGTTGAAATCTTCTTGGGCGGGAATGTAGTGCCTGTAATGGAGGTTTGGAGGAGAGAAGGAAAGATATAATAGGGCCCACTTACCTGAAAATCTTCAGGCTTTAAAAGCTGGTTACAAAGAAATGAAAAGGTTCTGAGAAGAATTGAGTGAAAACCAAGAAAATCCCTTGAAACACAGAATAAAGAGAGGACCACTGAGATTATTTGTAGTGAATATTTATTGCACTGATCAGATTTTTTAAAAAAATTACTTTGTCTTATCTGTCATCTCACGTGGAAAAGTCTTCCTCTCCAGTGCTGCACAGAGTCTAGCTGAATGCCTGAACTCGGGCGTTAAAGCTCCAGTAAGCACTGACACTGCACTAAAGCAAAAGCTTTGTCAATGGATATACATAAACTTTTTTACTATTTCTGAGATTACTAGTTTAAAAAAACAAGAGGCAATAATGAAGTCCCGGATTCTGTGGGGATCTGCATTTTCTTGCCTCTTTGTTGAAATTTAGCAAGCTTTTAAAAGGTAGCAAGCCAGGCTATGAAATTGCCATAAATCAATTATTGTAGAATAACTTAACCTCCATGGTCCAGATCATAAGTTTTTATGTAAGCAAAACTTCCACTTCCATTGGGATTTCTGCCCTGAATGAGAGAGGAATAAGGAGCTGTGTGAGAATCAGATGTAAAGTCAAGGTCCACTTGACCACTGAGGTAATGGAGGCTGGTCTCTTTAGAAGGCCCTGACACACCCACAGCAGGGAAGTCAGGTTTTCAAAAGAGTTGCACATGTTGGGTGTATAACTCCTTTGAAAATCTGGCCATAGGGAGATGCTAGAACCTGATCTTTTTTGAAAATCCAGCCCCAGTTGTGGGTTCTGAGCACTTAAACATCTGACCTTACAGACCTGAGCCCAAGCTGTGCTGAGCACCAGCCATTCCTGTTAATTGAATTGACTTTCAGCACTAAAAAGTCCCGTGAACTTTTAAAAACAGTTGCAATACTAACCCCATAATCATGGCCAAATCCCCTGATTATATTTTACCTACCAAATTCCCCAGAAGTTTCAGTTAGAGAAGTAATCATTTTCCTTCCTAAACACTACTGTATGGTGATATTGGTGCAAAACAGTTACCATATACCACCCCAGAGGTGGCTGCATTTGATTGTGGCTTGATGACATTGGGGTTGCATATGTCACGTCGGCAGATTTTTGGCCCTACATTGAATCATGAGCTGGTTGAAAATTATAAAAATGTTCATGAAGAACCTCCACCCACTCCATATCTTAGTTAATTATTCTGTTGATGAGAGCGGAGTCCAGTTCCCTCGCCGCTAAATGTATTGTCTCTTCAGAGATAAGAGGAGCAAAAAGTAGGGAACATTTACTTTTGTCTCTAAACTAAGCAGGTATGGCTTTGTCTCCAAACATACACAGGGAGTAGGTCTGTTCAATAAGAAGGTGCCATTTCTGCAAAGTCACTTTTCAGAATTAAATTTTGCTGTAGCATTTTGATGATTTCACTGAGCTCTGTTTGACTATGGGATTTGCCATGCTCAGGCCTATTCTCCCATCAAATACAATAAATGTCCTGTGCTTTGAATTTCTAGTCTGTCTTGGCTTGGACCCTGGGACTTGCACTTTGGAATAAAAAGAAGCATGTTATCTGGAGAGTGTACTGTGCTTTGGGATTGTTAATTATTAACATTTTTAATTATTTTTTAAAATTATTTATTCTGCTCGCCAGGCATAATAACAGCAAAGTCCCTATATAGAACAGGTTTGGCTGTAGGGGATTTAGCTTGGTTTTGTTTATTATTTCAACAGTTATTTCTCACTTTCCATAATAATGGCAGTTAACTAGGGAAAACCAGAAATATTCTTAGGTTTTTAGGAGACTGTTTTTCCTCAAAGAAAAAGCTGTAGGTGGAGTGAGAAAGAAGCAGAAGAAAGGGATATTCATATTTCATGTTCTTCTAGTTCAGCCTTGTTTGTATGATTTTATTTATTCTGTTCCCCTGCACCACAAAAGTAACTGTAACAAAAGGAAGTCTCCCTGTTGATTTATTTCCCCTTGCAGCTTTCCCAAGTTTACAAAATGATACTCCCCATTATAACCTGTCACTGTAGATCCACCCATGCAAGCTTTGAAAACGGGCAGGGCTTGACTTGCATGTTCACAAAAAGTTTTACAAGCTGAAAAGCACAGGCCCAGAGAGGCTCCTGAGGTATAGAGATCCTCTTATTGTTCAAACAATTCGGCTTGATGGTGTTGCAAAACAGTCCTAGAAATTTGGAACTGTTTTTTTCTTTTATTTGAGCTCCCCAAAGCTCCCCAAATTTCCTGAGAGTCTCTTATACTTTCAGGGTTGTACATCCATTTCTATTCTCATATTTGTTTTGTTGTTGGGCTTCTATGTGCTCTTCGCCTGAAAAACAGCGACGTTTAGCACATGTTTCCTGAAATGTGACCGTATTTGCCACTACCAAAATGTATCTTTGGCATGCCACAGTAGCTCTGTAGTCCTCTTAATTCTATTGGAGCACACAGAAAAATAACTGCAGTGCTGGATTTGTCTGGTTCTTTTTCCTTAGTCCTTTGTCTGCTTGAAGAAAAGAATTGCTGTATGAAGATAAGAGACATACGTGTGGACGACATGATATGACGCGACTTGCCTCTTTTGCAGGGAGTAGATAAATTCCGCTAGAATTAAAAATGAACCTCAGTATATCAGGTTTGATTCTTCCCCTTTTGTTGTCCTTCACACTGGTTATTGGAGAGAAAGTGCTGTATGCAGAGGAAAGACATGCTTAATGTGTTCACACTGTACAAATCATAGAATCATAGAATATCAGGGTTGGAAGGGACTTCAGGAGAGCATCTAGTCCAACCCCCTGCTCAAAAAGAGAATCCTAGAGTTCTTCTCTTTTTTGGATCTGCATCAAACTGCACATCTACAAAGGCATTTCAGCTGAAACATCTCTCTCGTTGGTGTAAATTAGGATGAACTGCCTTTCAAGTCAATAGAGTCAGGCTGGTGTGGAACTGATTTAAGTGAAAGGAGAATCAGGCTCTTTTTTTTTCTTCAGGACAGATAAAATAAATGGATGTGGTGCTGTTTTGCAGCCAGATTGAGACCTATATATAAGATGTAAGGGTTGGGAAAGAAACACATAATTCCTGGGTAAGTGGCTGGCCAAGAGTATTGGTAATGCAATATGGAACCTTTCACTTCTAGAACGCCAATCACATAACTACCTGAAAGGGGGTTCCAGAGAGAATGGATCTAGACTGTTCTCAGTGGTGCCAGATGACAGAACAAGGAGTAATGGTCTCAAGTTTCAGTGGGGGATGTTTAGGTTGGATATTAGGAAAAACTTTTTCACTAGGAGGGTGGTGAAGCCCTGGAATGGGTTTCCAAGGGAGGTGGTAGAATCTCCTTCCTTAGAGGTTTTTAAGGTCCGGCTTGACAAAGCCCTGGCTGGGATGATTTAGTTGGGGATTGGTCCTGCTTTGAGCAGGGGGTTGGACTAGATGACCTCCTGAGGTCCCTTCCAACCCTGATATTCTATGATTCTATAATCACATAAATTAAGTTACCTGATAGCTGCTTGACCCTTTTCAGAGTAACAGCCGTGTTAGTCTGTCTTTGCAAAAAGAAAAGGAGTACTTGTGGCACCTTAGAGACTAACCAATTTATTTGAGCATGAGCTTTTGTGAGCTACAGCTCACTTCATCGGATGCATACCATGGAAACTGCAGAAAGCCTGGATCTGTGCTGGAAATGACCTGGTCACAATGACCTTTGCTATCACATGCAACCCCATCATATAATTAATTATCAAGCTCCATCTTAAAACAGGTTAGGTTTCTTTCCCCCACTATTCCTACTGGAAAGCTGTTCTAGAACCTCACCACTTTAATGGTTAAAAACCACCTAATTTCCAGCTGAAATTTCTTGTGTGATGTTAAAGCTGAGGCACTTACTGGACCTCTTCTTCGCTGCACTAAAATGGAAACACCAAATCTAATATACACTGCAATATAAAAAGGGAAACATACAATATAAGAAGAATTTCTAGCAGTTTGTGTCAACTGGTATTCCCATATATATTTCATGACAGCTACTCGCCCACCCTGCAGGTGGACCTGTGACTCTTAAAGGTCACTCAGCTTGGTGTTAGTTATAGTGCTGTACCCTGAAAAATGGGCATTGTTTTGTGTGGATTTGTACCACAACATTTGCAAACCCTTAGTGCCTGCTCCAAGTCCCATTGAGGTCAATGGGAACCTTTCGGTTGACTGCACTGGGCTTTGGATCAGGTCCATATTGCAGTTGTGTACAGCTCCCTGCCTGAAATGTCCCCAAAAGACTGAAAGAGCCAGCAAGATCTCACCGACTGCCCCATTTGCATCCTATGTTTCTAAGCTGGCAGGAGTACAATGCATTTAACCCAAGTATTTCTGCAATTGTGATGCATTATGATGGGCCCCATACTTTAGAAAAAATGTAGATAAATTGGAGACAGTCCAGAGGAAAGCAGCAAACATGATAAAAGGTTTAGAAAACCTGACCTATGAAGAAAGGTTAAAACTGGTCAACTTCATCTTGAGAAAAGAAGACTGAGGCAAAGCCTGATAACAATCTTCAACTATGTTAAGGGCTGTTATTAAGAGGACTGTGAGCAATTGTTCTCCAGGTCCTCTGAAGGTAGGACAAGAAGTAATGGTCTTAATCTGCAGCGAGGGAGATTTAGGTTAGATATCAGGAAAAACTTTCTAACTATAAGGATAGTAAAGCACTGGAATAGGCTTCCAAGGGAGGTTGTGCAGTCCTAATCACTGGAGATTTTTAAGAACAGGTTGGAAAAACACATTATCAGGGATCTGCCTCAGTGCAAGGGGCTGGACTAGATGACCTCTTGAGGTCCTTTCCAGCCCTACATTTCTATGAATCTGTGATTAAAATGACATATCACAATTATAGAGATACCTCTGCTAAATAATTTTGAGAAAATGCAATGTGGATTTTCCATTGGAATTTTGCACAAAGGGCCCCAATCCTGAAAAGTGGTCAATGCCTATAAGTCCCATTCATATCAGGAGGAATTCATCATCTGCAGGATCTGGTCCTTACTCCAGATCTTTAACCTTACATGGCATGCATTTACATGTGGATATGTGGCCTTTTTTTTCTTCATGTATATTTACACAGTCTTAAAAGGAGCAAATAGCTTTTCTGGATTTGATCCTGTGCTGTAGTAGAGCCAAAAAGCCAACAGAGCTGCCCATGGTAGACTTATCTTATTGTAGCGGGATCCTCCCATAGTGAAGAGCCAGAGTAGCCCTTGACAGCTAGTCCAAATGAGAGCAAACTAGGGCAGGGGGCAACCTGGGGAGCTCAAATGTATCTTAATGTCATCTTTGAACTCCATTTTTCTGAGGTTTTCTTATCACTCTTTGTCCACAGCTGAGGATCTGGGCCAGAATATGTAAGGCTTTCTGGAATCAGTTACTATTTTGGGGAAATTTCAGTAGTCTTTGTTTGCATTGAAACTGGTTATCTTTGGCTAAAGTGTGGCACCAACATCTGTTTTATTATCTTCCTATGAAATCACTTTCCCACTTTCAGGGCCAAATCCTTCTCTCATTGAAGTCAGTGGCAGTTTTGTCATTAATTTAATCAGACAGTTATGCCTCCTGTTGTAAATTTTCAAATGTGGCTAATGATTTTGGGTGCTCAACCCGAGGCACCTTAAACAGGCCAGATTTTCCAAAAGTGCTGGGCCCCATCATTTGAAAGTCAGGCCTCCTTACAGTGTCTCACGTTGGCAATGCTAAATCAATAATCACTTTTGAAAATGTCAATCTTCTTCCATGTTTTGTCACATCTTTTTTTTTTAGTTTATATTCCTCTTTTTTTTTTTTTTTTTTTTGTATTTAAAGCAATTTGCAAACATAGCCAAGGAAAGCAGTAAAATGTTTATTTCTTAAATTGCATAACATACTCATGTTACACTGGGTTCTTTTTTTTTTTTTTGCCATTATAATGATGTGGTTGTATTTACATAGCAATTTTTGTTTTAGTGGTTTCCATAACAAGACCATCATTTTCTTTAATGTAATCACTGGATGATTTAGTTGAATGCCTCAGTTCAGTTTTCCTCTCTTTTGGTGGTCAGGGACAACAGAATGAGAACATCGCTCTCTACTTGTCATTAAGTGAGTCAGACAACGGTTAGGCCACAGCTACGCTGGAAGCTAGAGGTGTGATTCCCAGCTCAAACAGACATGCCTGCATTTGCTCTAATGGAGCTAGCGTGCTAAAAGGAGTAATGTAGCTGTGCTAGCATTGGCAGAGGTGAGTGGCGGTACGCACTAGCCTTCCCACAGTAGGGTGACCAGATGTCCCTATTTTATAGGGACAGTCCTGATTTTTGGGGTCTTTTTCTTATATGGGCTTCCATTACCTCCTCCCCAGCCCGTCCCGATTTTTCACATTTGCTGTCTGGTCGCCTTATCCCACAGGGTCCAGCTGGGTTTGTACGCGGGGAGTCTAGCCCATGTCACTGCTCACCACAGGCCATGCTACTGTAGCTACAATACTATTTTTAGCACACAAGCTTAATAAAAGTTATCATGAGTAATTCTGCTTGAGCTTAGAATCACACCTGAAGCTACAGGTACAGACGTAGCTTTGGTGTCCATAATGCTTGCTTGTTTGTTTAAAAAATAATACATGGGATATTGAGTTTTCTGAGACTTTTGGATTCAAAGACTTGTGGATCCACAGGGGTATGTCCTGGGTACAGTTCTATTCAATAACTTCATAAATAATTTGGATACTTGCATAGAGCAATGGTTTACAACCTTTGTTCATTTAAGACCCCTAAAAATTTTGAATGGTAGTCCGGGCCCCTTTGGAAATCTTAGACATAGTCTGTGGACCCCCAGCAGTCCACGGACTACAGGTTGAAAACTACTTTTCTATGGTAATGACAACTTTTCGCAGACCCCTTAGACATGGTCTGCAGACCCCCAGGGGTCCATGGACCACAGGTTGAAAACCACTGGCATAAAGAGTACATTTATCAATTTACAGACAATACCAAGTTTGGAGGGGCTGCAAGCACTTTGGAGGACAGGATTAGAATTCAAAATGATCTTGACAAACTGGAGAAATAGTCTGAAATAAGTAGGATGAAATTCAATAAGAACAAATGCAAAATACTACACTTACGAAGGAATAATCAGTTGCACAAATACAAAATGGGTAATGGCTGCCTAAGAAGTAGTACTGTAGAAAATGTAATACTGTTGCAAAAAAAAGCAAACATTATTCTGGGATCTATTAGCAAGGGTGTTGTAAGTAAGACAGGAGAAGTAATACTTCCACTATACCCAGCACTGATAAGACTTCAGCTGGAATATTGTATCTAATTCTGTGCACCCCACTTTGGGAAAGATGTGGACAAATTGGAGAAAGGCCAGAGGAGAGCAAAAGACATGATTAAAGGTCTAGAAAACCTGACCTATGAGGAAAGATTGAAAAAACACTGGGTTTGTTTAGTCTGGAGAAGAGAAGACTGAAGGGGGGGGGGGTCATGATAACAGTTTTCAAGTACATAGAAGGTTGTTATAAAGAGGAGGGTGATAAATTGTTCTCCTTATCCTCTGAGGACAGGAAAAGAAGTAATGGATTTAAATTCAAGCAAAGGAGAACTAGGTTAGACAGTAGGAAAGGGAGGTTGTTGAATCTCTGTCATTGGAGGTTTTTATGAACAGGTTGGACAGTCATCTGTCAGGGATGGTTTAGATAATACTTAGTCCTGGCTTAGTGCAGGGGATTGGGCTAGATGACCTCTCAAGGTCCCTTCCAGTCCTATATTTCTATGCTCCTCCCACAAAAGCTCCTTGCATATCCCAGATAGGGGGTCCTATGGAGCTATATTCTGCAGTGAACAGAATATGTACATTCCTTGCACATGGGTCCCGAAAATCTCCCTTTCAGATGAACTATGCTATTTTCACTGTTTTATGGGCTCTGTGGTGCCCATGGATGTGGATTAGAGGCAAAATTTCTTTCTTAGGGAAAGCACCCATTGAAGGCAACTAGAATGTGCCTGAAGTAGGGCTTTGGGTTTAGGCCCTGTGTCCATACATATTGCTTCTTACAGTATTAAAAGCCAGGCAGAAATGCTGCTCTTTGAATGTAGAAAACCTAAAGTAACTCTGCCTGCATGTGTTAAAAAGCAAGAAAATACCTTACTGATCATGCGCTGTGTGGTGCGGTTGGGGAGGACAAGTGGAAGTTTGAAGCTGACATTTCTCATATGAGAATTTAATAGCTGAGGATTAGTTCAGAAAATGCTTCCAGTTTATCATTTGGGATTTGGGCTGGGGGAGGGGTGGGGAGGATCTGATTTTCCGTCTCCTTCACCAACTGAGGAACAGACACATATGAAGAGCATCATTCATAAATGTTTCACCAGAATTCATTAGAGCAAGGCTGAAGGTTTCATTATTCTTTAAGGGTGCATTAATAAAACTGCCATGCACTTTTTTTATTACTATATGAATTATTCTGACAGTCAGTTTTCAAAGCCAACATATCAATCACTAAATTAAAAATGTAATAATACAAATTAGTGTGATTCAGGAACCATAGAACATGTAGAACAATATGCTCTCTGTTTGGAAAGTAGTACAGGACTGTCCTCCAAATGAGGAATGATGGCAAGCAGTGAAGTGTCAAAGAAAAAATAAAGGAACTTAACTAGCATTCAAATAAAAAGGATCTGTTTCTATATATTAAATGTTGTTACACATCTTGTCCTGTGCTGTACTATCCCTTTCGCCAATATCCTGCCAATCCTTAACATTCAGCCGTAGTGCATGTTTGCAGGAAGGGGGCCCCATCTCATCTGTGAAATGCCTGACACAGTGCTTACATCTAAAGAGGCGACAGCAGCACAGAAATATCAGCACAAATCTCACGGCAGTTACTTGTTTTGTGTGTGTGTTTGTGTGAGACAAACTGTATAGAAAATACTTTGCGACAAAACATGTTGCTAACTTACTGCTCCATGAAGTAATGCATCACATGAGGTTGCATCAGTCCTACAGGCCTAATCTGGCCTTCCCTTGTGGGTTTCAGTGCCCTGAGGAGAGAGACAGTATCTGTTCAATTTATGTGAGGAAAGATAAATGGTTTTGCCCTTATTAAATGTAGGGGAGTAGACGAAGAGATCTGCTTTTTCACTCCCTTAAGCAGAAAGTTCTTTCTAACCCTCCTTTCTCCCTCCTCCACCGATTCTGTGTGAACTGTGCTGTTACGGATAACATGTTGAATGCTTGAAATAGTCCAGTGAGGATGAGATAATGAAGCTGTTGCTGCGGGGCAGGACATTCTCAGTGGAAGGCATTTGCCTCTGGAATTTGCTCCTGCCTGATGTATGTCTGAGCCTAGCTGTTTTAAAGCTTTGCCTACACTACATCTAGAACCATGTTCAGTGTAAGTAGGCCCTGACACTTATCTGATACACTAACACTTAATGTGATTGGCATGGGCACATACCATTTTTCCCAGCACATCTGTGTGTTGGCCTTGCTGACCAGCTCACAATAACCACATAGCACAGCTAGATTTGTGTCAGTGCATTCTGGGAAAATCTGGGCAGCTATCCCCTGCTACCTTACTGCTGATATCAGAGGACGACTGTGGGTCCTTTTTTATCTGGCACCATGCACTTTGATATGTCATCCCTCTTGAATAGCAGGGGCACAACTGGCTTATGTCAGTCACATAGATACTGGCAGGTCACACACATGTATGCATAGCAACAGAAGAAATGTGTTAAAGACCCACTCATAACACAGCACATGCATGACATTAGGAATCATATGTGTGAACTGGCAATGGCAGAGGGAAGAATTCAGCCATATTACAACCTGCTTAAAAATTTGTTAAAAAACTAAAGTCTTAGACCATGATGTGAGATAAACCTTGGTATTCTAGTTTTCTGCTAATGCATATTTCAGAATCCCCTGGCACGTGGTATCTTTGGTCCTCTTAGGGCAATTAGTTTGGCTGCTGCCATTGGGGTCACAGAGTATTTTAAATCCTTGTTCTTGAGAATATGATGTTTGCTCCTAATCTAAACTCACAATGTGCACCCAGACATCATGGTGATGGGCACATTACAAATGAATGCAGTAATGAAGCTATTCTGAAAAGGAATTTCTTACCGGAATCTCATGTGCCTACTTGTGCCTTTGGATAATAGCTGAGATATAATTACTAATTTGTTTCTTTTATGCCTCTAAACTCTCAGCCTGGAGTTAACCACATCCCTGAAGCAGTCACTCTTCTTCCTTTCTTCTGGGAGGCTTCCTGTCAGATAGCATATGTTAGGCTGTCTGCAGTCTCATACTGTTAATAAACTGTTCATCCCACTCCTGCATCCAAGTTATCCCATCTTTCCCAGTGTGCAAGCTTGACCAAAAAGATACAAATCCTTAGGATTTCCTTAAACTCCAGATCATCTGTCTTCTAGGATGGATTGAATCACAGTGCTTTACTCTTTTTCTTTGAAACTCAGAATATTACAGAGCCCGAGTTAGATTAGCTCAGTGGCTGGATTCTGCTTTGTGTATATCTGGCTTTTAAAAGCCCACCTCTGTCACTGATTTGTTGTAAGGCTAACTTAGGTAAATCGTTCCTGTGGAATTAACCTGAAATATCTTCTTCCTCTTCTCCATTGCTTTTCATCTGAGGATCTCAAAGCACTTTACTTAACACACTGGATAGTCAAAACTCCGCAGTAAGGTTGATAGGTATTATTATCCCCATTTATAACATAGGGCAGTGGTTCTCAACCAGGGGTCTGGGGTTCCCTAGGGTGTCACGAGCAGGTTTCAGGGGGGCCGCCAAGCAGAGCCAGTGTTAGACTTGCTGGGGCCCAGGGCAGAAAGCTGAAGCCTTGCAGTGTGGATCTGAAGCCCAGGGCTCCCAGCCCTGCCACCTGGGGCTGAAGCGAAAGCCTGAGCAACTTGGCTTTGTGGGGACCTCTGTGGCATGGGGTCCCAGTCAATTGCCCTGCTTGCTACCCCCTAATGCCAGCCCTGGCTTTTATATACAGAAAAACAGTTGTTGTGACACTGGTGGGCCATGGAGTTTTTATAGCATGTTGTGGGGGGCTCAGAGAGAAAAAGGTTGAGAACCCCTAACTCAGGGCACAGAGGCACAGTCAGAAGTTTAATGGATTAAATCTTCAGAACTCCCCAGTGCGGTAGATAGCTTCCCCATCAGTAACAGAGATAATATTATCTGAGGGACAGACTAAGGTTCAGGGAAATACACCTGACAGTCTCAGCCAATAGGTGCTGTAGAATGTAAATGAACCATTATTATTTATTTTATTAGAGCAGGGACTTGAATATGGGATGTGCATGTGTGGCAGGCATTCAATAACTCTCTTACAGTCCCTTGTGCACTTTCGAAAAAAGTCTCAATGTGGATATACACAGTAGGCAGCTATAGTGGGTAAATACCGTGCATTTTCAAAATTTGTACTCAAACCAAATACTGCATATATTTACCCGATCGACTATAATAGCTCCAGTGGATAAGTAAATAATTCCTTTTGGGAAAATAGACTAAATATAGTGGTTATGCATATTAATAGCAGAATTGTCATGTGATAACCCAGTGCTATTAACATGTCAAAACCCAAGTTTAATACTACCGTAAAATGGTAATTCAGACAAAAAAAAACACTTTTAAACAACATTAAGGACTGTGACTTAAACCCACAAAACTGAGGGTGTTTAGAGTGAAGGCAGAAAGTCTGTAATTAGACAAGTCTGAGTAATGCAGCAAACAAGATGTGATATGTAACATGCTTTCTCCAGTGCCCCACCCCATTGTGTTACAACTCTGGTAGTATCAGGACATGGGGATGATCTAAAACAGAGTTTAAACCTTCACTGTGATTTAACTCACGTTTGTGGGCTTAAGTCTGATCTGAATATACGGTACTAATATTCCTCCAGATACATCAAACGTGTTGCAGATTTTCTCCTGTTCTGTGCTGTGTTTTATTTCCACTTCTAACTGGGCCAGGAAAGATGACAAGATGAAATATGGTGCCCACTTAGGGAAAGCATTTAGCTGTGAGATATATTTAATTACTTCTATTAACTGACCCATGGGTAAGGGTCTTTTTTCAGCCAAAAGAGCAGCTTTCCAGAATGGGGACACTTTGCAACATTCCATCACTGAAAGGGCTAAGATTATTAGCAGCTTTCTCTATGGGAGAGACTTCTTGATGCACAGTCCCAATCCTCATCTGCTAGACTAGAACCTCTGCTTCCCTTGGGGTTCTGTCTACAACAAACAAAGGGACAAGCAAATGGCAGCTGGTAAGATCTATCAGAATTTCTGCCATGCAGCTTGTTTCTCAGGACAGAGAACTCAGCCACTGTATTTAGAAGATTGAAAATAAATATTTGCAAAACAATCCACTCTTACTATTATTGTGTAACCAGAAAGAAAATCCAGGTCTCCTGACTCTTACTCCAGTGCCCTGTTCAATGAACCATGCTGCCTCACACTGTGATACTACCATTTTGGATATGTTTTCTTCTTAGCTTTGTTTAGTGAGGGTGCCGGCCCCCAGGAACCAGAGTATTCTACCCTCACTTTTAATTAAGGAGTTCACTGCTTTCCCATCCGATCTCCAAATCTGAGCCATTTTTTACCCCTCTTCCATCCCCAAATGTCGTCATAATATGGTCTCATTTCTCTAGGAAGGCAGAATAAATAATCTGTTCAGACTGTGTAACATGCAGGGAGTGTCTGTATTGTGTTCTCTTCCAGCGATTGGTTCACTAGAGAATTACAGCCTACTACTCCTACAAGCTAATGGAGTGACTCTTTGAGTTGCAGAAGGCTGTGCTGCAGCGCTGTCTAATCGTGCTGGGTACAGCCCTGCTCCTGATCCCTGTGGGGGCCATTACAGCAGCACCAGGGGTTATCCTGCTTTACAGCTGATAGAATGTCAGGTGAATGTAATGGAACCAACTTTGTATAAGCTCCCCCTGGAAATCAGTGGGTGTTTGTATAGTTTACAATCTCTTTACTGTATCTCATCTGGGCTGGTCAATTGTAAGCAGATACATATGTTATACAGATTACTATAAACTTAAACTAAACATCTACTAGCTGCTACAGTTAATAATTAACCCACAGTTTCTCTGGCTCATTTATGAGGTGGGGTGGAGGGCGGAGCAAGAGCAGGGGCTTTGGGGAAGGGGAGGAGTGGGGGCTGGGCTGGGCTGGGCTGGGGCGGAGCAGGAACGAGAAGAGGCAGGACTGGGGTGGAGCTGGGACGGGGGCCATGGGGAAGAGGTGGAGCAGGGACTGGAGCAGCACGCAGCTGCATAGGGCACCAGGAAATTTGGTGCTCTATTCAGCTGTATACTTTGCGTATGGGTAGGGATGGCCTTGGGCCTAGAATACCGTTTTGGAGATCACGCTCAGGGGTAGGAAATACTCTGTTATATCAGAGTAACTCTGTTCACTTCTGTGGGATAACTCTGGATTTACACCAGTCTTACTGATGAATTTAGCCCTCATTCAGTATTCTCTTCCTGGCTGTCACTCATAAAGGAAGAGACCATGTTTTCCCTTCCCCCATGGTACATGAAGTCAGGTTGGCTCTGCTTTCCCTGCCATTCACCAGTCACCTGGCGGCTCAACGCTGCAGTCTGGATGGAGTCATGGAGTAGAATTTTCAAAAGTGCCCAGTGTTGCTCTAATTCTGCTCCCATCAAAATCAGTGGAAGTTTTACCATGGATTTCAGGGAGAGCAGAGTTGTCTAATGCTGAAGGCTTATGAAAATCCCACTGTATCCTGCAAAGTGTATGCTGTCAATGATTGTTCAACCTCGATTTCTCAGCCGTTTCTCTACTCAGAATACTTAAACTGACCGGAACGGAATTACACCTGACAGTCTCAGCCAATTGGACTGATTATTGGTGAGATTCAGTTTTTATGTCCATGGCTTGGTTTTAGTTTTACCAGGACAAAAATATATTAGGGGAATTTCCCTTTCTCACTAACTGGGCCTAGCACTAGTGGATATGTGTACATAGCACAGTGATAGCATGGAGGAGCAGTGTGATGCTTCACTCCAGTGCCTCTGCTTCTTATGGACATGCTGATAGATAACAGGAGCATTCTCCCCTGGTGTGTCTCAGGCAAGTAGGATCTTTCATACAAAGGGCCAAACTCTCTCCTCTCAGTTCTGCCAGTGCACATTCTGGAATCATTTATACCAGTGTAAGTCCACACTTACCCGAGGGCCAAATTCTGACTTCACTTTTGCACAAGCAAGGACCTCAAAATGTACCCCCAACTGAGGACTCCAATGGAGTTTTGCCAGATTGTTGCGAGCATGTATAAATGACTGTTGAATTTTATTCAGAGACTGTATATTCAGGGTAAATGATATGCAGCTTTAATGAATGCATCCAGCTTGGCTGCTGTTGTATTATGTTTCTCTTTGTGATTTCTAAAAGGAAATAAGACTCTTTGAACTAAAATGCTCCCTGTGGTTCATGCGTAAAATCTGGGATGGACTCTGCATGGGTCAACTTTGCTTCAGTTGTTCCATAGCCATGGTCAGGAGCACAGAGATGATCTTTGCCAGGGTGTATGAACGTACCACAACAATGAGATGCTGGCTATGCACAGTATTCCTGATGTGGGGCTTCTTTTGAGGATTTTTTTTAAAGGACAGAGGAAGTTATAAGTAATCTTTCACTCACCTTGAAAATATGAGATAAGGGAAGCAATTTCTTCAATTTCTAAGGGCCAGATGGTGGGTGCCCTTATTGCCAAGGAGCCTTCTCTACCCATTGTGTCCTTCTCTGAAGGGGCCAGTCCGCATCAGGGTGAATGGTGCGGGTAGCATCTTAGACTTTTTCATTGGAGCAGTGAGAGGCATGTGGAGGACAGGGTCTTGTGGCTGAGTCAGCCAGAATCCACCTGGACACTCACACGACTTTGTACCCTTCCCCCATTTCCTCCCAGTGGCTTAGAGCCAATTTGACCTTGTTCATATACATTCTGAGTTAATGTAGATTTAGACTTTTGGGCCACAAATTCTGCTGAACAAGAATATTTCATCACCTGTACATTTCTTGGCTTTATATAGAATCTTTGAGAAAGTTCTAGTGTCGTTCCTCTGCTCTTTTTTTTCCTTCATGCCCTGCTAAAACCCAGAGACTCATGTCTCTGTTTAATGTGGAATGCCTCACCTACTTAAGAAAGGGTGTAATTCTCTAACTTCATGCTGTGGAATACATGATCAAGCCACTAGACCATTAGTGAGCTCTGAGTCATTATTCTGGCTGAATATAAGTTTCTCAAAGTTAATGGCAAACAGAATTTCATCCAGTTCACATGCTTCTAATTATTATCGGATGGTGTTTATAGGTCTTAGGCCAGTAAAGACATCCAAAAAACTACAAATGTAACTGGATCAGAGAGTATTTGGCTTTAACTAGCTGTCAATTAGGGACAAAATGATGGATTCCAGATCTCTTTCTGAGTTGGTGTGTGTGTGTGTTCATTTCCTTCTTTTTCCTCCCCAAACTCTCTCTGCAGTGCAATAATAAGAGGCGTTGTTGCAAAACTATTCTGGCAGTGGAGGGCAAACAAAAATGTGTTCCCACCCTTTCTCCTTCTTTTGGCATAGAGTTTGTGTTGCAGCTTACATCCACTTTGACTGTGCAATCAAAAGTTACTTCTCTCCTGAAGTAAAAGGATCATAGAGTGAGTTTAGGGGAATTTCACTCAGAAAAATAATTAGGGCTTGACTACATGGCGAAATTTATAGGCATAATTACACCAGTATAGTTTTACAGCTATAATTATACCAATATAACTCTCGGTGTGGTTCCTCTTATTCTCAAATTTAGCCTTTCCCCAGTTTAGCTTATGTCACTTTGGAAATGGTCTAATTTGGTTAATTCTAAAGAGGAGCGGGCCACAGGAAGACAATACCAGAGGGATGAACACTGCTGCTGAGGTAGAATCATAACATTGGGAGCCACTCTTCCATAGACACAGATGCCATCATTTCAGAAGCCACTCCACTAGATGTGAAAATCAGAGAGAGAAAATAATCAAGGAGTAATCAGATTGTTAAGAATAGTCAGCCCCCATTAGCCCTCCAAATACTCTTAACCATCCAGGTCTTGACCTCCCTTGCCAAACTGAAATGCCTCCCAACTCCAGTTCCACCTCAGTTCAGAACCCTAGATCTCACATGCCTGACTTTCCTTGCTTGCCTGCAGAGATTTTGGGTGCACTCCAGGAAGCCTTTTCATGCTTTTTCCCTCTGCAAAGTTTTCTGGGGTGCATTAGTACTACTACAAGCAACATATGGAAAATACATGGGTTCGGGGGATGTTAGTGGTCGTGATGCAAGAAAATGAATAACAGCTAATAGGTAGGGAAAAGGCTTACTCTTGCTCCTCTGAACATTGCACAAGCAAGCCCCAGTTGCATGTGTAGGGTGAGGGTAAAGGGGTGATAGAAGAAAACCCAGTTATACAGATGAATCCCATAGAAATGTAACTTGTATCCCAATATAAAACAAATACTCTGGCCATGTCTATACAAAAGGAGAAGGTGCATTTTTCAGAGTCAGGGCTTTTCTACAAAGAAAAGTTTGACCAGATATCCCAGTACAATTATACCAATATAGTTAAACGGCGGACTCCTCTTCTAATATGAGTGGCTTTTTTTGGGTTAGCTTAAATCCCTTCCAAAGTGACATACAGTACACTGAAAAAAATATGTCTACACAAAGAGTTATACTTGTATAATTATAGCAGTTCAAAGACACTCTACCTTATACCACTGTAATTTCCCCATGTAAACAAGCCCTTATCTGAACCGAAAACCCTCCTTAGCTCCTAGACTAGTGGTTCTCAAACTTTTGTACTTGTGACTCCTTTCATACAGCAAGCCTCTGAGTGCGACCCCCCCCCCTTATAAATTAAAAACACTTTTTTATGTATTTAACACCATTATAAATGCTGGAGGCAAAACAGGGCTTGGGGTGGAGGCTGACAGCTCACCAACCCCCAGTTTGAGAACCCCTGACTTAGACTACATCACAACTAACTAATGCAACTGAAAAAGCATTAAACTGTGTCTACTCAGGTGGCAAGGGCAATTTCCAGTCACGTTAATTTAATTTGACTGAGCTAATTGGATTGCAAAGAGCACCTTCTTCCCCTATGTAGACAGAGCCACTGTATGCTTAAAAGATATCTTGGGGTCTATATGGTGCTACTTATAGCATCAGATATCCAGACCATCTCAGCTGTAATTAAAACAGATGTTTTAAAACTTCTGAGCCAAATTCTGCTTTATTCCCAGTATAAATGTGGAAATTAGAGCTGTGCAAATAGTTTAGAACAAATAATCTATTAAACAGATTTTGCCTCTCTCTCTGGTTGTGAACTGTCCAGCCAGCAGATTAAATTCCTCTTTGTTTACTATATGAAAATACTCAACAATATTTTTCATGAATTGGTGATTTGCTATTAACTCAAAAATTCAAATTTTCAGCTGTTCTGATGTTGCAGATGGTCAGATAATGAGTCATATAGTACTGTTTCTGTTGTCTGGTAAGATGACTATAATGTAACATCAGATTTCCCATGTGAATGCCTGTTAGGAAATGAATTTAAAAAGTGATTTCTGCACATCTTCATCCGTACAAACTTAACCTTCACTTTCCTCAAACATTCATGATAGTAAAATTTGATCACATAGGAATCAGTTGCATAGATATGGGCATAAACATACCTGAAGTAAATGTCATTCAAATTAATATTTGTGGGGAATTTTCTGCATTATTTGCTCGGCACTAATTACATTCATAATTAAATAGCTTATTTAAACCTATCTCTAGTTAGAGACTGGATCCATCTCAGACCTCTGATATAATCCTTGCAGCTGCCTTTTCTCTCTAAATGGGACAAACCAAGATCCTATTACTATTAGTTATTTGTATTGTGGGAGTGCCTAGAATCCCTTATCAGTGATGGGATCTCATGCTAGTCACTGTATATATACATAATAAAAAGATTGTCTCTGCACCAAAGAGCTTACAATCAAAGTATAAAATAAGAGACAAACAAGTGGATACAACAAATGGAATGGGGGCTCCTCAAGCCCTACATCTAAAAACTCCTAAACTTTCAAAAAGTTTGCGTTTGAGACGTCTCTGTTGCTGTTGTTATAGTATCTTAGTTATGGAGACACAAAAATTCAACTCTGAGATTCACCTCTGGCCTTGGTCATTATTTGGCTGCAGCAAGGCACATGGGGCGTTGGGCATCTGACAGGTGTGTTTGAGCCAGAGCCAGAGCCAAGAATTGAACTAGTCCCCAGTAGTTCCAGTAATGGGGAGGCATAAACTTCTCATTCTCTGCCTTGGCGCTGACCTCCACACTGGTGCATATATAAATTCCTTCCTCTGCGGTAGTGGAAATGGACCAGATTCACTGTTGCGTTGCACTGGCGTAAATGACCATATGAGGTGCAAAGAGGGTCGAAAACACTACTAGATCAGAATGCTAAATGATTACACCCACTTTTCTTTGGTGCCTGTGGCCACATGAGGTACAGGGCAAGTTTCATTTAATCCCTGTCTGCAAGATACTCATTTGCACACACTGAAATCCAAATTAGTGCAAGTTAAACTACTCTGCCACTTACTCTCTTTTTATAATCACTTTCTACCTGGTATGAAACTTTACCCCACCGTTTGTCATCCTTGGATTTGGCCCAGAGCCTTCCATGGGAGTTGCATTTGCTTATTTTAGACTGAATTTGGAACGATCCATGAATTAATGATTCTCTAATGGTTAAGGTACACTGATGAGCATTGATTAAGCACTGATGCATTGTTCTGAGGCATTGAAACCTTTTGTAGCTAAAATTCAGTATAAATACAGGGCTTGATTCAGGAGCTCTTAATCAGGAGGAATTATAGGATTGGGCCTTTCTGTCTGTACTGTACACAGCTATCCTGTAAGTAGCTACCTTAAATGCTTTTTGTCTCTACAGTTTTGATCTTACATATTAACAGTGATGTAGAATAAACAAAGAGAAATCATTTGCTGTATCATTTGACTGTTCTTTCTAAAGTTACATCTGTATTTATATCACTCTCCTTGGGAGATTCATGCATAAAAACAAGAGGAGAGAAATAAAAAGTTCAGCTCAGTTGGGTGGTGCAGTATTTTTCCTTTTAAAATTGCCTCTTTTTTAACTGCTGTTTAGTTGGGTTTTTTTCCTGATCTTGCAATTTTGGGACAATTTGCAGACACAGTGCTCTAAGGAGATATGTACTCGAACAATATCAGGTCATGTTGTTATTAATGGCTGCATTCAGTAAATTACACAATCAAGTCTCACAGCCTACCAGAAGAAAAATGCTAGTCACTTGGGAATATTTTGTGTACTTGGATTCAGATAATAGTTACTTTTTACTAGCTGTTTCATACACATTCACAGGAGAACTAACCTCTGTGACATGAGAAACAGCAGGAATAGCATGAAACTATCTAAAATGTTGGCAAAGGCAACGCGGGTACATACACTGGGGCTTACTACAGGATGTGTTGTGGGTTGTGATTTGTGATTATTGGCATTCTTTGAAGCAATCAAACTTAAACTTTTTTTAGCAGAGAAAGCACGGAGCAGATTTAGTGGAAATAGAACGAGGTTACTTTATAAAAGGGGGGAAACCCAAAGAAATTGACTTCTTAAAGATCTGTAATGTTTATATTTTTTTATTTCTTACCATAAATGAAACAATGTGGATGTAATAATGGTAGGCCTATTCATTGTATGGGCAAAATTTGTGCTGATGTCAAGGGAGTTCTGAGTGTGCAAAGAAAGCAGAATCTGCTCCTGTTGGCACTAACCCAGACCTGATACTTCATGGTGCTGAATGCCCTGCACTTCTATTCAAGTCAATAGGAATTAGACTCTTAGCTCCTTACAGGGTCAGACCCCCAGGCAGCTTTCAGGCATTGCAGCAGGGTACTATTTTGTATCTACAGTACCTTGGATAGGACAAATTCTACCCTGATTTACAATGGCAACTCTCAGTCAGTGAAGCTGCACAGATGTAAATCAGATAATCTAGTCCAGGGGGTTCCATAACAGGTTTGGATGACTGTAACTGAAAACATCTGGCACCGCTGGTCTAGTGCCATGTGGGTTAAGAAATCATTACTAGCAGTGCTGGGTTCACTATAGCTTTAATCATACTGGCAGCTTTCCAGATTGAGTGAAAAACTTGGTAGACAGTAAAACGCTTAAACCTCTTGGTTTGTTTTCAGGTCTTGGATTCACAACCTATAAAATTTAAACTAAGTTCAAAGGGGGCAGCGTGACAAACACCCACAGATAGGTATATAAAAAGGTGACGTTAACAGCAGGCTAAACATTGGGGCACAGAGGTGGAAGGGAATTGAAAATTACAGTAAGATCAGAAGAGCAACAAGTGGGATAACAGTGAGGAAATCTGCGTAACATCTTAGGTGTCTATACACAAATTCAAGGAGTATGGGGGAATAAACAGGAAGACCTGGAAGTATTCGTACATAGGATAAATTATGACTTAATTGGCACCACTGAGACTTTGTGGGATAAACCTCATGTCTGGAATATTAGTGTAGAGGGGTGTAGCTTTTTTCAGGAGGGACAGGCAGGGAAAAAGGGGAGGAAGTGTTGCAAAATACATCAAGAATATATACACTTGTTCTGAGGTCCAGAAGGAGCTGAGAAGCAGATCAGCTGGAAGTCTGTAAGTCCAAGAGGCATACTAAGTAAGAAATCAACCCTGCATTATCTCTAGAATAACCTACTCCTACACCCTGTTGTTCCATATTTATTATCATAATCAATATCTCAGAAATTAACCTCTTGGAGCCAGCAGGTCTGGGGCTCCTGCCATTAGCATTAACAGAAGATACATTATCACAATTTGTCAGAAAAACCCAGTTCAGTGCCAAAGAGTTAAAAATTGCCCATGATCAATGCTCTAGTATGTTTATAGGCATCTCAAACTGTCATACAGAAGTGTACTAAGAGCCAAGAATGACGTTACTATATTTTTGCCTGTATTCTGTACAAATTGCTTTTGTTGTGTCTGCCAATATATTTATATCATTTCTTGCGCATGCATAAAATACTCCTCAACAAAATCTACACCTCTATTTTACTAAGCTTTATTTTACCTATCAATTAGCAAGCTCTGCATTTTGATATTTTAAATTTCTAGTCAATTTGCTAGCTTCACCATGTTTGTTGTTCCAAAAATACCTCACTTCTCCTGCAATATATGTATATATACCTAGAATTCTATAACCATATAATGTGTTTTCTAGCACCTATACAAAATATATTTAACTTGTTGATCTCTTCACTTCCCTATGTCCTATCTTGCAAACTTCAACATAGTGTTCATTGTGGATGCTATGGGCCTGATTCACCACTCCATTACTCCACTTGGTACCAATACCAAGCTATCGGTTTAACTGAAGCTACACTGGTATAAGAATTACGGTACATCTACACAGCAAAAGCTGTGCATAGGCTAGCTGCCCCAAACTAGCTTGAATCCAGGCAGCCTGCATAATAGTAGCTGTGGAAACAGTGTGGTGCAGGCTTCAGCATCAGTAATACAAGCCCAGTATAGACCCCGGGTACATACTTAGCTTGCTAGCCTGTTTTGAAGCCCACACTGCAATATCTTCACTGCTACCTGGATTCAACCTTTTGCAGTGTAGACACACCACTGCATTATCTCAGGCCATATCAAGCCCTTTATATTCAGATATGTACAGGACACTTCTTCATAATCTTCCTTCTATAAATATAAATAAATGTCCAGGTGAAACTCTGCATTAAAGAACCAAATTCAACACATTGTAATTATATCTACACAGTATATGTACAGCTCCTATCAAGCTAAGGACCATTTTATTTATTCTTCCAACTGTAGAATGTAAATCCAAGCCCATCATCTATTGTTATGATGTCTGGTTGAAATTTGATTGACAATCATTATATCATTCTGATTTCACTCTAAAATATTCCCAGTCTACTAAAAATATAAGAAGAAGTCTCAGTGACAGGAGTTTACTGACTTTTTACCACCAAGTCATTTCTTATAGCTGAAATTCACCACTGCAGCACATCAGCACAAGACCAGTGAACCACTTAAATCCAGGTAAGCTTTTAAAACAGGGCTTAAATTGGATATAAATAGTTCCTGTTCATACAGGTAAAATTCATCATGTATGTTTTTCTTTTCTCTTACTTTTGGGCAAACATTTAGGTTATTTTAAAAGAAAACGTTTGGAGACACTTCGAAAAATAAAATTCTCATTTTCTGTTTAGTGTTTTCAAAGGGTCCTATTGTACATTTTTACAGAGGGAGGGGGTAAATGTTTGGGTGTTTGGAAGGGGTCCCAGTGAAACCTCCCTGTAGCTTGGAAGGTGGAAATGAATGACAAATGAAGAAGAAGGTGGGGAAAATTATAAATAAATAAATCCATGCTCATAGTAGCATTTGAGTTGGGACAATTAAAACAGCAGTAAGACAGCATTCCCCAGGACCTTGGCAAGAGTCCTGGCTTGTACTGTGCTGTTAATACACTGAGATTGTCAAGAGGATGCAAACAGACCTTTGGCAAAATAACATTGTATCTGTAAACATGATCAACAACTGAGATAAATGGCTTGAAACTGATCTCACAAGAAAGATTTGGATTCAGCTTTTACATACTCAATTTCTTTGGTTTAATCCTGACCATTGCCTACATACAAAAATATTTCCAGTAATAATTTGCTCCTGTAGACTGCAATATTTATTTTAAATGTTCATCAAGGAGATATGAGTAATGAAAGTAAGGGAAATTTTTCTCCAGACGTATAGAATTTTAAAATGGGGGGGAAAGGATGAAATTCCATGAACAAATTGTTCATAATTGTTTGAACATCTCTCACATCTACCACTAATGAAACTGGTAGCACAGCTGAAAATACAACTTCATACTCTTTTTCCCTAAGATTTTGGGCCAGTCTCTGAATTATCTTAAGTATCTCTTGTCAACCTTATTTCAGCATACAAAACTACAACAGCTGCAATCCTCTGATCTAACTAATCCTTAACCCTTGCTTCAGAATCTAATTAGCATGACCCTTCTAAAAGAAATGGCTCTCTACCGAGCACATTAACACATTCCTCCATTAACACATTCCTCCAATTCTTTCTCCCTTGCTTACTCATTTAGTTCCCCAAATTGTTTTATATTATTCCATTTTCTGAATTACTCTTCACAGAATCAAGTCCTATGATCCCTTGATTACCACCATATTCTCTTCATCCGTTTATTATACATACTGCTTTATTTATTACACATACATACTCCTTACAATTACTGAATTGTATCTCCTTTTGCTGTTGGTTCTTCCAAGGCCAGCACCAGCCATGTATCATCCATGAGCTTCTCTAATTTACTTGCTCTTCCTAAGTACATCATCTGTTTCTCTAATTCTGTTGACTGCTTTTTCAGTGCCAGCTAATAATGCTGAGGACAAGCCGCTTCCTATTACCTCAGCTGTGAAACCAAGAACATCTGAAATCTGTAGCTTGTTTTGTATCATTTGTAAACTCCATGGTTAACTCTGAAAACCGAATATGGCTATGTCAGGGTTCCTTCCCTACTCTGAACTCTAGGGTACAGATGTGGGGACCTGAATGAAAGACCCCCCTAAGCTTATTCTTACCAGCTTAAGTTAAAAACTTCACCAAGGTACAAACTTTGCCTTGTCCTTGAACTGTATGCTGCCCCCACCAAGCGGAAAGAGACCACTTGGAGACATCTTCCCCCAAAATATCCCCCCAAGCCCTTCACACCCCCTTTCCTGGGGAGGCTTGAGAATAATATCCTAACCAATTGGTTACAAAATCATCAAAGACCCAAACCCCTGGATCTTGGAACAATGGAAAAATCAGTCAGGTTCTTAAAAGAAGGATTTTATTAAAAAAAAGAGGTAAAAATCATCTCTGTAAAATCAGGATGGAAAATACTTTACAGGGTATTCAGATTCAAAACACAGAAGATCGTCCTCTGGGCAAAACCTTAAAGTTACAGAAAACAGGAATAAACCTCCCTCTTAACACAGGGAAAATTCACATAAAACAAAAGATAAACTAATCCGCCTTGCCTGGCTTACCTATACGGGTTGCAATATTGGAGACTTGGGTTAGGATGGTTTCAGAGTAACAGCCGTGTTAGTCTGTATTCGCAAAAAGAAAAGGAGTACTTGTGGCACCTTAGAGACTAACAAATTTATTTGAGCATAAGCTTTCGTGAGCTACAGCTCACTTCATCGGATGCATACTGTGGAAACTGCAGAAGACATTACATACACAGAGACCATGAAACAATACCTCCTCCCACCCCACTCTGGATTTCTGTGTGGCCTCTCTCAGTCCCAAGAGAGAACAACCACATAAACAAAGAGCACGAACAAAAGCCTTCCTCCTCTCCCCCCCCAAGATTTGAAAGTATCTTGTCCCCTTATTGGTTCTTTGGGTCAGGTGCCAGCCAGGTTAGCTGAGCTTCTTAACCCTTAACAGGTAACATGCCTCTGGCCAAGAAGGATTTTATAGCACTATATACTGAAAGGTGGTTACCCTTCCCTTTATATTTATGACAGGCTGCAGCTAGGCTTTTAAAAAGAAGACCCTTTCTCATGAGACCATCAGCTTTATCTGAAAGGTAAAGAACCGGGTCAAGGCTAGTTTAGAGAGGAGCAAGTGGGAAACCAAACACAGCTGTAAGAGTACGATTGTTGTTTTGTGTGTGATCATTCATCCAAGTGGCAGTGCTTCCCGTGCCCACTCCTTTCACACTCAGCGACCTCAGCAGAGAACACCTCTGCTATTATTTACGCTGCTGAATGAGTGGTTGCTGTGGCCGTTGTCCAGCTCCAGTACCTACACAGCTGTCTAGTGTCTTCCAGGTTTTGGGTTGTATGGTTGATTTTTTGCCACCCTTATTTGCGTTTGAGATCTTGACAGTAGAATCCCAGAATTCTGACAAGTGATGGCTTGCTTCACGCGCCTCCTCCTCCTTCCAAAGCAACAGCCTCAGACTAGCAAAATCACAGCTTTCAGTCTCATGCAGCCTGAAATTGGGCTTCATCTTCTTGGTGTGCCATGTACTACAGTGCAATGCTCAAACCTTCATTTGGCTTTGAGCTGCTACTCTGGCAATAAAGGATTTAGGAGGGAAGCAGCAGATTCTGAAGTAGGATAAACAAACAGATGAAAGTTTAGACCTTGTCATTACAATATTATTTCTTTAAAATGGGAGGGGGAAGGTGAACAGGGCACTATTCTTCCAGGTCTTGTGATCCCATTGAGCAATATTTGGGGTTCACAGAACTAAGCTGAATCTGCAGATACTTTTGCCTATAATTGAAGTCTTGTGTTTGTTTCAAGGATGAATCAGTTTAACAGCATGTTCTTCTAGGTAAAGGGAAGCCTGTGTTATGTGCTAAGGACAGATATATATACATATGTATAATGTATGTGTGATATATCCATTTCTGCTCTTTTTTTCACAAGGTACATTTACACTAGCGCTGGAGGTGTAATTTCCAGCTCAGATAGATATACACGTGCTAGCTTTGACCAAGCTAGTGTGCTAAAAATAGAAGTGTTGCGGTGGCATGGGCTGGCATCCCAAATAAATATATAGGATCCTGAGTGGGATTGTACTCGGGGCAGCTAGCCCCTCCCGCCACCATGGATACATTTCTAGTTTTAGCATGCCAAGCTTGATCAAAGCTAGTTCATATACATCTACCTGAGCAGGAAACTACACCTCCAGCTCCAGGGTAGCCATATGCATAGTCTCACACTGTGGTTTTCACTCTTCCTACTCAGTTTTCCACCCTATTTTTTCCCAATAGAGTTTTCATTTTTTCTCTTTAATTCAAAGTCTCTACGTAAAACACAAAAGCAGTCTGAGTTGAACTTTCAAACCCACAGTGTTTAAGTGGTTTTGAAATTAGACCAGAGAAAATAGGTCTATTTTCCTTTCTACCTGAGCTCTGTTCAGCTCAGTCATAGGACATAGGCCAAGTTAGTTTTAAGTAATACCCCATTGATGTCCTGTACTTGTAGCATTCCTCCTATGCCAGGGGATATGAGGGCATCCAGGGCACTCACTTAACCAGCAGGTATTTCTGAGGGACTGTTTCAATCGTCTTTATGCTATGTAGCTAGTACAGCATAAAAGGAGCAGAGCGGAACAGAGAATCTGTACTACAATAATATGAAGTAATGAAACCGTAGGTCAACAATAACAGCACTCTGCAGAGATCTTTAATGTATTCTAGTCCTTTTGGTATAGTCCGTGTTCTATTTGGCTAGAGCATTGCTAGAGAATATTTGAATAATGTTGAAGTGATGCTCTAGCTGTTTGATGTTATATCAGAAAAATGCATCTCCCACCACAATCCCTCTTGACTGGTCTTTTCCTTTCGTACTGTGTGGTCTGCTGTGAGATCATACCTAGAGAGAGACTGTTTCCCCATACCCAGTATGCGGCTCACTGAAGGCCGCATCCCGAGAAGTACTGAGCCACCTGCTTCTGGGATTTGCAGGTATGTGGCATTTCTCAGGATCTAGCTGTGTGGCTGTTAGAGCAAATCTTTCTCAATTTTCTAGGCTCCCTTAATCTTTTTTTATTTATTTCTGAGCGGCCGAACACACTCACTTTCTTTTTTTTAATGTAATGTGTAAACTTCTTTGTAGTTCTTGTGTGGCACATTTCTAATTTAGTTCAAAACTTAATGCTTAGCGAACAGCAATTTTAGCAACACGAACCATGATAAAGAAACCATCAGGAACGTATGAGCAGGCAATTATTTTGCATGAAAGAATTAAAGACCGTGAGAGTGAAAATGCTCATGTATTATCTGCTTTGTGCTGCTGCAAGCCAGCCTAGTTTGTACAATTCCCACCTGCTGTAATATTGTTATTCTTCTGCTGTCCTGTTTCCTCTGTTTTTTCCCTCTGCATAATTATCTCATAGTATCCTGTGTTCCATCTCTTTGCTCTTTCTTGCATGCAGAACATGTTTTCTTCAATTTGTTCTCTTCTCCCTGAGTGTCTTTCTTAAAGAAATCAGTTTACATTGACATTGAGTAGAGAGTAGAAGAGTCCTGCTGGGTGCCCTCACTGTAACCTGATTTCCTCCGTATTTGTTCCATGGGAAATGGTTACCTACAGTGTTTAAACACACTTTTAGACTGCTGATTCAGAACTAAACAACTTAAAAAGCATGCAGAAATGAGATTTTTAGGCTCATTTGGAATGTTAAGACATTCGCTCAAAGCATTTTCAGACAGCAGCAGTCATAGTTATTTTTACAGAATGACAGTCAAGTTCAGAACACAGAAATTAAATTACTGGTTGTCCAAGTCATGCCATTTCCATGCCTAGTACACTCAGTCCTTATAGATGGCCTTCTGTGTACGTGTATAATAATAAACTAGTTGTACTTCTATCTCCTGCCAATTGCTTTTTCTCAAGCTTTAATATATTTTTCTTGCCCAAGCGATTTTTGTTTAATTTATAGAAGCATGTTTCATAGGGATTGGCTTGGTGTGTGGGGGGGTGGTTTGGTAATGAAATATGGAGCTGTTCACAAGTCTGGGCTTAGCCCAAGTTAATAGTAAGTAGAAACCAATCTATCTAATTGGTATTTGGTGGCTTCTGTGAAACTATTTGGGGGTTTTCAGTCTATATCCTAGTGGAAAAAGTCAACATCACATAAGGCATCGTCACCATTGATAATAAGTTGAATCCTTGTTAACAGTCTTTGCAGTAGGATGAGGAAGTGTTAACCTAATCTGGTGTGTGGTGGAATTGTGCACAGTTAAATAGTCACTAGTACATCTCAGCCCCAGTGCGGGCTGTGTTGCAGTGATGGAAAAAATTACCCTTGTGTGGTTTATTATATCAGTTTAAGATTGTAAAATGGACAGGAATCATATAAATATAAGATCTTAGACAGTAACCAGTACTTTCATAAATCTAACATATTCTAACTAGTATAGTGTACAACACCCACAGAGAGTTGCAGAATTCAGTTAACAAGCTAGAAAAGATTCAGAAATGTGTCATCTGCAGCTGGATAACTAGATTCTGTGGGCTAACTCTCTGGATTTGTATTCTTTAATGAACCTATAATATTTCCTGGTTCAGTGATTTCAGAAATTGTGTGTCTCTGTGTAAGTGATACACCTGTACCAAGAAGTACTGCCAGCACCATCCTTGATCTAGTTTTGAATGAGGCTCCCAACTTTGTCTCCATTGCTAAGATCTGGCTAACTGGTACCTCCAATCCTGGTTTAGTCCAACTAGTTACCACAAGCAATTTAGTGCAGCACAAACCATAGTGGATCCAAAAGCAAGCAAAAATAAGAAAATGGGAGGGGGAGTTGCACCTATTTCCTTATTGCCTGGTCCCAGACATTTGGCTGGACAAGTGCCAGATCTGATTGTAAACTACAGAGTGAAAGTTGAGGATGCAACTCATGTTCCATTCTTATGATCTGTCCCATTGCCTTACTCAGCTGGTTGCTATTTTGACTGGCAGGTCAATGAATGACCTTTAGTTTATTTTGGGCGGCTGGAGAAGCTTTTCTGTCATCCAGTTTCAACCCAGAAGACACCTGAAGGATGGACAGGATCTGAAATAAACAACAGGCTCTTCATAGATGATCCCACTATCGAACTGCCTGGTTTTGTTCCACCAAAGACTGTGCATGACCATCAACCATATTAGGGTGTTACTTGGAACATGTGTGCACCTAATGCACAAATGAAGAAACAGTGTGAATGTAGAAGCCTCCAAACCATTGAACACATTGTGAACAAGTCTTTTCATTTCCAGGCAATATGGCAATGGCACATTCTGCATCTCTTGAAGCCCTCGAATGGATTTGAAACCTTTCTATTGGTTTTTAAATGTTGCTATTTCCATATGAAAGAAGAAGAACCCATTTGGTGATCATGGCCTTTTCTATTTTAGGTGATTGCACATGTCCATGCTGCTGTAGGTGTGTGCATGCCTTGTGCACAATTGTCAGAGACCCTTTTCCCTCAGTGGCAACCCATCCAGGCAGTTTGAATCCCCTCTGTTGCCACACATCACTTCATGCTGTTAGAGGAAGGCAGAGCTGCCCAGATCCCCCTTAGAACCTTCTTACTGCCAGTGACGGTTGTTGGAATGTTTCTAGTCTTGTTATTGCAAGTTTATTTCTGTCACTTGTTATATATAATCTGTTTCTTGTTTAGTAGTTAGTTAGATATATTGTATAGTTATTGTAAGGTTTTCATTTTTTAGGTCCGTTTTGGACCCAATTTGATTTTCAGTACTGGGACTGGAGCCATGCCTCACTCCCTGGAGTTCAAGTCCTGCAGGTCATGTGTGAGACCAATGCCAGTTAGTGACCCACACCCCAGTTGCCTAAAATGTTTGGGGGAGTCCCACAGCAGTGACAAGTGTCACATTTGTAGAGGGTTTAAGAAGCCGTCTGGTTCAGAACATATGCTGAGTGTGGCACCATTGGTACAGAGTACACCTTCTTAGATGTCTTTGGCACCACGAACTGTGTGTACAGCACCGAAGAAGAGACACAGATCTGCTAAGAACATGGTATCTCGTCCAGCAAGATCTTCACTACTGAGGCCAGCTAGAAGCAAGAACTCTGGCAAGGAGTCTGAAGGCAAGTGTTCCCCAGAGCATTCCATTGCTACAAAGGGTGGGTTCAGCAATTCAGGAACCTATTCCAGATCTGTCAAGGCGGACCCCTGAAGTTCCTATATGTCAGATCCAAGACACAGTTCCAGTACTAATGACACTGGAACCATACGCTGCTGCCAGAGAATTGATAAGCCTCTTGGTACCAGTATCCCTGACAGTGCAGGAAATGTTATAACTGATACCAGCGACAATGGTCCCTACACCAGCTCTGTAGGAGTATGCAGTATCATCGCTACTTCTGGTACCTAGGAGGTTGGTACATTCCAGGGGCAAGCCATCGTTAGTATCGCTGGTACCACGTCTGGGTTTGGCTTACCTATCTCCTGTTCCCATGGGTTCTGCTCCACCATTATCACAGGACTGTGTCATCTTCATCATATTCAAAAGGGTCCATGGATGTCACAGCAATCCAAGCAGTGGGCACTTTGCAAGTGGCAATGGACTGTGAAGACATGGGGCCTATCACCACCATACCAATGGCATTTCTGGACATCTTGGGGGGTTCCTCCCCCTGCTAGGACATCTCAACCATCTGAGTTGACTTCCTTGAGGGTGCATCAAGATCATCCCTTGAGGGTGCACCAAGATCACTACACACAATATTCTCCAATACCTGCCACCGGGACTTGTACCAAGCAACTGGAAATTGCTTAGACAACTCCTCCACCTCAAAAGGCAGAATAGTCATTGCCTCCATGTCCAGGTGTGTCGTCTTCCTCATCATCCGATGAGGCTGTAAAGATGATGAGTGATTCTCCACCAGCAGATGATTATTGGCTGAACAAGAACTGCATGCAAGGGTGACCTGTTTTAGACATTCAAGCAGAAGAGGCCCACAAGCTAGTGGACATTTTAGCATCTGTGGGACCCTCCAGAGTGGTGCTTTTGATTAATGAAGCAATTCTGGTCTGGTTAAAATACTGTAGCAGACCCCTTCTTTCCTCTCACCTAAGGCTAAATGGGCAGAAAGGAGTGGGAGTAGAAGTATGTCCCTTCTAAGGCTAACACCTCTATTCTCACCTGCCTCCAGTCTCTTTGGTGGTGGCAGCAGCTAATGAGCAGGAGAGGCAGGGACACCAAGTGTCAACACAAAAGAATACAGAATCAAAAAGGCTGGATTTGTATGGTCATAAGCTTTATTTGACAGGAGGCCTGCAGCTAAGAATTGCTAGCCAGCAAGCTCTCCTAAGTCGCTATGACTTCACCCTATGGGAAAACATCATGAAGTTTATAGACAGGCTCCCGGAGGACTCCAGAAAGAGTTTGATCTCATGGTGAGGAGAGCAAGCTGGTGGCAAGGACAGCTCTTTAGGACAGTTTGGATGCAGTGGACTCAGCAGCTTAATCCATGGCATTTGCCATATCTCTGAAGAGGTGTTTGTGGCTGCAGTCTTCTGGTCTTCTTCCTGTAGTACAGCAGACCACGCAGGATTTGCCATTTGAGGGCTTGTCACTCTTTTCCCAGAAAAGACAGATTATAGGCAACATAACCTGAAAAGATTCCAGGGCAACACTGAAGTCACTTAGAATGTACACACTGGGGACAAAAAGGAAGCAATTCCAGCCCCAGCAGGCTCACAGATATCAGAGCTTTATACCTTGGGCCAAAGACCTGCCAAGAAAAAGGGGCAGGAATTACAGGAGGCAGTCATTAACCACCCTCCCTACCCCCACATCATCTGCAACAGGAGGTTCCGCTCAATCAGCAGCCCAGTCAAAACATACATTTTGATGGCTTGTGAAGGGCAGCATTCCAGTAATTATAGACAAATCTGTTCATATTTTTGCCAGTTGTCTATCCCACTTACTTCATGGTTGAACTCGCGTCACATTGGATTGCTGGGCCCTAAAAATGGTGGATCTGGGATATTCCCTTCAGATTGGTTCTATCCCCCCTTCCCTGTCCTCCTTCAGGGACCACTCTTCAGCAGGAGGTCCAATCTCTCCTTCTAACGGAAACAATAGAGGAGAAATTCCTCCATTCCTCAGGTGGAAAGGTTTTTATGCCCACTATTTCCTTATACCCAAAGCAAAAGGTGATCTCAGACCTATTTTAGATCTAAAAGAGTTAAACAAGTACCTGAAGAAAATAAAGTTCTGCATGATTATCCTAGTTTCCATCATTCCTTCCTGAGAACAGAACAACTGGTATGCTGCCCTCAACTTAAGGGATGCTTACTTCCATATAGCGATCCATCCAGATCACTGCAAATTTCTCAGGTTCATAGTGAATGGAACACACTACCAATTCACAGTACCTCCATTTGGCCTGTCAGCAGCCCCTTGAGTTCTCACAAAATGTGTAGCTTGATCTGTTGTCTTCATAACGTAGAAGGAGTTCATTTCTGAATGTTCATACATACACACAGTCATATAAGCAAGAGAATACATGTACTTGCTATTGTTGTAATCAATGTATTTGGTAACCAAATTGCTAAACCATCATTAGTTGCCTACATCTGGAAGGCAGAGAAAGTAAATAAAAGAGAATATTTAAAATGAATAAAGGAGCAGTTAGAAAATCCTTCTAAGTAGGAGAATTTTCCATAGCTTCTGTCTCTTGTTTGTTTACAAAAAAGTAGTTTTTCACAATTGAATTACTGGAATAAACTTTAAAACATTGTATAATGGCTTATAAGCATAATTTTCTTTTGATCAAATTGTGGGCCTGATCTTACAACCCCTCCATGTTTGGACAGTGCATGGAACTCAATGGGGACATGATTTAAGCAAGGACTGGTACATACTAAGGGGAGTTCTGCATGTGACAAGTTTGCAGGACTGAGTCCTTTGCACCCAGTTAAACTGATTCAGATGGATTCCACTGGCATGACTGAAATCAGAACTTGGCACTTTGACTTTGTAGGGCATTCCTGATATCATAATGAACCTGTATGATCAAAACAAATGTGCTCTATAATGAGAAGGACACAAGACAGAGAGGGAAATAGGGGGAGGACACCAGCCAGAGACTCTCTCTGATACGCTGCTTGCCAAAATGGTCAAGGGAAAAAGGAAGAAGTGGTGAAAAGGGGGTGTTTTCTCTATTAGTGTAAGAGATTGCTTATTGCCTGTAACTACATATGTGGTATCTAGATGAGCTTCAGACTATGTTATACACACTGTTTCTTTTGTTTTAATCTGATTTCTCCTTCTCTCTCTCTCCCAGTTTCCAACCCCTGTGGTTTTAATTTATTTAAGCAATGTGCACACTGTCCCAGAAAAGAGAAACAACAGTAAGTGAAGGAATTGGGTCTGGAATCAATCATCATCTGGGTAGTCAGTCAAAAGGGCACAGGGTAAAGGGTTCACTCCCATGAGGTATGTCACTATAAGGACTCCCACCCAAATGATAAATCAAAAATGTCTGAGATCACAGATATGTGTTACCAAACATGTATCAATTATGGATTATTTGAATGACTCATTTTGTAGCAATCTCTACTCTGGGCAAGAAGACCATGAGTTTAATTCCTACATGATAACTTGGCCTAATACCTCTTACATACACTGCACTATGGTACTAGAAGATTGTCAAAGGTGCTTCAGAAGAGATGTGAAAGTGAAGTCTCCACTTCCACATCTCTTCTGAGGCACAACTCTGATGGCTGTCTAGGCAAAAGCTAAAAGACCAGTGGGACTTGAACTCATGGAAGTTAAAGATCCATGTCAGTTCTCAGAGCATAGAGCGTTTTGGTACCCTGGCCAACATTCCAACCTTCAGTAACAACAGGGCTTAATAGTCAAGGCTGCATGGGAGTCACTACTGAGCGATATATTTACAGCCACTACACCATCAGTATTTAACTGCTGTAGTCACTTTCAGAAAGTACTTTCAGATGCCTTGGGTGAATAAGGTGCTTATAAAGCCAAATTCTATTCCATATTTGCCTCATTTTTATTTTTATCCTCTGGATTGCTTTATCTATAAAGGCATCATGATTCTGCGACTCCCAAGAGCTGAATCCTGAGGCTTTACTTGGGCTTTCATCTTTATTCCTTGAGGTGGAGTTCACATCTGGTGTCTAGGGACACTAAAGTCCCTCCACATAGCATAAGCCCTGCATAGCGACTGCCGGTCAACTGTCTGACTGACCATGCAGGGGTGTTTGCATGTGGTGGAAATAGTATATACCCTGGGGATAGACAAGGTACAGTCTGTATTCATGCAGATCCAGTGTCCCCAGTACCATGTGCTATGAATGTGGAGGGGCTATGGCTCTGTATACAACGCATTAGTTGTCCTGCACCTCAAGCCTGGTTTGAGGGATGAAATTCACTTCCCAGCCTCTGTGCACTCTTCCGCTATAGAATCCAAATACTTGAGCTTTATGCAAGTGGAGTGAAATTCACTCCCTGGTACAAAGGGCCCACGCAGGCCCCCTTGCACCACTTAACCTTTTAACTTGGGGGATAATTTCACCCATAACCAGCAAGACACTTATTATTAAATTATGACCCCCGAAACCAGAGTGCATATGTGATACAGAGGGTGGGAGTCAACACATAAAATACACTCTGGGAATTGTATCACTTCTGTACGAGAGGATGGTAGCTTTTTTGCCATGAATTTATTTCAGCTTCTGTTTCAGATCTATGTACAACTGGAACACCTCTCTGTAAAGCCAATGCATTGCCATACATTGGAAAACTCAAGCTGGCAGAATATAATGCTTCATAGGGAGGTGCTAATTATTTTTTCAGAATTTTAAAATGAGCTTATTTTTCTCATTATTTTTAATAATTCTTAAATCGTTGAAACAAATTCTGCTTTCTTACGGTTGTATTTCCCCTCTACCGTGCATTCATTTGCACTGTTTTGTTATTCTAGGGTTAGCTCACTTTTGAGACACTGATCCTGATTTATTTTCTTTAAAAGAAAAGAGTATTGAAGTGTTTGTATCAAAAAATAAACAATATATATATATAGTTCCGGCCCATTCGTTTTCCTGCACCATGGACCTGGGTTGTGGGATGAAATTCACCTTCCATCCCCACTCTCCGCTCACCCCATGTATAGAGACCAAATACTTGAGATTTATGAAGGTGTGGCAAATTTCATTCTCAGATCCATGGCCCACTGAAGTAAATAGGAGTCATTCAACTGGCTTCAATGAACTTTGAATTAAGCCCATAAAGAATTAAACAGAACTCTGAAAATATGTACTGTATATATAGAGGGAAATTTAGGTCAATTTTTGGACCTACCAACCTTGACAGCTCCCTTTAAGCATCCAGTAAGTCATGCAGAAAATGCACAGGAAAACACAAAGATCAGACTAAGCTCTGAAACTAACAACAACAAACAAAAACCCAAACCATTAATAAAATAAGTAGGCAAAAATAAGCCAAAGTAGTCTTTAAAAATGTGTCAGATAATACTCTAGTGTTGCACAGTTATCTGGGGAGATAACATATTTTGACAGAGAATATCAGTCTATGTATACCGAGGCAAACATTTTATTAAAACAAAATACATCCATTTTAAAAACATGCTAGGCATGCTTTTCCCTAAAGATGCCTCAGAGAAAGATGTTCACTGAATTTCCATGCAACTTGATGAATGTTTTGGAGCTAACAAAGCAGAAATACAATTTTCAACTGGTTAGAATTAGTTTGATCAACGGTGCACTCTAGTACACCAGTTCCATAACTGTGCATCTGTCTTCATATGCCAAACACATACATACTTGTGCTCTATAAAGGAAAGTGCTATATGTTGGGCTCAATGAGGTATCTCTGACTTATTATTTCTATACGTTTGTGTACCTACAAAAAACAACACAGAAGAAACTTGGCAAAACTCTGTTATCAAGTGCGATTTTAGGCTTCACTGAACAGTTATTACTTATATCACAGACCCTGAGGTCTTGCCTTAACTAGGAAAAAAAGGCGTGTTAGCCAATATATGTTAAAATCCTAGTGTTGAAAAGGCAAGGTGTAATTTTAACTAGGGCTGTCAATTAGTCACAGTTAAGTCAAACGATTAACGCAAAAAAATTAATTGTGATTAATCGCACTGTTAAACAATAGAATACCAATTGAAATTTATTACATATTTTTGGATGTTTGTTTTTCTACATTTTCAAATGTATTAATTTCTATTACAACACAGAATACAAAGTGTACAGTGCTCACTTTATATTATTATTTTATATTACAAATATTTGCCCTGTAAAAACGATAAAAGAAATAGTATTTTTCAATTCACAAGTACTGTGGTGCAATCTCTTTATTATGTAAGTGTAACTTACAAATGTAGATTTTTTTGTTGTTCCATAACTGCACTCAAAAACAAAACAATGTAAAACTTTAGAGCAGTGGTCTCCAACCTTTTACATCCAAGATCACTTTTTGAATCTAAGAGCAACCCCAGATCTCCCCTCCCCTTCCCTGAGGCCCTGTCCCTTCCCCAAAGCCCCGCCCCACTCATTCAATCCCCCACTTTCTTTGTCACTTGCTCTCCCCCACCCTCACCGGACTGGGGTACGGGGTTGGGGTTCAGGAGGGGGTGCAGGCTCTGGGCTGGGGCCGAGGAGTTCACAGTGTGGGAGAGGGCTCTGGGCTGAGCCTGGGGCAGGGGGTTGGTGTGCAGCAGGGGGTGAGGGGTGCAAGCTGTAGGAGGGAGTTTGCGTGCAGGAGGGGGCTCCAGGCTGGGGCAGAGTGTTGGGTGCAGGAGGGGGTACGGGGTGCTGGCTCTCGGAGGGGGTCAGGGCCGGCGCTTGGGGTGAAGGGGGTTTGGGGTGCAGAAGGGGATATGGGGTGCTGACTCTGGGAGCTGGCTCAGGGCTGCGGGTTGGGGTCCAGGAGGGGATTTGGGGTGCTGGCTCTGGGAGGGGGCTCAGGGCTGGCGGTTGGTGTGTGGCCTTCTGCTGGACAGCAGTTACCTCTGGTGGCTCCCGGTTGGCGACAGGCACAGCGAGGTTAAGGCAGGCTCTCTGCCTATTTGGGTTCCACACCACGCCTGGAAGGGGCCAACATGCACCTGCAGCCCCTGGGGTGGGGCGGGGGGCATGTGGCTCCGCACACTGCTCCTGCCTGCAAGCACCGCCTCCACAGCTCCCCTGGCTAATGGGTGCTTCAGGGGTGGTGCTTGCAGGCAGGAGCGGTGCGCAGAGGGAGACCCCTCTTCCCCACCCCCAAGGCCGCGTTGGCCACTTCCAGGAGTGGCGTGGAGCCAGAGTCGGGAGTCTGTCTTAGCAGCAGCCATGCTGTACCGCTGGAGATCGCAATTGTCTGGTTAGTGACCACTGCTTACAAGTCCACTCAGTCCTACTTTTTGTTCAGCCAATCACTAAGACAGACAAGTTTGTTTACATTTACAGGAGATGCTGCTGCTTGCTTCTTATTTACAATGTCACCTGAAAGTGAGAACAGATGGTCACATGGCACTTTTGTAGCCAGTGTTGCAAGATATTTATGTGACAGATATGCTAAACATTCGTATGCCTCTTCATGGTTCGGCCACCATTCCAGAGGACATGCTTCCATGCTGATGATGCTCATTATAAAAATAATGTGTTAATTAAATTTGTGCTGAACTCCTTGGGGGAGAATTGTATGTCTCCTGTTCTGTTTTACCCGCATTCTGCCATATATTTCATGTTATAGCAATTTCGGATGATGACCCAGCACATGTTACTTTTAAGTGTTTAAGAACACTTTCACAGCAGATTTGACAAAATGCGAAGAAGGTACCAATGTGAGATTTCTAAAAATAGCTATAGCACTCAACCCAAGGTTTAAGAATCTGAAGTGCCTTCCAAAATCTGACTGGGACGAGGTGTGGAGCATGCTTTCAGAAGTCTTAAAAGAGCAACACTCCGATGCAGAAACTACAGAACCTGAACCACCAGAAAAAAAGAAAATCAACCTTCTGCTGGTGGCGTCTGACTCATATGATGAAAATGAACATTCGTCAGTCTGCTCTGCTTTGGACTGTTATCAAGCAAAACCCATCATCAGCATGGAAGCATGTCCTCTGGAATGGTGGTTGAAGCGTGAAGGGACGTATGAATCTTTAGCACATCTGCCATGTAAATATCTTGTGATGCTGGCTACAACAATGCCATGCAAACACCTGTTCTCACTTTCAGGTGACACTGTAAACAAGAAGTGGACAGCATTATCTCCTGCAAATTGTAACCAAACTTGTTTGTCTGAGCAATTGGCTGAAATAGGACTGAGTGGGCTAGCTAGTAGGCTCTAAAGTTTTACATTGTTTTATTTTTGAATGCAGTTATTTTTTGTGCATAATTCTACATTTGTAAGTTCAACTTTCATGATAAAGAAATTGCACTACAGTACTTGTATTAGATGAATTGAAAAATACTATTTCTTTTGGTTTTTACTGTGAAAATATTTGTAATCAAAAACAGATATAAAGTGAACACTGTACACTTTGTATTCTGTGTTGTAACTGAAATCAGTATATTTGAAAATGCAGAAAACATCCAAAAATATTTAAACAAATGGTATTCTATTATTATTTAAGAGCGCAATTAATTGCAATTTTTTTGATCGCTTGACTGCCCTAATTTTAACACGTTAGCTGGTCGAGGTAAACACTAGGTTACTTCAACCAGCTAACAATGTTAATTACAATTTGCCTTGTCTACACTAGGATTTTAACACATTCAATAACATATGTTAGCTAGTGTGTGTTTAAAATATACCTTTTTTTCTAGTGTGGACGTGACCTTAAAGGGGAATAGAGGAGCCTTGATGCTATTCACTTTGTCCTTATTGTTATTCTTTGACTTCTTCATAGTATTCTCTCTACAAACCTGAGTGCTCCCTATATCCTCTCTGGTCCTTGTTCTCATCATCTCTCATCTGGATCCCAATCCTGCAAAAACTTATGCATATACTTACCTTTGCACGTTGGGATATGCAGTGTTGCTGTAGCCATGTTGGTCCCAGGATATTAGAGAGAGAAGTTGGATGAGAGAATATCTTTTATTGGAGTGACTTCCATTGGTGAGAGAGACCAGCAGACCAGAGGAAGAGCTCCGTGTAAGTTTGAAAGCTTGTCTCTCTTTCTAACAGATGCTAATCCAATAAAAGATATTACTTCTGCACTGTGAATAGTTAATTTGACTTCAGTGCATGCATCTTTGCAGGAGCAGGGCCCTGATAATTTTAACTTTCTGCTGACTAAGTTACCTGCTTCACATATCTCCCCTCTCTAATTAGTTCATACAACATCCTGCTGCTAAAGTCACTTGCCTTGCTGTCACTGAGATCCAGTATTTGCAAATATTTTTGCAACCAGGTTTAGGGGATGGCTGTTATCTGTCCAAATAATAATGTTCTCATGGAATTAGCTAAAATGAATAGTTCCTATGGGCTCATCATTGTGTGTCCAAACTACTCAGTGAATAATTGCAAACAACAAGTAACTTTACAGAAATCAGGATCAGTTTGTGAAAAGTCCATGAAGAGTAGCAAAGGGAAGCTAAGTTAATCAGTTAATTTATTTGCAATGAATAATTGTATGTTAAATTAACTTTCAAAATACCTTGAACCATTAAGAATCATATCTTGGCAGGGACTATCTTTTTTCTGTTTGTACATCATCTTGTGCAAGGGAGTCTTGCTCCATGACTGGTGTTCTAAGGCACTACTGCAATACAAATAATAATACTTGATAATACATCTTTTCCTGTCTCTCTCCTTTCCTTTTATTGCCTGTGTATTTTCCAGCATTGGTTGTAAGCTATTTGGGATAGCAGTTGTATCTTCAGTGTGTCTGTAAAGCAGCTTGTACACTTATTACTCCTGTATAAATAATGAAATATTGATGGTGGGATACAAAGTGAGGAGGAAATATCTGTATGAATTCTGTATGCCTATATTGGGTTATGGGAATATTTACTGTATGACTATATGGAGTTAATTTGCTTAATGCATGGGACGGTTAAGTTAATAGCAGGGCTGTTAGGAAACAAGCAGGAAGGCAGTGCAATGGATTCAGATAAACTACCTCCAGGTAAACAGGTCAAAGTTAAGAAACGGTATCTGAGCTATTAGCTATGAAGATGCTAATTGCATGCTCCAGCCAAAATTACACAGCTGTTTTGCCATTGCTGGGAACAATCAGATCAGAGGGGCTGTAACAGTTAAAATTCTCTCTTTGCCCAGAAGTGGGGGATAGTTCTCTGGAAGACGCACGTGAAGTAGCAGACTGACACAGATAGACACCCACTTGGGGGTCTGAAACAGTTAAGCCTTCTTAAATTTCCTGGGAGATGGTGAGCCGAAGTAAAATAGATGTGTATAGACTGTTGTGTTAAAAAACACCTCTTCTCTTATACTGTACTGCTCCGACTGTTAAGTTTAAACAGTGCTTTGTTTTAAGAAAGTTTTGTGCTCACTGTATTAACCATGGGCCACAGCTCCCAAAGGAAAAGTTTGCAGGTGCCAAACCCCGTCAGACCAACTGAGAAATCACAGTTGGCACACAAGGTGCTTCAGAGTGGGAGCATCACAGGATTTCACCGGAGATAGGGTGCACTCAGAAAGACTAGTGAGGGGTCAGTTTTGTAATACTGACAAAAAATACCTCGGTACTGGTGATGAGAAATAGTTTTTCATTACTCATTCAATTCAGGCCAAGGTCAGCTTCAATGGAAAGACCTGAAAGTTCTGTGGCCTGAGAAATGGTCTGAATGAGACTACTTAGAGAGTCTAGGTTCAGTTAATAGAGGTGAGGCACTCACATCACACAAATATCCACAATAACTTATACTTTTTCTTCAAGTAGTGTCCCTATGGGTGTTCCACTCCAGGTATGCACATGCCCCATGCGCCTCAGTTCGGAGATTTTAGGTAGCAGTGCCTGTTTGGCCTGCACATGTGCCTCCTGCAGTCCCATGGCTGTACATAGCTGTGCAGGTGAACCACTGTCAGTTCCTTCTCAAAAGAAAAGGAGGACTTGTGGCACCTTAGAGACTAACCAATTTATTTGAGCATAAGCTTTCGTGAGCTACAGCTCACTTCATCGGATGCATGAGTGAGCTGTAGCTCACGAAAGCTCATGCTCAAATAAATTGGTTAGTCTCTAAGGTGCCACAAGTCCTCCTTTTCTTCTGCAAATACAGACTAACATGGCTGCTATTCTGAAACCAGTTCCTTCTCAATAGCCTCGGTCTGAGGCGGTGCCTCAGCAGAGTCTGAGTTGAGCTTACCTCACCTGTATTTCTCTTATATAACTATTTAGTTACTGTTATTAATTACTATTTGCTTTGTATTAGTTGTAGTAATTCTATAAATTAAAACAATATTTATCTTTATCTATATCTATTTTTAATCTACATCTCTATAGTGTGTAAGGACCATTGTCCTTTCACCCTTTTTTTCCTCCCCTTAGTGGAACTTAAATTCTGGGAGGGCATGCCTGGTTCTCCCAGTTTTAAACACTGCCTTTCATCCCATGAGGCAATCCTGGTGAGTGATGGGCACTCCCAGCATGGTCATTGTCTTGGGGACTCACACATTCCCCAAAAGTATAATTTCTGCTTGGCATTAAAATCAAGAGCTAGAAAGAACTGGGAACTTAAGCTACATCACCTCATGATGGAGAGTTTACTCCAACCAGCTTCTGATCCTAGTACAATGGTCTCTGAGCAAGTGGACCACTTTGACCTCCTTGGTACAGCACTCCCCTAGATCATCAAAGAGGAAGTCTGTGGAATCTTCTCAAAGGACTCTAGGAAATGGTCTTCAGGCCCTCTAGTTAGAGAATCTACTTCAAAAGAGTTGGGCTCTGATTCAGATACCTTCTGTCACACCTACCCATCTCTGAACCAGGAGGCTTCAGGTTTCTTCAGTACTGTGGACACTAGCAAGCCCAAGGGCTCAAAGGGTTCCAGCTCTGAAACATCATTACCATCTGGTGATCGGAGCAGCAGGGAGAAAAAGGCCAGCTCTTCTAAATCAGTAGTGGCAGAGTCTATTAGGCCCTCCATACCCAGCACTTTGGCACCACAGAAGGCCAGACCAACAGCAACTATTCATTCATTGGAGTGCGTTAGACTTTTGGTAGCATCAGCTTCCTCTGCCACAGTTACTTCTGCCCAGGTTGCTTCATTGTACTGCAAGAGTTTTGATTCCCTCAGGACTTGGCAATAACAGGCACCCCTGAATCTCATTTGTTCAGCACTGTCCTGTTCCCAGGACTGAGGACCTCTCGATCTCCGGACATTCTCCTGGTACTGACAGAGTCTCTGCGTATCTTGTGAGTGCCTACCCCTACCAAGTGACAGTGAGAAGGAAGATGATGGAGATTTCTCATCAGTCTTCCACATTTCCATCCAGAGCTGTCCCTTCCATTATTGGGGACCGTCTTTCCTAAGACCCCCTAGGAAGTCAGAATATCCCCATGAGAGACATCCTTAAGATACATACCCTTATTATGGACACCTTTGGGTGCCCCCACCCATGCCATAGGCACCCCCTCAATTGGCCGTACTGGGACCCCTGGGCAGCTTACCATCAACCATTTTCCAGGGTAGTGTTTCTTGTCAGGAGGAGGGCAGACAATCTCTACCAGCCTCTCTCTCTAGGGTGACTGAGCCACAGAAGGAAACTTTTGAGGAGCAGGAAGCAAGAAAGGACAAGAAGATCACTCTCACAACTAATATCGCTTCCTCATTCCCTGATGAATCCATCATGCCTCCTCCAGCATCCCTGGCTGACAACAAGTCCAGGCTCTTATTAAAAGGATAACAGACTCCTTACTAATTCTACTTAAGGAGGTTAAGGAGACTCAGCATAAATTGCTTGATATCCTGCATACAACATCATCTGCCTGCATCACACTACCTATTAATGAGGTTCTGCTAGACCCTGCAAAAATAATTTGGCATATTTGAGCCATAATACTGCCTTCCTGCATGAGGGTGGGCAAAAAAATTTATGTTCCATCTAAGCACTCAATTTTTATTTTCGCAACCCTCCACCAGCTTCCTTGTAGTTGATGCTGTGAACAAACATGGAAAAGAACACGACGCTAAATTGATGTTGTATGATAAAGATCTAAAGCGAGTTGACTTATTTGGCCACAGGTCACATTCATCAGCTAATCTACAATTTAGGATTGCCAACCACCAAGCCCTCATGGTGAAATACAGCTATACTAATTAATCAAAGTTGAATTCATGTACTGAGCATCTTCCAACAGAGCAGAAGGAACAATTTCACGCAATCTTCGCAGAGGGTCAACTGCTGGAAAGAACATCACTGCAGGTGACCCCACTGATACAGGTGTTTGTTCTATGTCCATGGTGGTAGTCATGAAGAGAGCCTCTTGGCTTCAGCTCTCAGGGAAGTCCAAAATACAGTTGAGGACCTTCCTTTTGAAGGATCAAAGATGTTTTCAGTAATAACTGATGTGTCTCTGCATACCTTAAAAGATTCTAGGGCCACCTTGCATTCTCTGGGAATTTTCACCTCTGCAGAAAAAGAAAGCTTAGTAAGTTCTAGAGGGTACAGAGATCTTGTCCCACTCAGCTTCCTGCCATTACGAACCCCAGTGTAAGAGACAACAGTTTGAGAAGAAGAGACCCTTTACTTCTCAAGCACTGACCTCAAAACCTACAACTTTGAAAGGCCAATTTTGATGGGGTGGTCAAGGTGCTGGGTTTCCACCCCCATTCATATCTGCTGCAAAATCTGCATGTTTGCCTCACTTCAGTGACTCTCTCATTTCTGACAGGATTGAGAACATATCACCATGGACACGTGAGTTTTGGAGATCATTTCAATGTTATACTCCATCCACTTTACCTGCCTCCCACCATCCCACCTATCTTCCCCGTCCCTCTTCATGGACCCCTCTCATGACCACTTTTATGACAAGAAATTGACAACCTCCTAGACATGGGTGCTACAAAACCAGTTTCTGCACAACACAGAGGGAAGGGATTTTATCCCAATACCTCCTTGTTCCAAAAAATAATGGTGGATGAAGATCCATTCTCGATCTAAGATTACTCAACAGATTTGTAAAGATTCAGAAGTTCAGATGGGAACTCTTGCAACAATAATTCTATCATCGGACCAAGGGGATTTTATCTTGGCCCTCGACTTACAAGCCGCTTATTTTTATATAGTGATCCACTCCTTCCACAGAAGGTTCCTAAGCTTCACTCTGGGTCAAGGGCATTTTCAGTATAGAGTGCTCCCATTTGTTCTCTCATCTATGCCCAGAGTGTTCTCAAAAGTTTCTCAATGGAGGCTTCTCATCTTCACAGACATGGATTTCTGATATTCCCATACCTCGACAATGGATCTCAAGGGATACTCCTACAATGAAGCCTCGATGACCACTCACAGGGCCATAAACCTGTTTCTCAGACTAGGACTACAAATAAACATTCAAAAGTTCATGTTAACCCCAGTGCAGTTTACTCAATGCAATAGTGGCCAAAGCATACCTCCCTTTGCACAGGTTCACAGCCCTAGCCATCTTAGCCTCTACAGTCGAGGTCAGCCCCCAGACATCAACCGGAAATTGTCTCCAGCTGTTGAAATGTATGGCAGCTGGTACTTTTTGTAATAAACCATGCAAGACTTCACATGAGCTGCCCTCAGGAGTGGCTCAAAATTGTTTATTCACCAAGCAAACACAGCTTGAACAAACTACTCTAGATGCCTTTGATCATGAAAATGTCCCTTGACTGGTGAAAGACCCTCACAATGTTTGCACAGGGGTCCCCTTTGCTCAATCATCTCCAATGTCAGTAATAACAACAGATGCATCCCTATCGGGATGGGGAGTGCATCTAGATGCCCACACTGCTCAAGGCAAGTGGTCACCTCTCCAGTCCACTCTGCACATCAATTTGCTAGAACTCAGAGCAGTCAGAAATGCCTGTATCTGTTTTCTTCTACTGTTCAGGGCAAATATGTGAGGATCATGACAGACAGTATGTCATGCATATTTTACATTAACTGTCAAGGGGAAGCAAGATCACCCTCCCTTTACGCTAATGCAGTGAGGCTCTGGAATTGGTGCATATGAAACCAGTTCAACATCTCATTAGCTTACCTTCTGGACGTGCAAAACATCACAGCCAATCTCCTCAGCAGGTGCTTCTCACAAGTTCACTAATGGGAGACAGATTCCATTACACTCTGCCATATATTTTGATGTTGGGACAACCCACAGATAGTCATGTTTGCCACAGCCAAATACAAGAAGTCCTCACACTTTTGCTCCCGGGTGAACTGGGTCACCACTCCATGCCTTTCAGGGTGCCTTTCACCGTTGTAGGAGTTTAGACCTGCTGTATGCATTTCCCCAGCTTCCTCGATATCCGAGATGCTGTTCAAGATAAGGAAAGTCAAGGCCAGGGTTTTTCTATTAGTTCCAACATGGCCAAGACAAACATGGTTCCTTTACCTCACCCAGCTTGCTGTCTTCCAATCAGTCACCTTCCAGACAGTCCCCCATCTTCTCTCTCATAATGTCAGTCAAATCCTTCGCCACAACCTTGAGTATCAGAGGGATAGCCGTGTTAGTTTTTATCCACAAAAACAACAAGGAGTCCAGTGGCACCTTAAAGACTAACAGATTTATTTGGGCATAAGCTTTTGTGGGTAAAAAACCCACTGCTTCAGATGCTGGTTCTTCAACTCAAGGCATGGCTGATAAATGGCTCACAGGGTTAGAGAGAATGCGAAGAGTGTGCTCTTCCATAGTAGGAAACATTCAACTCATAATACCTACCTGTAAAAGTGGATGAGATTCAATCATGGTGCAACCTAAGACATCTTTCATCTACATCCTCTCCATTATCAGGTATACTAGATTACATCCTAGAGCTAAAAATGATAGATCCATTAGAGTAAATTTAGCAGTTATTGCGGCCTTCCATCATATAGTAGAGGATTTTTTTAGTTCATCCAATGACAATGGGGAACCTCTTTCCACAAGTCAGATGCCCTACACAGCTTGGGTCCTCAACTTAGTGCTTAGATGCCTCACAAGCCTCCCACTACACGCACACACTTTGAAACTATGGCTACCCGCTCCATTCTACACTTGTTTATATAAAAGCCCTTTCTCATAGTCATCATTTCTGCTTGAAGAGTTGGAGAGGCAGGGGCTGTGATGGCAAATCACTCCTTCACAGTTCCTTTTAAGGTCACATAGCAACCACATCCCAAGTTCTTACCAAAGGTATCCTCAGACTTCTGCATTAACAAACCTATCCACCTTCCCGTGTTCATCCCTAAATTGCACCAGGATAAAGGAGGTTCAGTGTTACATACACTCAATGTCAGAGGAGCATTAGCCTGGTACCTAGACAGAAAACCCTTTCGAAAAATCTCCGAGACTGTTTCTTTCTATTGCAGGCAGAACTAAGGGATCTCCAACTTCCAAACAAATCCTGTGTAGATCGATATCTGTCTGTATTACCTATTGCTATCAGTCTCATGATCTTCAACCTCCTAAAGTATTAACTCACTCCACAAAATTCCTCTCTACTTCAATAGCCTTTCTTAAGACTGTTCCCATCATGGAAATATGTAGGGCCACGACTTGGACCTCCATTCAGACCTTTTCTGAACACTGTGCTGTTAATCATGCCTTCTGATGCAATGTATGGCTTTATTGTACTGTCTTCAATCTTGGAGTTGACTCCAGAGACCCACCCCTTCATAGAGGGTACTGCTTGGTAGTCACAGAGTGGAGCACCCAAAGGGACACTACTCAAAGAAGAGAAGGTTACTCACCTTGTGCAGTAACTGTGGTTCTTCAAGATGTGTGTCCCTATGGATGGTCCGCTACCTGTTCTTCTTTCCTCTGCTTTGGAATTCTTTACCATGGAGCTCTGGAGTACAGAAGTAACTGAGGGCGGTTTGCCTACACAGCTCGGTATAGCCAGGTGCAGAGCACAGGGCCTCATGGGTGCATGTGTGGTCTGAACAGGCACTGCTACCTAAAATCTCTAATCTGACATGCATGGGGCTCATACACACCTAGAGCGAGCACCCATAGTTGCTGCACAGGGTGAGTAACATTCCCTCATAGGCACGTTTGTTGGAATTACTGCAGGTCCACCAAGAACTGAATGCATTGTATGTACTAAAATACCATCTTAAGTGAACACTGAAGCTTTACTTGTTATTGCAAAACTGCTTGCACTGCTGCTACTATGCTGTACCAGTCCTATGGATACACCATCCCATCTACGGACATGTATACAATGAAGAGTTATTCAGATAGGAAAACTTCATAGCTCCAGAAATGCATCCAAAAGCTTGGATATTTATTTGACCTTTGAAACTTCTTCCTTCATCATTGTGATGTTCCTAAGTGTCCGTCCCTTTCTCAACAACTAGATAGTCAAAAGTAATGCTTCAAACTGTATGTTTCACGTAGCACTACCTTTAAGGCAGCTGCTTTCAGACAAATCCTAATATGCTAGCAGTATTGTATAAAATAAACTGTGGTTAGTTGACCCTAGTGTAATGTGTCAGCTAGTTCATTGAACTACAAAATCCACTCCAGAATTTGTGACTCCATTCCACTGAGCAATATAATTAATTCCAGACGTTATAAAGTCCTCTGAGAGACTGTAAAGCTACACTGAGGTATTAGAATGCAGAGAGCAGAGTGGGTAGTGCATGTAAGCAGGAAAGCTACATCTCCAGTGGGCTCTTAATAAAGTAAAAGTTTCATGATGCAGCCCCACTTATTATTAGCTTATTTCTGTTCCAACTCAGAAATATCACACCTAAGACAATACAAAGGGATATAAAGTTTAGTCAAGCAAAAGAGGGGGAGAGTGGAAGGGAAAAGGTCATGAAGAAATTTAAATGTCAAAGTAAGAATTTTGAAATCAACATGGTTATTGCATAGAATGCCATTGTGATCAATACAATATAGTGGAAGTAATGTCTCTGAATTTGGAAAGAGTAAAATATCTAGTAGCAGGCTTTTGAACAATCTGTAATCTCCTAATTAAAGTTTTGAAAAGGCCAGGTTATAGACAATTATAGTAAGTCCAGTCTGGGAGACGACAGAGTGTAAATTAGTGTTTCCACATCAGAGAAGCTTTAAACATCTCTAAAGACAGGTAATGCTAGACAGATAATACAACAAAGCTGTTTTGACAACATGATTGATAGGTATCCCTACATAAAAAAATAAACAAATAAAAAATGTGAATTCAGCAAGACACCAAAATTGCATATTGTGACTTTACAGCATATAGAGTGGAAAATAATAAAATATAAGCGGTACAGAAGGAAGCTTAAAGACCCTTACTAAAAAGTTTAGTATGCAAGGTCTACAAAAGAATATTCCACATTAAAAGTAATTCATGTTAAGAAGTTTATTTTGAAGGCCCCAAAGTAATCTGATTAATCATATACTGTACATTTGTATACACCACCTTATACCCTTCAGGATCCCAAAGCACTTTGCAAACTACAAGAATCACATCACTGAAGTGCAGCCACAGTGTCAGCTGTTTCCACAGTAATACTATACAGCTGTTTCACAGAAGAAAGTTCCCTTAATGTCTCCTCTTCTGTTACTGACCAGGACTAATGCTGCTTAACTCATGATAGTTGATAGCTCACAGCCTGAGGTTCTATGGCCACTCACCATGCCAGTTCTTTAAGGAGCGGCATATTAGCAGATCTTTTATTAGCTGCAGTGATGCTAAAATCACTTACAGTAGAACCTCAGAATTACGAACACCTCGGGAATGGAGGTTGTTCATAACTCTGAAATATTCATAACTCTGAACAAAACGTTATGGCTGTTCTTTCAAAAGTTTCTAACTGAACTTTGACTTCATACAGCTATGAAACTTTATGATGCAGAAGAAAAATGCTTCTTTCACTTTTTTTAGTAGTTTGTGTTTAACACAGTACTGTACAATATTTAATTTTTATTTTTTTGTCTCTGCTGCTGCCTGATTATATACTTCCAGTTCCAAATGAGGAGTGTGGTTGACTGATCAGTTTGTAACTCTGGTGTTCATAATTCTGAGGTTCTGCTGTGTCTGTCTCAGGTAGGATTTTCAAAAGCAACCAGATTTCATATAACTCTGTTTTCCAATTGACTTCAATGGAGCAGTTAGGCCAATGCTAAGTGCTTTTGAAAGTCTTATTCTAACAGTCTATGGAAACATACGGAAGTGTGTGTTATAGGAAGACTGCTTTATTGAGTCAAGAGTCCCTGGATGGAAAAGATTGGGATCAGGGCATTTTAGGTTACCTTTCTATTAGGCCTTCACCTCTGCATATGCTATGCTAATTCCTGAATGTTCCATATTCTCATGTTTCGATCATATGAGAACACATATTTTTCTTCTTGAGTGTCAATTTTTGGAAATTTGTGAAGCAGGCCTAGTGGAAGTGGTGATGTTTTTTCTGTCTAGATTTCCTTTGCAGTGTTACCAAGATAGTTGCCTCCACTGTCTAGTATAAGGCTTTTCCCTACTTCACATGCTACCAGTTAAAACCCTTGTCAGACGTTTCATGTTCGTGTCTCTCCATGTACACTGTTCTACATCCTACTAAAATCTCATCTACCCCTTTCCATAAACTATAATACTACTATGGAATAAAATTCTCAAAGTTAATTTGTACAAAAACCCCTCAAAACAGCAGCAACTGACAAACAGGAGGAGAAGTTCCCACTAGAGATGAATCCAAACCAAAACTTGGATTCAGACTCACCTGGACTTTAGGCACATTCACAACCAAATCCATGTTTTGTGAGCCAGGCCTGTTTTTAATTCAACATGTGGTTTTATCCCATAAGGTCTGCAGATTCTATAGGCTCAAAACTAGGTGAGCTTGAAAGAAGGAAACATGTGTTCTAAATTCTACTGCAGAATAAAATGGAACATGGTTTTGAATTAGTTCCACAGAGTACCTGGCTTCCCACAGGGAATTTTGGGGCTGCCTCCTTTCATCCCCCCTCTCTGTAATACATGTATTGGTGTAATTCCCTGCATGTGTTTAAATTTTATTTAAATTCATGAAGGCACTGAAGAACATCAAGGGTCCAACAGTTTGCAATGGCTAGAATTAACCTCGCCTGTAAAGGTTAGGTATCAGAGGGGACTTGATTGAGGTATACGAAGTGATGAATACCAATCAGCCCCTCCATTTCTTTCCCCCGCCCCATAATATAGGGATCAAGGGGGCAGTCACTGAAATTAATGAGCAATACATTTAGAAGCAATAAAATGACATATAGACCTTCTTTACCCATAGAATAAGCAATCTCTGGAATTCACAGAAGTAGCAGGTCACAGAGACAAATACTGGAGCTGGATTTTGAAACGGGTTGGATAATTTTATGACTACTATCATTGCTTGTAGCTGTCATACAAGCTAGGATAATTATAAGAGTAATCAAATCTCCTGCTTTAGGTCATAAACTGGCCACTGTAGGGAGAAAGGCGGAATTTACTCCCACACCACATACCATAGCATTACACAGTTCATAATTCACTACTTGCATCATGGCTGTGTGGGGGTTTTGCCTTGTTTAAAAGAATATTCATATACATAATAATTATTAATCAGGTGCCAGCTATTGCTGCTGGCAGAAAGCTGGCTTATATGACTGAATAGTCTGAGGCAATATAGCAGACTCAATAAGAGTTTAAGAAATTGTTTTACTTTTATAACCCTTTTTCTGCCCTGCAATTTGCTCAGTGTACATTCATCCATCAAAGTGGCACATGTGTGGCACACTGATCTTATGCTGTAAGTTTCAGAGCTCTATACAATTTTCATGGAGGTCAACAGGTGCTGCACAAAAATGCATGCCTCCTGAGTATGTACCAGGTGTGATGCTCGAGGGGTTAATAGAGTGGAGATGGTCTGAATCTGATATACACCGTTTCAATTAAACCCCAACTAGCTAAATGAGTTACCATACTTTCTATTTCTAGCCTTGATAACTCTGTTCTTTTTTGTTGTGTCTGGGGCTGCCAACCCTTCAGAAGCTCTGACAAAGGCTGGGTGGCCAAACCATTGGCAGAACCACTGGAGAATGAAAAAAGAATAGAGTGCTCAAGAATAGAAACAGAATGCATCCAATGAAGTGAGTTGTAGCTCACGAAAGCTTATGCTCAAATAAATTTGTTAGTCTCTAAGGTGCCACAAGTACTCCTTTTCTTTTGCGGATTGTCAAGGTTCCTTCCCCACTCTGAACTCTAGGGTACAGATGTGGGGACCTGCATGAAAACCTCCTAAGCTTACTTTTACCAGGTTAGGTTAAAACTTCCCCAAGGTACAAACTATTTTACCCTTTGCCCTTGGACTTCCACTGCCACCACCAAACTTTATCTAGGTTCCTGAAAAAACATAGTTTGGAAACGTCTTTCCCCCCAAAATCCTCCCAACCTTTGCACCCCACTTCCTGGGGAAGGTTTGGTAAAAATCCTCACCAATTTGCATAGGTGACCACAGACCCAAACCCTTGGATCTTAGAACAATGAAAAAGCATTCCGTTTCCTTACAAGAAGACTTTCAATAGAAGTAAAAAAAAGAATCACCTCTGTAAAATCAGGATGGTAGATACCTTACAGGGTAATTAGATTCAAAACATAGAGAATCCCTCTAGGCAAAACCTTAAGTTACAAAAAAGACAGACAGGAATATTCATTCTATTCAGCACAGCTATTTTCTCAGCCATTTAAAGAAATCATAATCTAACACATACCTAGCTAGATTACTTACTAAAAGTTCTAAGACTCCATTCCTGTTCTGTCCCCGGCAAAAGCATCACACAGACAGACACAGACCCTTTGTTTTTCTCCCTCTGCCCAGCTTTTGAAAGTATCTTGTCTCCTTATTGGTCATTTTGGTCAGGTGCCAGCGAGGTTACCTTTAGCTTCTTAACCCTTTACAGGTGAGAGGATTTTTCCTCTGGCCAGGAGGGATTTTAAAGGGGTTTACCCTTCCCTTTATATTTATGACACGGATACAGACTAACAAAACTGCTACTCTGAAACCAGAGTAAAAAGAGTCATTTAACAGTCTGGTTTCTTTGGAAAGGTCTGCTTAGATCCAGACTTCCCCACCATGTACTTCCCTACTTCCTTATGCTCTGGATGAAGTGTAGCATTGTTCAATTAAACCAGCTGTGATCATAAATTTTGGCTGCCTCTGTTTTGCATCCACAGTTCTGCACTTCTTTTAAAGAAACGCATTGAGTTAGACTCTAACTGTTAGAGAATCACACAGTATGGGCCAGATTCTCTGCTGAGCCCAGCTTCCAAGTGCAGGGAGGCTCTGAGGGTACTGGTTGCCATTTTCTGATTCTGAAGCCCTATGCCAGCCCCAATGGTGTTTAGAGCAGTTTAGGGGCTCAAAATCTATGGGGACCTCTCCTGGACTCCATTAGCCACAGTTTTGTGACAACCCTTTGCATTCATCTTTGGACTTAACTATCTTGACTAATTTTGTATTATCTGCAAACTTTGCCATCTTGCTGTTTACCCCTTTTCAGGTCACTTATAAATATGCTGAACAGCACTGGTCCCAGTACAGATCATCGCAGGACTCCGTTATTTATCTCTCTCCACTGTGAAAATTGACCATTTATTCCTACCCTTTATTTCCACATACAGATCTATGAGAGGATCTTCCCTCTTATACTGTGACTGCTTACCTTGCTTAAGAGTTTTTGGTATGGGACCTTGACAAAGGCTTTCTGAAAGTCAAAGTACACTATATCCACTGGATCACCATTGTCCACTTTGTTGACCCTCTCAAAGAATTCTAATGGATTGGTGAGGTATGATTTCTCTTTACAAAAGCCATGTTGACTCTTCCCCAATATATCATGTTCAGCTTTGTGTCTGATAATTCTGTTCTTTATTAGAGTTTCAATCAATTTGTCTGGTACTGAAGATAGGCTTACTGGTGTGTAATTGCCAGGATTGTCTGGAGCCTTTTTGTAAAATTGGCATTGCATTAGCTATCTGTCAATCATCTGATACAGAGGCTGATTTAAGGGATAGGTTATATACCAGAGTTAATCGTTCTGCAATTTTATATTTGAGTTCCTTCAGAATTCTTGGGTGAGTACCATCTGGTCTTGGTGACTTATTACTGTTTAATTTACCAATTTGTTCCCAAACCTCCTTTATTGACCCCTCAATCTGGGACAGTTCCTCAGATTTGTGACCTAAAAATAATGGCTCCAGTGTGGGAATCTCTCTCAAGTCCTCTGCAGTGAAGACAGATGCAGAGAATTCATTTAGCTTCTCCGCAATGAACTTGTCTTCTGTGAGTGCTTATTTAGTGCCTAAATTGACCGGTGACCCTACTGACTATTTGGCAAGCTTCCATCTTCAGGTGTACTTTAAAAAAAATTGTTTTTTTGTCTTTTGCTAGTTGCTCTTCAAATGCTTTTTTGGCCTGCCTCATTATACTTTTACACTTGACTTGCCAGAGTTTATGTTCCTTTTCATTTTCTTCAGTAGGATTTGACTTCCAATTTTTAAAAGATGTCTTTTTGTCTCTAACCGCCTCTTTTGCTCTGTTGTTTAGCCATAGTGGCTTTTTTTTTCATCTTCTTACTCTTTTTGTTTTATTTTTTGTCTGGTTTTTATTTAGGGTATACAAATAGTTCGAGCCTTTATTATGATGTTTTTTTAAAGTTTCCATGCAACTTGCAGGCATTTCACTCTTGTGACTGTTCCTTTTAGTTTCCATTTAACTAGCCTCATTTTTATAAAGTTAAATGCTACTGTAGTCGGTTTCTTTGGTATTTTCCTCCTACAAGAATGTTAAATTTAATTATATTATGGTCACTATTACTGAGCGGTTCAGCTATATTCTCCACTTGGACCAGATCCTCTGTGCCACTTAGGACTTAATCGAGAATTGCCTCTCCCTTTGTGGGTTCTAGGACCAGCTGCTCCAAGAATTAGTCATTAATGGTGTCTCTGCATCCCATCCCGAGGAAACACATTCCCAATCAATATGGGGATGGTTGAAATCCCCCATTGTTATTGGGTTCTCTGTTTTTGTAGCCTCTCTTATCTCCTTGAGCATTTCACAATCACCATCACCATCCTGGTCAGGCAGTCAGTAATATATTCCTATTGCCATACTCTTATTATTCATGCAGGGAATTTCTATCCATAGAGATTCTGTGGTACTGTTTGATTCATTTAAGCTTTTTACTATATTTGACTCTATGCTTTCTTTCACATATAGTGCCACCTGCCCACCAGTGTGACCTGGTCTGTCATTCCTATATATTTTATACCTTGGTATAACTGTATTCCATTCATTATTGTTTCCCCAAATTTCTGTGATGTCTAGTATATCAATATCCTTATATAATAGCAGGTGATCAAGTTCACCCATCTTAGTTATAGAGTTCTTGCATTTGTATACAAGCAATTATAAAATTTGTCACTATTTAATTGTCTACCTTTATGTGGTGCAATTGAATGGGATTCTTATATTTGGCTATTTTTCTTCAGTTCCTAGATGTACTTATCAACTTCTGTTTTCTCATCTTTACTAGGTTATAGAGTATCCCTTTTAATAAATCCTCCCCAAAGGGATGTCTCTATCCAAATCATGTGCCCCTCCACACCTGCTGGCTCTTGCCCATCCCTTAGTTTAAAAACTCCCCTACAACCTTTTTAATTTTACTTACCAGCAGTTTGGTTCCATTTTATTTTAGGTGGAGCCCATTCTTCCTGTATTGTCTCCTCCTTTTCCAAAAGGTTCCTCACTACCCAACAAACTTAAATTCGTCCTTCCTACACCATTGTCTCATCCATGCATTGAGACTCTGCAGTTCTGCTTAACTGGTTCTATGCATGGGCCTGGAAGCATAATAGACATTTAGGCTTCTACATAGGAGATTCAGAGAATGCTGCCATGGAGGTCCTGGACTTTAATCTCTTATCTACCAGTCTACATATGGTCTCCAGGACCTCTCTCCTGTATTTCCCTATGTGATTGGTATCTGCATATACCCAACCACTGGCTACTCCCCAGCACTCCACATAGGCCTATCTAGATGTCTGAAGAGGTTCCTCACCTTTGCATCCAGCAGGCACTCAGTGCATAGTTGATGCTACCAAATGAAGGACTTCGTAAAACACTTGACTCTGTTATGAAAAGTGGAATAACAATATCTTTAGTACCAAGAACTGAACTGCAAACAATATTTTTCTTTAAACATATGTTACAGTGACTAGAGAGATTTTTATTTAAGTTTATAACAAAAAGGCACAGTATATGTGGTGTGTATTCAGTCAGGTAAAGTAGCATTCCCAAGGGTTTTATTTTCTCATAACAAAAAAAAAAATTGTCGTTTAATGGGATGTAGGTAGGGTATATTTTGCTGGGGTGTCACCACATAAGTTTATATACTAGGACTTCTGGGGACTGGATGGTTAAGGGGCTTGTGAAAAGGGTGCCAGAACCATTTACCTCCGGGTCACTGCTGCAAATCTAGACACGTTTTTGTTATTTGGAGCCTCAGTTTTGGACCAGGACCCCATTGTTCTAGGTGCTGTACAAACACAACAAAAATATAGTTCCTATCCCAAAGAGCTTGCAACATAAGGTTAAGACAAGAGATGAACAGACAGAGGGAGGAGCACAAGAAAACATAGACAATATTAGTCAGCATGATCAGCAGTGGTCTCAGCACACTAACTGCCTAACCACGATCATGTTTTTGTAGGAATCATGGCAAAGGAGAGTTTTAAGGAGGGATTAAGCAGCAGCAGGATACGGACCCTGGACTTCAGGAAAGCAGACTTCGACTCCCTCAGGGAACGGATGGCCAGGATCCCCTGGGGGACTAACTTGAAGGGGAAAGGAGTCCAGGAGAGCTGGCTGTATTTCAAGGAATCCCTGTTGAGGTTACAGGGACAATCCATCCCAATGAGTCGAAAGAATAGTAAATATGGCAGGCGACCAGCTTGGCTTAATGGTGAAATCCTAGCGGATCTTAAACATAAAAAAGAAGCTTACAAGAAGTGGAAGGTTGGACACATGACCAGGGAAGAGTATAAAAATATTGCTCGGGCATGTAGGAATGATATCAGGAGGGCCAAATCGCACCTGGAGCTGCAGCTAGCAAGAGATGTCAAGAGTAACAAGAAGGGTTTCTTCAGGTATGTTGGCAACAAGAAGAAAGCCAAGGAAAGTGTGGGCCCCTTACTGAATGAGGGAGGCAACCTAGTGACAGAGGATGTGGAAAAAGCTAATGTACTCAATGCTTTTTTTGCCTCTGTTTTCACTAACAAGGTCAGCTCCCAGACTGCTGCGCTGGGCATCACAAAATGGGGAAGAGATGGCCAGCCCTCTATGGAGATAGAGGTGGTTAGGGACTATTTAGAAAAGCTGGACGTGCACAAGTCCATGGGGCCGGACGAGTTGCATCCGAGAGTGCTGAAGGAATTGGCGGCTGTGATTGCAGAGCCATTGGCCATTATCTTTGAAAACTCGTGGCGAACCGGGGAAGTCCCGGATGACTGGAAAAAGGCTAATGTAGTGCCGATCTTTAAAAAAGGGAAGAAGGAGGATCCTGGGAACTACAGGCCAGTCAGCCTCACCTCAGTCCCTGGAAAAATCATGGAGCAGGTCCTCAAAGAATCAATCCTGATGCACTTGCATGAGAGGAAAGTGATCAGGAACAGCCAGCATGGATTCACCAAGGGAAGGTCATGCCTGACTAATCTAATCGCCTTTTATGATGAGATTACTGGTTCTGTGGATGAAGGGAAAGCAGTGGATGTATTGTTTCTTGACTTTAGCAAAGCTTTTGACATGGTCTCCCACAGTATTCTTGTCAGCAAGTTAAGGAAGTATGGGCTGGATGAATGCACTATAAGGTGGGTAGAAAGCTGGCTAGATTGTCGGGCTCAACGGGTAGTGATCAATGGCTCCATGTCTAGTTGGCAGCCGGTATCAAGTGGAGTGCCCCAAGGGTCGGTCCTGGGGCCGGTTTTGTTCAATATCTTCATAAATGATCTGGAGGATGGTGTGGATTGCACTCTCAGCAAATTTGCGGATGATACTAAACTGGGAGGAGTGGTAGATACGCTGGAGGGGAGGGATAGGATACAGAAGGACCTAGACAAATTGGAGGATTGGGCCAAAAGAAATCTGATGAGGTTCAATAAGGACAAGTGCAGGGTCCTGCACTTAGGATGGAAGAATCCAATGCACCGCTACAGACTAGGGACCGAATGGCTAGGCAGCAGTTCTGCGGAAAAGGACCTAGGGGTGACAGTGGACGAGAAGCTGGATATGAGTCAGCAGTGTGCCCTTGTTGCCAAGAAGGCCAATGGCATTTTGGAATGTATAAGTAGGGGCATAGCGAGCAGATCGAGGGACGTGATCGTTCCCCTCTATTCGACATTGGTGAGGCCTCATCTGGAGTACTGTGTCCAGTTTTGGGCCCCACACTACAAGAAGCATGTGGATAAATTGGAGAGAGTCCAGCGAAGGGCAACAAAAATGATTAGGGGTCTAGAACACATGACTTATGAGGAGAGGCTGAGGGAGCTGGGATTGTTTAGCCTGCAGAAGAGAAGAATGAGGGGAGATTTGATAGCTGCTTTCAACTACCTGAAAGGAGGTTCCAAAGAGGATGGCTCTAGACTGTTCTCAATGGTAGCAGATGACTGAACGAGGAGTAATGGTCTCAAGTTGCAGTGGGGGAGGTTTAGATTGGATATTAGGAAAAACTTTTTCACTAGGAGGGTGGTGAAACACTGGAATGCGTTACCTAGGGAGGTGGTAGAATCTCCTTCCTTAGAGGTTTTTAAGGTCAGGCTTGACAAAGCCCTGGCTGGGATGATTTAACTGGGAATTGGTCCTGCTTCGAGCAGGGGGTTGGACTAGATGACCTTCAGGGGTCCCTTCCAACCCTGATATTCTATGATTCTATGATTCTATGATTAAGACTTAAAACAGGGCCTCTCTTCTACAATTTCTTTGTTGCAAGCTGATCCCCATTGCTTTCAATGGAGTACCATGCAGGAACTGTACATGTTACAGCATCAAGACCCAAGTTGGAAATGACCAAAACTCAAATAGATCAGCCAAAACTACTAGCAGGGGAAAACCACCCTGTTACTTGGTGCCCTTGCTGGCAATTATCATCAGAAAGACATGGATGGAGTAGGCATGGAGAATGATCTCTCCCCTCACTCTTTGGGTGGGTCTCTCCAGGAAAGCTGTAAGATACCTTGACAGGTAAGTGTGGGAAGACCTGAACTGTTGGTGTCCTCCCTCACCTCTCTTGTGTATAATTCCTGCACTGTCATTTCAGCACTCTTCATGATTTTTAAAATGCAATTACTGAATCAAATAATTGTAAATACTCCTGGTAACATAGATAGCAAAATAATTCTTTGTACACAGCTCATAAAATATCATCAGATGACGTATGTGGGAGATGAATTATCATAGAGACTAGCTATGTTCTATAACCAACCTTTGTAGAATGAGGCTATAGTGAAATTTGAATTAAGTTCTTTGGGGAGGGTAACATCTTTTTATTCTATGTTTGTACAGTGCCTAGTACAAGGGAGTGCTGGTCCATGACTGGGGTTCCAAGGCATTACAGTAATACAGATAAATAATAATAATTTAGAAATGACTTTTACAGTATACTTACTTTGGTACGTTCATATGTTAGTGTAAATTAATCTTGCTACAGCTGTCTGTTACAGCATTTACTACCACATCCATTACTGTAGTGTCTAAGTACCTTTGTTTCATGTGTTTCATAGTTCAACTCAGTTCAACAGTTCATCTCTTAACTGATCTGACATCATAATCCTCAGGAATATTTGCAGAAAGACTTCTGCTACTGAGATCATAACTGGAACACAGTACATATTATGCGAAAGAAAAGGAGGACTTCATCGGATGCAAGTGAGCTGTAGCTCACGAAAGCTTATGCTCAAATAAATTTGTTAGTCTTTAAGGTGCCACAAGTCCTCCTTTTCTTTTTGTGGATACAGACTAACACAGCTGCTACTCTGAAACAGTACATATTATGTTATTACTTATTGTTTTAATACAGTGCCTCTATCTCTTTTTCACTTCTGCTGCTTGCATGACTTACACTAGTACAGATACACCAATGATTTCCAAATTTGTCTCTAGCCTATTCCCTTTCATCCAGTCTCATCTCTAGATCTCCTTTATAACCCACCACCATTGCAAAGTCAGTGTCTCTAGTACTCATTTGATCTCCTAATCCTTCTCCTCCACTTCCCTCTGTACTGCCATTGACAATTCCACAATCCTTCCTAGCTTCTGAATTTTCAATCTTGGTGTCAGTTTTTACACATGTAAATTGCTCTTCCTGTACTAGCATTCCATCCAAATCATCCCATCTTGGAATCCCTCAGTTGATTTACTTTCTCTTACTGCTTTAAATTTAAGTTCCTTGCCCTCACCATAATCTTACCTCCATTTATATTTTTGCTCTTCTTTCCCCTAATGCTCTTCATACTTCCACAGGCTTCCCAATACATTGGACCTCTTTCTGCATCAGTGATGTCAATGGGAACCTTATGTCTCCTTCCCCGACCCTTAGCACCTTCGACCATGCTGTCTCATCTAATCTGTTCATCTGTGGTCTCTATCATAACAGCCTTATCTATCTTGATCCATTATTGTGCTATCTTGGCTGACTCCTACACCTGGAACAATCTGTCTCCTCCACCAAGGAACTTCTCTGTCCTCCTTCAAATTCTTTCTTAAATTCCATTGGTGAAAGCCTAGCCCCACTGTAGTCAATGTAAAAATGGTAAAACTCCAGTTGACTTCAGTGATTCTAGAATTTCACCCCATGTCTTCAAGAAATCTTTCCTCTCTTCTCCTTGTCAATAACCCATATGCTCTCCCTCACATCAACTGTTGTCCAGTATCTTGTAATGTGTGTGTATTTTGACTTTCCTTATGTACTGTAAGGTCTTTGGGGCAGGGAGCCTCTCAATCTGCTTGTAAAGCACCATGTAAATGTACAGTGCTATATTTTATATATTTGAATGAAAAAACTCAAACATTGGGAAGATGTTTTAATTAACTTATTTTGATGTAACTTTTTAATGGACAAATTGAAGGGATTGTAAGAAGGTAAGGAAAATATATATAAAATTGCACATTAATATTTTAATGTACAAAGAATTAAATAAATATCCTAAGGAAATAATGAAAACATAAGTGATTTGTTCCAGATGATAGTTAAAATTTCATGAAATAAATCATAAAATTTTCATCTTAAATTTGAATGAAAAGACTCCATATGTTGTTAAATGTGCCTAAATTTTAATTCATTTTGAAGGTTATTCTCTCCCTGAATCAACTGAATCATTCCTTAGTTGTTAACCAGTCATTTGTCATAGATAATGACTGAGACTTCCATTTCTTGTGTGATCTTGTTTACTATAACTTTCAGTATGTTTTCCCTTCATTAGAATCCACATCCATCCAAATCCAGTGGGGAGACGGTAGGGGAAGAATGGTCCTAAATGGTCAAATAGTGTGACCCCACATGCTAGGGGCAAATTAATTTATCTATGTGGTATAAGTACATTTTATCCAAATAAGCAGGGGCCAAATCCAGGCCCCTGTGCTACAGTATGTGTTTGGGATCTACATGGGTACAGAGAGAGAGAAATCTTCTGGAGATTACATAGTAGCTACATAGCAACTCTGCTGTTGCAGCTTCCTGGATCCATCAGTAGTGCTCTCACTCCTTCTAAGGCCCAAATCACCCCTAGCCCTCCCAAAATAGCTCTTCACAGTGAGGCCCCACCATAGACAGATCCACAGTACGCATTTCCTGTGCAACGCACCACACCAGTTCTGTTGCTGTCAGGAGCTTCTACAGCCATCAGTTGTCTGCAGGTTAAGTAGGTGAGAAGTACATAGTGACTGCTGACTTGACAGCCAATAGGAGCAACTAAATGCCCACGATTAACTGTTTGCAGGATTGGGAGCTAAGAAGGAAATACTGAAGATGCTGTGGCATTTCAGTAGTTGTACAAGGATATATGAAGGCTTGGAGAAGGGGACAGTGCAATGTTGTTCAACCTGGCAGAGATGGCCAAAGTGTGCACTCACTTCCTATGGAAGGGCAGTACTCATTTATATGGGGTGTGGTCTTGTTCATCTTTGCAAAGACTTACTTCTAAGAAAACAAAGCAAAACACCAGCCAGGGGAGCAGCCAGAGGGAAAGTGAGTGACGCTGTTTGATTCCTGGGCATGAATATTCTAAGTGAGACAGATACATGTTAACTTTACCTGCCACCATTTCATTTTAAACTTTGTAGCAAGCATTAGATGCTTTTGACACTCCTGCTGCCCACAATCGCTTTAACAAGTTAACTGCGGAAGTTATTTCATAGCCTTGGGGTCTTTTACTTCAACATGTTCATTCTCTTATCTTTTTTTACAAGTTTAATTAAACACATTTTTAATTAGCAACACACTAATGAATAAATATAAACATATCTATGCCCCTGTGCACCACTCTGGTGAACAAAGCCTATCAATGTGAATATTAAAAATTAAAAATGACTTTACAAAAGACAAACATGCTGAATAAATAATGACCGCTACATTTACAATGTACACAAAACTAAAAGGGAACTGCTGGCCTCAAATACAGAAAAGCTGGAAGAACTCTGAAATGGAATTTTATTGTTCACATTTTTTCCTCTTTCCTCCCATTAGTTGAGGGGAATGATCTAGTTCTTTTTATTACACTTGTGAATTTGTTGAGCGACACATATTACAATGGATCACATTTTAGGAGCTGGATAACAGAGAATGAAAAGAAGTACTGCTCGCCAGTGCATGTGGTTGATTATTTTGCCAGCCATTTTTGAGCTGATTGGCTTTAAGGGTGCTGCTGGCTTAACACTTGCAGGCATTTCCGTGCTTATTGCTTGCAGTCATTTAAGAGCCTCTGATGCTTTTGGTAGTCGGGTGACTCCAACTCTAATTTTTGCAATTGCATTTTGCCTCCTAAATTTCCCCCTGCCATTTCAACTGAATTCAGTAGTCTTCACTTGGATTCAGTAGTCTTCAACTGGATGGAGCTTTGAGATATGGCTTCATTTCCAAAGTGAATGAACTGATTTCTTTATTAGACCAAATCCTAAATGTCCTTCATCAGGCGAAATTCCCATTGAAACCTCTCCGCCTAAGTAAGGACTAAATAATTGCTGCTGCCTTTGGGTTATTGTCTCTAAAATACTTTTGGATCCTTCAGCATAAAGCATGCTGTAGAAATATAATGTGTGTGTTAGGATTTATAATCCTAATTTCTTAGCACATGGAATTAATTCTTTGTTGCCAAGGGGAGGGGGGAAGCCTTGCACAATTGCTGTATCTCACCACTTGAACTCAAATGACATTTAGCATGCCATAAGTTTAATACACAAGCTTCTGTCTTATGTGAATTAAATAGGCCATATTTTGCCCCAGTTACACCCTTGCAATCAAACTGGTTGCATTGATACAGCAAGATTAGATAGATGCATCTTCGAGTGTAAAAAGCTCTTCTTATCAGTGCCGGAACACCCAATTCCACTGAGTTTTTATACAAAACATGCACATTTGGTGTCACATTTTATCTTAAAATTTAAAAATCCTTCCTTCTTTGCATTAATTATGATCTGTACTCCACCAGCTTGTGTCTAACCAACCCCTGCCAGACGTTAGCAGCACAAATCTGCCGTAGGGAGTGGAGGATGAGTAATACCATGCAGGCTAAGCAACAGCCCATTCTCGCCTAAGAATCACACATTAAAAAGCAAGATGTAGTCTCACACCAAAAAAAAAAAAAAAAAAAAAAGGGAAAGAAAAGCTTTAAATATACCATAATCAGGTACAGAAATAGTTTCATTTCTGCCTTTTAAACATAAATATATTCAAAACTGGGCCCTGCACTCAACTTTTAAAAGATTTTTATCTGTAAAAACCTATACCTAAATATAAAACCAAACTCCATAGCCTTGAGCATACACATGATGAAGTTAATGGTAAAACTTCAGTGAGAGCAGGATCAACCTCTTATGCTGAGGATATGACTCCCCAAGGGGTAACAAAGCATGCTCACGGAGTAAAAGTGGCAAGCTATAGAAGTATGTTACACGTGAAGTATACAGGGCCATTTACTGCCATAACATGGTGTGTTGATCAATGGAGAGCTGGCTGGTCACATGGTATGAGCTCCTTCTCTTTGCTTTCACCTACTAAATTGCACTGAAAGACTGTTAAAGACACATGGGGATTTTCAAAAGCATTCAGGGTTGGCTTAGCTTTGCTCCCAATGACTTCAGTGGGACTGAAGTTAGGACGCTGCTGAGCACTTTTGAAATTCCTGCCCTTCACACTTCCCTGGTGCTTCATTTTTGCACAGACAGTTGGTGTATTATACAATCACAACTAGAGTGGGGGTAGTTCTCAGCATCATCACTGTAAGGGGAAGTTGTCCGTGAGCCAATCAATTTGTTAAGATATGGTCTACAGTATGAAAAATCTTGAGGTCTCCTGTCCTAACGGCCTGAATGGGAGTTTCACTTCCAAAAAATGGCAAAATGTGTGTGTGTGTCCTATATATTCACCTATTGTTACTAAGCAACTTCAGCAAAATGAAAGCTGTGCTTTATGGTATTAATGGAGCAGGTAGAAATGCTGCAGACCAGACCAGTATCTGTGAAAGAGGTGAAAGGGTCTGTAGAAATAATAAAACTCAAAATCAAATCAAACAAAACTAAATTTGGCACCTGGCTTAATATTTCTTTGTTAGTTACCCACACTTTTCCTTTAAGAAAGGAGATAAATCCCAGCAGAATTTCAGACTAATATTATTCCCGTTTCTTGCAACATTCATTTAGAGGTTTGGTGAGAAACTGCCACATTACGTGCACATTGAAAAGTTCATGTGGTGTAACAACCCATTGCCTCTCCCCTCCTGCTGCAGTTATTCAGCAAGTGCTGAAAGGGTGTAGGTTTCAGAGTAGCAGCCGTGTTAGTCTGTATCTGCAAAAAGAAAAGGAGTACTTGTGGCACCTTAGAGACCAACAGATTTATTTGAGCATAAGCTTTCGTGAGCTACAGCTCACTTCATCGGATGCATGCAGTAGAAAATACAGTGGAGAGATTCTAGATACACAGAGAACATGAAACAATGGGTGTTACCATGTAGTCCATCTTTGTGTGGAATGTTGGTGTAGAGGGCTTCTACATCCATAGTGGCTAGGATGGTGTTTTCTGGAAGATCACCGATGGATTGTAGTTTCCTCAGGAAGTCAGTGGTGTCTCGAAGATAGCTGGGAGTGCTGGTAGTGTAGGGCCTGAGGAGGGAGTCTACATAGCCAGACAATCCTACTGTCAGGGTGCCAATGCCTGAGATGATGGGGCATCCAGAATTTCCAGTTTTATGGATTTTGGGTAGCAGACAGAATACCCCTGGTCGGGGGTCTAGGGGTGTGTCTGTGCAGATTTGTTCTTGTGCTTTTTCAGGGAGTTTCTTGAGCAGATGGTGTAGTTTCTTTTGGTAACCCTCAGTGGGATCAGAAAGGGTGTAGGTTATTCACTTTATCTGATAATCACAAGAGGACCCTGGCAGAAGCAAGCTATAGTTCAAAAAGACCCTCATGTGGACTAGTAAGTAGGACTGTTGCTGTTGTCAGAGAAGAATAGGAAGAAAAGAGTGAAATGGCTCAGTGTCTGTGCTGGAAAGTCTTTTAGGTGCATTTTGCAGCCTACAAGGCAGTCTGAAAGCTTCCTTGGCTAGGAGCATTGAGAGGTAAATACATGTATTCCCTGCAGTGCTTTACAATTTTAGTTTAGAAAGACTGGGGAGAAATAGAAAGATACAAAATGAATTGAGGACTTAATCAAAAGGACTAAAGAAGAGATAAGCTGACTAGAAAAGGGGGGAAATGCAGGTTAGCAAACAACAAACAAAGAGAGTTTTGAATACAATTACCAAGAAAGAAGGAATAAAATTAGGGCACTGATGCAGACAGAAAACAGGGAGGAAAGGATGAAAAACAAGGCAAGGTTTTGAAAGGATCCATATGGAGTTGTACAGAAGGTACTAGAGGAAGGAAAGATGCAGGAGTTCATCTGTCTCTAAAAACCTAATAGAAATGAGGAATGGAAAACTGGGTCAGGAAAAATGACAAACCCCTCCCAGTCATCCCTTTCTTTGTCTGTCATTTATGTCTGTTTTTAAAGGATTGTTTCAGGAAAGCACCGTTGGTAAATGACATAATATCCTTGCTCAGAACTGTCATACTAGCAGAGTACCTACCACAGTCAAATGTGAGATGCTAAGACAGTCTCTGACCAAATATTTAGTACCAGTGACCATAAACTAGAGGTGGAAATTAGGAGTCATATAACACAGTCCAGACCCAGAGGAGTGACTGTGCAACCAGTGTGAAAGAGAAATGAATCAGACAAAGGGACACTTTTTACTCCAACATCCCAAATACAAGGAAATATGTGAGAGAGATTTCCTCAAACTATCAGGAATCATAAATATTTCTCATCAAAAAGTGATGAGGAAAAACAATGTCTGAGCCTGGTAGAAAGGAAAGATACTGCAGAAATGACATTGAACTGTAGGAGAGGGAAAAGGAGGGTGAGATAATATCTTTTATTGGACCAATTTCTGCGGGTGAAAGAGTCAAGCTTTCAAGCTACACAAGCACTCCTTTTCAGGTCTGGGAAAACATCTACAACAACACTGTATTAGACTATATATCAACTTGCCACTACTTGAGGAATTGACACTGCTGACAAATGGACATGAGGATCAAACCCCAAAGAGTCTGTAGTTCTGCCAAGGGCAGATCTTACATATCTCTGGCAGATACCTGAGGGGTATCTCTGTCCTTTTTTACTTTAGCAACACTAATATAGCTTATCAGGGATGGTCTAGATCGGCGGTTCTCAACCGGGGATCCGGGGCCTACTGGGGGTCTGCAACCCCTTTCAGGAGGGCCACGGAGCCCTGCAGCTGAAACCCTGTATGTGAGCCTCAGCGCTGAAGACGGGAGCGGCATGGGGCTGAAGCCGGCAGGCCCCCCCGCCCTAGCCGGGAGTGGTGCCGGGTTGAAACTGGCGCCCCTGCCCCAAGTCTCCAAAGCTGGAAAACCTCCCCGCCCCCCAGCCAGAAGCAGCAGAGGGCTGAAGCAGGAGCCTCATCGCTCCCCCTCCCCAAAGCTGGGAGCCACACTGGGAGCCCCCCGCCCATACACACACACACCACCCGTACACAGCCTCTAGCTACCACCTGCCTGCACCCTGAGCTAGTCCCTTGCCTAGCTACATTCTGCCTGCACCCTGCGGAGCTGGCTCGAGCCCCACCAGCCCTTGTCCCCCCAAATAGAAGTTAAACTATGCCTACGCCCAAGGGTTCCCCCCCCCCGGCCTGGAGCCCTGAGCTCCCCTCCCATCTCCCCCCGAGCCAGGCTCTGGCATTTTTATAGCATGTTTAGGGGGACCTCAGCAAGAAAAGGGTTGAGAATCCCTGGTCTAAATAACACTTAGTCCTGCTATGAATGCAGGACTCTGGACTACACATGACCTTTCAAGGTCCTTTCAAGTTCTATGATTCCATACTAATCAAGTTTCATTGAATTGAAGACTAAGCAGAGGATAACAGAGATACTGGCAGTCCATTGTTACAGAAAACACCATCAGGAATGGTAGCAGGACTGTGTGAGCTGCATTCAGTTTGAAGATTGATTCCCCCGTTCAAAAGCAAGTTAATATTTGGTCTAGTCAATTTGTAGACACGTAGCAGGTTGATATGTAGGTGAGCCAGTTTATACAAAGCTTGGAATGGTATCATGATACATGAGTAGGTACTGAGAAAGTTTCACTGCATTTCTAGAATTAAATTGGAACTTAAAATGTTTTTATCAAGTTCAGAAATGTTCAAATACTTTTTGTTTTTGCACAGTTCTGATATCCAGCTAGGAGTGGTGGATAGGCCGCACCATATTATTGACATGACGAGAAACAGGAGGTCTGGAAACATTGAAAAAAAGACTTTGGTTCTATGATTCCAAGCTCTTGAAGAGGGGTGAAGAACTTTAGTTCTGGATAGGCACTTGAGAGTTTGGATGTTTATTTGAACATGGAAAGAACAGAGACTTGTCCATCTCTAATACAAACCTCACTATCCTCTCAGGGATCCACCTTTCTCACCATCTGATTCCACTCATCGTTATACTGGAGTCTGTTGATGGCTACCAGAAAGCCTCTCTTTGATTTATAAGAAATCACAGACCTCCCTGGAAACTAAAGGGTTTGCTAGCCACCTTTCATTCATCTTAAATGATGGAGTAGTTAAATACCCCCTTTTTTAGAGATAACTAAAACAATAAAACATCTGCCCAAGGCACAGGAGCACATTGGAAGGCCGGAAAAAGAACAAACTCAAAGAGAGAATAAGAGGTTTTCCTGGGACTGATTGCAAATGCAGGGACTGGGACACTGACTGATGGAGCTGTGTGTTTCTGTACGTCAGATGCAGACCAAACTGGTAATCCAGGAGAAAGTGAGTGAAGTGTTATACTGGGTGTAAGCCTAGAGAGAAAGCTTCTTTTCCGCAAAGGACTGGCTGCAAAGCAGTCCTGGATTTCTGAACAAGGAAACTGTCTGCTGTTATTTGTTCCTACTGTGTTAGGGAAAACAGGACATTGTGTACATTCTTTGTAAATAAACAGGATTGCACCAAAGAAATACATGACTTCTCTCATCAATTTCTCCTGCTAATGGAAACTACCCAAGGCCCTGAATATTGGCTAATGATTCGGGCCAAGGGGCAACAGCGCTTCTGATCTGTAGGGGCATCTTAGCTAACAGCACTCTGGTTTACAAGAGGGCAGGATAATTTTCATAAGGGAAATTTACTCAGTCTGCTTAGTTTGACATCCTTCTTTGTGTTGACCTTTCACCTTCATGCCATCTATCAGCCTGAGCTTTACCAGAAGAGTTGGACTGCTAGAGAAGACTGTCACTTATGGTGGGTTAATTAAAGGGGCAATTCATGATCGGTTTGGCTTTGGGGAACATAGATAAAACTTTTCTGTGTCTCTGTGTTCTTTGTTTGTATGTCTTTAAAGTGTGCACATACACCTGGAATCCTGGATAAGTGCTTTTAAAACAAGTTTACTCAAGGAGCAAAAGCCCTGCACACCATACTGTGGCAGAGGGTTAATGTCCCTAAAACCTATACCATGTTCCCATACAAAGAGGACACTTTACAATAGTCACACTACAGTATGTTGGACCATTATTGTAAAATACTGATGTATTCCTTCTCTTTTCATGAGAGTCCAGAGGGAATGGAGACAAATAGCATAGAACTTGTGACTTTCTGGTAGGGCCCAGGGCCAAAGTTATTATTCTTTCACTTTTGATACCTAAGTAAAAAGTCAGGCCCTTCATCCACTTTCCTCTCCAGCTTACTGCACGTCAACCACAATGGAAGGGCCCAGATTCTGGAACCCTTCCTCGCAAAACAGGTTTTACTCACTCTTTGGTTTCTTGAAAGGATTCAAGGTCCCAAACTGTAAGAGCACAGATTAGATTCTGTGCCAACTTTGGGCACCCAACACAAGAAAACCAGCAACAACAAAAATGACAAGTTCTATAGAAAAGCGGCCAAATGAAAAATCCCAGGACTTCAAAACAACTCATTAGAGATAGACAATAAACCAGGATCCTCCTTGAAACTGCAACAATTTCCCAATAATGCTCCATTTCAAGTCAGGAGAGGGAAAGATACTTAAGATATAGTGAAGACTAAATAGAGAAGTTCATTAAATGTAATTGAAAATTACATTAATTAGGTGAGGTAGCAGTGACAAAATGTCACCATTTTGTCCAGAGGGCCTTTAAGACAGAGTTCTGGCTGCTGCTTGTTTGTTTATTTGCTTTTTTGTTTTCTAGTCACACAAATAAAGTTACGTGAACCAAAATAAGAGGCACAAAATGAACTATGAAATTATTAACAGGATAACAGCAGGCCCAGTGCTTAGGACAAGTCATGCTGTCTCTGCAGGTGACAGATGATAGGATTTAGACAACAAATAGACAACTCTTCGTTACCATTCTAAATTACTAACCTGCTAAATAAATTAATGCTCTCATCAGTAGCAGTATCATTATATTCACCTCCCATAGTGGCTGCCATTGCTGCTCTTCTGATTTAAGTGGTGTGCCCCATATTTACCCAACCTGCATCATTTAGCAATTCTCGTAGGTTCAGATGTGAGATGCAGCAGCCATAATGCATTCCACAAGTTCTGCCCTTTTAACAAGAGGAACAGTGTTTAGACATAAGCACTAGTTCTCCCTTTTTGGGGTAGGAAGGGAATCATTTATGACACTAAGGATCAGATGCTGTCATACCAGTGTAAACCAAAGTAATTCCACTGAAGTTCATGGAGTTACTGAGTTTACCCTGGTGTACATGAGATCAGAATCTGGTACCTCTGTACCCAGTTACCCATTAATAACATGGTATCTGAGCAAAGTATGTAGCCCTTAAATGACTCCTTGGTACTGTAGTTGGATTTTCAAAGGAAGTGAAATAAGTTTGTGACCTAATTACAGAAGACATACCAAGAAAAGGGTGATCAATCTTATATTACATGGCGCGCTGTAAGATGAATTGCCTGTGGGGTCAGGAAGAGATCTTCTTCCTCCTAACTTTATCACTATTGCACAAATATGTTCATTGCTTTGTTTTTCTGCCTCTCTGAAATGTAAGGAATTTGCTACTGCCTGAGGAAGGATTCTGGGCCAGGTTGGCCAATCTGGTGTGACATGGCAATCCTGGTGGTGGTTTGTGCAGTTACTTATTTTTGAAAAGTAGGAGACTATTAAAGATTGAACGAGTTTGGGGTGAGCCTCTGAAAATTCTGTGGCTGATTTGGGCTTTGGAAATAAGAGAACAAACTGCCCAAATGCAGCAGTGCTAGTAAGCAAAGTCAGTTGAGCAGGGAATTAAATGTAATGCACCTGATTCCCTAGATCAAAGGGGTCAGAAATCTCTAACCAGAGATTTTCCAAATGGATATCAGACTGCAGGAACTCTTGTTACCGGTCTTGTAACATTCATCCACCTTTGCTTACATACACTCAGTGTACAAGGTCTATAGCCATTTCCATGGCTTTCCTCAAAAACATACCGATCATCAAAATCTATAGAGCTGTTACTTGAGCATCTGTACATATATTTTCCAAATACTACGCAATAACTTACGCTTCTACCTCCAGTACTGTGTTCAGTTTGGCTGTGCTTTCCGCTGTACTGGATTTGACTCCGAAGCCCCGACCACCTTAAAAGGCACTGCCTAGTAGTCACCTAGAGTGGAGCACCCTTAGGCACTCTACTCGAAGAAGAAGAAATGGTTACTCACCCTGTGCAGTAACTGTGGTTCTTCAAGATGTGTGTCCCTACAGGTGCTCCATTACCTGCCCTCCTTCCCCTTTGCTTTGGAGTTCTCTGCCATGGGACTTCACAGTAGAGAAGGAATTGAAGGTGGTTTGCCTGTGCAGTGCTATATAACAACAGCACAGGGCACAAGACTAACGCATGCTCAGGCCGAATGGACACTGCTATGAGAAATTGCCAATCAATAGTGCAGGGGCACTAGCACACCGAGAGTGGAGCACCAATAGGGACACACATCTCAAAGTTACTGCACAGGGTGAGTAATCATTTCTTTCACTGGGAGATGTGCCTGAATAAGTAGGACAGAACTGGATCTTCATTTGGAACAGGAGAAAAGTTAGGGGAAACATCCACTTTTGTTTTCAAAAGGGGATTCGGATTTGTGATGCATGTCTTTTCCCAAGGTTAGTCAGGGCAGGTCTCTGCAGACCACAGCATCTCCTTCTGTCCTTTACATTTTCAGTAAGTGTTTCACAGGAGTTTGAATGTCCCAAAGGAACTGAGCACTCAGGAAAGAAAACACTCTGTATGTCTGTAATGAATAAAAGAGCCTAGATGCTAGAATAAAGAGCAGCCTGTAGTTCATAACCAGGACAAGCTGCTTCATGCGCCTGGAACTTGAGAGGGGATGACAAGCGTATATTTTGGTTGGTGGGGGACAACAGACCATCCTGCACCAGTACATATTTTCTAGCTCCATTTCAGGATTGTTGTGTTAGAGTTGCACTCCTAGCAGCCCCAGCATGAATATTGATTTGTGTGCCGCAGCACATCCTTGACAGACGTACTGTAGCTTTTGGAATTCTTAAAGCTTGGAAAGAAAAGTCATAGCAGCTAAGAAAAAATGATGAAGGCTGAGCACGGATCCCACCTGCCCTAGCCCTTACCAGGTAAAAGGACTATTGCAGGAGGAGAAGGAGCAGAAATAGCTATCAAAACAATACATAGAGATGGAGGAAAAGAAGAATGCTGTGTATGAGGATTTCAGAGAGAGAGGAAAATAATTTTCATCAGAACAAATAATACCTTTAGAACTCTGTAATTTAGAAATGTTGCTACTTCTTACAGGAAACAGATAAGATCAACTCCTGCTGCTCTTACTACTTCCATGAGTAAGGCAAGCAGGATTTGACCCGTAGTGGTTATGATTCCATCTCCTTTGTAGTTTAGTGAATATTAAAATGTAAACTTTTCAATTAAATTATTATAAAAAATAAAGATGAGCATGGCACTGTAAACACTATGATCAATTCAACACTAACTATCATAGGTTTTGTGAAGTCTAATTCATTAATCTTTCAGATCCTTGGATAGAAATAGCTTTTGAAGTGCAAAGTATTATCATCATTATTATATGTGCATAAAGCAGATTTCATGCCTCAGTCAAAGAGGAAAACATAGCAACTGCTGTACCACCTTCACTTCAGTGTCCCTATCCTCTTTAACTGTTCTCTTTACTCCAGGTAGCCCACCTGACCCATAAATCTCTCAGATTTCCAGCTTCTGATTTCCAGCTTCTGATATTTGTAAAGAATTTATTTGTTTTTATATTTTTGGCAATATGGCTTTCAATTTCCCTCTTTGCTCTTCTAATTTTGATCTGGGTACATTTTACCTAGTGTGCTTTATGCTCCTTTCTATTGGCTTCATTTGGGTTATTTCCATTCTCTGAGAGATACCAGTATGGCATGAATAAGCTCTTGCCATTTAACCATATGGCACCAGACAAATATGATGTAATAGACAGTCCCTTCCCTTAAATGCTGATATGCAAACAGGTGGGTGTGTCTTTGAAGGGATTGGGGGAAGAGGATTAGAGTAACAATGTCCTAGGTCTAGCTAGGAGTATAGTCAGGTGGTTTTGAGTCATTGAGGTTGATGGTTTTTTTAATTACAAGACATAAATCAGCAAGTGAACAAAGTATCACCAATCCCTACTGGCCATCTACTTAGCTATTATCAGAAGGCATCACGATGCCAGTGGAATTTGAAATGCGATTTGAAGCAGGACAGAATAGTGGCTTTAAGGATTAGTTATGGGGTGCATGCCATACATAAGGGGTGATGTGGAAGAAAGCACAAATATGCTTACTAGTGGCACCTTAGAGACTAACCAATTTATTTGAGCATAAGCTTTCATGAGCTCACGAAAGCTTATGCTCAAATAAATTGGTTAGTCTCTAAAGTGCCACTAGTACTCCTTTTCTTTTTGCGAATACAGACTAACACGGCTGCTACTCTGAAACCTACAAATATACTTGTGGGAGAAATGGACAAATAGGCAACTACCAAACAGCTGGATCATAAGTTTTCCATTGAGTATGTTGCCTGAAGCTGGAGGGTAGCCTAGAGAGGGTGTGGGAAAGAGCAGATTGAGAGATATCAGTATTAAGAGAAAAGGATAATAAATGAAAGGTAATTGCACATGCTTTAACCAGTTACATAATATTACGGTAATACATAACAAGATATGCCTGACCTCTTCCCTACGATACATGCATGAATAGTTTGAAAACCTAATAACTGTTTAACTATTCAACTTAGATGACTCTTGAGACAGCCAGCATGTGTGCTGGGGCTTTAGGAGTTCATGTAGTTGTGACTGTGAAATTACAGGATCTTGTAGGAGCGAAGAGCCACCTGTCTGTCCAAACAGTTGCCCTCCTCACAGCTGAAATCTACATGAGTTCCTTAGCCTTATTCTTTGAGCAGCAGTAGCCAGCTTTTGAAAAATTATATCACAGCATGGAATAGATATCTGGAAGAGAACAAAACGTCTGAGTATCCAGCTGTTTTTTCTTCAGTTCATTTTTCTCCCCTCTCCTTTGATAAAATATGGATATGTCAGATTTCTTGGAACAAAGCTGGTAACCTGGGAGGGGGCAGAGAAAGGAGCATTAACTGAACTCCTGTTTAGCTACCTCACCTACCACTAGTGATGAGAGCCAGTTAAAATACCAGTCCCTGTGGATAACCTCACCCATAAATAAATAAGTGGAAACTGATAATTGGCACTGCAACCCAATCCCTTAAAATGCCAATTGAAATAGAAGGGACTATAAAACCAGTGACTTGAGCATCCAACATATAAAAAGGATCTAGAAAGCAGCATGGCAAAGATACAAGCCATCTTTGCCTTAAGGGACAATGAATAGCCCTTGGTAGAGCTGGCTGAAAAATGAGAATTTTTCACACGGGAATTTTCACGGGGGGGGAAAGAAATTACTGTTGGGAAAAAAATTGTTTTCTTATGGGAAAACTTTAAAGTTGGAAGTGTTGAAAGTTTTACTTTCATATAGAAAGTAATATTTGCACTTTTAAAATTAACATTGTCATATGTTTTCGGTTTTGTTCAATATCTTCATAAATGATCTGGAGGATGGTGTGGATTGCACTCTCAGAAAATTTGCAGATGATACTAAACTGGGAGGAGTGGTAGATACACCGGAGGGCATGGATAGGATACAGAGGGACCTAGACAAATTGGAGGATTGGGCCAAAAGAAATCTGATGAGGTTCAATAAGGATAAGTGCAGGGTCCTGCACTTAGAACAGAAGAACCCAATGCACAGCTACAGACTAGGGACCGAATGGCTAGGCAGCAGTTCTGTGGAAAAGGACCTAGGGGTGACAGTGGACGAGAAGCTGGATATGAGTCAGCAGTGTGCCCTTGTTGCCAAGAAGGCCAATGGCATTTTGGGATGTTTAAGTAGGGGCATAACGAGCAGATCGAGGGACGTGATCGTTCCCCTCTATTCGACATTGATGAGGCCTCATCTGGAGTACTGTGTCCAGTTTTGGGCCCCACACTACAAGAAGTATGTGGATAAATTGGAGAGAGTCCAGCGAAGGGCAACAAAAATGATTAGGGGTCTGGAACACATGACTTATGAGGAGAGGCTGAGGGAACTGGGATTGTTTAGTCTGCAGAAGAGAAGAATGAGGGGGGATTTGATAGCTGCTTTCAACTACCTGGGAGGTGGTTCCAGAGAGGATGGTTCTAGACTATTCTCAGTGGTAGAAGAGGACAGGACAAGGAGTAATGGTCTCAAGTTGCAGTGGGGGAGGTTTAGGTTGGATATTAGGAAAAACTTTTTCACTAGGAGAGTGGTGAAACACTAGAATGCGTTACCTAGGGAGGTGGTAGAATCTCCTTCCTTAGAAGTTTTTAAGGTCAGGCTTGACAAAGCCCTGGCTGGGATGATTTAATTGGGGATTGGTCCTGCTTTGAGCAGGGTGGTGGACTAGATGACCTCCTGAGGTCCCTTCCAACCCTGATATTCTATGATTCTATGTGTTACTTGTGAAAGTGTTACCTTCTCTCTGCAAGTAACCCTATTTTTTGACCAAAAAATTCTTTTCATGGAATTTTTTATTTTATTTGTAACACTCAGAAACACACCCAAATTGACTGGCATCTACTTTTAAAGCTAAAAGGATATGTATTTTTGTCTGACCTCTATGGGCTTTTATTGCCTGGTTTGCCATCCTATTGCTCTTCATACCACGCTGCTCAGTTACCTCCTAGTCTCTTTACCTAGCAAGGAGGGGGAGTAAGTGAACAAATAGCAAAACAAAGGGTTTGAAGAGAATTTACATGTAGACATCATGAACTTAAGTGTGGTTCTTCATTATAATGATAGTTGTAGTCACCTGGTGAATCTATGAATGGAAGTGGACAGGTAAGATCTATTGTGTAATCCATGTCTTGTGCTCCTCCAGCATTGTATTAAATTAAAATTAACTGCAGAAAAAGTTGTCATAGATCCCATCCTAGTCAAAGGTACAGATGTGCAGACCATCAACTCTCCATGTACTCCAAAAAAAATGGTTTTCACACAATTCACAGGGAACCTGAAAAATGATTGCTGATTTCTCAGCTAGTAACTATGACCCATTCTCTACCCCCTCCCAATTACATGAGCACTCTCACTCCTAATTAAAGTACAGGATTCACCCTGAAAAATTGTTTTTTCTTATATGCTTAACATGTCAAATATTTGATAAGTACATTTTTCCCCAGAATGTTGAGAAGTGTTGAAAGAGCAATTGGAAAAAGTTCATTAATATCTGAATTAATGTTTTACCAGGGATACATCTTTATACAAACTTCTTTTCTTGTTTCAGAGTAGCAGCTATGTTAGTCTGTATCCGCAAAAAGAAAAGGAGTACTTGTGGCACCTTAGAGACTAACCAATTTATTTGAGCAAAAGCTACAGCTCACTTCATCAGAATACTCCTGCTAAGAAACATACATGGAAAGTTCTATAGCTAATGCAATACAGAAATATCTCACCTAATTTGATATGGAAAGTAGATGGCAGTCCATAAGAAATGGTAATAATAAAGTAATTTTTCGTGCATCTGATCATAAAGAATGTGCTTGTATAGCAGTTTTTACCTGATGATCTCACAAGGATGTACAAGCAATTATTTAAGCCTTGGGACACCCCTGTAAAATGGACAAGTAATACTTCAGTCAAGTTGCATTTTCATGATTATTATACTCATCTTTGCACATCTAAATATGAGAAGCGTGGTCACAAAAAGCAAGTCATTGAACCAAGGAGTTCTGATTGCCTGTCCCTGGGTTTAACCACTAGCCCATTAAACCACATTTGATAGACATTAACAAAAGCATCAAAAAATCATGCACTCTAAATCCTGCAAAGTTAGGCCATTACTGTGACATTTTGGGTGATGGTTTTTCTTAGTGTCTTATTAAATGCAATTTGGTGGTTGCATGTAAGTTGGTTTGTTTTTTTCAAGAGGCTCAACTTGGCAGCATTTCAGATGCCTGACTGGTAAGTGCTAAATCCATTTATTATTTTATTCAACTGAAAGCTTCCAGTGTCCCCTAGAAGCTGATGTTAAGTGAGGTAACAGTAGAGCTGGTCTGACTGTTCTGATGTAATAGTAAGATCATTATTTTTTGATTTTTCAAGTGCTAGAAGCCCTCAAAGAAGTAAGCAAAGACAGCCTAAGAAGCTTCCAGTTGAAAGCCCCAATATTGCAATGTATCCATGTGGGTGGAACCCAGTGTGAATGGGTGACAGGGATGTGCCGACATTTGAACACTAAATAGGGCTCACAAATAAATACAAATAAGAGATCTGGAGATGAAAGTAAAAATGCAAGAATAAAAAATGTTGTTTCTCAGCAAGTCACTCAAACATCCTGGTTGTTCCATGGCCTTTTGTTGTTTTAATCATCTCACGTTCTATGGGGATCTTCTTCAAGAATCATAGAAATGTAAGGCTGGAAGGAATCCCAAGAGGTCCTCTAGTCCATCCCCCATGTTGAGGCAAGGCCAAGTATACTTCCTAAGCCAAATCAGGGCCAAGCAAAGCCCTGATTTCTTAGATACAACACTCCTAGTAATACACCTCGGAATTATATTTGTCTTTTTAGCAACTGCAACACATTATTGGCTCATTTTGTTTGTGATCCACTACACTCCCCAGATCCTTTTCTTCAGTACGACTGCCTAGCCAGTTATTCCCCTTTTTGTGTTTGTGCATTTGATTTTTCTTTCCTAAATGCTTTTCACTTGTCTTGATTGAATTTAATCTTGTTGATTTCAGACCAGTTCTACAATGTATCATGGTCCTTTTGAATTCTAATCCTGTTCTTCAAAGTGCTTGCAACTCCTCCCAGCTTAGTGTCAACTACAAATTTTATAAGCATACGTATAAGAAGTGAGTCTTCAGGGGCAATTTGCATGAGAGACAAGTAGCTTGGGAAGGAGGTTTGGGGAGGGCATTCTGTGAACCAGGGGCAGCATGTCTTTTTTACTGTTTGCAGATTGTCTGAACAGATCATGATCTTTATGGATTTGTTTGTTCAAAATTGTTAGGTGAATAGCCTTTGTTGGAGCTACTGGGTAAATTGTTTATGAAGCAGTTCATAGTGAGTATTTCACTGATTATTTCATATTCTTTATTCATCATTACAACTACATCTCTGGTGTTGTGTTACCAGGTGCAAGATTATTAAAAGAATGTCTCAGTTAGAAGGTGTAATAAGTATCCCATTACAATAGAAAGTAGTGGCCATAAATATTCAATGATCAGGAATAATCAGTGTCTTCCAGATTTCATGAGACTGTGCTAGAGTAGTAAAATCTGATAAAGGGTTAGGTCAAATTGATACCTGACAATACATATAATGTTAAAGTCATGAGATATGGCAACATTATTATTACAATTTTTAGATCCATGGTGATACCCTTTACTTATAGGCCAAAGAGAAAAAGCTTTCAAGAATCTCACTCTCTTTGTGGGGCTGAGCTCAACCACTTACCACTATATCTTGTAGTACAAATAATAACTAATAATAAAGCGACCCAATTTAGAGAAGGGTCATATTGTGCTGGGTGCTGCACATACCCATAATAGGAGATGGTCCCTAATCCAAAGAGCTTAGAAACTAAATAGATAAAACAGACAAAGTATGTGAAAATATAAGTATTATTAATTCCATTTTACAGATGGAAAACTGAGGCACAAAGGGTAATAATTTCAAAAAAGTGCCTAAGTGACCTACAAGCCAAAGTCCCATATTTAATAACTATCTAGGCACTTAGAAGCCTCAGTCCATGAATCTCACACTAGTTGTTGTTTTCCTTAAGCTGCAGCTCAAGCAGTCATGTGAATACATGAAAATCTGAGCCTGCATTTTTAAAAAAGGAATTCTCTAGCTCTTGTGGTTGCAAAGAAAATCTTGAAACGTGAGCCCTAAAGTCTCAAAAACCAGAAGACAAATAAAAAGCAGTTTTTTTGGTAAATCCCTTATGATTTTTAAGGTAATCTTATGAATTTTGGGTATAAAGCAGAATGCTAGGCTAACCGTTTAGGTCAAATTCTTACTTTAAGGACTCTTCTTGGAATTAAATATACACTTCCACATCCTAGTGTAAGTCTGGCCCTAGGAACCAAACACACATGGGTCCACACCGGAGGGGTACTGAGTGCCTACAGTGTGTGGGAAGGCACTCAGCACCTCATAGGAAACAGCACTTAGTTTCTGCTGACTTGTCAGTTGTCTTATTTGTACAGCTTGTTATATTGCCCAACAGCCAGTATCAGTTAGGTAATCACATCATTACTTTGAGATCTACTGGTGAAAAATGCCATATAGGAGCTGAGTATTATTATTAGTTTGCCATTCATGTACCGACCGGGAGGGCATGGATCAATGTTCATGTTCATGGATCAATGTTCACATTCCTCACCAGTACCTGGTCCGGGTGGGGGAAGCTAATGATCCAACCAGTGGATCAAATTTGGTGATGAATCCTGGTCACGTGCCACCTGAAAAGAAGAAGATTGATGTACCTTGTTTTATTAGGCTACTTGAAGCTGTGGGTTTTTGGGAGGGGAAGGGGATTTAACTTTGGTTTCATATAGAACTGAAACATCTCAATTTTCAATTTTTTGCAGGTCAAACCAGTGGTTTCAGTGAGTTTTCATGCCATTTCTGCATGCAAACAGCTTTTTGAGAGTGGTATATGCGTGTTAAAAATAGCTAATATGGTATTTTCAGCCCTGGGACATATTGGCTAATCTTCAAACATCTGACACAGACAAAACATACCATTTGTCACTAAACAATTTTACCAATTGTTGGGACTTTTTAATGTTGGCGAGGGGGAAGAGGAAAGGAGGGGAGGACTGGGAGCTTATAAAATAGCATGATTTGGGGTTTTTATGAAGTTAGCCCATATAATATTTTCCTGTTTACATTTATATTTTTAAAACTTTTGGAAAGCAGAACATCATTTTAGGTGAAATTGCAAAAATACTTTTTTTTTTTTTATTGATGGTGAAACTTTTTTCTATTCAGCTCTGGTTTATACATAGAATTTTCCTGAAGAAAAGTTATTACTTTATTACAAAAGTTATAAAATGGCTGTGCAGAATGATAGGGCCCCTAGTCATTTTCTGATTGGTAAATTTGATCTTTTGGGCGGATATGACAGCCATGCACCTAATCCACGGAACATAGCTCGGGGCTCATCATTGAAAAGATACATAAATACTTGGAAATAACCTTTGTCCAGATTAATCATTACTCATGTTGAGTAACACCTTATTTTATGTGCTCCTATTGATTTAAATGAGACTATTCATGGATAAGGTACTATCCACATGGCCTACTGGTCTCTTATAGTGGCATTCTCAAAAGTGCCTAGGCATCTTAGAGACTAACAAATGTATTTGAGCATAAGCTTTTGTGAGCTACAGCTCACTTCATCAGTTGCATGCCATCCAATGAAGTGAGCTGTAGCACACGAAAGCTTATGCTCAAATAAATTTGTTAGTCTCTAAGGTGCCACAAGTACTCCTTTTCTTTTTGTGGATACAGACTAACACAGCTGCTACTCTGAAACTAGGCATCTTAGGTAACTTATACCTGTGGAAATCAATGGGCGTTAGATATCTAACGTGCTTAAGTGCTTTTGAAAATCCCACTGTTAGGTCCTATCTACTCAGTGGATCCCTTACCATTACGTGCCAAGAGAGATTTTCTTTTCCCTAACCCAGACCCCTGCATACTAAACCCTGGGTCAAGCTGAGTTCTTTCTGTCATTGTGATTCATTACCAGTAACAAAGATTCTGCAGGGTCAATTTTTTCCTTCCGTTAAACCTGCATATACTTCTTGACTTGGTCCAGCAAGTTGGTATTCATTTAACAATTCCATTGGTTCTGGGTGAGCCAAAATGGCATTCAGCTCATTCTGTCTTAGCTCCGATGGCTCAGGAGTGCTAACAGAAATCATCGGGAGCCATTGACACAAGTGAGTAACTGGTGCATAACAAGATGTCATTTGTCCATACTCACTTTTCAGAGTACTTGTAAAAGTTCTAGTTAGTATTCTTTACCTGTTACCTATTTTCCCAGCACAGTACTACTTAGAAAAGCTACTTTTTTTTCTCTCAAAATAAGGTCATGTCTACGAAAGTACTCCGATTTTACAGAAGTCGATTTTTGGGAACAGAGTGTATAAAGTCAAGTACATGCATCCATACTAAGCACATTAATTCAGTGGTGTGTGTCCACAGTACCGTGGCAAGCATCGACATTCCGAGCGGTGCACTGTGGGTAGCTATCCTACAGTTCCTGTAGTCACCACTGCCCATTGAAATTCTGGGCTGAGCTCCCAATGCTTGATGGGGCCAAAAATTTGTTGCGGGTGGTTATGGGTAAATGTCGTCAGTCAACCCTCCCTCCCTCCATGAAAGCAACAGCAGACAATCATTTCACGCCCTTTTCCCTGGATTGCCCGAGCAGACGCCATAGCACGGCAAGCATGGAGCCCGTTCAGCTCACCGCAGCAGTTATGACCATTGAAAACACCTCATGCATTATCGTGCCATTTACGCAGAACCAGCACCTGAAAAACCAGGCGAGGAGGCGACGGCAGAGCAGTGATGAGGACATGAACACAGATTTCTCTAAAACCACGGTCTTTGACAATTTGGAGATCATGGTATTACTGGGGCAGGCTCATGCCTTGGAACACCGATTCTGGGCCTAGGAAACAAGCACAGAGTGGTGGAACCGCATAGTGTTGTAGGTTTGGGATGATTCCTAGTGGCTCTGAAACTTTCGCATGCATAAGGGCACTTTCATGTGACTTGCTTTCCCTGCCCTGAAGCACAAGAATACCAAGATGAGAGCAGCCCTCACAGTTCACAAGCAAGTGGCAATAGCCCTGTGGAAGCTTGCAACGCCAGACAGCTACCGGTCAGTCGGTAATCAATTTGGAGTGGGCAAATCTACTGTGGGGGTTCCTGCGATGCAAGTAGCCAACGCAATCATTGAGTTGCTGCTATCAAAGGTAGTGACTCTGGGAAATGTGCAGGTCATACTAGATGGCTTTGCTGCAATGGGATTCCCAAACTGTGGTGGGGCTATAGATGGAACGCATATCCCTATCTTGGGACCGGACCACCAGGGCAGCCAGTACATAAACCGCAAGGGGTACTTTTCAATGGTGCTGCATGCACTGGTGGATCACAAGGGACGTTTCACCAACATCAACGTGGGATGGCCGTTAAAGCTTCGTGACGCTCGCGTCTTCAGGAACTCTGGTCTGTTTAAATGGCTGCAGGAAGGGATTTACTTCCCAGACCAGAAAATAACTGTTGGGGATGTTGAAATGCCTATAGTTATCCTTGAGGACCCAGCCTACCCCTTAATGCCCTGGCTCATGAAGCCGTACACAGGCTCCCTGGACAGTAGTAAGGAGCTGTTCAACTGTAGGCTGAGCAAGTGCAGAATGGTGGTAGAGTGTGCATATGGATGTTTAAAGGGTCGCTGGTGCAGTTTACTGACTTGCTCAGACCTCAGCAAAACCAATATTCCCATTGTTATTGCTGCTTGCTGTGTGCTCCACAATCTCTGTGAGAGTAAGGGGGAGATGTTTATGGCAGGGTGGGAGGTTGAGGCAAATGGCCTGGCCACTGAATACGCGCAGCCAGACACCAGGGCAGTTAGAAGAGCACAGCAGGAAGCAGTGCGCATCACAGAACTTTGAAAACCAGTTTCATGACTGGCCAGGGTACTGTGTGACACTTCTGTTTGTTTTTCTTTGATGAAAACCCACCCCCTTGGTTGCCTCTAAATTCCCTAGAAGCTATCCGCCCTCTCCCCTTCTATCACAGTTTGCTTGCAAAGGAAATAAAGTCACTATCGTTTAAAAACATGTATTCTTTATTCACTGATTATAAAAATAGGGAGATAACTCACAAGATAGCCCGGGTGGGGTGAGGGAAGAGTGTAGGAGAGAAGGAAAAGGCCACTTCAAAACTTGTTGAATGACAGCCTTCTGGTGCTTGGGTTGTCCACTGGGGTGGAGTGGTTGGGTGCCCGGAGCCTCCCCACCCCCCGCGTTCTTGAGTGTCTGGGTGAGGAGGCTATGGAACTTGGGGAGGAGGGAGGGCAGTTAAACAGGGGCTGCAGTGGCAGTCTTGTGATCCTGCTGCCATTCATGAACCTCCACCAGATGCCGGAGCATCCCACAGTTTGATCCCGCAGTAGCCCCAGCATTGCATCATGCCTCCTCTGATCTTCCTGCCGCCACCTCTCCTCACGTTCATTGGCTGCTTTCCTGTACTCTGCTATTGTGTCCCTCCACACATTCTGATGAGCTTTGGTGTTAGAAATCACACACGCAGTGCCGGGCAACAGAATTCGGCTTGCAGGCGGCCATGGTAAGCCACAGTCTTTCGGCTTCTGCAACCTTCATAACAGCAGTGCTCTCCTCTTCCATATCAAGAAAAGCACGTTGAGTTGGCCGTTTAGTGCTGTGGTTTTCCCATTAACGTGCAGCAGCAGAAACCAAACTAACGCCCCCACCATCCAATTCTCTGGGATGATTGCTTTACCCCTCACCCCACTGCGTGGCTGGTATCAGGGAAGATCCCTGCTAGCCAAACGCGAACAGCTCTGTGTCAGCACTCCCCCCTCCCCCCAGCCCCACCACGTGGCTAACTGCGGGGAGGACTTCTTTTCAGCCACAGACAAACAGCCCAGTGGGAACGGCCACCTCCAAATGTCCCCTTAATTAAATTCCCCTATTTCAACCAGGTTACCATGAATGATATCGCTCTCCTGAGGATAACACAGAGAGATAGAGAACGGATGTTGCTTGAATGCCAGCAAACACCGGGACCATATGCTGCCAGGCTTTGTCATGCAATGATACCGGATTACTTGCTACTAGCATGGCATGGTAAAGTGTCCTACCATGGAGGACAGAATAAGGCTGCTCTCCCCAGAAACCTTCTGCAAAGGCTTTTAGAGTACCTCCAGAAGAGCTTCATGGAGATGTCCCTGGACGATTTCTGCTCCATCTCCAGGCACATTAACAGACTTTTCCAGTAACTGTATTGGCCACGAATACATTGCAAGTCCTCAGGGCTACTTAATCATTAACAAACGCTTGCTTTTATAACATGTATTATATTTTAAAAGGTACACTCACCAGAGCTCCCTTCTCCGGCTTGGTTGGGCTGGGAGGGTATTTCAGTCAGGGTGATAAAAAGATCCTGGCTGTCGGGGAGAACGGTGTGCTGTGTGCTCTCCTCAAGCTCATCATCCTCCTCCTCATCTTCCCCATCCACAAAATCCTCAGGCATGGCGGAGAGTACCCCATCATTGGCATCCACGGACAGGGGTGGGGTAGTGGTGGCAGCCCCCCTCCCCAGAATTGCATACAGCTCAGTGTAGAACTGGCATGTCTGGGGCTCTGTCCTGGAGCATCCATTTGATTCTTTGGCTTGTCTGAGCTCCTTAAGTTTCACGTGGCACTGTGTTGCGTCCCTGCTGTAGCCTCTGTCCCTCATGGCCTCAGAGATTTTTTTGAAATGTTTTGGCATTTCATCTTTTGGAACGTAGTTCTGATAGCACAGATTCCTCTCCCCATACAGTGATCAGATCCAGTACCTCCCATTCAGTCCATGCTGGAGCTCTTTTTCGATTCTGGGACTACATGGTCACTTGTGCTGATGAGCTCTAAATGGTCACCTGTGCTGATGAGCTCGCCTGGCCAAACAGGAAATGAGATTCAAAAGTTCCCGGGGCTTTTCCTGTACACCTGGCCAGTGCATCCGAGTTCAGAGTGCTGTCCAGAGCGATCATAGTGGTGCACTGTGGGATAGCTCCTGGAGGCCAAATACCTTTTGAATTGCATCCACACTAACCCTAATTCAAAACGGCAATGTTGATTTCAGCGCTAATCCCCTCATTGGGGAGGAGTACAGAAAGCGGTTTTAAGAGCCCTTTATGTTGAAAAAAATGGCTTTGTTGTATGGACGGGTGCAGGGTTAATTCGATTTAATGCTGCTAAATCCGACAAACTCGTAGTGTAGACCAGGCCTAAGCTCTTGTGTTTCTGGAGTGTGTATTAGCTAAATATTGCTGCAGGTCTCAGCTGCCTGAGGTCTCGCACTCATCCTAACAAAACACTGAAGACTTGCACCAGTAACCAGGTATTGCAGGCACAGTTGTGGCCTATTTCTTCATTGAATTAAAATACCTTTCCTGGACAGCTTCTCAGTTTTTGAGCATTGCTCTCAGAGGGCATGCATTTCTGATCTAGGATGACATATAGTATCAAAAGCTGTGAAAAGGACCCTTAGAGGGAGTATTTATATAATCTACTTTTAGTAAAATTAAAAGCCTTAGTTTGCTCTCTGGTGTGAAATACTCAGAGAATATTTTCTCACTTCCCTTTCCTACACCCACAATTATTTCATGTAAAACAAAATAATTTGCATACACAGTACTTCTTAGAGCACACAAAGAAAAGATTAGCTCAAGCATTAATAAAAGCTATTTGAAATGTCAGATACAAAAGTCATGTTAGAATGTGATTTTCAACTGATCAGTTTCTAAAACAAAATCTAGAAATTCCCCTGAATTTCTGTAAAGTTAAGTTTATTAGGGTGGCTTAGATGAGTGGTGATAGGACAGTATGATTTTTCATTTCCAGGTTACTAGAGTCCAGAAATAGTTATTTTAGGATAGCAGTTTGTCAGCTATCTGATTGAACTGGTGATCACAATTCATCTTCCAGTGAACAGAAACACTATCACTGGAATTTATCAGGCACTGGGCAATCTCCGAGAGTCTAGGGATTGTGGTGCAAATGCAGTAAGTCACTTAAACACATGCTTAACTTTCAGTACACAAGTAGTTCCACTGAAATCAATGGGATTACACATGCACTTAAGTGCTTTGCTGGATCCGGACCTGAATGTACATGGAGACTAAACTATCATTTTACTCCTAAAGATGGTCTCTCCAGGTTGCTCTTGAGGCATACTGACAGGGTGTATGGGGAAATCTGTACTGTTTGTGCTGTTACCTAGTCAGTAGATAAATAAGCTTAATTTTCCAGAGCTGCCAATCTAGCAACTTTATTGAGCTTAAATTAACTGATAAAATGAAATCAAGTTATTGAGAGAGTGCCATGCCCAATTAAAAGTTTTTATTTTTAAATATTTTATAAGTGAGTCATAACTTCTGAGTGGAATGGGGAAAGTAGATTGATTTGCACCATAATTTGCAGACAGTAAAATCTTCAAGACATAAATAGGAGCTAAGAGACAGGTTGTACTTTTCAAGATTATTCAAGGCTTCTGATGGCACATTGCCTGGACAACAATGAAAACAAGCTGGAAAAAGCTTTACTAGAAAGAAGAGGTGGGGGGCAGTTTTCTATGATATTACATCTAATTATCATAACAGACAGTGAAATAAAGAAGGGAAAATATGTCAGAGCATATCAGGGGCAAGATCATCAGCCAGGAGTAGAGCAAAAGTAAATGTGGAAGTTGACAGTAAAATCTCAGACTATCAAGACATTGCCACATGGGATTGGGGAGAGGGGGGCCAAATTTAACATTGTTATTGCCTGCAACAGATAAGAAAGGCTGTTGCACCCAAAGAGTGAGTCTCCGAACCTGTTAACCAAAAAGCTTATGTGCTGTAAACACAAAGGGCAGAGAGATTCTGCTCTTATCTTCGCTAACCTGAACAGGGAACCTCAGTGTAATAACGCTGGGGTAACAGAGAAGAATGAAGCCCAAAGGACTGGTGTTGTGATGGGATCAGATTGACACAGCTGGCAGGGAACAACATGAGCAGAAAACAATGCGAGGAGCAGAATTCATACTTTTGAGCACAGCAAACTAGTTAGACAGTGGACAGGAGACAGGAGTGGACAGGAGAAGAAAAATTACCCCCATAAGAGGTAGTAGCTTGGGGATGGCTCTAAACCTGGTACGTGAAAAATAGTAGTAAATTATGTTTTGTTCTCGCTGTTAGAAGGAGAGAACTATTGAAAGAGGAGGACATAAAATCTAAGACTCAGTACTGGGGTGGACCATGTAATTTAAAGCCTATTTCAAAATGGCTCTAAATTGAGTGATGAAAAATAATACAGTAAGAGCTAAATTTCCCTCCTGTAAATAACAGAATCAGTCAGAATCCTCTAAGTGCTTTTGGCAGCGAAAACAGAGAAAATCTCTCTTTGAAAAAAAAAAATGGTACCAGCCAACAATTGGTTCTGCTGATAATGTACGGATTTCTTGCCAAATCTTTCTGCGTGGGTGTTCTTCTGCATATCAAAATACTGGCTGTCTCTACCTGTGTCTCAAAAAAACCTACCCCTGCTGTATTGTGTCTGACACACTGAAGACTTTAAAACAATATGTAACTCCTCTGAAATAACTCCTGGTAGAAGAGAGTTGATCACCCACTAAAATTAAGCAAGATAAGAGTGTAGTGGGCTTGAACAAATTAAGAAAAACTTAAATTATACAAAAAGACAATGGAAATTGGGAACAGGCAAAAGATTCAGAACTAGATGGGGGGGGGGGAAAACCCTGATTGGATTCTTTAAAAAAAAAAAATCATTTTCAGCTTGGATAGCATCCATCTAAAGATTTTTCCCCTACAGATTAATAGCATAAAAGTCCTACACTGTGATAAGTCTAATTCAGAGCTATGTTGTGTTTGTTAAATGGAATGTGACAGGGATCTGAAATACTGCTGTACTGCAGAAAATAATTAGTTGAAAGGTAACTTGATAATTTTACCACTGTGAAGAATGAGTGGAAATCAACCTTCACTTTAATTATTTGTGAAGAAGTAGTATAAATTACCTGCACAAGATAGTAATCAGAGAAAATGATAATACATTCCTCTTATCTAGTAGATAGCAAAGTAGCTTGTTTAATCTGTTCACCTTTGATGTAGTAGAGATAGCAAATTAGTTACTACAGAACCATCTACATTCTTAGGTTACTTGAATATATTTATTTCAATCCCTGGGAAAAATGCTTGTGTGGAAATTTTGAAAAATAAAAATACCATTTGGTATTTGTGCATTTCAGCATTAATTCAAGGGAGAAAGTCAAAACCCTGATTCAAATGATTAAAGAATTGTGACTATAGTGTAAAAGCCTCAACAGTCAGAAGTTGCTGCCCTGGTGCAGCCTAAAGAAGGTATTGTGTGGTGTTCATAGGCTCATAATCATTTTGTCCCTACTTTCCAAACCAGTGGGCACTAGCACCACAGCTGAGGTAATCCTTGTGAGCCCTAGCACCAGGAATGCCAAGAAGGACATCACAGCATCTCACTATTACTAAAGTAAAGTACAGCTGTATATTTTGAATGTAGTGCTTATGAGGAACGACATTAAAAATGTGGTCCCCACCAGTCCCTTTATACCAAAGCTCAGGTTAAGTATAGAAAGGCAAATACCGCCATGCCTTCCCCACTGTGGGCATGAACAACTCACAGGTAAGTATGATTCCACTGTGGGGGAAAAGAGAGAGAGAGGGGGCAGGATGCACGAAGCCTGTGCTAAAGGTCCATACCTGCTACGTGTCATGTACCTCTGTTCCATATACTCCACTGCACAGGAGGATTTGTGCTGGAAGCCAGAGGCATGGTGACTACCATGCTGCATTGCAGTAGAAGCTGTGTTACAACTCAGTGGTGTGATGGGAGGGTTTCCTCCTATCTGACGGCCATGGAAATCTCCTGAATTAAGGCTGTTTAGACAGGAAATAACATCTGGCCAAGAAGCTATATACCTACTGGCAGCAGAAGGCATCCTCCAGGTCAGCTCATCCCTGCTAAAATGGTAAGAACAAATCAATAAAACAAACCACAGGATTATAAAGCATGTAGAATAAAGTTACATCATGAAAGAATGCAGGGAATAGAACACAGTCAGGAAAATGTTACAGGCTAATATTGGGGCATTTCCTGCCTAGTAAAGCTTCTGAAGTCAGATATACATAAACCTCCCCTGAAAAGGGGGATTTCAGACTGGAAAAAACTTGAAAACAAAGCTTGATCTTTCTTTACTGTAAATGTTGCATTCAGCTTATGAATGAGCATATTTGTGGTTGGAGCGGAGCTTCCAGGGATTGGCTTCGCCTTCCGTTTGATCTGAGTGCGAGGGGCACTCCTGACATTTCCGTGTGTCGCCAGGAAAATTAGTAGTGATGGCCAAAAGTCAGTATCCGCTCCTGGGCGCACAAAGGAAAGAGCAAAGGGGGATTCCACATCTCTCCCATCTCCTCCCTTTAGTCTTGCCCATTTATTTCTACCAGTGGGACTGTGTCCAGTCTCCATTCTGGCCCTCGTAATGGCTTCACTGCCCGCTCAAACACGAGGAAATAATGGGCTAAATTCATCCCGTGTCACTCCACTGAGCTCAGTCGAGTTGCACCAGAGATGTATTTGGCCGAGCGTGTATTGCCCCAGCAAGACATTACATACTGTACCGCAGATCCGCCTTTACTACTTATGAATAGATGGCAGCTTACTGAGCCGAGGCCATTTTGAGGCCCCATCTACTCTGAAGATAAAGGTGTGTTAGCAGAGCTGGGGTTTTAAACGTGGTTTAAAGGAAGCAGAGGCTAGCATGATTTAAATAGGGTTTGCCCAGGAGGTGTGGGTAGCAGATAGCCACTTTTAAAGCCATGTTTTTTAAATGTGCTCTGGACTACCTGGCTAAAATGCTTCAAATTTTCTAAGTGATTTAGGAGCCTTAGGCAGGACTTTCAATGAAACTTAGACTCCTAGGTGACTTAGATGCTTTTGAAAATTTTACCCCCTAGCTATTACAGACTAGTTTTGCTTCCCTCCACCCCCACATTGCCTTGCCCCCTTCACCGTCATATACACTCGTGTGGAATGAGTGCAAAGTGGGTGTGAAACACTCCCATCAGGCATCCTCCAGGGACAGGAAAACTCTGAGTGGGGAGGGGTAAGGGCTCCACTGCACAGCTCATCCTGGAGAAGCTGAGTGCTCTGGGGCTGGTAGCCAGGAGCAGCACTGCTTCCTCCCCACAGGAGCCACTCAGCTCTCTGCGATGGAGTGGGGATCCTACAGCCACCCTGAAAAAGAACTGACCTGCCCACTGTCCAGGCACCCTCCACTCACCCTCCTCTGGCTGGCCACGACTCCCTGAGCCATCTCCCCACCCATTAGAAAGCCACCTATTCTCCTCTGACAACCAATATCCCCTTGCCCTCTCAGTCCAATACCCCATTCCCCTAAACCCAATATCTCCCTTTTCCTGCAGCCAGCTCTCAGCCCCTATATGCTGCCTTGTTTTAACCCCCAATATCTCCCCTGCCCTCCCCCTACTTCAACCTGGCCCACTTTGTATCCCCCCCTACTCCCCCAGTTATCCCCATTCTCCATCCCTGTGGTACTCACCTCCTCAGGTCTGTCCTAAATGAGAAACAAATATCTGTCCAGGAACCTAGTTTCAGAGCTGAGTGAACAAGGGGGGCAGGAGGCTGTGATATTCCTCCTGGATGTTGCTGCTGCTATGTGCCAATGGTTACTACTAATGTATACATTTGTTATATTGCCATTGTATTTATTCCTCGTTTATGTTGAAAAGTGCATCTGCTTTCTGTTAACCTAGAGCACTGATTAAATGGGTAGCTAACAAGGCTAGCCTCAAACTTCCTTTAATGCAAACATCCAAAACTTAATTCTGAAAAATCCTTTCATTCTTCACTTTTCTGTTGGATTACTCATAATATCTGCACTTTCTTTCTCCGTCATTTGTCTCACTAGCAAACAAGGATTTTACCTTCATATATTTTCTTGCTCTGTTTCATCCATTTTGTGTTGTCAATGTTAACATACCGCCAAATTTTCAGAGAGCTTCTGATTTGTGTGCTTGCAAAATGTACACATACAGTGGTCCATGCATTCACTGAGTAATTGCTTATGTACATTTGGAGCTAAGCATGAAATCACCCCATTTCCACACAAAGGTGGGCATTCCGATTGCACTGAGTGCAGGCTCCGATTTTTTGAATACATGTGAAGCCATTGAAATTTCACCTGTAATGTTCTCTTGCATCATCAGGCCTACTAAAAAAATACAAAATGAAATTCAAACTACTTTTCCAGACTGGATGATCAATACTTCAGACTATCGTAATAAACCTTGAACAAAACCTGTAAACTGCAGAGTGTCTCTCCTCTAGGGGTTCTGCATTCAGTTCCTCGCTTCAGTGAATCTCCTATGGTAGGGAGACTAGTTATCAGCCCAGTGATCCAATTCTAATGTAAATGCATTCAGATGAGTTACTGTGTAAATACCATTGCTGCAGATATTTACTGTGAAGTTACCGTGTTATGACCACTAAATAACACATGCTAGTTCATGATAATTACTTAAACTCGTGTCACAGTTGTACACCAGTTCTTCTTCACCGATAATATAATCAGGCACTGTGCTCACATAAGCAATGGAAATTATTCTCTGAGAGCAGAAGTGGGGAGGGCATGGTACAAGCTTAGAAAACAAAGACAACCAAGTGCAGCAAAATTCTTTAGGGGATAAGCTTCAGACACAGGGAAACAGCACAGATGGACAAAAATACCTAAAACCAGAGGTGAAAGTAAGCCGGTACGGCGTACCAGCAAGAGCCAGTATGCCGTGCCGGACCGGACCGGACCGGCTTCCCCGCCAGTAATTTAAACGAACGGGGCTCCAGCCACTGCGGGGAGCCCCGAGCCCTTTAAATCACTGCCGGAGCTCTGGCAGCAGGGCTCGGGTGGTGCTTGAAAGGCCCCGGGTCTCCCCGCAGTGGCCAGAGCCCCTGGCCCTTTAAACCCCTGCCACAGCCTGGCTGCCGGAACCCTTTGGCTCCGGCAGCCAGGCTCAGGCGGGAATTTAAAGGGCCCAGTGCACCTGCCACTGCAGGGAGCCCCGGGCCCTTTAAATCACCACCGGAGCCCTACCACCGCTGCCCCGGGGCTCTGGCAGCCAGGCTCAGGGGGGATTTAAAGGGCCTGGTGCTCCTACCACTGCGGGGAGCCCTGGGCCCTTTAAAGTGCCACCCAAGCCCTGCTGCCGGAGCCCCGGCTTAGCGGCGGCAGGGCTCCCGCGGTGATTTAAAGGGCCCAGAGCTCTGCGGCAGCTGGAGCCCCGGGCCCTTTAATTCGCCCCTGAGCCCCGGGGCTCCTAGCCACCTCTGCAGCTGGTAGCTCCAGGTTGATTTAAAGGCCCCACCTCTTCCAACTGAGGCCATGCCCCCGCTCAGGATTCCAGTTTACCGGTAAGTCCTTTAAGTTACTTTCATCCCTGCCTAAAACACAAGTAAACAAAAAGCTACCAATGTAGTCCAAGCCTAATAAGATCACAATTATGCTGTGCCCCTAAGGACTGGGGGGGATAAAATACCTTTTTGTTTTTAAATGCTCTATGACTTACATAAAGAAAGGACAAATTATAGGTTTTGTAGGTCATTGGACTGTTATGCATTATTTTGTATAATCTAAAATAAATGAAATTAGTTGGATTGGGCAAATTGGGCTCTCGTTAATTTCAATGGGAGATGGATCAAAGCCTTAATGAGATTTAGGCTCGATTTTTCAGAGGGAGTCTAAGGGAGGGAGATGTCCAAGTCCTATTAAAATTCAGACATGCACAAATTTGTTCAGATAAAATAACCAGCCCAAAATTGTCACCTAAAATGCAAAGTGAGCCTATGAATTCTGAACAAGTTCTATTCACTTTCTATCACTGCTATGTTTCATTTCCATACACCTGCACCGCCAGGCTCAGCCCAGGAGCACATATGCTAAAATACCATCAGACACTCAGTCCCTCTAGTCTGACAGACCAGACCAGAAGCTGATAGTATTGGGAGTTTTGTTCTAAAGCCTGGAATCTCAAGATTTTTATCCTAAATTTGAAGAGCCAAGAAATTCCAATAGTTACGGTTCTGAGAGGGATCCTTACTTTGTTTGTTTGTGCTTATCCAGACTCTACCTTTCAAATCTTTTGAGCTTTGCCTATCACTACTACATCCATGCCCTTTGGGAAAAAACGTTATCCTTCTGCATTGACATTTCTCCTGATCTTTCCAATTACTCTAGACAAAAAAGCACAACCACAGCTCTCAAAATCTCATAACTTTCCAGAAGAGCATCAATAATTAACCACTGAATTCAGCTTCTCATTGGCATGGAATACCCAAGGACACAATGCACTGAAAAAGTTGTATGATCCTGACATGACACGCCACAAATAAAACACCAAAGGAGTCATTGCCATCTGTTGTGTCAAGGCCTAGTTGAGGACACTTTAATCTGCAAAGTATAGACACGATCAACTGCAGTGGCTACTTGGAAGTCATTCCAGTCTCTCATAGTGACTACTATGAATGTTTACCCATCCTGCCAGCTAAAAATCCCTATGCCATTTTTAATGAAATGTTGTTGTAGTTTATGCACAGTAATTTGTTTTATTGGGATTATTATAGTATATTTATTGGCTTTGAAAATGGTAATAGTACCAGTGGTGACAGGGAAGATGTGTTTATGTCCCATGCAATAAGGTTAACCTAACCATCAGAAGTTTTCAATATAGCCTGTGCCTGTTTGTCAAATATTTTTGAGCTCCCAATCCAAGTTCTATATGAATTAGGAAGGTTGTGGCTTCCTCGTATCCTGAAACAAGGCCTTTGATAGACTTATTTACTGGTTTCTATAGAAATCTGTTAGCTTTGCTTGCCATCCAGGTTGTGAAGGGAAGTTCAAGCATTCTCACACAGTTCCCCATCTTGTGGAAGTAATTAACACAGAGCAATTTCTCAACATAATTAGTAGCTTTGACAGTGGGCCAAATTCCGACCTGGCAAAGATCAGTGCAACTCCCATGAAAGTCTCTGGGTCAAATTCAATACTTATAGAAATAATGGTATAAGAGTTGTTGAGTGAAATTTCATTTCAATGGTGCAAGATGATGGGTGCCACTCTATGTGTCACCACTGAACTTGACCCATAGACACTGGAAACACAATAATATTTTAGGAAGCAAGGAATCTCTCTTGGCAAATTTTTAAATTTATTCTATAATGAATTGTTGTGTTTGAAAAATTCCATAAATATTTGAGCGTGAACTCAGCAAATGGATAAAGGATCCATCTCAGTGGACTTTTGTTTTCTTGTCTTCTTAGTAGAAGAGAGCTGTATTCTTCTGAAACATACTTACTAGTGTGGGTATAATATACAGCCTATGTGCTTTAAAGAAATAAAGCTTAGCATGTCTCACTACTTACTTTTGTCACCTGTAGTATTTCACAATTCTCCCTCAATGAGAACTAATCCCAAATCCTCTTCACAGCTTTTTATACAAGTCATGTTGAGTTCTGTATTACCATGATAAAAGAAAGCAATCTGAAACAAAGTAAGTTGTTTGTGTTTTGTATTATATTTTCTAGTGCATTTTCATTTGAATCTCTTATTGTCCTTTAATTTCTTGATAAATTAAATGTGTCATTTGCAGAAGCATCTGTGTAGCTATAAGTATTTCCCAGCTAATCCAATAAAGACAGATTACTTTGATAACACAGGCATTCCATTTTTCATTGCTGGCATCTGTCCATTTACTGAAATCTTTATCTGCTGAAAATCCCTGGAAGGCTAAAGTTTCCCTCAAGTGTAATTTTGGATGCTCATTTGTGCAGCCTAGCCTGTGTTTCTGCATTTCTCCAAAGCAGCACAGCATGCTTGAAAGAAAGTTGCACCCATTGTGTTCAGCCGAGCGTTCTGACAGAGAGAGTTCTCACCATGTATAAAACTTCAAATTGTATTTCAAATTAAACTAAGCCTTATGTTGGTGGCAGGGAGACCATGTTGCTAAAAAGAGACATCTTTTGTGACAAAAGCATTACAGACGCCCAGTGGCAGAGACTGTAAAACAGTTTCCCTTCTGCTTTAATTAAGTGAGCACTTTCTCAAGCCTCTAAACCTCAAAGGAAATCACCCCAATTCCCATTCATCCACAAGCAGCTGAGCTGCTTTATGCTTTACCTAAAAAGCTGAACTGGGAGCTGTTTCAGGGATCCCAGTTCAAATTTTTAGGCAAGCATAAAGCATATCAAATGGCTGCCATGGAGGGGTAGTTGGTAGGGCTGGAGAAGTGAGTGATGGCAGCAGAGAGAACCTTTGGTTAATTTACAGCCATACCTTTTATTATGTCTTGTAAAAATTCTAATTTAAAATAAGGGTGGGAGAATGTTCATTTATATTGTCCCTGTTTCTTTTTTAAAAAAATAATAAAGCCCATTTTACATGGTGGTCTAATGCATTTTTAGAATAGGTGATTACCTTGGAGCCAGATACTCCTGGGAGTTATTCCATAGTTGTGGCATCACACACAATGCTTAACAAGCAGCGGGCAGTCAGAACAGGACTTTGAACAATTTCTCTATGGCCAAAGCCACATTGTAGTTTAAACATCAGAAGAGCATTGTGTGCATTTATATAACCTGTACAGTGCTAACAAAATTTACAGTGAGTGCTGCTCAACTCTCATTTCCAGCAACAGCCTTCTTTGCCTCTCCTTTTTCATTTCAGCTCATGTTTATAAAATTGTACAGCTATTAATGAAGCAGACCAAATTTAACAGTAAGTGCATATGTGCAGTACAGGCTAGGTTGAATAAATTACATTGTCACTGAATTAGAAAAGCCTGAGGTGGTGTAGGCTAGGATTGAAGGAGAACGTGATGGTCTCATCCTTGAGGCTGAAAGCTGGAGAAGAGGATTGATGCCAGATAGGCTACTGGGCTTCTGCAGATGGCATATAAATTTGTGGAACTATAAGATAGTCTTGCAGTCACTCTCAGCATTCTCTCCTACTCACTTTCTTCTTCCCCATTGTTATTTTGTACACCTCAATTCACTGCAAAAAACAAGCAAGTGGTAGAATGCAAAGTTAAGCAATAGGTTCAAACTGGATGGATCCAGGATGTTGTTCTGATCTGGATTAGGACATGGTTGCAGTGTGACTTCTAGGCTAAGTAAGAAGTATAGCTCAGGTTTGGTTTTTCATCCATGCAAAAGTCTGATGAGCAGTTCTCATGAGATCAGATGATCTTGCAAGATTTCTGCCATCTTCAGTTGAAATCTCACAAGAATAAACTCATTTGTAAATTAAGGCCAAGGGACCATGTGATCATTTAGTCTGGCCTCCTCTATAACACAAGCCACAGAAATTTCACCCCGTTACCCCTGTACTGAGCCCAATAATTTGTGTTTGACTAAAGTATATCTTCCAAAAAGGCATCCAGTCTTTAGGCTCATCCAAACCAGGACCAGAAAACAAAGAGGCCACTTCTGTTCTGGATCTTAGAAGCATGCCTCCTCTTTGGTGTCTCAGTGATTTGGAGATCAAAATTAAAACTGGGTGCACATTTTCAACCAAAACTGCAGAGGGAAGGGGGAATGCAGATTCAACAACCCAGAAAGATTTCACAGATTCATGTCAATTTTGTCAAATAGTTTCAATAGAAAAGAGCTTAAAAAAAATTGTTTTGAAATTTTCTAAATGAAACAAAAAATTTTATTTGAAAAATTGTAATTTTAAAGTTCCCTTTAATATTTAATGAAAAGCCAGTTAAAATGTTCAAAATGAAAATGAAACATTGTACTTCTACTTGTATGAAATGTTTCATTTGACCTGAAATTTAAAAAATGGCTTTTCAATTTGTCAAAAATTTTTGGGAAAAACGTCATTTTCAGTTCAACCCAAATTGAATATTTTTTTAGGAATTGACACAGAATGGAAAAAATTTGCCCAGCTCTATCTCTCCAGAATTTAAAGAGGTTCTTAAAGTTGCCATTTGGGCATCTTCATCTGTGGTTCAAATTCAGAAGAATAAGAAATCTCTAAGTTTCCAATGAAATATTTAAGAGATCCGTACAGATATGTTAACAGTCCTAAAAGTAGGAGAGTTTTGTTTTGTTTAAAACTAGGAGAGAAAGTTAAAAACCAATATTAACAGAAAAGTTTTCATGCATTTTTTAACATTTCAGTACAAATCTTGTGTATTTTTTTATTTAAACCTTCCCCTTGCCGTATTTGCCACCCAAGGGAACCTGAAAGTAAAACTGACTAGAAACAAAAAAGTTACAGGGCCACAGGCAAGATCTAAATTTATTCAGGCCTTCAGGGCCCAAATTTTCCTCTGATTTACACCAGTTTTATTCTTTATTTATGCAACATAAGTGAGAGGAGAATTGGACTCAGAAAATGTATAGCTACATATAGGTGTTTATATATAGACTTATAGGTATGATCCCAAAGTTACAAAAGGAGAAACTGAGACAGATGATTAAGCGGCAAGCCACCAAGGGCTTGTCTACATTGGGGGGTGGGGGGGGGGGGGGGGGGGGAGTTAATCCACAGCAGTTCTACCACCAACCCTGTAGTGCGTAATAGCTGGATTTACAGCAGCACAATTTCAGACCTGAGGCATAAAGTAAGACCAATACATACCTGACAGTATAGCCCCAGATATTTGCATTTTATATTGGACCCTTGCTGGCAGTTTGAACAGTTCAAACTGCTGAGCAAGTCTCTGCATCTCAGACTCTGACCCATCGCAAACAGTTCCCCCCCCCCCCTTACTCTCATAAATATTGGGTAAAGTACAACATGCTGCTATAATCTTTAGGAAGGTTTTTTGCTGCTGCTTCCTCCAACTTATTCCACAAATAGCACAATCTCCCTTTCAAACCCTGCAATGTTCACACTCCATTGTCAATCTCCAACTACGGAAACAGTAGTTAAACAGTTCCTTCCTTCTGTCCAAGTGGCCTGTGAATGGTTTCATTTACAGGGATGCAGAGGGTAAGCCAGGTCCCCCAAGTAATGTCAACACCATTAATGTGCACAATGTTCCTGGGGGCAAACAGTCCTTTCTCCATTATTTTAAATGGAGCAGAGTTCTGAGAAAACCTAGCATCCTGGACCCTTCCAGAACACTTTACATTTATGTCCATAAACCTGCCATGGTGGTCTACAAGCCCCAGGAGCACCGGGGAGACATACCCCTTTTTGTTTATGAAGTTTGATCCCTGAAGGAGGATGGAACAAATAATAGGCACATGAAAACCATCAATTGGGCCCAATACAGCTTAGGAATGCCATGTGTTAAATCTATCAAAGCCTCCTGAGCATTACCGAACCTTATAACTCCATGCAAAAGTACTTTTTCCATGGCATCACACACCTGCATGACAATGGCCCTGTAGCTCTGAAGTTAGTTCAGCATATATCTCCAGAAAGGTTGCCTTCCTCACCTGGAAATTCTCTCATCACTGCATGGTCCTCTCAGGTGTGCAGAACAATCATTTCCCACTAATCCATGATGGTTTCCAAAGCCCAGAAACAGTGGCGCATGTTGTGAAGCTGCTCCAGAAACCGGTCCTCTAGTATCACTTGCTCAGTGGGTACCTCTTCCTTCCTGTGCCCCAGTTTCACTGCCACTGAAGTGCCTCCTGCTGTTGGAAGAGCTGCTGCCACAATATCTGCTCAGTGGTTCAGCTGACAAAGTCCAAGCCAAATTAATCCATCTTTGAGTGCTGAAATACAGCCCAAGCACCTCTGCACATTTCAGTTCACCAGCATATTGGCATGGAGCATCGTTAACTTCAGGCTGCCTGACAGCAATTTGAAAATCCTGCTCAGAAAGGAAGTATGATGTGAAGGCAGAAGAATAGTAGGATATATGTAACTATGTGTCCTACAATGCACAATGTGACAAGATGGCCAATGTTCATATGGTGGGTCCTGTGCTTTTCTTGGTGGGGGGAGGGGAGGGGCAGTGCAAAGACACCACCCTTTGCCGCTGCTCTTGGGTGCCAAAGGCCTCCCTAGTGGCCCAGGAAGGGTGGTGGAGGAGGGAAGTGTGGGAGGGGTCTGGGTTTGCTCTTCACTCTGAGTCCTAGCCCCTTTCAACCCCTGTGGGTTTCCTACCCTCTTCCCCCTTAGGTGGGGTTACCCTCAGTCCTTAGATGCTGTGGAAGGGAGTCTCCCTTACTTTGGTTCTCTGGTCTTTCAGCTCTTGCAACACACCTCCAAGCTCTAGTCCTTTCTTCTTCCTCCCCTCCTCTGACTGCTTGAAGCAGGGGGTTTTATTAGGTTCTTGACAGGGCTTAATTGACTACAGGTGCTCCAATTAACCTGTAGTAACCCACCCTAGTCTACAGGGAACCACACCTTAATTAGTGACAGTTTATATATTTCCCCTTCACCACTCTACCACTGCTCCCTGGTTCTCCTGTATCACAACAGTGAGAAAAGTCCTAGAATGCTCAGCAGTGAGGCAAAGGAGCATGGGATACTCTACATGTACCCCATGCCCTCAGTTGGCTTCCAACTGCCACTATGTCTACACAATGATGTACATTGACAGTGTGCAGACTATCACTGCAGTTTGCATAATGCATTTTATCTGATGTGCAGCAAAAAGCTTCAGATTAACCCCTCCCCCTTGTATTTGAGTCCAGAGAGTATTAGGTATGGTTTGGAATTCGGGAGACCTGGGTCTGATGATACTTTGATCCTTGTTCTGATTATACTTTCCTATGTGACCTTCAACAAATTACTTTACTGTTCCTGTCTATATAAGAGAGACAATGGTATTTTCATGCCTGATTAGAGGTGCTAAGAACACGGATTTAGGCCCTGATTCAGCAAGGCACTTAAGCACGTGCTTACATGACTCATTGGCTTTGAGTGCTTTACTGAATGGGACCTTAACAAAGGTGAAGAAGCACCACATATGTTCAATACATTATTAAGGCTAGGCAGTGGTGAAGATGGGAATGGCATTCAGGAAGGCTTGGCTCCCAGCTGCTGTGCCCATTCCTATAAATCATGTGACCTGTAGTCACCACTTCTTACTCATGCTTGCAGATTTTCTTCAAAATTCCTATTATAGCTCTATGTGAATTTTTTCCATATAAGATGACTTTTGTATTCGTCTATGTTTCATTACAAGAAATGTTCACTCTTTGGACTTTGTTTCTACTGGGAGTGGGTGGGTAGTGCAAAATCACGACACAAATTGGGGAACATTTTTCACTTCTTTCCACCAACCAATATCTTCACCAATCTCTACTAATTACTAGAGTTGTGCAAATAACCAATTATAGGTTCAGTTGCTGAACCAAAAACTCAAAACATTTTCATTTTAAGTTGACCCACAGCAAAACATTTTAATTTTTTTTCCATAATGAAAAAGTTGAAAAAAAAATTAGTTCTGGGTCAACCAAAAGTTTAATTTGACCCAACTTGAAATATTTTATTTTGTTTTCTAGAGTTTTTACCTTTTTTAAATAAAATGAAAGTAAAATTCTGAAGGAAAAGTAGTTTTCAATGAAAATCACATTTCCTTTTGAAAATGTTGAAATGAAACATTCTGATTTTTTGGGACTTTTCTTTCTTTCATTTTTTTCAGCTGAAACAATTCAGTGAATTCAACACAAATTCACTAAATGTTTTGGCCAACCCAAATATGCATTTTTAAGTGAAAAAAAGCTGTATCTGATAAATTTCACCCAACTCTAGTAATAACCTATTTTGGAATTTCTCTATGAAACTGAGACTAATGTCCTTACTTTTGCAACAAGCTAAACCAGTAGTGGGCAACCTGTGCCCTGTGGGCCATACACAGCCCATCAGGGTAATCCACTGGCCGGTTGCGAGACAGTTTGTTTACACTGACAGTCCAAGGCACGGATGCCCACAGCTCCCAGTGGCCACAGTTCACCGTTCCTGGCCAATGGGGGCTGTGGGAAACGACGTGGACTGACTGCTCCTTCCCACAGCTCCCATTGGCTGGGAATGGCGAACTGCAGCCACTGGGAGCTGCAGGTGGCCATGCCTGTGGATGGTCAATGTAAACAAACTGTACCACGGCCTTCCAGCGGATTACTCTGATGGGTCACATGCAGCCCGCGGACCGCAGGTTGCCCACCACTGAGCTAAACGAAATCTTTAAAAACTATAGAGAGTCATACTTTCAGTTCTCATTTGAAAGACTCAGCACTGTGCTCACTCACACACATACTGTGGAAATAATTCTGTATGATTAATGCCACCTTGGTTTCCCATGGAGGCCTCCTAGTCAAGTGTTAACTGAGCTCAATCCTGTTCCGATTGCAAGATCTAATGAGATCTGACATGAATTGCAATGGATTATCATATTATACCTTAAATTCTTTGAGCCATTTCTAGGACTCTGGACAAAGACAAAAAGAAAAGGAGTACTTGTGGCACCTTAGAGACTAACCAATTTATTTGAGCATAGGTTTTCGTGAGCTACAGCTCACTTCATCGGATGCGAATACAGACTAACACGGCTATTACTCTGAAACCTGGACAAAGACAGTCCACTGAAAGAGGAATTGTATGACTGTCAGAAATAGATTGTATGCACAATGGTTTAAACATATCCAGAGGTTTGTATTTTTAAAGAATTTACCAAACTATTTAAGGTGACAGAGTAACAGCCGTGTTAGTCTGTATTCGCAAAAAGAAAAGGAGTACTTGTGGCACCTTAGAGACTAACCAATTTATTTGAGCATGAGCTTTCGTGAGCTACAGCTCACTTCATCGGATGCATACCGTGGAAACTGCAGCAGACTTTATATACACACAGAGAATATGAAACAATACCTCCTCCCACCCCACTGTCCTGCTGGTAATAGCTTATCTAAAGTGATCATCAAGTTGGGCCATTTCCAGCACAAATCCAGGTTTTCTCACCCTCCACCCCCCCACACAAATTCACTCTCCTGCTGGTGATAGCCCATCCAAAGTGACAACTCTCTACACAATGTGCATGATAATCAAGTTGGGCCATTTCCTGCACAAATCCAGGTTCTCTCACCCCCTCACCCACCTCCCAAAAACCACACACACAAACTCACTATCCTGCTGGTAATAGCTCATCCAAAGTGACCACTCTCCCTACAATGTGCATGATAATCAAGGTGGGCCATTTCCAGCACAAATCCAGGTTTTCTCACCCCCCCCCCACCCCCATACACACACAAACTCACTCTCCTGCTGGTAATAGCTCATCCAAACTGACCACTCTCCAAGTTTAAATCCAAGTTAAACCCAGAACATCTGGGGCGGGGGGGGTAGGAAAAAACAAGGGGAAATAGGCTACCTTGCATAATGACTTAGCCACTCCCAGTCTCTATTTAAGCCTAAATTAATAGTATCCAATTTGCAAATGAATTCCAATTCAGCAGTTTCTCGCTGGAGTCTGGATTTGAAGTTTTTTTGTTTTAAGATAGCGACCTTCATGTCTGTGATTGCGTGACCAGAGAGATTGAAGTGTTCTCCGACTGGTTTATGAATGTTATAATTCTTGACATCTGATTTGTGTCCATTTATTCTTTTACGTAGAGACTGTCCAGTTTGACCAATGTAAATAGCAGAGGGGCATTGCTGGCACATGATGGCATATATCACATTGGTGGATGTGCAGGTGAACGAGCCTCTGATAGTGTGGCTGATGTTATTAGGCCCTGTGATGGTGTCCCCTGAATAGATATGTGGGCACAGTTGGCAATGGGATTTGTTGCAAGGATAAGTTCCTGGGTAAGTGGTTCTGTTGTGTGGTATGTGGTTGTTGGTGAGTATTTGCTTCAGGTTGCGGGGCTGTCTGTAGGCAAGGACTGGCCTGTCTCCCAAGATTTGTGAGAGTGTTGGGTCATCCTTTAGGATAGGTTGTAGATCCTTAATAATGCGTTGGAGGGGTTTTAGTTGGGGGCTGAAGGTGACGGCTAGTGGCGTTCTGTTATTTTCTTTGTTAGGCCTGTCCTGTAGTAGGTAACTTCTGGGAACTCTTCTGGCTCTATCAATCTGTTTCTTTACTTCCGCAGGTGGGTATTGTAGTTGTAAGAAAGCTTGACAGAGATCTTGTAGGTGTTTGTCTCTGTCTGAGGGGTTGGAGCAAATGCGGTTGTATCGCAGAGCTTGACTGTAGACGATGGATCGTGTGGTGTGGTCAGGGTGAAAGCTGGAGGCATGCAGGTAGGAATAGCGGTCAGTAGGTTTCCGGTATAGGGTGGTGTTTATGTGACCATTGTTTATTAGCACTGTAGTGTCCAGGAAGTGGATCTCTTGTGTGGACTGGACCAGGCTGAGGTTGATGGTGGGATGGAAATTGTTGAAATCATGGTGGAATTCCTCAAGGGCTTCTTTTCCATGGGTCCAGATGATGAAGATATCATCAATATAGCGCAAGTAGAGTAGGGGCTTTAAGGGACGAGAGCTGAGGAAGCGTTGTTCTAAATCAGCCATAAAAATGTTGGCATACTGTGTGGCCATGCGGGTACCCATAGCAGTGCCGCTGATCTGAAGGTATACATTGTCCCCAAATGTAAAATAGTTATGGGTAAGGACAAAGTCACAAAGTTCAGCCACCAGGTTAGCCGTGACATTATCGGGGATAGTGTTCTTGACGGCTTGTAGTCCATCTTTGTGTGGAATGTTGGTGTAGAGGGCTTCTACATCCATAGTGGCCAGGATGGTGTTATCAGGAAGATCACCGATGGATTGAAGTTTCCTCAGGAAGTCAGTGGTGTCTCGAAGGTAGCTGGGAGTGCTGGTAGCGTAGGGCCTGAGGAGGGAGTCTACATAGCCAGACAATCCTGCTGTCAGGGTGCCAATGCCTGAGATGATGGGGCGCCCAGGATTTCCAGGTTTATGGATCTTGGGTAGTAGATAGAATATCCCAGGTCGGGGTTCCAGAGGTGTGTCTGTGTGGATTTGATCTTGTGCTTTTTCAGGAAGTTTCTTGAGCAAATGCTGTAGTTGCTTTTGGTAACTCTCAGTGGGATCATAGGGTAATGGCTTGTAGAAACTCGTGTTGGAGAGCTGCCGAGCAGCCTCTTTTTCATATTCCGACCTATTCATGATGACGACCGCACCTCCTTTGTCAGCCTTTTTGATTATGATGTCAGAGTTGTTTCTGAGGCTGTGGATGGCATTGCGTTCCGCATGGCTGAGGTTATGGGGCAAGTGATGCTGCTTTTCCACGATTTCAGCCCGTGCACGTCGGCGGAAGCACTCTATGTAGAAGTCCAGTCTGCTGTTTCGACCTTCAGGAGGAGTCCACCTAGAATCCCTCTTTCTGTAGTTTCTGTACAGTCTCTAAGGTGCCACAAGTACTCCTTTTCTTTTTATTTAAGGTGAGACTGTAGCCTGTGCTGTGCACTCATGAGGTAAGTAAGAGGATGTAAGGCAGCCCCTTATTCCACTGCACCAGCCACTTATACCATGTGTAGCAGCACAGAGGGGAGACAGCCTCTTTGGAGCTGCTACCTCCTTCACCACCGAGCATGTGAATGGGGAAGGGGCAGGGAATGGGTGGAGCGTTGACTCTGTTCCCCCACCCCCCACAATATGCCAGTTGGTGTGCTGGGGGAGGTATGCTCTGCCAGGTATAGGGCTGGTGTAGCAAGATATGTGGAGACAGCTTATAACAATCAGCGTCACTGTTTGTTTCCTAGCTTGCAGGTGAGACAGTGCAGCTACATGCTGCCCTGTACACAGGGCAGATTGTAAAATGACAATCGTCCAGATATGGCAAAAATATTTCTGAAAGGTGAGCAAGTCTGAAATGTATTTAATAAAGCAAAAGAGGAGGGAAATGAAAATATAGCTGTAAACATTTATGAAAATACAGCACAAATAACTATTACAAAACAACCTCATCTGGTAAGACAAGAGCTGTGACAATTCTTGTGAATTTTTAATATTAAAAAAAGAACATTACATTAATGAATCTTCATTATATTATTAAATATTTTACTTTGTTTCCTGTAGAGGGTTTAATTTTTACTTGATATACTTTTTTTTAATGTACCTAATGGGCTTTTACAACATTTGTAAATGAGGCAAAGCATTAGGAAAATAAGTTAGTGTTAATTCTTTGTATTCATCAGCAATTTGGCCTAATTTATCACAGTGGGGAACATTTTTTTTTTAATTTACAAGTGGGAAACCGAAGTTCCTGACACAGAAGTACTTCAGAAAAGTGAAATTACCGAGTGTAATCACTATACTTAAACGTCTCCTTGCCTTGGTCATCTGCACCAGAGGGATGACGGATGCATGCCAAAGGATCTCCTGTATGGAGAACTTGCTGATGCTCCAAGGTCACAGAGCCAACCTAAGCTCAGGTTCAAGGACATTTGCAAGAGGGACTTGAAAACGTTCAGCATTGACACTGCAAGCTGGGAGGATAAGGCAAGTAACAGTCTACATTGGAGAGCTGTGTTGCACCAGGAAGTCAAAGAGGCTGCAGAGAAGTGGATGACCGAGGAAAGAAAAGAGGAAAGTGCAGCAGGCCACAAGCACTAGAGGTGTGCTGGTTTCATTCTCTGTGGCAAGGATTGTCACTCAAGAATTGGATTTTTTTTGAGCCACTGACGATGCTGCAGTGTGACGCACAATAACTGAACCACTTTAGTGCTTACACCATCATCTTCCAAGATAAACAGGTGCCACACAGAAATTGGACCAAGTCACAGAATTTGAATCCAGACTTTAGCACGCCAAACTTCAGTGTAGTTCGGTGGTTTTACTTTAGCCCATTATAAAGAGAATGGTCCTTTGCACAGCTAGAATCTGGGTTTTTCATTCAAAACACCCCTTCCACAAAGTTTAGGGGTGTTGGGATAAGTAGTTCAGTTCACACATATCCCTAGTGGAAAAAGAGGAACCATGGAGTACGATATATATTTGCGCCACAATTCCTTGGTGTCTTAGCAGCTGTTGAATTTACAGTCCGTGAGTCCTCTGCAGCACAGGTTACCAAGGAGTCATTGCAGGGCAGAGATTAGGAGCTAGGACAGTGGTCCCCTGTGTTTCAGTGTGGCTGCCCCTGAATCTGCCATCCAACATCCCATTCCCATGATTCCTGTCCCAGGAGTGGTATACTGGGGACAGGTTAGCACTGGTTTGCAATTAGTATGCTTGTTTCTATGCTACACACATTAGGTGCATGGGGGTGGGTGATTGGACCTCCATTACGAAGACAAGCAATGAATATGATGCAAGCATGTTTATTTTTTTACATTATGTGTATTTAATTTGACTAATAAGGTGATGAATTCAGCAATGATTGTGATCTGATTTTCTATAGCACCTCTAGCTCACATGGATCTCAACGTACTTTTTGACTTTACTAACTTTTCTGTATAAACAATGGGCTAAGTCCTGAATCCAGGTTATACAGTGGTGTGGGGTGTATGATCCCCAACACACTGCGTAAGCTATGCCTTGTGTTCCTGAGATGGTCAGGAGTGATCCATTCCTCCTCATTGCTGATGGGTTAGGGGAGGTAGGAACTTGCTTCACTGCTGGGAGGAATGGAGCTACCTGCAGTCTAGACACTAATTCCCCCACTTCCACTGCAAGTGGTTCTGTGTAATATCCCAGGCTCTCTCCTCTCTGCCAGAGTCATGGAGTTTCTGCAGCCCAAGGTGTCCCTAAGTGGCAGGCCATATGTCTTGACTTTGGCATAGAAACCAAATTTGCAAATATAACCTGGGAATGAGGAAAAGGAGGGCAAATTTTACCTACACTGTTAGCTATTTGAGCAAAGAACTATTTTTCCATTATATGTATGTGTGTACAGTTCCTGATACACTGGTCCCTTCTTGGGGCATTTACATGCTAATGTAATACAGATAGTTAATTATAAATTATTCAGTTTGATGGCAGGGCTCCCTCTCTGTCATCTTAGCTGATAACAGCTGAATGCCTCCCAAAAGCCTGCCTCCTTTCAGGCTGCACAGCCAAGTCACTGTCTTCCCAACTGACTGACAGGATATGAGGCTAGGCATATTTCCTCCCTTGATGTTAATTCCAGTAAGTATGGGTTGAGTGGCATGCAGCCACCAACAGTGCTCCTGGGAAGGGCCCGGGCAGTCCTGTAAAAGCATTGCTTTACTATCCCTTTTGGGGACAATCTAACCCAAATAAATTTAATTTACCTCATTGCTTCAGGCAACACCCATCTCTTCATCATCACTCAAGAAATGTCACAGTGTTAACCAATGATGTAAATAAAGATTGTTTCACTCTGCATATGTGTGATGGGGTAGGGAGGTAAGGTTCAGGGAGAGTCTGTACATTTCCTCAGGCCCGTCTACATTAAGAAAATCCACACTAGTGTGACTGCGGTGCTGTGGTTACACCAAAGTAACACCCCAGTTATTTACTGGATTCAGCCGCACCAACGTAAGCCTGCTTTGCGCCACTGCACAGCATCAACATTAGCAGTTTGCACAGTGCTGCCACTCGACTGGAGCAGATTTCCTTATTGGAGACAGAGGCTCAGGTTTTTGAGTTTTAATCTCAAATCTAACACTGTATTAAAATCCTTTTTGGCATTGAATTAATGCACCCGACTAAGCAAAGCAAATACTGATGCTCTGTCTGCATGGAATAACAAACACACTTCCTCCCAAACATTTGAATTTCTATCAAACACATTTTAGCACATTTACTTTTTTCCTTGCCCTCCCCCTTTGTGCATTTTTTAAGCAAATTAACTCTGAAGAAAAAAGTAGTTTACAGATCAAAAGGAAATGTTGAATTATATACTTTCTTATTCTCTCACTCCCAAGACTGGTAAATGCATGTTCTCAAATAGATGCTTGAATGCTGGCACATTTTTCACACTTCTTCACTGATCCAGTTCCAATGTGATTATCTTACACTGTTCATGCAGGAATGTAATTTCTCAGGATAAAACAGGAACCAGAAATCTCCCTCCCTCTTTTAGAAGGTGAGTGTCTGTAAGGATATCAGCCCCATACAGCATCTAGCTGTAGATTCCGGTTGGGTATGCCCACCCCCGTTGCCGCTTTTTCCCCACAGCGTCTAAGATTTTTTTGGAAAGATGAGAAGCCACTGCTGGTTATTGATCTTTTTATTATATGCCTCAACAGGGCTAGTTTGAGCTGTGACTCTACATGTGCATTGGAACAATGTTTAATGCTATGACAAAAGGACACTGTCTCCAGGCATCCAATTCACCTGGATCTTCTTCAATTAACTTTCTACAAAGTTTCCTGTAAAACCAACTGACAAAAGCCCTAGAAGACTATTGATAAAGTTATGGAGTTATATGGCACTTCTAGATTTTTCACTAAACTCTATCCCTTCTTTTAAAACCTTTGGTATAACATCAGAATACACAATAAAGACTTGAATGCAGTAATCCTACAAAAACAACATGGAGTCCGGTGGCACCTTAAAGACTAAAAGATTTATTTGGGCATAAGCTTTCATGGGTAAAAAAACACTTCTTCAGATGCACCACTTCTTCAGATGCATCTGAAGAAGTGGTTTTTTACCCACAAAAGCTTATGCCCAAATAAATCTGTCAGTCTTTAAGGTGCCACCGGACTCCTTGTTGTTTTTGTGGATACAGACTAACATGGCTACTCCCTGATAGAAGTCCTACAGTGCTTTTATTTTCTTCCTTATGGTTATTTCTTCCTTAAATTCATCCTCCATCCTGCGTAGCTCTTAGCTTTTAAGAAACTGTTAGGGTCCCAGATGGATGTAATATAGGGAGTACCTTATTCTCAAGCTTTGGGTTAAGTGTCTAGTTCATAGAAGATCGGGGTTGGAAGAGACCTCAGGAGGTCATCTTGTCCAACCTCCTGCTCAAAGCAGGACCAACACCAACTAAATCATCCCAGCCAGGGCTTTGTCAAGCTGGGCCTTAAAAACCTCTAAGGATGGAGATTCCATTCCATAGTTGCTGTGAGTAAGAGCTGGGTGGGGACTTCTGTGCAAAAGGGGTCTGGCTTTCTTGGTAATTCAGAGAACAGTAACAGAACATAATCATCAGCCCTGACTTCCTTTGCAAGCGTGGCTGTCCCTTCTCTGAAGCAACTGACATCAGGATAACCCAATATGGGCTCCTAGAATCTGACACCTGAATTCCAACCCACACTTTCAAGGTGCAACATTGAGGCTGTTTGGTTTTCCTCTAACTCACGTCTCAAAACAGCGAGGCAATTCTTGAGAGGAGGAATTCCCAGCTCTTCCTCAGTCTTATTGTGGGATATTCAGCAAGTTATTTGGGCTTCTCTGTGTTTTATTTGCTCCATCTATAAAATGGGAGTAAAGCTTATTTCCTGAACCAGAGGCAAGGTGGGGAGGTGAAGAGGCTGATTTGCAAGATTTAACACATTCATATGTGTAAATCTCTTTGAGAACCTTGTATGAAAGGGCAAAAAGTATTATTATATGGCTTTTTTCATATAAATATCATGGAGCATAGTTTTCAGCAGGTCAGTGCTTTAACACATGATCCTGACCATCTTTTGATATTTTTGATATTTTGATACTTTGATATTTGTGGTTTAAATCTGAGACAAGTCCAGTTCCTGAGCCTTGGACGTTTCTTTCTACTCTATAAAGTATTTTTTTAATGTTTTATTTGGGAGAAAAAATCATAGGTCAAAAGAGGGTAAGGACACATGGATTTTGCTATGTCAGCCTGATTGTAGCTTCTAAAACATATCTGAAATAAATGGGGACATTGGAAACCTTCAGAAATATTGTAAAGGATCTAGAGAAAAATTGGCCATGCTGAATCTAAACTTAATTACAACGTCTTAATTCTGCCATGTGTAAAAGTCTTCAAAAAAGAAAAAAGAAAAGAAAAAGATGTTGTTAGAACTGTTCACTCAGTCTTATTAAAATAGCACTTCTCTGTGGAGAAGAGTTAATCATGATTGCCAGACTAAAAATTCTGTTCAACATAAAGGCTGTCAAATCCCTTGTAGCGAACCTCAGCTTAGAGAGAAGAGAGACTGAGATGATGCAGCAATAGAAAAAGTAACTCCAATTGTACAAGTATCAGGGGGTAGCCGTGTTAGTCTGTAACCACAAAAAAAACCAAGGAGTCTGGTGGCACCTTAAAGACTAACAGATTTATTTGGGCATAAGCTTTCGTAGGTAAAAAACCACTTCTTCAGATGCATGGAGTGAAAAATACAGATGCAGGCATTATTATACTGACACATGAAGAGAAGGGAGTTACCTGACAAGTTGAGAACCACTGTTGACAGGGCCAATTTGATCAGGGTGGATGTTATCCACTCCCAATAAGAGATGAAGAGGTGTCAATTCCAGGAGAGGCAAAGCTGCTTTTGTAATGAGCCAGCCACTCCCAGTCCCTATTCAAGCCCAAATTAAGGGTGTTAAATTTGCAAATGAAATAAAATTCGTCACACAATCCATTGTCTACAGCCAAGCCCTAAGATACAACTGAATTTGCTCCAATCCCTCAGACAGAGACTAACCTGTAGCAAACCTGGTTGCCTACTCTATCCCCATATCTACTCTAGCGACACCATCAGAGGACCCAACCACATCAGCCACACCATCACGGGCTCATTTACTTGCATGTCAACTAATGTTATATATGCCATCATGTGCTAGCAATGCCCCTCTGCCATGTATATTGACCAAACCAGATAGTCCCAACATAAAAGAATAAATGGGCACAAATTGGACATCAGGAATGGTAACATACAAAAGCCAGTAGGAGAACACTTCAATCTTCCTGGACATTCTATAACCAATTTAAAAGTAGCTATACTTGAACAAAAAAAATTCAGAAACAGACTTCAAAGAGAAACTGCACAACTAAAATTCATTTGCATATTTAACACCATTAATTTGGGCTTGAATAGGGACTGGGAGTGGCTGGCTCATTACAAAAGCAGCTTTGCCTCTCCTGGAATTGACACCTCCTCATCAATTATTGGGAATGGACTGCATCCACCCTGATCAAATTGGCTTTGTAAACACTGGTTCTCCACTTGTCAGGTAACTCGCTTCTCTTCATATGTCAGTATGTAATGCCTGCATCTGTAATTTTCACTCCATGCATCTGAAGAAGTGGTTTTTTACCCATGAAAGCTTATGCCCAAATAAATCTGTTAGTCTTTAAGGTGCCACCGGACTCCTCGTTATTTTTCTGGATACAGACTAACACGGCTACCCCCTGATACTCGACATCATAGTTTGGGCTCATGATAAACAAGCACAGGGGGAAAAACTGAGAAAAAGATCTAGGAAAGACATAACAGCTGCTAACTAACTGTTCTCTTGGTCCTGATTCTGACTGTACATGCTCAGAGAGGAATTCTCAAAAGTTCCATTAGTGGGAGGGGCCGAGGGCTTAAAACTACAAAGATTTATTGCATTAGGTTGGTCAGGTAAAGTGTCTATCTTGAAAAATTGGTTTCAGAGTAACAGCCGTGTTAGTCTGTATTCGCAAAAAGAAAAGGAGTACTTGTGGCACCTTAGAGACTAACCAATTTATTTGAGCATAAGCTTTTGTGAGCTACAGCTCACTTCATAGTTCACGAAAGCTTATGCTCAAATAAATTGGTTAGTCTCTAAGGTGCCACAAGTACTCCTTTTCTTTTATCTTGAAAAAGTGCATCTTCTTCAAGATTAAATGCCACCAATAGCAGAGCTTCCGGCATGAGATCACTTTGCTTATTAGCCAAGGTTGTTGATTTTACTTCAGGAAGCACAGCATTTAAAACAACATGAAAACATAGATGCCTTGACATCTGACAAACTCACAAGGATAGGCATGGCTTTACTGACTGGCATTTCCCTCTACGCAAGTAGCTGGATCGGGTGCTTCAGGTACATTTTTGCTCTACCCACCCATTGAAATCAATGAGAGTTTCCTATGTGTGTTGATGGCTGGATGTAGCCGTATGATCTAACTCATCCCCTTATCAGTCAGTTATCTTTTAATTGATAAATATTAAGACACTACCCCAATATCTCTTCTGAATAACACTGTGGAATCCATACCAAGATAGGCTCCTCTTTATAGCCACCTGGAGGCAACACTTGGTAAGCATAGGACACTACAGAAGACTTTTGACCTAGGATACGTGCAGGTTGTCTGGTCTGGCTTTGGTTAAGACAGTCTCATACAATGGCTAGCACAGTTATTTCTCTACATCCATTCTGCTGCTGTAAAGGAGATATGCATGGTCTCTTAAAACAATCCATGCTGCCAGAAAAAGGTTCAAGGAGATTGTATCCCAGAAAGAGAGGTAGTCTCACAAAGCAGACAATCTAACCACAGTTATTGAGTAATGATCAGGATTTCCAGGTAACTCAAAGCACTCTGTGGACTTCTGACTCTCGCTTCATAAACATAACTATTTATAATGAGCAAAACAATTCCTGGTTCCAGTCTTCCCTTAGCATCACTCATTCTTCATAGACTGATATCTTAGCCTCTAACAACTACACTTGTTCCGAAGTGCTTGGGTCACTGTCTAGTGGGAGAGACCCTACCCTACCTAGACTTGGGGTTACACCAATGTAAGGCAGGCAAAATTTGGCCGTTGGTATAAGCAGGTGCCACTGCCATGGAAGCCTCTCATCCAAATCTGGCGGTGGCATAACTGTGGATATAAGTTTTGTATTGAGGAAAATCAGGAAGAAAATGGATGCAGGGACAGTGTCCCTAACCTCTGTTTGCCAGAAGCTGGGAAAGGGTGATGGGATGGATCACTTGATGATTCTGTTCTGTTCATTCCCTCTGAGGAATATGGCATTGGCCACTGTCAGGACACAGGCTACTGGGCTAGATGGACCTTTGGTCTGACCCAGTAGGGCCGTTCTTATGTCCTTATGTAAGTGGGTAGAGTAGTGCAACTTGCTCCTATTTGGCAATCAGCAGGTATGCAGAATGAATGTCACTTCAGCACTGAGGTGTCGAGTTTTATCATACGTCTTTTCCCACTAAACCCTTCAGCATGTAAGTTCCACCTGGTTTGCAGTTCCCCAAAATGCCAAATAGTGCAGGTTAGAGGACCTGACCGCTTGCTGCTTACACCATTGTATAATATGGCCCACACCATATATCTCCTGTTGTCATCTAAAAGGCATGGCACGTTTTACATTTGCAAGAGAAGCCTGAGACAGGTTTTTTGCTGATGCAAATGTGTATTAATTATTAATGACAATCATTAGCATTATCATGATACGCTTATATAGCCTCACAAATTTATACACATGCCCTGCCTGAAAAGTGCATACCAAAAATAAGACAAACACAGGACACCACTTGAGGAGAGGGAGTTTTAAGGAGATTGCTAATGAGGAGTAGGAGGAGGGAGAATGGATTGCTTGAAGTTCTGGGTTTAAGGATGGATATAACAGAGGAGTGAAGGTGTCTGTGGATGAGGGCCTGGAGAATATACAGAAATAGTTATGCAGTATGGAATAGTTCGTGTTTGCTAGTTACTAAAGAAAGGAGGAATAAGCTATTCTAGTTAAAAAGAAAAGTTATTTCCCTCACTGCACTGCATTCAAGACATGCTGTATCTCCTTCCTATCACCCTGCCCCTCCAAAGTAGCACTTAGATTTTCAGGCCTGCTGTGATAATTACTGCTTCCCTGATTGCCTTTAGCTAGACATTACATTTTTATCATTTTAACTGTAGAAGATGCAGGGGCATAGTGCCTTTCCAGACTATCTGTGGAGAGTGTGTGTACACACGTGCATACTCATGGTGGTGACAAAAGTTTATTAAACATATTTGTCACAGCCCTAGTGTGACACTTTAGACCTGAACCTGCCAGGTGCTGAGTGCCTTCCACTCCCACAGCACAGAGGTGCTGACCTCCTGCAGGTTCCATTTACTTCATCACAATTGTGGGTGCTCAGCACCTCTGCAAATCAGGTCCCTGTTGACTTCACTTTAGGTGCCCAGTGCCTCACAGGACTGGCTCCTTAGGCAGGACATTTTCAATCATACAGCACAAGTAACTTCATAAATCACAATCATTAAATTGCCAATAGCCTTTTATGTGGCTTCATCAGCCCCGGATTATCCAAGCCCCAAATATCTGCTCATTCCTGAATTGTTTATGATGGGTGATAAATACAGCAGTTATGATAAAAGGCATCAGGGATGTCACAAAATAGCTCCCTTCCTTGTCTCATCACTCATATGCCTTATAATATTTTTCTTCCTTCCCAAATGTCCCAAATATCTTCCATCCTTTGATACTTAGTGCTCCTTATAATAACACTGTCAGTATCTCCTTATAATACTATATATCTGTTCCACATGCTGCCTTTCAAATACTTCTTATAATACTGCATCTGCCTTCCTTGTAATCTCTCTGAGATACTCATAATGCCTCCTTTCCTTGTCACACCTCTCATATACTCCTTATAATACAACCTGGAACATTTCTGTGCTCACCTACCCATAAAGATTGCCAGTGCTCTGAATGACAAAAATGATCTAAAGAAATTGGATGTAGTGAAAAATAAAGGTTATATCTCACTGAACTTGAGAAGGATCAATGTGGCTATCAGGCTTACTAGCCAAGAAAAGACTGCAGCTGCCGCATCATTTGCAGTTCCAATTTGCCTGCCAAATATCATGAAATTTCATAGTTCTGGCCATTGTGTTGCAGGAAACCTGCTCTGGCAGCATACAAGAAAAGAGAGACAGTGATATAATGCACCAGAAGGATTTTCCTGTCTATCAGGCAAGAGAGTTGATTCCCCACTAGATGGTAAGTTGTATATCTTCAATTCATACTACTGCAATAGTTCTCTACAGCTTAAGTTTGCAAATTCTCTGCAACTGCCCTGAAAGCAGTGGGCCTGTGCAGGATTTAAATCAGCACAGAATGTGACCCAAACACTTCGGCAAGTTATTAGACTAACCCAGTTTTTGAAATATGAGGCCAGACTCACTAGTGCTGGCACAGGGAAGTGTGAGTTATATCTCTCTCCCACTGCCAGATCTCTATACCCAGGAAAAGATTCTTTACCCTGGGTGGGGGTGGGAAGGGGGAGAGGGGCATGTTATGTTGCCACTGTAACCAGTAGTTAAAGGAGAATGAAACAAAGGGGGAGCTCTCAGGGCATCAGCTGAGGAGGAAAGGGAGCTGTAAGGGAGCACTGCTTACCCAAGCCAGAAAGAGGTGGGGAAATTGCTCTCTGCTTTTAGCTTCCCCTTAATTTAACTCAGGATTTCTGCCTGAAGTTTTAGTTTATGCCATGATCCCGTGGGATAGGACAGTACCTAGTTACTGGGGTGATAAGTGCTGTATAAATACTAGACTGACATACAGATGCTGGAGGAGTTCGGCTGGCAGAGACTGCAGAGGGATACCTTCAGTCAGATCATCTTCCAGCCACTCTGGCCATGCCCCTTTCCCACCCAGTGCCTCCCATTTTTAGGCTATTCTTGTTGCTTACTGCTTCTGGAGCAAGGGGAAGATGTTTTAACCATTTTCCACCCTCATAACCCTCTCCCCCAGTAACCTTTCCACTGTTGGGGACCCAGGTGGAATCTAGCCCACATACTTCTTGATTCTACTGAACAAAAACTTTGGGGAAAACTGGTACTTCCTAGACATGAATGCTCCATGGGAGGAGCATCCCCTTCTTCCTTCCATGGTATCGCTGCCAGCCAGTCTGCTGTTCTTTTCTTTTCAGCTCGTTCCTGAAGAGTCTCGGGGCCCAAATATTGCTGCTTACTGGGAATGGGCAAACTGTTTTGTAGAAAACAAGGTCACCTTTGGAAGGTTTGCCCAAAACCTCAGTTGAATCCAAAACACTTTTTGGGGGGGGTCTGCAACGTTATGATAGGTTCCCAGAAAGCAACTGTTCATGTACATTACTCATATACCCTGTGTCATTTTGCTGTTACCTCTGCTCAGCACTACGATGTCCATCATCGGTTGTTTTAAAAGTGATGTCTTCAACCCTGACTCCCCATTGTCTGCCAGGCTTGTCTTTATTTCCTCTTGATCCAGCACTGTTTCATGCTCTCCACATTCATTATGTAGAGTCTGCACCCCGTCCATTCCCCACCCTCCCTCAATACCTTTTGCAGCACCTGAGTAGAATGTACAATATAGGAGTTACCGTCTCTGATCCTGATTATCCATTCACACTGATGCAGCACCATTGAGACAGATTGGGTTTCATTTACATCAGTGTAACCCCAGAGTATCTACACTGGTATCTGTGGAGTTATTCAGTATTTACATTGGTGTAACTGAAATCAGAATCTGTCCCATTGACTTCAAAGGGTTTGTTTTGAATTTATAACAATATGAGAGGAGAATCAGGTGCTCTGGTTTCTTCAAGCTTTGAAATTTTTATCCCTCTAGGTAAGTTCTTACTTCACTCCTAGTCAAATCACTAGCTGCTTCCTTCCTTCCTCTGATTTTGCATAACCCACTGAGAAATGGAATTTCTCCTCCAACCCAACCCTTTTATTCTCTGCCCGGTTAGTTTCAGACTGCCTAGTCATTGTAGACCTCTCTCAGGCTTGAAGTATAAATCAGTTAGTGATGTGGCTTCATATTGGTTTCTGGGTTTGGTTTTTTGTAAATATTTGTATCTGTGTCTTGGTGTTGAGTCACATTAAGAGGAAACCCAGGAGATGCTGATTATGTTAGTGTCATGTAATCTACTGTGGAGTGTGCACTATGACAGTTCTGCAATAACCATTTTACCAAGACTTTGCAAATACCTCTGTCAAAGTATTTGACATTCGCTGATATTAAGTCAAATCTAGTTCTAGATTTTGGAGTCTGATATAATGATTAGGAATATTTCTGTATTGAATCTTTACTCTCAATAAGGCCTGGATTTCTATTTATTTTTTTTCCTCTTGTCTAATTTCATGACATTTTCAGGGAAGTGAATCTGAACATAACACTTGCTGTGGTACAGTTCTTTGCAGTAAAGGAAGGAGTTTGAGGTGAAACAAGATTTTTGAGCATATCTATCACATTATGAAGTACAGTAAGAATAGGCTGGGTTTTTTTTCTGAAAGCTCCTGTAAAAAAAATTGATGCTTGATTGATTTCTGGAGCACCTCCAGGATTTCTTCTGCAGTGGTGTTGTGATGCACCAAATCTGTAAGATATGCAGACAGAAAATTCCAGCAGAAACAGCAAGGTTATGCATACTCTTTCTTTAAATCTGTATCAGGAAACCAGGCAAGGAGGAGCTGGAGAAAGTAGTAGACAGAAGCTCTACAGTGAGCTAAAGAGAGAGGGGGAGAGTGACAAGTATAGCTTTAGGGGTAATACTGTTTTCCTTATTCTAGTAAAGTTCTTTGCTCGGTGACAACTACTCTAGCCTCTGGTTACCAGCTGGCAGACATAATTACATCCTCTAAATCAGCCATGACCACTAAATAGTTGACAGCTGTCATGGGTTTAGGTGTATTTGTTAAAGCTGCTTATATTGATACCAAGAAAAGTTACATCATTTTTATGATTTTTACCCTTGCTAAAAATGGCATCTCTCATTGTTCTCAGCTGGACTGAAGCCAGGCTGTCCTCACTAAGATGCCACCATTTGAACATGGAAGTGAGGCTGCGGGAGTAATGATGGCCACCGACTCCATCTCCCTTTGTTTCCAATGAGTTTAAAACCAAGGTGCCCTCAGAGAAGATAGGTGCCTGCTATTCACCATTTGTGGCCAAGGCAGGAGACCATATGGAAACACAGGAATGTGAGGATTACTTTGGGGGCAAAAAGGAAAAGTGCAGCGGGAGACAAGACTGCGGGGACAGAGGAAATTGGGGGATGAGGGGCTAAAAGGAAGACTGTCAGGATTTTGAGGGATGTCTTTTAATTAACTAAACTTGCTATTATTTATATTACAGTAGTGCCTAGAGACATAGGAGCTGGAACTAAGGGTGCTGGGGGTGCTGCCGCACCCTCGGGCTTGAAGTGGTTACCATCATATACAGGGTTTACAGTTTGGTTCAGTGGTTCTCAGCAACCCCACTATACAAATTGTTCCAGCACCACTGCCTAGAGACCCCAACTGAGATCAGGGTCCTACTGTGCTAGGATCTGTACGTACACAGAGTGTGAAAGAGGCCCTGCCATGAAGAGTACAAGACAGATGACCAGTGTCTGCTGATAGTGGTGGGCAGAGTGAAGGTAGTGGCTTCAGAAGATGATGCTGAGAATGCTCAGTCCATGTGTGCCCTCCCTTCCCTCATGCATCACGTCTGGCTTACAACCTGATTTGACAAGACACACAACGGGTGGGGGGAAAGCAGCACTATTAACCTCATTTTATAGATGGGGAAGTGAGGCAAATTAAGTTTATGAGATTTCTCCAAGTCACAGGGACTCTGTAGCATCGCTGGGATTGAACCCAGATCTCCTGACTAATCTGCTTTAATCACAAGACCATCCTTTGCTTCAGTGAAATGTCAGTGCTGGCCCATATCACTTTAATCAGGCTCTCTGAACCTGTTCCTTTCCTGGTCATTTCCTCCCTGCTGGTATTTGGAAAACTACCCTGAAGCCATCCAGAACTGACTTTCGTGAGCCAGAAATACCTCCCAAAACCTCTCGTGGCGGCTCGCAGACCCAAACAGTTTTTCTTCCTTTGCCCTTCGTGGGCATTCTGCAATCCCAGTAGTTTTACAGCTCTTTGCAATAGTACTTTGAGCTCTTAACTTTTTTCTACTGCAGATCAGAGGGCCACTCATCCTTGTTAGGCAGAGGTGGAATGAATGACTGCAATATGCTTTCTCCTTTCCCTCCTCCAATTCTTTAGGGAATGGTCCTATCATGCCAGAGTTGCAATTAAATTGGACTGAGAGCTAGGTGTAATTCGTAGCAAACTACAGGACACAGTTTTAGGAACAGCTGATGCCAAACAGGAGAGTCTTAAAAGTAATCTGAAGTGCACTAGAGTCCATTTATATTTCCATGCCTTTTTTTCTCTTCCCCCTTGGGTCGCTGCAGAATATCTTGGAAGCCATTCTGTGAAACTATTACCTAATCTTCTCCTTTAGGTCATTTTCAACAGATGCATGTCCAATAACTCTTGGGTGACCATATTCATTAAACAAAAAGCCAAGGACACTTTTTATTAGCGTTATAGTGATGCAGATCAGAAGAGATGGGTCAGGAAAGAAGTCATACAAACTGAACAAGCCCCGCAGAGTTTCCAAACAATTTATTTGTCTGAAATCATAGTATGATCATTGAGCTGTGTCATGGGGTGTATATAGCCCATGCTGATCTGGCAACCAAGGGGTTAATGCGGGAACTGCTCACCAGCACTGATTGGCAGGCTCACAGCGGCTGGGAAAATAAAAGAGCTGAGAAGCAAGGGGGTTGCCAAGAAATAAGCAGGCTGGAGAAGGAAAGTCCTGCCCACTAGCTGGTGAGAAGCTGCCCAGAGAAAAAAACCCTAGAGATGGGATGACTGGATCAACAGGCTGGAGAAGCCTACAGACCCAAGGGAGAGAAGAACAGGCTCAGGGCACAGCAGAAGGAATTGTTGAGGCTTAATTCCACCAGCCTAGTTTCAAGGCCCTGAACTGGAACCCAGTGGCATGGGTGGGCTGGGGTTCTCTTACCAATTCTTCAATCAGGTGGTAAGAACCAAAAGAGGTGTTCAGACCCCCTGAGAACCAGGATCAGATAACCCTGTCAAGTATAAAGGGAAACCCATGCATGCAGTGGGACTGAAACTAACACCCTGCGAAGCCCAGAATGAGACTGTCATAGAGACTCAGGCAAGAGGGGGTCGACTGACTGCCCCACCAGACTAAGTGAGCTCTGTGCAATGCTCCATCTGACCACAGAGTGGGGTAGGCATATTTTTTGGCCTGAGGTCCACATCAGGGTTGCAAAACTGTATGGAGGGCCAGGTAGGTAAGGCTGTGCCTCCCCAAACAGCCTGTCCCCTGCCCTAATAATCCCCAACCCATCCAACCCCCCCTGCTCCTTGTCCCCGACCACCCCCTCCTGGGACCCCACTCCCTATCCAATCCCCCCCCGTCCCCTGACTGCCCTGACCCCTATCCACACCCCCACCCCCTGACAGTCCCCCCCCACAGGACTCCCATGCGTATCCAATCCCCCTGACGGTCCCGCCCCCCAGAATCTCCGCTCCATGCAACCGCCCCTTGCTCCGTGTCCCCTGACTTCCTCCCAGGACCCCCGTGCTCCCCGCCCTCTTACCATGCTGCCCAGAGCAGCAGGAACTCGCAGCCCCACTGCCCAGTTGGAGCCAGCCACGCTGCCGCGCTGCCCAGCAGGAGCAGTGGGCCAGAGCGCTGGTGGCGCAGCGAGCTGAGGCTGTGCAGGAGGGGGGACAGCAGGGGAGGGGCTGGGGGCTAGCCTTCCCGGCCGGGAGCTCAAGGACTGGGCAAGAGGGTCCCGGGGCCGTAGTTTGTGGCCTGCGGGCTGTAGTTTGCGCACCTCTGCTATGGAGGGTGCCGTGCCTTCACACACGCATTTGCAGTGCACAGGCTGCAAAACATAAATCATATGACCCATTACTTTCCCTGGTTCAGATTACGTAAAGGTAGCTCTGTCTAACATAGCAAGCAATGCAAACAAATTCTGAGTTTCCCACTGGATGATAAAATAATATACAAGCTGGCAAAATACAAGGGAGACTGAAAATATACAGTTCCCTCCTTCTTTTTGTTAACTACCATATATAGTTTCCCTCCTTCCTTTTGCAATGAATCACACCAGGCTGTTGTAATGTCTTGGACAATGCTTCCCTGTGTTCTTTAGCCCAGGACTTTGGAACAAATGAAGTAAAGACAATCCAGATTTTAAGCAAGAATCATTGTGTGCCAGAGCAAGACACTTTAGGAGTCGTGTAGTATATTGCATGCAACAGAGAAGCTGAATGTACTCAGCAAAGCTACTAGTTGTTAGATAGCCTCAAAAGAGTTACCTTGTGGATCTCCATAATTGTTACCTCTTAGGTGAGTTCCCTATCAAATTGGCTCAGTTTGAAAGTCAAATAGATTATTTTTGTAACTGGAATCCCTGCAATTTCAACCTGGGTTCTGAAGTTCAATCTGGGTTCTACTGTGTCTCACATGGTCACCAATTATCAAGATTCTAGAATCTGAATGTAGCCAACAGTTTTACCAATGATGCATAAGAATGGAGAGGATCCAACTCACTCTCCCATAGCTATATTGATTCTGTTGTGCTATCAGCAGTAGACACTGGGTTTTGTTAGTAAAATAAGCAACTGAGACATTTTAAAGCCACCTTTGCACCTCCACATCATGAGTTCTGCTTTGTGCTCGTCAGCCACAGTCATGGATCTGGGCCTGTGTCTTTAAGAAGCTTCCAACATAATTCATATTATTAAATTATCAGTATTTATACAGTATGTACACTGACAGTTACACAGCCATATGGGAGAAATTGTACAAGACTTCCATTCATGCCATTCCCGCTGATTTCAATAAGAGAGCCACACATTGAGAGCTTGCAGAATGGAGCTCTACATACAGGGTCAGATCTTCAGCTGATGTAAATTAGCAGAACTACACTGAAGTGACTGACCATTAAAGTAACTGGAGCTATGCCGATTTATACCAGCTGAGGACCTGATCCATAATTATAAAATGTTGTCTTACAGTGAAGGTTTTCTCAGTGAAAATAGATTTCTGATGTAACACGTTTATTCTTAACCTGCTACTTAGTTACTTTAATCCCCAATTAATTTTAGATCTAAGCTTGTATGTAACTTTTCAAATAGTTGCCAAAGTCCACTGTGTCCCCTACCAATCAAATGTGTAGCAGGGAAACACCCCACGGCTGACAGTCTGAGAGCCTGTGCCACAGCTGTATGCGTTTCTTTGTTCACCTGGTAACAGAATCAAAAGAAAATCATAATGACGCACAATGGTTGGGTTTGGAAACAGGTTATAACAACACTCTTCACAAATAACCCTAAGGGTGGGAAAGAGCTGAACTTGCAATGGGCCCAATTTATCCCTGGTACAACTCCAATGAAGTTACTAGCAGTGCATCAGGGAGGAATTCAATCTGTTGGGTCAAATTCTCTCAGTTATACTTATGCGACTCCCCATAACTGATAACTGGGAGGACAATATGACCCATTCTGTTTAAAATAAGGATTTTTATTGTCATTAACTCTTTGATTGACTTGTTGAAATAATTACTTAAAGCAAATTTGCCCTAGAAATTGATTTTGAAGTTGGATTTGTGAGAAAAGATGAGTCCCTGTGATGGTTTAAAACACAAGACGTTTCTCTGTAAGTATGAGAAAGGAGGAGTAAAAGGGGGCTTAATTTTACAGGTCCAAGCTGTCCTTTGTCTAAAAGGTAAGACAGGAATTACCATGGAAACCACTTTACTTCCTTCTCTTCACACAAAAAGAGTTAATTTATATCAGTGTCAGTTCAATTATGATAAATTTGTTTATTCTTATCTTAAAATAATATTCTGTATCTCTTTCCAAAGCAGGATAGGTTTCCGATGAAGTGAGCTGTAGCTCACGAAAGCTTATGCTCAAATAAATTGGTTAGTCTCTAAGGTGCCACAAGTACTCCTTTTCTTTTTGTAAAGCAGGATATTTATACATGTCAAAAAGAACCAAGGAAAATGCTATCAGAAAAGGAGTATGCATTTGTCTGTTTAAATCACAGTTCTTGCTCTTTGTGGCAAACACTTGTATTGCTGTTGTGAAATTCACACCTCTCAGGAGGTAACTTCTGATAGAATCAGTTGGTTTCTTGTGGAGCATATCCATCTGTGTATGCCATTTTAGCAAATCTCTTTAACTGGAGACAAAGGAGAAAGGTAATTGTTATCTTTAATTCAAATTGTAATATTTGTATTCTTCCTTTCTCTTGAGGGAAACCTGTTCCATGGATTAGCTTCCAAGACAAGTATGAAAAACAGTTGGTTGCGTTTCAGACTTGCAGGAGGAAAATGGGGCATGATAAATAGCCCTAACAGTTCTTCATCAGGTCTAATACTTCATTCATACCATGTGGAACGTATTGCTTCACATGAATGCAATGTTATATCTACAGTAACCAAATATTAGAGGGCTTAATAATGGGTTTTCCCTGAGCAAAGAAGCTGTGGTGCTTAAACTGCACCTCACCATGAGTAACCCTGGCACGCATCAATTCTCTTATACTTTCCTCCCCTGCTCCCCTCATAATCTGAGGGGAAGAAATTTACTATAGCCCTGAAAGAATGCAGCTTTCTTCCTCATTTGTTCATGGCCAGTTATTCTAGCCAGTGAGTGGGACTGACCCAGATCTTGGGTATAGGTCTGGTGTAGAGCACCATGCAGCTCAGATACTGCTCTCCAGATACATACTCCTGGACTATGCTCTACACCAGATCTGTGAGGGATTCCTCCCAGGGTGCCACCTGGAACTGGGGTACCACTGAGCCCTCTGACCCACCCACCTGGGCTCCCTCTCACACTGTGCTGCTGTGACAAGCTGCAAAGCCCTCCAGCCTGCACTTTCACCAGCATTCCCACAGGTAAGGACATACCCAGCTGCAGTTACATGCAGGCTCTCTAACTACCAGCCTCCCAGCCTAGGACCCCAGAGCCGTACCGTCCTGCCCTGGTCAAATCTGGCTGGTATATCGGTTTAATACCTGGTCTGCCTCTCCCTCAATGTGAAGAGGGTCATGCACACTTGTGGTAACCAAGATGAGATTTTCCCCAGCTACTTTAGTCAAATGTACACTGGTTTGGATTAAAACATAAAATATGTTTATTAACTAGAAAAAGATAGATTTTAAGTGATTATGAGTGATAGCAAACAGATAAAAGCAGATTATCTAGTAAATAAACAAAAATGCAAACTGAGCTTAACATACTAGATAGGCAGGATATGAAATAGCAAATTCTCACCCTGAATGATAAACAGGCTGGCAGATTCTTAAGGCACAAACTGCCTTTGCTCTGCAGCCTGGGACCATCACTTCCCCCAGTTCAGTCTTTGTTCCTCAGGTATTTCCAGGTGTGTTGTTGTAGGGAGAGTGAGATACCATCATGATGTCATTTCCTCCTTGTGTATCTTCTTCCTTCTTGCTAGAAAGCTCTTTTGCTGTGACCTGGGTCAGACAGTTCCCATTGTGTAGTGCTATCTCTGAGAGGTTTCTATTATAGACAATGATCCTTGGGCTTGAGTGCATTGCCTCAGTAAGACACTGACATTGTTTGGCCTTTTTACTGTTGTACCTGAAAGACTGCATGTCTCAACATGTTTCAGTAACACGTGCACAGCCAAACTTCCTACCTTCCCATATGGCGGCAGCACCTACGCTCCAATGAGAGATTCATGTCTAGCCGATCAAGACTTTTAGAATGATACCTCACAAGGCCTACTTTGTGCAAAACATATCCTAATTATTTTACAGTGGTGAATAAGGAGGTACCAGGGTGTCACAAGAGCTATACCCAAGATCTTACTCAGGTCTTACTTAGGTCAGTCTTACTCAGCAGAGCAAGTTGTGAGGTACGGCCTCACTTCTCTGCTTGACTGCGTAGTCAAGGGCACCATCTAGCCCACAGTAAACACACTGAGCACTAGTAGTGAAGGGCAGGAGGGTTAGCTCAGTGGTTTGAGCATTGGCCTGCTAAACCCAGCGTTGTGAGCTCAATCCTTGAGGGGGCTATTTAGGAATCTGGGCCAAAAATTGGGGATTGGTCCTGCTTTGAGCAGGGGGTTGGACTAGATGACCTCCTGAGGTCCCTTCCAACCCTGAGATTCTATGATACTTTGCACTTCTCAAGCCACTATATAAGTAAATTAATGGAACCTCAAAACTCCCCTTTCAAGTAGATAGATAATATAATTCTAGTTTTACAGGCATAGAGAGACCAGAGTCTGTCACAGTCTACACCACATTCTAACCTTGAATGTCACATCCTTATGCTTTCCCATTTACTTCTGCTGTTAGAACACCAAAAATTACGTCTTCCTGAGTTACCATAACCAAAGAGCAAAACAGTGTTTACAGTTTAAAATAATTTATGTTAGATTAAGAAAAATGACAAAAGTAAAGTCTTCATGAGAGAGCACAGAAATTTGAAGGTGCAAGATGGAAAAAATCAAGGACTTAACAGTGCATTTTCGGAAATATGGTGAAATAGATACACCATAGCTCTATTAGTTGGTCAGAGGTAAAATGATGGGCCTGATTCTTATTTCCACTTTCACACGTTATACCTCCTTTACACTTCAAGGGCAATCCAACAGATCTTTAGTGTAAAGATCCACTGGTCCAATACATTTATCATAAGCAGAGTTAAAATATGGTGTCTACCAATTTAATATGGTCAGTTTTTTGCTCTATATTCCTCATATTTCTTCGGTGAAGATGGCAACACAACATACAGGTAGAGAAGGAAGTTGTGGTGAAATAGGACCGAAAAATGAATCCTGGTTGAACAGTGGGTGGGAGACATATTTCGTGGGGATTTAGCTGCAAAATATGAGTTATGAAATGCAATCCTGGTAATGCTGGTAATGTACCCTAATGGCATTGTCTTTATCCTTTAATATTTATGTTGACACAATATTTTTATGTAGAAACATGCAAGTTATTTCTGTTTTTGACAAAAAAACAAAGAAGTGAACTGAACCCAGCAGTGACTAACATTCATCATCTTTGCACAAAACTGCAAAAGCTTTAACTTCTGCAGCTTTATTTCAGATGTTTCCAACAACACCTGTAGCATGCTGAAATCAAAGATCAACTCAGACTTCATCAAGGAACAACTATCTTTCCAGGTACCTCGTAAACTGTATATCATGAATTTCTGTTATAGCTACCAGGGATTCGGTTAATAGTGTTACAGCTGGAAGCATTACTTCCCACTTTGCAAGAGAGCCGTCTACAATTTACAAGGCTAGAATGATTAATAGTACGAATCAGACCCTATTGGCTGTAAAAGATTATATTGGCTGGAATGCACTTGTGAATTCACTTCTGAAAGAGAAATTTGGTGAGTTACAATAGAAAGTATTTGTAGCCGTTACCACTTGTGGAGCATCTTAGAAATATCAGGCTATATTCACAGAAGAAGAACTACTGATAAAATCTCAGTTGGATGAAGTATTCCCTCTGCTGAATCCCCACTGATAGGTGGGCTATTTCATAGCAACGTACCCAGACAAAAATGACTAAGTAAACAAGTTTTGAAAGCACTTAAACAGAAGACCTCCATCTTCCACAAGTTAAAAATGTCACCGGGACTCTAAGGACTTGTCAACATGGGAAAGCTTTTTAAGTATAACATTAGATATTTTGTCATCAACTGTGTCCACTCACAAAAGTTCTTTGTTTTTATTCATTTAGTATCTTATCCTGCTTTAATTAATCTGCTCTGAAAGTGACATAATTCTGTCCTGGAATAGTTACACCTGTATAAGGTTCATGAGGATGCATCCCTATTTCAAATTAACTATACCACTTCAGGCAGTCCTCTCACTGCTATCCCACATTACATTGCTTCACACCTGTACCAGCCTGTCCATTTACCTGTGTGCTCTCTACTGCTCCAGAGGCACCTTGACCAGATGTCACCTCTTTGTTTAAATACTGGCAAACAACCAGGTGTGCTCCTTTGCTATTCCAGTTTGGCAGGTTCACATAGCCACAGTCCATTATAGTAACCATGCCCCATGTTTCTGTGTTACCTCATCTGGAGGTCTTGAACCTCCTGGCCCTCTGGGGAGAAGAAAAGGTCCAATCCCAACTTAATACAAGTCACCAGAATGCAAAAATCTACACACAGCTATCAGAGCAAATGCAAGGAAAGACTGTCAGGACATAGCACAGTCATGCACCAAAGTCAAAGAGCTCTGAAAAGATAATAAAAACACTGGGACCAAAAACAAGACTTCTGATAATACTCCCAAGACATATGCATACTGTGAGGAGCTGAATCAGATATTTGCTAAGGAGGCCATTGTGGAACCCAGCTATGTTATGGACAGTTTGAAAGACACCGAGCTGGCCATGGAGCCCAGCAAGGAGGAGATTTACTCAGACGGCCAAATTCTTTTTGGCATGCCCAACTCAAACTGAAGACCCAGACAGAGACAGCCTCAGAGGTGACACCTGAGACCCAGGCAGAGAGCTAACCTAACGTGGGACATCAACCAGTAAGTATTCTGTGCTGTTTTACAAAAACTGTCTGGGTACTGTGTGCATAGCGGGATTTAAACAACTTAGTCCTGCGTACCAGATGGATGCTGCCTCTCTCTGCCAGCTCAGCTTTAACCACCCTCTCCTCCTCCCTCCCCCCCCCCCCCCGTGTGTTCAAAATGGTGTAATCTCAAAAGGGTTTATTTCCGGAAATGTGAAATCTCACAACCCTGGACCCAACGTGTTCCTGCCCTACCCCCTCCCATGCTGCTTAATGCTCCATCTCCTTCCTGGTTGACTGTGGGGGCACTCACAGCCCCCCATCCCCACACACACTCAAGATGGCAGCAGCATGGGGTTTAAAAATACCCAGACACATTGGATGGCAACCATGTTTATTGGTTTATTGGAGCAGCAGATATAGAACCAGCAAAACCAATAAAAATACTTTGGATCACAGTTTGATCAGGGACCTGAGCTTTTAGCTTCCAGGTCATTTCCAAATGCATGCTGGAATATGAGGTAAATTATCCAAATTAGGCTACAGGGATATTTCATAATGCATAAAGATTATATGGCTTTTGCGGCTATACCAGTTGCAGAACGCTCTAGCTATTGTCAGCCAGACCCTCGCTATTGTTAACTCCATTACAACAAAATGGGTTCAGACCAGTTACTGAAAAAGTCTATTTATTCTGCAGTGTACTTTGCACTGGCTAGCAGGTGTCAAAGACAGAATTTTGTGGCTGCCCATAAGAAGTGGTGTTTCCTTTCTATTCCTTCACCCATCGGGTGAGCACTATCCTGCACATCTTCCCGGTTGCCCGTTGCGTTTTGAACAGGACCTTTTTGTACGTGCATCAGGTTAACATCCTCCAATGTAAGGACAGCTTGCAAAGGTGCACATGAATTAGTAACCTGCCTGTTGTTCATATTAATGGCTCTTGAGATCCTGATGCTCAGCAATGTTTCTTCCAGGCTGCCTGACAGCAATTTGAAAATGGTGCTGGATCACTAAAACCACATGAATTCTGGGGTACGAGAAAATGAATCTGGGAGTGTATTAGTTTGACCCCATTCCTCAGAATTCCAATAGGTTCCAGTAGCTATCCCACAGTCTGCTGTGAGAAAAATTCCGAATGCCTAGAGTCCAGCAACAGAACATTGCACCCTGGAATATCTGCTTAGAATGCTGTATGGTGATTCACATGGTAAACAGCTTAAGCCAGCAGAAACAAAGCAGTGTGGATACACTCTTTCAGGCATAGTTACACCAGTATTGTTATAGCAGAAAAACATACACGGGAGAAATGCATCCTTCACTAAAATAAAGACCTCCTTTTTATAATCATGTAAACTTTCTGTAAATAATGGCCTATTATTTTCTTGTCCATCCTTAAAGTCACAGGGATAGCTAGTTTATATTTTCTGTTTTAAATAAGAACTCCTCCTTTAGACTTGGAGGTGGTGGTAGCTATAGCAACACCTTTAGACAGTGATGACCATAATACCACATTGCGCTTACAATTATCAGAGGACAGCTAACACTGACCTTTTATCTAGAGATTTTTTTTGTGGTGCTTAGATGATCTCGATTCAGCTTCTCTTCTCTTAAATGGTCTCCAAAGGATTACTTTTTGCCCAGTAGAATGTAAATTAGAAAACCACTGCTTATAATAATAGTACTTCTAGCCCAAGGAGCAGCGATGGGAATGTAGGACTGGAAGGACCTTGATAGGTCATCTAATCCAGTCCCCTCCACTGAGGCAGGACTAAGTATTATCTAGACCATTTCTGGCAGGTGTTTGTCCAACCTGTTCTTAAAAACCTTCAATGACAGCGATTCCACAACCTCCCTAAATAATTTGTTCTAGGGCTTAAGTACCCTGATAGTTAGGAAGTTTTTCCTAATATCTAACCTAAATCTCCCTTGCTGCAATTTAAGTCCATTACTCCGTGGCCTGCGCTCTGTGGTTAAAGAAAGCATTTTATCATCCTCTTCTTTATAACAACCTTTTATGTACTTAGTGACTGCATTCGTGACCCCTCCCCTTAGTCTTCTCTTCTCCAGACTAAACAAACCCAATTTTTTCAATCTTTCCTGATAGGTCATATTTTTTTAGACCTTTAATCATATTTTTTGCTTTCCTCTGGACTTCTTCCAAATTGTCCATATCTTTCTCTGAAGTGTGGTGCCCAGAACAGAGCACAGTGCTCCTGTTGAGGTCTTATCGGTGCTGAGTAGCATGGAAGCATTACGCCTCATGTCTTTCTTACAACACTCCTGTTAATCTAACCATGATTCTCTCATGTAAGCCCCTGTGCACAGCATTATTTTTTTCCAGAAAGATATCTTTCCAGTTACAGCTTTCTATAGATAAGCAGGAGCTGTGTGGGGAAATTTCACACCCAAAGTGAAGCTGACAAAATTTGCATTTGACCAATTTTGCAGTGAGGCAAAAGAAACTGACACCCTTTACGTGGTGTGGATTTGAAAAATAATGCTGTAAACTTAACAGGAGTCAGATTCACTCATTCATGATCTAAACCATGCACACACATTGCAGTTACCAGCAAGAGAGCAGACAGCAATGACCCAGGTCACCATTTGCGTGTGAGATTCCTACACCTCCAGAAGAAATTGATGGTGTGTGATAAATCCAACAGAAACTAGCAGATTATCTGAGCTCCCTGGATTCTCTTGTATACACAAAGGGCTTGATTCTCCACTGACTTTCAGCTTGTGTAAGCCATTTACACCTGTGCAAAGTGAGTGCAACATGGGTAACAAATCGCAGTAGGGAGGGATTGTGTAAAGGGCCTGAAAAACTCTGTTAGCTGACCAAGGGAAAATTCTCCGAGCACAGGTGTTGTGTATAGTGGCTTTAGACAGACCCCAGCTTGGGGGTAGCCCCAGGGGAAGGATGGGTATGTCAGGAATGAGAAGAGGTCAGCTTGCAGCACGTAGTTGTGTGGAAATTCCGAGTGGAACAGCTGCATATAGGCAGCGGGTGATAGGCTGCTGTAATTTTGGTTGCCTCAGTTACACCTTAGGCCCCGGCACCCCCCGAACAGCCCAGAATAAGGAAGGCACAAAGGAGGCTTAAAGTGCCTTTGTGTGCTTCATCTCCAAAAGGTGCAGCACATACACACATTCAGTGCTGTTGTTTGTTATCTGCAAGGTGGCAGTACCTAGAGGCCTCGATCAGAGTCCAGGGCCCCATTATGCTAGGCACTGTACACATAATGAAATGGTCTCTGCCCCCAGAGAGTTTACAGTGCGAATAATATTTCACACTCGGTCTCCAGAGCTGAAAATGATTACATGTGTTGTCAGGGGGAGGAGAATCAAGCCCAAGATCTCCGGCAATATGCTATAGGAAAATTTTGTCACTAACCCACATTTAACTTCTCATTTAACAGTCAGCAGCACTCACCCTACTCTCACAATGATGAGCCTTGAAACCAGAGGTACTGATAGCAAGTGTCAGAGGAAACCAGATCAAAGCATAATCATAAGTCTGTAACTTTCACCTCATGGAACGGAATGGTTCATTGCAATTGTTTTCTTTTACAAGAAAATTTATTTTCTTCATGGTGAGAGTGGGGAAGTCAATTGACTGAGTAGGAGAAAATGTTGCCCAGGAGAATGGTGGGTACAGTAGGGGGAGAAAGGCTGAAAGAAGAGGGTTCAGGTTTTTTAAAAAAGTACTCTAGTGCTGATGCTGCAATGGCAGATGGTGTAACAGCTGATGGTTAAATGCTGATGCTGCAACAGATGGTGCTGACACAGCAGATGCTATAATGTGATTGTGAAAGAACTGATAGTGAACCAGTGAAGGTGAAACAGCAGCGCTGAAATAGCTGATGGTGAAATTACAGACTCTAAGCGCGTCTTTCGGAGCTGGTATTTCTGGAAATGGCAATAACCATAGCAGCCCACAAGCTGTTTGGAAGGGCTGGATGGAGGGTAGTTATAGGTCTGAATAACTTGTGGAACTATTGGTTGGCTATTCACAGGGGAATAGAAAACAAAGTTTCTTGCTCATTTCTTTAAAGAAAAACAGAGTACAGGCATAATCTGTTATGACACAGTCTTCCGGCCCTCCACTGTCCATTCAGCCCCTGTCTATAAGAGGTGAGGGACAAACATATCAGCGGCCTGTTGCTCTTTTAGATATGGAGATGGCTAACTAACAATGGGTTGCCAGCTGGTTGTTCACAATGAAATATTAACTAATTCACCCAACACACACTTTCTCATCTCATTTCAAATTATGAGTCTGATCTTAAAAGGTGCAGAACACCCTCAACTCCCATTGGAGTCAGAAGTAATTGAGGTCTCTCAGTACCACAAAGGGATGGGCCCATGCTTCTCTGTGTAGTACTGAGGAGGTGATCTCAGGTTCGCTTTTTGTGTAATAAAGCAAACAAGCAACATAAAAAGTGCAACACACTGGAAAACAAGTAACCTCCAAGTTTTGATTCAGAAGTTCACTGTCCTCATTTGCATAAATTCATTGGTGCTTTAATTTAAAGTGGGATTTTCATACTGGGAGAAACTTTTAAATGGCCCAAGCTGACAACATCAACCCTATCAACGCTAGCATATTATTTAATTATGTCAGATATTTGTGTCTAAAACGTCTTTCCTGATTTCGAACCCATCATAGTTTATTTGGATTTAAACCTACAGTAAAGTCCTCACGTGAGCCATTCATGACATCACATTCATTTCCTTGGCAACAGGTTTGACCTCACACATGCAGGTTTAGGACAACACTACATGATCCAACAGAAGGACCATTGAGGAATATGGGCCATAACCAGCTCCCAGTTACATCCAGACTAACTGGTGGCAGAATCCAGCTGGATGTTGGTATCTAAATATCTGGAATTCATAGCCTGGAGCGTAGAGGAAGTGATGAACCAAGTCAGTTGCTATATGTAGATGTTCTTGGGAAAGTTCATTGCAGTATGAAAGTCCTTGCTTAAATTGAGTCTAAAATCATTTTTGCAAAGTAATTCTCACTGCAGTGTTTTGAGAGGAGGTTCAGCTCTGGTCCTAAGGGAGATGGCTGATAGGGGAGGGGATGTAATTTTAGTTATAGTAACAGGGTGATGCCATTTTCAGGAAGGGATCCCATGGAGTTCTGACTAAAGAAGTCTTTCTATCCATGGCACTTAACAGCTACCAAAGGGTTTTAATTAATAGGTTAGTTGGGTACAGTGTTATTTCCGCCTTGTGAGGCAGTATCTCTGCCGCACAGTTTCCTTTCCCTTGTGTGATTTTCATGAAAAGATGAGCCAGAGCCGCCTCAGAGTAAGAAAGGCTTCAAGGCAGCAAGTGAATGACAGATGCTATTTTACCCACTTAGTGCCACAATCCTGGACAGCATCATCTGTTGCACACCAATCTTATGAGTGAGGCATTTGTAGGACAGTGTTCACAGTGTCTGGTTATGCAGGGAAGCTATTGTGGTAGCAGTCTTCCCAGAAATGACATAATCATACTGTGATGCTGAGCAACTCCAGCCCATATTTAAGTAAATGGGAACTACAGCTGCCCCTCCCTGTTGAAAAGCAGACTCCAGGTCATACAGAGAATTAGAGTCCAATGTTCAGATCCTCAGCTGGTGTAAATAAGCATAGCTCCATTAACTTCTATTGACCTCACTGACTTTTACATCAATTGAGGAGCTGGCTCAGAGACAGGAATGGAAATCAGGATTTCTAGTCACTAAGCATGAGCCCAATTATAATTTTGTATCAGAAGTAACAAAAATCAACAATGTTACACCTGTGTGAGATCAGAATTAGTCCTAGCAGATCTCTCTTCCAGAGCCATTTTTCTAAGACTGTATGTACCAAATGTAGTAGCCTTCATAGATCAGCATGGATAAGCAAAGAAATCTGGGGTCACTCATAGCTTGCATTTATTGCCAGCTCAACCCATTTATATAGTCACATTGCTTAGATGACTGCAAACTTATTACCATCCTAGTTAGTGTGCAGTGCTCCAGCTCACTGTGAGTATCCAACAATAAAATCTTCATGTATATAAAAAAAGACAAATATCTTTGGGTAAGATCATCGTCAATTCTTTTATTATTCATTAAAATAAAATTAATCATAAACCTCTTTTTGGTATGCATGTGGATATAATATGTAGTTCCAAAGGAATTATGGATTAAAGGGGACTTAAACTCAGAACACTTGGTTCTCTATGAACATGCTGTGTTCATTATGTTAGATTTATTGTGAATTATTTTCTTTGGCGTTATTAAAAGGGAGTGATAGTAGAGTTTCACATTTATTTGAAAGTGATTAAAGTAAAATTTTCACCTTGAATAAAACAGCAACATATTAACCATTTTTATTATGCCCACAAGGGAAATTTCTCCTTAAATGATTGGAGATAATCCTCTGAAATCTACCAGCTGCTGATTATATTAACCCATGGAAAAGTATATGTTTGCTCCTCCATAGTGTTTTAAACATTATGCTGTTAAGGTTGGTAATATCTCTGTTACCACCATGAAAGTAGGGGTAACTCTGTGATCACTGCACTTCCACTGTTGGATCTCAGACTTCTGACGGGTTTACATTAATATTCTAAGACTCATTACTGATGTAAAAACTTACTGGTTTATTGAACATAACATGTCTGGCGTCCTGTCTGCATAGTCCTAATTAAAACTCCCAAAGTCCTGCCAGACCAGTGTATGCTGTAGGTGTTGTAAAATCTGACATGGATTCTCTGAGGATTCAACTGCAGTTGTTTCAGTGTCTTGGTCTGAATGTGGAAGGCATTTTTTAGCATATAACACTCTCCTTCCTTGAGTTTTCTGATGTCATTCTCAGAAGTATCCCCACGATAGGCACGTTGGGTTTGATTCCCCTCTTGCTTGCCTCAGTTTTACACACTGATATAAGTTAGAGCAGAATCAACCCCAACAGATTTCAGTGAATGATCGGGGATGAATATGGCTAAGTAGTTCTGAAGATGGGAGGTAGCAAGCAAACACTGTATCAGTCCCATCCCTGACCCACCAACGATTTGTAGACAAGTATGTCACATAACCCTTACCTTATCTGCAGGACAAAAAATCATTCCATAACTGAACTCTGCTTGTTCAAAGGGAGAGTTACATTAACATCTTTTATAAGATAACATATAGGTCAGTGTTTTTAATAAGCATCAAAATTATTTTCTTTTTGTATTAGATAAGTGCTTGTAGTCCTCACTAAAGAATATGCTAAATCTTGTGTCAACGGGCATAAGTCATGTGCAAACCTCAGGTTGAGAGGAGTGTTTGCCTTTACTCAGTGCTGGAATTCATCTGCCTTCATTGGCCTCTCATCATCCCCACTTTTATTCAGCCTGACCTCCGAGCATAAGAAGTGTTGGTGCTCTGCCTTTGCAAACCAGAAGGTATAATTCTGCAGCTTGGCTTATTCTATTGGCCAGGGCTTCCTGTAAGCTTCGTAAAAAAGTGCCTGTGAATGCCCTCATTTGGTCTCAACTTCCTTAAGGCCCCCCCTCTTCCCTGCTCTGATGGCCTTGGCAACCTTTGGGATTCACAATACAATTTACTTGTAACTTCTCCTTCAGGCAACTGTTGGATTTTTTTCTAATGTTTAAAGAGTTTTCCAGCATCCGCAAAGACCAGAACCTCAGAGGTTAGTCCTATTCCTAACCTGATATTTTTGGGATCAGACTTTTTCATTTCTTCATAGCAGCTGTGAGTCCATCCTCAAATTTAATTTCACATCAGCAAAAACAGTTGGATTTATTTTTCAAATACCTTTTCATACAGAAAACAGTTTAACCACTGTCTCCTTGAGAAATTACAGCATCTCACAGAAAGCCAGTATTAGTTTTCTGACCTGTTCTGAAACCTCCCAAACTGCAGCCTGGTCGGCTCAGATTGCCTTCAGACCATATACTTCCAGAGCAAAGACTTTTTCCCTGTTTCTCTCCTGTGACTCTTCCTACCAGCTGCTCCTTGCTATGCCCAAAACTTTAATAACATGCCAGACTGCATTTGGAGGTACAGTCCCTCTTAGGTGTATAAATGACTAAAAACCCTTCATTTTGCCTGTCTCTGCTAAATATTTCTGGGGTCCAAATAGTTGTGTACTTAGCTATGTAATTGTTATTACTTTGATTTCTATGTATTAGATCTTTAAATCTCTGAGGACTCTCTATAGAGGTTCTTATACCATGCTCGTGCCATCCAGTAGTGCATTAAGCAATATGTCTAACGTCTGCCATATGCTGTTTTCTCATCTTCTGCTGTCTGTTAGAGGCAGGCACCATTTTGAGTTCATTTCAGTGCAGACTATTAGAGGTGCCACTGTATGTTCTCTCATGGACTTCATTTTCTGATGTTGTTTTACGGTTCTCCTACAGACAAATCTAACTCCTTCCTCTCCCTCCACAGAAAGCACTCCTGCTAGGAGAACGAGTGTGATTCTAGAGGTGGAAACTGGAGGCCACATTTGGAGTATTGTGTCCAGTTTTGGGACCCCCATTATAGAAAGGATGTGGATAAATTAGAGAGAGTTCAGCAGAGGGCAACAAAAATGATAAGGGGGTTGGAGCACATGACTTATGAGGAGAGGCTGAGGGAACTGGGCTTATTTAGTCTGCAGAAGAAAATAGTGAGGAGGGATTTAATAGCAGCCTTCAACTACCTGAAGGGGGCTTCCAAAGAGGATGGAGCTCGGCTGTTCTCAGTGGTGGCAAATGACAGAACAAGGAGCAATGGTCTCAAGTTGCAGTGGGGGAGGTCTAGGTTGGATATTAGGAAAAAACTATTTCACTCGGAGGGTGATGAAGCTCTGCAATGGGTTACCTAGGGAGGTGGTGGAATCTCCTTCCTTAGAGGTTTTTAAGGCCAGGCTTGACAAAGCCCTGGCTGGGATGATTTAGTTGAGGTTGGTCCTGCTTTGAGCAGCGGGTTGGACTAGATGACCTCCTGAGGTCTCTTCCAGCCCTAATCTTCTATGATTCTAGGATATGGGCTCCGCAGGCAGAAAGCAGCTCCCAGCATGCAGGGACAGTTCTGATGGCTCCACGCAGTGTAAGTGTGATCCTTGCCCAGGTAGAGGTTGCTAAGCCAATCGCCCTCCCTGCTGGCAGTGTCAAAGGGAGGAGGGAATGTTGCCAGAATGCCCCTGAATTACACTGATCCTCAGCTGTATTTTCAGTCCTTTGAGGCCACTATAGCCAGGGTAAATTAGAGCAGTTCTCAGGCTGCTCCTACAAAGTACTGTGAATGGAACTGCAGCAGGTTCAGAGGAGTGCCAGAGTGCAATTTAACCTCCTCCCTCCCCCCCAGATTTATGCCCTGTATAGCTTAGCGGCATCCCAGGAGATTTGGTACTTGGTTTCTGCTGAAGTAACAAAACAGCAGTGAGAGTGCATGTTACCTCCTCTACAAAGCCTTCTGTTCTGCTCATAACACTCATGGCTGCTTCTCTTGTGCTTCTCTCCATTCCTGGAATTTTAAGAGTGAACCGTGGGAAACCATTCCTTTTCAGCATTTGACTGGGTTTCGGTATCATACTGTTCCAACTAACAAGTAGATTAATAAATACATCGAGAGGCAGAGGTGTCAAAGCAAGAGAATTCCAAAACTTTAAGAAAAAGCCTTCCACAGTGAGAGATTTTTAGTAGGCTTTAAGAGAAGTTGCTGTAGAATGTGGGAAAGGGTAAATCTCAGGAGTATTTGGGCTCTGCGTGGAAGGAGTTTGGAGGGGTTGAAATCCAGCTCCCAATATGGTTCCTACCTGGGGCTGATACTCTGCAGCCCCTCCACATGCACTAAGTTCAATGGCACTAGAGGGAGGCCAGCATGTTGCAGGGTAAGGTCTATAGTGAATAAACATCCTCATTTTAAATCACTACAGGCGCCTGCTTTTGCATTTCAAGCCCAAACCCAGTTCTCCAATTTTCAGTTTAGCTCCTTTGAGGTCTAGAAAAATCTGTGTGAACTGCAAAAGGGGAGGGGGGGGGCTTAAAAAAAGAAAATCACTAAAATGATGCACAGAGACACACGGAGAGGGAGAGCGACCTTTGGTTAGGCATCCAACAGTGCACAGAAATTCTGAAGTAGTTTACTTTGAAGTGGGTTTCTGTCAGAGGGATTTTCTAGCAGCAAAATCAGGCACTTAGCAGGGATTGCATATAATTTCCACTCTCCACAAGTGTAAAGCTTCACACTTAATAATTGTTTTTTTCTATTCAGTACCAATAACCAATGCCCTTGGTCATTAATAATGACTCATTCTTCACCTGCACTCTTTGAACTACATTTGTCATTTACTTACCAGCCTTTAAAAGATCTCAACCTGTCTGATTTCATGTGCATTGTCTTTCATTTTCTAAGCCGTTTTCTTCAGAACTGACTCACCTTAGGAGCTGACATTTACTTAGGATACCTTTTGTCAGAAATGCTTTTGGAGTGCATTTGCAACCATTTACAATGTTGAAGGTATGTTATGCTAAATTACTTATTTTAATCTTCAGTTAAGACCTCAGGGTCAGGAATGTTAGGACATTAATCTTCTCTTGCTGACCTCTCTGGCTCCAGAAGTCTTTGCCAGGTACTAGGTAAAGTAATTCAGCTTGAAGACACCCTATTTGTCAAAAAGGTTTTCTGGACATTAATGTAACTTACTAGAAAATCTGCAGTTGGCATCGGTAAAGTATCCTAGTTTAACATCCAACCAAGCAGCACAACAGAAGCCGGTAGAGTCCACTCCTGAGGTGAGGAACAAAAATGTCTTTCTGCAGTACAGGAAAACCACCATTCTGAACTATTAGCAGTATTATTATTATTATTATTGTGGGTTTCTTTGTCTGTTAAGGACCTTGATGTAGAAGCTGTTTCAGTGCTCATCTCTGTTTACACTTGGACATAGCTGAAACTGTCTGGAAAGCAGCAATAGGAAACTCACACTCTTGCTTTCCACACATAAGACAATAACAACTGGAAAAGAGCAATGGTCTGTTTAATCTGCTGTTACAGCTCCAAAAATGGCCAAGGCCTGATGGTCCAAATGCAGATAAACCCCCAAAATGCATCTAATTTTACAAAGGGAAAATTTCTTTCTGATCCAAACCAGCAACTAGGTTATACCCTTGTAATGTTATCAGAGCCCAGATAGACTGCATGTGCTATTTTTATTCATATACTATTCTTATTCATATTGGCCATACCAAGTTTTGTGGTTAAAAAGAAATTTTCTATTTCAAAATCTGCTAGAACCTAGATGCCATGCAAACCTCAGTTGCAAAGATTAATGTGAAAAATGCTAATGAAGGGACCCAATCCTGCTCCTGTTGGAGTCAATGTGAGTTTTGTCATTGACTTTAATCCAAGAAAGATTAAGTCCTTATAGAAAAATAAAATAAAAATTAAAGCCAACATCAAAGATCTAAACAATAATGAAATAATATTTTTATAAAGGGAGTCGTCATTTTACAATTTGTTTCAATGCCTGAAGTGCATGTCAGAGAAAACCTACTTCATCCTAGTGGATGAAAGTTAAAAAACACAATTAGAAGACAAACTAAGAGCTGGTTATGGACACACGGTTGATAGAATTATTAAGTGATATATAAGAATGTTGAAAAGATAGGCAACCAGTGCAGACTAATGTACCATAAATTGGAAAAGCTTCATAATCAAATATTTATGGCTTTCTCTGCAGTGTTTGAAAAATTAAATTATTAAAAGCAAATATTGTAGCAAATAGGTTTCCATCTATCTCAATAAAAGTTACATTTCACTATCACTGTCATGTTATTACTTTTTTGCTTTCAGTCTTTTAAGATTGAAGAGAACAGTAACAAACTCCGGTAACAAATCAAAGCTTTTCAGTGTAATTTACTTGGTGAGTAATTTCTAATTGATTCAGACGGATGGGCTGCACAGTTTGATGTATTGCTGAAGCGAGAGATACTTTGGACCAAGTAAATGTATAAGCATCTCTTCTCCAGAGAAAAATGGCTGCTATATTTCATGTTGTCATTCTTAGCTGTAACAATGTACTTGTGTACCTACCTATGTGGACCCTTTTTATTATTATTATTTCAAAAGAATACCAAATAGCATGTACACCTGTCACCAAATCAGTTCCCTTCACAAAGCAGAGAAGGAGAAAGAAATATTGCCCTGACTCACAAATGTGCAGAATTAACCCCAACTTGTCGTGTGTGTGTGTTGTTTTTGTTGTTGCTAAGCAACATCATTTAGCCACCTGAAGGCTGGGGTTCAGATCTTCTCGTGTTACTGGAAATTATACCGAGGAAGTGACTTCAGGGTTGTTGCAGCTTGTTTGTGACATTGCTGTTAGCATGAAGGTTTCTATCCAGCTTTGCAGAAAGCCCTCACTGACTGCTTGTTTTTCTAAATTATTATTCTGTGTATGGTTTGTAGTATTTTTATAATAAAGAAAGGGGAGGGGAAGACAGTAAAAACATTTAGTATTTGATGTGTGTCTTGTCCCTGCTAAAGGTCAGAAGCACTTTGCTTCAGTTCAGTGACAAATTGCTTCATTTTACAGCAAACCAAACTCTAGAATTTTGAAAAGAATTGTCCCTGGAAAAACCTTAGGAGTCTTAACAAGTAATCTACCTGTCCCTCTCTCCCTCTCCCACCCCATCTCTCCATCCACAGCACTCAGCGATGTTTTACACAAGGCAAAAATCAGGTTTCTCTCCTTGCACAACTCCTACTTTTTTCCTAAAGGCAAAGTCCCTTCAGGCCAACGCCTCAAGGGACCAGTTCAACTGTAACAACTACAAAATTTTCCTTATTTTTTTCCACAAGGTCCTTGAAACCTCTTGAGTCTCACCTGATTTCCCTGGTGTAACAGTCACAGAGAGCCTTCAGTCCTCCTCTACCACCCTGCTGAGGTACAACCTGGTTGTTCCTGCTACTCCCTGCTGAGCCAGTCCCAGAGGATCTTCAGGCCTACTAGCTGGAGAAGACCCAAATACCAAGAGACTTGTGGGACACATGGATTTGGAAAAGATGGCATTGCTGTCCGGCCGGCCTAAAGAGCCTCAGGGGACACTGCAAGCCCACCAGGAGTGGCTAGATAAACAGGTATGACCTGGGGGACAAGATCCTGTAGAACATGGGTGGTTTCAGGACCCATGCCTTTAAGACTCAAGTTTCTAGTATTTTTACAGTGTGTGCTAGAGGGCATGGGAAGCAAACAGGGTTGATAAATAGAAAAAATGGGGGCGGGAAAGGGTTGGCCATTTTTGCAGAAATATTTGAGTTTTGCAAAGTGGGACTGAATAGCTTGGACAGTCTTTTCACGTGTAGTTTGAAAACATTGTGCTAATGGGTAGAGCTGCTCAAGTTCTGTGCCACAAATAAATTCTCCAGCACATTTTTTGCTTGTGAATGATTTGTGAACTAAGGCAGAGAGCTGCAAATGTGCTCACCGTTTCACAAGCAGTCACAGAATCATTTGCATGAACAATTTACGGCCTGAGGATTGATCATGCACCTTTTGCTTTGACTGTTCACTACACAACTGGTTATCTGAGACATATGGGGCTATATTCCCAACTGGTGTAAATCACCATATCTCAACTGCTGATTTAAGCCACCTGAGGATCTGGTTCATGGTAATGCATTGCTTCCTTTTTAAGCAGAAGAAAAATCAGGGTGAAACTCATTCTTGTGCAAAAGGCCAGCACAATGCTTATGCATCATCTAGCCCTAATTTATGAACATTTAAATTGGGCATAGGCCTTAGGCTAGGCTTGTGCACAAGTGAAATTCACCAGTAGTGAATATCACACAGATACCTTGCTCACATGAGCATATGGGCATCTAGATTGAGATCAGCACAAAAATTTGTGCATGTAAACTTTTGCAAATAGCAAATAAAAAGTGGCATGGTTGAACTGAAGAGTTATTTGGAATAAAATGTTTATGAACACACTTTTTAGTATTCAACCCCCTCTCCTAATGGGAAACCAATACTGTTTCATGGGTGGATAGTTTGATACTTGAATCTGGATCAAGTATCATTCCCAATTCAACTCCCACCCCCACCCCTCCAAAAAATCACTGGTGACAGGAGAGTCACTGTGCTTGTTCTAACATGTCAAACCACAGTGATACTATAAACCACACTTACCAGGGTTGCTCTAGTATGCATCAGTGCCTCGGGATAAAGGTTTTTAAAAACAGAGCCTGACAAACTGCTAGTGCCAATTGCCAGTTCAGAGAGGACTTCACAGCAGGGAAATCAGGATGAATAGTTTAGAAATCATGGGCAGAGGGGAGCTTGTGTTGGCTTTGTTATCCCTGTCATGTTTCATCTCAGCATTGGGTAGTTCCATCCATCAATTTAAAGCACATCCAGGCCTGTGGGGAGCATTTCATCACATGAAGAATCTCCAAGAGGATTTCAGATACCAGTCCAGCTTTGTGCAAAGTTACTGGCATGTGAGGCATAAATCACTCGTGCAACAGGGCACGTAATATTAGGGCAGGTAACTGAGACTTGTGCTGCAATATGTGGTCTGTGGAGGGAGCAGAGCAACAATTAAAAATAAAGTTGGGGAAATGGTTCTTTCTTCCTACATATTGCTGAATAGTGTTGGTATCACACCTTGATTTGGTGTCTGTCCAGTGGCCTTGAACTACTGAGCTCTTTTGATACCTTTTATCATGCTAAGCAGCAGCAGGAATAGCTTTTATGGATTCCAGGTGCAATAGAAGGTAAGAATCCTGCACCTAACCGTGATAGTATGTTTACACACAGTGACAGTGGGCAATTTCCATTCATTAGTTAATTTCTCTTTTTTCTCTGCCTCTATTTTGTCATTTCCGTCTTCCTGTGATATGTAGGTTAGGGGGTTATTGCTAAAAACAATATTTAGCACCTACACTGAATAAACCCTTTGATCAACGGATCTCAAAGTGCTTTGTAAATATTGAGTTTCACAACATCTCTGTGACTTAGGTATTATTATGCCCTGGGGAAACTGAGGCTCAGAAGTTAAATGGTTTACCCATGGTTACATAGCAAATCAGTGCCAAAGTTGAGAACAGAACCCAGGAGTCTTGATCTCCAGACCCCTTTTTCAAAACCTCCTAATGTTTAATCCTAAAAATATACCTCACTCCTTTTCAGGACTTTGAGATGCTCACTGGTGATTTGTTCAGAATAGCATCCAGGCAAGCTCTGATGATAGACTCTTGCTTCACACTGGGAAAGGCAACTGAGATACAGAACACTAGAGATGGGAAGAAAATAAAAAATAAAAATCACTATGAACAACATAGTGATTTTTTCTGTGTTTTTGTTTGTTTTTAATTTGGTGATTTTTCATATTTCCCATCCAGCTGTAGAATTCATTAAAAAATGGAGAGAGAGGATGGAAAAAAATCTTACAAAAGACTTCACATAATTTTTCTTTTTCATCGAAGTTTCAAAACAATCAAAATTTTCCTACCAGCTCTATTAAACAGCAGTGTTTGCCATTAATGGGCAGAGGCAGATTCTGGGTTTGGGGGGCAAAAGTTCCAGGCAATTTGTAATAATGACTGTCGTAAGTACCTAAAGTTACATAGTATTCTTACACCCGTCACCCATAATACATAAAGCAAATGAGGATGAATGATTAAAAACAAAGTGCCCTGCAGGCAGGGTTTATTTTGTTTTAATCTATAAAGTCTGGAAAAGATGTAGTGGCATTGTTTTCTTATTAAAAGAAATCGGGGGGTTTGAAAGGAAGAGTGAAGACAATTGGTAGAACTGATCAGAAAATTCTATAAAGGAAACAGGAAACGCTGGGAATCCCAGTCACCTTTCCACTAGCAGACACACTCACACAAATGGAGAACAGCAAATCAAAACTATGTGTCTTGAATATTTTATATATAAAATCCGATTTTTTCAACCTTCACTACTATGTCAGACAGCTGCCACCTGCTTTAGTGCTTCTTCTATGCTACTTTAAAAATATCTGAAATGAGTATATACCTTTTATGTATTCTGGCAATAGCAAACAGTGTGGCGTTCTACATCAGATATAGGGTTATGTGGTATATTTTCCTGTCTGCTCCATAACTCCCTGCAGTATATGCAATCTTAAGTAGCCCTTCCTGGCTTCTCTCTGCAGGTGTCAGACAAATTACCTTCTCTCATAGGTTCCTGATTCTTTAGGTAAGATGAGTAATTGTTGTCCTAGAGCAGTGACAGGAATCTGGCATGTTACCATGCTGAGACTAGGTTTCAGGAGTCAGATTATGTGCATGATTTACAAGACCACCGCAGCCAAACAGTATCCGAAACCTGGGGAGGCTTTTTAGATCAGGAAAATGAGGCATATGGAGATGTGGTGAGTGACTTTCTGAAAAACACACAGCAGATGAGTGACGGAGCCAGGAGCAAAACCTTCCGATTAGTGGCTTGAAGTTATACCATTTCTGAGTTATCAATCTCTTCATGCATGTTTTCTGTGTACAATACATTTATTTAAACTGGTTCTGTACCTGGCCTCCCTTTAGTCTCTCTTGGCCAAGTCCTTGGAATCCTGCCTCTTTGTCCTGTGCACTAACCATTGAACCACAGTGATTTCAGGCTTGTGTGGGATGAAGTTAAAGTTGGGAATGAGAGATTGCTGCCTAAGGCTACAGCTTGGAAAAGGCTGACTCTAGCCCTTGACTAATCTGGCACTGTTAATTTGTCTATATTTCTTTTTAATGCCTACGTTTGGCTCTGTAAACAGAGAGTGTTGTGCACATTTGTGTGTGATGACTGTACAAAGATCAAATGTGTCACGCTGCAAATAAGCACAGAGGAACTCAAACAACAAGCTATTTACCCAGCACTGCTGCATGGTTAATTCACTCTCACAAACCGAGAGCAACTTCCTGACCTTTACCCAGAATGCCTGTCTCTCTTAGCACCTTATCTTGTTAGAAGCCTTGCAGGCGCAAGCCTTCAATGGTGCTAGACCCCTTGTTTGCGAACACAGACAAATGGTTGTAAGACACGTACTCTGTTTAATACAGAAAATCTCTCTGACTGGTATCAGGATTGTTGCAGGGAGAGTTTTTGAGAGCTGGCTGCTTCAGTTAAAAAAATGTTACTACAAAGTATCACAACTTGCCAAGAGTTGTTCATACAGCAGACCAGACGGCCTGCTCTAGAGCCAGCTGCAATCCCCCATTTCCAATTTTGAAGGTAATTTAGTTCCTGTGAAAGATGCTGGACAGACAGTAGTGCAGATCCAAGTCTGCTGTTTATCCACAGGATTTACTTGATGTTTACCGAAACAGCTAACCCATGTTACAACTACAACTTGCCTTGTCTATTAGGGTTGCCAAGTTTAGTTGCACATATTCCTGGAGGTTTCATCACATGACAATCTTTAATTAAAGATTGATCTTATCTGCCTTGGATGGTTTAGACACAACAAATCCTGCATCTTGGCAGAGGTTTCTGTGATTCCTGGAGACTGCAGGACAATCCTGGTGGGTTGGCAGCCTTAGTCTACACTAGAGCTTTTGGTTAATGTGTTAGCTGACATGTTTAAAATGCACCTTTTCCTTAGGGAAGACAAGCCCACCAGGGCCTGATTCTCCGTTACTGCATTCCAGTGCTCATGGCAGGCATGAGGAATGGCTCTCCTCTCCCTGTATTCTGAGGCTGTGCAGAGAGGCCTACCCAGCCCCTAGTATGAGTTAGAGCAGCCCTACAGGCCTTGGGAAGCAAAGAAGGGCCATAGACAATTAGAGCTAGTTTTGGTGGGTTTTTTTGAGCTCTTATGGTACTTGGACTCACTTCACAGTGGCCCGTGAACAGATAAAGAGATAAACAGACAGCTTTCAGTCACTACAGACCTGGCTAGACTCAAACTGGTGTTATGATGCAGCCCATCCGCTTTCCAGAGCAGGGACTGTTTATACAGCTCCTAGCACAATGTGGCCCTGATCCCAATTGGGGCCTCTGGATACTGCTGTAATACAAATAATAAAACTCCAAATAGCAGGAGTAGAGGAGCACACAGCACCTAACTAATCTTAATCAAACCTTTCTTATAGTCAGTTCCCCCTCAAATTGCATTAGCAGTTCCAGACTACTGTAAACCAAAACGTAGTGGGCCATCCCAGCTACCTGGAACTGCACTGGAGCAATGAAGCCCATGGGGAATCAAGCAGGTGACTTTCATGTGGTATTTTGGGATACTTTTCTGCTAAATCGACCCCCAGTGCATCGATCGCTGGAGCGTCGATCCGGTGGTAGTGTAGACATAGCCTAAGCGTCATCATCTGCAGGTGCTCTCCCATCCCAGTGATGGGTGGAAAGAAATAATGGTAAGGGGCAGCTGGAAGGTAGTGAAAAGCAGTATTGGAGGAGGATTTACAGCATAGATTTTCATCTCGGCAGTTGGCTTGGTATGGGTTATTACCCTCTGGTTTCTTTTTATCCAGCTGCTGAATTTAATTCTCATATGCACCACTTTGCACCAATTGATTTTAAAGATGATGTTTGCGGCTGAGCCCCACATTTTAAGAGAGGGCTTCTTTCAAGATGGGCAGCTTATTCCATAAGACTTCTGAGTATAACCTCCCTGTGCTGGCCCCCAGTGCCGGCCTACATGGCCTGTTGTGAACATGCTGCCAAAATGCAGTAGTCTAATGCCGATGGCCCAGAGGAAGATGTCCCAGACTTCTCTTCCATTTTAGTGTTTTTGTGTGCAGAAATACAAAGTATACCTCACACACACAAGCCCCTGGTTCCTGGACATGGGCATTCTGAACCTGTTTAGAGATTTAAGAATCCAGCATCTGAGAGCTTTAAAAATCCATCCCTTTCCATAGCAGGAGAGCTGCTAGTCCATCATTTCCTTACATCTCACTTCAGCTGGGGCCAGGATACTTTTTTCTCAGTAACTCACCTAATCCATCCCATAATTATAGATAAGAGTAAACATGTTATCCCCATAGAAAAAGTAAGGTAATCTGTGTTGGTACAGTATACTAGAGCTGGCAGCACAGGTCCCATGAACCAAGAATCCATGAAAGGTTCGGTGATTTATAAAAGAGAACAGTTTTTTGTTCCACACTCAACTCCCCTTTATGAGCGACTGTGAGTTGAAAAAAGTATTTTGTGCAATGTTGGTGCTTCGTTAATTAACAGGCAGTATTCTAAAGAAAATTAACTGCTGAGAAGTATAGTTGAGTTCTCCTGCCTAAACCAAACAGATGGTGGAGAGAAGACCAGGAGTGAAATCCTGGCCCTATTGAACTCAGCAGCAAAACTCCCATTGGCTTCATCAGTCATAATTTAATCCCAGGATTAACAATATGCAAGCAGCATGGGGTACCTATCTTATCCGCATTTAAAGAATTGCTAGTATAATAGTCTAAAAGTAAGGTAGTCCACCACAGTGTAACTACAATAGTTGGGTGCTATTATGATAGAACACAGGATTTAAAAATAAATAAATAAATGAGAGATCACACAGGTACAGAGTGCACTATTCTAACTACTTAGTCATCAAGTGCCAGGTTTAACAGTTTGTGCTTGCCATCAAACCAGGAGGGGTTGAACTTTGAATGGGGACACAGCTCAGCTAGGCTCCTGATCACTGTCATAACATCTTTCCGTGATATTGCAACTGTTCCAGAAACCATTCTGACAGTGGGATTGGTACACAGAGGAAATCTTGCCTGTGTTATTGGGCAGAGAGAACCCCACCCAACCCATGTAAAAAAATAGTCATAAAACTTTTCTTTAAAACAAATAAATACGGTATATTTCTTGTCCAAATCCTACAGCTAGGGTGGAGGGAGATAAGGGGACACCTGGAGAGACAAATAAATCTCCTCTAAAGAAGCAAAAGATGTAATTGGGTGGGGGAAAGCTAATAATCTTTGCATTCAAGCTCTTTCCTGGCTGTGTTTGAGTTTAATATAAGCAAGCAGCATAGCAGGGATTACAGAATTTTCTCAGTGCACTGGAAGGACAGGAATTTTTCTTTTCATACATCATTTACAAGCAGCTGCAATGACTCCACAAAGTCGGTACAACTCCACAACACACAGAAGCAGAATGTATGAAATTTTGAAAAAGGATATTTTGTGGCTGTTGTTTTTAAATGAAAGTTCTGCATTGTCACGCTTCAGCTGTACTGGGACGGAATCAAAGGACCAAAGGAAAGGGAGGTTTTGCTTCTTTTTGAATTTTAATGTCTTGCTTTCCTGTCAATTACCAATGCTCTTTGTCTATAGAAGACGGGCACATATGCAGATAGGAGAGTGATTTGACATTTGTTTAGTAAGTGCCCATTTTCTACTGAATTGATGTAGGAATTTCAACAGTTAGCACCAGAATCATTTGTCAGAATTTCCAAGGAGCTTGTTAAATGACAGACGGCCATTAAGAAACAGATCTCTCTCCTCATTCACTCAATCAATACCAAGACAGACTTGACTCGTGCCCCAAAGATGTAGGCGCTATAGCACTCTTGCGGCTGTCCCTCCTCATTGCCGCCAGGAACGCATTTTCATCTAGTGCTCAGCCTGGAGAGATGATGGTACAATACCACCATGGAGATACTAAATGTGTGAGGCAGGAGGAGCTGCTAGGATCCTAGCTGCCCCCGTTAAGGAGTTTCTGGAGCTCTCTATCCTCCGTCCAGGCAGAAGCTGCACCATTCTATAATGCACTTTGGGATCTGGAAGAAATAGTCAACAAAAAGCAAATGTGTGAGGATCTAGAAGAAACAAATGCATGGGGATCTAGAAGATCCTTGTTCCCCTGGCAGTAGGTAACGGGCCGACTGGATATGCAGAGCTCCCACATTGTGGATATAAATCTTGGAGAAATGAAGATGCAGAGGAGAAGCAGAAAGAACCAAGCAAGGATCAGAGCACAGAAGGAAGTAGAAACTGTCAAGTAAGAGGAGAACTGGCAGAGAAAAGAGACAGTAAGTAAACCAGAAGGACAGAAGGAAGAGGAGAGCCATGGGTGCACACAGAGAGGAAGGCGGTGGCATTGGAAGCCTGTGGGAAAGCAAGAAATAAAGGGGAGAGGGAAGAAACAAGAAAGAAAGGAAGCAGAGGAGGAAAATGGGATTATTAATTATTTTGTTCTGTTTTCTGACTCTTCTCCAAGTCACTTACAAACATTAGCTAAAAGAACGAGGAGTACTTGTGGCACCTTAGAGACTAACAAATTTATTTAATCATAAGCTTTTGTGGGCTAAAGCCCACTTCATCAGATGCATGCAGTGGAAAATATAGTAGGAAGATATATATCTACAGAGAACGTGAAAAAATGGGGGTTGCCATACCAACTGTAACAAGAGTAATCAATTAAAGTGGGCTATTATCAGCAGGAGAACAAAATCTTTTGTAGTGATAATCATGATGGCCCATTTCAAACAGTTGACAAGAAGGTGTGAGTAACAGTAGGGGGGAAATTATCATGGGGAAATAGTTTTTAGTTTGTGTAATGACTCATCCACTCCCAGTCTTTATTCAAGCCTAATTTAATGGTGTCCAGTTTGCAAATTAATTATCACTACAAAAGTTTTTTTCTCCTGCTGATAATAGCCCACCTTAATCGATTACTCGTTAGTTAGTATGGCAACCCCATTTTTTCATGTTCTCTGTATATATATACACACACACCTTCCTACTGTATTTTCCACTGCATGCATCTGATGAAGTGGGCTTTAGCCCATGAAAGCTTATGCTTAAATAAATTGGTTAGTCTCTAAGGTGCCACAAGTACTCCTCGTTCTTTTTGCTGAAACAGACTAACACGGCTACCACTCTGAAACATTTGCTAGTGAGTTAGAAAGAGAAGCAAGACAGAGATGGTCGGGGGAAGAATTTATTTTACCCTTGTCCATCACAAACAGAAGGTGTTGTCTCATGAGGAGCTCATCAGGAAGAGGATCAGAAATTGCCCTAATTACATTAATCAGCAGGCTGGGAGCGGGAAGCTACAAGGATATGGTTTTAAATGGCTCTTTTTGCATCTCATCAACTATAGCTATGTCTTCAAGGCTGTGGAATACAGAGCTTCTCCCTCCCCCCCCCCACACACACTTTACAGTTTCATGGTTTTGTTTTTATCAACTTACCATCAAAAAACCGTAAGAAGCTTTTACCCACCTGTCACCAGCAAGTCTGAAACAGCACTACCACTATCTTGTCCCTCTCCAAAAATCCCTGAGCCTTGGAGAAATGGGCTTCATTTGAGTAATTCTCTTCTTCCTTTCCTTTTTGTTACATTAAAACTATGTGACACTGAATCACCACGATAACTGATCCCAAAGTTGGTGAGCTCCTCCTCCTTTCCTGTGCTACTCCAACCCCTGGATACCTACCTCATTTCACTATCCTCGGTCTACTTGAACTACTGCACTGTCCCATAGGACAAGATTCTGTACCATCCTCATAGATCCAGCCATATATTAGCCTATTATGTAACTGTTAATGATCATTAATTGCAGAGTGGTTCTAAGCTGCATGTGATGTGCTGAATCTAAGGAAGTCAAAAGGGTTGATTTTGAATGTGATAAAAACCTGTGTCTGTCTTTATTAAGATCATAACAGCACATGTTGCTAATTTTGGAACAAGCTACTAATGCTACTTTGTCATTTCAATTTTCCAGACATTTTGTTCTCAATTTGGTTGAAGTTTCCTCTCCCTGACTCACCACTTTTGACCACTAATGTATAGCAGGTTCCAAGCCTCCTCAAAGTCAAATAGGTTAAACACAGGTGCAGATCACCAAGGAGAGATCTAGTCCAGAAGCCAGATTTTTAGAGGTACATAGGTGCCTGGAGACACAGGGCCCTAAAGAAAACAGTCAATTTGAGTTAGGCACCAAGGAGCTTTTGAATATCACACTAGGTGACTGACTAGGCACTTTTAAAAATCTGGCCCCAAGTGTGCCTTACTGGGGTGCAATCCAGACCAGTCAGGGCTGTGTCATTCTTGCCCTGCAAACTGAGGTGTCTTGCAATACCATACTGTTGTAGCTCCCAACAAGGACCACTCACAAACAGCTTGACAGCATGCTAATTAATTCTCAGATATCTTTGAGAGACTGCATCCTTTCAGTCAGACCCTAGCTCTCAACAGTCGCAGATTTTCTCCCAGAAATGTATGTCTTGTACTGCCCAGCCCTCTCCTGAACAGTCCAAATGTATTAAGTCCATTAGTCCTTTAAGGGAATAATATTCAACTTCCCACTCGAAATGGAGTTACCTGGATACTCTAATTTAAACTAAGTGGATTAGATAAAACAATAAAACAAGTTTATTAACTACAAAGAGATAGATTTTAAGTGAGAATAAGCATAGGCAACATAGTCAGAAGTGGTTACAAGAAAAATAAACATAAAATACTTTCTAATGCTAAACTTGACAGATTATATGAGGTTCAAAAGGTAGTTTTGCATCACATGCTTCCAACAGCATTATTAACCAAACTGTTCTAGTTAGGACCCCTTCCCCAGAGTCCAACAGCTGTTTCTTTTGTCTTCTGAGGTACAAAGAGTGAGATAGAAAGAGAGAGAGAAAAGATGTTTTGGGGAGTGTCTGCCCCTCCTTTGTATAGTTTCAATCCCCCTCTTGAAAAGTATTTCCAGCTGAGAACCAGGAGACAAAGAGTCCGGAAAGATGTTCTTTTGTTGTCTTCCTTCCCACTTGATGACTCTGTTTACTGCTTAAATGCAAAGTAAAACAAGACAGGTCTGTTTGACCAGTTTTGTGCTATGTGAGTCTGACCCTGGATTTTAAAATCATACAGAGGAATTTTATAACTTTACACATAATGCTGCTACATACATTTTACCATGATATTACTGATCAGCAAGTTATGCATTTTCAGATACTTCACAAGGCATTTTGTACAACAATTATTACAATAGTGTTTAGGGAGTGAATACAGGGACGCATTCCATCACACCAAGCTACTCCAGAGAGGTATCCCAATCTCATGGACACTGCAAGGTTTTCTTTATGGGCCTGATCCAAAGCCTCAGTGGAGTCTTTCCGTGGACTTCAGTAAGCTTTGAATTAGGTTTTTATCTGTCTATGCCTAAAAGGAGCAAGCACTAGCATCATCTGTGTGGCTCCAGAGTCACTGGGCTACTATCTGTCAAGAGAAGACCAATGTTAAAGAACGGTATTAATGTTGCCTAGCACCCTGAAATAAACAACCATAGCACTGACTTGGGAAAAAGTAGAGTTAAAGTAGAGGACTGGGAGTCAGAAATCCTGAATTCCAATCCCAGCCTTGACATGGCTGCATGGCCTTGAGCAAGTCATTTCACCTCTCTATACCTCAGTTGATCCAGCTCATCAAATGGTATAATAATACTGACTTACCCTGCAAGGCAGAGCAAGTTAAATTAGGTTAATTAACCTCTTAGGCTACACCTGAAGGAGAGTTAGGGCTAGGAAGGCTGATTTATGATGGAGCCCAGCTGATAAGGAACAGGTGGGTCTGGTATAAAGCCTGGAAGTTGGGAGCCAAAGGGGGTTGCTGTGGAAGTAGTCTGCACTTATTTCCAGGGAGGTGTATTTAGGGCTCTGGAGTTCAGTAGTCTGCATTGTATGTATGGGAGGAGGGAGTTTAGACTGATAAATCCAGAGATGGGGGAGCTAGAAGATGTGGGAGGGAGTCCAGGGAAATAGCAAGAGCGTCTAGGGGAAAGCAGACAACAGTTGCAAGACATAGGCTCCCTGGACTGGAATCTGGAGTAGAGGGCAGCCCTAGGTTCCCCTACCAGTAGTACAGAGTGAGCAATGGAGTAGAAGACTGCATGGGACAGTTGTCAGCTAGGACTTTGCTATCCTTGAAGGGAATGACTTTCGTGAGATGGCTGGAGAGCCCACCCACAAAAAGAGAGCACTTAGTGTTGCAGTAAGAGAGAGGTGGCAGAAATGGGCATCAGACCTGGAAGGAGCTAATTGCCCAGAGCAGCCAGGAGGGGGCACCCTAGGGGTGAAAGTGCCTCAGGACATGGGGTATTGTGAGATTCTGTGAAATTTTTTTTTTTTTAAGAAGTGTTCTGTGCTATCTAATGGTATAGTATTATTTTTATAGCCATTAAATGCTCAAAGGTCCTTTCTCTTTCCTCTTCCCCCGAATGATGGGTTAGGAAGCTACTACCAACAACCACTCAGTATTAAGAAACCTCCCACCCTCCTCAGTATGAAGCATTCTAATCATCCATCTCTATGTGCAAAGGTAGATAGCTCACTTGTATTTGGATTTTCAATGCTTGTTAAAGATGCTGAGCTAACCGCTCTGGAGGCCACCACTTTAATCCACTGAGCATGGCACAGGTATTGGCAATGCAAATTTCCTTCACACTGCCATGCTGGTACACTTCAGCTCTTATCTAGAGAGACATCCTTTGTTGGTGACAGAGTATTCAATTCTACATGGAGACACTCACCTGAGATGGCCAATAAAGGCACCGGCTAGCACCAACCGTTGTGGTGATGTTTGTGATGTGGACATTTTTTTGTTCCATAAATGTAGTTCACAAAGGCCACCAAGCAACAGTGCCTTTTTTTTCCAGGCCAACCCTGGCTGGATTTGAACCAGGTGGATGAAAGCTAACAATTCCGCATCTACACCAACCCGTACTTGTTTTTGTGAATTAGCAATACTTAATCAGGAAATAGGGGTCACGAAATACAGCACGGAAGTTAAATCTACATCATACTAAGATTCTTGCACTCCTAGTTTGTACTATTCTTCATGTTTGTTGTTGTCACATAAGTGGGGTTCTGGTGGGTTGAGCACGCACTCTAAAGCACCTTCCCTTCCAACCAACCCTCTTCTTTGTGCCCATATAACTCTTTTGGCTAGGAGGGTCTATTTTGCCAGTGCCAATATTTAAAACAATATTTCTGTCTATTTTGCAACGTATAGCTATTTGTTGAAACAAGTTATGAGCAGCAATAAAAAGATGTGGAACTAGAATAACTTGTCTGGAGTTGGCAAATGTGAAATACCATCCGCAGCGTGAAGTAGGCTAGGAAGTAATAGGATACCCACTGCTTACTTTGGCTCATAGGTGGCAGCAACATCAATTAGCTACTTCTACCCATAGGAAGTTATTGACTTCTAGCTACTTTAGAAAGAAATGTCTTTCCACTGGTAAAGCTGCAAAATGCTTGGCTCGGGCTGTGCTGCAGGAAGTTCCTGTGGGTGCCTTATACCCTAGCTCTTTGCAAATTTGTATGCCTGGTTATTCTTTTTTAAAGGAAGCAGAAGCTCCACTGCTCCAGAAATACCTTCGTCACTTGGGTTGCTAAATTACATTCGTGTCTGTAGGTAGCTAAATTACCAGGTGGCAGCACAACTCACCTCTAATTACTATGTCATAAAACTCAGCAAAATTTCTAATGCGTACTATGAAGCCCACTGTACTGTGAACAGTGGGGAGCTGGGTTTTTTACATATAGACACCACCCAAGCTACTAATTTAACACAGTATGAGCCATACACTGTGAATCTGGCACCCTATCAGACAAGAATATGGCACAGAAGGAAGGAGGCCAAAATATAGCATATAGATCAATGCGTGTAGAGGTAGGAAGTCACTGAACTGGAACTCAGCTTAATACGCCGCCTCTCACCTTTTGTTGTTTTATGGATGTTTATGATACTAATTAAAGCTGCAGTCTGAGCTCTGCATGGTAATGAGGATCTTCCCCCCTACTGGTGTCAGAATATCTGACAGTTTACTGATACTTTAAATAAAGGCAGGGGACTGATTAGTGGAAATTGACTAGACAGTGGTGCTTGAATAGGCGAATTTACAGTGGAAGTGGGCTTACTTTTGAAGATGGTGAGGTTTCTGAATGGTGGGATGGTTACAGAAGCTTGGCTGGACGCAGCAATTTGTGTAGAATTCGGTAGATTGGAGTATTCTTTGGACAAGTCCTCAGAGTTTCTTTATGTAGCTTATATTCCTGTTTTTCAACAAAAGAATACAGCACTAGATTAGACCATGGAAAGAGATTTTGGTTTGTAGTTTAAGTGCTGCATGCATTAAGGCAATTTATGTCTGGGTTTTTACCAGGGAGTGCATTGTGTGTCTTGTATGTTCTAAAACAAATAACTTGCATACATGAGTCAATTTTCCAACTATGTTTTTTGATATCTAGTAAACCGGTTTTCATTTTGTAGAATGTAGTTGGGACAGGTTTGTGATTCTAAGCACTTGTGGTTGACAATTTTAATTGAATATATAACGAGTGTTGTATTAAGTAATTATTTGAACCCCATGGCAATGAAAAACTGAATTCCATTATGCTCTGGTATTTTACTTCTGATTCAGATGTCCCTGACTGCTCTGTGTTTTGAATACGTGAAGTCATATTAACCTTGGCTTTGATATAACAAATTAACCCTGATCAATTCTTGAATGGGAGTCCTGTGAGGTAACTCCAAATTGCTGCAGGAAGGGATGATTGTAAGACATTGGAGATGATGTCTTTCAGCTGAGATGTAAAACCAAGGTGCTGGCCATTTATCATTAAAGAAACTATGGAATGTCTCAAGAGTAGGGGCATAAACCTTCATGTCCTGGCCAAATTCCAGTTTCTGGATTTACTTTCTTCATACCGGAGTTCCTCTTGCAGTTTCCACAGTATGTGATCTTCATCTTCTGTCTTCAGCTGTTGTATAGCATTTCAGTGCTTATTTAAACAGATGCTGTTGTTTGCCCTAGAGCTGGCTGCATTTCAGTATTGAGGAAGTATATGTAGTTTGTAAGCCCCTTTGCAGTGAAAGATGCTATATATGTGGAACACATTAGAATTCCTTAGTTACGTTTTAGGCTAGAATCTGAATCTCCAAATTACTAAGAGAGAGCCCACCAGAGATGCTGATATACTGACAGTGACTTTTTTTCTTTTTTTGCTAACTACTAATTCCAATGGAGAACACTTTCTGTATCCAAATATCTGAAGTGAGAGGCCAAGTAACAAATAGGTAATTTATTAAAGTACTATATAATGACTAGGATCAAGTGTTCTAGTTTGAGGAGGACTCTGAGCACATTGGCACAGGATCATACATTCTCTACCTCTCTGAGAGGTAGAACAATATAATAGCAAAAAATAAGTGATATGATAAATGGTGAAGACTGAACAACTAAGGTGTGATATGAAGGAACAAGAGATGGAACAGAAAACAGTATAATGATATTGTCAAGGCTGAATCCCCACTCTGTCACTCCGAGTGCAGAAGTGGGGGCCCGCGAGGATTTAAAAAATTAATACTGGCCACTCCAGGCTTCTATGACACTCCCAAGGTTACAGCTTTTCTCTGACCTTGGTTTGGTAAATGCTGCCACCACCCAAATGCAAAAACAAAAAACAACCCTTTGAACCCAGGAAGGAGCACTTGGGAATTCCTTCCCCCACCCCGCTTTGGGGAAGAGCTGAGAAAGAAAACAAAGGAAATTAGCTGTGGCTACCAGCTAATCAAACAACATGCACAAACCTCTTAGGACACCAGAAATCCAATCCTGTTCTTAAAAAAGGTGTAATTTTTTCCTTTTTGTTTTTAATAAAATTTATCTGGAATTTAGGCTTTTGCTAGATTTTAAAAGAGCAATTCCAAAAATCAGGCACCCAAAATAGCTTTCTTAGAGGTTCAGCTTAAAGGTTACAAGCAAACAAAAGCATCTGGGATTAGCACAGAGGAGATCCAAAAACTAAAATAAAAAATAAACTGACTGTCTGTCTAAACATTCACTATCCAAATAATTTCTTTTGGGTATGGAAGATGAATTGTCATACCTGGTTTAAGCCTTACACAGCATTGCTGCTTCATCCCTGCAGCCCAGAGAACACCAGACAAAGGGAAAGTTTCTTTCCCAATTTTAAAAAGTTCTACCTTCCCATTGGCTCTTTTGGTCAGGTGCCCACTCCTTTTCTTTTACTGGTGGGCTTGTTAACCCTTGACATGTAAACAAGCAGAGAACAGACCAAGAGGGATTTTACAGCTAACTGGCTGGCTGGGTGTCCATCAAAGGGAGCTACTCTCCCCCCCCCCCCCATGTATCACAGATATGATAAATAGATGGGCTCAGGTATGGGGAAGCAGTAGGGAATGGAGGTTTTCATCAATACATCATTGGTTCAAATCCAGACTAGAAGCTAAATTCTGCCCTGATATAAATCCCATTTAACCCTATTGACTTTGATTAGTAGAACCTGGCCTCAGGTCAGTGATGATTCAAATTCATTAGTGGACCTGAGCGAATAATTGATAATGGGTGAATGTCTTTTCAGAGTTCACCTGCTTTTCAATGCATAGGCAGATCACAAACTCCTGATTTATTCATTATTTCCAAATTAAATAACTCTTCCTCAGGAGGGGGGAGGGAAATCCATTATGCTTTGACAGTCCAGTCATTATAATCTGATGGCTGTTTAGTGGCCTATATGAAATAAAGAGGAGCATAGGACTTTTCAGACTGATGGCCCATCTAGTCCAGAATCCTCTCCACCTAGTCCAGTGGTCAGTGCCAGCTGCTTCAGATGAAGGTACAAAAAACCCTGCAATATGTAGTTATAGAATAATGTCCCCCTAGGGAAAGTTTCTTCCTAACCCTCATCAGTCAGATTTTGTCTTATGCCCTGAAGCATGAGGGATTAGTTACGGAATTTTCACTAAAGAGGAACAGAATTGCTAACAGTACAATTTAATTTCTTACTGACGTATTAAGGCTCACTGTGAATGGGGTGTCCACTATGCACCAGCTATGTTAAGGTGGCTAGATGAGCCAATCAACTACCTGGGCTGCAACTGGAGGAGGAGACAGGGAACAGTGAGGACTAATTAAAGGGGGAAGCTCACCTGGAGAGGAACAGGTGCAGTTTGTATAAAGCCAGGTAGCTGAGGCTAGAAATAGGCTGCAGGGAGGAAGTCTGTAGTAGAATGACTATACTGATACTAGAGAGAGAATGGATCTTGGCCTAGAGGGAAGAGAATATGTGGAGAAGGAGCTAGATAGAGGCTTTGTAGGAAACAGTCCAGGGAAACAGCAGCAAGGTGTGGAACAGTGCAGATGTTAGCTGCTGGTTGTAGGGTCCCTGGGCTAGAACCCAGAGAAGAAGCCAGGCCTGGGTTCCTCTAGCAGCCACTGGGGAATTGTTACTATTGAGGGGCAGTGCACTGGAAGACTACCTGGGACGGTTGGTACAGAGAGACTTTGGTACACAACCTCTACCTACAGTGACCTGACCAGAGGGGCAAGCCCCAAAGAGGGAGCTGTCAAGTCTCGAGAGAGAGGGAGTGAACACATATAGGAAGGTTTCAGAGTAACAGCCGTGTTAGTCTGTATTTGCAAAAAGAAAAGGAGTACTTGTGGCACCTTAGAGACTAACCAATTTATTTGAGCGTGAGCTACAGCTCACTTCATCGGATGCATACTGTGGAAACTGCAGCAGACATTATATACACACAGAGATCATGAAACAATACCTCCTCCCACCCCACTGAGGTATTGTTTCATGATCTCTGTGTGTATATAATGTCTGCTGCAGTTTCCACGGTATGCATCCGATGAAGTGAGCTGTAGCTCACGAAAGCTCATGCTCAAATAAATTGGTTAGTCTCTAAGGTGCCACAAGTACTCCTTTTCTTTTTACATATAGGAAGGGGCATCAGACTGGCATCCCAGATGTGGCCACCAGAAGGCACTCCAGGGGTGAGTAGAGCACCCTGTGGCCCTCTGATTCAACATAAGTGCTTAGAAATTAAGCATGTGATTAAGGGGTTTTCTGAATATGGATAGATTTAAACATGTGGTTAACTGACTTCCAGGGCCTAACGGAAAGGGTAACAAATAAGCATGATAAGGGAATACAAAAGAATGAAGGAAAATGTTTATATCCTTGATTTTAAGTTCAGTTTGCAGCCTTTTCACAAAACCATGATCATAATTCGCAATATTTTAGCAGTGTCACTACTGACCAGTCACTGAATGAACCAGGCGACTGAAATACCCTCTCCCCCTTACAGAGATGAGCCCTGCAGGACATGATTAAGGCATATGGAGACCTGTCTATTGCTGATGCCTGTTAGACAGTTTTAAATGATGAATCAGATTTAGCTTGGCCTCAGGTCATTTCAAGCCCTGATCAAGTTAGTGCATTCCTCTTCTTCCCCTGCCCAAATAATACATTCTTTCTGCTCTTAAAAATGAGCTACAGCAAACCTGCCAAACTGGCAGGTGGCAGAAAAGAAACCTTAATCAATATTTCAATCAGCCACCTGTGGGTGACTGAGAATTGGTAGTTAAGGGTTCTCTCGGGTAAATAAAAACTCGTTGCTTGCTTTCTTTGAAGAAAGCTGTCAGAAAGTTTAGCTTCTTGGGGAATTAATTTTCTTGTATGAGCACTCATATTCTTCTTCAAAAATCATCCCATGTGAATTTAAAAATTTAAAAAGCTTTAAAAATAAAATATAATTACTTAATTTTGATGTTAGATTTAAAGGGAAAGATGGGGGTATGTATCAGATTTCCAGCTGGTGTAAATAAATGGAGCTCCATCAAGCTTTAGTGGAGTTATGCTGACCTATATCAGCTGAATATCAAGTTTCACAAATGACTCTCATCTCTTCTCCTGAAAATTGCCCTTCTACTGTCAGAATACTCTACTGCTGCAACCTCACTGACTTGAATGGAGTTGCTATGGTGTAACTCTGCAGAATTTGCAAGAGTTGCATACACCATTTAAAAAGTCATCTGCCAGATAGCGCACAGTGATAACTGATGGCTGGATGCACAAAAGAAGTTAGGCATTGAGACACCCCCAGCACCATCTCCTCTTCTGGCCATATTTTGAATGGGACCCACTCTGGACCTTAGGTAGAAGATAAGTGTCTACATGCCTAGATGCAGGAATATAGGCACCTAGGGAACTTTTACCCTGAAAAATTAGACACCTGTGGCTGACCTGTGCCAGCTTACTCAGGCTTGGGCTAAGGGGCCCTAACTGCTGTGTAGACATTCGGGCTCAGGCTGCAGCCCAAGCTCTAGGACCCTCCCATTTCTCAGGGTCTAAGAACCCAGGGTCCAGCCCAAGCCCAAACATCTACACCACAATTAAACAACCCCTTAGCTAGAGCAGCTTAGCTTGGTCAGCTGGTGTGGGCCAGCCGTGGGCATTTAATTGCAGTATAGACATACCTGCAGATAGCACTGCATGGTAACTACTGGCAGTTGATGACTGTTTAATAGCAACCAGTGTATCTCCAGGCTACTCCGTTTTGTTTAAATTAGTCTCACTTTCAAATCTTAGACTACCATACTGTACTTGAGGCATAGGATCATTTACCTCCAGACGTTTTTGAAGACTTTGTTCTGGAAGAATTGACTGGCTCGTCCTTTGAAATCTGCCAACAAAGATAATTACTGAGTGAAGCTTCAGTTTTCTATCCTAGGGAAGCAAGGCCACTTAATAGCACCCATCATGGCAAAACTGTTACAACTGCCTGTAGACAGGAACAAAGAATGGAGACTACTTAGGGCTGGGATCGTGCAATTGACGGTGTGTAGAGGGTGGCTGTACCAGCACAGAGCCCCTTTGCAGAATCAGAGCCTCGGCGTGTGAAGACTAATTTTACTTATTTCTTGATATTCAGCTGAGGCCATTGTTTGGCATATAACACTTGATTACATCGGTAAGCAGAAGGTCAGAGCGACTCAGAAACAGGTACATGCTGTGTACAGTCTATTTCACGCCTCTCCAGTTCAGTGAGGATGTGTCCAGTATAAATGTCACATTAACCCATCCAAGGCTACAAGCACACTGGCTTACGGTGATTCCGCTAACTGCAGCAAAACTGTTGTCATGCTAACAGTGCAATGTGTGCCTGGGATGAAAAGAGTGTCACAACAATATTAACCCATTTATCCACTGGCACTTTGACCATGCAAAAGTAAAAGCTGCCATGCTATGTGGATTGCTGCACTTGAGCATGGTGGAAATCCATTTGTTGTTGTGTGTTGCCGTACTAAGGGGTAATTGCTATATATGTGTTTAGCCTGCCTCTAGACATTGGATAAAAAGTTCACTCCAGTCTGGCACCCTTCAAGAGCCCTAAATCCACTTAAAATAATAAAAGGTGGTGGGTTTTTTTAATAATGGTGAAAGACGGTAGGAAATAAGTCTGTAAAGAGGTGGAGTTCCCTGCTTTGCTCCAAACACAGCAAGCAGACACTGGAAATGCTCTGTTCCCCCCAACTTCCCCACACCACCCTTCCTTTATTGCTAACTTAAATACCACTATGATGTTGTTCCCAGCATAAGTTTCTCCTGAGCTTGATGTACCTAGTGGGAGGGACTGTCTCTGTCCCAGTAAGAGATTCCAAACCATCATATCCTGGATTACATCTATTAGAACCCACCTGACCTGACATCAATGTGAGTCCGCAAAAATAACTGCAACTGGTATGCAGGTATCCAGCCCCCCACATCAGAGTGAGTCAGCAAAAAAAATGCTCTGGCTAAAGGGGTTTTTTCAGATGACACTCCTAGCCGTATTACCCCTTCCATTTTTTTAAATCTTCCATTCCAAACACCGTACTCAGACAGGCGAATGTGAACAAAAGGAATTAACACGCTAGTCATTTTTACTGCATCATCTATATATGACAGTCAGCTGATAAACTATGGTACAGAATAAAGAGAGAGAGGATGGAGGAGGAGATGGGTTCTGAAATGGATTTCTCCAGTGTTTAAAAAACAAAATGAAGAAACCCTAATTAGATCTTCTTTTGGTTTTTGTTCTTGATTGTTTTTGTTTTGTTTTTTTGCCGAAGCAATTTGCTTATCTGTGCATGTCATGGCACTGGGTTTTGCCATTATATGTCTGTAATAGTGTTTGGCTGTAATGACCCCTTGATCTGAAGTTAAATATATATTTAAAGCTTTTAGTTTTACCCTAACTAGGTCTTTCACTGGTAAAGAAAACCTTTTTACCGTAGGCCTGCTGTCTGCCAGCTGGTTGACAGAGAAGGGGAGAATAATAAGTTTTAATTATATCTCCCCAAACAAGCAGTTTTGAAAGCAATGCAGGGATTACATGAGAATAAAATCCCTTCAAGCATTAACTGTCGCTGGTAAAAGGATGTTAGATATAATCCTATAAGGTTAGATGTCCAGACATTCTGGTTAAACCAGGACAGTCTAATTTTTAATTTAACGTTCTGTCATCCTGATTATTTTCTTCAGGAGGATCATGTGTCATATTTTCCTTTGTGCCCCACTCAAGAGTGGCACAATCATGAAAATAACACTTTAAATCATCATGCAGCTTTTCTCCTCCAATTACACCAACCAGCATCACATGTCAAAATGCATCGCACATCCAAAGGCAAAAGAATTATACATTAGAAAGGAATAGATAAGCAAGACAACAAAAAGAGAGTAATAAGGAAGAGCGGGAGGAAATAACTCCAGATCTATGCATGTCCCTTTTGCAGGGAAAGATGCCTCTGACAGTACAGAATATACTTTTCATTTCACATTATGTAGAGTTTGAACCAAATCCATTCCAAACCCCTTCAGGTGCTGTCCCCTCTAAACGCTAGCCTGTTGGCAGGAAACTGGTATGTGAATGCCAGTGGCATATCAGATAGTTAGAGGGCATGATTTTTTATTCCTCCTAGGAGCTTTCCCATTCCCTCAAATAACAGATCGGTCAACCAAGCCCGGTGGAATAAAACAAGGACTAATCCTGTTTTGAGGTTCAAAAAAGTTTGATCACATTTACAGAATCTTCCCCAGGCCTCTGCAATGTCTGATTTGAGGCAGGAAGTGGAAATATTGATTGAAAAAAAAATGTTTTTTCCAGCTGAAACCAAGCTAGTACTATAACTCACGGGAGAGAAGCTGAGCCTGTGTGATCTCTAGACTAAACAAAAAGAAAAGGAGTACTTGTGGCACCTTAGAGACTAACCAATTTGGTTAGTCTCTAAGGTGCCCCAAGTACTCCTTTTCTTTTTGCGAATACAGACTAACACGGCTGTTACTCTGAAACTAGACTAAACAGATTCCAAAAAGCATCTTGACTTCTCAGGGAGTTTCTGATTGAGCCAGGCTTGAGGCTTTTCCCCTCACAGTCCTCCACCCACTCCAAGGGTCTCGACCTGCGAGCTGCTGAATGCTCTCCTTGCCCAAATTCATTGGCAGTTTAGAGCACTCCTCACCTCGAAGGAGATGTTACCACCTTGCAAGATTGGATTTGAAATGTACAGTGCATCGGTATTGAACAAAGTATGTGTAGGTATTGAACAATGCACAGTTTATTTTAAAATATATATAATTTAGGTGCATATTTCAGGAGACTCCTCTCAGGCCTCCCTTGTCAAAGAGAGAATATTACTCCAAGAAATGAAGATCAGATGTGAGCAGAACATTATCACTCTGCAGAGAAAAAAAGAACTCTGTAACAGTAGGTAGCATTTCTGACTGGCTCCTTATGAGCCAGTAGGTAGTGACACTTATGTAACTCCCTCACCTCCTCTCTCTTGGAAGCTCCTGATCTTTAAGCACACATCCATCTTTGATCTAAAAAGGGCATAGTAAAGAGGTTGTTGTATTAGTAAAGCAATGGAATCTGGTCTTCCTTCATACATATGTGGAGCTCCCACTGATGCTAATACGTAGTTAGGGCAGAAGTATGCCTTCCCATGTATGAGTCCAAATGGGAATGGAAGGAGGTCTCCTCACTCCTCTATGGGGGACAGGCTGCCATAATCTTGCTGCCAGTTCTAGGGAGTGCAAGGTGGATCAGGCTCTTGTGCCAGTGTTTACAGCCTTCTGATGGTGTTGTGTTAGGGTCAGGCCAGATGGCTATAGGAAAGTAATAGAAGGCAGATATATTAGCCCCAGGTTAAGTAGGTCTCTTTTCCCTGGGTAAGGGAACTTTCTGGAAACAATTAAGGCAGACAGGCTGATTAGAACACCTGCAGCCAATCAAGAAGCTGCTAGAATCAATTAAGGCAGGCTAATCAGGGCACCTGGGTTTAAAAAGGAGCTCACTTCAGTTTGTGCTGTGCGTGTGAGGAGCTGGGAGCAAGAGGCACTAGGAGCTGAGAGTGAGAACGCATACTTTTGGAGGACTAAGGAGTACAAACATTATCAGACACCAGGAAGAAGGTCCTATGGTGAGGATAAAGAAGGTGTTGGGAGGAGGCTATGGGGAAGTAGCCCAGGGAGTTGTAGCTGTCGCACAGCTGTTCCAGGAGGCACTCTAGACAGCTGCATTCTACAGGGCCCTGGGCTGGAACCCGGAGAAGACGGTGGGCCCGAGTTCCCCCCAAACCTCCCAACTCCTGATCAGATACAGGAGGAGTTGACCTGGACTGTGGGTTCATGAAAACGGCTAAACTGAGGGCTGCCGTGAAGCTCCAAGGTGGGCAAATCCTCCAATAAGCGCAAGACCCACCAAGATAGAGGAGGAACTTTGTCACAGTGTGTTCATGGATGGGATATGGTGGAACAATGGTCTGTTCTATTGCCTTGGGTGAGCACCAGCTCCTGCCAATGTTTGTCCAATGACCAGAAGACCTTATGCCTTTAAGGTATCATGCTTCCAAGCTGATGTACCTGTGTCGTCTACTGCCCACCCCCAATGGCAGTCAGGTTCACAAGAGGCACCACTGAGTCCATAACAAGAGAAGAATAGACTCTGGTTCAGTTCCCCCCGCCCTCAATTTCCATGTTTTGCTGTATGAGATTTAATCAGTTTGGTGTCTTGCCACCACATTTGATCACATTATGTGTGTCAATTAAACAAGTCCCCAGAGCTGTCCAGGCAGATGAAGTCATAAAAATTAGCAAAAATGTCACACTTTTGAAATGTTTAAATTCTGAAGTTTGAGACATTTATCAGTAGCTGAAATAACAAGATAAACCTGCACTTGGCCTACAGGTAACTGAGCATAACCCATACCAGTGCCCACCACTGACCTCCTAAGGCAGGAAGGGGCTCAAGAGTCTGTGAGCCGGCTCTGCTTTGTTACATCTGTGTAAATGCACCATAACTCTACTGAAGCCAGTATAACTGCAAGTAGAATCTGGCCCTCTGATTCTATTTTAGTTAATATCTTGTGAGTAGGCTGGGTTTGATCCCATTTATGACAATGGTTCTGGTATTCTATTTCCCTGTGAAATTTTCTGGTTATAGTTTATTTTTGGATATGCCTCTGGGACCGAGGAAGTACAAATTATTACTTATGCCCCTTAAGATGATGGCGGTGACAGGATCCTCTGGACTGGAGCGTAGAATGGATATGGAGCTGCGGGCGTGGCTGCATACAAATGAGGGTGAACAGATTTAGCAATAAGGTGGAGCAAGACTCCTAATCAGTCACTAAGCACTTTCCCTGCAGTAAGTGCAGCCCCATCAGCCCTGCTGCTCATAACTTAGCCACCGTGCTGCTGGCTGGGCATTGCCTTCAAAATGGATACCTCGTCTGCATCCCACAGCCCCATGCCAAGGTTGAGGGAGAATCCCAGGGCACAGCCAGTGAGGATGTTTTTGTGAGCCTTTCAGTATGAAAGGCACTATTCAGAAAACCACCACTGATTTCTCCAAGCCTCAGGCTGGACTCAGGCACAGCAGTTTGAATAACCACCAGCAGCTGCTCCTCTCCTGGCCTTGGCTCAATCTTCATTAAAGGCAATGGTGGGAGAAGAATTAAGTATCACTGCAGGCACAGATGCATCTACTCTTTCTTCCCCCTGTGGCATTGCCACTTGCTAAATGAATAGCCCCTGCCGACTCCTTTCCCCTTTGGTGAAATAGGCAAACAAGAGGGACTCAGATTCTGCTTCTTATCCCAGAGCAAAACAAACATTCAAGCTTCTTAAGAGCTAACCAATTAAGAGAGGCAGTTAATGGAAACAAACTGGAGCCGGCTTTAGTGGCTTGTTAAATCTGGATTATTAGAGTTTTCCAAGTTTCCATCTGAAAACGTGAGCGCACAGCTCCTCCCTAGCTCAACTCACTCTGCTGTTAATGATACTACTTTGCTCTTACAGAGCCTGTTTCATTGAGGGATCTCAGGCACTTCACAAATGTTAACTAGGCCTCACCGCAGACCTGTGAGGTAGATATTAATAGCCTCACTTCACTCTTTAGAGAAACTGAGATGGTTAACCTAGACTGTAACCTCCAAGGCACAGAGTCCAGGGCTATTTATATGTAAAGTGCCAGTCAAGCCTCTATATATGTAATAATAAATGCCTGTGACATGCTCGAGAACACACACTGCATCAATAGTAGACTCAGGAATACCATGAAGTCCTGATTCCCAGTCCCTTCTCCCTCTCCCCTCTAACTACTAGGCATCCCTCCATCCTACTCTTGAGGACAAGGTAAACATCAGCATTGCGTATTAGTTTCAAGAAGCAGCGTTAAGCTTTCCCTTCTCCTCTGCGCTACTTGTGAGGCAGAAGGTTATTGAATTCATAGAAATGAGGCAGGAAGTACACTAATTAGGAAGTACATTTGTTTTGGTTTTTAACATACCAAGAAGGCTTTGTACAGCTTTTTGCATGACAAAAACACACGTTCAGGTGCAAGGGCAAAACTACTGCTATGCAGGGTTCTCAAATGTCATTGTACCAGGGCCCCCTTCTGACAACAAAAATTATTACATGATCCCAGGATGGGGGACCGAAGCCTGAGCCCAGCCGAGCTCTGCCTCCCCAGGTGGGGGAGCCAAAGCCCGAGTCCTTCCGCCCTTGTGGGGGGGGACCAAAGCCAAACCCCAAGGGCTTCAGTCCCAGGCAGGGGGCCTGCAACTTGAGCCCCGATGCCCAAGGCTGAAGCCCTCAGCCTTCAACTTTGGCTCCGGCCCCAGGCCCCAGCAAGTCTAAGCCAGCCCTGGCATCCCCATTAAAATGGGTTTGTGAACCGCTGTGCTAGAAAGCAATTTCCTAGAAGGAAGAAATATGTTTGCAATTGGGCAGCACCATGTGCTTTCTAACCGTTTACGTCCAGAGCAGCGGTTCTGAACCCGTGGTCCAATCAGCACACAGCTGTGGCCCATGTGACATCCTCAGGGCCATAGAGGCAGTATTGGATGCAGCCCAAATGGTAAGTAGGTTGAGAACCACTGGTTCAGAGTGTTCACCAGCTGCATGTGTGAAATTCCTGCCCCACTGAAGTCAATGGGGGTTTGCCATGGACTACAGTGGAGCCAGAATTTTTCACCCCTCCCACCCTGACCCCCATTTGAGCTACTTCCAAAATGTGTGCCTTACTAATGAGAATACCTACATGATATTTGACCCTTGCTGGTGTACATGAAAGCTGAAGCAAGGCCTTAGCTGGTAAGCAGTGTAGCAGAGGGACCTTATCTTTTATTTTTCTGTTAAGTGTGATGCACATTTAGGTACTAAAGACATAACAAGTATAGCAAACAAAATAACACTGAGTCAGCTAATGAGGTCTCTTCAGCAAGAGAATTCCACCAAAGGGAAACAGAAGATTGAAAAACATGGCAGTCTCACCATAGCAATATTAGGGATGATTAATAGTACTGTAGAAGGTCATGACAGGAGCATAAAGAACACACTGTGGAAAACACAGAGATTCTCATAAATAAACTGGGGTTGAGATTTTAAAGAAGCAAGTCTTGAAAATGTAAATAAGTAAATAGCAGGGGGAATGTGAGACTATCAATCAAGAAATTAAGCCAACAGCATAAATAAACAGGCAGCCACAGCCTAGGGGGTGGATACTGGGTCAGGGAGTCAAGCAAAGATATCAGTGGAATAGTCAAGAAGGGAGAGAATCTGTGTATGAATGGGAGCAACCAAGAGTTGGAAATAGAATTTCACACCAAAGAAACATTCAGTTGGTGATAGACATGACTGGATGCAGGTGAGTTGAGATGTACTGTAAAATACAGGTCACAATCAAAGAGAACTCATAAAATCCTTGCCACCGATACAACTAACATCAGCCTCTAAAAATGATACATGTTGGAGCTGCTAGTTATATATCTAGGGATTTTAATTAAATCGTACAGTATACATACTGTAAATGTGCCCAGGGATGAATGCATTATGGATAGAAGCTGTCTGTCAGTTGTTCTCTCCGTTTCTGGAATCCTTCACTTTGAAAACCCATAAATGAACTGTAGGAGGGCCTTTTTGAAGCAGGCAGCTGTAATTTTTGGTTTTGCTTTTAAGCTGTATCATTAGCAAATACTTTTCCTTTGCAACTAATAGTCCTTGTGGGATGTATTTGGCTATTAAAAAGGGGTGAGGTCAAAAGGTATCTGTGCAATAAAACTTGCTTCTATCACTTGATGTATCCGCTTCTAATACCCTGAATTATCAGGATCTCCAACAACACTGTATGGCTGCCTCACTGTTCTTTCAGTAACCAGAATATTTTACTGATGGAAAATTGTGGTGGCTGAAGAGAGAGAGCGTGCGTGCAGTTTGGCCCAAAGGTTGTTCATGTAATCAATTAAAAAAAAAATTGTCTCATCACAATTAAGATGAGCAAGTATTGAGAGACAAAATCATGGGGAATAAGAATACTTTGCTCATAACACCTTCTATCCAGGACTCTCAAAGCATAATTACAAACATGACTTGATCTTTACAATGCCCTTGTTAGGTCGATGACATTATATCCATTTTACAAATGGATACATTCAGGCATAGTAGTTAACAATTTGTCTAGATCTTGCAGTAAATCTGTGGCCCAACCAGGAATTCAATCCAGAAGTCCTGACTTCCAATCACAACACAGGAACAGATAGGAGAAAATAGATCAGTGGCTAGTTATATTAGTGTGAGATTGGATGGAGGAAAGAGTGGTCTCTGGCCAATATTTTTGTAATCTCACATGTAAATACATTGAGTAGGTAGAACCCTAAATGAGTGGGGTGCCAGGGATCCTGTCTTTGCGACTGATCCCAAAAGGTGCTGACTACCCACAACTGCCACTGAAGATAATGGGCATGATTCAGAACTTATTTACACCATTTGTGCACAAGTGAAACTTCCTGGATGTCAGTGAAATTGTTCCTAATTTGTTCCACTGTAACTGAGATAAGAGTCAAGCCCAGTAAATCCAATGACAGTTGCAGGTGCTCAGCACCTCTCAAAATAAGGTGATAAAAATGTTAGTTCTCTACAGTTTGTTGGGAAGTTTCTTTTTTCCTGGGGAAAAAATGTTAAACCCTGGGGATTTAGAGCTCAAGCTTACAAGATGCGGAGTGCCTTGGTTATCTGGCCCTGCTCCAACTGAGCATTTTAGCACATGCTTAGCTTTAAGCACATGAGTGGAATCTCACAGGATCAACCCCTGAGTTTTTTCTGCAAAGTTTGGGTTTATTTTTTCTTCAGAGCTCTGTGCCATAACAACTAAACCAGGGGGCTTTAAATGACTGGAAGAAATTTGTGATTTCCAAAGAATCTATCTGCCCTTAAAAATCATTATTTTCCTGAGCTTGCATTTGGGGAAAGCTTGATTAGGCCTAGTTTGAGCCAAAGAAATCTCATGACTTCTTTTGGGCTGGCCCCCAGGGTTGCCTTGTTCTGAATATAGGGTCTGATAATAGGTTGCAAAGGCATTCATTATTTCTTGGTGGTGGTTTGTGTGTTGGATGGTGGATGGCTTTAATCACTGCTCCAAGGCCAGCAATCTGCTTGCTCTGTTTACTTGTTTGGATTTTTTTTCCTTAACATGGGAAACCCACTTTGTTTTCTTATTTGGTGACTATTGAGCTCTTCAATAAACTCCAGTAGCTGCTTTTGGACTTTATCTTTTTTTTTTTTTTTTTTTTTTGGTCTGGGTCTCCATCTTACTGACTATCTTCAATTAGTACGCCTCCGCTTTTGTTTCATTCTTAGGAGAATGTAATCCCTCCCTCCTCCCACCCCGCCTAAGTGTTTTGAAGGAGTTTGTTCTGCTAGACAGTGCAATGCAGCTTTATTTTGTTCAGCCTGTTTAATGCAGACGGCATCCCCAAATATGGAGGCAAAACTAGAAAGCAAATAGGTTATGATACAAATTACAGCAAACATTCGTACAAAGACAGCGTATGAGGGGGATGCATTTAAGCACTCGACTGTAAAGCCAGAAACAGAGGGTAAGCTTGTGTAGACAGGGACTGTCTTTTTGTTTTGTGTTTGTACCGCGCCTTGCACAGTGGCCCTAGTCTGTGACTGGGGCGCCTAGGAGCTATCACGAGACAAATAATAACAAAAAGGATGGTGCATCTCCCAACAAAACCTTCTAAAGGCTACAAAAGAGCAGTTGACAAATTTACACTATGAAATGGAAGGAAAACTGATGCATGCTGGATTCTACTCACTCCCACTGGTTTTTCACAAGTGTGACTCCCTTGATGGAGTTACTGCCAACTCACACTAGTGTAACTGAAAAGATAATAAGGCCCAAATATAACTTTGACTATTGTTTAGTGGCGAATCTCCTTAGAACAACAGATGCTTTTTCAATGTGCAGTTTGCCCGGAAGACAGCCTCTAGGTAGCTCTTAGAACCTAGCTTTTTCCTCTCCTTCTACCCCCCGCCCCCCATGAGACTGAATAGCCAGGCATGTATCCTGCATGGTTTCCAGCTGCGGCCTTTGAACCAATGAGCCTCAGCAGACATCTCTTCTGGTTCTAATGTGCCTGGTATTTACATCAGAAGAATTCTGCTGACCTATGTGCTTGCTGGAATAATGGAATTGACATGTAAGTGTCTCTGGTTTCAATTAAGTATGGTATTCGGGTCTGATCCAAAGCTCATTGAAGTCCAGGAGATCCTTCCCAATCAAAGGGGCTTGGGATCAGGCTATCAGATTTGTAGGAAACAAGGTCAATAAGAAACAAACCCCCATTCTTCTTCGAGTGCTTGCTCATGTCCATTCCACTTAGGTGTGCGTGCTCACCACATGCGCTGGTGCCAGAAGCTTTTCCCACAGCAGTATCCATAGGGGACTGGCTCTGGCGCCCCCTGGAGTGAAACGCACATCCCGCGGTATATAGGGTGCCGCCGGCTCCCCACACCCTGAATTCCTTCTTACCGCCAGTGATGGTGCTGGGACTGCTGCTTCTTCAGTTAGTGCTTGTTGCTGCTCATTTGTACGAACTAGTTAATTCTTGTATTATGGTGTATAGAGTTTCCTATTAGTGTTTGTAAATCCCTTAGCTATAGTTAGAGACTTCATAGGTCCCAAACAGAACTTTGCCTCGGGACGGGGCATGCCCAGTTCCCCAGGCTTTAAGTCCTGTGATCGCTGCAAGAGGCCCATGCCCATTAGTGATCCACACAGCAGCTGTCTGCATTGCTTGGGCGAAGGGCACATTAGTGAAAAGTGCAAAATGTGCAAGTCCTTCAAGCCAAGGACTAAGAAGGAGCATGATATTTGTTTAAGAGCACTCCTTATGGAGTTGGCTCTCACTCCGGCACTGGAACAATACTCTGACTCAGTGCTGAGCACCATGACCTCGGTATGCAGTGCCCCAATGGGACCGTCCACTGGCCGGCACCAGTCCCCATCTGTGGCTTTGACCAAGAAGCCCAAGAAGACAGTGCGTGGTTGGTTTCCAACCTCCCACAATGGAAAGGATAAGTCTGGGTGCGAGCAAGGTCCCATGCTGGGCAACTCTTCACCCTCATCGGGATCTCCTGCCCAAGATCTGGCAGAGGGGTGTAGCTCAGCCCGCTCCCCGCTGGCCACCCTGAATAGTGGCAGAAGCCTCTGTCAGCTCTGAGTACCATCCACCCTGGAGGCCCTGCAGGGGGTGCAGGAGATCATGTCCCTCCCAGTGCCACCCACACCAGCTCCTGCAGTTCCCTGGTCATGGGGTAAACCCGCGTTCGGACCACCATGGTCCGCACCTCAGTGGCACCATTCCCCATCACAGGGGATGTCCCGCCAGTGCTCACCCTCCAGTAGCCGCCACGGCTCTGACCACAAAAAGCAAACTCAGCACAGTCCCATTCAGTTGTTGGACACGGGCAGAGAGGCTTGAGGTGCAGCTCGCCGGCTACCAGGCACAGACCTTCGGAGCCATGCGCCCCCCAGCACCTGATATCTCCTAGACCACAGTACCGCTCCAGGGACCTGTCGAGGGATCGATGTTACCATTCCTCGGACTGTCGCTGATCCCTTAGGAGGGCATCACTGCGTGCAGGCGCTTCCCAGGCCAGGCCCGTTCTGACACTGATCCCTCTCCTCATCCCAATACCGTTTGTCAAGTGCAAGATGTAGATCGCTGGCTCCAAGCTGTCACAGATCCGTCGAGCACCACCAGTCCCTAAGAGCCTGCTTCAGATCAAACTCCAGGCAGAGTGACCGGCCCCAGTCGACACAGAGCCACCGTTCTGCTCTGGCCTGGTTGCCTGGGAGCGACCACTCAGGATCCAGCCCTGGTTCGAAGTGAGGTTCCCATGGCAGGATGAGCTCCGGTACCAGCTCCAGTACCAGCTTTTTAATAAAAATAGTCAATTCCTCCTCCTGATTGCTAGCAAACAAAGATTGACTGTTTTTAATGTACATTTCAATTTACAGTGCTTTAGCAGGCCATGAGGGAAATATATAGTCCTAACCGCTTAGCTAAAAGTTGTTATGTCAATACAGAATCATTATAATAAAACATTCCTGTCTGCTCTGAAGTTAAAAATCTAGAATTAATTTGATACATATTTTATACAAATCTATAGCTTACCTCGGTAGGAAATGATATTGTGGTTAGCTCTATTATAATTATTGCAAACTTATGTTCATAATCATTACAAACATGTAAAAGGATTTCTGAAAGTTTTGCTGCCTTTCGCTGCTAGCTGAAGTAGCTAGGACAGGGCTGGATCAAGGCAATCCAGAGCCCTGGGCTTCCCATCACAGACCCCTGACTCTTTGTGGCCCAACCTTCATCTGCTCCTCTGTTGAGGAGGTGGTTCCAAAGACCACTGCTCAGGGTGGGGGTTCTGGCAGCCTCATGTGGCCTACAGTTTCTGGAGGTAAGGTGGGGGTTCCAGCAGCCCTACAGGGCCCACTGCTGTGGCAGGGGAGAGACGTGCTTGCTTCCGAGCACCTGCCTGACATACAGTCCCCAGACAACAGATTTCTGGGATGGGTTTTCAAATGCCAAGAGTGTCTCACCCAGATAAGGACTATTTGCAGGTGTGCAGAAGGTGTCTCTTGCCTTCCCCTCCCTAGCAAAGGGGTCCACTGGTGCATCTGGGCTATTTGTGTATGTCTGTGGAAAATGAAAACGGGCTCTTTGAGGGGGGAGCTGCTAAAAGACAACAGGCAGAGAAGCCAAGCAGCCAGGTTCAACGACTACCAGTCACTCCCTGATGTTTGGCTTCAGCCCCCGCACCTAGGAGCCACTTTTGCTATAGGGGCAAGAATCTAACCATTTCTTCCCTATCTGCTGCTCTCCTCCAATCTCTGCCAGTGTCTCTACAGCTGCTGCACCCAATGCTCACACTATAATCTCATGGGGCCAGTCCAAGAGTGAGGTATGGAAAGCTGCAGTCTCTGGAGCTGAGAGTCTCTCTCTCTTTGCTTGTTAACACCACTGGGCTGTGCCGCAGACTAAGTGATGGAAGCACGGTCTTCCCCTGAGACAAGTCACATGTTCCCCTGGGTGGCAAACAGCCCAGTACGTTGGGAACTACTGGACTAACTCTTTTGAATGTGCCCAGCTGCCTGCATACCTGCCTCCTGAGCATTCCTTTTGTTGACAGTCAGGAAAATGCCACGGCCCAAGGTAGGACCTCTGAGGATGTAGAAAGTGGGTTTTTTAGGCACACACAAGGGTATAATGGAACAAAATGTAACACAAACATCCAAACACAACCTGTATATGCACATGAAGTGAACTATAAGAAAATGAAACGATGCCAGCTAAGATTTTGAGGGGCGGGGGGAGAGCATCATGAGAAGGGCCTAGGGAATGCCTGAACTTTTTACACCAGCGACTTCATTATGGCTGCAAATGCAACATTTGTTGCATGGTGCTGGATGCTCACTGATGTCTATGGAAGTTCTATGCGTGAGATGAGCACAGAATATGCAGGCAGTACAAGACTTTTGTCCTACTAGTTGTTTTGTTGGGAGGATTTTTTAGGGTTCTGTTAGCTGTGAGTCTGAACCAAAACTGCATACCAGAGCCCACGCACGCTTTGAACGAGACCCAGATCTGATGTTTGCAGCTGACCTCTCTCTTAATAAGACACAGCTGAGCCCCACATCCTAATCCAGTGACCTTTTAGGGGATTTCAAATTCAGTTTGGATTTGAATTTTGCAGTGATACACCTCATTTCATATACATTAAAATACGTACATGGAGCCAAATTCTGTACAGTATCTGTGTGCCTATCTGAAAATGCATGAGTGATAGGTGGAAGATGGCTGCCCCTAGTTTGGCTCTCGCCAAAATCCAGTCAGAGCATAGCCAAGGGGTTGTGCTTGGATAGCTATCAGCCAGGATACAGACACTCAGCAAGCCCTTTGTGTTGTGAAAACATTCCATTTTGGATAGCACTGGCTTGGCATTTCTTTTTGACTCTCCCCCCTTCCCCTTTGCTTAGTGAGTGAGAGAAATCTAGCTCTGGAATAGCAGCTTTTGCTGCTGATGCTTCTGAGATCATTTCTCCTTCTTTATTTCTATTTTTTTATCCATGAGTTGTATTGAGTTCACAGAGCAATATTTAATTTGTGAGCGGTAAAATGTAGTTGGAAAGCTGAAATGTAGCTGCCTATGCTTGAAGGATGTATCAAGATATGCCAAGACTCCACTGAGATAAACCAATAGCTGGCACACCGGCCACCCCACGGCCTCAATGCATGCCAATTTGACTTGTGAAAGGCTCTACGTGCAAGTTCCTGTCATTTTACCTGGGTTTTAAACAAATGATCAAATCTGGCCATAAGCTAATACAAAAGAGACAGAAATGATGTGGCATCTTTGCCTATCTTTTACATTGATAAATGTTTTGTTTTTTGTTTTTTTTAAACTTACCTCGATCCTACAACCATTTCACCTTCTTTTGTGATTCTGCCAGTTCTCGCAAGACAAAGATGGACAGTACAGGTCACTCGGATGGATGGCTTCTAAGAAATATCCAGTTGCTGCAAAACTGTTGCTATGTGATTCAGTAGGTGACATTTTTCTCTATGCAGCTACAGATGCCATCTTTCAGATAAGATGAAAAAGCAAGAGCCTGATTGCATGTGGTCATTAAAGATCCTACTGCACTTTTTGTAAGTTTCAGCCAGAAACACTAGTAAATTCCAGTTTGGATAACTACTGGAAGTGTGTGAATAATGAAAAATGATGTGCAAAAATAGTCATTAGAATTGTAAGCTAAAATATCGTGGCCATGTTTGTACTTAATTTGTGTTCCCTTTTCACCAGTATTCTAGTCATCCAGCTTACTGGGATGGGTATTCACAGAAAGTGAATTTCAGGAAGCCTCTGCTTTCTCATCCAATCAGGGAACAGAAATAGTGTCATGCAAGTTATATGACCATTCACTAGTAAGAAATATAGATTGAACTGATAACATTCATTTTCAATCCATAGTATAAAAAATTCTGCACAATGATTTGTTAAACTGATCACAAGCTTATCACAATGGATATTCTGCAAGTAGAGCGAGAGACAAAATTCTCCAAATTTTCCTCAGCTCCTACAACTACATTCTGCCCCCCTAAATTCTCCTTGAGGTGTCAAATAGAATGAATTCCCCCCTTCCTGTCATACACTGTTGTGTAGTGTTTGAGTGCTAGCCAATAACTGCCCCACTCCAGCACACAAGTGACCGCATGCAAATGGAATAATTCCTCGGTATAGGTTGTCTGGTTTTTTATTATTAGTGATGTCTGAGTAGCATGGGGAATGGGAACCCTTCTTAAAATGCTGCCATCAAACTGAGGGGTGAATTGGGCGGATTTTCCTGTATTTGTTAAACTTTACCACCTGTGTGGATAGTCTGCTAAATGACCCCAGCTATAGATGACTGATTCCTTGCGCTCATTAAAATGCTGCTGAAACCTACACTATCAATACACTCAGTATGCACCTAATCCTAAACACTCTGACTTTGTCAGTAGTCTCACTGACTTCAGCTGGATTACTCACATGAATAAGGGGCTTTTCAAGATGAAGTCATATTTCAAGAATGTAGGAAGTGTTGCTTCATAGACCTTTGTTTGTGTGCCGCTTCCCTTGACACTGTGTTTTGTTTTAAGGACCAAGTTCCCAATCCCTCAGCCCTTCCCCACTGCAGGACAGGCATATGAAATATAGTCCAGGGTAGGAGGGGGGGAAAGGATGTGAGGATCTCTTGTTATAACTGATCTTTGCTGGTTTTAAGAGTGTTTTCTTGATATTTGTTGGGATGAAGGGTGCTATTGAAATGCATGATCAAGATCACTATCATTTATCTCTTACTGCCAAACAGCCTAGGTCCTCGAGCCATTTGAACCTGGCAGTTGTACATATCATTACCACTTGTTATCCACTAGAGATCAACCAGGCCCATCTAGCTAACTTTTCTAGTAATTTATCTACTTGTGCTTATTAAAAAATAGAGCAGAACTGTCCATCCGCAGCACAGCCCTGTGAATAAATTGCTCACAGTTTGTACTGGCAAAAGCAACCCTGTGAGAGTTAGTGAAGGTGATTATTATTCAGTGCCTCTGGAGTCGCCAGTCACAACTCTATTCCTCAAAAGCTACCTGCCTATGTTAAACAAAAAGCATCTTGTCATGAGAGCCTATGTTTTTTGCAAAGGCTTTGATTCTAAAATCTAGCCTTCCTGTGCACAGAAGAGAATTTTGTACAAGCTTGCTCTCTCTGTTATGGTCTTAGCACTCAGAGTCCAGTTCAGCAGGGCACTTTAGCATGTGCCTAACTGTAAGCATGTGCTTCAAGTCCCATTGAGGCTGATGCAAGAAGGCTGGCGTGTGAGTCCCTGGCAAAAGGTAAATAAGTAACAGCAGGGAAAGAAGAGGGAGCATCTCACAGCTAGGCAGTGGCAGAGTCTCTCCTTTCTTGCAGGGCCAGACACCACATTTTCCAGAGCCTGCAAGAAATAATGGTAGCAGGACTCCCCTCCTCCTGCAGGGGACACCAGCCACAGAGGGTCTTTATGTTGCTGTTAAGGGAGTTGGCTTTCTAGCCATGCCAGCTCTAAAGGCTTTTGACCAATTGATTAATATTTTGGAGCGTCAGCTTTTGGGGATTGGCCCAACTTACTCAACCCCTGAGATATTAATCTGCCTGAGTACCCAAGCATCCCCCTTTGCTTCAGAGGACAGGGCATCATTAATGCATTGTCACAAAACATACAGATTAGCTTCTAAACTGCTAAGGAGTTTACTCAAGACAAGAAGGCAGCCACAGAGTCATGTTTCATCCTGTAAAGGCCTGTCAGCCGACTGGTCTCATTAAAAGCAGGTGGTGGGAGCTATGCAGGGGCAGATTGTGATTAAAGCAGAAAATTCAAATGCAATAAAATTAAGTTATTATGATGAGAGCTTTATTCTCTTCCCTGAATGGTAAGGAAAGGATACATCTCCGCTCCAACATCAGAGAACTCCTTGATCAGTTCGTCATGCATCAGAGCGCTCCTTGATCAACCCCTTGATCGGTACGTCACTGTTCAATTGTCATTTTTGTGAATGTTTTCTTGTTAATTTTCATTTTATTGTACAGAAGAAGAACCATATAGACAACAGCAATTAATGCAAAGGTCCTGTAAGGTTGGGAATATGGTGCAAGTCCAGAATCACAGTTATTAGGCCTCTTGATACAGATGCATTTGTAAAATGGTCACTATACAACTGAGGGCCAAATACTGTCCCTCATTAGCAATCCTGCCACCCCACTGGCTGCACTGGGAACTCCTGAATGTAACACAAGGTGGAATTTGGCCCTGTATCTACAGTACATTCTGTAAATCATTAAGCTTTTGATTGTCTTTTATTGCCCAATACATGATATTTAGTAGACTCATCACAGACACGGGTATATTGGCAAATATGTGATCACCTTCGCTGTTCCATGGTCAGGGATTAAGTCCATGTGCTTTCTGGTTGGTCCTGATCAATTAAAATGTGTGTTCTGACATGTTTTGAGGCACTCATAAATGTCTGTATGTTCCAGCTTATCAGGACTTGGTAACAAGCGCTGTCACGTCAGCCAGTCAGGATGTTTAAAACATGTCTACAAGTCTTTCCGACATGATAAAAGGCCACAGGCCAGATGTTGCAGCTCTGTGCTCATGCTGACGAGGACTTACACAAGTAGTTCCATTAACTTCAGTGGGACTACTTCTGTGAGTGTTTGGGGCCATATCAAGGCCCTACGAGGAAAATCCCTAGCAAGGATGGGCACTGCCACAAGTTTCAGTTTTGTGGAATTCCCTTCGCATTAGCCATCGAGGATAGGGTCTTCCTGACTGTGGTAGGGGTACAGGGTGGAGCCTTCTAGATTCATAGATTTCATGAGATCTGTGGTGAAATCCCACAGATTACTGGACATCTGCAAAGTACTTTAATCCCTGGCTCTTTATATAGCCCTTGTCATCAGTAGCTCTCAAAGCACTTTACAAAGGAGGTCAGTATCATTGTCCCTGTTTTACAGATGGAAACTGAGATGCAGAGTGGTGAGATATCAAGATCTGTGCCGCTCTGCACTACTCTATGCCTTACCCCTTCCTCTCAACCCAGCAGAACAGCTCCACAAGGTGACCCACTCCATGCACAGACCCAAACACGACCAGCCTCATGTTCCAAGGGTGTCTGAAAGTAGCACTGGTGTGTGAATGTATATCAAATTTTAGCATTGTTCAACCTGGGTGCTTCCCTGTTTTGTTTGCTCTATTCTCTGCTATTGGAGCGGAGTAATTTCCATTGAAACCAATGGACATAATTCATATCCTGAGTGGGAGAATCAGATTCCAGGGGGAAAATAATGTAAATAGTGGCTGTCCACTGGCCATGACCTTTTCCCAAAGATCTGTCTGTGCATTGTTCACATGAGTGAGCATCTGCAGGTTCCAAGAAAGCTAATATTATGCCATGCTGTCTCAGCTGTCTTATCCTTCCCTTTCTCCAACAGATTTTGACCAAAAAAACCCCAGGTTCCCACTATTTTCATCCCCTCCATGCCTAGAAGTAGAAGCAACAATATGGGTCTTAAAAATGATTGTTTAAGAATGTGCATGTTATCTTTGTTCTAGGTTTAGAAAAATGAAGCTCCGTAGCATTAAGGGTTAAACTCTGTAATACCTTACTCTGATGAGTAAGTAATGAAACCATTGGACTATTTGCACAAGTAAAGCTTTGGGGTATCCAGAATCTGGCCCTATAACAGCATATAGGCTCAGATTTTCTCTCTCCCCTATAATCCCTTCTCTGTTCTATAAAAGAAGGATCTTTTAGATCTACTTTTTTGACATTTGCCTACTGGTTGAATGCTTGAATGATAGCAACCAGGTTAAAATGGCAGAGGCTGCACATGCCACGGTGTACTCAGCAGTTGGAGGGAAATTCAGGGATAGGGATACAGTCTCATCTTGTTACTTGCCAGTACTGCTTGGTGAAGCCTTCGTGCTGTGATATCACTTGGGAGGGAAAAAGCACAGTACATTAGAATCTCTCTCATGCCCATTCATGTCACTTAAATTTCCTTTGCACATCGACACCCAAGTCTCACTAATTCATCAGAAGTTGTTTTAGGGATGTAAATCAATTTGCTTTTATGAAATACCTATAGACCGGGATCTGGTAGCAGCTCTATTAAGTCATCCATCAAAACAGCATCACGAAAGTGGTGTGCCTGCTCAGAATAATGGACATGCAGGGTTAGCATTGATTTAGAGGCAGATGTGCAACAGATGACTGAGATTTCTGTCAAAGCTCTTCTGGGGTGCGAGTTACCATGGCAGTAGCAAGTGCAGACAATGCAGGAGCTTTGGGAAAGGGTCAGTTAGAATATTGCACTTTTACAGAACCTGTTGTCCAAGGAGCTCAAAGCAAACAATAATACTTCGGAGCACCCCTATGAGGTAGGTAAGTATTATTTAATCCATTATAAAATGGGTTAAGTTGAGACCCAGAGAAATTCAGTGACTTGCCCACCGTCACACAGTAAATCAGTGATAGAGCTGGGAATAGAAGCCAGTGGTGTTGAATCCTAACCCTCTTTTCTACCCACTGGGAAACATTGTCTCTGTCAAATCAGTATTCCACAGACACCAGCATATCAAGATTACAGTACGTGCTTTGTCCCAATCAAGTCTTCTGTGGACCTCATTCTGGCTTCATTTACATTTTTTGCAACAAAGTCAACTCTACACCCCTCTCACATTCAGTCACTCTAGTGGGTTTGCCATTTCTATTTTCTGTGCCTAAAAACAGAGGACCTGAAACAATCCTTAAAAATGTACCACCTCCACCCCTGCTGCCCACACAATTGGTTGCATTAAAAGCTTTGATCAGAATACTTTGAACTTTTTCCCCCCTAAGTATACCCCATCGAAGCCCTGTTCCCCCTTTGCTTAGGGCCTGGTCCAGTGCCCACTGCAGTCACTGAAAAGACCGGATTCAGTGGTCATTGGATCAGTTTCTTGCATCCGCAAAATCCCACTGAAGTCAATGGGCCTAATACTTCACTTATGCGAGTCAATGCCAACGTTTCTATTGATTCCAGTGGGTGCAGGATCGTGCTTAATGGCTGAGGAACTGGGGGGTTGCATAGGTGCAAACAAAAGCAGGATTTGGCTCTCCCTTAGTTTTTCCTCCAATTGATTGGTCTAACTTTCATCAGTGATTGCTTTTGCACTCACGTTTTACACATGCTGGGGATGCTATCCTGGGATGCTACTCAAAAATGTACTGAAGATTTTTTTTTTTTGCAGGTGATTTTTGCCTTTTAATTGTCTTTTAAAGAAAAGAAAAAAATTACTCATTTTTCTCTAGCTCATGCTTCCTTCCTTGTATTTCTCTAACCTTCGCAAGGCTGGAGCTTCATGCTAAACTGGATTTGAGACTGCACTCACTGGACCATCACTCATAACAAGGTTTAGGTGGGGACTGGGGTTGGTGGAGGTGGCAGGCCAGCTATAATTAGCCTCACAGGCAGGGTGTCTGGTGGGTTTTATTTTTCTGAAGAGAAGGCAGCTTGCTCAAACCTCCTTTGTTTTCATTGGAAGAAAGCCCTGTTGCTCATTGCAGCTATAAAATCTTCTCTAATCTGCAGGAAGTGGAAGTAAGCTTGGCTAGGAAGTCTAGCAGCGTGTCTTCAAAGGAAGCCTCTTAAACTTAGAGTCCTCATCGATCCACCCTTCGATACCAGCTGGGCAATGTCTCAGTCTCTAAGCCAGCTACAGTGCTAGGCTTTGATCTAGCAACTAGTCCATTGCAAACACAAACTGAATCTGAAAACGTGCAAGCAGCAAATTTCAACCTCACCCCACCGTCTGCTCTCTGAGAATGCAGACTCGAACCCTGGCAACAGAAATGTACAAGTGTGTGAACTGCGTGCTGACAACACACCGAGAGCCCACGGATGGTAAAGTATGCCCTCATCTGCTGCGTGGTGTCTTTCAGTGCAGGAGAGGGGCAGAATAGAATGTGTTAAAGAGCTTTTTATGCTTGAAACATTGATTCAAGTATACAATAGAACGTGAATCGAGTACATCGGAACCTTTAAATATTTTGAACCCTTCCTTCTCCTCATTTGCTTAAAATATGCTGTTTTCATGAGCTTTCTTGCCAGTAAACTGGCTCACTGGCATATTTACACAAAGCAAACCCAAAAGGGATGAGAACACCTCAGAGCAAATTGCTTGCAGCTCTGAACAAATATTCCTGGACTGTTGTTTTTCCTCAGCATTCATGCCGCTCTTCTCTTAATGTCTCTAAAGAGCCAAGGGCCTTTGTGTTGGCCCTCCTGCTGCTGTCAAATTACTTTCATCTCCTTCATTAACTTCTTGCAAACTCAGATCCCTAGTTCCCAAATCTCTGCTCTTTGCTGAACTATCAGCATCAGAACCTTCCTCTTCATGGTTTCAGTAGCGCATACACAGGGGAATAGGTTTGTCTTCCTCCATCTAAAAGTTTACAGTTGTCCTTAGAACTGTGGCAACCCCATAGCTGGAGATCACCCATCTGAACAAGCTTAATAAAGGTCTGCATTTTCAATTTTCTGCCTGCATTTACCCTCACAAGTGTAACTATTGCAAGAAGCCTATGATCAGGCTAAATGGCTTCCCAAGATTCCAAATAGAACCAGTTTAACTCAATGTTCCCTCTTTCTACCCTTTTCTGTCCCAGCCTCCAAACCTGGATCTTTCCAACAAATCTACTGAACTCTCCCCACAACCTTCAACTCTTCTGCCTTTCAATCTGTTCTTCCCTCCATTTCTTATCACATGCATCCAGCACACCAGGCAAAAAGCCCCAGCACTTGGGCAGCTCTTCTGATGTTCTAAACTGGCTGACATGCTACTGATGGGCATCCGTAACTCAGTGGTTACTAAACATTGTCCAATCATCTCTGCCACTAGATGTTCCAGTCCTTGGTCCTTTCCAGGCATTACATCCACCAAATCATAAATTATATCAAAGCTGCCTTCACCATTTCAGCAACTAGGCAACATGGGCACCTTGTTCAGTCTAGTCTGGATCTTTTTAGCCCACCCAATCTCCTCTGCCTTTTCCACTCTGTAGTCCCTTCACTCTGACCTTGAATCCAAGTGAGTGTCAGTTCATGGTAGCAAATGGAGGGTCTTAATGCAAACTTTTCTAATTTGTTCTTCCTTAGCCCCTCTTCACTTACCTTTTGGTTCCTAGCTATTCCTCTATCTGTGCCTTCATGTGCTTTGTTATGCATACCTCAGATATTCCATAACAGATCTTGCTATTTCACCCATGAAATTGAAGCAGAAGAATTTGGCTTTCTTAAGAGTCAGTTCTAATGCACCTGATATCTGACCTATTGATTCTCCCCTCTAGCACCTCTTAGATTTTTTTCCTTTGGCAAACACCTTTCTTTCATTTTTCCCTCTTTCTGACGTTTGGCTTTTTTGACCTTGCTCTGAAACAGTTTATCAGATCTCCCTCAACAATTACTATCTGCTTCTGTATTATTCACTAGCCCAGCAACTTTCTATCAGTCCAGCTTTCTTTTACTTCTTCAGCCCATATTCTATCCACTTCAAAGCCTCCTTCCTGGAATGCAAATCCCAGGCTAAATGCAGACTTTTAACCCTTTCAGTCTGTGCACATAACTAGACCATAAAGTCAATAATTACTGTCATCTTTCCTCAGTTCAGCCTCCAGTGTCAAAGTTCTATATCACACTAGCTCCCTCCATTACCTTTCTCAAGTGGAAATTCTTGAAACAATAGACTGATATATCCTGTTCCTATAGTCTTTACTTACCTCCCCCAAGAACATTCAGATCTTTATCAAAGCAATTCACATGCATCATGCATTGTGGTGCTGATCCAAAGCCTAGTGAAGTGAACAAGAATATTTCCATGCACTCCAATGGACTGTGGATTAGGTGGTATCAGAGAATAGACTAAGGAGAACGCATGTGAACTTGGGTGCAGTGACTATGTCTCTGCTGCCTGTGAAATTTGTTTCTACTGTTATATTTTTGAGGTCCTCTTCCTACTAGCAGAAAGGGAGTGATGTCGAGTAGTTAGAGAAGATGAGTGGGCTCATCAAGGCCTGCATTCTATCCCCAGTTTTCCCACTGATTTGCTCCTAGTATCTTGGGGAAGTCACTTCATTTCTCCATGTGTCAGTTTTCCCATCTTTAAAGTTGACATCAAACTTTTCACCCACCTCACAGGCTTAGCCAATTAATTTTTGAAAAACTGCATCTCAGATGAAAGGTGTTTTTATCAACAGACTTTAGCTACTCTGTTTTAATTATAATCGTTAATAAAGGCAGCTCAGCAGGTCTATGCTTCATAACATTCCAAGCCATTTAAGCTGGGTCACTGATGGAAGTGCACCTTTGTATATACAATTGCATGCCTCTGTTGAAAAATATTACCTGCTTATTGCATGTAAAGTGAGAAATTGTGTGTGGGAGGGTTGCTTTTAACTTTTGCTCTGTTATACAACAATATGTGAATTTTTCAAGGGGAAAATAGTCAAACTGATAATATTTAGTCTTGGAGGAATGGCTGGTGAATTTCATTTTCTGTCTGGAAAAATGTTTTTCATAGTGAAATTGCAGTTGCCACATGTGAAAATAGATAATTCTTACAACTGTAGGGCCTGATTAGCCATATACTTGCTCTGGTCTTAGGGTAGCAAAATTTCATTGACATCAGTAGAGCTACACCACTGTAAAACTGATGTGAGTGGAGAGTCAGGCCCCTACCTTTCGCATATTAACAATTTGATCACAGTTGCTCACATACCAGTTACCTTATAGGGTGTATTTGCACCACTTTCTCCTGCTCGATAGTAGCAGGCCTGCTCAGCTGCATGTCATAGTCCCTGTAATGGTAAGGAATGGTGGATATTCTCCTTTAGCTCTAGTGGCCTGTGCTTTTGGAGCAGGAGGAGTTGAGTTCTATCCCTGCTGCTTCTGTGAATGTCTATGTGGCCCTTGTGTGCAGCACAGTGACAATCATGAAGTCCTAGCATAGGTAACATAGATTTATGACCTACTGATTATCTGATTCCCTCATGCTGTTTCTGTATTCCAAGTGATGGGTAAGCTTCAAAAAAGTTTGCTTGCATCCAATTAAGCACTAAAATGTTTGAAAGCTTCTCTGAACCTCCTGAGTCTTCAGAATTGGAGAGGAAAGATCTGGAACAGCCTTTCTTGGGGTACTTTTCTGACTTTCTCTTCTGTTCAAAAGCAGGCAGTGGTGGGGCACGCGAAACTGAAGGATAATGGTGTAAAAAATGCTGTTCAGACCTTGATGAGATTCTGCTTCAGGCTGGTTCTTATTGTGATCCAACTGGTGTGCCCATTCCCAGCACAAAGGCTGTGCTGGGTTTTTATGTTGACCAGTTATGTTCCACGGAGAGCTGTTCACGTAACAATTTTTTTGGTTGAATGGCAATTCTGGGGGAGGAAATCATTTGGGGTGGAACCAAAAATTATTTTCCCACTTTTTCAGTAAAATTCAGTAAATGAAAAAGTGAAAAATAATTGTCTGGAAATCAAAATATTTCACTTCAGTTTTGACTGTTTAAAACAATTTCTGATTTTTAAAAAATTAAAGGAAATTTTGTAACAAATTTGTTTCAAATGGAAAAATTGAGATATTTCCCTTCGGAATTTTTGTGAATTTTTTTTATTTTTTAACTGAAATAATTCAGTGAAATCACCATGAATTTGTGAAATGTTTCTGTATCACCAAATCTGCAAATCTAACAAATTCCATTTCCATACCAAAGAACCAAGTCTCTTCTTTTATGGTATGTTTTAACTAAGTGCAGATTTATGGTTTTTATTAATATTATTCAGAAACTCCACACTTAGGTCAGCATTTTTTGAACTCCAGTTTCCAAAACGTTATATTGCTAATCCTTCAATCTGAGAGACATATCCTGGGACCAACATGTCTACAACAACACTGCAAACAATCCTTTGATCTCTCATTCCTCCCTTCGTTTCAAACAATAAAATCCTGGAAGAGTTCATGCTTTTCGTCCTTAGTTTCCTTCATAGTTCTGAATTCTTCCTCCCTTCACAATACACATCCAAACTTCAACCCTTTTATCAATTTAGAAGAGTCTCTTCATCCGGACTGGTTTTTAGATGAGAAACTGTTCTGGCTTTCCAAAATGATCACTTCAGCCCCAGGCACTGGAGCTCAGATGTGCATTATTAAAATTATTATTTGTAATAAGAACATAGAATGGCCATACTGGGTCAGACCAAAGATCCATCCAGCCCAGTATCCTGTCTACCGACAGTGGCCAATGCCAGGTGCCCAAGAGGCAGTGAATCTAACAAGTAATGATCAAGTGATTTATCTCCTGCCATCCATCTCCACCCTCTGACAAACGGAGGCTAGGGACACCATTCCTTACCCATCCTGGCTAATAGCCATTAATGGACTTAACCCCATGAATTTATCCAGTTCTCTTTTAAACCCTGTTATAGTCCTAGCCTTAACCTCCTCAGGCAAGGAGTTCCACAGGTTGACTGTGCGCTGAGTGAAGAACTTTCTTTTGTTTTAAACCTGCTACCATTAATTTCATTTGGTGGCCCCTAGTTCTTATATTATGAGAACAAGTAAATAACTTTTCCTTTTTCACTTTCTCCACACCACTCATGATTTTATATACCTCTATCATATCCTTCCTTAGTCTTCTCTTTTCCAAGCTGAAAAGGCCTAGTCTCTTTAATCTCCCCTCATATGGGACCCATTCCAAACCCCTGATCATTTTAGTTGCCCTTTTCTGAACCTTTTCTAATGCCAGTATATCTTTTTTGAGATGAGGGGACTACATCTGTATACAGTATTCAAGATGTGAACATACTATGGATTTATATAAGGGCAATAAGATATTCTCAGTCTTATTCTCTATCCCTTTTTTTAATGATTCCTAACATCCCATTTGCTTTTTTGACTGCCGTTGGACACTGCGTGGACGTCTTCAGAGAACTATCCACGATGACTCCAAGATCTTTCTCCTGATTAGTTGTTGCTAAATTAGCCCCCATCATATTGTATGTATAGTTGGGGTTATTTTTTCCAATGTGCATTACTTTACATTTATCCACATTAAATTTCATTTGCCATTTTGTTGCCCAGTCACTTAGTTTCATGCGATCTTTTTGAAGTTCTTCACAGTCTGCTTTGGTCTTAACTATCTTGAGCAGTTTAGTATCATCTGCAAACTTTGCCACCTCACTGTTTACCCCTTTCTCCAGATCATTTATGAATAAGTTGAATAGGATTGGTTCTAGGACTGACCCTTGGGGAACACCACTAGTTACCCTCTCTCCATTCTGAAAATTTACCATTTATTCCTACCCTTTGTTCCCTGTCTTTTAACCAGTTCTCAGTCCATGAAAGGATCTTCCCTCTTATCCCATGACAACTTAATTTACGTAAGAGCCTTTGGTGAGGGACCTTGTCAAAGGCTTTATGGAAATCTAAGTATGCTATGTCCACTGGATCCCCTTTGTCCACATGTTTTGTTGACTCCCCTCAAAGAACACTAATCGATTAGTAATACAGAAACTCCTAGAGGCCACAACCATGATTCAGGCCCCAACATGCCGATACAATATCAACACATAGTGTGAGACAATCCCTGCCCCCAAAGAGCTTGCAATCTAAATAGGCAAGATGTACAAAGAGTGAGGAAGCAAAACAGAGGAACGAACTGGAGAAATTAGTTGTCTAAGATCACACATCATGTTAGAGTCTGAGCCAGGAATAGAGCCTCCATCTCCTTATTCTTCATCTAGTGCCCTATGCACGCTAGACCATTCTGCTTCCCAAGTGCATATAGTATGTCTGTTGCATGATTGGATCACTGGGAGCATTCTCAATCCTCTTTTTTTTTAAAATATACCTCTTTTTTGGTATAAATGAAATTTACGTGGCTCTTTTGACACCTCTCCCCCCTGTTCCCCATTGGTGGGTCACCTAGCCTTAGACTAAGCATATCAGTGCAAAATATCCATCTGTCTAAGCTCTTACATACTATGTCTATATGTAGCTCGCGGAAGTAAGCATCCCATCCCAGGTCAACAGATCTGGGCTAGTGGGGCTCATGCTCAGGCTGTAAAAATGGCTGTATAGACAGTTCTTTGAACTTGCAGCTTGGGATGGACCTGAATCTCCCCAACACTGCCACCCCCCCCCCCCCCACTACCACCACCACCACCCAGTGTGAGCATCTCCCAAGAGTAACAGTTGCCAACAATGATATATTTCTACAGCTCTTGATTGTTGAACTAAACTTGTTGCATCTAATCCATTCCAAGCTAACCATTTGCTTATTTTACTCATGAAACATTTCCATAGGAGTTAGGTGGGAATAAATGATTTAGTTGTCTCGGGGAATTTTTTTTTTTATTGGGGCCGGGATCTGAAGGGAGTTATAACACTCAAAGGATGAAATCTTGACCCATTTGAAATCAGTGGGAGTTCTGTCATTGACTTCAGTAGGACCAATATTTCACTCAAACGTTTTAAAATCTGCCTTATCCAAGCTGAAGGTTTTCATATGACCCAGTCCTTCTAAACACTCTCTCTCTCTCTCTCACTGGGAAAAGGTAATAGGCAAATAAGGACGCATGTCTAAGTCCGAAAGATTTCTGTAGATACACTTTGGGGCTGCCAGTCTTCAGAAATAAGGCCACTTCTCTCAAACATAAAAGAAGAAGAAAATGAAAGCTAGTAGGACAGATTTTTTTTTTTTGACGGTTTAGTTAGGATCTCAAAATAGTTGATATGTCTCTAGTATCAATAAATGCATGCAGAACATTCCTGGTCTCAGGACAGTATAATGCACTTAATTAATGCAGGGATCTTTGCCTCGGACCATAAAATATAAATTCTTCTACAGCGTCTTGGTGCCAGCACTATTTTAACCTTCAGTTTGTACTGATTAATAGCAAGTCAAAATAAGATCCTTTTTTTTTTCTTTCCAAAATTAAGTCCCTTGTGTTTTACTCATAAATAAAAGGAAAAGAAGAAAAACTCTTGATGGTATTTTTGTGATTTGATTTTGCCATCAGACAGGAACTGCACACATACAGCACTTGTCGTTCCTAAAACTTACATTTTGAAAGTTCTTTGAAGATGTAAATTACAGATCTTCCATATGAAAAGTTAATGAAGGAGTCTAAACAAAATAAAATAGAAATGATGACATGAAAGAGCCTCCTTATGGCTTCAATAACAAGATAAATAGTTTAATATTCCACATACTGCATTAAAAGTAACAGCTGGGCTCTATGGAGACTTTTCTCTAACTAGACTATACTGGTTTTCACATTTAGGTGAAATCAGTTAAGCATGGTGATACCTCTCCCTTAATTGTGACCTTCCCTCACACCCAAGAAGCACTGAAAGCAGAGGACACCTAAGTTTTAGCATACATCAAAAGTGTTTAACAACTACAATAGCAAAGTGCCTTTACCGACAACACTTCACTAGTCTCCTAAGTGATAGACATATACTGTATTGACAGTCTAGGATTTTAATGAGTAATGTCTGTTTCAGACTCTATTGATTGCCCTTTTTTTTCCTCCTTCAATTCAGCCAAGAGGAAATAAGAATCAGTATTTCATTAAAGTGAAATGTTGTCCAGCCATATATTTTTTATGAATACTTGTGAGCGAGCATGTCCTGTAAAATAACCAATTAATTCAGCCGTGTTAAGACTCAGGATGAAAACTGAAAACTTTCCCCTCTATTTCCAGAAGCTGAGACTATCAAAAGCTTCAAACTTTTCCACAGCAAAACACATTCTCAACCAATATTTTGCTTTGGATCCCTTGATCCTTTTCTATTTTCACAGTTTGCCTGGCAGCTTCTTCCCTGTATATATTGTTTGTAGTGACAATTGTATGATGCTGCTTCAGTGTTGTAGTCACAGCTCAGGATGTTTCAAGATACAATTCCCTTTTTTCCAGTGGTGGCTTGGTTTTGTTTGGGACTGCATCTCAAATTCAAGTAAAAAGTGATGGGAGCAGGGAGGGGAAGAGTGGGGCAGAGAACTCTGCAATAATGATTTGCAAATTGTGTTAATTTCATGGCGAGACCCTGGTTTTGATGGGATTTACTGTGTAATGAGCTCCTGAGACATTATTTTTGCTTCAAAGCTTTGTTGAGTACAAGATCCTATTAAATTCTAGCAGTGAATACACCAAAAACTACTTTGAGCTAATTTTAATAATTTTTAATTGAAGGAATATTTTTATGCCAAGTTGAATATTCAAGCTGGTTAAAAGTAACACTGATTCTCAAAGTATTTGTCAATCTTTTTCCTTCCATGAGGTCTTTTTTTAGCCTAACTGTAGATTTTTTGCCCCAGATTTGTTTTCTGAGACCAAGTAAAAACAAGTTTGGGCTTTCTTCAGTTTTATTTATTTGTTTTAAATTGCCTGCATGCCTCAATTTAATCTCCTTTCTTTTTATTGCTGTTTTATAGCCTATCATTATTGTGTGGTTTTCTTTTTTTTTTTTTTTAAATAGCTTTTCCTGGTGTCTCTTTTTTGTGTCATAGCAGGAGTTTGATGGTTTTTGTCATGTGGTTTTCATTATTATTTATATTACAATAGAACCCAACAGACCCCATTGGAGCCCCATTTTGCTAGATGCTGCACAAACACATAGAGACCAAAGAGCTTACAATCTAAATACACGTGCAAGATAAAAAAAAAAATTATACTGCCCATTTTACAGATGGGGGAATTGAAACACAGAGTTGGGTGACTTGGTGGAGGCTACACCACAAGTCAGTGGCAGAGTTGGAATTTGAATGCCGGTTTCTTGAAATCCAGTCCAGAGCCACAACCACGAGACTGTGTTTGCTACCTTATCTCTGTCTCTTCCTTATGCCTGTTCTCTAGAATCCTGGGGAAAACTGGCGGGGCGGGCGGGCGGGCAACAGGCAGGTGCAAGGCAAACTAAATCAATGTAAATCTCTTCACTGGTGCAGCTCTGGTCATTAAGCATGAGTGAGCGGTATTTAATTAGCACACTATTTTTTTAATGAGCATCATCCGCATGGAAGCATGTCCTCCGGAATGATGGCCAAAGCACGAAGGGACAGACAAATGTTCAGCACATCTGGCACATAAATACCCTGCAATGCCGGCCACAAAAGCCCCATGCAAACACCTCCTCTTTGCATTTGCAGGAGATGGTGCTGCCTGCTTCTTGTTTACAATGTCGCTGGGAGTGAGTGGTATTAACCAGTGAAATTGCTCTTGTAATAATACTTTTTGCTGAAGGTAAATTCTGAGTAAACTGGACTTGCTTAAATGACCCACCTGGGGGATGGGATGTTCTTTGCATTCTGATTCTGGGGAGCAGAATCTGGGTGGGTTGATCCATGGCTCCTGCACTGTACCTACACAGGGCTTGTGACTAGTAGATATAAGTAGTTTCTGAAACCACTGCTCATGGCACCAGGACTTCCCCAGGCAGTGTACACCCCCATGCATGCCCTTGCAGACAGCCTATGGGTGCCCTGTACCACCGTAAACCGGGGTTATGGAGCATCCTTTGCAGGGCATCTCTGTAGCTCATTACTAGTCCCTATTGGTGAGGACCACAGCAGTTCCTTTTTGCAGGAGTGCATGGAGGAGCAGCAGGATTACATACCTGTGCAGCATCTTTCAGGTGGAGTCTCATGGTGAGAATGTTGGTCATTGTTACTCACCTATAATACAGAGGGTGAATCTGAGGCAATCAGGACTTGTTGGGGGCAAGCGGGTATTGAGGTTGCCAGGAGATCTGTATTTGGATATGGTTGTTTGTGATGGGTGCAATTAACTACTGGTCTGCTATAGCTGCTTTTATTGTCAAATCTAAAACATTTGCATGCACCCAACAGCCTTATTCAATTTTAATCAGCCTATGTAATTCACTGCCACAGAAAGACCAGAGGCAAATGCTCTATCTGGATTTAGGAAGTGGCTATATACTTTGATAAGTGATGTTTGTTGTGATGATTCCAAGATGCAGATAAATCTAGGCTTATGCTTCAGGACCCCACAGTGATGAGGGTCAGGAAAGGTATCCCCCATGGCAGCAATGTACAATTGGTGTATTTGTCATCTGTCGTTATTATTTATACAGCACAGTAATAAGGGTGCATGGGGTTTTACAGACAAAGAAAAGACGCAGGTCAAAGGGGGCGCTGTTGCATTGGCATGCCAGCTCAAGGAGGCTGAAAAGTAGAATGGAGGATGATGACTACAACCCAAAACTGTGGCTGGCAAATGCAATAAATACATGAAGACCGTGGCAGTCTGACAATTCTAGGGAGTCATTTTCATGTGGCCATTTTTTTCCCCCTAGGGTAAACTTAAATATTTCAGAATGATTTTGCTATTGCAATAACTTGAAAATGGTGAGTGAGCCTTCCCTTTTGAATAATGGATTACAAGGCAAAGATTCATACTCCCTCCATTTTCAAACTAATTCAGTGCCCTATGCCAACAGAAGCACTCAGAAAAGCATGAATTCATAGTGGTTTTGCTTTCCTTTCAGAGTCTTAACAGAGTCTTAACACACTTTATTGGGTAAGCCCCTTTGTAATAAAGTCCCATCGCTCACTTGCGGGCCACCCACCTGATCGGCTGAGAATCTGACATGTCTGGAATGTCCTTTGGTTGATGCCATCAGCTAGGATTGTTTGAGCACTTGCGTTAAAAAGATGTCTTTAAAAATCCAATTCCCCGTTACTGCAAACAAAGTCATATACCACCAATGCCTATGACAAACAGCACTTTCCACTGCAGCCTAATGGAGAGTTTACTCTAAGGCCTATTGGAAAATGGAGAGCAGGGGCAGGGAAGGAAGGAGAGAGAGGATCAGACAGGGAATAAATGGAATCAGAAATGTTACATCCCAGAGGAATTTATCAGCCTGAATGGAATGGAAACAGTGAAAAGGAAACGTTGCTTTCCTTTTCTCAAGATTGTATTTCTAGTAGAGTAGAGTGATTCAGAGAGAAAATATCCCTTGCGTTTTCTGTGATTTTGAAAGATCAGTTTGCTAAGTCTGAAAAGTCTTGGTAGGAGAGACAAGGAATATTTATTTTCAATATACGTTAGTAATTGGTGACGTCGCTCTAAGTGCAGAGGTTAGGAAAGCGGAGCCTGGCCATGAAATAACAAAAACTTTATGCAAATTCCTTATTATTAATTCTTTCTAATTCCTCACAGGGAAAGAGATGAGCATAAGGTTTGCTGAATTTTACTAGGGAAAAGAGCCTGCAGACGTCTCAAACTCAGGCATGTTTTCAATATAAAAAAACTGGAAAAGATAAGTGAATATTATTAAGAATGTGAAAAGTAATTGAATATTTCTTCTTTCTACTTGATATCAAAGTGTCAAAGGAAGAAGTTTACTGTTATGGGAAGTTTTACATTAGTAAGTAGCATGTGTAATGTTGCCGCACCTCCTTGTGCAGTAGTGTGTGACAGACCACATTTAAATGTGACTCTTATCTACAGCTAGTGAATGGGTGTTTGGAGATTAGCGAGAGTTACTACAGGAAGAAATGAGGTGCACTGATAGCTTTGCAAGTCAGCCAAACTCCTTGGAAAGCAGGTCTGTGGTTTCGTTGCATCCTTTTAGCTACCAGATTCACGACTGCCTTTACTATAATTTTCTCTCCATTGTTTGATTTGGATTGCAATAGCACCCAGAAGTCTCAAATAGAATTGAGGTCCTATTGGACTAGGTGATATAAAACACAGAGTAAGAGATGGAGCTTGCATAGTGACATATGTGTGTGCTTCAGAAACTTTAATTTCATTGAATTCTAAAATACCTCTTGGAGGGAAAAAGAAAAGGAGTACTTGTGGCACCTTAGAGACTAACCAATTATTTGAGCATGAGCTTTCGTGAGCTACAGCTCACTTCATCAGATGCATACCGTGGAAACTGCAGCAGACTTTATATATACACAGAGACTCTGTGTATATATAAAGTCTGCTGCAGTTTCCACGGTATGCATCTGATGAAGTGAGCTGTAGCTCACGAAAGCTCATGCTCAAATAAATTGGTTAGTCTCTAAGGTGCCACAAGTACTCCTTTTCTTTTTGCGAATACAGACTAACACGGCTGTTACTCTGAAACCTCTTGGAGGGAAAGAATCCTCTGATGCAGAGAGAAATCAAAGATCACTGCTGGCATCCATCAGGTCCTGCAGGAATGCTGCAAATTCATGCCTGTCTTCCCTTCACTGTTCAGTTGATGCTGCTATGTATGCTGGATACCGATGTTTGTAACTGAAAAGCAAGCGATTTTGAAGCCAGAGTCCTGTGACCCCTTTAGGGGCATTATGGCATTTGGGAAGCTTAATGTGAACCCTGCAGGTTAGCCAGGGCAACATGCCGAGGGGGAGTCTTCCCGTCCACCTGCAGCTTGGCCAGTAACTATGGAGCCCCTACCCCCCAGACTTTATAGCAGTTAGGTTCCTGGTGGCTGAGAGGAGCATGCGCACAAGTTGTATTACATTATTATATTGTATGGTATTATACCACCAACACCACATGCATCCGCTTCAGCCTAGATATGTAACCTAGGCAATGTAGTGAACCCAGCTCTCTGGATGTCATGTGTCTCAGAGGTGGTGTGCATGTTACAGTAATACTATATCCTAGTATATTATATGTAAAGCACTTCTTCAGTAGGTGCTTGCACCCGTAATAGGGACCATGAAGATGCAAATGTGAGGAGAGGCCTCAATTGTGTTTTCAGCTACTGGGTCAGGATAGCACTTGTTGTACAGCATAGGAGTTTTGTAACCAGGTGGATGACATTCTGCTGTAAACCTGCCTTCTACAAAACTAGTGTAAAAAAGCATCGTGTACAATGGGAGTAGAGACAGTCCCAGCCACAAAGTTTCTGGTGTTTGAGGGTGATCAGGTCCATGGGTTTTGTTCTGCACTGTATAGAGATAGGACTAGACAAGAAATTTGGGTCTGATCTCCTGACAGCCAAGGGGAGCTTGGAGCCAGAGTTTTGATTTGGGCCCATCTCAAAATGAGACCTGTAGCACTCGAACTATATCGCTCCCTCACCCTGCATTATCTGACACTGCCAGAAGACATTGATAAAGGACACAGAATCTAACTGGCAAATTGGTATGCACAGGCTAAGAGGGACGGTTCCCCAGTGCTTTATGTAGGATAAACACTTGTATGACTTGGTGTTATGCATTTTGATGACAGAAATGGCATAGGACCATTCTGTGTTTGAGACTTGGTGGGCCAATTCAGGATTTCCAGCCAAATAATTGACCACCATGGAGTCCCTGTTCTCATGAGCAAGACTGGTGACTGGCCAAGGTAAATCCTAAGAGGACTCTGTCTTCTCAGACAGATTCCCATTGTTACGGTTCCTAATTCCTCTGGCCCTTAGAGGTACACAGGGGGAGTGTCTAATTTGTAAGTATCAAAAGAAATTAATTATTCTGTAATATAATTAAGACAGTTTTTAATTAGATGAGGTTATTAGAATTTTTCTTTCATTACACTGGAGTTTTCTTTTATGTAACCAAATGATATAGAAATGAAAAGCCATTTACCTGAGTCAGAAAAACTTGCAGTGTCAACAAATCTGTTTATCTTTAATAAAATAAAAATGAAGCTATTGCACCACTCCCAGAGAGGAACTTTGCCTTGAAGGACTCTGTCAAGTCAGACTTGTCTCTCCAAATGTATGTTTTGTAAAGATAAATGTTTACAAAATTTAAGAGCAGAAATGTTTCAATGGAAAGAGTTATTTTAAAGAAAGAACTATTTCCTCTGCAGCCTGTGCAACCCCAAAATTGTAACATAGCATTGGTGCACAAGCGCCTTGTCATAAATGTAAAGGGAAGGGTAAACACCTTTAAATCCCTCCTGGCCGGAGGAAAAACTCTTTCACCTGTAAAGGGTTAAGAAGCTAGATAACCTCGCTGGCACCTGACCACAATGACCAATGAGGAGACAAGATACTTTCAAAGCTGGAGGTTGGGAGAAACAAAGGGTTCTCTCGGTCTTTGTGTGGCTTTTGCCAGGACCACAGCAGGAATGCAGGTCAGAACTCCTGTAAAGGGCTAATAAGCAATCTAGTTAGATATGCGTTAGATTCTGTTTTGTTTAAATGGCTGATAAAATAAGTTGTGCTGAATGGAATGTATATTCCTGTTTTTGTGTCTTTTTGTAACTTAAGGTTTTGCCTAGAGGGATTCTCTATGTTTTGAATCGGACTACCCTGTAAGGTATTTACCATCCTGATTTTACAGAGGTGATTCTTTTTCTTCAATTAAAATTCTTCTTTTAAGAACCTGGTTGCTTTTTCATTGTTCTTAAGATCCAAGGGTTTGGGTCTGTGTTCACCTATGTAAATTGGTGAGGATTTTTATCAAGCCTTCCCCAGGAAAGGGGTTGTAGGGTTTGGGAGTATTTTGGGGGGAAAAACGTTTCCAGGCGGGCTCTTTCCCTGTTATATATTTGTTAGATGCTTGGTGGTGGCAGCAATAAAGTCCAAGGGCAAAAGGTAAAATAGTTTGTACCGTGGGGAAGTTTTAACCTAAGCTGGTAAAAATAAGCTTAGGGGGTTTTTCATGCAGGTCCCCACATCTGTATCTTAGAGTCCAGAGTGGGGAAGGAACCTTGACATGCCTGAATGTGAACCTCACTAGAACGTAGAGTAAAATAGACTAGTCTATCTGTGTTCAAGCTGAAGTGCAGAAATAGCACAAATGGCAAAGAGCAAAAGAAAAACTTTGTTTAAATAATCTTAAAGCGATACCTGTAGTTTAAATAGGAAAATGTATTGTTATTGTGGTTTAAATATGAGTTCTTTTACTGTTGCCCATGAGGGCCCCAATCCTGCAAAGACATACATATGCTTTTCTTTCAGCACAGTGAAATCTATGGTACTACTCATATGCATAAAGTTATGCATGTAAGTTTTCCAGGATTAGGGTCTTGATGGGTGATGAGGACAGAGTGAGTTCTTGGAATATTACAGGAATATTACATAGATATGTTGGGGGGGGGGGTTTAAAGCTGCTTTCATACTGGGTTGAGGAGCTAGGAGAGAGTTAGTTTGAGAGAGTTTTTCTGCTAGGAACTGTGTCAGAGCGATTTGAGAATGTGCAGGAGACTCAAATAACTGCTTCACAGAAGCACTGACACAACAGTACTTTGGGTATCTTCTGTTCCCCGGCCTTACCCATACAGGGGGTAGACGCTGACAGTGTGTTTCGGAAGGCGGGTGTCAGGAGATGGGCTGTAGAACTGGTCAGGGAAGAAGAGGCTGATTACAGTGCACTTTGTGGGTGTTGGTGTGTATAATAGCGATTTGTTTATTTTTTAAAGGTAAGAGTTACTTTATTGATTGGTTTATTAGTCGTGCAGCACTGCCAGGTTGGGAGTAGAGAGACATACATTCCTGGGGATGCTGCCTGCTTCCTCTAATTGACACTGCAGTCAATTATTGTGTTTTCAGTGGTCTATAAAAGGCAATGATTGAGGTGTTTCTCTTCTCTGGTGCTGTAAATTACAGAGCCCTACAGCAACAAGCAACATCCCTGCAACAGTGTCAGGGCATCTTCACAGCTTTCAAATGCAAGCCAGCAAAGAAAGACCAAGATGGACAGGGGGCCCTGAACTGCCTTCTGCTTTGCACGCAACAGATGCTCATACGCATGCTCCCCTCAACCACCAGGGATGTAACCACTGTAAATCTGAGGGGTTAGGGGCTCCATAGCTGTTGGCCAGGCTGTGGATGGACGGGAGGAGACACCCTCGGCATGTTGCCCTGGATAACCAGCAGGTTTCTAAAGGAAAGCGATTCACTAGTCACTGCTGCATGGAGTCACAGTAACTGCCCGCTCTGCACCTTTGATGGGTGGATATGGGGACAGAGAACTAAGGCCAGCAAAGTGAGGTTATCCACAAGGAAGGATAAGCATGAGAGCGATGTGGAGGCCTAGACCCTTCAAGGAGATGGTGTGGGATCTTCAAGTCTGTCCTCTTGTTGATCTTTGGGATACACAGAGTGAGATCCTCATCACCACTCCAACTCCCTTACACCAGGTAAAAGGGCCAGAGCAAAGTAAAAGCCCCATATCCATCAATGGCTATTAGCCAGGATGGGCAGGGATGGTGTCCCTAGCTTCTGTTTGCTAGAAGCTGGGAATGGGTGACAGGGATGGATCACTTGATGATTACCTGTTCTGTTCATTCCCTCTGGGGCGTCTGGTATTGGCCACTGTTGGAAGACAGGACACTGGACTAGACGGACCTTTGGTCTGACCCAGTATGGCCGTTCTTATGTTCTTATCTGCCTGGCTGAGAATCCTTCTGGTGCAGGTGCCGTGGAAGGTAGCTGTAAGGCTGTCCTCCAAGGACCCCTTTTGCAAACCCTGGCATGCATGGTATGTTGGGGGCAGGAAGGGCATGTCAGGGTATGGCCGCAGCATGAAGTGTTGCAGAGATTTCAGGCTGCACTTTGGCCCACAGAACAGCCTGGGGAGGCTGTGGTGACTTAGACATGCTGCCTGGTCTGTCTAAATTACACCAGGGGCTTCTCTATTTCCTGGACCAGCCACTCCTTGCCCTGGACTGTGAGTTCTGTGCTGTACCTCTTACAGTTACAGAATGTCTCCCATGCACTTTGAAGTCCACTCCCAGACCCCCTCATCTCTGAGGGTAGTTCAGATTCCACCATTTAAAAACCCTCTTGGCTAAGACTTTTTCCCTGGAAGGGCAGCCCACGGCTCAGGATTGAGACTTATTGTGCGGCCCCCAAAGGGGTCTCTGTAGAAATACGAGTGCCTCACCTCTTATGGTCATCGCCTCTGCTTGTGCCATCAAACACTGGAGTCCCACTCTTGCAGTTACAAGCCCCCTTCCAAACAGCCACCGCTGACTACCCTCTCTTTAGTCCTGTTGTCTGAGCTCCACACACCTTACTCCCCCTCTCTGATTTCCCCCCTTGCTGCCCACACCAGCAGCACAGTGGCCCTGAAACAGGCCGACTGCCCTTCAGCGAGGAAGGTTCCCTAACTCATTAACTACTTCTTCCCGCTGGAGAGACTAGCTTGTTCTGCCACGGACTAGAATTGGAATCCACTGAGAAAAAGGGAGAGAGAAATCTGACAGCAGCTTGTTCTGTTCTGCCCTCCTGGTGCAAGCTGAAAGTGAGAAGAAAAGGGGGAAAAAAAATCCAAAGTAGAAATCTACTTCAGAAAGGAGACTTCTCCTAAGCCCAAACAATCAGTCCAACAATAAAGGATAATGACTCCCCCTCCTCCGCATCTGCTGCCACCTCCTCCATGGCTGCTAGTGTTTAAAACCTGTAATCGGAAGGTGGTAAAAGACCCGAGTGATCCTTCTCTTTTCAGAATTATTGTGTGGGACCTCAGTGATAAGCAGAAAGCTTGTTGCTCTTGCTGCAAACAAAGCATTAGCAGAAGTCATAGGTCACACCAGCTGGGACTGAGCCCTCTAATCAGACCCAAGGTGTGTGCTTGTGACATTAATCTAGCAGCCAGTGACATAGAGGCAGGCAGTATCTCTGACCCCAAGTCTGTCCAGCAGTGGCTTGTACCATCTAGTGCTGCACATTCCATTTAACACACTCCGACCCCTCCAGCTTCCACAGTTTCATCTGTGACCTCTCTGCAGTTTTTCCCCAAAAAACATAAAGTAAAAGAGTCGGGGATCATTCAGTTGAAGGGACAAAACTGCCCCCTACTCTGCTCCTCCTCTGGCCCTGTGACTAGCGCAACAACCTGGGCAGTAACAACTGCCTGCAAGTCTTTCAGTCCCATCTCCATTGTTGAAGATGCAGACTTTCAAGTGTTCATGACAGAATTAAAACCTAATGACTGCAGTTTGGGGAATTCACAGTCCTGGCTATTGCCTTCAGCCTCCTCATTCCCACAATGTCATCCTCTGAATCTACACAGACATGGCTGGTGGAAACCAAAACCCTCCTGAGAACCTGCAAGTGCCAGTGACATTGGGTCTCATCCCTACTGCATGGAAGGAGTGAATGCTTCTAGACATCATTACCCAGAATAAATGCTTTGCCACTGCACAGCGGGAACCTCAACAGCTAGGTCAGGTTGTGGTAAAGGTCACCTGCAGCAAGAAAAAAGATAAGCTTATGCCCTCTTATGTTTCTTTATGATGTCTAACAAAAACCCAGAAGGATGGATGGATGGACATTCATTTTAAATCTAAGGGAGGGAAACTTAAGCGTGATTGTATGTTAGAAGTAGCCTGACTAGTGGTTTTGGGGAAGTCTAGCTTGAAAGGGCCTGATTTTCAGAAAATGCTGGGCACCTGTCTTTGGAAAATCAAGGCCCTTTCAGCTGTCTCAAAACAAGCTCCTAGAATGCAAGGCACCCAAAATTGCTGTGCCACCAGCCATGCCACCTTTGTTTTTGCTAGAGAACTCCTTGGAGGACAAAGAACGTTGTTGGCACACAACCCCACAAGATTCAGGAGACGGAAACCTGGAGACCTGAATCAGCTGAGAGAGGAAGAGCATTTTAGTCAAACAGTTGAAAACGGTGGTGGGGTGTGCTCCCCACACTAGCTCTGCAATAGCTGAATTAGGCCAGGTGGGCCCAATCAGCTAATTAAGCTGCAAACTGGAGAACTTTAGGCTTGAGGCAGATAATTAGAGAGAAGCTCACTTGGGAGGGACAGGTGGGGCTTCTACAAAAGCCAGGAGGCTGTCAATAAACATAGCTGCTGGCAAAGGCTGCAGATGCTTCCTGGGAAGAGTGTTTGGGGGGAGGGGCTGCAGAGATGAGGTTACTCCCTGGAAGGAGGGAGTGAAGAGACTGGCAAACCCAGTGGAGAGGGGAAGGTCAGGAGGTATGGAAACGGCTCAGGAAAAGGCAGCAAGGTGCAGGGAATGAACCTTGGCTGGTGAGGGTTGCCAACTTTCTAATCACAGAAAATGAACACCCCTGCCCTATCCCTTCTCTGATGCCCCGTTCCTTCTCTGAGGTCCCATCCCTGCTCGCTCCATCCTCTGTTGCTCGCTCTCCCACACTGTCACTCACTTTCACCAGGCTGGGGCAGTGGGTTGAGGTGCAGGAGAGGGGTGAGGGCTCTGGCTGGGGGTGTGGGCTCTGGGGTGGGGCCAAGAATGAGGGGTTTGGTTCGGGACAAGGCTCCAGGACAGGGCAGATGGTTAGGGTGCAGGTTCCAGGTGGGGCCAGAAATGAGGGGTTCAGGGTGCAGGAAAGGGCTCCAGGCTGGGGCAGGGGGTTAGGGTGTGGGGGGGGTTTGAGCACTCCAGCTGGGGGTGTGGGCTCTGGCATGGGGCCGGGGTTGAGGGATTTGGGGTGCAGGAGGGGGATGGGGCAGGCGGTTGGGGTTCTGGGGGTTGGGGGTAGGGTACAGGAGGGAGTTTGGGTGCAGGAGGGGACTCTGGGCTGTGGCAGGGGGTTGGGATGCGGGAGAGGGATGAGGGGTCCTGGCCGTGCTTACCGCAGCTCCTGGGAAGCGGCAGCCAGGTCCCTGCAGCCCCTAGACGCGTGGGCGGCCAGGGAGGCTCCACATGCTGGGAGGGGGCAGCACACAGAGTCTCCCTGGACGCCCATGTGTCTAGGGGCTGGCGGTCACTTCTGGGAGTCCTGTAGAGCTAGGGCAGGCAGGGAGCCTGCCTTAGCCCCAGGCCCTCGCTGTACCGCCAACCGGACTTTTAACAGCCCAGTTGGCAGTGCCGACTGGAGACGCCAGGGTCCCTTTTGACCGGATGTTCTGGTTGAAAACCAGATGCCTGGCAACCCTAGGGCTGGTGTGTAAAGGGTCCCTGAGCCAGCCACTGTGGGAGTGGTACTGTGAGGCAGTGAAGCAGAAGAGTGCCTCAGACTGTTGGAGAGCAGGAACCTTGATGCACTGCCCCGAAAGGTGAACCTCCCTAGTGACCTAGCTGGAGGGCTGAGTCATGAAGAGAACAGCTGTGACTCCAGAGAGTGAGTGAGAGGCTGTAGAGGAGAAACTGATGGGGTGTAACCACTGGAAGAGGTGTTGGCCTGTCCGAGCTATTCCCCCAAACCGCCAGCAGGCGGTGCCGTCCAGTGGTGAGTACAGCAACCCATCACAAAAATACTTTGGGGTCTTGGCAGGTTTTTGTTAATAGCTGTTTAGTGTCAACTCCTGACAGACACTTAGGAAAAAATTCTTTGTGAAATAATCAACACCTCCACCCTTTCAACTGAGGGCTGAGAAAATTCCCACTTCAGTTCTTCAGGCCTCTGAGGAGTGATCCTGCAAAAACAGGGAAGAAAGCTTTGATATGTTAATGTCAAAACACAATCAGAAACAGACTAACAAATCTTTATACATGATAAAGAAGCAATAAAAGGACACCAATGAGTCTGTCACAGTTGGAAGGCCCTTTTAAAGGTTTCAGAGTAGCAGCCGTGTTAGTCTATATTCGCAAAAAGAAAAGGAGTACTAGTGGCACCTCAGAGACTAACAAATTTATTTGAGCATAAGCTTTCGTGAGCTACAGCTCACCTCATCGGAGTGAGCTACAGCTCTCGAAAGCTAATGCACAAATAAATTTGTTAGTCTCTAAGGTGCCACAAGTACTCCTTTTCTTTTTTAAAGGTTTGTGATACTATGTTTCCGGGAGGGTCTATGGGGAGCCATCAAGAGGTGTTAGATAACCAAGTGTTTTTATGCTAGTAAATGTGTAACAATAACAATGATCATTGAAACTTTGTCCTTATCTAGACCTTGCAGCCAGAGATCCCCATTTTGCAGAAGGGGAAACTGAGGAATGAAGTGACCCTCGAACATACACAAAGTCAGGGGTAGAGCTGGAAATAGAACACAGAACCTATGGGTGAAGCCAGGCTACATTGCAGTCAGTGGAACTTTTACCATAGACTTCAAGAGCCAGGATTGCACCCTAAATCTCCAGACTCCCATTCCCATATGCTGGAAACTAAAGAAAACAATAAAAGGTGGAGATTTGGGCCTGATTATTCAGTTCACTGGTGTAACATTGCTGTAAATGAGAGGAGATTCAGTCCCATAACCACTTAGGTACACAAAACCAGGATCCAAACTAGAACTCCCTTTCATAAGGTTACTAGCTCTTCTTTGCTTTGAGAGGTGCCTTCTCCAATCTGCGGCTCCCTCCCCTCCCCCTCCCCCCCCCACAACGGCTTTGGTGTTGTAGCACAAGACTAGGAAAACGGGGTGTTCTGAAACCTGTTTTCCCGTCTCTATCTCATCAGTCCTTGCTCTTCTCAGAAAGATGAGAGCCACCTCCACGCAACCTTCAGCCTCCAGGGAGTTGATATCTCTGTGAGTCTTCCAGCTTCCCCCAGTTACCACTGTCCTTTCAAAGAAACACTATGTTGTTCAAAAGCTGGTTTATCTGGAAGTGTGTGTGTCTGAGTGGGATGGCACTATACTGCGGTCACACACATTTTCCTTGTTAGCCTGTCATAACTATTACTAAAATATGCTTATCTCATGTATGCAGATAGGAGGGTATTTATAAGGTGCTTTGAAATTTCATAATTGTTCTGTGAAAAGATCTCTCTTCACTTATCTTGCAAAGTGTTGTAACCACACTGTTACTTTTATTGAAATCCAAAAACCACTAAGCAAAATAATAATAAAAAACTCAGTAACTTTTTTTTAATGGAAAGGGGCTAAAAAAACCCCTAACCCATGCTTTATTAATTCAGATGGGAATGTTTAATGCTCATCAAAAAGGATATAAATTGCAAATGCATTTTAGCAGCTCCTGGAGAAAAAGGGAAGAGTTTTTAATAATAATCCTTTGCATGTCTATATCATCTTCCTAAGGTACATCTCAAAACGCTTTACACATTAAAGAATTAAGGCTTGTAAAACTCTTGGGAGGTAATATTAACAAATCCATGTCTATCTTGAACTTCACTGTTGTCATTATGTTCTACACCATGACCACTTGGAACTTTCCAGAAGCAGCAGGCCTAGAACTCAGATTCCCTCCTGTTCCAAAGTCACAAGACCACACCTTGTTGAGCTACAGGAGAATCTCCAATACCTGTCTACATCATAAGGCTTATGGCACACAGTTGTTCAGTTCTGATTCCATCCACTTGAGGGCAGTAAATACAGTAGCTGGTTCATTAATGTTCCCATTTCATAGTGTGGGAAACAATGTACAGAAAGCCTTCCCCCAGGTGGCAGAAAAGGAGCAGAAAGACAGCAACACAGACAAGACCTTAGATCTTCTGAATGCTTATCCTGTGCTCTAGTCACAAGGCTTTCCTTCTCTTGCTGGAGGAGGTTGAGAGTTCTGGGTTGTATTTTGACTCTACCTTTGACTCACTGGGGCAAGTTATAGTATCCTACCCTATCTTTTGCTTCACGTCCCTGCATGCAGGCAGGGATTCGAACATTTCAGGTCAGTAGTTTATCTAGGGAAAGATTTGGAGAGGCAAAGACCAAAAAAAGGTATTTCCCATAATATTCCTAGAGCCAGAAAATATGAAGAAAGTGAGAAAAACTGCACTTGTGGAAGATAATCCCTGGGTTGCTGAAGAAAATAATACTCAAAAATCCCCAGTGTTTAATTTCAGGCAATACAATGGGCTGACTGTGTCCAGAAGAGGAACAGAATGTTAACATATCCTAGATAAACAGGAGCCAAACCTTGAGCCTGACAGAAAAATGAGAAAAAACATCTACTCAATGGGGGAAATAATAAATTAAAAACCAGCTGGATCAAAGATGATTGCATCTTCAGCATAAGCCAAAAGAAAGAGGGGGAGTTACACATGTATTCCAGGCGGGCAAAGAAGAATACAAAAACTGAGAAACTCTACATGAGCAGAAGAGACAGGCTGATTGCAATGGAATCAATTAAAATATTAGGACCTCATGTTGTTTTAAATCCCAGTGGCAGAAACAGCAGAATTCTGAACCAAATGCTTCATTAACACAGCAAAATTTCCCACTCCCTCCATTTCAGACAAGGGACTTCATCCTTTGTATGCTAGATGAGGAGTAAAGGCAGATGGGAATTATTTTCAACCAAGGTGGAAAGACAAGGGAGCTCAAATTAATGCACTGATGGCAGGAAGACCATCTCAAACACTTCACCAATGCTTGGTTTACTCCCATGTAGATCTCTCACGCACATTTCTTTTCTTTTTTTTAAGCCTCATGGGATATTGAATACTTGACCAAACGTACAGACACAATCCATGCAGAATACAGACCAGGCTTTACTGAGCATAAAGTAAGGCCAGACAAAGAGACAAAAACTGATGATCTGGTTAGCCTAGTAAAGCCAATCTAATACCCTCAGTAAAGAATAAATACAGCTATAATAATAATGCCTTGCAACTGCATCTTGTCAGCTTTAACAGATACTGGCAGAGTTGTGTACATCATTCTGCACCTTCGCTCCACACTTTTGTATTATTTCTTGCGCAAGGTACCGTTTATTTCAATGGGACTTTGCATGGTTCTAAGGAACCATTGGTGAAATCCTGGTCCCACTGAAGCCAATGGGCATTTTGCGCTTGACTTCAGTGGGGCCAGGATTTTACCACATGCTAGCAGATCCCTTTACAGACTTGGAGCCTTAAATGTATATGCAGACTTTCTCTAACCAGCACTAAAATGTAACCACCTCTGGGGTGAAACCTGGCAGCAGTTTAACAATGCAAAGCAACACTAGATAACTGTTCAGGATAGGATGAATGAATAGATAGTCCCCTGTTTTGCCTACAACTCCCATAAACCCCTTTCCCATGGCCAGGTAAGTGAAAAGATAGTGAACCAGGAAGAGGCCTGGCTCTGTTTGGGAGTGGAAGTTGCATGGCAGAAGGGAGCTGGCGAGAAGCCCCAGGAACTTGTAGCCCCAGGAGCTGGAGAGAAGCTCAGGAACATGTAGAGTCACGTGGATGTTACAGTTGTGTGTAGGTCTGTATGGGATTTATAGGGGAGCAACAGCCGGGCAGGGAGCCAATGCAGAGGGGCCCCAATGAGAGAGACTAACTTAGCCTGGCTTGGAAATCTGCAATTACCTGTTTCCTGAAATAGGGACTGCCCTGGAGAGAGCACTCCAGGCACCAGACCTGATGGGCCCTGACTCTTGATTGGACTGTCCCCGGGACCCAAATCAGAACTGCTATTGCTCACTTTGAACTCTATTTAAGCCTCTGTCCCTAGGATATCTGCTACCTTCCCCTTCCCTGCCAGCCCTAGTAAAATATCAGCACACTAAGCCATGTGTCCAAGTGGTTATTAATAGTGGTTATTAGGATCCAGGTCCTAATACAAGACCCAGCTGCTGAAGCAACTACAGTGTTGGCCTCTGAGTTGTGATACACCTGGCACGCTACTGGCATCCTAAGAATTTGGTGAACTGGGCAACACAACACTTACAGGTGTCAGTACCTTAATGTGCAACTGGAATTTGGCAAAACACTGCAGCTAACACCTCAAAAGTATTCTTGAGAAATTATCATGTTAATAACCACCAATGATCAAGCACTCAGCTTTATGATTAGAAGGGTGGAGTTGTCTAGTGGTTAGGGCTCAGAACTGGGAGTCAAAAGCTCTGTATTCTCTTCCTGCCTCCGCTGCTGTCTTGCTGTGTGATCTTGGGCTAACCGCTTAATCCCTCTGTGCCTCCATTCCCCCTTGTTAAAATGGAGATCATGACGTTTGTTTACATCTCAGCAGCTTCATTCATGGACATAAAGCATTTGATAACCTCAGCTGACAGGTGCTATCAAAATGCAAAATATTATTTTTTATTATTGCAAAGGTTTTCACTGCCATCACTGAGAGGTTCAGTCTCATGTAGAATTAGGGCAAGATAAAAAGAAAGGCCTGAATCTGATCTAACACTAGGTCTACACCGGAATAACTCAGTTGAATGGAGATATTCCTGATTTATAGCAGCAGAAGATCAGAACCTGACACAAAGTTAGAATCATGGATTCAAGGGACAGAAATATATTTTATCCAAGAATTATCAACCCTTGCAATATGGGACTGAAACTAAAGTATAACACAGAGAGGAAGTGTTATTTAATTAAAATCAGCTACTGCAAAAGAGGGATATTCTCCAACACTGAACCTCACCCTGCACCTGGGAGGGCAGCTGGGCTTGTGCCTCACACAAGTCCCACTTAAGCCCTTGATGATGCAATGAAGAAGAACCCAGCAGGAAAAATACTGGTATTAACTGATAGCCACTTGTCAGTGCACAAATAGGACAAAATCTGCAGAAAAATATATGAACAATAGACTGGAAAAATGGAGAAAAATAGGCAACTAACTGAAATGCAAACCTGTGATTAGCCAGCAGCAAATGAACAGCCTGGCAAAGACAGAGGCATAAGCATGGGCCTTCAAGATAAAGAAAGAAAAATTAAACCAGAAGCAGCACAGATCAATGAAAACAATCAGCACTTTCTGCTAAGAAATATATTAAAAAGACAGAAACCCAAGCTATGGATAACTTGCTCAAAAATTGCCCCTCTCTCTATCTCTTTTCATCTCCATGGCAATTAATAGTCGTGGCTGAGGACAAATTAAAGGTCAACGGATTACAGAAATATTGGATGTCCAAAGAGGAAGCATCAGGTGAAGGGAATGGCTTCTATTTGGGGATGTTACTTATGCCTGTTATATCCTTCCCCACTCTGATTCTGCTGTCAGATTAGTAACAGAAGGCAGGTGGCATGTTATAATACAGAGAAGGTTCCTGGCAAGGCAGTTTGCTGGGTAAACTCTAGAAGTGCATATGACGACCATAATACCTCATGGCACAGATTTAACAGCTTTGATTCCACTGTGTTCTGCACAGAACAAGTCTAGTGAATTAGTGCCACTCCTTTACAGTGGTTCTAGCTTCTATACATTGCCGTATCCCATTAATCTGTATTGCACTGTATCTTTAGGTTCCCATGGATACTGCCTAATTGTTGTTCTAGGGCAAAGCTGTCTCCCACTGCCTGTTTTTGAGCCTGATTACACACAACTCACAGGCCAAAAGTGTGGAATTCCAGATTACTGGTAAATTCTTCTAGGCTGCACAAGGATAACAGCATGAGTGTGTATAAGAAAGATACATATTAGAAAAATACAATATGGGCTTGAACCACATAACACACTTCTTTTTAATGTCCTTCATCCCCCACCCCATCCCCCACAGCAGCAGCACGAATATATTTGGTTTGTTGTATGGTAGTATACAGAATGGTGCTAAGCCCCACTGAATTCAAAAAGGTCTGCAGGTGCTCAGCTCCATTCAGGATTTGGCCCTGGGTAATCACGAAGGAGCTGGGCTTGACCTCTGTGAGTTGAATTTGTGCTGCAGTGGAAAAAAAATGCACCCCACTGTTGAATCTATAACGCACTGGACTTGCATTCAGAAGATGTTCTGGCTAATAGTTACTAGCATCTTCTGGAAGAATAAAATTATTTGATGATACTAAAAGAGGGAAGTCTTCTAGGTGGTGGTAATTATATTAGAAGTTAGTGGATTATGTTGCACAGCATGATGATTGCTACTAATTTTCCCCAATCACCATTTCCCATTTAAGTTACTCTTTACAAGCCCAATTCTGCCGGTCTTGCTCACGCAGAGAAGCCTTGCTTATGTGAATAGTCTCAGTGACCTCCAAGGGGCTTCTCACAGGAGTAAGGATTGCAAGTGTGGGCCCAGCAGTTACACACACGGGCAAGCGGTGTTCAAAAAGTATCAGACTTCTGTTGAAACTGGCAAATGGGAATGTCAACTTGAAAAACACTGTGCAAAAGTGGAGGCAACAAAAGTCAAGTGTGCATATGAGAATATGTAATACACATAGTACATGTCACAATGTTTATCATCACTTCAAAACATGCGCCCACCCACAATTCTTCGCTAGCAGTGTCTTGGAACGTTTCCAACTGTGATTCGCTATCAGCAGCAAAAGTCCATTAAAATCAATCAACATTGTACAGATCATATGATCCATAGCACAGAGTATGGTAAGATGTTAGCTGGATGCTAGTGTCTTGTGAGAAGCTCCAGTAAAAGTATATGCTTGTTGTATCATGAAAAATTCACACAGTCCTGGTTATTAATTTAAATCTATAGTTAGCAGATTATATATTAATAGACAAATATGAACATTTTTATTTTGATGGAGATAGTAAGAGCAATGTGAGTGTCCAGTGGGGATGGGCAGACACATAAGGAAAAATTAAGGCTCCTTACTTCAAAGCTTTGCACACATCGAGCACTGAATCTGGGTAGCACTAGAGCTTCTGAAACATTTGGGTAACTTTCTGTTTGGTCTCTCTTCCCTGCTGCCTCTGCACATCTAGTGTCCCAGATCTAATTAATGCTCTTGTAACTCCATTAACTTCAGTGGTGATTTGCACTGGTATATTGGAGATCAGAATCAGACTCTGAGATTGGAAGTGCTGAAAGTTTGGCAGTAGCTGTGCACGTGGTATTTCTAGCCAGACCAAGCCTGGAATGATTGTTCTAGAAATCTCACGAGAATCTCATGTTCTAGAAATCTCATGCAAGAGACATAAAATTTAGAGAGTTTTTAATAAGTTTTGCTTAATCAGCCAAACATTTGGGTGCTTATTCATACCTAACTTATGTAGATTTTGAGCTTCATCTATCACTAATATCTGCTATCCCTTTTCTCAACCATACTTACCTAAATCCCAGCTGCCTCCCATCTTAAGGGTAGTCTAGCACTATACCAAAACAAAGGACATATTTTCCAATAACTCCCATGTTGTGATGGATTCCTTCCCTTCAGGTTCCATATACCTATAGCTGTTTTGTAAGATTGAACTTTTGATAAACATAGTAATTATAAACCAGTTTTAAGTCTACAACAAGATCAATATGAATTCTTAAATTCACAAGTGTTATTATGGAAAGAGCATCCCACACACACAATGAAAAATCCAGGTTCAAGGGATCAAAATACTTAGAGGAACACTCTCCCCTTGATCCGTGTGTGTGTAACTCCCATTGACAACAATAGACACTGCACATGGGGATGGATAGAAAAGAACAGATGGCCCTTACCAGTCAAATAGCTAAGTAAAATGAGCACCCAGTAATAGAATACGTTTCAGCTTCACTAATGTGGCAGTCATTTAAAACCACCAAAACAGACTTGCTGGGTAAAATTACACAAACCCCATCTCAGAGAATTCAGCTTCTTCTCAACGCCTTTGTAGGCCTTCTGCTTCTTCATTGCTTGGTAAATAAATGCAAAAGAAAATCCTAGGACTTGAGAGTTACTATTTTCTCCTTCATACACACACGACTAGGCATAAGCACTTGACATTCCATTAGGAAGCTCTTTATATGAGGCATCAGGGTTAGTTTAGCAGATCAGAAGAGTTTGAGTAAGGTTCAGATAACGATCCAAGCTGTGCCTCAACTTCTTTAGAGATTCTACTCTCAGTAATAATTCAGGGCCAGATTCTACCACCCTTACACACATGGAGTGGCCCCTTACTCTGTGATTTGATTTCAGTCAGACTACTCTGGAATTAAAAGCTCCTCAACTGGAGCCAGGGTGGTAGAATTTGGTCCTGAGAATGGAGCTCTTGCACCATAATTCTCCCACTTTCCACAGATTCAAAAATCCAGTTGATTAAGTCCGTCAAAGGAAAAATAAGAATCAAAATAAACAGGATTAGGGTTTTGGTGAGGGGGTTTTGTTTGGTTGGGGTTTTTTTGCAGCTTCGTCCCTCAAAAGGCAAACTAAACAATGTAAGGCTATTTTGGCAAAATAATACATGACTATAATACTGATTGGCATCTGCACTGATAACAAGCATGACAAGTTACAGCTCTGTCCACTTAAAACCAGCTGAGTCATTAAGCCCTCCCGAACAGGGATTATATTGCAAAGCATAACATATCCTTAGCTACAATAGTGCCCCTGAATTGCTAACACAGCTTTGTAAACCAAACTTGAATTCAGTGGGGTTTAATTCAGGGAAGAAGTATTGTAGGGTCAAAAATTAGATGTTTGTTAAATACAACGTTATACGTATATATTTATAAAAGGAATCTCTGACTTTTTTAGGTTTCCTTAAGGCAATGGGTAAGGCTGAATCTGTACTGAGCAATGCAGTGACCACCTGCCACAAATGCTGTGATATTTGATGTATCTCTCTTTTCTGCCAAGAACTATAATTCCTATTTAAATCTAAATAGAAAAGCCATGAATGCAGATTCCTCATCACAAAGAGGCTGATGTTAATCCCGAGTACAGAAAAATAAGAAAAGATGGGACATATTATTGGATTTTATAAAGAGGATAATTAAACATTATTTCTTCTTTACTTGTTATAGAGCATCCCTTGAAAATTCCTGCTGAAATTTGCTGATACAGAACATCAGGAAGTTTTAATTTATCTTTATATAAAGGGAAATTAGTATTTTTGTGGGTGCGAACTTTATTCATTTTCATGATGAAAAGCAGGTAAACAAAACAGATGAAATAATTATAGAAATGAATAGAAAAATATAAGGACAGACAATTGAATAATTATGTATATATACACAAGCAAACAACTTCTGTATATATACATATTTGTATGCAAAAAAATGTTTAAAAAATAGTATGTGTGACAAAGTTCCTCCTCTACCTTGGTGGGTCTTGCACTTATTGGCAGATTTGCTCACCTCAGAAATACACAGCAGCCCTCAGCTTGGCCGTTTTCGTGAACCCACAGTCCAGGTCAACTCCTCCTGTGTCTGATCAGGAGTTGGAAGGTTTGGGGGGAACCCGGACCCGCCCTCTACTCTGGGTTCCAGTCCAGGGCCCTGTGGAATGCAGCTGTCTAGAGTGCCTCCTGGAACAGCTGTGCAACAGCTACAACTCCCTGGGCTACTTCCCCATGGCCTCCTCCCAACACTTTCTTTATCCTCACCATAGGACCTTCCTCCTGGTGTCTGATAATGCTTGTACGCCTCATTCCTCCAATAGTATGTGTTCTCACTCTCAGCTCCTAGTGCCTCTTGCTCCCAGCTCCTCAGACACACCACAAACTGAAGTGAGCTCCTTTTTAAACCCAGGTGCCCTGATTAGCCTGCCTTAATTGATTCTAGCAGCTTCTTGATTGGCTGTAGGTGTTCTAATCAGCCTATCTGCCTTAATTGTTTCCAGAAAGTTCCCTTACCCAGGGAAAAGGGACCTACTTAACCTGGGGCTAATATATCTGCCTTCTGTCACTCTCCTGAAGCCATCTGGCCCAACTCTGTCACATATATTTGTAGCATAAAGTTAGGAAAGGCCAGAATTAAGTTTGCCCGTGCAACTTTAATTCAGCCCCCCTTGTGCATTATGATACAGTCTTTAATTATATGATCATAATGTTATTTTTTTCATATGCCTTGTACAAAATGGTGCAGTGTGGGCAGAAAATTGGCTGATGATATGATGTAATTTCTGGGAGCTTAGCCTTGTGAAAGCTTGTTTCTTGTGTCCCCAACCCAATTTTGTATTTTGGAAATGCTCAAGGGAGTTCTTGTAGCCTATCAGAGTCTGTAAGTGAGTGGGTCTCTGTGTGTGTATCGGTTGGCTATGAGGATGTGCACATGTGTATCCCAGGCTGCATTTTGTGCATTTCAAAACCCTGTTTTGAAGATAGGTTCTAAATCCAGTGAAATAATTACTTCCTCTTATAGTGATTAGCCCAAGCATTCATTTCAGCCTGAGCCTCCACTGACTGCATTATGTGTGGATTTTCCAAACAAAAGTTGTTTATGGGGAAAAATGTATTTTTAAGAGTTCTGTCTTGTGAATACACAGACCCCTTTCTAAGCAGATGGCCCAACAGTTGCAAGAAAATTATTCAAAACCTAAAAGTAGCATTTTAAATGCTGTAAAAGACAGTTTGTACTCAATTTACAGATAATTTTTAGGCAGATACTAATTCTATTCACCACCACCACCATTTTCCATTGCTTTCTAACAGATGACAGAGCTCTGAAAATATGAACTGAAAAATGCTCAAGCTATATGGAATGAGGATTTAAGCATTAGCAGTATAACATTACCTTCAACAGTGGCAAATACAGGGGATGCCATTAAAATTCAGTGTCCGCTGACTGCTATCATGGAGTGATATCTGAGATATCACACTTTCTCTCATATATGCACAATAGGCTATATCCACAGTGAAAATGTTTGCCTAACATTTAACAGTACATACACAGAAGCAGGATTAACAAAGAACTTTCCAAGGACAAGAATGTATTTAATTCAATTTTAAGATACTAGGTTCACAACCTTGACTATAACACTATTTAAAGTTAAGGTTCTTTGGGGAAAATAACTAGCTCAGGAAAAAATAAAAAAAAAGTGAGCTACTTGACCACTGCCAGGTTTATGTATATGATTCTGGTTACAGCTGGCACTTACTGGCTTTCTCAGTGCCTTCTACTGAATGTGATGCTTCAAGGAAAAGAGCACCATTATCCACTATGTCCAATGAGTAATGCTGTGCCTTTGGGGAGAAAAATTCCATTAATAACCAATCAGAACACAAGGACAAGGAACAGTCCTTTGGTTGTTTGTTTTTTCTCTTAGCTCTGATAACTGCAGCTTATTACTCAAATTGTCTAATGCTTCAAAAATCTTTGACAAATTTGCCTATATAATATCCTTCGGCGGTGAGTTACATTGGTTGATTGTATGCTGTGTACAAAGCATTTTTTCAGATATTCCTGCCTTTACATTTGCATGCCTTTCCATGCATGAATCCTTTTTTGTGGGGTGAGGAGGAGGATAAATAGGCCCTTCTCTGTGCATTCTTCTATATACATCTCTTATATCATCACTTATTCTTCTGTTTTGCAAGCTAAACAGAGCTAGTCTTTTTAATCTCTCTTCATATGGAAGCCTCTTTCTCCATGTGTTTAATCATTTCTGATGCCCTTCTTTTAGAGAAAAAGTACATACAGATGAGATTGCACCCACACACACACCTCCTGAGGAATCAATAATCATACAAAAAATCAGATTTTAAGGCTTAGCTTAGGTTTGCTCTTTGCTCCTGAAACAATCCTTGTTCATCTCATTCTAAATTCACTGCAAGAAACGCACTCCCAGGGCTTGATCCCACATAGTGCAGGTGTAGAGAGTTCTGCACAGAGAAGCAAATTAAGAAATGATGAGCAGGACAGAGGAGGCGGGGGAGCCTTATGTTACATTCACCAGAGTGCTGCTGTGCGGCTGCCAAGTTACTGCTACCTAGTTGCAAGAGTGAAGCCAAAGAATGGGCATGGGTAGGAAATTGCTCCAGCAGCATGATGATCTCATTTAAACCCATATCCTCTCAGACACAGCCATTCTCCAGCCACGCCTAGTTCCATTTTTACCTTCCATTATTGCAAGTAAAGGAGCAGGCATGCAACCGACTTAGGACTTATTCCATTGAGCATGGAGGATGTCACCTAGGGCTCACTCTTACTTTTAGGTGCTGGAGCTGGGGGTGCTACTGCATCCCGTGGCTTGAAGTGGTTTAGATCATGTACAGGGTTTACAGTTTGGTTCAATGGCTCTCAGCACCCCCACTATACAAACTGTTTCAGCATTCTGCCTTTACTTAGCCCTATCTGGATCCTTCGCTCATACTTCTCACCACCCAGGTCTCAGTTTGCACCATGTCATCTGCTTCATCTACTGGTCCACTCAAATGCCAGTGGAAAAGAGCTGAGACAAGCTGGCAATAAGCCTCCTAGGTAAAGCACCTGGAGCTACTGGCTGTGGAGGCAGGGCCCATGGTATCCTTGATGCACAATGACTGCAGATGTTTCTTCAGCTTTTGCTGCCATTTGAGCTTCTGCCTTGATTGCTCTTGCCATAAACATTTTTTCCTGCGTATGGTTATGGTCTGCTGGATCAACAGCTCTGCCTTCTTAGCTAATATTATACAAATCAGATTCTAAGCTGGTCTAAATAACCATAATCAGTGAAGCTAGGCCAATTCAGATCAGTCGGGACTCCTTACAGCTAAAAAGATCCCTATACCACTTGCTTTACAAACTATTGACCTGACCCTACACCTAGAGCTGGCATAAATAAAGGACATAAGAACGGCCTTACTGGGTCGGACCAAAGGTCCATCTAGCCCAGTATCCTGTCTTCTGACAGTGCTCAATGCCAGGTGCCCCAGAGGGAATGAACAGAACAGGTAATCATCAAGTGATACATCCCCTGTCACCTAGTCCCAACCTCTGGCAAATAGAGGCTAGGGACACCATCCCTTCCCATCGTGGCTAATAGCCATTGATGGACCTATCTTCCATTAACTTTTCTAGTTCTTTTTTGAACCCTGTTATGGTCTTGGCCTTCACAACATCCTCTGGCAAGGAGGTCCACAGATTGACTGTGCTTGTGTGAAAAAATACTTCCTTTTGTTTGTTTTAAACCTGCTGCCTATTACTTTCATTTGGTGACCCGTAGTTCTTGTGTTATGCGGAGTAAATAACACTTCCTTATTTACTTTCTCCACACCAGTCATGATTTTATAGACCTCAGTTGTATCCCCCTTTATGTCTCTATTCCAAGCTGAAAAGTCCCAGTCTTATTAATCTCTCCTCATATGGAAGCTAATCATTTTTGTAGCCCTTTTCTGAACCTTTTCCAATTCCAATATAACTTTTATGAGATGCAGCGACAACATCTGCACGCAGTAGTCAAGATGTGGGTGAACCACGGATTTATATAGAGGCAATATGATATTTTCTGTCTTATTATCTACCCCTTTCTTAATGATTCCCAACATTGTGTTAGCTTTTTTGACTGCCACTGCACATTGAGTGGATGTTTTCAGAGAACTATCCACAATGATGCCAAGATCTCTTTCTTGAGTGGTAACAGCTACTTTAGACCCCTTCGTTTTATATGTATAGTTGGGATTATGTTTTCTAATTTGCATTACTTTGCATATATCAACATTGAATTTCATCTGCCATTTTGTTGCCCAATCACCCAGTTTTGAGAGATCCTTTTGCAGCTCTTCGCAGTCTGCCTGGGATTTAACTATCTTTGTTTTGTATCATCTGCAAATTTTGCCACCTCACTGTTTACCCCTTTTTCCAGATCATTTTTGAATATGTTAAATAGGACTGGGCCCAGTACAGACCCATGGAGGACACTACTATTTACCTCTCTCCATTCTGAAAACTGACCATTTATACCTACCCTTTGTTTCCCATCATTTAACCAGTTACCAAACCATGAGAGGACCTTCCCTCTTTTACCATGACAGATTACTTTGCTTAAGAGCCTTTGGTGAGGGACCTTGTCAAAGGCTTTCTGAAAATCTTCTCAGTTTTCTGACAATTTCCCAAAACTCAAGAAAAACGTTGTTTCACCTGAAAATAAAAATGACAATTTTTGAAAAATATTCAGTGAATTGAAAAGTAACATAAGTAACTGAAATGTTTCATTCAAAAAATGTCAAAACAAAACATTTCAGGGTTTTTTCTCTTTTTTTCCCCGAATCTAAACAATTCAGTGAATTCAACCTGAATTCACAAAACGTTTTACTGTCATTGAATCTGCATTTTTCACTAAAAAAGTTTTGATCAAAAAAGTTCATTCAGCTTTACTTGCCTCTGACTTTAATGAGAGCAGATTCATGCATACAGCTTTGAAGAGCAGTTGCCTGTGGGGTAGAAATAACATGCCAAAAGCTCAAATAGCACACAGTACTCCTTTCAGCAATGGCTCGGTGGGGTGATTTTGACCAGTAACATTAGAGTCAACCCCTTCTATTAGAAAAAGTTCTATGGGATTCTTTTAAAAATCTTATCCAGGTCCCCCACAACATAACAGCATGGACTCAATTAATCTCTCAGAGGATGAATAGACCAGCTGAGTCACCCCATCTGGATTCATATCCCTGGTTCCACAGAGGCTGATACTTAGGCAGATCAAATATCCCTCTCCAAAAAGCAGTGTCTTGAGTCACATCCCAACCACATTTGTCAACCTTCCCACAGGAAGTAAAACATCCTTTCTAGTCTCCCTTCTCCAAACCCAGCCTGTCTTGGCCAAATGGCTGGCTTTTCAAAGCTTGCTGTCCTGTATTTCATTTTCAGTATCTTTGTAAATCTATATTGCTATATATACAAATACAGGAGATGTCTGTAGAAAGGTTTAGAGTGTTCGACTTCCTTTCTTAGAGCTGATGCTGGGCCTCATGAAAAACCCATCAAAACAAGGGAAGGACTTTCGTAAGCTTTGGATAAGGCCTTTTATTCACTGCCTCTCTGCTGAAGCTGACTCTGCACATTGAGCACTCCACACTGGGCTCAAACTCTACAATGCCGCAAGGACGTAAGGAGGCGCTTACCTATAGACACTTCTCTTCTCCGTGAACTACATTCTCCCACCCTCACTCAAGCTGAATAGTACTTTACTGAGATCAATGGGACTACTCACAGAGTAAAATATCACCCAACAGGGGCTGAGGAGGGCATAATATGTGCAAAGCAGTTTGCACTCACTCTAAATCCCGCTCTGAGTTGACTGCTGCAACAATTGGAAATGTAGAATGAATTAGCCGGTAATAAGAAATGGAGACAAAATTATATGCACACCCTTGACCTCTGCAGCTAGGCTTAATGTTACAATGGCCATATTAAATTATTATATAAACCTTTCAGTGTTCAAGTTGCTCAGATATTTTGTTTTCCAAGTTAGTTATATCCACTCCCAATAACCCGCCTTTAAAAAAAAAGAAGAAAAAAAAAGGTTATAGTCAAGGTTTTAAACCTATCTTCTCATATCTTAAAATTGCATTAAATACATTCCTGTCCTTGGGAAATTCTTTGTTAATCCTGTTTGTATTGTTTTTAAATGCTATGCAAACATTTTCATTGTAGATTAATGTGCTGTTTCAAAGCAATTGCAGTGGAGATTTTAAGATTGTCATTAATTTGGGGAGAAAGAGGCTTCTGTTACTATCCCCGTTCCTTTGGAAACTAATTTTATTCTAGGTCTTTTTTCAAACTTTTGCACTAGAGTTCTAAATGAATGCTATCAAAGACCCTATTAAAGAGGATTGTATCCATTTGACCAGGGTTCATGCCAGGAACTAGTTTTAGATATTGTCTTACATTGAAAATGTAATTCCTCAATTATACTTCCCAGAGCAAAAAATGAAATTACCTTGAATGCATGGTCTAGTAGGCTTCTTTCTGATAATACAATGGTAAATGGTCAGATTCATCCTCACAGTAAGGTGCATCTGATAAAAAAAAATGTAATGTGTAATAAAAAAAAAGAGACTAGTGATAAACAAAAAGTCAGTCACATAAAAGCCGTGAGATTTAGTAAAAGGCAATTTACCCTAAGATTCTCTATTTAAGTAGTCACATTAACGCCATGACTGCTGTTGAATATTCCAGGTTGCTATGTCTAGGCTGTACCTACCGTTCTGTCAAACATCCCTGGTGTGCTAATGGAGAAAGGGGGAGTTGCACCATTTGGTGGGTGACTGTACAGAAGGAGTTAAGCACATTGTTACTTTTCACACAGGCAGATAAAGCAATGTGCGAACATACCTTCTCTGAAAATTTGGGATGATAAAAGCCACATGAATAATTGACTTCATTAACTCTCTGGTGCTATACCTCCTCATATTGCAGTCATTAATATTTTTCAGTTCTCTGGAATGTTTTTCCACATGGGAAAGAACCTTTCTGATTTGCTCATAGAACAATACTCATTTACAAATTATCTCCACTCCTGTTACTCTGTGTGACCAAAGGCAAACTTCCTATGACCAGTGAGGGTGCAGACAGGCCGGTTATGTGCATGTATTATATGGCCAGCATGACTTGGGACTGTTAGTCATTTGGTCTAACGCCTCTTTCAAATGGGCTCACATCACCATGGTAACTTGGTGCACAGATTTAGGGCCATATGCTGAAATGAATTCCAAACGGGGTGTTCTTCCACACTTACAGTGCTTTAAAGCACACCCAAATGGCAGACACCAGGAAAGGCTCTTATGTTCCTATATCCATGGAGATTTATATGCCTCTCTCTTGTGAGCCTTATAAATCCCCTATTCATCCATCTTGGAAAAACAGATCCCAGAGCTTCAGGGTTCTTCTCAATTGCCTGTAATTTGCTAACTGAGGCAACCCATTGATATTGGCATTTTACTGTAGTTTGTGTGCATAGGAATTAATTATAAAAGTTCAAATAAATAAAACAGCCTTATTAGATTTGGACTCAGAATTTGCTGATAGTTAGACCTGCTAGCCATTAACCCACATGGCTAATTAGACTACTTTGGGATTTTGTGATCAGAAGGGATTGATGATTATAACAAGTCTCACCGCCTGCATAACACAGGCCCAGCGATTTTACCCAGTGATTCCTGCATCAGGCCCATAACTTTGTCTTCGAGCTAGAATTTATCTTATAGGGAGGGCACATGGTATAAAGGCTAAAGCATAGGACTAGGTGTCAAGAAAACTGGATTTTATTCCCAGCTCAATCTTTGGTTTAAAAGGGTTAAAAAAAAACTAGATAAATTAATAGAGAATAGGTCCATCAATGGCTACTAGCCAGGATAGGCAGGGATGGTGTCCCTAGCCTCTGTTTGCCAGAAGCTGGGAATGGGCGACAGGGGATGGATCACTTGATGATTACTTGTTCTGTTCATTTCCTCTGGGGCATTGGCCACTGTTGGAAGACAGGATGCTGGGCTAGATGGACCTTTGGTCTGACCCAGTATGGCTCCTCTATGCCTCAGTGTCCTCATCTGTGATATAAGGGTAATGCTTCCTCATACGTGCTTGCAAAGCACTTTGAGATCCTTGGAGAATCTGTGGAATATTAGTGTTGTTTGAATGCTGAGAGAATCCATAAAGTATGTAATGGAAATGGGCTTAGACAAAGCCATGTGCTCTTGTACAAGAACCAGCGGTCACCCATTAACAGGCAGCAGGTTTAAAACAAACAGAATGACACACAATGCACAGTCAACCCATATCACTCATTGCCAGGGGATGTTGTGAAGGCCAAAAGTATTAACTGGCTCAAAAAAGAAACAGATAAAGTTCACAGAGGATAGGTCCATCGGTGGCTATTAGTCAATATGGTCTGGGACACAACCCTATGCTCTGGGTGTCCCTAAACCTCTGACTCCCAAAAGCTGCAAGTGGACAACAGGGGATGGATCACTCAATAATTTCTCTGTTCTGTTCATTCCCTCTAAAGCATCTGGCACCAGCCACTAAAGTAAGACAGGATACTGGGCTAGGTGGACAATTGGCTTGCCCCAGTATGGCCATTCTTATGTCCATGTTCATTCCAACTTCCACAGTCACGGAAAACTTTATGAAAATTTGCATTATTTGAATAACTTTACTCCTTAAACTAGCACAACAGGAACTGTCTCTCTTTTGAAACGCATATTTTACTAAAACTAGCATACATATTAAATTATTTTTCTTTTTCTTTCTCATTTTTTTTTTCAATTTGATAATAGACTGAGTAGGAATGTGCTGAAAAACACAAAAAGAAAAAGTTCCAGCAATAGGAATTGTCATGGCAATACCCTAGATTTTTCAAAAAGTTCGGTTCTGTTTAGCTAGTCACTTTAATTTTCCATCTCTAACTTGTTTCGATTCTCTGCCATAATGATAATTCTTTATGTGACTGTCAGCCCTTTGCATTGTGACAGCTTAAATTAATGTTTTGATATTTCTCTCTTTGTAAGAACACAACAAAGACGACAACTGCCAAGGATAGGACAGAAACTGTGAGAATGTAAAGCAGACATTTGTGCACCAATAAATCCAGGAAGAATAATTTTCATTTTATTACCCTGTTAATAAGCTTTTGCATCTAATCCTGCACACTTGGGTTCTGTCTACTATCAAGGTCTTTAGGTTCATCAGGATTACATTACACTTCCTATAGGGAACCTTTGGCATCACTAGCAATAGGTCAGCCCATCTGGGTCAGGTAAGTTCAGTACCTAAACTAGGCTAATTCAGAATTTAGTATTAGTCCAGCCGCACATGTAAACTGTAAATTAGCTTGTTTTCCAATTGAATTACAATAGTTCTTGTATGCGGCTGAAATTCTTGTATAAATTAATGTATATTCATCTCACTTGGACATGCCACATCTCCAAAAGTTAAGAGGCTCAGTAATGAGGGTGCTGAAGAAAATACAGGCACAATAAGGAAGATTTTGTTTTCCAATTATAAAACTGGACAATGGGAAGAAATTCCTTAGTTTCAGGTTGAGGTTTAGTGAACCCTTCCTACAGCCCTGCACTTTCTCTCATTGCTTCTTACAGGCATTGAGAGCCATGGTATCCCTATAAGTAGGCTCTAGGGACGCAAGTTCACTTTTGGAAAGCCTTGAAAAAAAGACGGCAACTTCAAAACTAGCTAATATAGGCACCGATGCTGCAATCAGAGCCATGCCAGTTGATCCCTATGCCCATACAAAATCCAACCGAAGTGCTTCAGTGGCACGAGTGTCTGTCTTCATTGTTTCAGCTGTAGAATCGGAGCCTTTAATTATTTACATTCATGGCCTCATCCTAGAGAAAAATTTATTTGGGAAGTGTGAACAAAATCATTGAATTTAGTATTATATCAAGAGCCGCCAGGTGGCATTTTTACTGCCAGGGAGCATGCTTCCTAGCATGAGTAGATACATCTGCTAGTTCTGCTCAAGCTAAGCACTCTAAAAATAGCAGCATAGCTGGTGGTGGCACCTGGGGCTAGCAACCTGAGTACAAACGCCCTGGATGACCTGGGTACCTGCTCCAGTGACTATCTCAGCCACCACCCAGGCTACTCCTGCCTATACCACTGCTTTTAGGGTGCTAGCTTGAGCATAGCTAGCACACCTGTCTGCTTGGGCTGGGAAGCACCCTTCTAGCTGCAGTGCAGACATACCCACACTCTTATAAATTATTTTTCTTAGCATGCAAGCAAGTTTTTAGTCTTTGACTAAATTCTCTGTTCGTTCAGTTTTGCAGTGGTCTTTTGAGAAGAGCTACGGTGGATAGCAAAGAGTTTGCTTTCTGCTTTTTTCTGCGTATTAGGAGGCAATTCTTGGAACCATGTACCTTTCTAGGAGCTAGAGATGAGCATGTGGGCTGAGATTTCTGGAAGAGGAGATTGGAGGCATGCTGCTTGTGATCATCTCTGTTCCAGGGCTATTGTGCATGCATAAATAAACCAAATTACACTTAGATAGGCCTATCCTCGCTGATTTCTCCTCCACTGGGAAGCAGACATGCAAGGCCACAGAAGTCTGGTACTGCTTGGCAGGGGCCAATGCTGGTATAAAAGGATGCTGTTGCTGGAAGAAGGGACAACACTCTTTTCGACCTCTGTGAATGAAACTGACCTACATGCACAGGGCTAGGACAAGGCTTAGGCACTACCTCTTTGGGCAGGGAACATCTTTTTGTTCTGTGTTTTGTACAGCACCTAGCACAATTGGATCCTGGTCCATGACTGGGGCTCTAAGGTGCTACATTAATATAAATAATAATAATACTTAAAGCTTTATGCACCCTATGGCTTGAATTGGACAGATGTTGTACATATGCTTTGCGCTAGTCCACTGCCCAGAGGTAGAGTTCACTCATTATGAATGAAGCAATAGCTTTTATATTCCACTCAGAAATTTTGCACGTGCAGAACTCAGTCAAAGCTGAACCACTTCTGTTCACCCAGTTTATTTTGTAGGTTTTACTGAGATCTTGCAAATTAGCCAGCAGCGCTTATGAGTGTTTACAGGGGGAAATTTCACACATATGCAATAGACTTTTCTATTGAAGTTGTGTTTTTAGAATTAAAATTTAATTAAACTACAAAACAAACAAACACCCAAGGAAATTATATGTGGCTAAACTACTGTGGCTATAACTTTAAGGCTGAGAAAACAAACACTCAAAAGTCAGGAAACACAGAGTTTAGCCTTAACTATTGTGACAAATGTATGGTCTCTTTTACATCATTACAAAGAGGAATTCTGGGATTCCAGGGTTGTGGAATTTGCCGTGGACCACCAATCACCCAGCCCTTGTTGCAGAAGTGAGCAACTGCATCTCAGTGTTCGCTCTTTTAAAAAATGTTTCTAGTCCGATGATGGCAACTTTGAAATCATCAACCAAACCTAAACATTGTCTTCCTGATTGTGCAGACATCTGCAAACAACAGCTCTGAGAGGTGTGAACTGTGCCATTCATCGTAACGGGCTGTGAACTCTGAAACCTAAAGATGAAATTTTTACTGTCAGATTTGTTAAATATTTCACTGCTGATGAGATAATTTTAGCAGAAGTGTCCAGCTACTGTTCTTATCCATCAAATTCAAATATAGTGTAAAAGTAAATAACACAGGGGCTAGGATGCTTAGTGTGTGATTCATTTTTGCATTTAATTAAAAATGTCTATTGTTAAATTTAAACTAAGCTAGCACAGAATTTCCAGTTACTGCACCAGAGCATCACAAATGTAAGGGACCTTAGTGTAGAGTTTAGGGCCACAGAAGACCTGGGGCCTTGATTATAAATTATTTTTCAAATAATACAATATATAATAGAATATGAATTAGAATTTCTTACACAACGTTTTATGCAAAGGTAGCATGCATATTATCTCCCAATGGGCTATATAAACCTGAGATCATTTCAAATATTGGACAGTCTAAAATTAGAATGGTCTTAAATTTGAAATAATCTCAAACTCGGGATTCTTTCCAGTAGACATCATCTCAAATGCTGCACAATTTAACTTTATTTTTTCATAACTTTAAAACAATTTAACCAATTTTTAATCAAACTTGACTTGTTCTGTTGATCCCAGTAAGCCCAAAAAACCGGGGAGCAGAATGTGAGGGCAGGGGACAAGGATGCCAGGAGCTCCTGAGGTGTAGAAGGATACTAGCCACAGTCCACTCACTCCCTCCTGGTCCCTGGCTCCCTCCAAGGCCTTGAGGTCTCTACCTGTTCCAACTCCCATGGCTCCCAACTTCTTGTTCGGCTGGCAGCCCTCACCAGAACCCCCTCAACACCTGAGACCTCAGACCTACCCAATCTCTTGTGCCCTCACCTCTCTTCCCTCAGCCCAGCTTTCCATTCTTTGGAGGGCTGTCGAAAGAGACCGTTCATCCACACCCCCAGTTGCCCAAAGAGCATAAATCTACAAGGAAAGTACTGCTACCCTCCCCACAGCTTACTGTGCACTGTTAAATCAGGCATCTCCAGCCCTAACTATTAAAGGTAGATCCTCACACATGAGCACTTAGGATAGGATGGGCATCAACCCCCCTGGGCAGCATCTACGCAGGGTCTAACATCTAGGTCCTCCTTCCCTTCCCCCATCAAGTGGAAAGAGGTCCTTGTATGTGTGTTTGCAGGAGATTGGCAGGTTTCTCCCTTTAGCATGTGCTCCTATTACTTTGGTGGTAGGGAATCAGCTGTTGATTCACCTAGGCAACCATTCACCCAGCTACAGCAACCAACTTACCACACGGCCAGCCACTTACCCAGGACACTGCACACATGGAAGCTTATTGCTTACACATTCTTATATATGTATTTGTTAACACGGGGCAGGGGTTGCTGGTTGGCTGCATGCCCCTGCTGTAGCTTTACTTGAGCAATGCCAGGGGCTGGTGAGGCCACTAGTGTAAGTAGGTATTACTCAGCATGAGTAAGGGTTGTCAGATCAGATGCTCTGGTTGGGCAAAAGCCATCAACCCTTCAGAACTGAAATATAATTGAGGTTTTGGCAAAACTGCAACACAGCTGTCTGAACTCATCACCAATGAAAGTAGCCAACAGATTTACACAGAAGATGTTAATGGGATTTTCCTTTTCTTTTTAGAAATGTTCACATCTATGGGATCTCATCACAGTACATGCTGCATGAATATGTCCAATGATATTGTGAGATGATTGTTTAGTGTTCCTTCGTCTTGCTTTCTATCTCCCTAACAACAATATTAGCATTAATACTGTACTTGAGGCCCTGAATGTGGATATTAATGGGACTTAATCAGCACTTGGAGAACAAAAGATCTCTTTTATAGGATACCCTGTGAAAGTTAGTAGATTGGCTTGGCAGTTTGTCAACTCTACCTATGTCAGGGTTTTGTTTTATTCCCTACGCATTTCTGAAAACTGATTTGGATACTTGGGAGAATTATATTATGTGGAAAATTAATAACATACGTTAAATACAACTACTTCCTATTGCCTCCTGACCTAATTATTGTAGATTATTTTACTAACTAGCCAGCAGACCCCTAAGTTAAGTGATGTATTTTTACAATGTAGAATATGATCTGCTTTCGGAAAAGGAGCCACAGAAAGGGCATGCTGAATTGCCAATTATACTTCTCCCATGAAATCTCTCCTAGCCCCATTAGCATAGAGTTGGGAGGAAAAAATAATTGCAGTGAATAAGGAAGCCTAACAAAAGATGTATATGAAAAGTGTTATGCATTGGCATTCAATTGATCCATTTGAAACAGAGCAGAGAACTTGAAGAGATGGCACAAAGCTGATAGCTAGTTTCGAAAGCAAAAGTTTTACCCTGTGCTGGGCGCTGAGCTATACTTAACAACGGCAAGTCTATGAAAAATGAATTTAAACTCCTGACAGCTTCTCTGGATTAGCATTTTTGACATCTATGTTCACTCTGGAAAATCATTAATGTGATTTTCTTTTTTTATCCAAATAATATTTTGATTAGCTTTTTGGCATATCATAACAAAGTAAAGATGATGTTGCAGCCCGGACAGGTCTTTAGCTCAAAGGCTTAGCATTTACAGTATATTTAATTAGCTGCCTGATTATTGTTTTATTCTGAAAGAAGATTTGTAAATGTGTTTTCATCTATAAAGCATCTTTAAAGTGAAAGCAACTGTTTGATTCTTAGTTTGTGAGAACTATAACTGGATAACAAAGCACTGTGATTAATTGTTGTCAAGATACTCATCTTCACTGCACTCCTCCCCTCCTCCACCCCCCCGAGATGGTTGAAGCATTAAAGTACTGAATAAGAAAATAGATGTTTGGGTGAACTTCAAGTTGAGTTATATAAATCTTCTCCGTTAGTAACTGCATTTTGCAGAAGAAGAGTAAGCCTCGACCTGGGGACATGGGACTAAATACATGTCATAGTATTTTCAAATATATCAATACACAGCAAAATAGCTTGCAACTTGGGGAAGAAAGCCTATTTGCAATAGCATCTAAACACACTGAATTTGTATAATTTGGTAGCAGAGGAATTCAATAATTAATCTGAAAGCTTCCAGATTAGTGTCTGTCTTGCCTAATTCAACATTTGCCAAAATTCAGGAAAGATATGCACAAAGTGGAAATTATTACTTTTATAATGCTGCTACCTTTCCTCTCCTTATTTTCAACACATTTTTTTTTATAATGTGGGTAATGAATATATCTCACGAATCATTTTGAAAGTCTATTATAAACAGTTAATATTTTACTTTATTATGAAATTTTAGTCATTATAAACACTGGACTGGACAAAGCCATGAAGAACAGAAGGCAAGGAAAAATTCTCCATTAACAGGTAATCTATTAGCCTTACATGCAAAATGTCACCTGGTCTCTAAGGGATTACTAGTGCCATAGATTGAATTCCACGTGATAACACTGAATACTGAAACAAGACACACTCCACTGCAGGGCAGTTGGAATTGAAAGACTCCAGGAATTTAAAAAGGTCTTTCCCAGCTCTTAATTTCTCTACACATATTAGTAGCAGTTTCAGCACAGTTGATGCCCTTCTCCCACTACGTAGGCAGGAGCTGGCAAGGTCATTTATTGTTGAACGTGTTTACTGGAAAAACACAGTTGCAGCTGAATGATTGTTTTGGGAAAAATAAAATCTTTGGGTGAGTCAGAAGTGAAGACAAAAGGTCATTTGAGAATATTTCAGCAGGAGAACAAATTGATAAAGAATATGGAAATGAATTCTAATTAGAATGAAAAGTCTGAAGACTGCACCCTGTAGTGAAATTAGTGTCTTCAGCAGACAACGCTCCTCATTAACAATAGAAACTTCACTTTTATTATAGTTTAACTTAGATTTTTCACGGTGTCCTACCACTTAAAATGTGCATCCTTGACCTCAATGCACTAATGTACACACAATGGCTATTCTTAACTCTGTGTACTCCAGAATGTATAGGAAGCATCCTTGAAAAGAATACTCGAGAGATCCACCACATGGCCAATATTTGATACACATTATTATGAAGATGAATGCACCTTTGAATGGTGAAGAATTAATATAAAAGGACGCTACCTAGTGAATCATGTTTAAAAGTTCCATATAATTTGTCTAACATTGTATTTGGTATATGACAATACAGTTATTATACTTTTTTATCATTAAGGCTTTGTCACCTTTCCCCTTGTAAACCTGAAATGCATTAGCAGTAGAGCTGATAGAAAACCTACATTTCTGATATTTTACTATTTATTTTTGTCCCGTATCAGGAATTGGAATATTGAAACTTTTTGCAGAATGAAAAGTTCAGAAATTTTTCAATTAGGAAATTTTGAAACATTTTGTTTTGGTTTGGCATTAATCTCTACCTTGAACTGAGGTGACATGGTGCCTCATGGGATCTTTAGTGGTGATTCAGCCTCACAGTGAGACCATGGTGCATCCTGGGAGATGTAGTCCAGCCAGGGAGCAAAGCCCATGGGGTGCAAGAAGAACACAGGTGTGGCTACATCAACTACAGTGGAGTTACACCAGTGTGAGAGAGACATCAGGCCCTAGAGACAGTGATTAGATAAACCTTTCATTCACTGGTAGAGCTGGCAAACTTTTCCTGGGTTCTATTCTCATATCTGCCAGCCACTCACTGTGTGGCATTGAGTAAGTCATTTTCATAAGTGGCCAGTGATTTTTGGGTGCCCTTTGGCTGTTTTTTCAGAGGTGCCTCACAACTACACCTGAAGCTCAGCTGGAGCTCCAGGGGCTTGCGTCTCTGAAAATCAAGCCCCAAAGTCTAAAACCAGGCACGCCAAAATGGAGGCACTTAGAATCACTGGCCGCTTCTGAAAATGTTGCTCTTATTGTTTAGGTGACTAAGTTTCTCCTATCTGTAAAATGGAGGTCACGATGCTTATCTGTCTCCCAAAGGGAGTTGCAAAAATGAATTAATAGTTATAAAGAGCATTGAGATCCTTGGATGGAAGGTGCTACATGAACACAACAGCATGTTATCATTATGATGTATTTCTGAGGGCACGGATAAGTGCATCTGAGCCAGAGGATGGCAGGGGAAGGATATGTCAGAGAAGAGATTCAGAGACAATTACAGTCAAAAATCAGAACTTTAGACAAGCCTAATGTTTGCAGCTGGAAAGACTTAAAAGCTATTTGCCTCTAATCTCCCTCTGACAATCAATGAATAGAACACTAAATGTTATTAGACCAATTTACTGTTCATCAAGAATAAGAAATGAATGGAATAATTTACTATTCACACATCTATCTGTGTGACATGTGTACAGATTTGTTTGAAAGAAAAAAAAACCAACCACATTGGGAACCTTTTCCTCTCTTTATATTGTTATTACACCAGAGTAACTCCATCCACACTAGTGAAGTTACTCCTGGTTTCACACCAGTATGCATGTGGAAGCAGAGTAATATCCTTTTAGAAGCATATTCTTAGTGGGTAACCACAGCTGCTTTGGTTTGTGAATATTAGTTTGATGTCTCACCATCTACCTTCTTTAGTCTCCACACTCCTCCCCTGGCTGTAGTAGTTATGAACTGCAGTGTCATATAGTAGACCCCCCACTAATTCCCCGTCCTCCATGTCATGAGTAGAATTGTTCAGAGAAAGGTAGTTCCATTTCACAGAGGATGTCAGTATTTGTTCCGACTAGGAACAAACTCCTCAAATTCTCCAAGAAAAGGGAAGTCGCTGAGGTCTAGAACTCTGTGCAGTCCACCTCACTGACTACCCAGAACCTGGAAACCCTGAGATACCCAACTCGGAAGCAGTCTGCCTGCCCCAACACCATGGACCCTGGATGTCCTGGCATCCCGCCCCCAAGACAATGCACCTGGCTGGCTGCCCCAGAGCTTAATATCCTGGAAGCTCAAGCTCCCCAGCCGCCCACCAGGCCAGTTGCAAAAAAGGCAGAGCTTGCAAAAAAATGGCAGAATTCAGAGGAACTTTGTCAAAATCAAACCATCTCCACAGGATGTTTCAATTTTAGATAAATCCGTAAATTTGATGAAAATTTGTTTTGTCGGAGTATTTCCAACCAGCTGTAGTCATAAGTATTTGTTTCCAGCATGTGTGCAGCCCCAAAATCTTCTTGGGTTTACTATAAAACAGTACCAAATATCAGAGGGGTAGCCGTGCTAGTCTGTATCCACAAAAACAATGAGGAATCCAGTGGCACCTTAAAGACTAACAGATTTATTTGGGTATAAGCTTTCATGCATAAAAAACCCACTTCTTCGAAGAAGTGGGTTTTTTACCCACGAAAGCTTATGCCCAAATAAATCTGTTAGTCTTTAAGGTACCACAGACTCCTAATTGTTTTTATAAAACATGAACTCCATCTTGTATTCGTTGAGCACCCTGTGCTCCCCCTCAAACCCTTCCAGCTTTTTCAAAGTTGGGGGGTATGTAAGGATGCCAGGACTGCAAGAGATTAGATCTGTTTCCCTTTTCAGTAGTTACTTTAGTAATATGGGCTTGGATTTTCAGAAGTGCTGAGCACCCAAATCCCATTGAATTCAACTGAAGTGTTGGCTGCTCAGCACCTTGGAAAAATAGACCCACAGTGTCTGATCTAAAGTTCATTCAAGTCTACCATTGACTTTAATGGGCTCTGAATCAAGCTAATAGTCAGTATCCTCCTGAACACTGCGGACTTGCATGCACACAAAGTAGAAGTCATGAAAGAAGGTGGTAAATTGGTCTTAATAACTGGAAAGAAGATTCTGTGAAGGACTTTACCATAGTCATCACAGCTTGTCACTTCAAAACCCTAGCCAACATCTGCTGTTGTCACTTACTTCAAATAGTTCCTCAGGAGCACAAGATGTTGATGTGGTTCTGCATCAGGCAGTGTTCAAGTGTTTGCCTAGTCTCTCCACCTTCACGCTTGGAGTCATTCCTCAGCTTCCACTTGATCACACTGTCACCTTTGCCAGCTCAGCTTTTGCTCAATTTAGAGAATGCCATTGTTTTTGTTTGAGGTGAGTGCCTGGGTGGAGTTGTTATGAAGGAATCAGTTTCGCCAAGATCATAGATATTTCCTGCCATTTTGTTACTCTGTAGCCTTCCACAGTTGTGTTTTGTTTGTGTAAGGGATTTTCAGAGGCAAATCTCTTTCTGGACTTCAATCTCTTAGGTGGTGGAATGTATTGTCCAGACTGGATGTCTTGCATCATGCACTCTGGTTTTTTTTGTCTCTCCCTTTTTACTGAAGGCAGATGATGGTGGTGCAAGTGCATGAGTCACTATGGCGACCGAGTGGGAGTTGGTTTCTTAGGGCTTGGCTACACTTGCCGATGTAGAGCGCTTTTGGTTAAACCAGCCTTCATATAGCGCAGTAGGGAAAGCGCTCCAGTCGGTCCACACTGACAGCTGAAAGCGCACTGGCATGGCCACATTTGCAGCACTTACAGCTGCATTGGGAGCGGTGCATTATGGACAGCTATGCCAGCGTTCAAGTGGCTGCAACGTGCTTTTCAAAGGGGAGGGGGTGGGGTGGAGTGTGTTGTGTGTATGTAGGGGGAGAGAGAGTGTGTTTTGTGGGTTCTGAGAGTATGTCAGCATGCTGTCTTGTAACTACAGACCCCCCCTCCCTCCCCCGCCTGTCTGTTACTCACTCAAAGCAAACATTAGCTGTTTGGTTTTTTCTTGGAGCTGATAAGCAGCTGGCACTCCGAAATGGAGCTTTAAAAGGGACACTTCCCCATTCCTGCCAGAGTTCACAACAAAGGCAAGAGAGGCCACTTCGGTTAATGGGATTATAGGACCTTTCCGGAGGGCAATCAGAGCACTGTAACGGAACTCCTCGTTCACACTGACACTGTAGCGTCTCACCCAATGCACAGCAAACCTTATCCCTCTCGGGGAGGTGGAGGACCAGCAGCGCTCTAGCCAGGGAGTCAGAGTGCTCTACGTGCCTTGCCAGTGTGGACGGGGAGTGAGTTAGAGCACTCTGGGCAGTTTTATTGCGGTATAATGTGCAAGTGTAGCCAAGGCCTTCGTCCCTGTGACGACCCTACAGGATTGTTTTGCGCTCAGTAACAATTTTGTATGCCTGGAGTGAGTCTGAGCATACTGGGGCACAGCACTCTGTAGTTGAGTAACGCAGAGCAAAACTGGTTGCTTGGAGTGTTTTGGGAATCCGCTCCCCATTTTGTCTTGACCAGTCTCTGGAATGCACAATTCCTGGAGTTCACTTTCTTTTTCAGCTTCTTGCTGTGCTCTAATGAAATGTTGATATCCTTATTGTGTGAGTAAAAGGCAGCAGAATGTACTTATCTTGCCCTGATTGAGGGGAATGGCATGGTAAAGAAACATTGGTCAGATTTGCACAACCCAAAGTGGGAAACTGAGGCAAAGGATACTGCCCAACACACTATAGGGTGGGTGTTTGTTGGTGGTCACATTCTTTTGAATTGTGGTTGTGGTGTTTTCCCAAATTAATGCTAGGTCCCTTTTTTCCTTTTATTAAAAGCTTTCTTTTGTTATACACAGACTCATTGTGAGAGGGGAAGTATTATGCTTAGAGGAGCCCAGTGGTGGTATTTAGTTTTCCCAGATTGCTGCGTGGGAGCTTGAGCTCATTCTTTATTGTATTATTAAGAGAAACCTCTAGATATTGAACCCAGCCCTTCTTGCTGCCAACTCCATCTGGCAGACAGGTTACAGTCATCAGTCAACTGCCCTTCCACTAGCGGCACTGTTGTACCCATTATAGCTCGTAGGTTAAACAGAGTAAGGATATGGGATGGTAACTCTTTGCAGAGTTAGGGTCTTTAAGGGGTTTGAGCATTGCAGCCACTTTGGCCTGTCTCCACAGCCTGCTTTTCTGTGTTTCTCTGACTCTATGCAACAGTTAAAGAAGTCAAGCAGCCACATCTTTGCTCTCATCCTGAAGTCTAGTAATAGTTCATTAGGTATACCACCAAGTCCAGCTGCCTTCCACATTTCAGGGTGTTCATAGCTATTGTCAGCTCCTCCATGCTGAGCTGCTTGTTGCTTTCTCTGAGGAATGAGTGAAGTTCCTGCTTGGTTAGTTTTGTTCTGCACTTTGTTTTATGGGCTGATTTACCATTTATAAGGCTACGATTATGTCACAGAGGTCACGGAAGTCATGGAATCCGTGACTTCCAGAGACCTCCATGACATTTTCTGCCCCAGGGCTGGAACTCTCAGCTGGCCCCCGCATAGCTCCCAGCCCCTGCCCTGGTGGGGGAAATCCCGCAGCTCCTAGCCCCCGCCCCCGGTTGAGGGACCCCCCACAGCTGCCCAGCCGTGGTGGGCGGCAGGGGACCCCTGGGGCTCCCAGCCATGGCAGGGGGACCCTGGAGCTGCCAGCCATGGCAGGGGGACCCTGGAGCTGCCAGCCATGGCAGGGGGTGAGGGGTCCCCACAGCAGTCCAGCTCCTGTGGGCGGTGGGGGACCCTGGAGCCTCCCACTCACCGCAGGTGGCAGGGAACGCCCTGGAGCTCCCTGCTGCTGCAGGCAGTGCCCTCCCTCCCCCGCCCGCCCCCAGAATTGCACAGTCACCGTGTGGGGGGACCGTAGAGCTCCCACGCACTGCAGGGGTGGGGGACCCCGGAGCCCCAGAAGCAGTGGGTGCTGAACCCACCTCCCTCTGCATTTTGTCAGGGATATCTTTAGTGAAATTCAGGGACAGGTCATGGGCTTCTGTGAAGTTTGTTTGTTGGCCATGACCTGTCCATTACTTTTACTAAAAATATCTGTGACAAACTCTTAGCCTTAACCATTTAAGATGAGTTGATGTGCCACTTGGTGGGGAGAGACTGTGACAATGAGCTTTGGCTGCTGTCTATCCCGGTTCACCATGTGAATGGTGGCCCATACTTTTTTGCTATTCTGGCACAATATGGTTCAATCGGCTCCCTCCAGCAGTTGCACCACTGCTTTCCAATCTCTTTCATAAGCATTTCCCCATGCCCAATAAGTTCCACTGGGCCATGGTGTTTCACAGAAGTATTTTCCACCAGTCTTTGGTCATGTATAAGTATCATGCTGCCATAGATGTTGCTTTCAATGTTTGTAGCAATATGGTGCCATGGATATTTAGTGCTATTTTCTCTCTGTGTGTCTCTTGCAGCATGTAATGTCTTCTTTCATGCCAGAAAGAATGTCAGCCTTCTCTGGAGAGACTATTTTTAGTGCCCTCTTTGGCTGAGTACCTGAAAGGGGTCATTCATGTTGACATCTGTGTCTGTCTTCTATTGTGGTCCCAGTGCATATTGTCAGAGTTGGTCTGCTGCATTGTTAGCTGCAATGGGAGATTAGCAAGGGTCATAATGTGAACATCTTGGACATGATCCCTGGGACTTATATCATCTGCACAAATGGACTCTCTTCTTCTCACTGTTGGCTACTATAGGTCAAATTTTAGGCTTACTGACTTCAGTAAAAAGAAAAGGAGTACTTGTGGCACCTTAGAGACTAACCAATTTACAAGTACTCCTTTTCTTTTTGCGAATACAGACTAACACGGCTGTTACTCTGAAACCTGACTTCAGTAAGGGGTTTGTCAGCACTGGCAACCTTTTCAGTCTCCGACACAAAATAGGTGTCCTCCTAGGAATTCCATATTGCTAAGTTTGCTTTTTCTGAAGGATTCCACCAAACCAATTCTTAATGGGGGAGGAAATAGAGCACAGAAATCATAGAAATGTAGGGCTGGAAGGGACCCCCAATAGATCGTCTAGTCCAGTCTCCTGCAGTGAACAATTTTAATTTAATAGAAATAACTGGCAATAGCTGGAAACAGACAAATAATCACTTACAAAGGTATAGTATTTCCAACTCCTTGATAACCTCTATGTTTTTTATTTGGATAAATGCCAAGGTACCATTTACCACTTGCCCTTAGGAAAACCTGGAACTTCTGCTACATACGTTTCTGGATACTCTTGCTTTCCTTTGGAAAAGAGGTTAATTGTCTCCCATTTCTATCATATATATTTGAGACTTTAATGATTTTCCACAAATTTTAGTATGACTCTGCACTGAAAATTATTCTCTAAAAATGACCTTGTGGAGCCCTCTATTTAGTCTCAACGACTTCAGCTCTAATTAGCTCTGTTGTAAAAAAATAGTCTTTTTTTTTTCTAACTGTGAGCCACACAAATTCAGTCTGGGATCTGAAAGTCAAGCTCAACTTTTTCCTTCTAACTCACCAGCACTAGTTACAAAGTTTCTGCTGGGCAAATTTTCCCTTAATTCACCAGTGCAACTCCATTTTCTTCAGAATTCCCCATTACACATATGCACCCCTAGAAAGAGCACAGGAATGAGTTATTCCTCAGGAATACAGAATTCCACCTGGAGCTCACCAGGAGGAAAGGGAAGTGCACCAGCTAATACACCTCTGAAGGAATTCCCCATGCATGCCCAGCAGACAGTGACAAGAAATGCAAATCCATGGCCCTACCTCCTAAGAAGTGTGCTATAAAGGGGTAAGCTTCAACAGGAAGCCACTCATCCTGCCGGACACTAGGCAATGCCACACTTCCTGTTGATTCACCCACAGAGACGGGAGTGAATCGCAGCGACTGGGGTGGAGAACATACCCAGGATAGATTACAGCAGTATCACTCCTATGTTTACTTAGTTGTTAGTGAAATGAATATGTTATACTAACACCTGCCTCAGTCATCCCTGATCTACTGCACTGGCTTGGGAGAGCAGAGGGTCCGGGACTACACCTGGCCACTGTGCAGAGCAGCAAGTGAGGAAGGCCATTGTGCCTGTTTGGAGTAGCTGTCAGTCTTGAGTCAGCATGTGGGGTGTGGCTGCAGAGACCAATGGTCATCCTCCATTTTGGAAGGCAGGGCTTTGGACGGTAGAGAGCAGAACAGATGGTGGCAGACTGCAGCTTGCAGCAGGCTCTGGTTGCTGTGTTATGCCACATTAACTAAAAGGAATGTCATTGCTCGATTCAAATTTTCCATGTCAAGGAGAACAGCACAATCCTCTTTCCTCCTCTCGTTCATCCACAGCACAGCCGCACACAATCTGGCCCTATTTTTTACTCAGTCCTTGAATGAGGTGAAACCACAGGGACCTCAGAGCTTGAATTTCATGATTTACAAGAAGACTGTATGATGTCCATAGTAAATAGTCATTTGCATGCTTTCAGTGAGATCGCTGATCATTACAAAACTAATACAGCCTTATGTACTGTCTGTGGATAAGTGGAGTTGTTTTATTTTCCCCAATCTGCTCTATGACATAAGCTCAAAGCATGGCTGCTTCAGGGCTGACACTTACTCCATGTTTCATTTTGTGGCAGCAATAGCAGATGCAATCAGGATTAAAATGTCAAGAACTGCTTTCGTTAATGATTTTTTTAAAAAAAAAAAACTTTTTTAGTGTTGATGCTAAGGAATGAACTCACAGCCCCTGCAACAAAAGCCATTTATCCATCCAGCAGGAATGGCATGGCCAGACGAGGTCGCAACTCCAGGTATTGTGCCTCCACCCTGACCTAAAAGGACCATCCCAAGGAGGGAAGAAGGTCGTTTGTCCTCCATGCCCATTTCTTCCTTGTCCTTTCTCCTAAATAATTAATAGGGACCAAATTTCTTTGACAGGGCTGCTAGCCTAGTGAATAGTGGGAAGCTGCAGATGGGATATATCACAGAATCATAGGACTGGAAGGGACCTTGAGAGGTCATCAAGTCCTGTCTTGATTTTAGTAAGGCTCTAGTCCCACATGACATCCCCATAAGCAAACTAGGGAAATGTGGTCTAGATGAAATTACTATAGGGTTGGTGCAAAACTGGTTGAAAGACCCTATTTAAAGAGCAGTTATCAATGGTTCACGTCAAACTGGGAGGATGTAGCTAGCGGGGTTAGAGTGACCAGACAGCAAATGTGAAAAATCAGGACGGAGGTGGGGAATAATAGGAGCCTATATAAGAAAAAGATCCAAAAATCAGGACTGCCCCATCAAATCGGGACATTGGGACACCCTAAGTGGGGTCCTGCATGCGGTCTGTCCTGGGTCTGGTACTATTCAGTATTTTCATTAATGATTTGGGTAAGGGAGTGGAGAGTATGCTTATCAAATCTGAGGATGACATCAAGCAGGGAGGGATTGCTAGCACTTACAAGGCCAGGGTTAGATTTCAAAACAATCTTGACAAATTGCAGAATTGGTCTGAAATCAACAAGATGAAATACAATAAAGACCAGTGCAAAATACTACACTTAGGAAGGAAAAATCAATGCACAACTACAAAATGAGGAATAACTGGGTAGGTTGTAGTACTACTGAAAAGGGTGTAGTGGATCACAAATTTAATAAGAGTCAATAATGTGATGCAGTTGCAAAAAAAGCCTAATATCATTCTGTGGTGTACTAACAGGAATGTCATATGTAAGGCCTGAGAGGTAATTGTCCTGGTCTGTTTGGCATTGGTGAGATCACAGCTGGAGTATTGTGTCCAGTTTGGGGCACGCTTTAAGAAAGATGTGGAAAAACTGGAGAGAGTTTAAGAAGTGAGCAACAAAAATGATAAAAAGTTTAGAAAACCTGACCTATGCGGAAAGGTTAAAAAACTGGGTGTGTTTAGACTTGAGCAAAGAAGACTGAGCAGGGACCTGATCACAGTCTTCAGATATGTTAAGGGCTGTTACAAGGAGGACTTTGATCAATTGTTTGGCCACTGAAGGCAGGACAAGAAATAATCATCTTAGTCAGCAGCACGGGAGATTTAGATTAGATATTATGAAACCCTTTTTAACTATAAGGATAGTTAAGTTCTGGAATAGGCTTCCAAGGGAAGTTGTGGAATCCCTGTCTTTTGAGGTTTTTAAGAAGTTAGAAAAACACCTGTCAGGGATGGTCTAGGTATACTTGGTCCTGTTTCCATGAAAGGGACTTTTTGAGGTGCCTTCAAGCCCTACATTTCTGTGCTTCTATGACATTGTCATAAGTGACAGGAACTCTTCTCCCCCTAGATAATGGATGGAGTCAGCCATCTCCTTTAATAGACAGAAGCCCAACAGCCATTTTTGGTCACTACTGACCCAGGGTGAATTAGGGCGAGAAACCTACTGGTGAAAGGTGTAGACTTGGTGTAAATTTTTCATTAAAAAAGAAATCCCTTATGCTCATTAATCCACTTCTAGTTTATTTCAGTCTTGCCCCAATGGCATTGTCTGTCTCTTATGGTCAATCCAAAGCGTACTGGTGTCAGTGGAGAAACTCCTGTTGACGTCAATGGGCTTTGGATCAGGCCCTTATTTTGTAATCCTTTGTGTATTGGTGGTTCATGGTTCTTAAAACTTTCTAGACTTGAGCAGGAGGGTGGAGGGGGGGATCCAGGCTTTAGTGCAATATGCAGTTGCTGTGGTTTTCTTGTCTACAAAACAAAATCCAGTCATCAGAATTGCTCAGAGCCACCCCAGCCCACACTCTCCTAGGGTACAACTCTGGACTCTCTCACTGCTGTGTGCTATTCCTGAAGTAAAGAATAAGGTTTGTCATCCCTGCTGTTCTACCCTGGAAGCAGGAGTAAAAGAGGTTGACTACTGTGTTCAGCTAGCATTAAATTACTGTAAAACAAATGAGATACTGAGGGTTATATGGTGAATCTCAGTATTTCCAGTCTTCATTCAGGTTTATTCTATAAATGGGTCACAAACTGTTGGTTTCTTGTTAACAAAAAAGATACAGCAGCCAGCTCACACAACCCTTCTAAATTAATATACAGATGGGTTTGCAAATGAAACCTTTACGTAATTAGGAAACCAAGGAATACCTGTAGTGCATTATATGAGCAGCAAACTGCAGAGCTGAGTATCTTAAACTAGCTTTCAGGGTGCCTTACATGACAAATAAAAGTATAACATTATGGCTTTTATTTCTGTATATGTATATGTCTGTGTATATGTAAAAAGGGCCGTGTACCTGATTGTGTGCCACTTGCACTATCATAAATCAGAAGTAACTCTACTGATGGCAAGGGAGTTACATCAGTGTCAGACTGGTGTGAGTAACATCAGAATCAGACCCTTGTTTTTAAAACTGGCTTTTCATTTTGTACCTGCAAATAATTGTGGGAGAAAATGCTGAGCATGCAGATGGGGGCCTGTAGACATCTATGGGGTTGTGGCTTCAAATCAGGCAGTTAGACATCGTTTGCGCTCACAATGGAGCCAGTAACCTGGCACTTGCAATTATTTGTGGGTGGACAGTGGGAAGCCTAGCTGAGACATTTTAAAAAATGAGAGCCTAGAAGTTTAGCAACAAAAAGGGCCAAATTCAGTCCTGATATACACCATGCAATTTCAAAATACATCCCAGAGTATTCAGCTAGGAATTTGGTACATATAAGTTTTAACCCTCCAAGCATGTTCCATTGTCTTGTTATTAGATAGATACAAAGTATACCCAAAGCACAGAACAGAACTCAACTATACCAAAGATTGACTTCACTGAACAGTAGTCATTCCCACAAGTATTACATATTGCCCTCCAATAGTGTCAGACCTATCAATATGGTTCATAAGTAATCTCCACAGGCAAACTTCTCTTCTCTCTAGCATTGATATAACCAGAGAAATTCCACTGAAGTCAATGGAACTACTATGGGCTTACACCAGTGTAACTGACCAGAATTTTATCCCATATATTTTAAATAGATCTTCTTTATCTTGCCTTCTATAGCTCTCACAGGAGATGCAATTGGAGTAAGGCTCACCAGCCATCCCACTTCTGCTAGAAGCATGCCATCTTGCCTTGCCCTTTCAACTTAATCTGTTCCCCACTATTGAATTCATATCCATAAGAACAGCCATGCTTGGTCAGACTAAAGGTCCATCTAGCCCAGTATCCTGTCGTCTGATAGTGGTCAATGCCAGGTGCCCCAGAGCAAATGAACGGAACAGGTAATCATCAAGTGATCCATCCCCTGTTGCCCATTCCCAGTTTCTGGCAAAGATTATCCAGATTATTATGTGCTTCATATGTGTGCTTCAGATCAGGAGCATCACTGAGCTCCTGAACTGAAGATACAGCTAATTTAACTGTAAAATCCACATCCAGAGTGGTGTTAATTTACCCATGTTATGCTTCCCGGTATATATGTATGACTGTTCCAAAGCCTGTAGTTAAGGTGTTTAACATGGTTCTGACTGCACTAACAAATCTGCCCAACAATACCAAATAGTGTGGTGTTACTTGTTGATTTTTTTAATGTTCCCTTTTACTTTAGAGTTGGACTCAGTGGGGGCATATTCTGCACTAAGGTCCTGATCCAAAGCCCATTGAAGTTGATTGGACAGATTCCCATTTGGATTAGGCTCCAGAATAGATTGATATAAATCTCAAATAATCCCATTGAAATTGATGGAGTTGCTCCAGATTTAAAGTGGTACAAATGAGAAGAGAATTTGGCCGAGCAGCTTCAAAATGGTGAAGCAACTGGAAATGTGTTCCCCACTTTGGTTAAGATAGCAGAAGAACTGGCCCAAACCATCACCCAAATTTTAAAGCATATTTTCAGGTTTGAAAAAAGCGATGCTGTTACCTCATATCTCTGCAGGTCCTGGCTTTGGGCTAGAAGCAGAGTTGCTGAAACACCACAAGAAAGCCTATGTCTTAGTGAAACCTCCAGTCCAAGAGAATTAGGGAAGGTTTGAATAAGCATGTAAACTTTTGGCTGAAACATGATAATCCTCCCTCACTAGACATAATTTATCACTCATGCTGCCCAAGGAAGCTTTGATGGGAAGGATTTTTGAAAGGGAAACAGGTTATGAGCTTACCGTGGTGGATGGGTCCTTTGGTCTCCTTGACTATAAGAGCCGGGAGTTGCAAGGATAAGGAACATCCACAATTTAAATAGCTTGTTAATGGTGTTGTCACTGTGGCACAATTATAATTTCATTCTCATCACCAGGTCATGCAGGGCACAAGGTGTGGGTGGCCCTGAGCCCTTGGGCTAAATGCAGGGTGGACATAAATGTAATGAAAGCCACGTACCAGTAAGCTGGTGAGAGAATAAAATACACTTAAAGGATGGAAGGGTGGGATTGCAGCAGGAAAACCAGCCAGCAGGAGAATGTTAGAAGGTATAGATTAAAGAAGGCTCCTTTTAGCCTGTACATTTATACCCACTCCTGATGGTTGGTTTTCTTTGATGGTCTCACACGTCTGCTCTCTACGAATTACAGCACCTTCTGCTGAACTACCCACTTGTAACTTATCCCGCCTATGAATTTGGCCTGCTATTATCTGTGGTGTGAAATAGGGCTCATGGGACGGAGAGATCTTGTGGCAAATTTTGAACACCCTTTCAATAGTGTGAAACAAGCTAATTTTTTTTCTATTTGCCAAACAACATATAATTAGATAACACAATTGTCTACAATGCATCTTTGGGTCTGTAGGCATTATTTTTTTTCTGTCAGTGGCACATTGCTCTAACGCTTGAAGGCTGCTGTGTGCTGCAAAATAAAGCGGGAACAGAGTGATAATTGTACAATTAACAAGTGATGTAATAAAACAATGTACTTAAAATAAAACGCAGAATTAAAATAACTGAACCACAAAAAAGTGCAACTGTGTACAGAAAAAGTGCAAATACATTGAGAATAATTCTGAAGCAGGAACAGAACAATGTGATTAAAAAAAATGAGCACAAACAACAAGAGTGGTAAAACAAAGATGTGTAATAAAAATAAAACTAGCAAGCAGTAACAGTAAAGTTATGTAAAGTAAAGAGATCATTCTCTTCAGATAACAAGTTTAATTCATAAAAGGCCTCCTCTGGCAGTCTATCCTGTGGTTATTTGCCACTTAGATACTGCAGTGATGGGTGCATTAGGAATCCATGGCTCCACAGACTAACTGACGGATCAGGAAAACAGAGTTCCCTTTGGATTTCCTTCCATGAACAGCAGCTAGCAGACCTGCGAGTCTTTAGAGAGCAGAGCTCTGTGTGATATTTCACTTAAAATTGCCCTGATATGAGTATGAATTTCTTCTGCAAATTAAAAGGGTGTTTTCAAAGACATTTTGAACCTGTAAAGCTTTACCTGAAGTTGGTCCCCAAAAAGCCAGATTCTGGAGACTGGCCATGGTACATCCAGCACAGCTTGTGGAGACATTGCAAAGGTGGCTTTATGTTGTCTTGATCCTGGGGCTATCACTCTCTGAGTCACGCCTCAGCACAAAATAGATCAGCCTCAGGGCTGCTCTGGTTTATACCTGGCTGGTTGCAAATGGCCAGGGGTTGTCAGAAGGCTTGTGTGTATGTTTGTGTGCCAGGGATGAAAAGCCCTACAGTTCCCTATGCTAACAGTCCCCCCTTCTGGAATTTTCTTTGTTACAGCTAAGAAATGACTAGTTAGTTTTTATTGCAGTTGATTTTTTAAGCGTCACAATACAATATTTTTCAGTTGTGCAAGGAGAAGAGGCCCCCAAGAAAGATGACACTTTGGTTGTTGCATAGTATCTTCTGATAGTGCTTTCCTGACAGATGGCTTCAGATCCCTGGGCTAATGGAATTCTCTCAGACTTTATTGCCTGCAAATGACATTATTATTTGATAATGGTCATATCTTGCAGCATTGCCTCTCTGTTTCATTATCCGACATTCCTGAGGCCTGGCACAGGGAAAAAGGCCACATACATTTCTAAATAGTACCCACCTCCCCACCTGCAAAGTTTTGGGGCAGTGCTATCCAAAAAATTATCTCTGATCAATTAAATCTAATGGTGGAAACCCAGCAGTGATCAGGCAGCAATGTGTCAGAACTAGAGGGTTGGGAAGGACATTCACAAAGAGGATGCTGCTGCTAAGTCTGATACCATAAGAGGAGGATTCGTAGACTGTCACTATCACTACCTCCAGGTAATGAAATCGATGTGCATGCTGCTGACACAATGGCTGTAGCTAAGAGCAATGTGAAGGAGGCGCAAGGGTTATTATGGAGATTGAAGAGGAGAGCTGACGTGGAGCTATCTAGGATGCTGCGGCAGGGAACCCATAGCACAGCATTTCAAAAGCTAAATGGAAGATTTTCAGCATCAACTAAGTGACTTAAGAGCATTTAAGCATGTTTGAAAATGTTACCCAATATTAATATAGTAGAGCATACCAATGAGAGTTAAAACCTTGCTGATATTTTCAAAGCTACTACCAACTGTTCCCTTGCCTGTATCTCTTTGGATATTATACGATTCTGTCATTTATTGCTTGGGCAATTGTAAGAACTGCTTTGCTGGCACTTCACAGTATTTAGCATTAGCCAAACACTGCATGAGAAATCTTTATACTACTCAAGAGACCATCAGGCGAGCAGTTGCAGATATGTATATTTCAGTGCGTTGTGTGGCTGATCCATTCTTAGTTAAATAAAATATCAAATAGCATCACTAGCATGGGTAATAAGGAGATTATCAGTATTCTATCACACTTCAGGGGCAGGTACAGCGGTCACCATATAAACGTCACCATTTGTCAACTGCTACCATAGAGTAGAAATTGAGATATCATATATCCCCTTGTACTTTGAAAAAGAAATATAGTAACGTCGGTATTGCAGACCCTACTATGGTGGAGTGATATAAGCACCTAAAAAAAGAGAGAGAGAAACAGAAAAATACCACTGTGTAGTAACTGGTGATGCTTACAGCCACTATTAATGAACACTGTCAATTACCGGCATGAGTATTTAGCTGTGCTACTTACTGAACTGTATTGTAAATGATTGAGGGGGCAGGTTATGGAGCTTTGGTAACTTGAACTAGCCAGAGGTTCGGTTATGGTTTAAATGTTTAACTAAATGACTGGATGTACTGAGGGTACTATTCTTGTTCCATTGAACTCATCATAGGTAACAAGCTGTATCTACTCACTGTACTGGAAATACTCTTGCACGCCAGTCCCTGGCAGCTGAGTAAAAACAATTTCTCAGCATTGGTCTGGCACTTCTACTTGATACTCTCTCTGCAAAGTCTCATCTACATTAGAAAGAATTTTTTTTAAAAAGTAGATGAAACTAAATATCTACCAATGGTTTTACAGATGCATGCACACATCCATGTGTGCACAAAAAAAGACACTACCAAACACGTGCAAACTTCAATAAAATTTTGAGTTGGTTTTGGGCCAAGTTTAGAGTCAAATAACCTATCATTAGTTTTTACCCTTTCAAACATGGTTTAATTTTGTTTGGCATAGGTAGATGTGTGTACAGCTAGATAACACCCTGCTTATTTTACTAATTAATCGTTTTGGGTGTAGCAATATGGGGCAAAAGACAAATATTTATGGACAGTCCCCTAAATCAGGACAATAAAAACAAACTTCACACTGTTGCAAGCACTTTATGCAGATGGAAAAATGCCACCTTGGCTGAACTACTTAACAGTGTGATACAGAAGCAAGAAGAACTCCCAGGGCAAGATGATAAAACACTACACTCATTCTGATGTGGGATATAGCTGGGTTCTGTTCTGTCATCTTCCCTATGCAACATGTAGGCTTTCCACCATCCAAATAGCATCACCTCCATCGTGCCCGTATGGAAACTCAGCCAACTAGCCATCATCCGGGCCTCAATCTCAGCTAGACATAAGGTCCACCTCATCACTGGCCTGCATCTTGTGCAACAGGTATAAATTCTACTCCAAGAGAATGGTAGCATTCTGCACTAGTGAAGGCATAAAGTGTTGGCCAATGAGGAGGTGAGCCCTAGGAGTAGAGAGTGACCATTCAGATGGCACCGCTCCCCAAATTATCTCCACTAGCAGCTTCAAACACACACTGAAGGAGGGTTGACTGAACAGAACACTGTGGTACTCCACTCCTGGGCCGATGCACAACTGACCAATAGCCTCTGGGATTTCCCTGGATTGAAACTGAGCCAACCAGATGCTGTGCCATTTGTCTTCCTGACAATGATTTGCTATCACTGCAGCAGCCAATCAGGTGCAAAACCCAGTCATTCTTATCCAGGAATTAGTTATAAAACCCATTTCAATGAATGCTCAAATTCTTCCAAGCACTGGCAGCCCAGAAGCACCAAGTTTTCCAGACCACAGCCCTGCTAGGGTAAGTAGTGAGAGAGTTTAGACTGTAGCACCATCAGCCAACTCTACAGTGCCTCTCACTTTCCATTGCCGCTTCTTAGTGTCTAGCTGTGTTGGTCTTTCCCAGTGTCCAGCCAAATTTGGAGGCTGGCTTAGAACTAGTCAAGGCTCATTCTGGGAAGAACAGATTATGCTGGTGAGCGTGGAGAAAATAGCAAGAGGAGTTGATGAAAGTGAGATCTGCATGTGAGTGTGGGTGCCTGCCTACTTTCTGCAAACAGCATGCTCAGTATGGTGTCCTGTAGACCCATGGTTGCTCCTGGCTGCCCAGACAGTGATAGTTGTCAAGGAAGATTGTTTTCCTGTATCGTCTCCTGGTAAAGCATTTATAACCTTTCATCTCAGATACAGGCCATACTATCGTGATTCATGCCTTTGTCTCATCCAGGTTGTATTACTGTCCATTTGCTGTATGTGGGGCTACTCATGAAGACCAATTGACAACTGTAGCTAATGAAGAATTTCTTACATATTATGTTAGTACACTGGCTTCCAGTTGGTTTCTAGGTACAATTTAAGGGTAATTCTCTATATAATTTGGGTCCTGGCTCTCTTAGAGAAAACTGTTGGCTCTCCATTTCTCTAGTTCAGATTACCTGAGCCAGTCTTGTCAACAATCCTTATGTTTAAACACCGACAAAATCTGGCAGGAGAATCTCCGCTTCCGAACTTGTTTCCATTGTAAGTCTATCAGAGACTGAGTTGGTTGCTAGTAGGGCATGCTGCAAGGTCTGTCTAGTATCTCAGATTGAGGTCTGAGTTGATTTTGTGGTTTGAGGGGAAAGGGGTTCTTTAAGTATTGCTGATCTGATAAGACAGGGTTTTGAATTATGCTGGTTTTACCACTTACCTGTCAAGGTAATTTGAATCACCTTCCTGACTTGCCCCATTACTCGTGGCAGATCCAGCATGTTGCAATGGAGAACTAAGTCTTCTGTGCTGACATCATGACGGCAAACTCTTTAAAAGCAACCTAAGAGTCTGTGATAGGCTGTGATGGGGTGTACCAACCCTTCACCGGTAGGGCAAGGATTAAGGAGTTTCCTCTGGACACAGGAAGCCGCATCCCCTCACTTCTGCTTGGCATGTTCCCAGTAGTGGGAACATTCAAATGAGAGCAGCTCAGCTCAATCTGGACTGACCACGGAGGAGAGCAGTCGGGTGCCACAGCCTCCCACTGGGAAGTCAGCAGGGACTCCAAGCCACTTGGATCGAGCCTCATAGCTGAGCCACTAGAAGCCCATTGACGGCGGGAGTTGAAGGTGATGACTTGCCATTGCCAGCAGAGGAGACTCTGGAAACAGATTAGAGGGGAACACAGGAGGAACCCCCAAGTCCAGCCCATGATGATGCCAGAGGAACTGGAACAATGGTAGGCAGTGGCTTAGGGAGCATGCTTAGGCCTTGTGAAAGAGCTACTTCTTCAAAGGGCCTTGGGTCAGAACCCAGTAGAGTAAAGGGGGCCCAGATTTCCCTACCAAAACCCAACTATCGCCAGTAGGTGATAAATCACTGAGTTATAGCTGGACTATACCACTGGACTTTACCACTATACCACTGGACTTTCGCCACTAGGCAATACTGCTAGTCCAGTGCATACAGCCAACCTCCGAACATAGGTACATAATGGAAATGTGTTAGATCTCTGTGGATGCCCTGGAAGACCAAGTAGTCTACCAGCCCATACCCATTTTGGGCAAAAAGGGGTAACCCATCAGCTAGAAAAATGTCATTGCTACCATGTTAGGCACATATCTGGTGGTCATCACCAGAGTGTGTGTTCCTGCTGGAAGTCATGCAGGCTTTTCTATACCATGTAATGTTTAAACGTTATTAGACATCCAATCAGAAGAAATCATAAACTCATAAAAAGGGCCATAACTCAAAGAAACACAGTTTAATTTTGACCAAAATTGGCATAAAGCTTCTAAATACAACTGATAATGCAACTGTGTGCACAAAATAGTACTGTTTTGGATATTTGGGGAAATATTTAACCCCAGGTGACATATTTTATGCTTTTTCCATACTGTTTTCCCTTCTGTTAAAGCAAGAGTCTGTAGTCACAGAACAGTATGAGCTTGTCTGTGCTATGTAATACATCAAAATATTTGTCATTATTTGTAGAATGGACTGATTTGAGAACTTTTTCTGGCTGCTATTTTAATGAACTTAGGCAGATAATAAGAGCTCTACCCTCTAATTATAAAACATATTTTTGACATCTGCTTGGCCAAAGACATAAGTCTAAAGCACTCATGGTACAACTTTAATTATCATGAAAATACATGTAAACTACTTATATAACAGTAATGACTCTTAGTAGAAGGGCTGTAGAATTTTGTGTACAAATGCATGGTGTGAATAACAAAGTATATTCATGTACTCCTCTGTAACCCTACATATAACTATGAGCTACTGAATGGCTAATGAAAGACCCTTTTCGGCTATATTTACTCATAAAAAAGACACAGTAATTTGCAGATAGCTGAAACTTTTCTATTCCTCCTCAGAAGTTGTCTGATGTGCTTGATATTCCGTTGCTACACAGGTCTGCATGCATCAGAGTACACCAAATCTTACCTGTGGTATTTGCATCTCCTTGTTGCACAGGTACTCAGACAGCCACACTCCACGAAGGTGAGGATGGCTTCTGCAGCAGGTTGCAGCACCATCGTTTCAGAAACAAGGTATCCCATGCTATCTATCATCCATCCACTGTTGACACGGGATCCTTGAAGATACTGAGCAGTTGCACAATTCCATAAGTAGGACTGATAATTTGCAGGGCAGCAGCAGCACCCCAGAGACAGCACAGGCAAATGGAAAAGGACCCTGGAAGAGCTGTTCACAGGGATGGACAGGAGAAACCAAGTAGTTTAAATTCCTCAGGACATAGGGGGACTGAGCTCTTCAGCAAGAAGAGACTTCGATGAACTGGTTCATGGAGCAGGAGGCACACCACATGGAATGGGAGCATTACCTAATGAAAGGTTTCAGAGTAACAGCCATGTTAGTCTGTATTCGCAAAAAGAAAAGGAGTACTTGTGGCACCTTAGAGACTAACCAATTTATTTGAGCATAAGCTTTCATGAGCTAGTGAGCTGTAGCTCACGAAAGCTTATACTCAAATAAATTGGTTAGTCTCTAAGGTGCCACAAGTACTCCTTTTCTTTTTACCTAATGAAGAGGCTCATAAAACTGGTGGCCGAACAAGTTTGGGGTGCTTTTGCTGCCAGGACCACTGCACCTGTCCAAGAACCACAACCTCTTCCCTCCTCCTCTGACTGCCACCCAGGGTTCTGCTGAGACAGAGGACCCTCTTTCTAGAAGCCACTCTCTGCCCTGAGCCAAGTGACCAGGAAGAGACAAGGAAACCAGCGTGACTCTGGGACCGCACCCTCTACCAGCACCCAAAATCCCTCATGGGGCATCCACCCTGAGCATCCAGAAGGGGAACAATGATGCTGTGGAAGTCCTTGAACCCCACCAAGTGCGTGCCTCTCAAGTCCCATGGCAGAACACATTCCTGGCTTTCCCCAAGAGTGATTTTCCTCTGTTGTTCCCCCCTTGTCAGTGAGAGGGCAAGGCGAGGACAGGTGCAGAGGCATTAAAATGTTTGGCCATTGGTCACAGATCCATTCCCTTAATGGTTTCAACAATCGTGGTTAGCATTTCTTTTAAAAAATATTTTAAGTATGCATTCCATCTAGTACTTTTAATAAATATTATTGTTTCCATCACTTGTGTGTGGCCCCTCCTTCCTACATATGGGGAACGAACGGTGTTTTCAGGGTCAGCATTGGACCCCATGATTCACAGCACATGAAACTGAATGATGTAACTGTCTAGTGCTGTGATCACTACAAACATTTTTCAGTCTGTTCCACCCCACTTCAGGTTCAGAATATCCAAAGGCCCAAGGATACACGCGAGGGATGGGGAAAGTGCTTACAGAAACCACTGCTAGTTTTCAATGCGGCAGAACTCTACCATATGGAAAATGGGTAGGCAAATGTCTTTATGACTTAGTTCACATGCAGAAAATCGAAACAATTCCAGCAAAAATCTAGGCAAAGACAGCGTCTGCCATGACCTTTGATTGAACGGCCTTTTCCTTGACCAGAAACCTTGACCAGTTTCAACCATATACTCTTTGGGTTCCCTCCTGCCTTTCTGAGCTCAGGTCACCATGCTCCCCTGTCACCACACATCCCCTTGGGCTGCTGACCCTCTGGGGCTGTGGCAGAGGAGCTGGATGCTGTGCTGAGTGGGAGAGGCTGGGAGGTGCAGAAGAGGTACAACTCTGCCCCAGCACCCGTGCACCCTGTCAGAGTGCGGCAGACCGCCTGCTACGTCGTCTTGGCTGTCCTGCTCAACAACCAGATGAGGGGGTCCCTGTAGCACTGGCGGAGAGGGGGTGGGGTGTCAAAGTGACTGCTGTGACGTTAACTGTGATGCCCATCACGTGGCATCCAGCCGTGAGACACTGCAGGGCAGGGCTGGCCCTACGGTTGGGTGACGTGGTCGTCAAGAGGCAAGAAGCAGGGAATGCGAGGCCATGGAAGAGAGCTTGAGGCAATGGGGGGGGGAGGCAGCGGGGGCCAGGGGCCCCACAATATAAGTTCGCCCAGGGCGCTATTTTCCCTGAGGCCGGCCCTGTTCACAGCTACTGAGTTTGTAACTGAATTCCCTTTTTCCAGGGTCATTGATGGTGGGGGGGGAGTGTTCATGATCCAAGGCATGCAGGGCACCCAAAATAACAGTTGGCACAGATACACCATACAGAACGGCCGTATATCTGGGGAATAAAGTCCATTCTTCCCCTTTCAAGTACAATCCCAATCTCTGCACCCTGGCATCATGAAGCTTTCCAGGGTTTCTCACATTTGTATTCCTGAAGCTGCCTCTGTGGTCCACCAAGCCTTGCAGGACACGTGAAGAGTAACCTTTTTGGTTCATGTATTCGCTTGCCCCTTCCTCTGGACAAGTATTGGATGCCGTGCACTGTTCAGAAACCCTGTCCTCTCAAACACAGCTATTATATCTGGAACTTTTCTTATGGCAACCACCCCTGGGTAGATCACAGTATTAATTACTTCTGAGTCCTGCACAGCTATGACCCTGCCGATGGACTTCTCAACCTCAGAGTGGTTTGCAACAGACCTGTCGCCATCTGGTGTTGTCAGATTCCCCAGGGCAATAGCCACCTGCTTCTGCACCACTATGGCTTCCTGAAGTTGAGTTCTCTAGTGCTACAGATTTGGTGCAAGCTCCTTCCACAGCTCCCTGAGGGTCTGTTTCCCCATTTGGAAGTTCCAAAGCCACTGCTGATCATCCCAGATGTCCAAAACAAGGTGATTCCACCACATCGTACTGGTTCGCCTGCACCAGATGCAATGCTCCACCCAAGGACATAGCATGGCAATACCAGCATTCACGTATTTGTACCATGCGAGCTGAAGGAATAATCATTGATCATCTTTACCAAGTCAGAAAGTTCTGCCCAGATTCCATCCAGCCTCTTGCCAGTCATCTGCTCCACTGCCTAACAATTTGTGCTGCAAGCAGGAGCAGAACCAGATCATCATCCCATTGCTTCATGTCTTCCACCCAATTTAGCAGAGAACAACAGTGAGTGGTAACACAATCAAGGAACTGACATCGGCAAACGTGTGCAGGCAGGAGACAGTACCAATAACACACAGCAAAGTGATTCCTATAGTGTCTCCCAGTCCACACCGCACCCGAGGATACCACCCCTGAAATGGTAGCACTAATGTCACACAACAGCAGCAGCAGTGTGGACACAGGTATTGGCGTGTCCAGCACAGTGTAATGTGGACACTAGGTGCATATGGGGGCCCATGTGCAAGCATGAACATGGTCAAGGATTTAGAGATTACGTCAAAAACATCTCCAGCATTGAAGCAAATAAGTGAGAGAGATTTGTAGCTTATAGCAAGGAAAGGTGATGGGAACACTTATGGAGAAAGAATCTGCCTTGCCCTGGGTACGGCGGGAAACAACTTGCCCTGAAATGACCAGAAATAGCCTCAGCTCAGGAATAGATTTCTTCCCATTCAGAGAACATTTTTGTTTCCTCTGTGAAAAGTTTTAGAAAGGGAGGGAGAGCAGCGGACACAACCTCAGGACACTAAACAATGGCCATGCAAAGATTTCAAGAGCTGGCCAGGTTAGCTCACTGCATTGGTGAGGAAGGATCAACAGTTACAGCAATTCTGTACGTCGGGATGTAGCCTTGAGGAATTCAACCCTCAGAGGTTTTGAAATTAAAAATGAAGAAAAGGGTGATGCTTTCATGACAAAGGAAGACGGTATAACACATCCACACAGGCAGCGCTTCAAACGGTCCATGCTTTAAAACTGCAACAAAGCCAAGTGCACAAGAAGAAAGAGAATCCACGTCCTATTCATACCACACCATCAAGGTCAACATCCAGCTCCATGTTCTGCACGTCTCAGTCGGTTTGTATAAATGAACTATTTTATCTCAAGGAGAGAGGCATTATTATTAATTGACTTATATGGCGCCCTTCGCTAGTGACAAGGTGCTGGAAAGCACAGATACGCAGTCGTCCCGAGAGTTTCCAGATGAGAAAAGATTGTTTGGCATTACTTTTCTGAACAAATTAGAAAAGCAGTAGCCTTTCAGGAAGGGCAGTTTGTGAAGCCTTGCATCCTCTTACAGGCTCCTTATGCAGCACAAAGGGGCCTTAGTGTAACTGAGAATCAGGCCCAAAGTGTGTTTTAATGAGAAATTACTTACAGTCAATGTCGGGATTTTTCTTTTTTTTTTTTTAACTAAAAAGACGTACATGGTGTGAATTACAGAGAAAATCACTTCACAGACTTGCACGCTTTTGACCGCCTACTGGATTGTATCCCTTAAGGGGTTTATTTCTCTTTGGCACTGGCTCACACTTTTTTAGGAGTTCAAAGGTAAGCTAAAAACTGCTTAGCTCCACAACCTACACTTTTTAAATAGCTATGAAAAATACGGCATGGTACCATACATGTGTTGCTCTAGCTTGGAATACAAAGTACCTCCACTTGGCGGTACAGCGTGTGTTGCAATAACTGATTGGTACGGGGGGGGGGCAAAAAAAACCACAACAGACCAAATTAGTCTGTGACTCTGTAAAGTTTTATGATTAAAACTGAAAGACAGATTTAAATTTTACTCCCTGTCACTGCTGTTCCCTGGACAAGAGACAACAGAGAGAGTGACCTTGAATAATTAAGCTAGTCTATGGCACTGAATGAATTGCTAGTACTGGCAGCATGCCACAAGAAGGAATCTTGAAATGCAAGTGTCAAAGCACATGTAACCATGGGGCTTTCGGTGCAAAGCAGCAAATACAAAGGAGGTGGATGTTGGACAGGAGAGAGAGAGAGAGAATAAATTGTAGAGTTTCAAGAATAGCTTTGAAAAAAAAAAAAGATTTCAAGTCAGAATTCTAATAGGGGAAAACGTATGTGGTGTAGAAAGAAATCAACAGTTTCATTGTTTGTATAATCTAGCAGAGGTGGCTCAAAACAGGCTGCATCCTGCCATGAAACATCCTACTGGGTGATGCTCAAGACCTGTTAGGTAGCTGGAGATGAAAGATGAAAATAGAAGTAACAGCCAAAAGGTTAATAAAAACTAACCCTTTTCTTTGCCTGCTTTGCAAAACTTCTACTAAATGTTTCATGCGGAAGAGAGTTTTAAAGCTGGGCTAAGTCAAGTTGGAAACTTGTGGCAATAATGGGCATTTTATTTGCTCTCTATACATCCCCTACCCATTCCTAGCCAGCGGATCAGATGGTATTTAAATTAGCCGTTTGGAACAGCAGGGGAGAACTTTATGTAAGTCAAGAAAGGATTCATGTTGGCTCAGAAGTCATCTCCTGACATGTCATGTGATCTCTCCTTAGATCCTCAGAGCTCTCTTGGCCTGCAGTCAGTTTGGTTTACCTGCCATCGCAAGACACACAAGTAATTGTGAGTAGTGCCAGGTAGAAAAAGATGATCAAGGCAATATCAGTAAAATCTACCTCTAAAATAGTGCTCCAGATGCTTATACTATTCAAAAGGGTGAGTGTCAGACACTCCATCATCAAATGAAAGTGTTACTGAGCTAACCTACTACTTAAGCAACATTGTACCACCTAGAAGGGACAAGCTAGGTGACTATTACTATTACTTGGGAACCAACCTACCCAGGACATCGAAAGTGTGATTTTTAATACAGCTCAACATAGGCCAAACTCTGTACCCATTTCAATCAAAAGTTATCCTCCCAGGACATCAACAGGAGCAGAATTAGTGCTTTTTGAAAATCCCTTCCTCCCCATCTAACAGTCACTAGTTAGGCCACACTGACCTCACACATTTTCCTTGACCTCTATTTATCCCACCTCCATCTACCCCTTTCTCCACTCTTCCTCCCTATCACCTTTCTTCTGCCCTCAGCTGACCCATCCGCCATCCCAGCATTTGAAAACAAAACACGATACTCTTGCTGCTTTGGGACTATGACCCATCAGCTGTATAAAGTGGGGTGCACTTTTCCTTTGGGGAGTGCGGACACGTTCAGGATTTGAAATGGCTTCAAACAGAAGCTTGATGTGGGCTTTTGAGATTAACACCCACTCCTAGCCCACCAAACTTTTCAGTAATTCCTTTCATTGTACTTTTTAGTCTTTGTCTGTGAGGATAATATTACAGTATCTATGCCCAACAACAGTTGGAGGGATGCAGGACTATTTTGAAAGGCTTATAAATGTATTTAACCAGTCAGTTCCTTCTGCGAAGGAGTGGATTCAAATTCCCTCTCTCACTGGAAAGGAAAAACACTCAAATTGGAAAGGAAAAAAAACCAAAGAACTGTTTGGGGGAATTCTGGGTTTCACAGGCATCTTCTGAGTGGAATGTTACAGTGATGCCTACAGGGCCTTTCTTCTGTGCTTTAGAAGAACAAGGAGATTGCGTTTCATACATCATTTACAACTTGCTGCATCGATCACGCAGTCAGTGCATATTAACATGAAGCTGAGAGAGAAAGACTTCTGCTCTCTGAAAGTTTCGAAGCTTTGCTGGCACAGAGATGCCTTGGCTGCTGATTCCATTTCACTGCATCACCCCACCTGCCTGAACTACGAGCACCCAAAGTGAAAGGAGGGAGAAATGGGGGGTGGGGGGGGTTCCCTGTAATGAGACAGCACTGGTTGGAGCTGGGGACACAGCAAAATAGGATTATGGTACGGCTCTGCTGAACAGGCCCAATAAGACCCCAGAAATGCTTCTCTCTCCTTCTTTCATTCTTCCAACCTTCTGATTTACCCCTCCTGAGTCTGATTCATCCCTGCAGGCTCAGGTGCCAGTGCAGAAACAGATGGGAGCCAGATTGTGCCTCACTTATTTAGGGGCTGCCCTAAGTTTCACCCTGATGCACTAGCCCCTGTGAGCCTTTGCAGGGCCCCAGAATAGCCAGGATAAGAACAGTATGGCCAGCCCCAGGGCTCAGAAATCATGAGATTGCCTTACAAATCAGATTTTTTTAAATTGTGAGCTCTCTATAGTTGCCTCCTGGTTTCTGAGCCCTCAGGTACACTCAGGACATAATCTGCAGACTTCTCAGCAACCACAGGGGCTAGAAACATTCTTTAAAAAAAAAAATTAAAGCTGAGATTTTCACATAATCACAGGCCTCCAGGAGCTAGAGCTTTAAGGAAGCACCAATAAAATCATGAGAATCTGCAACACTCTAAGGACACCCTGGCCATACCTTCTACCCCCATTCGCCTCTGACCCACCCTTGCACTTGAGGCTGCTGGGCAGGTGCCACAGAGCTGGCAACAGGAGGATTGCCCTGGTGTGGAGTGGAAGGGTGCTTTATGTCTGTCCAATAGTTCCTCTACATGTTCCCACCAGGCAAAAAGGGGCTCCGCTCTGTGTACAAGCAGAAAAGAGGGGCAGGTGCAACAGGAAGGCCGTGATTTTTAAAATACACAAAGAGCCCAGTTTCTGCAAGACTCATTTCTGCTTCTAGTCAGTGAATGACAAGGTCTGGCAGCAGGATAGGGCCCCGAGTCCTGGAAGCTCATAGCAGGTAGTCTGGGAACATCCCAACCCAGCTAGAAAGCTGCCTCACAATCTTGAAATGCCAAATCCTGCTCTGTTTCACTGCATGCATTTGTCATTAGACTGCTTGGGTCTAGGAGTTCAGAACCAGATCATTTTGAGCTTCACAAGGTGTGAGGGAACTGCTCGGTCTTCCAAGTGGATTCGAAAGAAAGAAAGAAAGAGGTAGACTGCTACCGGCTGGCTCTCTGACAGACTCTGTGCATTCAGATGGGGACAGAACCAGACTGACAATCACCCAGTGTCGGGGATGAAGAAGGGTCAGTATTGATTTCAGCACGGAGGTGGTGATTATTTGAGTCAAAAGGCACAGCAGGGGTGCACATTATTTTGCCATAAGCGTGCTGAGAGGCACAAAGGCCCATGGCCAAGAACCTGCAACCAGCCAAGCAGTGCAGCTTGGGTATAACAATGCATCCCTTCATTTGATTATAAAATAGATATGACAAATGCTTCTTAATCAGTTTCAGACTCGGGACTCTGACAGGTTGATGCAGCTACACCAGTGCCATAGCTGTGCTATGATCACATGGCTAACTCCCAGTGAGCTATTTCCGGATGTCATGCCCTGAGTCTAGGGCATGACTGGCAGAGCGAAGCTAGTGCTGTGGCTGCATTGTCATTGCAAGCCTCTCTTCGTTGGCTACACAACTTCTCAAAGCAAAGGTCCCTGGGGACTGCAATAGCCTTATTCTAAGGCCCAGACTGACGTTTCTGGGGAAAGTTTGAAGGAAATCTCAGGTTCCCCACATGAAAAATACGGAACTTTTCTCAGCCATTGAAAATAATGCTTATGTGCCTGTTTGACAGACAACAGCTTCAGAATGCTTTGGCTTTCAAACACCAAGTGAGCACAAGCATATAACCCTCCCTAAGGTATTCAGTTAACAACCCTCTTCCCTGAGTATGATCGGCTGGGGGTGGAGTAGTGGGAGGGCGGGGATGCAGGAGTTCCTCTTAACTCTGTCTGAAAGGCACCTAGCAACACTCACCTCGCCTCCCTGCTCACTAGAGGTGACGGTCATCCCTGGGCCAGCACAAGACCTGGGCATCATTTAAATCCCACTTAAGCCATCAAAACAGGACTTCAGTAAGCAGTGCTGGTGCTCTGCACAGGGGTTAGGAAAACAGTGATAGTGGTAGCAATAGGCGATGTATAAGCACCCACATGCATAAACTGGGAGGCAGCAAAAACTGCTTACCAGAACACCAGCAGTCTCAGCCTAGCTGGATGTGAAAGGTGCGGTGCCTTGCACAAAGGGAAGTGTTGACTCTCACAAGCAGTACTGTTGGTGCACATGTCGAGTCTTGCCTCACTCCTTGTTACACTCCTGAATGAGCTCCCTGGCTGCTGCACTTGGATTCAACCACTGGATCCAGGGGCAGACTAGCTACTGGCTGACAAGGCCCGTGCCCAGGGGCCCCAGCCAATTGGAGGGCCCCGGAAAAATGGTTGCCCACATGCCCCGATCCCACTCCCCGGTAGGAGCACCAGGTGGGCAGGGCGGGGGAAGCCCTAGCACCCAGACCCCGTCTGCAGCCCTGGGACTGGAGGAGCTAAAGTTGGTCTTGGGGCCACAGTTTGGGGGGCAGAAAGGAGCAAATGGGTTGCGGGGTCACAATAGGGGGCGTGGAATGGGGAAGGGCTGCAGGGAAATGGGAGAATGGGGTGGGGCCATGGGCAGGGCCACCGATGGAAGGGGCAGGACTTCAGGCAGAAGGGGTGGGGAGGGCCCCCCGATGCTCTAGCCCAGGACCCCAGGAAACCTTAATCCGCCTTTTGTTTGTTCTGAGCCACAACTTTCTGAATGCCAAACCAAAATGCTTCGAGGCAGCAGCTGGAGCTTGAAATTAATAATAATAATAAAAAGTGGTTGAGCTGATGTTCAGAATAGGTCACATGCTCCTAAGCTTGCTGGGTGTGGGAAGAGTCAGGGCACTGGCTCTGGGTCCCAGGCATAATCTTGAGGTGCAGACCCTCTGTCTTACATCCGCATCTGAGATATGGAACTCCACAGTCCAAGTGCCTAGGCCCTGAAGCTGCTGCTAGCTCTCCCAAGCTCTGATACAAGCTGCACAGTATCACTGAAGCTGTGAACCCCCTGGATTACTGACTTCTCCTTTGGGGCTTCATGACAGTTAAATCAAGCAGCACAGCAACTTTGCAAATGAACTTGTAAACCAGTCACCCATTAGTCACCAACAAACACAAGAGATATACAGATCTATGGAAAACTTGCATGCAAATCCCTGCCTCAGTTTCCTTCCTTGCCTAATAATTCTTTGGATCGTAGTGTCCTTCCAGGGGCCCGAAGAGGCTTCTGCACCCTCTCATGCCCAGCCACGTCTCCTGGTTCCTCTCCCCTTGCTGGCGAGAGTCCTTTTTACACCATTTCAATTCCCTGAGTCAAGTGATTCCCTGAGTAACTACAAGTCCCTTGTCAGATGATTTCTTAATTCATTACAGCCCATCTGAAAGAACTGGTTTCTCTGGCCTGCAACCAGCACATTGTTCTGAGATGCTTGCATCTGACATGAAGACCATTGATTGCTCTCCCTTATTAGCCCTCCGCTAACTCCTCCTTGAATCCCAGTCCAAACTGAAGGTTAGAAGGCAACAGTGTACAAGATGCAGAGTAATTTACAATCAAAATGGCATTCACAGGACAAAATGGGGTTTGTAGTTTGCTATAAACATGGGCAGAGATGCATTAATCCAGCTCACACACACACGCCAGTTAGAGTGCAAATGCTGCATCTACAGCTCGTTGGAAAGTTTCTGATGGAACATTTTTCCATCAGAAAATGCCCATTTGTTGAAAGCAACAGGATATGCAGAAATCTGTCAGTTTTAACAAAGGTTTGTTTTGGGGGGAAAGCATTTCAATACGATCCAAAGGACAAATTTCAATATTGTTTGAATAGTGTTTTTAAAAAATGACTTTTTGTTTCAACATTTCTTTTGTTTGGTATTAGAAACCTTTAAAAATGTTTAGACTGTCAAACCCTGAAACAAAATCGAAGTGTGCTGAGTTTATCAAAACAAAACGTTTCATTTGACCCAACACAATTTTTTTTTTAATTTTGTTTCACAGGAAATTTCAAAAAAGTTTGGTTTTGTTCCATTTCAGAATGAAAAAAATGTCCCATGAAATAGAAGATATGGTCCATGCCCAACTCTATCTAGCTAAAGCCTAAGTCTGCTGGCTACCCAGAATCAAATAGGGCAATCAGGGCACACGGAGATTTGGAGTGCAGAGACAGGACCTTAGGTGCTCTTGCAGAAGTGGCCCCGCAGCAGATAATTCAAGGAGGGTAAATGCCCTACTACTGCTGCCTCTGTCCTCATGCAAGGACACTCAGGCAGTGCCTAACCCATCTGGAGAGCATGGGGTGGCTCTTCTTCTGCTCCAAGCAACACACAGAGCTGGGCTTCATTTCTCCTCCTTTTCTCAGCAGGAGCAGGCAACTACCTCTCCTTCATCAGAGCAGTGGCACGAAAGGGTTAGTCAGTCTTCTCCCTTCCCGTCCACAAAGTCTTCTTCTGCTGGGACTGGGGAAGGGCAGCTGCTTTCTGATAGGAAAATGTAGAAAATGTAGAAAATGTAGGGTCCTGAGTCAGCAAAGCATTTAAACACATTGACTTCAATGGGACGGAGGTACATGCTTAAGAGGGTGACCAGATAGCAAGGGTGAAAAATCAAGATGGGAGCAGGGGTCAGAGGAGCCTATCTAAGAAAAACCCCCGAATATTGGGCCTGTCCCTCTAAAATCAGGACATCCGGTCACCCTAATGCTTAATGTTAACCGTCTGCTTGAGTGCTTTGCTGAATCAAGGCCTAGGCTGGCTGCAGTCTGGCCCAGCTGGGGATGAATCAATGTGGCCAACTCTCACCATTTGATGGCATGTCTTGAGATATTGGGTGGTTTTCTGAAAGCCCCAGCTCCTGGAGTCAGAGTATTACCTGACAATCTCAGCTCTCAGGGTTAATCTTTTTTAAAAGTATATTTCTAACCCTCACAGATGCAGGGGAAAACTTTGGAATTGAACCCCAGATGTTCCAGTGCCCGGAGGCAAATAAAATGAACCCAACATTTATTATTTTTAAAGATCACATGATTTTTAAGGCACATTCATGATTTGGGGGGGTTGGCAATACTAACCTTTGTGCTGGCAGAGGAGAACATCTTGAGTTTGCCTTACAGAAGCTCCAGGTTTGATCAGAGTCACATGCAGAGCTCTAGAAAGCCACTCATTCCCCCCGGCAGCCCAAACCTGCTGCAGATGCTCTCCACAGCTTGGCAAGCCATCCCGCCCCTGCAGATCCTCTAGCCTGCTCCCCAGTTTTTGTGTTAGCATCTGGAGTCTCGCATCCTTTCTGCTTCATGAATGTCAAAGTGCGTGTGCTCCACAGGGTGCATTTAATTAATCAAAGCAGGTGAATGTAGACAACTGTTCCGCTCTGCATGCATCCATGGGTGAGCCTTTTTCACTCCTCCCGTACAAACAAAGACTCAGCTTTATGCTAGATAGCAAAAACCTGTAAAACTTGCGTGTCAGTAGTTCTCAGAGCCTGTATATGGCACACCTGAGCCATGTTCAGACAGCATCAGCTGCCAATAGCTTAGGGGAGGCAGTGAAGGCACGTCTATACCCCACTTATTCTATAGCACATTTATTCTCTTAGCTGGAGTGGGAAAGGGTGTGACCTTTGTGCCCCCCGACACTGGTGCTGAATGCTAATAGGAGAACGTTCACCATGGCTGCAGACAGTGATTTGGGGCAGGAGGGTTGTTTTGAGAATTGCCTTTGTTTCAGTATTTACAATGACGTTTTGTTCCATTATTTAGCTTAGATTGGCTCAGATGACTGGGATTTTGATGTTGGAAAAACATATGGCTTTCCTTGGTCCATAGTCACTTTCAGTCCCAAGGTAAAAGCAGAGCAGGGATGGCCAATGCAGCAGGTTCCCTTGAACAAAACAGTTACGCAAGTTTACTGCAAACACTAAGGGCCAGATTTTTCAAAACTGCCTCACACCCAACAACTCCTGTTGGCCTCAGTGAGGGCTGTGGCAGGAAAATCTGGCCTTGAGTACTTCAGCTATGAAATATGGATTGAAGGCATCAGACTCTATATATGTCTGAGCTTCTTTATTTAACGTGTAACAGGAATGTGAAGACTGTATACCCCATGCCATGCAATTCTGCGTTCTGATTCCTCTACATGGATCCTTCAGCCATTAAGCAAAATAGCTATTACAACCAACTGCGCCTAGGGGCTCTTTGGGTTCCTTAGCCCAGTGTAATAATGTACCTTTGATGAACACCCCCATCTTTAGTGCCATCTGACGCCTGGCTGGAAGAAACATTATTCCTGGCTCATACTGTCTTCTCCACCCTCCAGCCATGCTGTTCTTCTGAGTCTCAACAGGGCTTATATTTTGCTTTTATTGCCGCTGCAGCAGCTCTGCACCACTATCACAAAGAGCCACTATCCTGAGCAGTAAACCACTCTTACGTGCTCCAGAGCTGTAATAATAAACTTTTAGGGATGACATTTTTATAGCTGACAGACGAGATACCTTGATGGATTATCAGACACTGTTAGCCATCATTGCTGTACTCTATGTTACTAATGGCTTTGCAGAGGCTTCGCTTTCATTTTTCTTTCCCTTTTGTTTGTTCTGAGCTACAACTTTCGGCATGCCAAAACCAAATGCTTCGAGGCAGCAGCTGGAGCTTGAAATTAATAATAAATAATAATAATAATAATAATAAAAAGTGGTTGAGCTGATGTTCAGAATCTAGAGTCATGCTATCACATAGAACACTGTTCCTCACAACTGATCTGATTTGCATTCTTGGTTTTGGTGGCTATTTAGCGGCAACATTAAGAGACTGCACAGGTAAAATTTCAAGAGAGTCAGGAAATGCAGGAGGGTTACAGGTGGCTTAAAATCTTAAAAACTGTTAACAGATTAGCGTGCATTCAGGGTGAAATTCACCCCTGTGCCAAATGCCAGCACAAGATCTACACACACTTAAGCCCCTGCTTGGTAACAGATATTAAAATTGCAAAACTTCAGTGGGCTCAGGGGTGCATAGGTCTTGTGTTGAACCTCTGTCCAGGGTTAATTTTGCCCTTATGAAATAATGCATGCTGCATTTTTTATTCCGTGCAAACTCTGTTAATATCAAAACACAGCCAGTTGTTTTCAAACTTGATGACGGTGCCCACGATGCAGATTTATTAACATGCCAAGTTTCATAGAGCAGCTGTTTTGAGTTATTTGTACGGGAGGGGAAGTGGGGCGATTTTTCTAAATAGGCTATTTTGTTTTCTTCATCTCAAAAATGGCTGCAGGGTTTTACTCAAATGTTTCCAAAACATCTACCCTTGTGCAGAGCCCAAGTATGGAATATTTCAGCCCACAAGGTGACTCTTACAGCACTTTTTGAGCCAGGGAACAGATGAGGTTATCATTTAAACCTCACTGCTTGAGCTGCAGGGCTTGTTACAATTCTACCACCCGATTGAAGAAGGGAGGGTCGGGGTAATTTCCCTGCTTCTGCTGGAGTTCATCCCCTCTCTGGATACTGCTAAGTATTCCTTGCCATGAATGATTTATTCCAGGGGCTCATACACATTCTCCTGAGGAGCAATTTGTTTTGAAATGGACTGGTTAGCATCAAAGGGCAGGTATTTTCAGAAATTCCTTGCAGGGAAAGATCCTGGGCTCTCCTATAAAGTCATAACCCCATCCTATCCTCCTTTAGATTATCTAGTGTTAAAAAAGAAGTCACCAGGTGGCGCTGTTACACATAGTCTTAGAAATTCTTTTTCCTGGCGTGCAAGCACTGTGCAGTCTTTGAAAAATGCTCTCTTGTTGGTAGCTTTGAAAGCGGGTTCTTTTCAGAGGTGCTGTTGCAAGCAGCAAGAGACTTTGCTCTCTACTTTAATCTCTCAAACTAGTCAGTTCTTTGGGCAGAGTTGCTCCATGGGAACCAGGCACTGGTATTGGGTGGAGATTCCTATGTGATGTTTCTGAGCACTTCTGTTCAAAGACTGGTGTACATCATCTAAATAAAACAAGTTATATCATGAAAGGACCCAGACTCCACATCACTAGTTTCTCCTTCATTGGGAAACTGACCTACGAGGCCTTGAAATCTGCTGCCACTTGGCAGAGGTGCTGCTACATGGTCTTCACGTTGCTATACTGTCAGTAAAGTCAATGGGCCTAACTCACTGTTGCCCTGAACCTTTTGTAGCCATTTACACTAGTGCACATTAGGGATAAACCACCCCCAAATTAGAATGGTAGCATTTTACATGCAGTTTGCATAAGAACATAAGAATGGCCCTACTGGGTCAGAACAAAGGTCCATTTAGCCCAGTATCCTGTCTTCCAACAGTGGTCAATGTCAGGTGCCCCAGAGGGAATAAACAGATCAGGTAATCATCAAGTCATCCATCTCCTGTTGTCTATTCCCAGCTTCTGGCAAACAGAGGCTAGGGACACCATCCCTGCCTATCCTGGCTAATAGCCATTGATGGACCTATCCTCCTTTAACTTATCTAGTTCTTTTTTGGACCCTGTTATAGTCTTGGCCTTCACAACATCCTCTGGCAAGGAGTTCCACAGGTTGATTGTGAGTTGTGTGAAAAAAACTTCCTTTTGTTTGTTTTAAACCTGCTGACTATTAATTTCATTTTGTGGCGCCTAGTTCTTGTGTTATGAGACGGAGTAAATAACACTTCCTTATTTACTTTCTTTACACCAGTCATGATTTTATACACCTCTATCATATCCCGCCTTAATCGCCTCTTTTCCAAGCTGAACAGTCCCAGTCTTATTAATCTCTCCTCGTACTGCAGTTTCTTACCCCTAATCATTTTTATTGCCCTTTTCTGAACTTTTTCCAATTCCAAAATATCTTTTTTGAGATGGGGCAACCACATCTGCACTCAGTATTCAAGGTGTGGGTGTACCATGGATTTATATACAGGCAATATGATATTTTCTGTCTTATTATTTGTTTGCTTTTTTGACTGCTGCTGCACATTGAGTGGATGTTTTCAGAGAACTATCCACAGTGACTCCAAGATCTCTTTCTTGAGTGGTAACAGCTACTTTAGATCCCATCATTTTATATGTATAGTTGGGATTATGTTTTCCAATTTGCATTACTTCGCATTTATCAACATTGAATTTCATCTGCCATTTTGTTGCCCTACCCAGTTTTGTGAGATCCTTTTGTAGTTCTTTGCAGTCTGCCTGGAACTTAACTATCTTGAGTAGTTTTGTATCATCTGCAAATTTAGCCACCTCACTGTTTACCCCTTTTACCAGATCATTTATGAATTAGCATACATGACTACATAAGATGCGTGGCAACAGTGAATGCGGCCCAGAATAGTTTTCAGGAATAACATATGAACATTCCTATCATATGGCTCTTGTGATGAGTGTGTGAAGTGGTGTTGACCGCTGCCTGGGATATGGTATCCAGAAAGACATTACAAATAGGTATATTCCTCATTCCTCCCCCTCCTCTCTGCAAACACACTCCCAGGATCTTAGGAGTCAAAGGGTCTATGTAGAAGGATGTTCCCTGATGACTTTTCCTCACCTGTTTGAGCTTCCTTTGTTTCCCTTCCTGCTTGATGACTCTGTTTACTGCTTAAATGCAAATTAAGCAGAACACACATTCCTTTATGTAGGACAGGCCTGTTTGCCAACCTCTGTTGGGGCAGGGCTGTGGAGTTTGGGACATGTGTTAATAATATCATACAGGGGATCTTATAACTTTTACATACAGTGTTGCCACACATTTTATCAGGATGATAGTGACCAGCAAATTATGAGTTGACAAGTGATACCCTACAAGACATGCCTTGTACAAAAACCATTACAATAGTGTGTAGGGTGTGAATGCAGTGGTACATTTTGTCACAGCTTTAAATCATCCTTATCCCCTTATGTACTGGGGCTTCATGCAACCTACCCAGTGGCTTGTAGGGGAACACAGGCCCACCTTCTACACTGGGTTCCACTGAAGGAACTGTAGAACGAGCAGCCAAGATCTCCTCCATCAGACGCCTTGCAGCTGCCTCCCTAGACTCCTGCCATTAGCCTTTCTTCAGGCCTTTTCCTCAGCCTCTTCCTGGACTCTTGGCAAAAAGCAGCATCTCCCAGGGATTCTCCCCAGGGGTCCAGTTGTGTCAGGGTCAGTTGCAGGAACTTGTTCCAATCCTGCACCTTCCAGCTATCTTCTCTCCCTGAGCTTCCTCTTCATCCTGCAGGAACCTTCCTGTTCCCCTTGACTCTCTCCATTTTCAGGACTCTCTACAGCCAAGAAAGAGATGGCAGAGTTCTTACTGCTCTTCTCTGCCATCCCCTTCCATTTCCTCTCTTTATAGCATCACCCAGCTCCTCCCTCAGCAGCCCTCTTTAATCAGACCTGGCCCACCCTCCAGGTGCATCCAGCTGGATTAATTGGCCTCTCAGGCCCACATTAAACTTTTTATCACCAGTCTGGAGTAGACACCCCATCCCAAGTAGGTTTCTTTAACTGGTTGCATTGCACAATGATTGCATATGTTCCATCTGAAGCTGAGCTAAAAGGGCTTTAGCAAACCCATTTGGTGGCACAGGCTTCCTTGGTCTTGATGCCCACTCACACTGGAGATTTTGGTAGCGACTTCTCTTGCCTTATCCTTGCTCATCATGCTTATTTCTTCTCCCACTTTCTTCCAGTCAATCTACTCCTATTCTCTTCCAGCTCCTCCAGCACACCTGGGCTCTGCTTAGTGCAGCTGAAGAGAGGGGATTAAAGGTGGCTTTAAGCCACCTGTATATTCCCCCAAACTACTGAGCTCCTGCAGGCCCATTATCTCAGCTATCATGGCAGCACGAGAGCACTTCCTTTTACCAACAATTAACCAATAAACTCTCCAGCAATTGGAATAGAGTTTGGAAACTTGGTTTCCTTTGATTGAATTCACAGTGGGAAAACTCTCCATTAGTCAAGCCCACATATTTGGGCTCATGGTCTGAGCCCCTCAGCATTAACTTGGTGTGGGACCCTCTGGCATGAACTAGAGCAGTTACAGGGTCACTCTGAGTTCTGCTGGTTTCAGTGGTCACTGAGGGGCTAATGCAGCCATGCCTGCCCTCTCCCAGCATGTCCCCTGCAAGGGGGATGGCATAAAGCTGGCCAGCTTGGTCTACACTACATGGGGATTCCTATGTGCCAGGGTAATCCACATCGGCCCAGTTAGGGGCAGCTTTATGTCCCCTTTGTGGCAGTGCAGTTAGAAAAGGGGCCAGAATGTCACAGAAAGACTTCTTCTACATTCCCCTGGCCTATCAGATGTAATGCCACTAATATACATGACTCACACTGCACGCTGCTTCTGCTCCGACTTGCTTGTCTGCTCACTCTCCATTGAAGGAACCACATTGCAATGGCAGAGTCTCTGCCACTAAGACATACTTGTTTGCCATTGCACTGAAAGCTGTGGCATTGCTTTATACCCATCCTAGGATGGTTTAATATTTTGATACTTGATACTGGAGTAGAGTGACTAAGAGATGGAGAAGAGTGACTGCTCTTAGTGCTAACTGCACACGCCTGCGTAAGACCTTATAGCACCCCAAGCTGATGAACCAGAATGGAGACCGATTGCAACCAATTATATTATGTCCAGCCAAATCAGATACAGAACTGTAGGATCCAAATGAGCTAAAAGTCCTGTCCACTAGACTTCAAAATCTGCAAGGGGCAGCCTGCTGTGGCTCCATTCTGAAATGTTGAGACCTTCCTAGAGCCTACTGTTGATTAAGTTAACAGCAAAAATAGCTATGTTTATCTGAGAACAGCACCATTATTTCATAAAGCTGGTTTATTTTCTCCTTCTTCCTCTTTTTTTTCCTCATTGGTAAACCAGTGTCCCAGCATAAACTGAACATTTATTGTAGGCCTTTGTTCAAAGATAAGATGTGAGTGGGAACTATAGGAGACCAGTTATTCTCCAGAGACATAGAAAGCAAAAACTATTTTTTGAAGTAGATCAAAAGCAGTAGCAGGTATTCAGCCACTTCCATTATGTATCTACTCACATTTTGTCGGGTGAAAACGTGTGACCCTGATACTGCACAATGTGGCCTGCATCAACCCCTGTAAGCCAATAAGATGCCTCAGACTTCTGAGAGCGAAAGAGAAGTGGTTCCTTTTTAACCAGATGCTATACAGGTAAGTGACTAAAAAGAAAACAAGCCAAATGGCAAGCCCAAGTTTTAAACAGCTTTACTTGAACAACCGATCTTGAAGAATAGTAATGCATTGTACTGCCAGTCCCTACTGTATCTCTTATTTTTTGAAGTTGTGCCAGCTTACAGAAAAGTATTGCCTCTGACAAGCTAATACTGACAACAAAATAACAAAGATACACAATACCGCTATCCAGATCTGAGTAATGTTTGGGAGAATTGGCTACATCTCTGTTATTTAGTGAGCCACATTGTGCTCTTAGTTACACCTGTGCAATCCCATCAAAGCCAGAATTTCAGTGCACAACCACTAAACCTTCTGGAAAATAATTCAAGACAGATCCATGGGCTTACACACCCTTTCTGCCACAGGAATAAACACAAGAAAAAGCTCAGTCCTATAAAGACAGGCGATCTAGCCAAGCAGCCACAGGTTTGCTGTCTGGGTGGGCAAGTTAAATGAGATGAAGATGACTAAACTGGTCACAACTGCTCTTCAGTTGCAGTGCACTTCAGAGATCCCCTGTCCAGGTTAGTACAATCTAGTAGAGGGGAGGATGACAGTTTGTGTTGCCATCTCCAGTACTGGAACAAAAAAACAAGAACAGGGATTCCCCTTTCCTGCTGCACATTCCAGGGTATTTCTCAGCTCCACAGTAAGGTAAGGGTTGAATGCAGGGTCAGGAATGGCTAGATGCATTTGCAGTCCCATTGCTGTTGACTACGGGAGGCTACCTGTCCCCCTGAAGACACCTGTGGGATTTGGGAGGGGGGAGTAAGGTTTCCCTTGGTGAATCTCCAGACTTTAAAGATGGGGGACGGTAGAAGGTCTTTTGCTGACCCCCCCGATAACAGGTGTTTGAACCCTGGATGAAGCTGGTGAAGTTGTGCTGAGCTGCTCTATGGGTTATAAAAGGAGCTGGGAGAGGGAGCTAAAACAGAGGAGGTCCCAGGGGCAGCTGTACTTGGGGAGAAAGCTTAGAATGAGGTTTGTATTGTGTAGGAAACAGACAAACTCCAGGATGGCAGTAAGCATTTGGACGCTAATTCAGGGTTGGCAGGCTCTGTTGAGACCAGGTAGGGAACAGGCACATTCACAGGGAAGCAGGCTAGCCAGCTGCCCTGAAAGAGCCTTGTGGAGAGAGAGATAACACAAAGATGCCAGCAAAAGAGGGGGATTGCAAAGCACTGGGTCCTCTCTGAAGGCACTCTGACTCTGTAATGATGGATGCAGTATATGCAGCTCAGCAGCTATAGAAGGCAGCAACCCATGAGGGAGAAGGCAAGGTCCATTGAGGGTAGGGAATATTGTGATGTACTGAGAGGGCTTGTTTCATAACTGGCTTACTTTGACCTGTCAGGTTAGCATGAGCCCCTCATCTCAAGAGAACCTGAAGAGCTGCAAGCCCTGGAGACCCAAAACCATAATTTTTAGGCTCACAAAATCCATGCAAACAAAACAAGCAGGTTCCATGCAGCACACAGGAGTATTCAAAACAAACTGTGATCCATGCTTGGAAGCTACAATTGTCTGCGGAGTTCTACAAAGGGATTTTACTATTTGTTAGAATAAAGATTCTGCTGCTTTGTTGCAGAGCATTCCTCTTCTATCTGGGGTACCATGTTACACAATCACTGTGAACAGGAACATCAGACAGCACACACTCAAGGCAATTGTGCTATTAACCTAATGTCAGGCCTGTCAAATCAGATTCGGCCCAGAAGGCATGGTCCAATTATAAGAACTTCAAAAAAGGCTTAGAGCTGGGAAGTGGGCACAAACCAGTTTTAAGTGCAGTCGCTCATCCAAGCCCATAAACTTTCTGCATACCCCATTACATTATAGTCATCATCACCATAATCATTAATCAGTTATTTCAGTGCATTCACATGGAAAGCTGTGGGCATTTTAGGATTGTATAAATCAACCTTATAGGCAAAAGAATAAATACAGGGAGACAGCTGTACGGATCATACTGTCACACCAATCACAGCTCAAAAGCACACGTAAATAGCAGGCAAAATTCACCCCCTACGGAAGGCCCTTGACTTCCCTGGTTGGAATTGCACCAGAGATAAAACTGGCCCCTCCAGAATACATGGAAATTTAGAAGCCAAATCCAAAGACCAGTGGCATGAGCAATTTATCATCAATGTGTCACTTACAATGAAATTTTCCCTGGCAAACCTATTAAATGTTATGGGCTTAATTAAGGTTCCTACTGGGCCAAGCTACACAGAGGAGGGAGAGGAGATGCACTGATCTCTGCAGGTGTGATGCCTATGTACATTGAAAGGTCTCTAGGTACTAGGAGGATCAGGAACAGTGGTACTTGCCACATCTTGGAAAAGTGCAGCAAGTGCCTGCCCCATTCTCGGTGCACGGATGTATAGGGCCACCAAACCACCCAGCTGCCCTGCTTTGGGGGCTAATAATGATTCTGGCAAACGTAGGTGACCTCCATGATGAGCTCTCCAGCACAGCCAGGCAATTTATGAGTGCCTTTCATGTGGTGCATAAGGGAAGAAGTTCTCCTCACACATTCATGGTGGCTCAGCCATGGTTTGTTCCCTTGGTTATAACATCCAGGGTGACAACCCAGCTTTTTCTGGCAAGAGCTGGCAGACTATGTAGCAAACTTTCCACACATAAGAGCTGTGAAGCTATAACTCAACATAAAGACAAATTGCAATCAAGACAATTTGAAGTATCAAATCCTCAGTAAAGGACTCATTCCAACACAAACTATGGTCCCTTAAAATGCAGAAGACTCACTGAATGAGTATGAGTATGTTCTCTCTGTGAATGCAACACATTGTACCTAAGAATAAAACCACTAACCGTGCAAACCTCCAACTGGTTCAGAACAGCATAGCCCACCTGCCTAGCAACACAGGGTACTCTTAGTACACATTCGGGTACACATCACCCCAGGGCTCTGCTCCTCTCACTGATTTCCCCACCAGGGATCACCAGGTCAAATTCAATATTGGACCAGATCTAAAAGCCCTTATGGTACTGGCCCAAGTTGCAGAGTAAGCTGGTTCCTCATGTGTGATCATGAGTCATGATCTCCCGCAACAGCTGCATTCCATTGGAACTGTCAGTTTCCACTTGTGTATGCAGGACAGAGAGCTTTCTTGACACCTGTTCCACCACTCTGGAATTCGCTTCTGGAAGAGATCAGAATGACCATGAACCTCAGCACCATCAGAAAATGATGTCAAGACCACTTCTTCTGCCTACTGTAGCCTATCTTCAGTAACCCCACCCACCAAAATCACCATCTTACTTAAAAAATAAACCCAATGTCCCCACAGAGACAGTGACAGAGATCTCCTTGGGTTCCCTTTCATAAATCTCTAATGCACACAGATGCCACATGGAAGAGGAACCTCGACAGCTAGGTTAGACCCAGACATAACTGCCCCCCGCTGTGGTGTTAAGCTGCCTGCAGATCTTGCTAGCCATTATGGCTCTCAGAACCTTAGGCCCCCTCTACACTGGCAAGTTTCTGCGCAGTAAAGCAGCTTTGAGCACTGTGACTCCCAAGGCGTACACACTGCCAAGCCACTTAGTGCACAGAAACTGCACAGAGGCAGCGCTCTAGAAAAACCACCCCAATGAGAGGCATGCAGCTTTCTGCACCGGGGCTACAGTGCCAGTGTAGACACCGTGGTGATTACAGCGCTGCGATTGGCCTCTGGGAGGTGTCCCACAATGCCTGTTCTCACCTCTCTGGCCATCGGTTTGAACTCTACTGCCCTGCCCTCAGGTGACCAACCGTCATCCCCACCCCATACATTCCTTTGCAAATTTGAAAGTCCCTTTCCTGTTTGCTCAGTGATGCGTGCAGTGGTCTCAGTGGATCTTTCCAGGTGGCCACACCTGCTCAACGCATCAGGTGATCCCCCACTTGGAGCAATGCTGAGCTGCTGGACCACATTGGCATTTGGGGAAAGGAGGCTGTCCAGTCCTAGCTGCGCTCCAGCTGAAGGAATTATGATACCTACTGAAAGATTTCTAGATGCATAATAGAAAAGGGCCATGACCGGGACACACTGCAGTGCAGGGTCAAAGTGAAGGAGCTGCGGAACACCTACCACAAGGCGCGGGTGGCAAACCGCCGCTCCGGGGCTGCGCCCACGAGCTGCCGGTTCTACAAAGAGCTGGATGTGATACTCGACGGTGATCCCATCTCCACCGTGAAGGACCCTGTGGATACTTCGTTGGCTCACATGCCAGTCGAGAGTAGACCAAGCCAGGAGGAGGCAATGTTGGATGAAGAGGGGGAGGGGACCCAGAGGCAGAGGAGACTCAGAGGCCAGAGATGCATGTAGCCAGGAGCTCTTTTCTGCCCCAGAAGAGCCTAGCCAGTCACAGCAGTTGGTTCTTGGCGAAGCGCAAACAGGAGAGGAGACCCCTGGTAAGAGGCTCTGATTTTGGGAATCGCTGAAGTGAGTTGTTGGGGGTAGGAGGGTTGCAGAAAGCAGGCTTGTCTCCCACCTCATGCCTAGTCTGAGCACTGGAACCAGCTATTGATACACTCCCTCATTTCACAGGAATCTCCCTCAGAGATCTCCAGGAAACTGTCATGGAAATACTGGGCAATCCACTACGACAGGTTCCTTGGCAGAGCTGCTTTGTTTCTTGCCCCATTAACTGTAACTTTCCCACGCCACTTTGCTGTGATAGGTGCAGGGACCATTGCTGCACACAGGCTAGCCACTTAGGGGCCAGGGCAGAAGCCGCAGGCTTGGAGAAGACCCTTCCTTGATTCCCGGCTCACCCTCAGCAGCGAGATATCTTCGATAATGATCACCTCCTGTGGAAAGTGTGAGGACAGGAATGATTATCAGGCCCACCCTACAGTGCTGGCTCTTCCCAAGTGCCCAAGAGCCATGTGCCCAGTGTACAGCAGGGTCCAGGAACAGTGATTTACCCTGCCCCTGCGGCTACTCACCATTTTGGAGGTCTTGTGGCTCATGTGTGCTTGCCTGGGGTCAGCCAGTTAGTGACAGGTGCACGAGTACTGGCTGTGTTTTAAAGCACTGAAACAGTGTTGTCTGTGTTGCAAACAACACTGCTTCTGTAAAATGTTGCATCTAAACTTCACAGAGATGACCTTGGGGGCCAGCCTCCCTTTTTGTTATCGGCGGCAGAATGGTGGCGGAGTTAGAAAGCGTGCAAGAAGAACCAAGGAGGACTTTATGCGTGAGGTTATGATGCACTCCGCCGCCGAGAAAAAGGAATTGAAGGAGTGGAGGGACAGTGAGAAGAGGGACGGAAAGGAGAATGCGGCACACCAGAAAGAAGCCATGGAGCGGCTCTTAACAGTTATGGAGCACCAAGCGGACACACGCTGGGCGATACTAGCTCTTCAAACCGAGCAGCTGCACGCCCACCCTTCCCTTCACAAATATTATGGAGCGTACAGCACACGGCTATAAGCATAGGAATATTGTCATCGGCCATGTCCAGCTTCCCATACAGGTATCACCAGCGGGTTTTTAAATGGCCAAAAGCACACTCCACAGTCATTCTGCACTTGCTCAGCCTGTTGTTGAACTGCTCCTTGCTGCTGTCAAGTTGCCCCGTGTATGGCTTCATAAGCAATGGCATTAAGGGGGTAAGCGGGGTCTCCCAGGATCACAATGGGCATTTTGACTTCCCCTGTGGTGATCTCCTGGTCAGGGAAGAAAGTCCCTTCTTGCAGCTTCTTGAACAGGCCAGTGTTCTGAAAGATGCGTGCGTCATGCAGCTTTCCGGACCAGCCTGCGTTAATGTCTGTGAAATGCCCATGGTGATCCACAAGTGCCTGGAGAACCCTTGAGAAATACCCCTTGTGATTACTGTACTCGGTGGCTAGGTGGTCTGGTGCCAGAATTGGAATATGCATGCCATTGATTGCCCCTCTGCAGTTAGGGAAGCCTATTTGTGCAAAGCCATCTACAATGGCCCAGCGTCACAATCTTTTGGAACAGGAAGCGATTAATGGCCCTGCACACTTCCGTCAACACGAGTCCAACGGTCGACTTTCCCACTCTGAACTGTTAGCGACAGATCCGTAGCAGTCTGAAGTAACCAGCTTCCACTGTACAATCGCCACGCACTTCTCCACCATCAGGGCAGCTCGCATTCTCGTGTCCTTGCGCTGCAGGGCTGGGGTGAGCTCATCTCACAGTCCCATGAATGTGGCTTTCCTCATGCGAAAGTTCTGCAGCCACTGCTCGTCATCCAGACGTGCATTACGATGTGATCCCACCACTCAGTGCTTGTTTCCCGAGCCCAGAAGTGGTGTTCCACTGTGGTCAGCACCTCCGTGAATGCCACAAGCAGTCTCGTCTCACAGCTAGTACGTGTGGCAAGATCAATGTCGCACTCCACTTGCCTTTGTAGTTTAAGAAATAATTCCCTTGCCACTCATGGCATGTTGGTCAGTGCGAGCAGCATACTGGTCAACAGCTCGGGATCCATTCCTACAGCGCAAAAGAGGCAGGGCAGGGTGTGCAGTACACAGACCGTTGAACGATGGCACCAAATGTGGACGGAAGCACAGGGCTTGCTGGGATATGAAGCAATGCATCAAGGGGCATTGAGACAGGACCCAGGATGCCCCATGACCCCTTCCGCCTTCCCACAAGTCTTAGCAGCAAAAGAGAAAGAGGTGCTCTGTGGGATAGCTGTCCAGAGTGCACCGCTCCAAATAGCACCGTAAGTGTGAACATGGTATTGCACAGGCAGCTGTCAGTGTGAACACACAACAGTGGTTTTCCTTTGGTGTTCTCTGAGCGGCACTGTAACTTTGCCAGTGTAGACATGCCCTTAGTGAGCAGGAGCCAAGAATGACACTGCCTCCAAATTCACCATCAAATTCAAGAGGACTTTGACATGCCACTTTGACGTGGAGATGCGGTCCTCTGAAACTTGGTGAACTGGTCTGCTTGTTTTTCCTCTCTTGTCTCAAAGAGTTGCCACCACTCCAGGATTGTCCTGGAGTCTCCAGGTATTAACATTTTAATTAATGATTATGTCATGTAATGAAACCTGCAGGAATACGTCCAACCAAAATTGGCAACCCTAACTCTGGAAGAATGAAAAATAAAATCAAGTCGTTTTTGAACACTGGTGATTTTTATTATACATTGACAGTGGGCTCTGTGCTCTACATGCCACAAATACAGAGCTTACAATCTAAACAGACTATAACAATTAGACACCAACTATACTGGGAGAGCTAGAGCCTAGGGCTGGGTTTGTTTGTAAAGTAATTGGTGAGAGACAGCATTTCGACAGATACTGATGGGCTTCAGTAAAGGAGGGACATGAATAAAGAGAGGCAACATGCCTAGCACACTGAGATAGGCATTCAGGTGACAGGCCAAGTTAACTACTGACATCTGGAATGCTCTGATTTCAGTGTGAACTTCCTTTTGGTTCATGTGGATTCTTTCAATTTAAACCTTCAGGGTCAACCAACTAGAGGAGACTCATGGTGTCTGAAAATGACACAGTGTTACCATCATCATCTCTGGGCTGGGTTCCCTTTTCATAGTTTGCTTTCCCTTTTGTCTCGGTCTGAGGTTTGTAAAAGAGAAAACATTTATTTTCATGCCTACACTATAGTTACCACAAACCTAGACCTTTAGGAAATCACCCTGCTGCTCTGTAGGATCATCATCAGTAGGAGCCAAGCGTGTGTTGCTGTCTCAACAGCTGAATATTATATTTAGTTTCAGTAGGAGCCATTAGGTTCAGTACATGGTCTCATCAGGGAGTATTACAGGGATTGTGTATCACAGTGTGTATTTCATAGCAATAATAATGTTCTTGTGGAGATTGGCTGAGGAGCTTTGACCTAGTCTAGAAACCTCCAAACTCAGCAGTTCTGTTCAGAGACCCAGAGTCTTGAGTACAGTTGTTAATCAATGGTCGAACTGGTTGGGAGCAGCCCCTTAGAATATCTTCAGTCTCAGAAGACAGTGGTCTGGCCAGTGCTGTTTGGCATTGTGCTAATGGCACGGAGAGACGGCATCCTATGCCATTTCAGAGCACCTGAAACTAAGGAAGTTATTTGGAAGCAGAGTTGGGTGGGAACAGCAAAAACAAAACAATTACGAATATTGTGTGGTATAAAACTGCTGACTCACTTTTCTGGGATTTGGTGGTTTGTGAACATTTGGGCGACTGTCGTTCACAAGAATGTTTGTGGGAAACAACAGCATTGTGAATAATAGCATGCCTAAAGATTCCCAAGGCCATTCTGAAAGGCTCTTTTTATTATTCACATGCTAGGCTAGTCAAATCTTTATGAATGTCCACAGATAATCTCTGAATGGGAAAAAGGGGCTCAGGTCAGCTACTCAGAGAAGAAATATCAGACCACTGGACTCAGGAGACCAATCACAGAGAATATTCATGGTGATCCATTCACAAACAAGGCACAGCTAAAACTGGTTCATGTGAACTATGGGAATGATTGTGAATAAAACAATCAGAAAGTCACAACTTGTCCATGGATAATTTGCAGAATAACAAATGGCCTTCATTTGTTTGATACATTATGCGCAAAGATTTATATGACCAGTTCTATCTGAAAGATACTAATAGACACCCAGCCCTGATTCAGCAAAGCACTTAAGCATGTGCTCAACTTTAAGCAGTTTTATGTGCTTTGCTGATTAGAGGTGAATTTAAGCACATGCTTAAAAGTAGGCGTGTGCTTAAATGCTTGTCTGAATTGGGCAGGTTGGTTTGGATTATCCCTAAATGAACTCATCTCTATGGATCATATAATTGCCCAGCTCCTCAGTGACATGTGAGGAACATACAGCACAGCTCAGGAGTAGGGTGCAAAGGTGGGCTTTGGGCACCCCCAGCCAGGGGCAAGCTGTGCTTTGGGCTGGCTCCCTAGAATGTTAGAGCAACCTGAACATTGCCAGCTACCTAAGCCTCAAGGGGCTGAGATGTCAGCCAGGGATCACTGATGTAAGGATGGCTTGTACACACCTCCTTCTCCCCACCCTACGCTGGCAGCAGGAGGTAGGGAGTAGGAAGCAGCTTCAAGGCTTCTTTGCAGTGGTGCTGTGGCACAAATCAGATGGACCTCTGTGCTGGATGGGGGCCAGTTCTGGCCACAGAACTTCAACCGGTAACTCTGTGCCTGGGAGGGAGCAGGCACTGTCCTTCAGCATTCCTGTTTTAACATAACTGAGATGTCAGAATGCATTCACTATAATTTGTAGAACAACAAAAATTGCACCTTAAATTGCGATAGTTAATTTCTTATTGCAGAACTGAAAGGCAAAGGGTAGGGGTTTTTTGTACAGATTGTTATACAACAGCAACATTAATCATTTTTCTCCCAGGGCGAAAAAAACAGGAAACTAACAATAGAAGCAAAAAGAGAATTAGAGAGCCCCACAACGAGTGAACTCATGAAAACTTTGCAAAGTTAGTTTAGAAGAAATTTAAAGACAAGCACAAATGGCAGTAATGCTTGTTCTACTTTTAACAATTGATGTTTTTATACATTCTTGCCTCCAATTCCTGGCTTTTTAAACTGATTATATTTAGAATATCCTTTGTCTTTTTAGTACTATAATTCTGTGTTTAAATCCTACCTTTTATCTAAGGATCCCAATCCACTTTCCACTCATTAATAATTAAGCCTCCCAGTACCCCTGCAGAGAAGTGTTGGTATACTCATTTTACAGAGGGGTAAAGTGAGGCATAGAGCCCTAACAATGTCACACAGTGAACAAAGGGCATAGCTGGGAATAGAACCAAGGAATCCTCCCTTTCTACTGCTAGACAACAGTGCATCATTATCACCGTTTGTATTATGGTAGTACTAGGGGCCCAACTCAGGGATCAGGGCCCCATTGTTCTAGGCACTGCAGATACATATATTATGACTTCCTCTGGTACTATAAGTATACAATTGTTGGTAAAGGTGCCAGAGCATCTGGGGGTTTGCAAAGTACTTTATTTGCTCCTTGCTTCTTCCCATGATTCAGTATAGAGATGTGCATGGAAAGCTCTTTGTTTTTCATCTCTCCCGTTCCCTCTGACCACCTCTGTCCCTCATGGACAAAGAAACATTGCGGAATCTGTCTTCTTCTGGGATAGATACAGATATTTTGGTTCCCTTCTTAACTGATTATTTTTCAAACTTCTCAGGTCTTTCTCTACCTTTTTCTCTGACTCATCCACTGCACAGTGTGATCGCTTGTTCCTGTCTCTGAATGGCCAGAATAGAGCCTAATTCTGATCTCACATTGGTTGCAACTCTATTGACTTCAGTAGTGTTACTCCTGATTTACACTGGTGTAAATGAGATTTGAATTGGGACCACTTTCTCTGTTTACATAGTATAAAATCAATACAGGTCACACATGACAGTAAGTTTGGGGGGGTCTCAACTGGCAGCCTCATATCAGGAAAGGCTGGGAGTGCAGGAGGGAATAGAGGTTACACCTCGGGATGTACATATAGTGTCAAACTAGTGAGCGAAATTGGACAGTCCTGTCAACCCTGAGCCCCAAACTAGTTCCTCCAGCCCCTGACTTTTATGAGCATTAAAAAAGATACACGGACAACACACAGCACAGATGACTTAATTCCACTTCGATTTTCTTAACACGGGCCACTGTCACCAATGTAAAGACGTAACGTCTCAACATGTCCTATTGCTTTTACAATCTCATTCTGCCTGCCCATGAAAATGTGCATCCAGGCATTGCCACTCTTGCATAACCACTCTTGCATGGTGGACAACTGGCTATTAAATGGTTACAGAGATCTTTGGAACCATAATCAGATAATTTCCATTCCAAAGGGACTGTATCACTGTCATCAAATTGGACACATGACTAAACTGAATAGCTAGGATTTAGTCTAACTTGGAAGGATCTGCCTGGCCAGTATTTAAAGAATAGCTAAATCGAGAGGTGGTAAGAGATAGTGGCCTTTGGTGTAGGATTTGGCATAGTATTAAGTGTTTGTCTGAATTTTGTGATTGCACATTTACTAGCGATGGGTAACAGAAAACTGAAGTATGCATAAACAGAAGATCTGGAACTACTGACAGAAGCGCCTTGCCCGAAACAGAGCAGTTGGGCAGGAGTTCATTCTTCTGTCAAGGGCTTTATTCTACTCTAACTTACACTGCCCTTAAAGTTATACCACAATAAAACCAGCATAAGGGAGATCACAGTGGACCTGAGGGGTCAGGTTAGGAACCAGACTGTGGCTTGTTTTTTTTTTAAAATCAGGACAGTGATTTTATTTCGTAAGGAATCCAAGTGTTTTGAACTTCAGCTCAGCAAGATAAAGAAAAGAGGAGGGAACAGTATATATAGCATTAGAGGCAAAACCTGGGAGTTAACCCAAAGACCTTTTATTTGTGCCTGTGTAACTTCTACTCTTGCTCTCATTTGTTCAGACATTTACTACATTTGCACAGGCATATCTGCCAATTGTGCACCTTACAATGCGCTTTGCATGCTCAGACACCACAGCACATGGTCGTATTCATGCACTCAAATGGGACATACATGTTCACATAAGGGAGGTTCTTCCAAAATGCAGACCAATGGGCTTTAGAGAGACAAAAAGTTTGGGTTCTGTGCAATTTGAGATTTTGGGGATTGATTGAAGAACCCAAAGCAAAAACTGAATGTCCTCTGGCTCCTCTAGTATAAGTGAAGTCCAGCACAGAATGCTATAAAAATACTATAACAAATTAACCTAATATATATCACAGTGCATGCACATATATACATCTATATATAGATATATAAATTAAAGAGCTCTCAGATGCTAAATTGCTACATTTATTGATATAATCCCAGTGAGATTGTGCCAATTCTTTATGGCATTACTGGTGTGATGCAAGATATAAAATTCTCAATAGATGTTCTAAGTTTGTATTTAATAGACCTGGAGGCTCAGAGTGCCTTTTCACAGATTGCGTTCCAGCTGTCTGCTGATATTTGAATGTGCAGGTCTTGGTCCCATGCTGTGCAAACAGGCAGCCTCCCACGCATTCTGTGTACCAGGAGTAATTTATGAGTCTATCTCTAAAGGAAATAACGGTGCATTAAGAAGGGGTTATGTAAAGCTCCGGGATTGAGAAGTAGCTCTGTTAACTGAGTACAACTTCCAAACATTGCCGTTATGTCTCAGCTGTTTTACAAATACAAGGGTCTTTCATCTGGTGATTCATATTCTTTCTGAAGCAGAGTTTGGTGAGGGGGGGAGGTGCTAATAACTGTCTCTTTATAAATCTCACATTGCTGAATTGCCTTTACCTTGAAACATCACATTCGTTAACCAGGTTTTGCAAATTTGGATATTTGAGTTGATACCAAGTCCCAAGGTACTGTGGGATATTCTGGCACCAACCAGATAGAAGACAAAAGGAAACTGCCAAAGGCCCTCGTCATTTGTTTTCAATGTCATACCACAGGGATTTGCCTTAAAATTGGCATTTAATGCAGTTTCTCTTGGAAATGTATTGGAATCCAAATAATAAAATGTAGACTAGGTAAGCCAGACACCCTGTTATGAATAACCAAGTTTAGACAGAAATCTGACTGATCCCCCCTCACCCACTCCCTTTGCAGACAGCCTGTTCTTTAAGGCACTTCATACAATGCCATATAGCCACTCACACAAAGCAAACCTGGAGGGAGTCTAGCCATGGTCCTCAGTATAATATAATTCTACAAGAAGGCAAGAGAGTTTTGAACAAGAACAATTTATCTGAAGCAAAACATCCCCCAAACTATGACAGCAGAGGTGTTAACTGCCCACTACACCTTAAATGGTCTCCTACAGCAAGTGTTTACCCCTTATGGTAACAATCTAAATCTGTCCCACCTTGTATTTAGCTTTGACCCTCAGATTACCTTTTCCAGCCCTGTAGAACTCTGTAGTTTGAAAACTTGTCTCTTTCACCAACAGAAGTTGGCCCAATAATAAAAATTACCTCACCCACCTCATCTCTCGGGACCAACACAGCTACAACACTACAAACAACACAGGCCCCAACATTTGAGAGGGACCTGCATTCAAACCACGCCTGAATTTTGTTTTCCAAACCAAAATCCCAGCCAATGAGGTTCTGTGAAACAAAAACACCCCTTAATTAAAGGGCTTGTTGTATTTACCTCCTCTCCCTCAATCTCCAGTTGGAAACAGGACACAAGGATACGAGAGCTATGATCCACACAACCAAACATGTTCAGTATTAATTTGTTGATATCAGTTAACACCTGAATATGTAGGATAGAAAATGACCCCTGTCCAAAGAGGAGCTCAGCAAAATCTATATGAACCAGCATTTCTTTTATGAGAGAAATGCTGAGTTTTGCCACTTAGCTCAGATCAGAGGAAGCCAGGTTCTTCTTGGCTTGTAGTCCTTTCCCAAGAGGTGCTGCAGCCTTCACACTGTAGACCTAGATTCAGCAATAGAATTGGTCTCCAGATTTGTTAAGCGCAGGATGAAGACACTGGACTGAGACTTAGGAAATCTGGGTTCAGTTACCAGCTCAGCTTCTGACTCCCTAGGAGACTTGTCAAGTCACTTAGAGATTCACACTAAACCCACTGAAGTCAATGAAAAGACTTTTAGATCATAGAATCATAGAATATCAGGGTTGGAAGGGACCTCAAGAGGTCATCTAGTCCAACCCTCTGCTCAAAGGTATTTAGGCACCTAACTCCCACAGATTTCAATGGGAGTTAGGCACCACAATGCCTTTGAGGATCTGGACCATACTTGACTAGAGGTGGCCAGCCTTTTTTAAATGAAAAGATTTCAGTTGGAAAATTACCTTTTTTCAAAAACAATATTTTTCACAAAAAAATCATCAGCGCTGTTGAAATACGTTGTTTTCCTAAAAACTGTGCTTTTTTTTCAAACCATTATTGAGAACATTATCAAAAAAATTCAACACCCTCTTTGATTGTGTCCAGATGTGTCCATTAAAATGGCAGGAAAAAACCTATCTGAATGGAAATGTCGACTTTTTCTAAACAAACCCATAAATTGGGTCTAATCTGAAACGAAGGAACACAAAACAATTGTGAATTTTGAAGTTTTTCATGAAAATAAGTTCTCATTTCTTGAGCAGCTGCTTTACCGATTTTGACAGTTTTTCATGTATTCATAGGTAGATTTTAAGATAAAAAAAGAACATTATGATCATCTAATCTGACCTCCTGCATAAAACAGGCCAGAGAACTTCACCCAATCCAAATGGGCTCATCAGGGAAATATTATTATCTCTATTTTCCAATCTCATAGGATCATGATGAGGTAGGGTTTCCTCATTTTTGATCGCACACAACCAAACACCCTTGCTCCACCCCTTCCCCAAAGCCCCGCCCCTTCTTGGATACCCTGCCCCGCACTCACTCCATTCCTCCTCTCCCTCCATCGCTCGCTCTCCCACACCCTCACTCACTTTCACTGGGCTGGGTCAGGGGATTGAGGTGTGGGAAGGGGTGAGGGCTCCAGCTGGGGATGCAGGCTCCAGGGTGGGGCCAGAAATGAGGGGTTCTGGGTCCATGAGGGGGCTCCAGGTTGGGGTATGGGAGGGGAGTGAGGGCTTCAGTTGGGGGTGCGGGCTCGGGGGGGGCTAGGGATGGAGGGTTTGGGGTGCAGGAGGGTGCTCTGGGCTGGAGCCGAGGAGTTCAGAGTATGGGAGAGGGCTCAGGGCTGGGGCCGGGGGGTGGGGTGTGAGAGGGAATTTGAGGTGCAGGCTCCAGCCAGGCTGCACTTACCTCAGGCGGCTTCCAGTCGGCAGCGCAGCAGGGCTCCTGGAAGTGGCCAGCATGTCTGGCTCCTAGCCACAGGGGGGCCAAGTGGTTCTGTGAGGTGTGCACTGCCCGCACCCACAGGTGCTGCTGCCACAGCTCCCATTGGCCACAGTTCCCAGCCAATGGGAACTGTGGAGACAGCGGTTAGGACAGGGGCAGCACACGGAGCCTCCCTGGCTGCCCCTATGCCTAGGAACCACAGGGACATGCCGGCCACTTCCGGGAGTTGAATGAAGGTAGGTCAGGCTAGGAGCCTGCCTTAGCCCTGCTGCACTGCCAACCAGACTTTTAACGGCCCAGTCAGCACCCTGGATGCCTGGCAACCCTATATTGAGGATACATTCATTAAACCTGATGAATACATTCATAATGCTGATTAGACCTCAACTGGAATATTGTGTCCAGTTTTGGACACCATATTTCAGGAAAGATGTGGACAAATTGGAGAAAGTCCAGAGAAGAACAACAAAAATGATTAAAGGTCGAGAAAACATGACCTATGAGGGAAGATTGAAAAAATTGGGTTTGTTTAGTCTGGAAAAAAGAAGACACAGAGGGAACATGATAACAGTTTTCAAGTACGTAAAAGGTTGTTACAAGGTAGAGGGAGAAAAATTATTCTCCTTAACCTCTGAGGATAGGACAAGAAGCAATGGGCTTAAATTGCAGTAAGGTTGGACTTCCTAATTGTCAAGGTGGTTAATCACTAGAATAAATTGCCTAGGGAGGCTGTGGGATCTCTGTTATAGGAGATTTTTAAGACCAGGTTAGACAAACACCTGTCAGGGATGCTCCAGATGATATTTAGTCCTGCCATGTGTGCAGGGGACTGGACTAGATGATCTTTCGAGGTCCCTTCCAGTCCTACAATTCTATGATTCTATATTTGTAACACCACAATGAGGAGGGCCACAAAAAGCATAGAAACAAAATATATCAATTAATGGGCAAATCAGTAATCATCTAAGCAAAGAGTTCCATCTTCTCTTCTCCCTTCACTGAAGCAAGGCATCATGAATGTACAAGCCAAAGAGCTGGCTGACATTTTTCTCCAGTGCCGTAATTACTGGGCCTCAAGTTTTGCCAATGTTTAGCACTTCATTTAAAACCAGCATAATTTCAGCTTCAGGGCATTTCCTCTTTGATAATGAGATTTCTGGCATTTCACCTGAAATTTCTGTGACAGTGAAAACATTTTATGGTGGTTGACACTGCAGTTAGCTTGCATGAAAAATGATGCATGGCCATCTCTTCAAAAGTATGTCTAAACAAAAAAATGGCACTCAGGGATCTGGACCCGGGCGGTTACAAAATGGGCAGGGTAGGACCTGGGTGATGGCAGCATGCCAACCCACAGAGAACAGTAGGTTGTTATGGTCTGGTTTATGTCAGGCTTACAGGGCTTGGATCTTAATGAGTTTTTCCAGCTGCCCCAGGAAAGGGAAGGCCTCAGCCAGTTCCCACCAAGTGACAGGGTTGAGAAGAAAATTCCCCTGTGGGCAAGTTATTCCATAATTGTTCACTCTGAGGTTTCTTGTCCCTTCCCCCAGAGCAGCTGGTACTGGCCAGTGTCAGAGACAGAATATTGGATTAGACTGTTCCCTTGTCCGATCCAGGCTGGCTATTCCTATGTTCCTTCTTTACTATGGAAGAGCACTCTGGATAATTAACCTACAAATGAGCATTGCAAGAATCCTCTTTTGGTGCAGAATTCCACTGCCTAGTTCTGCCACCACACAAAGCTTTGTAAACAGAATCTGGGTTGAACTGAAATAATGGTCTTTTCCCTTTCAAACACAGCTCAGTGTGAAGACTAGGTGGTCTTCCCAGATGTAGCCTTGCATGAGGCCAACTGAAAGTTTTAAATCAAATAGGATAAAACATATAGTCATTAAGAGGTCATTAATCTGGCAAAAAAATCCTGGACAAAGGTCAAAGACCTGACACTAGATGGTAATTTTGAAACAGATAGAGGATTCACAGAAGAAAAGACACAGTAAGGAAAGGATTCATTTTGAAGGATAAATATAGCTCGTTTCTAGACCCTCTCCTCCACATATCAATTAACGCAGCAAATCATCCATCTCAATCAAAGATGTGGGAGAAAAATATAGTTATCCATTTGAATTATCAAAAATTAAAGGATTTAAAATGAAACATATAATTAGCCTGTAGGACTCTCTGCTGTAGATTATTGAGGGGAAAAAAAGCTTACTAACTTTCAAATCTGGATTAGACGGTTATAAGAACAGCATCTGCTGTTCCAAGAGCTAGAAAAAAGGCCCTCTCATGGAGACAGGAGATCCAGTGGTTAGAGCACAGGGATGGGAGTCAGGAGACCTGAGTGTGAATCCTGCCTGTGACAGTGATTCACTATGTCAGAAAATCTCAGAAATCAAGGCCAGAAGGGACCATCAGATCATCCAGTCTGACCTTCTGTCTATCACAGGCCACCAACACCACCCCGCACCCACACACTAAACCCAACAACCGACAGAAGGCCAAAATATTACAGCCCACAGGAGACTAGACTATAATGTGCCCAGGCAAGAGAATAGGAGGGACTGAGGTGCACCAATGCCCAAGGCCCCTGCAATGGCAGGGAAACGATTAAGTGAGAGATACCCAGATAATCCTGGCAAGTGACCAGCACCCACACGCGGCAAAAGCAACAAAACCCCAAGGTCACTGACAATCTGACATGGTGGGAAATTCCTCCCCAATCCCACATACGGCGAAAGGTGATCTTAGGAAAGTCACTCTGGATTCATTTGTGTCAGGAACTGTCATTCTGATCTATGTTTGTACAGCACCCAGCACAATGGGGCCCCCAGATGTTATGGTAATACTAATATAAATAATAACACTGGTTAAGCCACCGCCCATGCTAGGGGTGATGTCATTCTTCACCATTGGCAGTTCCAGGATGTACTCCATTTTATCTAAGTACAAAGCTGCCTGGAAAGTCAGTGGTGCATGGCCAAAGCACTGCCTTTAAAGAGGGCACAGCATGTTCTTCCTCGTCTTAAAATTCCCTTCTGCTGCCCACTGCAGAGTACAAGACTTGAGCAATCCTTTCAGTCAGGTAAATATGACACACACATTCCCAAACCCCTGCTCAGGGAAACAAAGGGTATGAGTGGGAAAGTCTTCTGCATTCTTCCCCCACATGTGCATCTGCACCAGCTGGCCCTCTAAAGTCTCTGTGCCGGAATTTCCCCGCCTGTAAAATGAGAATGTTATTGGTGTTATGGCAGGTGTCACCAAGTAGTGCTATTACACATAGACTCTCAAGTTATTTTTCTTATTGTATGAGCAAATGGTCAGTCTTGGGAAGACATGCTGCTGTTGTTGTTAGCTTGTGGGTTATGCAAGGATCTGGGTCAAGGGAATTGTGTGGACTTCAGGAGAATCTTCTGTCTGCCTTAGCCTCTGATTGGAGTCAATTCTTGAAGCAGAGTTATTCCCTGGGAAGTAGGCATTGGTGCTGGGTTGAGATTCCTGAAAGAAGGGATTGCCTTGGTACTGTTTGGGAGCACCTGTGTTCCAGGCCTGGTTTATAGGTGCAAATAAAACAAATTACACTTATAATATACCCAGATTCCACATTGTTTATTTCTCCTGCATGGGGAAGCCGACTTGCCAGGCCCCAGACATCTGCCACTGCTCAGCAGAGGGAAACAAAATATCATATCTAACTCACAGAGGGTTACCTTCACTTCTGTTTGGGCTCCTCTGATGGAAAGCACTAGAGAAGTACTAAACATTGTTATTTCTATTAACCCTCATGCGGCAGGACACATAGCTGATTACCATCTGGCATCAGGAGGAAATTTCCCCACGAAAGAGATGCATTGCCGTATTGAGCCATCTCCTTTGAAGCATCTGGCATGGGTCACTGTCCAGATAGGATACCAGAGGAATTGTCAATGTGTCCACCATGGCAACTTCTTCTTCCCCTGCCACTGCCCTCCCTCCCCCCTCCCCGCATCTGAGATTATCAGGTGGTTAATCAGTTGAGCAAATGCAATGAGTTGCATAACAGCCTAAGTGCCATAGCTATGAACACACTATCATTATATTATATGAATTATTATTATATTTATCTTTAATGCAGTAGAACCTAGAGGTCCCAGTCAGAGACTGGACACTGGCTAGACACTGTAAGAGCCTGATCCTGCAAAGATTTATTCACATGCCTAACTTTAAGTATTCTGATGCTGCTTGTCTGTTGCTCTGCACCTTGTGCAGTCATTTACCACAGTGCAAGGTGAGTTCAAATGCTTTCATTCTGTTTTGGCAGCATTTTAAACTCACTTTGCACATTGTGTAAATGACTACACAAAATGAAGGGCAATGGATAATCAGGCCCATTCTCTGTCTCTGTAGGATTGGGTCCTTTGTCAGGAGGAGTCACTCTAGTTGATAGAGCACTGGACAGGGACTCAGAAGACCTGAATTCTATTCCCAGCTCAGCCACTGGCCTGCTTGGTTACACTGGAGGTGAGATGACTTACACCTATGCCTCAGTTTCCCCATTTGTAAAATGGGGATAATAATGCTTCCTTTCTTTGTAAAGTATTTTGAGAGCTACTGATGAAAACCACTACCTAAGAGCTAGGTACTATTATAATCTATATATGAATGAATGGTCACTCTAAACTACCCCCAATGGGTCTGGAGGTTTCATTAGCCCAGTCAAAAGGACACAAGTCATATGATCTGAAGTGAAGGGCTGTCCGTAAAGAACATAACACAGTGGGGGGGGGGGGGTGAGAGTTCTTAATGATGTGTATTTGTTTCAGTTTTATAAAGTGTTACCAGGGGGGTGGATGGGTCTTGAAAATGATGGAAAAAAACGTATTACATAATTTACGGACAGCATCAAAACTAAAAAAGATGAGTGAAAAATAATTTGCTTGTAAGTCATACTAGTTTGACTAAAGCAGTTGCTTCCTTTTAAATTCAAGCTCTCATGCTCTCTCTTTCTGTGCAGTCCAGCATGCTTTTGAAGTTCAAACAAAGGCAGGTATGTGGATTGTTGCGGGAGGAGGGGGATGGGGGTTAAAGCAGAAAAACCTTCTCCACTTTGAAAATATTTTTCTTAGACAATTGCTGTCTGGAGTTTTAACAAATACTCACTAATTTGCACCTTGTTCAAAAGCCAAATGGTAACTTTGATTTGTTTTCCTTAGAAAGCTTGCTGAATCTCATGATTCCTTTCTTTGTTTTAGCAGCAGAAGGGAGAGTCTTAAAGATATCAGACAAACTCCATCTCCAGTCCAGATTTCCACAATTTGTGATATAATTTCTAAAAGAAGCCATAAGGGCACTTTAAAAAGTTGTTTTAAAAGAAGAAAGAAAATTGATTTTTCACCCATCTTCTTGTAGATGAAGTAGACAAGACTAAAAAAGGAATTTCACTTGAAACATTGTGTTCTAGCCCAAAAAGAAAAGCTGACAAGGTGTCTCCTGCTAGGAATTTCATTCTAAGGGACCAGAGAAAAGAAGCCTGGAGACTTTCTTCAAGGACAAAGAGAAAGAAAGTTTTGAAAAAGCTTAGCTTGCTTTATAATATTCTTTGCTTAAACTAAATGAGAAGAGAGGTGAGAAAGTATTTTGGGTTGGAGATATTCACGCTATGGTGTGTGTTTACGACAACAGGCTGTATGCAGATATAAAGCAGGTAAATATCATGCTTACATTCCACTGTGATTAGCACCATATAAATGTGATGGGCAGGACTTCAGTAAATTGAATAGACTGTTAGGGACCAGACTCTCTGATCTGTTAAACCGGCTTTGTGCTGCTCCAAAGACATAAAGCCAATTTATATGGTCAGCTCAGGAATCCCCTTGCGAAGCTAGCTCCATGCCAATCCCCTTTCAGCTCAAAATGCTGGAGGTGTGGCCAAGAAAAAGGGGGTATGACCAATTAGAAGGGGCTGTGGCCCCAGCACCTTTGTGCTCTGGCAGTCCTTGACCGGTGGTACAGTCCATTAAGGGCTGCTACAGCTGGCACAACTTAGAGCAGCCCTATCAAGGCTCTAAGTTGTTACTTGGAACCAGAGCAATAGCCCAAAGCTCAGGGAGCGCCCCCAACAGAACTGCACTGAACATCGTATGTCTGGTCCTGAGGATCTGGCCTACGAGAACCATCAAGTCTGAGGTCAACCTTTGAAAACTGACCAGAATCATGGAGCATAGTTGATCTTGCAAACTGCCTGAAGTATGGGTCTCTCTATCTCTCTCTCTCACACACACACACACACACACTTCATTCCACGTACACACTTGCTAGGTCTCTCGGAGTAAAATGTAATGAAATGCCTCCAATCTTGCCATTTGCTGTGGGTTGCTGCTTCTCCTAGAGGCTGTTTGTGAAGGAGTGTGTGCATACAATCCTCCAGCCTTGGGGACCAAACAAAGCTGAGATTTCATCACCAGCTTCATTTTTTAAATTCTCTACCGCATCACATCCGAGGGGGAATCACAGCACCACGTACCCTCTCATGAAACCTGGCTGGATTCCTCATCTCTTGGCATTTGGAAACAGAAATCCAAGGTGCCTGGACTCATGACGACCCTAATTAGAGTCAATAGAGACTTTTACCTTGAGGAGGAAAGAAAATGAGGGCAGCAAGAAAACAAAATCAGATCTTAAAAATTACAATCTGCCCTGGGGAAGTCAGGCAGATCTGATACTGCTCACTCCAGGAAGGCGATGGGGCAAGGAGAAGGAATGCTATATGACATCTGGGTATCACTTATGCATGTAAGTTTACGGCATGCAGTGGGTGAAGTGTGTATTAACCATAAACCATTTTGCAAAATTTGACCCTGGGGGGAATTTCTGCACAATCAGCATTTTTCTGGTGGTGAAGTTTGACACTGAAAAGACACATTTGGTGGCAGAAATGTCAGATTTTCTCCCTCATATCATTGCCTTGTCACTCAGACACCCCAAAGTAAATACATTTTTGTACAGCCCAACTTGCAGAGTCCCATTCAAGCCTCCACCACACCATCAGAGCTCTGTAAAATGCCTAAAACAGTGCGAAATGCCCAGTCTATCCAGGCCATCCCACGGTGTTGCTCTTTGAAGGTACATCTGTTTCTATCTGCTCCCAAAGAGGTTGATTGGTTTTGTCCAGTATTTTTAAAGCAGTCGCCCCTTGCTTGTGACAGGATAAAACATTGAAAGATAACCAACAGGGGATGTGGCACACGACCTGTCTGCTCAGCGTCCTCATGCCCTACCAGCCCTGATTCCTGACGTTCAAGTTAGATGTTTTAAATTAAATGCTCTTACCTCATCTTTCCTGAATAACTTAATTATTAAATGCAAAAAAAATCTACATTAATGTAGCTTTGCCACAATGCTATAAAAAACCAGAAGATAATGGATGTAAGTTAGCACTGCACTAAGGAGGTGGCTCCAACTGCATCCTGCTTCATTAGTAACCACCCTTCTTCCTTGTGCAATCATTAAAAGGGAACTGCAAATGGGGGAGTGGGGGGGAATGATTGCCAGCACCTGTTATTGCTCCTTGATGATTCATGGGGGTGGCCTAAATTCTTTTCTGCAAAGTTTTTGCCCAGTGGAAATATCAGGTCTTAGCTTCCCTGGCCTGGATTGCGCCCCCAGCCACAGACATATGTGAGGAATCTTCTTGCAGAGTGGGCTTTGCTTTTCCCTTCCTTTCCCCCATCCCCATAGAAAAACTGCCTCCAAACCTGCCTGATCCCTGAAGATCTGCGCAGATCCCGGGGAATCTACACATGATCAATGTCTTCTGCACAGAGGCCCCGTCTCTCTTCCCTTGACTCTGGCCCCCAGCAGCCTGCAACCACCCCCTGGTGATAGAGATCCATTGGAACCAGTCCCCTGTCCTGGGCTTTAGTGGCCCCTGGGGATCCATGGGAAAGTTACTACCTCGTTTTTAGCATGTGCAGCAGGACCAGAAGGGAATGAAGTACATCCCCTCTCAGCCAGCCCCCAGCCAGTGCTCTCCTCCTTTTCACCCCATGCCCGTCCCAGCCACCAGAAATCACTGACTGATTGATTCACTCATTGATTGAAACAATTATCACAGTGAACATTAGCTCTGGGAGACGTACAGAAATCTCCTCAGCACAGAATTTAAAGCATTTGTGAGAAAATGTTGTTTCTGCTGTAATTAACTGGGGGAGATGCAGTCAGCCATTCCCAGGCTCCCCTTCATCCCTCCCAGGCAGCTATACTTTGCCTCGTCCCCTGCGTGCTCCTAATTGGCCTACCTGTTTCCATAGGGCCCATGGGAGGTAAAAAATCATTATCCTTTTCAAAATGAGACTTCGGAGGAAACATCCAAGTAGCCAGATGTACTGTCAAAATAATTACATTACATAGGGCTAGACTGTGTCTCCCAGTGTGCCCAGGTGATGCTGGGGGGCAAGAAATCTGCTGTGTGTCTTTGTGGAGTGCAGACTACACCCATCGTGTGGCCGCCTGTACTCCTACCTCCCTCCTGCCCCTTTTTATCAAGCTCTTACTCCGTGGGAGAAAACCAGTAGCAACCACTGGACTCCCCAGAGCCCAGGGTCTATGATTCTAGGCAGCCCATATAAAGGCTATGCAAGCGGAAGAGAAGCTCCTAAATCCCTCCTCCTCCACCAGCTACACAGTGTTGGGGGGTGGGGGGGAATGGTGGCTCGGGCACTGGCTTGTGAGCCAGGAGACCTTAGCACTATTCTTGACTCTACCCCTGGTTGGCCTGCGGCTAGTCGTGTCCCTTGGCTATGCCTTTCTCTCCCCTCCCCACTTATCTATTTAGGCTGTAAGCTCTCTGAGGCAGTCCCTTGCTGTGTGTGAACAGCTCCTCACGCAAGAGGGCCTCTAGCTGCTACTGCCATACACACGATAAACAATACTAATAACCATTAAAGAAGGTGGTGGGGGCTCCCCCCTGGCTGCTGTAGTGGTCGCAGACAGTTTGGTATCTACAGGCCAGGCCCTGCAAGGTGCTGAGTGCCTCCTGAAAGGTGTGAGGTACTCTCCATTCTCACTGAAGTCACTAGGAGTTGAATGTGCTCAGGATCTCACAGGATCAAGCCCACAATGGCCCTCTAGAAACTCCTGATGAACAGAGCCAATCCACTTCCCACCTGCCTGGCAAAGGGAAGCCCATCCAGCATGAGCAGGCTCTAAGCCCTGCAAGCCCTGCAACTTCTTCTGTGTCTGGCACGGAGTGGGAAATGCCTCCATCCTGCACTGTGTGGGTCCTCTCCTCCCCACCAGGATTTGCTGCTGATTCTCACTCCAGCATCTGCCACTGTGCTCCAGCCCCTACGGCTTATTTGGGTTGAAGTGGTTGTGTTTGTTTTCTTTTACTCTTAACTTGCAAGTAGCAATGTGCAATCTGGGGAAAATGTTGCTAATGCCCCATATGTTTCCCCTCGGGAGCAGTGTTATTTTCTTCCTATGCTTTAGATTCTTCAGAAGTCATGGCCTTGTTTTTTCCCCTTGCTTCAGATCTTGGCGGCTCAATCCTGAAAGTGGCTGAGCACCTGCTGTGAGGTGCTGAGCTGCCCTCAGCTCCCCCTGAGACCAATCAGAATTGGTGGCACTCAGCACCCGGCAGGTTCAGGACTGTTGTTAGCACCTGCTGCCCTTATGTGTGCTCCATTTGGTATTATATCTTTGAGATGTTTTCTCCCACTGCTTGTCCCTCTTTCCAACAGGGCTAATAAAATATTTGCACATAAAAATGAAAAGGGAAAGATAAAGACTTCCCCCCTCACACACACACAGATGACTGCAGGTTTTGCCTGGGTCCGGCCTATCAAAAGGCTGTGTCTTTTGAAGTTACCATGGCAGTGTGACCAGAGCAACATCACAGCTAGCAGAGAGAGAGAAAGAAAGACAGACAGAGAGATGGGGGAGAGGTTTTTGACAGCAGAGCAAAGCCTCTGATGTCTGAGAGAGATGGTGTAAGAAAGGCCTGCCGGCTGGAGGAAAAAAATAAGCAAATAAATATCCAACCAAGAGAAGCCAGACCAAAATAAAAAGAAAGAAAGGATCTCTGAACTAAGTGGGGAAAGACAGAGAATAAATCAGAGAGCAAGAAACAGAATGAAACACAAAAATCCAGATAATTAGAGAATAAGGGTGTTGGAGGGTTGGACAAAAGGAGAAATAGAAAAAGGTGGAAGATTAGGCACAACAATCTAAACCACAAACAATCCCAGTAAATAAGAGGTTCCCAAGAAAGTGTGTACATATGCCTGTGACCAGACTTCTTGTGGATGCCTAACTCCAAGGACTGGGTAAGCCATTGTCAGCATCCCACTAATGCAATCAGCAACAGAAAGGTTTGTGAACCCTGGCCTGCGCGCACATCGGCCAGGATGGAATCTGCATAAACCAATTTGTTCCTAGAAGCAGTGAATTACACAGGCTCTGTAAAGATGGACATTGTGCACTCCTGAGCCCTGAATGGTCCCTATAAAAGTGGATTAGTGGGCACTTCTCTGTGGTACAATTAAATTGGAGATGGCACTGTGCTGAGGACTGCTTTGCTGGATGAGCAAGAAGGGCTGGAAGCTGCAAGGAGGAATTGATGAGACTCTTGTATTATTGCTCCTCACACACTAATGAATTCCAGTATTTAATAGCCTTTAAGGAAAGGTTATATGTGTGATTTGTGATTCTTAACACAGTAGACCTTGCACAATGTTAGGGTGAAGGGTGTGGGCTGTGCTTGCCTTCTGAGGTCTTAATGTTAGCTGAAGGCTGGAGAGATATGACTCTGTGCACATTATCACTCAGTTTTCTTTTCAGCCACGACAACTATTGTTCATTGAACAGTCCCAATGCGAGTCATTTAATGGAAACCTCATTCCAAATCCAGAAAATGTAGAAGCATACAATGATAGGGCTGGAAAGAACCTTGAGAGGCTATCACGTCTAGTCCCCCTGCACTGAGCCAGGACCAAGCAAACCTAGACCAGCCCTGAAAGGTGTTTGCCCAACCTGTTCTTAAAAACGTCCAGTGATGGGGATTCCACAACCTCCCTGGGAAGCCTGTTCCAGAGCTTAACTGCCTTTATAGTTAGAAAGGTTTTCCTAATATCCACCTAAATCTCCCTTGCTACCAATGAAGCCCATTGCTTCTTCTCTTACGTTCTGGGGACATGGAGAACATTTGATCACCGTCCTCTTTCTAACAGACCTTAACATCCAGATACGCTCTGGCGCACGCTCAGGGTGCTGTTGTTTCCAGGTAGTATCTCAAGAAAGGACTTCCATATTCATGGCACCCAACAAAGAGGAAGTGACTGGTCTGAAAGGACATTTATCTGGCCTACTGGGAAAGACCTATTAGACCATCTTGTCTCTCCTCCAGCCAGGGCAGGAGATCCTCCAGGTTTTAGACATCCCAAACAGCAGTGATCTCGCCATTTCCCTTGGAGACTACCCCATAAAGTAATAGATCTCATTGCCAGGAAGTGTCCATTTTCACAATTTCATCCCTTACTCCCAGTGAATTTATGCTAAATTCCTCTCCCTTCTGGATATTTAAACCCTTCATGCAGGCTGGTGGTATTCCAGTGGGCTGCTGGGGACTTACTGCTGTCGTGGCTGCTTTGTCATTTGAGTGCTGTGCCTTGCTTTAAATGTCTGACCTTTCTTCACTGTTAGGTTTTCCTGCAGTGGGGTAAAATGAAGATCAAGAGACTTGAAACATTGACAAAGTGAGAGCCTTGCAGGAATATAAGCCCACAGCAGTCCACTTGGATGCCACCAGCCTGCGTGCAGGGGAGGGCTTCATTTGGACAGATTGAGAGGTGGTGCCACTTTTATTGTTTCTGACTCCACTATATACCTGACAGAATAAGTGGTGGTGATTAGAAAACAGCCCAGCTGAGAACATGACAGTATTTGCAACATTAATCAACTTTACAGGTATGTTAACTTTTAGACCTAAAAAAACCTGGACAGTGCCCCTTTAAGTTATCTTGGATAAGCCTGTTCTGTGCTTAGGAGCTGTCCCATTGTATTAAACTTGATCCTTGCTCATGGTATGAGCAAACTGCAGAGTTCACCCGTAATGGTTTTCAATTATATGACAAGGAAAGCAACTTATTGGTGTTCTCTATGTAAATGTCCCACTATTTTTCATATTTATGATATCTAATTACATTTGCTCCTGATAGTGATGTAATGGTTAGGTACTGAAGATTGAGAAGGCTGCTCTAATGTTAATATATTTACCTTATTAAAAAGTAATACATTACAAAGTCAGTCGGCTGTGCGGTACTGGCTTGCTAGATGAGCTCTCCCTCCTCCTGTCCTCTCTACAGTTGCTGATAACTAGGATTGACTGGCAGCGTTTAAAGTGACTGCAGTCAGTGTGATGGTACCAGAAGGGAACAAATATCCTAGAGGTGCATGAAATTAAATAGGCCGAGGGGTCTAGGTGGACAATGTAAAGGAATTCAAGGCATTAGTTTGCTCTTAAGGTCCTGGGAGATCAGCACTGCTAAGGTGATGCAAATACTCCCATGAGGTAAAGGGAAAGAGTATCTCTGTACCTGTGCGATACTGCCCCTGGTTGTGATCCACAGGTGCACTTCATCTGGAGCTCCTTCGATTTATAAGTGAGTTGCTGGCACAGACTTAGAATCATAGAATCATAGAATATCAGGGTTGGAAGGGACCCCTGAAGGTCATCTAGTCCAACCCCCTGCTCGAAGCAGGACCAATTCCCAGTTAAATCATCCCAGCCAGGGCTTTGTCAAACCTGACCTTAAAAACTTCCAAGGAAGGAGATTCCACCACCTCCCTAGGCAACGCATTCCAGTGTTTCACCACCCTCTTAGTGAAAAAGTTTTTCCTAATATCCAATCTAAACCTCCCCCACTGCAACTTGAGGCCATTACTCCTCGTTCTGTCATCTGCTACCATTGAGAACAGTCTAGAGCCATCCTCTTTGGAACCCCCTTTCAGGTAGTTGAAAGCAGCTATCAAATCCCCCCTCATTCTTCTCTTCTGCAGGCTAAACAATCCCAGCTCCCTCAGCCTCTCCTCATAAGTCATGTGTTCTAGACCCCTAATCATTTTTGTTGCCCTTCGCTGGACTCTCTCCAATTTATCCACATCCTTCTTGTAGTGTGGGGCCCAAAACTGGACACAGTACTCCAGATGAGGCCTCACCAATGTCGAATAGAGGGGGACGATCACGTCCCTCGATCTGCTCGCTATGCCCCTACTTATACATCCCAAAATGCCATTGGCCTTCTTGGCAACAAGGGCACACTGCTGACTCATATCCAGCTTCTCGTCCACTGTCACCCCTAGGTCCTTTTCCACAGAACTGCTGCCTAGCCATTCGGTCCCTAGTCTGTAGCGGTGCATTGGATTCTTCCGTCCTAAGTGCAGGACCCTGCACTTATCCTTATTGAACCTCATCAGATTTCTTTTGGCCCAATCCTCCAATTTGTCTAGGTCCTTCTGTATCCTATCCCTCCCCTCCAGCGTATCTACCACTCCTCCCAGTTTAGTATCGTCCGCAAATTTGCTGAGAGTGCAATCCACACCATCCTCCAGATCATTTATGAAGATATTGAACAAAACCGGCCCCAGGACCGACCCCTGGGGCACTCCACTTGACACCGGCTGCCAACTAGACATGGAGCCATTGATCACTACCCGTTGAGCCCGACAATCTAGCCAGCTTTCTACCCACCCTATAGTGCATTCATCCAGCCCATACTTCCTTAACTTGCTGACAAGAATACTGTGGGAGACCGTGTCAAAAGCTTTGCTAAAGTCAAGAAACAATACATCCACTGCTTTCCCTTCATCCACAGAACCAGTAATCTCATGATAAAAGGCGATTAGATTAGTCAGGCATGACCTTCCCTTGGTGAATCCATGCTGACTGTTCCTGATCACTTTCCTCTCATGCAAGTACTTCAAGATTGATTCTTTGAGGACCTGCTCCATGATTTTTCCAGGGACTGAGGTGAGGCTGACTGGCCTGTAGTTCCCAGGATCCTCCTTCTTCCCTTTTTTAAAGATTGGCACTACATTAGCCTTTTTCCAGTCATCCGGGACTTCCCCGGTTCGCCACGAGTTTTCAAAGATAATGGCCAATGGCTCTGCAATCACAGCCGCCAATTCCTTCAGCACTCTCGGATGCAACTCGTCCGGCCCCATGGACTTGTGCACGTCCAGCTTTTCTAAATAGTCCCTAACCACCTCTATCTCCACAGAGGGCTGGCCATCTCTTCCCCATTTTGTGATGCCCAGCGTAGCAGTCTGGGAGCTGACCTTGTTAGTGAAAACAGAGGCAAAAAAAGCATTGAGTACATTAGCTTTTTCCACATTCTCCACAAGAGCCCTTTGGTACTCACTTCCCACTTCGTGGGTATGTCATGAAGCCTGTCTATTTGCTCAGGCTTCCAGGGATGAGGGAGATGAGGGAAGCTGGTATGTCTAGCAGAGGGAGGGCTGTTGTACTGTCAAAGATTCATCTTCTTGGGTGGTTAATTTTCTCTTTTGGGGGTGACATTCTGCTGCCCCCTTTGTTAACTGTGTTTTCACAGATTCATCAAAGGAGCCAAGATGCAGAGGAGGCGCTTTGTAAATTTTAATCAGAATAACTAACTAAAGTATAAAATGTGTTGCCCCCTGTACCGCCTCCCTCTGGTCAACTCAGGAATGACATCAACTGGCTCTGGAGGGAGCAGGATTCAGCCTTCCCCAGCTGCAAGGATGCCGGAGCAAACATTTGCAAGGGAAAATGTTTCCAATGCTACCAGCTTGATCCTGCTGAGCACCCTCGACTTCCACTAAGCCAATAGGAGTTGAGGGTGTTCAGCACCTCTCGTAAGTCACTCAGCATCTCACAGGTTTGGTTCCTCAGGGAGGAGCCCAGAAGATCCCCAGTCTCAAAACAGAAACTGGCCACACGCGACTGATGTTAGTCATATTGCTTAATACTGCAGTGATGAGGGAGGTATAAGAACCTGTATTGAATAGAATGTTAAAGTTCCATTTGTAAATGGTTAATTAATTATTAGTAGATGCTTTAATAAATAGTTACTGAATTATGGTAGACTATCAGAGTCCAACAGGTCAACTGCCATGGCTTATAACCATCTATAACACCTACTGATGTGTTTAAACCATCACACATAACACACACCCCTTATGTCTGTAACATGCTTAAAACATCTATTAATCATTTACTAACCTATATAAATAGATAATATAAAATGTGACCTAAATGCCTAGTGTTGGTACTAATTTGTGGGAGACTCTTATTTACCTCTGTTTGGACCCTGGAGACATGATGTGGGTGCTTGAAGAGTGGGTATCCAAAATCTGCTTTCACTCACGCCACTTCTGTTTAATGAAATGTGCTCACATCTTTCAAAAGAAAAACATATGCAACTAGGTATCTCTGGCAAGTTCCACAGCTTTTGATCCATTTTCTGTCTCCTCAGAATGATGTGCACCCACATTGGGGAATTGGAAATGTCTCCTGAGACTGTGATAGCAGGGGGTGCTGCTTGCACGTCAGAACTGATGCACATCGACAAAGCAGTGCAGGGAAGCTTGCATAGTTTCTGCCCAAATTAAGATGGGGAAAACGAGGCCTCTCAACCTCCCATATCAATGAGCACACAACTAGTCTATAATGGCTGAATGAAGTAAAAATTAATTAATTCACACTCACATTTTAGGACTAAAAATGCTTGCCACCCAGCATGTATTTAAGTTTTAGAATATTCTGAAACAGGGCAGAATGAGAGCTGTTCCTATTGTTGATCCACTTGATCTTAATGTCACAAGAGTTGGGAGAACAGGAAACGCATGTTCGGTACGTATGCATTTGAATCATCTCAGAAATTCATTTCAGCTGATTTCCTGCTCTATGCACATTCTACCAAATCTAGCAGGAATGATCCTGGAAAAACTGAATTTCAAGTTAATATTCATGGAGAGTGAATTTCCCTCCAGGGCAAAAACTTGCTCAAAGTCAGTGCATTCCAGGGTTTAAGTAGCACTTATGTCTTGTGCTGGCCCTCTTCACAGAATTTAATTCAGGAAGCACATTTGGAATGCCTACTCATGAATTTTCACAGCAGAAGACTCATTCTAAGAGATGCGCTCATCCAATCAGAGAACAGAAACTCACCTTATGACCTACTTGTCCAATCAAAGCTAACCAAAACAGTTCAAATCAAATAAATATTTTTCAGTGAACTGCTCCCATGCAGCCTAGAGGCCAAGACTCACTCACCCAAATTATTCATCACGTAATCATCTAGCAATGAACAAATTTGAGTAAATAACTAATTGCTTGTGGATAATTCACAAACAGGCAACATTTATCAAAACATTCACTGCAATTTTTTTGCTCAACTCTACACATCACACAATGTTTCTGTATACAAAAATAAAGAAAGACGGTACAATACCAACCCAGGTCCAAGACAGAGACCCATAAATGATAGAAACAAATGCTAAAATCATAGAGATTAGGGATGAAAAACCTCTTATCCGGCCACACTGTCCATCTCTGTATAGTCTGTTTTCCAGTACTTCATCCAATGACTTCTGCCACATTCTTCAGGAAACTTCCACATGCCAACTGACCTCCTCCAACAGAAATAGATGCTTCTTTAGCAGAAGTTTGGAGAAAGAATTCTGAACTTTGGAACCCCACACAGAGCTTGCAGCTTCCTAATATAAAACCCAAATAAACTTAATTGAAAACAGAGGGCCTAAGTGGTGATCTAATGGAAAGGCCATGCAATCCCACATAGAAGAGCTACGGTTAATAGTTAACCTCAGATATTTGGGCGGGGGGAAAGGGGGAGTGGAGGTGTCATACAGTCCCCAAGTGGCCTCAAACTGATCTATCAAACTGTGTGCATCTAATGTCCACCTGCACTTTTAGATTCAGATCCTCCAAGGTCCTAAATACCTTTGAGGAGCTGAGCTCTAGAAACCAGTTTTGAAAATGGGACCAATAGTCACTCACAAAATATCCTGCTTTCTCTGGCATTTCATTTACCTGAACCAAGTGCCCAAGTATTTTTGTATTTGTCTGTCAATGGTTTTTAAGGAATCCCTTGAAATCTGCACCACAACATATGGCACTGATAAAGTACAGAGAAATGTGATCATGCTGCAAGACGACCATGGAGGAATCTTTTGTTCAATGCATACGCTTACCTTGGTAAATCACAGTAACTAGGCCATTGGTTTCTACCTCTTATCCCATTTTTCTATTTGCCCCTTCTTTATTCCACTCACTCCCACAACCCTGCCCTGTTTCAGAACTGTTTCTTTCCTAGGAAGTCAGAACACTAAGCCCCATCCCATGTCTGATACCTATAGAGCATCCAAGACTGACCAGTAAGGACACTTTATGAGTCACAAAATTAGCATCCTCTGCTACTTACAATGAGTTTGTTACCTCTGCAGTGAATTCAGCTTTCATACACACATAGATGTTCCTGAAGCTAACCAGCTGGGCTGGCCCATGTCCATGTATTAGGTCCTTGTGTCTGGTGTCTTTCTCCAGACTCCTTGGCAAATCTCTTCCATTTAAGCAAATGTCTTGTATTAGCAGCTTTAGGGTGAGAATCAGATTCCCGTCCTTTTAGTCCTGTCTCCAATCCCATAATGGACTTAAGAAACTGAGATTCTAACTCATCTGGGCTGAGATTTTCCTTGTATCCAACAGCATCTCCAGACACTGATTTTTCTCATTAGCTCAGAATAGAATTAGTTCTGCCACCAACTCTTTGCCCGTTTTCCCCCGTCCCCAGGAATTCTCACACCACCATCTCTCTCATGATTTATTATGCTCCAGTGAGCATGTTCTTAGCAGAGCTCTAACGTGCCTTGCATTAAATTCATATTATGTCTAGGCTTTGACATCGGTGATGCTCCTGTGGAAGTCAATGGCAAAACTCTCTTTGAGTTTCATGGCAGCAGGATCGGACCCATCCTTTGATTTATGTCAGTTGTTCTTATGTGACAGGGAAATGGATGCAATATTATAAAGCCTGGAATTAATCTGCATGTTAACACTTTATAAAATCTAGTGGAAAAAAAAGTCCTAAATTAACATTCTCCTTAACCTTTATTTTTATCAAGTGTACTAAATCAACTGAAGAATAATTGCTCTGAGGACTATGCCAAATGAGTGCACATTTATTTACATATTCCCTAATGTAATATGAATTGATGAACTTTCTGAGATACACATGATATAAATGATCATGATGTGCCATTCTTAATTTCTTTCAATTGTCACTGCAAAAACACTTGCTTCTTAAGATGAGTAGTGTGGTAAGTGCACACAGGACCCACAGCAAGTGGGGAAGTCACTGAAAGTATTTGCCCTATTGGCAGGAAGAGAAAATACTTTAAACGAAGGGATCAAAATCATGCTACCCAAGGGCTCTGCTTTAGCTCTGAAGATGGACAAGACCAGAGACCAAACTGAAACTTGGAGTCATTCCTCACTCCAGGGGGGAAAGAATCTGTGTCAGCCCTACACCTGATGCAAGTTACATTGTCCTCTGGTCTATGCTGGCCAGTAGGTCAGTGGGGATGGAACCAAGACCCGGACACATGCAACCCATCTATGTGGGACGGAGAATGGTGGCTGAGACCCCACACTGAGACCTGGGAGGCAGGTAGCCTGCACATGGGAGTGAGGTGTGGCTCTGTACCCCTTTCTTCCCTGTCCAGACACATAGGGTAAGCCATAGCCTCACCCTAAACAAGGATGAAAAATGAGCACATATATTTCCATCATGTTAGAGTCATACATTTTATAATAGCTAAATGAGTTCATCGGTGTAGCTGTCTGGAGACATTACAGGGCTTGTTCTCCTGTAAATATGCATACACTAATGAGTTAGGGGCAAAGGGAGACTAGAGTTACCCTCCCTCGATAATATTTTCAGTTTACAGAATGTGGTACTGCTTCACCATGCTGTGAGGCTGCCATAGCTGTTATCTTTCACGACCGGCACATAGACTTGTGTGGCCTTTCAGTTTGCCATCCATTCATGGAGGACAACCATACTTCCTATCCTGTCGATTTACATTCTAGAGTCTCCGAGAAAAAGGGTCCCCTGTCTCAGCTGGAGCTGCTAGGAGCTCCAGTAATGCAAGCAACAATGGTACTGGGAACCAATGTCTCTCTCCCAAGGAAGAAACGTTTCTTCTCCAACCCCCACTGAGCTACCTGGAGCCACTGGCCATTTTCTCTCAATACCAAGGATTCTCCTTTTAGTCATTATTATTTGATTTTATGATTACACTTTGACTATTCTACAGCAAAGTTCAATTTAACTGGTCGATAATTACTTGACTCTTTTTAAAGACACTAAAGAAACCCCAGCTGACCCGAGCATGCTTGTTTCCTAACTTTCTGATGGGATTCTCCTTTTATTCCAAACCCTCCTGGGCGGTTGAGTTGCTTTTCACACAGCCACTCACAGTCAACTATGCTAGTCTTTGAACAGGGTGAAACCTGAGGCAAGCTGGCCTCACCAGCAGCCACCAAGGTTTTCACATGGTCCTGACCCACAGGTGGTTCTGTGTGAGCGATCTCTATGCCCAGAAGGAGCCCCATTGACTTCAGTGGGGTTCCACATAGGCCTTTGCCCACCTGGCACTCATTGCAGAACTGGGACCACTGACTATGTTTGGTTAAAGCCCCGCTTCCACATCCTTCCCTAATGCCTCCAAAGTGAAACTCCTAGAAGTGGGGGAGAAGGAAATCCAATGATGAAAGATCACTGTCATGGTATGAATAAAACATATTCTAATTTTATCAACACCTAGAATTCGGGTTTTTAAATACCAGGGTTTTTTTCTTCTTTTCTTTATAAGATAAATGATGAAGAGACGATTACATTTTTGATGTCTTTTAATTATCATAATTAAGTATGATCCATCATCATAATTTCACCAATAAATCAAGGCAGATCACCATAAAGATAATGATAAATCATGCTCTTTGTAGAACTGTTCCTGAGGATAAACCAGAGAATGAAGTTGGAGGACTTCAGATTCAACTAACTCATCAGCAGAATACTTAGCAATGCTCTATCTTAATGGCACATACATGCTGTAGGACAAATTGGAATCATTCATCTTCTTTCAGACGTTTGGTTATGTGAACATGCTTGGCTCATGCATCCATGCCCTTACTTTGCTGATTCTTAGCATGTAAATTCTTGGGCATCTATTATGTTTCTTTTCTTTTCCTATAAGGCCTGGACTGCGGTTTGTAAAGAAAAGACACAAAGCCTGGCTCACTTTTCCCTTGCAAACTCTTATAGCAGCTCATCTGAAATTTAAACATATTTTAAAAAACCTACACACACTACTTGTATAAAAAAGCCTTGATGAATGCCTAGGTCTGTATCACTTGTGGTCAAGTAAGATCCCTTGGTACTCTCTTCCCACTTCTCATTACACTATAACTAGTCTGTAACAAAGTTCAAACTGGAGCAACCTATCCTCTTCAGAAGCCAATAAGGTTTCCACATCACTTATGAGACCTGGCATCAAGCTTAATACATTGCTTAATGGTTATGGTCCCGGTCCTCTTAACTACTGGCCAAATTCCAGTTGGAGTAACTGCATTCAGTCTCCTGAAATTTTCTCTGCAGTTTCAGTTCTGCTAAACACTGCTCTGTTCCAGTCCAGATAAGGCTGTATTTCCATGACACGTTAAGACATTGTGTATATATAAAGCTAAATTTTGTAGTCCCTTTCCCAGTCCTAGAAGTGAATGTGAGTTTTGAGTAATGTACTGAAATAGTTTGTAAAGTTCTTTCAGATCCTTTGGGGTAAAAGGGGTTCTATCAATGTAAAATATTAATATTTGCCTTGTTTTTTCCTGTAGTTTTATAGGACAGATAATACTTTATACTCACCATCCAAGGATCTCAATGCCCTGTAAAAAAAAAGACAGATGAAAATCATAATGCCTATTAGACAAGTGGGGAAAGTGACCCACACAGAGGTGAAGTAACTTGTGCAAGGTCATACAGCAAGTGAATGGCAGAGCAAGTAATAGAACCCAGGTCTTCTGGCTCTCATTGCTCTGGAAGCAGGCGTGTATTTCCCACTAAAGAAAATTTAACAAGCCCCTCAAGGTGCCCTGAGGTCACACAAGGAGGGTAGCAAGCGTCACTCACCACAAGTCTGAGTGCTGTGTATTTTAAAGGGGATACAGTGTAGCCAGATTCCCAACTTTCCCAAAAGTGCACCAATCTCTCACTCTTCTCACACGTTCTTTCCATCAAATCCTTGTCATTTTCAGGTTCAGGTACTAAACACTCCACTCAGTCTGCATTTGGCTGCATGTCAAGTGGGTCCCATCATCCATCCTTGTTACAATGGTAATGGTGGGTAGCTAGGAAGGTCATCTCATCTCTAATAATTCCCCCCTAAGGGATATGAAGGCAGAATGATTACTTGGTCACATACCTTCTTGCAGAATGCCTCATCCTTTTTGTTACTAGATTATTTAAATGAAAAATGGAAATTGGCCTGGGCTAAATCATTTAGTGATGAATTATGGTCAGAAGCCAGAGGAAACATATGAAGTTTCCAGAAAGACAAAATAAAGATAATCCACGTTTATTCTCTTTCCTAGACACACCCTAAAACTTCCATGTAAAACATTTTAGCTCCGGCAGTAAACACCACTTACCTGTTACTTTGATTACAGTTAACATATGGGAGTTGACATGATGCACAGTGCTGGTACCTACATGGGCTCTGGTCATTAGGAGAAGGATAGCCTAATGAGCTGTAACAGTGTTAGTAAGGCTAGTGTACACTAGAAGCGCTACTTCCATACATTTACATAATAAACCCACCTCCGCGAGAGGCCATAGCTATGTTGGAGGGAGAAGCTCTCCTGCCAACATAGCGCTGTAGACACCAGTGCTAGGGTCAGTGTAATATACGTCGCTCAGGGGGGTGACTTATTCACACCCCCGAGAGGCATAAATTATACCAAATTAAGTGGTAGGGTACACCTGGCCTCAGTGTCCTAAATGCTTCTCCTTTTGGAGCTGGGAGGTATGAGAAGAGCAGATCGTGCATTCCCCTGTGAAAAGCAATGACTTTGTGTAGAACTGGAAAATAAGATTCCCTGGAGCAGAACTGGGCAAAACCTCTGAGAGTCACTTTCACCAACCTGCAGCTAAATGGAGAACACTTGTGTTATTCATTTTATACTTTCTTTCAAACCACATTTGTCCAAATTAACAGAACACTGCAAAATGCTGCCTTTGCTTCCCTTTCCCTCACAGTCACAAATCCATCAGTCTTTCTAGCAAGGTGCTATACAGTCACTATTACTGTAGTAGACAAGATGTTGTTACCCTTATTTGTATGTTCCAGTGTCTCACAGAGACCACAGGTTGCCATTGTGCTAGGCTGTGTACAAACCCATAGGGAGAGGTAATACCTGTCCTGAAGAGATTACAACCAAAAGAGACAAGATGGGCCAAAATTAAAAAGGAACTTAGGTGCTCAAATTAGGTGCAGAGCGACACTTTGGAAAATCCCACATGGTGTCTCCCTGCATCTTTAGGCATCTAAATATCTTTGTAAATTTTGTCCATTGCTCTTTACACCCTGCAGCTCTCACAATATAGTTGTGTTGTTTTTTCTCAACATTTTCAAATTTCACTTCAGCAGCACCAACCAAGCCTTGACATACTTTATGGTACAGAAGGGATGGCCTTCTTATAGAGATGGTGCTCAGCTCTAGATGTGCCAGCCAAGATGGATACCCAGGTTTCCACAGCTCACTACTTTCTCACAAAGACAGCAAATAATCCAGGATGTCGCTCTGATATATCACAGTGGAAAGTTCCCTTGACAGGTTGGGTTGGTTTTTTGGAGTTTACCCAACAGCCAGGTACAGGTGATATTTCTTCAAATGAAACAGCTCTTGCGGTGCACTTTCCTTGACAAAGTTCAGACAGCACGTTTCTCTTCTTTTCCCAGCATCTCTTCATTTCATCCCGCAAACAGGATGGACTGTCATAGAGGCTGCTGCAGCACTGTGACTGCATACTACAGGTATGCTGTAAAAACCTCAGCTCTTCTCTCTTTTGAGTTGAATCCTTCATTTATCTTTATTTTCTGGCTCTGCAACTTCTACATACGAGGAACAGCTAGACCGGATGTATCACAGCCCTCTACAGAATGGAATCGGAACTGCTCAGCTGTGAGCCATAGGCTACCAGTGCTAACAGCTACCAGAGATTTTTCCATATGGCTCAAGAATTAGGGCCCAGTGTATTCAAGCCAAAAGATCTGAGCTCTTTCGATGTCTATAGTGTACAATACAATGACACTAGTGCAAATCCTATATGGACCAAAATTTATGAAAACATGTTTTTATGTTGTCATCTGAAGTTTCATTTCTATTGCCCCATACTTTTCTGCCATTTGAACTGCAAGTAAATGCCTTCATCACAGTTTCACTGTGCTGTCTGCTGGTTAGAACAGGAAAGCTCAAGTCAGCAGTCCTTGGTTCAACTTCTAACTCTGCTATTGACCTGATGTGTGGCCTTGGGCAAATCACTTTATCTCTGTTCCTCAGTTTCCCCATTTGTAAAAGAGGGATGATCACAATACTCAGTGCGGGTTGTGATGCTTCATGTTTGGAAAGCTCTTTGAAGAAGATCTTCAGCTGGAAGATGCAGTATCCACTATCGAGAGATCAGTCCCATCTCTGACTGGCTCATCATGCCAGCTCCATCGCCATACATTTTCAAACAAGCCCCTTTGGACGTCTCTCCTGCTGCCCCTCACATGTGGGAGATGCTCCCTCATTATCTACCTTCAGATCCCTCCTTCAAACTAGCCTTTGCCATGATGCCGAATGGTCAGGCCACTGGTGTGCTGAGCCCACTGCTGATTATGCTAGTCAATACTGTCTCGTTGTCTCCTTGTACTCCCTTGTCTGTACCCATTTATTATCTCTTTGTCTCATATTAAGTTAATAAGCTCTTTCAGGCAGGGACCACCTACTGTTCTGCGTATGTATAGCACCTAGCACAACTGGGGTCCATGAATGGAGCCCCCAGGTGCTACAGTCAGACAAATATAATACAAAAATATTGTTCCTTTATTTTGTACTATGGGCTGGGTTTATTGGGTTAAACCTGAGCTACATCTGCACCCCTCTCTGTGTCTTGGCCTCATCATCAGCATGGTAGCATGACAAATGGGAATGAGGATATGGAGGTAGACATTACCATATTTGAGGTAGAAGCGAAACTCAAACAGCTTAATGGGACTAAATCGGGGGGCCCAGATAATCTTCATCCAAGAATATTAAAGGAATTGGCACAGGAAATTGCAAGCCCATTAGCAAGAATTTTTAATGAATCTGTAAACTCAGGGGTTGTACCGTATGATTGGAGAATTGCTAACATAGTTCCTATTTTTAAGAAAGGGAAAAAAAGTGATCCAGGTAATTATAGGCCTGTTAGTTTGACATCTGTAGTATGCAAGGTCTTGGAAAAAATTTTGAAGGAAAAGGTAGTTAAGGACATTGAAGTCAATGGTAAATGGGACAAAATACAACATGGTTTTACAAAAGATATAGATCGTGCCAAACCAACCTGATCTCCTTTTTTGAGAAAGTAACAGATTTTTTAGACAAAGGAAACGCAGTGGATCTAATTTACCTAGATTTTAGTAAGGCATTTGATACCGTGCCACATGGGGAATTATTAGTTAAATTGGATAAGATGGGGATCAATAGGAAAATTGAAAGGTGGATAAGGAATTGGTTAAAGGGGAGACTACAACAGGTCCTACTGAAAGGTGAACTGTCAGGCTGGAGGGAGGTTACCAGTGGAGTTCCTCAAGGATCGGTTTTGGGACCAATATTATTTAATCTTTTTATTACTGACCTTGGCACAAAAAGTGGGAGTGTGCTAATAAAGTTTGCAGATGATACAAAGCTGGGAGGTATTGTCAATTTAGAGAAGGATAGGGATATCCTACAGGAGGATCTGGATGACCTTGTAAACTGGAGTAATAGTAATAGGATGAAATTTAATAGTGAGAAGTGTAAGGTCATGCATTTAGGGATGAATAACAAGAATTTTAGTTATAAGCTAGGGACGCATCAATTAGAAGTAATGGAGGAGGAAAAGGACCTTGGAGTATTGGTTGATCATAGGATGACTATGAGCCGCCAATGTGATATGGCGGTGAAAAAAGCTAATGCGGTCTTGGGATGCATCAGGAGAGGTATTTCCAGTAGGGATAAAGAGGTTTTAGTACCGTTATACAAGGCACTGGTGAGACCTCACCTGGAATACTGTGTGCAGTTCTGGTCTCCCATGTTTAAGAAGGATGAATTCAAACTGGAAGAGGTACAGAGAAGGGCTACTAGGATGATCCGAGGAATGGAAAACTTGTCTTATGAAAGAAGACTCAGGGAGCTTGGCTTGTTTGCCTAACTAAAAGAAGGTTGAGGGGAGATATGATTGCTCTCTATAAATATATCAGAGGGATAAATACCGGAGAGGGAGAGGAATTATTTAAGCTCAGTACCAATGTGGACACAAGAACAAATGGATATAAACTGGCCACTAGGAAATTTAGACTAGAAATTAGACGAAGGTTTTTAACCATCAGAGGAGTGAAGTTTTGGAATAGCCTTCCGAGGGAAGCAGTGGGGGCAAAAGATCTATCTGGCTTTAAGATTAAACTCGATAAGTCTATGGAGGAGATGGTATGATGGGATAACATGGTTTTGGTAATTAAATATTCATGGTAAATAGGCCCAATGGCCTCTGATGGGCTATTAGATGGGGTGAGATCTGAGTTACCCAGGAAAGAATTTTCTGTAGTATCCGGCTGATGAATCTTGCACATATGCTCAGGGTTTAGCTGATTGCCATATTTGGGGTCGGGAAGGAATTTTGCTCCAGGGCAGATTGGAAGAGGCCCTGGAGGTTTTTCACCTTCCTCTGTAGCATGGGGCACGGGTCACTTGCTGGAGGATTCTCTGCTCCTTGAAGTCTTTAAACTACGATTTGAGGACTTCAATAGCACAGATATAGGTGTGAGGGGTTTTTTTTGTAGGAGTGGTGGGTGAAATTCTGTGGCCTGCGTTGTGCAGGAGGTCAGACTAGATGATCATAATGGTCCCTTCTGACCTAAATATCTATGAATCTATGAATCAGTGTAACTGCCCCTCTGTCTGTACCTTATCCTGTCATTATTTCTCATGAATTGCATTACTTTACTTCCACTGTGACAATCCCTGCACATAGGTAATTAGCTGTCTGATGGATATGGTTACAAGCCTTTGTAGGTATTTGCTGCACCAGAGAACAGTCATAATGCTGTCACTTGACCTAAAGGTTGTTCACTTTTTTTTGGGGGGGGGGGGGGAGCCATGTTAAGAAGTCTCTCTTAGCTGTTTTACTGCAAATGCAAACAGATGTTTCACATCTTATGACCCATGCTGCAAACCTAAAACAGTAAAACCTCAGGTGACATTTCTATCAAATAAACAAGTCAATCTACTTCTGCAGGAGTAGCACTAAGGATGAGAAAGTAAAACTTTGCCTAGGGGAGTTCTCTGTCCCGGCCCACTGAATCCTTGGAGGCTGCCAACAAGAGCGCTAATTACTTCTTGAAGTGGAGGTGAGTTTGCACTGAGACCACCAAGGGCTGGGTTTTTAAGAGCTCAAGTCTCATTCAGGCACCTAAAAGAAGTGGCCAGATTTTCAGAAATGCTCAGTGCTCACTGGGGAAAAAAATACGATGGAGGAATTATTTTGAAGTAGAAAGTTTTTTCTAAGTCAAGTCAGTGGGTCATGAATGTAAAGGGCAAAAATCACCAAGGAGAAAGTTTACCCTAGTGGAACACCAACAGACCCAGGTTGTCATCAGGCAGGATCGAACCGGGGACCTCTGGAGCTTAGTGCAGGAGCCTCTACCTCAGGAGCTAAAAGCTAGCTTGCTGTTAGTTAAGGTTATAGAGCAGACTCATTTTATCTCTCTCTCTCTCTCTCTAAGTGGTTTCAGTCCTACTAGCTGGGACAGAACACCACACCCAGGACATGTGTGGGTTACACTAGCTTCTCTGGGTCCCATTAATCATTCATTCTGCAGGGTCTTCTACTGTAGCCGTTGAACCTTAAGATACAAGATACCTTTGCTGCTGCTGCTGCTCTGGCTGTTTCCAGATTCAGCAAAGCTCTAAAACATGTGCTTAAGTAGCACTAATGGGGCTTAAAGATGTGCTGGTGGGTTTTTTATTTTGGGGGCATGGATTTTCTTTTTGTTCTGTGTTTGTAGAGTGCCTAAGACAATGGGGTCCTGGTCCATGACTGCGGCTCCTAGCCACTACAATAGTACAAACAATAAATCATAGTAATTTGATGAATTGGGACCTAAATAAGGCTCCAGGCATACCAAAAAGGAGAAAGAAAGAGAAAGAAAATATTGTAAAATAAGGTCAAGGATAAGACCCAAGACAGCAAAACCGTAATAATGTGGGCTGCTCCACCAGCCAAGCCATGCAAGAGTTATCACCACTCTTAGTAAGTGACACTAAAGATATTTGCTGTCCCATGAAGTAAAATATTAGCCCAGACAAACATGGGCATCTAGAGGCACATTTCCTCAGCAACCTTTCCCAGTGGATCCGCTGTTTGTGAGAGATGCCTAGTGCAGAAAAGCAGATGTGCTGTTGAACAGAACCAAAGCGCTTCCCTTGCTACTGCTTTTCTGCTTTGAGCTGCAAACAGCCCAAGGCCAACAGATGATGCAGCGCTAACAAGAAATGACAAATATGGATCATGAGCCACATCCACCCATCCCAGGTCTGGAGAACACAAAGATATATTGGCCCCTAACTCCCGCTGATTTCAATGGTGCCTAAATACCTTTGAGGCCAAAATTACTAAAAAGATTTGATGCTATTGTCTTTACATATTTGATTCAGCATAACTTGTTTTCTACAATGTCTGTGAATGTATTCAAGAGGTTAGGGAATGCCATTGTACCTTATTGCCTATAAGCTATACCTGCTAACATAATATCTTCCCCTCTGGATATTTTACCTTTCAAGTGGCTAGATAATAAACTAGATTCCCCTGATAGGGAATATTTTCATTGCCGCTATTTTGGAAATATCCATTTCCTCATTCAGTATCATTATTGCCCGAATCAAATGAGGTGACTTCACAGCAGATCAGATAAAAAGGATCAAAACTGAGACCTGCCGACTTGTTTTTGTTCTTAAAGATGCTGCTGAGGCAGATAGAGATGCTTTGCCTCTAAAGGAGAGGATGAGAATAGAGTGAATGGCAAGGTGTCTCCAATAGACAAAAATTGCAAATATTACAGGTTTACCAGTACTTGAATGATCATTGAGCTACTGTACTAAGCACCTATCTAGTTATGATGGATTATGCAGCATAGAAGTGCAGGATGAGAAATAAACAAAAAATTAACCATTTCTGAGCCCCGTGCCTCATAATTATTTTATAATACATCGTGAGCCTGATACACAAACTCAGGCACCTAAAACAGATATTTGTGTGTTGATTTGGGTGTGAGATGAAAAACTGCGTGCTGTAACCTGGTGCCCATATTTGAAAACCGTGCAACTTTTCCCCATAGCCATGCTTTATCCTGGTTAAAGGTTACACATAAATACCAACATCGATATGTGCAGGCAGATGTTGTCCCTGCTGGAAATGAGCACAGGTTATCTAACCAACTGTTAGTCTGGAATACCCATCTGGTTTCTGAATCAATTGATAAATAATAGCCATGCAATATGTCTCTGCCCTGTAGCTAATGATGTTTCAGAGAGGACGAAAGGGCAGTAAATGGAAGGAGCCATGGATTGTCGTTTTCCGCCAGCCCAAACGCAGCAGCTAAAGTACAAATCAAAGTGAGGCATTAAGGAGACCGCCTGTGATGAGTGTGTGGGCTGGCACCAGAGACTGTTTCCCTTGGTGGATCCCTCCTCTGCATCTCCGTCAGGGGCAGCTGGAAAACGTTTCCCTTCTCAGTGTAGGCTGGCATTCCTCATGCTGCCTTCAGCTTTCATAACAGAACCCACTCGCTGCAGATCCCAATTCTCTACGCCCAGCAACAGGCTTGTCCAGTGCCCACTGGCTCCAGGACAGTCGGGCTCAATCCCTGAACTAGAATCAGTGCTCTCATTTTATCCTCTGACTCTCTCCCAACCCTTTGGCACATTAAGCCAAACTGGGAGCCTGAAGCACCAATTCCTTTTCATTTGGATGGAAAAAATGGTTGCATTTGGGGGGTTAATTCATGCACTCACCCCATCCAATCTCCAGTTGAAGTCGCAAGAAGCTGCATCACAAGACAGCCTCTATCTTTCCTAAGTGAGGATGAACTCAGAGTTTCATGATCTCAGCCTTGCCAGGATAAACCATTTCAGCATCCCCATTAGATTCCGCAGGGTTATATTTTTACATTGCCACGAGAGCTGGGCAAAGGGAGCTCTTCCAACCTCCAGCTGCAGAAAAAGCTTAGGAGATCAGGTTAAAAAAATGAGCATCTAGAATCTGATCGCCTGAACGGAAGGATGGAAAGTAGGGGTGGGAAAGTAAATGAGCCCATTGGGATACCCTAGTCTCTTGTTTGGTCCCAGCAGCTCTGGGGACACAGGTGAGAGGGAAGAGAAGAGAGCAAACAACTTTTCTCCTCCAAATGGAGAGGACAGAAAGAGGTGGAGATGCTCAGTGATAATGTTGTTCCGTATGTAGATACCCATATTTTAAAAGAAGAATTCTCCATCTGAGCCAGGGACCCCATTAGGGACTAGCCCCTCCATGGGGTTGTGCAAATGGTGGTGGATATGAAGTTACATTGGGACTGACCCAAACCGATGCACCTTTCCAACTGTGTTGGAAGCTGTCCTCTCTCACCAGGACTCTGACCTACACAGTGCTACAAGCTGTGCCCCATAGGTTGTCCTGGGATGAGGTTTCATCAAAATAGCAACTCTGCACGTACGGGCAAGTACGAACCAGACTCAGTGCCAGCACTGGCAAAGAGAACATTTTAGGACAAACTCACCATGATACATGTAAAAAGCTACAGTGGGGAACTTCAAAAGGCCTGTTGCCCATGATCGGCTCAGATAAGCATCCCAGAGTTCACCTGCTTGTCTGAAGCCACAGGGGCCTCCTCCGGGCCCCACACCTCTCCCCCACCCACAGACTCCATTACCCAATTGTTGGCCTTATGAAGGGGAAGCCTCCTACCCCATTCCAGAGTGCTCAGAAAGTGGATGGCCACGCCACACCCCCACAGGCATTTGGAAGGCATCTCTCCCCTCTCTCTCCTCCCCCAAGATTTCTCTTTCGAGCTCTTCCTCCTGTTTAACCTCCCACCTCCCAACATTCCCTCCCTCCTCAATCTTTGTCTGCCCCTGTTTTTCTGTCTCCCATTGACTATCCTACTCCATTTGCTCCCTTCTTTCCCACATCACCCTGCCATATGGACAGATCCTTGTGCCTACACAAAGCCCCACTGGCTTCTTCTCTTCCTCTGTTTCCCTCCCCACTCTGTCTCCCCACTCTTCCCACTCCTCTTTCCCACCAGCAAGTCCCCTTTGCTCCTCTGCTGATTCTTGTCTCTCAAAATACTCAAAAGCAAAATGCCGCCACCTCTTGCCCAGGTACAAATCAAAAGACAGGAACCGCCATGCTGGATGAGACCCATGGTCCATGTAGTCCAGTATCCTCCCTCTCACAGGGGGCAGCATCAGCTGCTTCTGAGGAAGGGGCAGGAAACCCTGCAGTGGACAGTTGTGGCATAATCTACCCCCAGTGAAGGCCTCATCCTAATCCCAAATAGTTAAGATTGCTGTAAGGCCTAGAAGCATTAATTTTGTTAGCATTAACTATTTTAACTCTGGATATTCTTATTATCCCCTAAATGTACAATCGTCCTTTGAATCTTCTAAGTTCTTGGTTTCAGGGGCACCCTATGGCAATGAGTTCCACAGCCCAGTTACCCAATCTGTGAAAAGTTATTTTTGTTCATCAGTGAATGAATTTGCTACCTTTCAAATTAATTGAATGTGGTCTTGTTCTGTTTCACGGATAGATCAGTCTGGACTCCCTTGAGCTTTAAGGCCAGGTTTAATTAGAATTTTGCACAGAATCTGGAGCGAGTTTTCAGAGTGTACCAAAACTTAAACCCAGATCAGCCTCTCCTGGCTTTTGGAGCTCATTCCACAAGCTTTGCCCAGTGCCAGTTCTCATTCCCACATTTTCTTTGCACCTCAAGGCTTATTAGAAATTTCTATTTGTACCAACAGGGAACTTAATTTGTATACAAAAAAAAAAATAAACCCCACAACTCTAAACATGAATTCAATTGCTGGAAAAAACTCCCTGTTACTAAAGGTTCAAACACAGCAGCACAATGATTTAGAATAGACTTGTGTGGGTGGCAGCATGCCGAGAGCCACATGAAGAAAATAAAGCTACATCAATATATGATTCCTCTAACAGTTCCAAAGTGTTTCAATGCAGATTTTTCAAAAATGATGGATTTTGACATTGCAGTACCTACAGACTGAGCCCCAAGCTGATTTTGGAGAATTACTATGCCAGTCTAGGGACGTGAGTGGCCCTCCTCCTCACTGTCATCTCTGGGCACCTCACAATCAGGAATGGATTTTAATCTTCAAAACACCCCTGTGAGGGGTGGGGGAAGTATTGTCCTCTTTTACCAATGGGGAAGTGAGGCACAGAGAGACAAAGTGACAGCCCAGAGTCACAGAGGGACTGTATCAGAGCCAAGCATTGAACCCAGATCTCCTGAGTGCCAATCCAGTGGATTAACAACAAGCCTCCCTAGATATTTATACAGCTCTCAGCACCATAGTAGCTGAGCACAACTATCAATTCATAGATTTTGCCCTCATATCATCCCTGTGAGGTAGGGAAGTATCATCTCCATTTTACAGATGGGGAACTGAGGCACCAGGTAGATTACGGTTTCAGAGTAGCAGCCGTGTTAGTCTGTATCCGCAAAAAGAACAGGAGTACTTGTGGCATCTTAGAGACTAACAAATTTATTTGAGCATAAGCTTTCGTGAGCTACAACCCACTTCATCAAATGCATAGAATGGAACATATAGTAAGAAGATATATATATACATACAGAGAACATGAAAAGGTGGAAGTTGCCATACCAACTCTAAGAGGCTAATTAATTAAGATGAGCTATTATCAGCAGGAGAAAAAAACTTTTGTAGTGATAATCAAGATGGCCCATTTCAGACAGCTGACAAGAAGGTGTGAGGCTACTTAACATGGGGAAATAGATTCAATTTGTGTAATGACCCAGCCACTCCCAGTCTCTATTCAAGCCCAAGTTAATGGTATCTAGTTTGCAAATTAATTCCAGTTAAGCAGTTTCTCATTGGAGTCTGTTTTTGAAGCTTTTCTGTTGCAAAATTGCCACCTTTAAGTCTGTTACTGAGGCCTGGTCTACACTACAAGTTTATGTCGGATTTAGCAGCGTTAAATCGAATTAACCCTGCACCTGTCCACACAACTAAGCCATTTTTTTCAACATAAAGGGCTCTTAAAACCGATTTCTGTACTCCTCCCCAACGAGGGGATTAGCGTTGAAATTGACATCGCCATTTCGAATTAGGGTTAGTGTGGACGCGATTCGAAGGTATTGGCCCCTGGGAGCTATCCCACAGTACACCATTGTGACCACTCTGGACAGCACTCTGAACTCGGATGCACTGGCCAGGTATACAAGAAAAGACCCGGGAACTTTTGAATCTCATTTCCTGTTTGGCCAGGCGAGCTCATCAGCACAGGTGACCATGGAGCCCCAGAATCGAAATAGAGCTCCAGCATGGACTGAACGGGAGGTACTGGATCTGATCACTGTATGGGGAGAGGAATCTGTGCTATCAGAACTATGTTCCAAAAGATGAAATGCCAAAACATTTCAAAAAATCTCCGAGGCCAGGAGGCACAGAGGCTACAGCAGGGACGCAACACAGTGCCACGTGAAACTTAAGGAGCTCAGACAAGCGTACCAGAAAACCAAAGAATCAAACAGATGCTCTGGGACAGAGCCCCAGACATGCCGCTTCTACACTAAGCTGCATGCAATTCTAGGAGGTGCTGCCACCATTACCCCACCCCGTCCGTGGACGCCGATGGTGGGGTACTCTCCGCCATGCCTGAGGATTTTGCGGACGGGGAAGATGAAGAGGAGGAGGACGAGCTTGAGGAGAGCACACCGTTCTCCCTGACAGCCAGGATCTTTTTATCACCCTGACTGAAATACCCTCCCAACCCAACCAAGCCGGAGAAGGCAGCTCTGGTGAGTGTACCTTTTTAAATATAATACATGTTATAAAAGCAAGCGTTTTTTAATGAGTAAGTAGCCCTGAGGACTTGGGATGCATTCGCGGCCAGTACAGCTACTGGAAAAGTCTGTTAACGTGTCTGGGGATGGAGCGGAAATCCTCCAGGAACATCTCCATGAAGCTCTCCTGGAGATACTCTAAAAGCCTTTGCAGAAGGTTTCTGGGGAGAGCAGCCTTATTCTGTCCTCCATGGTAGGACACTTTACCACGCCATGTTTGTAGCAAGTAATCTGGTATCATTGCCTGACAAAGCCTGGCAACGTATGGTCCCAGTGTTTGCTGGCATTCAAGCAACATCCGTTCTTTCTCTCTCTGTGTTATTCTCAGGAGAGTGATATCATTCATGGTAACCTGGTTGAAATAAGGGAATTTAATTAAGGGGACATTCAGAGGTGGCCGTTCCTACTGGGCTGTTTGCCTGTGGCTGAAAAGAAATCCTTCCCGCAGTTAGCCTCCTACCGGTTTTTGAATAAACAGATTGACAGAGCCAGAAGAGTACCCAGAAGTCACCTACTACAGGACAGGCCAAACAAAGAAAATAATGGAACGCCACTAGCAGTCACCTTCAGCCCCCAACTAAAACCTCTCCAGTGCATCATCAAAGAGCTACAACCTATCCTGAAAGACGATCCTTCACTCTCACGGATCTTGGGAGACAGACCAGTCCTTGCTTACAGACAGCCCCCCAACCTGAAGCAAATACTCACCAGCAACCACATACCACTCAACAAAAACACTAACCCAGAAACCTATCCTTGCAACAAAGACCAACTCTGTCCACATAACTATTCAAGTGACACCATCATAGGACCTAATCACATCAACCACACTATCAGGGGCTCGTTCACTGGCACATCTACCAATGTGATATATGCCATCATGTGCCAGCAATGCCCCTCTGCCACGTACATTGGCCACACCAGACAGTCTCTATGCAAAAGAATAAATGGACACAAATCTGACATCAGAAATCAAAACATTCAAAAACCAGTAGGAGAACACTTCAACCTCTCTGGTCACTCAGTAACAGACTTAAAGGTGGCAATTTTGCAACAGAAAAGCTTCAGAAACAGGCTCCAACGAGAAACTGCTGAACTGGAATTAATTTGCAAACTTGATACCATTAACTTGGGCTTGAATAGAGTGGCTGGGTCATTACACAAATTGAATCTATTTCCCCATGTAAAGTATCCTCACACCTTCTTGTCAACTGTCCGAAATGGGCCATCTTAATTAATTAGCCTCTTAGAGTTGGTATGGCAACTTCCACCTTTTCATGTTCTCTGTGTGTATATATATATCTTCTTACTATATGTTCCATTCTATGCATCTGATGAAGTGGACTGTAGCCCATGAAAGCTTATGCTCAAATAAATTTGTTAGTCTCTATGGTGCCACAAGTTCTCCTGTTCTTTTTGCAGGTGGATTAAGTCACTTGTTCAAGATCTCCCAAGAAATCTGTGGCAGAGACAGAAATTGAACCAAGGTTTCCTGAATCCCATTACAGTGCCCCACCCAGTAGACCATCCTTCCTTCCCAGGTGTTGAAATAATGACCACTGGTTGTACCCAAAAATGCATGCTGCTGACAGAGGGTATTCTTGATCACTGAAGGTTTCCTGTCCAGGGGGCTGTAGTCTTTCTACAATAAATAAAAGGGTACAAAGGAGGGCTCACTATCAGACAGACACACACAGGTTCTAACTTTATCAAAACATAATATTTGGCAGACCAAACGAGTGGTCCACCTAGTCCAGTGGCCTAGGCAAGTCATATACATCCACAACTTCAACAAGTGTAACTGATTTTGCATGCCTCACAGAAGGGAGCTCTAATGATAGCACTTTTCAAAACTTTGGCCTTAACCTCCATCTCTCTCAGATCCATCAGGTGTGACTGGAGCTAATAATCCTTATTTACTCACCTAACCAGGGGTTGTTTGTCCTAGCCCCATTAATGTTTGCACAGCACTCTGAGATCTATAAACACAAGGGCAAAGCGTTATCAAGGTTCAGATTTTGCCCTCAACGCTATCTCTGAAGAGCCTAAGACACCCACAAATACAGTACTTTTCCTCTAATCCAGCTGGAGTTGCTATATCATATTCTAGCTTTCTGGTCAACTGCAAATAATAGAAGATACAGCCAGGCCAATGGAACATTCTCAGGCTAGCTCTCCATGTTTTTCAGCCTGCTCTGCATTCAGTGGCTCAGACCTCCAATGCACATGATAAATTTTCTGAGCACTGAGAAGCATGAAGCAGAACAATATCCATAAAGAATCATATCAGAATCCTAATGACAGGATTGATGATTACTAGGGAAAAAAAGACTCATATTATAGACTTTCCTAGGATGGGTATTTTGCAGCATTTAAGATGCTTTGAAAACTAAGTCCACGCTAAGAGGTATTCTTGTTCAGAAAGATATCGGCCTTTGGCTGGTATTATATACAGTAGCTACGTGGCCATCTGATTTTGCCTTGAATCATTTTCATTGATTCAGAGGCATTTTAAAATGCTTAAGTTACTACATCAGATTTAAATTTCAAATCGATGTTGGCTTTGCAGAATTGCTCTGTCTTTGCAGCATGCCTGAACAAACACCATTCAGAGGCAGCCAAGAACTTTACCAGAACCAGACTGGAACGGGGAACTTATTTGATTTAGCCATTTATTGACAGCTCCCTCACGGAGCTTGTTTTGTTAATTCTGCTTGCAACCTTTAACGTCTCTGATGTCTTTTATGGCACAACTCCTTTGAACATTAAATTCTTCTACTAGTAACAGCAAAGCCTGCTCCAATTATGTTCTTCTTGGGAACTTATTAACTAGAGCTGAAACAGTCTAAAATAATTCACATAACTGTAGCTTGCCTGCGGCTGTATGGGTGGTTGGAATGCTTTAACATTCACTTCCTATCCACCATAATAAATTAAGATTTGATACTTGGTATTCACGCCTGCTATCAGCATCATCTGAATCACTCTGGATCAGAGGGCAGACCCAATTTTGCTCCCCTTCCACACTTGAGTGTAGGGTTGAGCTGGACAAAGTGTTCCCACAGTGCATGAAATGGGCACTTTATGGAATGAGAGAAACTATAAGCAAGATTTTTAATCAGGCCCATTGCTCTAAAATGTAATACATTCATGAGGGAATACACCTGGCCGGTCCTGTGACACATTTTACTGACTCTTATTAAACTTTTACATGTTTTATGGTGCAGATGATCATCCAGATCAATAACCCTGAAAATACCTACTCATATAGGGCCAAATCATCCTGCTACCCCCAGCCTAAGTGACTGGGCAGATACAGCCTTCTTTTCCACCACTGCAATGAGCTGTAGACTCCATGCCATTACAGATCCTCTGGTCCCACCCCTTCTCCTCCTCTCCTGTGCAACACTGGACAGGGAGCCTATATAAAACAGGCTCCAGCCCATGCAAAAGATGTTGATCTGGACATTTCCTGCAATAGCTTTGGGAGATCTTACTGTATTAAGTTAATATATTATTGTGGGCCAGGGATTGTATGGAATTCCATGGGAAAGGGTAACCCCAGCACCTCCAGGAACTGAAAACAGTGTGTCTGTGGTGGGGAGGGGATTAGGCCAATTCACTCAGGCTGTACCCACCTCCAGAGAGGCACCAGCTCCTGGTCAGCCTTGCTTATACTAATTCAAACAGGATTCTCCAGAGGCCCATAGACAAAGAAAGGACTTTTGGATACATAGCCTGATTTAAACTCTCTCAAGGCCTTCTTTCTCATCCAGCAAATGGATGGGACCTTCTGTCCAAAGCCCTAGGAAAGGGCTGGAAGAACTGACACCAACCCCTTGCAGAAATGGGAGGAGGGTGATCTCCGGTAAGCTTATTAGGATGAATGTAGGCATTGTTTTTAATGTGTTTTCTCTACAGTGTTTTCACCTTAAGAATAAATGTGCTTGCTTTGAAAGAGCTGCAGGGTAACTTAAAACTGTGGGCCATTACCCCTTTCATAGCCTTTGAAGAGATGGCCGGTTTATGCAATCTGTCCTGCTGGGGATATCCTGGTGCAGCCTGGAAAAAACCTTGGTCAGAAGGAAGAAAGATGCAGGTCTCTGCCCAAGCAAAGTGATGGCTGAGGAGCTGGGAGCCTAGAGTGGGTGTCCTTGCTGGACCATGAGGGGGAAATACTTGTTCAATTGCCCTGAATTTCCATTTCCCCTGCCTTGTGCAGGGGACCGCACTGTTTACAGAGTCATAAAGCACCCTGCAGCCAGGGAGGAAGGGACAAGATGGGCTCCATAGGACCAAATTCTGCATAATAAGGTGAAAGTTTAAAGTCAATAGGAGTTGTGAATTTACCCAAGGGCATAATTCAGCCAAGTGCATTTGCCATCATGGCTATAGGAATGAAGACTGCAGCCCCATTCTGATGGGAAGAGACCAGTCACTTCAGCTGGCTGGCTGAGAGGGGCAGTTGAGGTTGGAACATGAAGGTTCAAACAGGGCTCCTGCTAAATTATTTGTGCATAGAGTTAAAGTCCCCAGAAGGGTCATATGCAACTATGGCTAGAGGCCTTAATACAACAGAGACTTTTCCAGGATTAGAACATGGAGGAATTATTTCTCCTTTCATGCTGCAGTCCCTGAAGCCCTGCTGTTAAGGGCAGGGTCTCCTCAAGTACCTGGTGTTGTGCACTACACAGTCATTCCCCCATTTTCAAGGTATCGTACACTGGTAACTCATTGTCTGGAGTGAAGGAGGCAAGCACATGTAAAGCCAGCCCTGACTTTTCATGTGAGATTCCCTGAAGCATAGCTACACATGCATGTATAGATTATTTTCTGTAGCATCAAGTGAGTGGGTCTTTAAACATAATCAATAGAGATCAAAAATGCATCATCAATACACATGTGAGCACATGTCACACTTTCAGAGTATCCAGAAGGGTGGGAGGTGTTAAAAGTTGTAATAAGGCAAATTTAAAACTTGCAGATAGTTTAAAACTTCATCTAGGTTAAAGATGGCAGAGCTGACATCAAACAGCTACTGCCATGGAGGGCCTGTGGCCAGTTTCTGGTCTTACTCCACTAGGCAATTAGTATCCCAGCCTAGTTTGCAATCAGCTCAAGATGAAAATATAAGATCAAGTTGAACAACAACAACAAAAAATTGCCTGAGGCACATTCACAAAAGTGTCCTTGGGCAGGTTCAGCAGCAGCATCCCTCACATATGGCTGCAGCCTCAGCACCACACATTTAGGAACTCGACTGCAGCCACAGGGATTAGGTCCATATCTGCTTCCCGACAGAATTCAGGTCCAGTAGGTCATCTTACCTCCTTAGGGAAGTGAAATAAAACAAGGTATTGGGGGCAAAACTCAAGCCGCAGCAGACCTAGTGCTATTACCACAGCAAAAAGTCATGGCTGCAACCCTGATGTTATTAAGAGGCAGATTATCACCGCATTGCCCCGGCCAGTAGCGGAATAACTCCCTCAAGATGTACACAACTAATTAATTCCCTGTGCGCTGTACTGAATATGCACTGCCGAGCAGCCACCATTGTAACCAGAACTTTGCTCAAGAATAAAAACAGCCAAGTTGTCAGAAAACAATTCATCTCTCTTCTCCCCACCCCACCTTCAGTGACACATCATCCACACAACAGGCCATGAGAGATCTGATGAGCATTTACTCCAAAGTTATTTGGGCTGGGTATCTCACTACGGCTGGTTCGGAGATGGTACAGGGGCAGCATCAGTTAATCCTCACCACAATTCTTTTGTTTAAATGTAGAAACATTCATTTTGTTTTGCGTTCAGGAAGGGCACAACAGTTAGTACAATGCACCAAACGGCAGCTGTCAATGAGCTGTATGAGTCTTAAGTATTCATTCCCTGCTGTCTATGGACGGGCAGCAAATAGGGCCCAACTGTTGTGTTCCTTTTATAAGCTATTTGTTTTTTCCCTTACAACTCATTATTAAGGGGACTCCTTCACCCTTTCCTGAGCCACTGCTTGTTCCATTTGACCCTAGCATGGTGCTTGCCTTTCCTTTCATTTTGTGAAAGACGCTAAAGGTGCCACCAGCTGGGAGAGCTGGGAGTGCAACACACTCAGATTCCAGGATGGCTCACACATCACAGAGATGAAACCATTAGAAACAGATAAGTCCTGCTGGATCATCCAGTCCCTCTTCCTGCCTAACCAAGATTGTACCCTACGTTCTATGGGGCAGTCCAAGAGTCTGAGACTGGGATAAAACGGTGATGGAGCTGGAAACATCTCAGCTGCAAGATGCTTTATGATTATGACAGAAGAAGCGCTGTGGCTCATCTTGCAGATGCATGCAGACTATCAGTGGCCGATCAGCCAGTGTGAAAAACACTGCTTCCAGATGATCCAAGAGGTGTAACTAAAAGTAGTTCTAATACTGTGCAGTTACATAGTGCTTTTTGTCTTCTGATGACTGTGAGCAATGACAAAAACATAAGAATGGACATACGGGGTCAGACCAATGGTCTATCTAGCCCTGTTTCCTGTCTTCCAAGAGTGGCTGGTGCCAGATGCTTCAGAGTGAACGAAACAAAGGAGGGCAATTACTGAGCTATCCACCCCGTCATCTACTCCCAGCTTCTGGCAGTCAGAGGTTTAGGGTCACCCAGAGCATAAGGTGGCATCCCTGACCATCTTGGCTAATAGCCATTGATAGACCTATCCTCCAAGAATTTATCTAATTGATTTTTTAACCCAATTATACTTTTGGCCTTCACAACATTCTCCTGGCATTGAGTTCCACAAGTTGACTGTGCACCGTGAGAAGAACTATTTCCTTCTGTTTGTTTTAAACCATCTGCCCGTTAATTTCATTGGGTGACCCCTGGTTCTTGTGTTAAGTGAAAGGGTAAATAACTTTTCCTTATTCTCCTGAACTTTCATGATTTTATAGACTTCTATCATAACCCCCCTTAGTCATCTCTTTTCCAAAATGAACAGCCCGAGTCTTTTTAATTGTTCCTCATATGGAAACTGGTCCATACCCCAATCATTTTTGTTGACCTTCTCTGTGTATTTTCTAATTCTAATATAACTTTTTTGAGATGTGGCGACCAGAACTGCACACTGTATTCAAGGTGTTGGTGCCCCATGGATTTATATAATGGGCTTGTGATATTTTCTGTCTTATTATCTATCCCTTTCCTAATGGTTCCCAGCATTCTGTGAGCTTTTTTTGATTGCCACTGCACATTGAGCAGATGGTTTCAGAGAACTGTCCAACATGACTCCAGGATCTCTTTCTTGAGTGGTAACACCAAATGATGGGGTCTAAATTAGCTAATTCTATTGCTCTCAACAGTGCCACATCAGTGATATAACACAGTGATGACTCAGACCCATGATTTAGAAAGCACTTTGAAGCATTAATTGTGGTTAAGACAGTAGCCTAGGTCTCAGGAGACCTAGGTTCAGTTCCTTGCTCTGCTACAGATTTCCTGTGTGACATTGAGTAAGTCACTTAATCTTCCCATGCCTCAGTTTCCCATCTGTAAAATGGATATAAGAACTCTATTTGGATTGCAAGCTGTTGGAGGCAGGGATGGTTGGTCTCTGACTATGTGTGTGTGGAGTGCATAGGACAATGGGACCTCTACAAGGAATGAAATGGCAACCATCCCTCTCAACAGACGATGGCATCAGCCCCCAAAACAGTTCAGTTACTAGGTATCGGGCTGCAGCATTGCAAGTAGCTAAAAAGTCCAATTCTTGAGCAATCGTCCTTGCCACAGACAATGAAGGTGTAAGGCACAGGGCCAGAAGATGAAGCCAGCGCAGTCTTACCGCTTAAGGCCTGCTGTGCTTTTCTCTTTGCTGTCAGGGCTGTTAAGAGCCACTGGAATAATAGTAATAATTACTATGTCAATGCAAGTCTTACGTGACATGTTCACAGGCTTTAAAAACTCATAACTGACAAGTTTAGCTAAATGCTACACTAACTCTTGTGGGGACAGAGAATTTTCTGAAAAAACAGAAACACTGCAGAGTTTTGTTTCAAGTTGTTGTGTGTTAGATTTCTCCTTTAAGTACTATTGTTTTTCTGTTCAACTTTGCATCAGACCTAGGTATTTCAGAGCAGGAAAATTATGAGAAAAAAATCTGAGGGTTCTAGTGAGTGACAACATGAGCTTTGTTGATGTCACCTGAATTGCTAAATGTATTTTTCTGTTCTTGTAATGCAGCATCCCATACAACTTTTATAATATGAGTAAAAGTCAGAAAGACACACACACCACCATCTGAGTCAAGAATAAATTTCTTGATGGAGTCCATTACTCTAAGAAGTAGTCTGAATAACAGGACTATGACATAAACTCAGAGTGAGACTAATACTGTTCTGTCACAGGCATTGACAACATTTGTTCTACTCTCCTGTGTTACTACACTGGGGCCCAGTTCAAAGCCAACAGGAGTCTTTTCACTGACTTCAGTGGGCTCTGGATCAAGCCATAGGGCCTGATTGTGCTGCCTTATGCTGAGCACTCACACACAGGGACCCAGCCTCTAATCATATTCCCACGGGCAGATTGAAGTCATACTCACTGAAGTCAGCACAGGCATGTCCAGCTGCAGAACTGGGGCCATGAATAATGCCCCCCATTCAATGAGATGATACACGTACAATTCAGTGTGAGGGAGGGTTGCAAAATCAGTCCCATGAAGGGTAGCATTAATAGTAAGAGACTCCACAGCAGTGGAGAGATAGCGATATTGAAGCAATATGCAAGGCAGGAGAATGGGGAAGGAAGAAAGTGAGAGTTTATTTAGCTAACCCTGCAGTCAAAACTTTAGTTTTAAAAGATCAAGTCATGAAAAAGCCGTGTGCCAAAACACAACCACTCGGCCATTGTGCTCCATATGTTTCATTCCTTCTCACCATCAGCCTTTATCTCTCTTTGCCCTACATCTACCCATGTGGAGCCACTTGTAGGACTGGGGCCTTCATCTGTAAGCACTTCAGAGCAGGGATCTTCATACAAGTCTAAAAGACCCTGGGTAAAATTTTCAAAAGCACCTAAGGGACTTGGGAGCCCCATTGACTTGAAATCCTTTTGAAAATAGGACTTAGGTGCTTTTGAAATTCCCCATCCTGAGCACAATTTTGAAAGCTATATAAATAATGACAATCTACAAACTGTCCATCCAAGACTAAGTGGATTTTCCACACCAATCCTTCCCATGAGAAAACAGCTTCCTACCATCTTTAAAATATTTGTGAAAGTACGGCTCATTTACTCTCACATTCCTACAGTAGCACAATCTATTTTCATTTCCCATTGGACAACAGTGGTAATTTGCTAAAGGACATCGGCTCCTACCAGTTCAGATCATTTATGACAACTTTACAGTATCGGACAGAATTTCTTATTTTTGTATCTCAAATGGTAATGTGCATCACAGCAGACAACTGTTCTATAGAAGCACTAATGCACAGCCTGAATTGTCCCACCAGATGGTATTCCATATGGATGCAACTGAAGAGGACATACTAGTGCTGTATCACCAGTGGCAATCCAGTCTCCTCCTCCTCACCATATTCTCTCTAAAGATTGCACATGGTGCTGAGACTTGTATATCCCAAATTCCCAGTTTATTTCTGAACATTATGTAGATGTCAAAGCACAGCACAGGCTACTCAGCCCCACTTGATACTTCTTTCTGCTTTGAACAGTTATAGGCAAGTGGGCGGGGGAAAAAATTCTGTATTTTTCCCTAAGCTGAATAATTTGCCTTCTGCCATAGCAGCTCTGGCTGTGATCTCATAAATTAAGCACGGGTGTGTGTGACCAGCACTTCAATCAGAGACCTCCAGAGAAGGAGGCTCCAAGAAGATATGTGATCAAGCAGGTGGCATTTCTCCTAATGTATCAGTGCCCCAACATAGCTGAGGAACCACTGGACTGGCCATCATTTGGGTGACACAGAAAACTAAGGTCCTAACTGCTATTTGTTGTTACAGATCCTGACCCATGGCACTTCCTGCAAGGACTAGGATGTGAACCTCAGTGTACTGACCAAACCCCAATTTGGGTAATTACATATCTATCTAGAGCCCTCCCCTACAGTCTCCAGTTGGGAAAACTCTTTTATAGCTCTCACCTCACTTGTTGTCAGCACAGGACACTTCCACTGCAAAGGGAGTTGTATTTCAATGGTGGAATATGCCTGAATCCTGTGTATGCCGTTGGGCTCCTACAAGTATCAAACAGGAAGAAAGGTCCTGAATTCACTTCAGTGATGTTCACACAATTCCAAAAACACCCATGGGGCTAGTTATAAAGTTAACACAGAGAGACCTGTGTATGCCCGCAGGTGTATACCTGACTTCCATTAAAGTTAATTCCCATTCCCTTTATGTCCCTGTTTACCCATGACCACACAGCACCGAGCAAAAAAGAATATTAGCTGATCGTGTAGCTGGAGTATGGATTCACTGCTCACAGGAAAATCAGAGTCTTCATACCAGCTGAATGCAGTGCAGCCTGTTAATAGTGGACAGCAAAGAGACTGCTGTTTGCTTTAAAACAGGTGTTCATAAAAGCCAGTGAGATTAGCTCAATGGGGTCCTGGTCCATGGCACTTCAACAATACAAATAAATGAATAACAACAATAGGTAGATGCTGTTTCAGCAGGTTAAGATTTCCGTTTTCACTAGCACAGGGTGACTCTGGCTAGTAGAAGACTTCACTATCACCAGCCCCAAGCACTCAAAAATCACAAATCAGGCCCAAAAGTCATGAGATTGTCTTAGGGTATGTCTACACTACGAAATTAGGTCGAATTTATAGAAGTCGGTTTTTTAGAAATTGTTTTTATATATTCGAGTATGTGTCCCCACAGAAAATGCTCTAAGTGCATTAAGTGCATTAACTCGGTGGAGTGCTTCCACAGTACCGAGGCTAGCGTCGACTTCCGGAGTGTTGCACTGTGGGTAGCTATCCCACAGTTCCCGCAGTCTCCACTGCCCACTGGAATTCTGGGTTGAGATCCCAATGCCTGATGGGGCTAAAACATTGTCGCAGGTGGTTCTGGGTACATATCGTCAGGCCCCCGTTCCCTCCCTCCCTCCGTGAAAGCAGCAGCAGACAATCGTTTCGCGCCTTTTTTCTTGAGTTACCTGTGCAGACGCCATACCACGGCAAGCATGGAGCCCACTCAGGTAACCGTCACCGTATGTCTCCTGGGTGCTGGCAGACGTGGTACTGCATTGCTACACAGCAGCAGCAACCCATTGTCTTGTGGCAGCAGACGGTACAGTAGGACTGGTAGCCATCATCGTCATGTCCGAGGTGCTCCTGGCCACGTTGGCCAGGAGTGCCTGGGCAGACATGGGTGCAGGGACTACATTAGAAGTGACTTGACCAGGTCATTCTCTTTAGTCCTGCAGTCAGTCCTTTTGAACCATCTTATGGTGAGCAGGCAGGCAATACGGATTGCTAGCAGTCCTATTGTACCATCTTCTGCCAGGCAGGAAAGAGATGAGGATGGCTAGCAGTCCTATTGTACCATCTTTGGCCGAGCAGCCATGAGATGTGGATGGCATGCAGTCCTTCTGCACCGTCTGTTGCCAGCCAAAGATGTAAAAGATAGATGGAGTGGATCAAAACAAGAAATAGACCAGATTTGTTTTGTACTCATTTGCTCCCTCCCCCCCGACCCCGTCTAGCAGACTCATCCCTCTAGTCACTCACAGAGAAGGTGCAGCGAGGTAAATCTAGCCATGTATCAATCAGAGGCCAGACCAAGCTGCTTGTTCCAATAAGAACAACTACTTAGGTGCACCATTTCTTATTGGAACCCTTGGTGAAGTCCTGCCTGAAATACTCCTTGATGTAAAGCCACCCCCTTTGTTCATTTTAATTCCCTGTAAGACAACCCTGTAAGCCATGTCGTCAGTCGCCCCTCCCTCCGTCAGAGCAACGGCAGACAATCGTTCCGCACCTTTTTTCTGTGCGGATGCCATACCAAGGCAAGCATGGAGGTCGTTCAGCTCACTTTGGCAATTAGGAGCACATTAAACACCACACGCATTATCCAGCAGTATATACAGCACCAGAACCTGGCAGAGCGATACCGGGCGAGGAGGCAACGTCAGCGCGGTCACGTGAGTGATCACGACATGGACACAGATTTCTCTCAAAGCATGGGCCCTGCCAATGCATGCATCATGGTGCTAATGGGGCAGGTTCATGCGGTGGAACGCCGATTCTGGGCTCAGGAAACAAGCACAGACTGGTGGGACCGCATAGTGTTGCACGTCTGGGACGATTCCCAGTGGCTGCGAAACTTTCGCATGCATAAGGGCACTTCCATGGAACTTTGTGACTTGCTTTCCCCTGCCCTGAAGCGCAAGAGTACCAAGATGAGAGCAGCCCTCACAGTTGAGAAGCGAGTGGCAATAGCCCTGTGGAAGCTTGCAACACCAGACAGCTACTGGTCAGTTGGGAATCAATTTGGAGTGGGCAAATCTACTGTTGGGGCTGCTGTGATGCAACTAGCCCACGCAATCAAAGATCTGCTGATATCAAGGGTAGTGACCCTGGGAAATGTGCAGGTCATAGTGGATGGCTTTGCTGCAATGGGATTCCCTAACTGTGGTGGGGCCATAGACGGAACCCATATCCCTATCTTGGCACCGGAGCACCAAGCCGCCGACTACATAAACCGCAAGGGGTACTTTTCAATAGTGCTGCAAGCTCTGGAGCATCACAAGGGACGTTTCACCAACATCAACGTGGGATGGCCGGGAAAGGTACATGACGCTCGCATCTTCAGGAACTCTGGTCTGTTTCAAAAGCTGCAGAAGGGACTTTATTCCCAGACCAGAAAATAACTGTTGGGGATGTTGAAATGCCTACAGTTATCCTTGGGGACCCAGCCTACCCTTAATGCCATGGCTCATGAAGCCATACACAGGCACCCTGGACAGTAGTCAAGAGCTGTTCAACTACAGGCTGAGCAAGTGCAGAATGGTGGTAGAATGTGCATTTGGACGTTTAAAGGCGCGCTGGCGCAGTTTACTGACTCGCTTAGACCTCAGCGAAACCAATATTCCCACTGTTATTACTGCTTGCTGTGCGCTCCACAATATCTGTGAGAGTAAGGGGGAGACGTTTATGGCGGGGTGGGAGGTTGAGGCAAATCGCCTGGCTGCTGGTTACGCGCAGCCAGACACCAGGGCGGTTAGAAGAGCACAGGAGGGCGCGGTACGCATCAGAGAAGCTTTGAAAACCAGTTTCATGACTGGCCAGGCTACGGTGTGAAAGTTCTGTTTGTTTCTCCTTGATGAAACCCCCCGCCCCTTGGTACATTCTACTTCCCTGTAAGTTAACCACCCTCCTCTCCTCCCTTCGATCACCGCTTGCAGAGGCAATAAAGTCATTGTTGCTTCACATTCATGCATTCTTTATTAATTCATCACACAAATAGGGGGATGACTACCAAGGTAGCCCAGGAGGGGTGATGGAGGAGGGAAGGAAAATGCCACGTAGCACTTTAAAAGTTTACAACTTTAAAATTTATTGAATGCCAGCCTTCTGTTTTTTGGGCAATCCTCTGTGGTGGAGTGGCTGGTTGGCCAGAGGCCCCCCCACCACGTTCTTGGGCGTCTGGGTGAGAAGGCTATGGAACTTGGGGAGAAGGGTGGTCGGTTACACAGGGGTTGTAGTGGCAGTCTGTGCTCCAGCTGCCTTTGCTGCAGCTCAACCACACACTGGAGCATATTGGTTTGATCCTCCAGCAGCCTCAGCATTGAATCCTGCCTCCTCTCATCACGCTGCCACCACATTTGAGCTTCAGCCCTCTCTTCAGCCCGCCACTTACTCTCTTCAGCCCGCCACCTCTCCTCCCGGTCATTTTGTGCTTTCCTGCACTCTGACATTATTTGCCTCCACGCATTCATCTGTGCTCTGTCAGTGTGGGAGGACAGCATGAGCTCAGAGAACATTTCATCACGAGTGCGGTTTTTTTTCTTTCTAATCTTCACTAGCCTCTGAGAAGGAGAAGATCCTGTGATCATTGAAACACATGCAGCTGGTGGAGAAAAAAAAAGGGACAGCAGTATTTTAAAAGACACATTTTATAGAACAATGGCTACACTCTTTCAGGGTAAACCTTGCTGTTAACATTACATACATAGCACATGTGCTTTTGTTACAAGGTCGCATTTTGTCTCCCCCCACCGCGTGGCTACCCCCTCAACCCTCCCGCCTTCCCGTGGCTAACAGCGGGGAACATTTCTGTTCAGCCACAGGCAAACAGCCCAGCAGGAACGGGCACCTCTGAGTGTCCCCTGAAGAAAAGCACCCTATTTCAACCAGGTGACCATGAATGAAATCACTCTCCTGGGGATAACACAGCGAGATAAAGAACGGATGTTGTTTGAACTCCAGCAAACATACACTGCAATGCTTTGTTGTACAATGATTCCCGAGTACATGTTACTGGCCTAGAGTGGTAAAGTGTCCTACCATGGAGGACGCAATAAGGCTGCCCTCCCCAGAAACCTTTTGCAAAGGCTTTGGGAGTACATCCAGGAGATCCCCGAATGCCAGGGCAAATTAATCCTTTCACATGCTTGCTTTTAAACCATGTATAGTATTTTAAAAGGTACACTCACCGGAGGTCCCTTCTCCGCCTTCCGGGTCCAGGAGGCAGCCTTGGGTGGGTTGGGGGGTACTGGCTCCAGGTCCAGGGTGAGAAACAGTTCCTGGCTATCGGGAAAACCAGTTTCTCCGCTTGCTTGCTATGAGCTTTCTACAACCTCCTCCTCCTCCTCATCATCATCATCATCTTCGTCCCTAAAACCTGCTTCCGTGTTGCCTCCATCTCCATTGAAGGTGTCAAACAACACGGCTGGGGTAGTGGTGGCTGAACCCCCTAAAATGGCATACAGCTCATCATAGAAGTGGCATGTTTGGGGCTCTGACCTGGAGTGGCCGTTCGCCTCTCTGGTTTTCTGGTAGGCTTGCCTCAGCTCCTTAAGTTTCACACGGCACTGCTTCGGGTCCCTGTTATGGCCTCTGTCCTTCATGCCCTGGGAGATTTTGAGAAAGGTTTTGGCATTTCGAAAACTGGAATGGAGTTCTGATAGCACAGATTCTTCTCCCCATACAGCAACCAGATCCCGTACCTCCCGTTCGGTACATGCTGGAGCTCTTTTGCGATTCTGGGACTCCAACATGGTCACCTCTGCTGATGAGCTCTGCATGGTCACCTGAAGCTTGCCACGCTGGCCAAACAGGAAATGAGATTCAAAAGTTCGCGGTTCTTTTCCTGTCTACCTGGCCAGTGCATCTGAGTTGAGAGTGCTGTCCAGAGCAGTCACAATGGAGCACTCTGGGATAGCTCCCGGAGGCCAATACCATTGAATTGTGTCCACAGTACCCCAAATTCGACCCGGCAAGGCCGATTTAAGCGCTAATCCACTTGTCAGGGGTGGAGTAAGGAAACTGATTTTAAGAGCCCTTTAAGTCGAAAAGAAGGGTTTCATCGTGTGGACGGGTGCAGGTTTACATCGATTTAACGCTGCTAAATTCGACCTAAAGTCCTAGTGTAGACCAGGGCTTAACAATCACGAGATTTAAAGAAAAAAACAAATGTTGGGTTCTTCTTCTTTGCCTTCAAGTTTCCAGGCCTGTAGGATGCCATTCATTTGTGTTTACGGGGTTTTTTTATACAACCATTCAGGCTAAAAGCTTAATTTGTTTTATAAACCGTAGCTAAGATTCTCACATAATCACGAGTCCAGGAGCTGAAGCTTTAAGAAAAACACCAAATATTACAAAACTTGAGAAGAAACACAGTTGGCAGCGCTGGAGCTGTTAGCACAGGCCTCACCACACTTCACACAGTACGTGTAATTTGGCAACAGGTTTGCGGCCTCCTTCAGCTCACAATGCCCAGAAATGATCACTTGCATTATATGAGAAGTACTCAGCACCATCTGTCCTAGCTGACCGCGTTAATACTCTCCCTTCTGATACCCAAGATTTTGCTTCCCTCAGGCACATCTGCTGGTGCTACATCCTATTGGGTGCTATGGAAAATGACAAGCTGAGTCTTCAAGAGACACAAAGGTCTATATAGAGGGCCAAACAAAGGAACTAGCAAGAGGGAGGGGTACTGAGAGCTCTAACCAATGGAGCCATTCAGACTAAACTTAGATTAGACCCATCAAAACTATGTGGCTTCAAAACAGCTCACCTGAGGGAGGGAAAGGTGCTGCTGGAAAGAACCGTCTATGAGAAGTTGGAAAAAAGATGGGAACCCTCTTCAGAATATACCGGGGTCCCCCTTCAGAGCGAAGAGCCTGGCTTGACCAGACCATCTGATGATTACATCTGTAACATGGCTGTATAATTGCTCATTTAGGAGAGACCATCCGTTCTGACTATTCATTGAGCCTTCAGGCATGTCATCTGAAATCCCAGTGGGATCGTATCAGCTAATTACCAATTCTGAATAGATTTTCCCATTTAAATGAATCCCCATCACCAGAATTGTGGTCATGAGGCTCCCAGGAGCAGCCCAGAACAGCTTATGGTAAAATACCTTTGCTATTTTCTTCCTTTTCAGAAATGAAAGAATAAAAAGTATTATTGGGGAAGAGGGAGAGAGAAATCAGCCTCCTAGATTCCTCTAAACCATAGGAAAAAGTCTTTTGAACTTCTCTTAATGAGGACTACTTTTTTCAGATACAGCATAATTATTGCAAATTGCTTCATCTCTTAATTGTTACTGCAAGGCAACTAAACATTGTTATGTTGATTGCTCAAGAGTGGATTGTTAATGGCTTTAATCATTTGATAATCCGGTAATACAATCAATGTAATTCTGCACATTGTAGGGAATCTTTTTGGACATACAAGCAACAGATATTGGCATTTCATGTTATTCTCTATGGGCGGGATTCTGCCACCCTTACTCAGGTTGAGGAGCATTTACTCACTTGAGTAGTCCCATCAATTTCAATGGGCTATTCAAGTAAACCAGGCAATCCGAAAGGAATCCCCTAGATTTAGGTTTCGCACCACAGTAGAAAAAGCATTGTCCCGGTGGAGGAGGTAGCTGTAGGACTGCCACTAGGGTATGCATCTTGCTCCATTATAAAGGATTCTCTTATTCACATGGGATTTCAGCCACATGCAGCGCCATTGCATCCTTTGTGAAAGGATTTGAACAGCAAAGGTCTCACAAAGGAGGATTTCCCCCTCCTCGCTTCTGTGTTCTCCCTACGTTTATCCTTATTCAGGGACAGACCCTGCCACACTTGCGCATATTGCGTAGTATCAGTACATCACTCTGTGACGAGTCCCACAGAAGAACATGGAACTACTTACAGAGCAAGCTACTGTGTGAAGTGAGTAAGAATAACAGACTCTGGCCCTTTAATATTACAAGGGAAACTATAGTCAGCCCCCAGCCCATGTGCCTCAATCCCTTGGCAGTATGACAGAACTTCAATCTCCATTCAGCCCTTGGCTTCTTTGCTGTGACTGGTGACAAGTGGGCCTCATAATGACAATTGGTTTTGTGATGTAGATACCCGCCCACTAGTGGCTAGACTCACCATAACCACCCTATTCCAGTTGCATAGTACCTTACTGGTGACTACTCCCACTGAAATCAATAAGAATGAGGGTGGCAGAATTTGACCTTGAGCATTAAAGGAGAGAAGCATGGCTGAGGCTCCAAGTGTATCACACTGAAAAGGGCTCACCAGCAGACCAGTTGAAGTGAGCACAGACAGCTGTTTATTGGTGAGAAGCACTAAGAACACAGAGATGGGCCATATTCAGGAAGACAAACACCAACTCAGACTTTGGCCACACACTTCATACAAGAAACAAACAGGTTGAGCTAAACTGGGAAGGGAGAGTAAGCAGGAGGGTATCTCTCCCGGAGAAAAGTTGGTCTTCCGGTTAGGGCCCTGGTCTGCGACACACATAGGAGATCTAGGCTAAAGTCCCAGCTTGGTGCCAGACTCTGTGGCATTGGATTTGTCCAGGGATGAAAGTAAGTTAGAGGACTTACCAGTATGCCAGAGTCCTGAGCAGGGGGCGTGGCCTCAACCGGAAGAGGCAGGGCCTTAAATCCCTCTAAATGACCTCTACATGACATCTAATTCACCCCTGAGCTACCAGCTGCAGAGGCAGCTGGGAGTCCCAGGCCTCGGGGGCGATTTAAAGGGCCCAGGGCTCCAGCTGCCGCTACCGCAGTGGAGCCCTGGGCCCTTTAAATCACTGAGCTGCCACCGCTACCCCGGGGCTCTGGGCTCTGGCAGAGCTTTAAAGGGCCTGGGGCTCCACTGTGGTAGCAGCTGCCGGAGCCCTGAGCCCTTTAAATCCCCACCTGAGCCCTGCTGCCCAAGCCCTGGGGTAGGGGTGACGGGGCTCCATCGAGGATTTGAAGGACCCCAGGGCTCCAGCCACCGCTACCGCCCCGGCCCTTTAAATGCCCACCGGAGCCCCACTGCTGCTACCCCAGGGCTTTGGCAGCAGGGCTCCGGCGGGGATTTAAAGGGCTTGGGGCTCCAGCCGCCACTACCGCCCCGGCATTTTAAATCCCCTCCGGAGCCCCGCCACTGCCGCTACCCCAGGGCTCGGGCAGCAGGGCTCAGGCGGGGATTTAAAGGGCCCCAGGGCAGTAGCAGCAGCTGGAGCTCCGGGGCCCTTTAAATCCCCGCCGCAGCCCCGCTGCCGCTACCCCAGGGCTTTAAATTGCCCTCCCAGAAAGCCAGTCCTGGTACGGCGCACGGGCTCTTACCGGTACGCCATACAGGGGTGTACCAGCTTACTTTCACCTCTGGATTTGTCCCTCATGGCCAGATTTTCAAACCTGATGGATGCTGATGCTTTTGAAAATCCAAAAGCTGGATGCTTTTGAAAATGTGCCCCTTAATCTCTCTGCATCTCAGTTCCTTTCCTTTCTCCCACCCTTTGTCCATCTTGTCTCTTTAGATTGTAAGGTGATTGGATCAGAGACTCATTATGTGTGCATACAGCTCACAGCATAATGAGGCCCTGAACTCCACTGGATCCTCTAAGTGCTACAGTAATGCAATAATAAATAGGCATCATGGTAACAGTGCCAGTCTGAATTTAGCTAGAGTCATTTTGAGAAAGAATCTAGGAGAGGAACCATTATTGTGCAGAAGCTCAGTCAAGAAAAAGTCAGCTCTGTCAGATATACTAAAGAGCTGCTTTGCTTTAGTCTTCAAGGGAAAGGGAAACATTAAGAGCGTGTGTAATGCAGTAAATCGATAACAAGAGAAGGGAGCAGTCACAAGGTAGAATGAGGAAGGAACACTGGAACCCAGATAACCTAAGTGTGTTCAGGTCAGCAAGGCCCAATGACATTCACCCTACAGGCCTAAAGGAACTAGCAGACGTGATAAAGGCACCATGGGCAATTATTTCTGAGAACTCGTGGAGGGTGGAGGAGTGGAAAAGGATAAGGGCCCTGGCTGTCCGAAGGGCAAAAGAGGACTCCAGAGAATCACAAATCAGTCCACATTTACCTTCAGGAGCTGATCAAATGAAAGGGCAATTTACAAAGCAGGCAGTGGAAGCATCCTGAGAAAAATAAGGGAAGCATACCAGCTCCCACCAGCAACAAAAACCTGCAAAACTAACTTAGCCCCACGTTTTCAAAAGGCATCTCAGTTTTGGGTGTCCATTTTGCTACCTGCTTTTCCCACAACTCCAACTGGAGCTAAGTGGGTCAGCTGGTGATCAGCACATAGGAAAGTCAGGGGTCCAACTGGACCAAAAATAAGTGGACACTTGAAATCATTGGCCTTTGTGACTTCCTTTGACAAGATCAGCTTAATGGATAGCCAAAATGCAGACACCCTCTGGAGCAGTGGTGTCAGACGTGCAGACAACAGGCACATTCTGACCATGGGAAGTAATTATCCAAATCCTAGGACAGACTCACATTCTGCAGAATGAAAGCTTGCTTTCTTTTTTCTTTTCTTCTCAAGCACTTTCTAGCCCCAATGATTGTGAATTGGGCTGTCAATTAATCGCAGTTAACGCATGCAATTAACACAAAACAAATTAATTAGATTAAAGAAAAATAGTCATGATTAATCTCAGTTTTAATTGTACTTATTAACAGAATGCCAATTTAAATTTATTATAATATTATTAAATATTTTTAGACACTGTTCTACATTTTCAAATATATTGATTTCAATTACAACACGGAATACAAAGGGTACAGTGCTCACTTTGCTCACTATTATTTTTATTACAAATATTTGCACTGTAAAAAAGATAAACAAAAGACATAGTATTTTTCAATTCACCTCATACAAGTCCACTCAGTCCTACCTCTTGTTCAGCCAATCGCTCAGACAAACAAGTTGTTTACATTTATGGGAGATAATGCTGCCCACTTCTTATTTACAATGTTACCCAAAAGTGAGACAAGGCATTTGCATGGCACTGTTGTAGCCAGCCTTCCAAGGTATTTAGGTGCTAGATATGATAAATATTTGTATGCCTCTTCATGATTCAACTTGTAGGCTCTAAAGTGTTCATTGTTTTGTTTTTGAGTGCAGTTATGTAAAAAAAAATTCTAAATTTGTAAATTGCACTTTCACAATAAGGAGACTGCACTACAGTACTTGGAATAAAATACAGTATTAGTTTGATAAATTAGAGATATGGTTTGAATTCAATATAACAAGATTCAATAGAACTAATACAAAGCAATTCCATGTAAGATAGATCAAAAGCACAGACACACAACGAGGGTGTTCCAGCCAGGCAGTAACACCACAAAGAAGAGCCTGGGGGATGATCAACTGAATAGAAATCAATATTGTGATGCGTTGCAACCAAGTTAGGTAATTATTCCACTCTTCATGGCATCAGTTAGACCTCTGTTTAGAAGAGTGTGCTGAGATTTGGGCATCACCTTTAAAAAAAGACAGCTAAGTTAGCAAGAGTTCAAAAGAACAACAAAAATGCTGAAAGATCTGGAAAATAAACCTATGCATAAAGAGAACTGGGGACACAGGACCCGATTCTCCTCTCATTGACAGTGGTGGAAGTTGGGATGGAACTCTGTTGAAGTCAGTTGAGCGATATCACAGTGGAGTATGCAAAAGCAGAATCTGGCCAGTGCTGTCTAGAGAAGCACAGGCTGAGGGGACACATTATGGGATGATACACATGTGTAAAGGAATGTTAGAAAGGTGACAGATTAATTATACTCACTGTGTCCATATTGATATAGCAGCAATGGACCAAAGCTGCAGCAGGGAACATTCAGGTTAAGTTTTACTAGGCAATTTTCTATCAGTTTCAGACCAGTTCAGGTGATGAAACAAGGGAGGAGGATGGAGCCCCAGTTTCAGCTGGGGGTTCTTGGTTCTACAAATAAATTCAAATAACGAGGTGCCCAGGAAGAACATAAAATCACCATTGCTGGAAATACCAGAACTGATTCCAATTGCACTTCACAAGTAAACAGAGTCATACTCCGCTCTTCTTAAGCGCCTCTCAAAGAAAGGGAAGTGTCATTGTCCTTGTTGTACAGAGCAGGAAACAGAGGCACGCAGACGTAAAGCAACTTGCCCCAGGTTACCACAAGGAGTCAGTGGCCAAGTCAGGACTAGAGGCCAGCTCTCCTGGCTCCTAGTTCAGTGCCCCATCCACTGGACCATGCTACCCTCCCAACCCCTGAAAGTCACTGAAATCACTCAGTGTTTACATTGATGCCACTGTGATTAGAATCTGGCCCTACTGTTTTTATAGGCGAAATTAGCTAGCCATCTTTTGGGGATGTTTTAGAACTAACAAATATTTAACCTGCTAAGCAGCTGGAGGATAGAGTAGATGACCCACAGGCGGTCCCTTCAGACTCAGATGATTTTCCCAGCACTGATAACTAAAACAGTGTGCAGCAGCCTTAGGAAAATACAGACTGGACAGCCGCCAAAGCATAGCTCAATGTGCAAGGTTAGAGAGGAAGGTCTGTGGCCATGCAGTATTGTACAGATTCCTGCCACAGCCCAATTGCACCATCTGCCAAATTAATATTCCTATTTTTAATATCTTGTTTAAAGGGAACCGTTCTGAGGAGAGGAGAAAAAACCCACTAATTTAATTTCAAAGGTATATGAGGAGCCTCACCAGCCATCAGGTTCAGTTCTCCTTTTTCCCCTGTAATCAGTTTTCACTCCAAATGTGCTGGGCAGTTGCTTGATCATGTGGCAAAACACCACTGAACACAATTCTGCCACCGCCACTTGGTAATGAGAGGAGATTAGGGAGATCAGAGAAGTCGAAACTGGCTTGTTTCTTCTTAAGGAACCATTATTGTGTTCCACCTTTCTGCAAGCAGCCCCCGCAGACAACAGCATGTGTCCCTCTTTCTGGGAGGCATGTACTAGGGCAACATGGGACATTTCACCCATACTTCCTACCCACTAACTGTATAAAGGAGGGGAGAGGAGGGGTCAGGGGAGAATGGGAGACAAATTTAGAAAATCTCAGAAAGGGACAGGAATGAAAAGGCGCAAATAAGATGGGGCCACATCTGCAGAAAAGTGCCTCACAGGTAGATGCAGAACTAGCAGGGGAATGCAAACAAGGGGCAGATGCCCAAAATGGCTGAGACAGCAACAGCATTAGCAACTGCTCCCAGTTTATGCAACAAGGGGCAGGGCCTGTCCCTGGCTCCTTACTAGGCGTAGGATTCCACTTCCAAGAATGTCACCTCCTGAGGCTCTTCCACAGCGGACCCTGGGCTGAGCAACACGGCCACTGCTGCTGATGCTAATGGAATGAAACCTGAATGTGCTAAACAGCCTGAGAGTTTCTCTAAGTAACAGACTTGACAGGTTAACTGTTGCCAGTTATTATTTGCTCCACTTTCAAAACCAATGCCCTTATTAATTAGTGCCTCAAGGCCAGTAGCCTGCCCGACAGCGGCCAATAGCTAATGCTTTAAAAAGCAAACCCTCCCACAGCTATAAAGCATTTAACCAAATGGGTCTCAGCCTGGTGTCCATAAACCAAGTCACTTCAGGGCATTATTCCAGGGGTATGCAGAATGAGACGTTTAGAGAACCAGGCAGTGAATTGGGAGGGGTAGTGGGTCCATGAAGGGATTGCTGTTATAAAGTGGTTTCCCGATTGAAGAGATCAGAGAACCACTGATCTAATTTCAGAGTAGCAGCCGTGTTAGTCTGTATTTGCAAAAAGAAAAGGAGGACTTGTGGCACCTTAGAGACTAACCAATTTATTTGAGCATAAGCTTTCGTGAGCTACAGCTCACTTCATCAGATGCATAAAAGTGGGAAATGCAGTGAGGATGTTTTTATACACACAGATCATGAAAAAATGGGTGTTTATCACTTCAAAAGGTTTTCTCTCCTCCCACCCCACTCTCCTGCTGGTAATAGCTTATCTAAAGTGATCACTCACCTTACAATGTGTATGATAATCAAGGAGGGCCATTGCACACCGCTGTCTTGGGGTGAGGGGGCGGCATCCATCCTTATTCCTTATGCTCTGAAACATGAGATTTGACTCTCCTTACTTACCCTTATTGCAGTGGTTCCTGTTGTCTCCTCCCTAGTATTTGTGGCCAATTTCTGTTTGGTTATCATTTCCTTCACATTGTAAGCCTCTTGGGACAGAGACCTCATCCTTCTATTTGCCTATAAAGCACCATGCATACATAGGGCACTGTATGAATAATGAAATCATAGTAATTAGCAAACATAACTAATAGGAACAAAGGATTACCAGCCGGACCATTAGTCTATTATATTTAGCATCTGTTACAAGTATTAGAGCCAACTCTGTGAAGGGCTCAGTGCCTACAATACCCATTGACTTCACTGGGAGTTGTGGGTGCCTAGTCAATGCAGCTGGGTCACTTGACACCAGCAGCAAATTTGGACCTTGGTGTTCTTCTCAATCCGGCTGTGATTCCCTAACATTTTCTATGACTGCGGGTCTCACCTTCCAGCCCTGTGCAAAGTAAAGGTCCCATTGAAGTCAAGGGGAGCTTTTCAGGATTAGGCCCAATCCTCTGCTGATGTAAATCAGTTACACCGATTTATGCTAGCAGAGGTTCTGGCCCTTTATTTTTATGTTATTTAGTGGAAACTCAAGATATGTTTTACCATTATGCTTTGAAATGGAACAGTGGGACATAAGTAGCACCCAGTCTTTCTCCTGTGGTTCCATTTCCTAGGTTTAAATTATTGCGAATATAAAAGATTAAAAGGATAGATAATACCTGGTTCACCTCCCTCAAGGGGGCAGTTACATTTACATACTAAGCAACAGTGGTGAAATAAATTCTCTCTCCTCACGCATGCTTCAGAGTAAATGGACCAACCTTAATTCAGAGCCACATGTATAATATGGAAAACTTATCAAGGGAAAAGGCACCAGAGATACTGGGTTGTAAGTATACAGGGATTCACTGTAGCACCATCTGTATCTGCTATCCAGAATAAATATTTCGCCAGACAATGTTTTACCTACTCCGGGAAGGATTCTTCCATTTATTTATATTCCCGTGCCCCAAATTTAGCAAAGCACTGAAGCACTTGTTTAACTGTAATCAAGTGAGTCACCCCATTGAAGTCAATGGCACTTCTCAGGTGCTTAAAGCTAAGCATGTGCTTAAAGTGCTTTGATAAGCTGGGGCCCCCAGGAGGTGATGTTTGGTGAAGACAGAGAAGAAACAGATAAGTCTATAAATGAACCAGAATCATCAGTAAATAAATCCTAACTGGGCTCACTCACTCATATCTCCTTGTCTCAGCTTCACTTACAGAAGATATTTCAGCCATGAACCAGGAGCGAGTGGGTCATTTAGGTTCTTGCTCCAAATACTGTTGTTCTTGCAAAAAGTACCATGGTTTCAGCTGCTTTTAAACTGTGCTTCCCCACAAAAAGACCCTCAGAATGGGAGCCTCCAGTGAAACATTTTATACATGATTCACAAGGCCAAATTCCTTCCATGTCCAGCAGCCAACGTCCAGCAGCCACTCTTCCATACAAATGCTCTGGCTGGTCTGGTGATGACACTTTGAGAAATAGTTTCTAGGAAATGATTTTCTTAAAGCTTCTTGCTGGGTCATTTATTTTGTGCAACTTGAATTGTTGATTGCTCCACTCGGGTAGAGATGATTGAATAAATTGATTTGATCCAAATTATTCAATGAGATTTTTCTCTTTATGAATTGTTCACAAGCAGCTTCTGATTATTTTGAATTTATTCATTATTCAGAATTAAAATTCTTGGTCTATACATTATTCACCAGAAGTTAGTTATGGGCATTTGCTATTTAAAGTTTGAGAGTCAAGCTGTAGAGGTTAGTTTTGATTCGGCCAACAGATCACATGATAATTTTCTCTTCCCTGATTGGCTGAGTGTAGCCCTGAGCATCGGGTTTCCAGTGGAACATTTGTAATTAAAAATTTAAATTCACCTTCCACTATATTTCCTTCAAATATACTGTTTCTTGCCAGTAAACTCCTTTAAAATATTCATGAGATGCAAAAGGGGCATGAAGGAAGGCCAAATTAATTCATTTTTTTATTCGAGTGAATATTCACAGAAAATTTTATACTCAGCCAATTCTACCCCTGGGAAAGCAAAACTGTTTGGAGCAGCACTTGTTTGCTCTCTCTTGCTTGATTAAAGACATTTATAGGTGCAGGATTGATTATTATTAATTACTTTTATTATGGTAGAACCTCAAGGCTGATTTGATGTAGCTCTTGGACTGTACACAAACAGTGAGCAATGAGACAATCAGGTCCTAAGCCATATCCATTATTTGGGGACTATCATTTACTGCAATTTACCTCAAGGACGTCACCAGAATAGTGCAAAAGGAATCCAGGATAATAGAATCTGATGGCCTTTGCCACCAACTCTATTACAAGACTGTGATGCTGATTCAAGAAAGCACTTAAACTTTAAGCCCCTACAAAGGACTTCACATAAGCATAGGCTTAAAAGGTTAAAAAAAAAATGCTTGACTGAGGATGCTTTTCTGAATTGGAGCCTAAATTATTCCTAAAGATATATAGGTTCCAAATCTGAAATGGATGCCTCTTAGAAAGTGATGTAGCACTCCAGAAGGGAGAGAACTATCAACACAGAGACAATATATTATATTAGTTACAACTCCAGGGCTTCCCCTCTTCCCCCTTGGTAAAAAAATCCCAATGTTTCCTTAAAATAGGTTATCTTGTTCACATGGGGCCTTCTGAAACTTCCCCAAGGGGATGCAATGCAGTTTGGATTTAGGCTGGAGCATGAATGGCTGGCTGCTTCAAGCTCCAGGAATCTCTAAACCCATAGTGGAAGTACATCATATATTTCTACTTTTAATCGGGGCAAAAGTGTCCCATTTCTTTTGCCCTTTGTCTGGAGATCTGCCCAAAGGTACACACACATTGTTCTTTCTTCAAAATACTTGTGGGTGGGAGTAATAACGATAATGCCTAGTTCTCATGTATTCTAGTCTCATCTATAGATCTCAAAGCACTTTACAAAGGAGGCTTAATTACTGCTGTTTTTCAAACTGGGCTAAGTGAGACACAGAGCATTGAAAAGACTCAGCTAAAGAGCTAATCTAAGTAGCTTAACAGAAAAAGCCCTGCTTCTGGTTACATTAAATCTTCAGATGAGGTAGTAGGATCTGACACATCCCAAATCGAATAATGTACCCCCTACTGCCCAAAGTCAGCGAGAGGCACTCAGTTGAGAGTGGGAGCTGAAGCTGGCCCTTGAAAGCTGGTCCTATCTCCCACTCATACAAGTGAATTTTTCTGATCCCATTATAGGCCCATGTTTCTCCAGCCTGTCTTCTGGAAAGCTGAAACTTTTCCATTTTCACATAGAACAACTTGGTTTTCATGATATGCCAACTCTGCTTATATGGTACCCAATAAACACTAACGTGACATGACAGGCAGATGCAACTCACTGCACTCAGCCTCAGCAGGACAAGCCACAGAAAACATTTAAAGTGACCTTTTCTGATAAAACACTTGGCGGTGAGAAATAACTGTTTCCTTTATTAAAACAAAAAACAAAAAAAAACAAATGCTGAACACAAATTGGGTCTTCACTCTCCCTAACCCATTTCTAGATACAATTAATATTGAGATGAACAGGAAAATACCAATGCTGTACTCTGGCTTTCCTAAACCTAAACACAATCCCCCTTGATTAGGAGCTTAAAACAGGTGGCTGCAAGCGTGAAAATGGGTAACTCAGTGGAAGAAATTTCTAATGCAGATGGTATTATATAGAATATGCTCAATGTATATAATGACAGGTTTCAGAGTAACAGCCGTGTTAGTCTGTATTCGCAAAAAGAAAAGGAGTACTTGTGGCACCTTAGAGACTAACCAATTTATTTGAGCATGAGCTTTCGTGAGCTACAGCTCTGTATGTATGATGAAGATGTATCTGATGAAGTGAGCTGTAGCTCACGAAAGCTCATGCTCAAATAAATTGGTTAGTCTCTAAGGTGCCACAAGTACTCCTTTTCTTAATGTATATAATCTATATGATATAACATATTCAATTAAAGCTCAGTAAGGTACTGATTCTGCAAAGCAGCTAAGCATGTGTTTAACTTTGATCGCATTAGTAGTGCTGAGCAAATGGTTGATTTTTCAAGTTGGTGGCCAAGCCAAAAAAATGAAGGGGGGGGGGGGAAAACAGTTTTGAGTCAGCCCATAATAAAAATGGCATTTTTTCCCTCACTGTAAAGAGAAATGTTGTGTTTGTTTATTTGAGTTTCAGGTATCTTTCCCCCCCCCACCACCTTTTTTTTTTTTTTTTAATAGATGTAGCTAAACTTCTAAATATTGTTTCAAAATGAATAGTCCACACTCTTTCATCAAAAATGGCAAACAAAAAGGGTAAAACGTTTTCAAAAATTTGGTGGGGTTTTGTTTTTGTATTTTTTTTTTCATTCTTTTGGTTAGCCAAAAAACTCTTCACTGAATTAGACCCAAATTCACGAAGAGTATTTGGTCATCCCAAACTGCATTTTTTGGTGACTAAATTATTTGTACACAAAAATTGCCCAGTTCTACATGTGCGTAGTTCTGTTGAGTTCTATGACACTACCTGTGTTCAGAATTAAGCACACGCTTAAGTGCTGTGCTGAATCAGGACCTCAGAAACCACCAACATAAATGAGCTTCACATTAGTGACAAAAGGACTCAGTATGATGTGGCCTCGTTGGAGTAGCACCTGTTTTGACTTATTCTCAATATGCTGTATTCTAGCCACGCTCCACACACCATCTCCTTTTGGACAGTTGTGAATGTTTATGGACCCCTAAAACATTGCATTAAATTACTTACTGGGCCTGATGCAAAGACGGAAAAGACGAGCCTTGACTTCAACAGGATATTGGATAAGGCCTATAGATATCAAATGGTAGCCTCCCTGCAGAAAAATCTAAATTGTTCCCATCTGTTACACTGAGTAGGAAGTTTTCAGACTAGAAAGAAAAACCATTAAAAATGCAACAATGATCGGCCCTGATCCTGCAAAGACTCACACGTATGCTTACCTTTATGCACTGGGAACAATTCTGGGCTATTCATTGCATCTAAATATAAGCATGTTCATAAGTCTTTGCAGGATCAGGACATTAGCCATAGCTCATCTAGTCATGATGAGTGTTTTTCTGGGCTTCAGCAAAGATGATCACGCTGGTTTGAATACAGTAAAGATCAGCTCAAACCTTCACTCAACACATGAACTTCAAACAAGTTCAGAAAATTAATTTCCCCATTCATTTTGCTGAAATTCTATCCTAGAAATTCAAGAGGAAGAAGGCCCATTAGATCCCATTAAGCTCTCTCGCCCAAAGCAGGACAGCTTTCTGCAGCACATTTTCAGGCACTGCTACTCTTTCGAGCTCTGGTTAGGCTGAGAAGTGCCAACGGACCATGAGCAACGGTGCATCTGGTCAGATTTCCACTCTGACAAGAAGCAAAATAGTCGAGAAATCTCACAGGAGAGAGGATGTCCTCGTAAGATTTATGAGTCAATTTGGCAGAGCAAAGACGTTCCAGTGTGTTCAGATTTGTGGGTGCCTATTCAACTAAGACTCCTGAGTCTTTTTGACTTTCCCCTGGCACGAGCCTTCAATGCCATTTCTGTTCCTTATCTGGAGCCTTCCTTCCACTCAGCTGTTCAGTACAATGAACAAGCTGAAGACCACTTGATTCTAGATAAGAGGATAATGTCAGGGAAAGAACAAAGACGTAAAAGGCATTGCAAACAGGCACAAAAGCCTGTCAACATGGAAATTACTCTGGTCACAAAGAAAACACCAACAAAGATCACAATCAACAAGAATTTCATACTAAAAAGGTGAAGAACGGAGACTTGAAAAGCTGCTTTCATTCCGTCACTGGGCTCTGTGCATGAGCTGTAATGTGCTAGGAACATTAAGACTACAGAGTGTACTGCAGATTACTAGGATTCACCCATTTGTCGCGGATTCTTTATGTAAGCTTGGTACAAGCACATATTTGAATATGCTTCATTTTTGGAAACAGTGAAAGTGAACAGGATCCTCCCTCTCTTCTGCCCCCCATCTCCCATCATTTTTCCTCTCCATAAGGCTACAGTAGTGAGCCTATAGTTCACTCTTCTGAAAGAACAAGTTGGTAGAGCCACTGTTAAATGCCTGCCTCAGACCTGCCTTTCTGAAAGCCATGACTGCATCCCCTCCTCCAAGAGGTCACAATCCAACAGCTCTGCTGAGGAAAGACAAAGGGGAGGATGGCATTCGGGGACACTACTGAAAGAACTCAAGAATTAACCTGGTCCCAAACATGAGCAGATCCATTCCATGTCCAAGGCTCATGTTTCATTTCTGGCTAATAAGCTCAAGAGCAGGTAGCGATTCTATGAAAATAAACATAGTGCTCAAGCCTGACACTCTGTGTACTGGGTAAAACAGAACAGTGAACCTAAGGAGCCAGGAGAAAGTGGCAGTGAAAATGTATAGACTGGTAACGGTGCAGCCAATCCCCTAGACGGCAGTGTAGTACCTGTGTCATCGGAACTGGGGGAAGGGGCCATCGTGGGATTTTGTTCCACCAGTCTGGAGCTGATCAGATGTACCACGAAAGTGAGGCATTTGGATCAATTTTCCAGGACTGTCCACTAATTTCAGGTGTCCTATTATTCGAGTGGCCAACATGCGACACCCTAGACTTGATTTTCAGAAAGGGTTGAGCATTTGACGACTTCAATAGCACAGATATAGGTGTGCGGTTTTTTTGTAGGAGTGCTGGGTGAAATTCTGTGGCCTGCGTTGTGCAGGAGGTCAGACTAGATGATCATAATGGTCCCTTCTGACCTAAATATCTATGAATCTATCTATGAATCTGCAGCTGCCACCAACTCTGATTGGAGCTGCAGGTGCTTGGCACCCCTGAAAATCAAGCCTACGGTGTCTCAAGATGGGCACTCCTGAAAATTTTGCATAGATGTCCAGTGGAAGCAAAGGAGAAAATTAAGAGCTGCAAACTACAAGCAACTTTAATTTTACAAAATTGCCTGCTAGCCAAGCAATGAAGCAGCCTGGGTGGTAATTTTGGAGGGAACTGCATGCCCTGCTCATTAATTGGAACAAAGCCATGTGACCATTTAGTGCAAGATGATGGGGGATACAGATGGTCTAGGGAGGAAAGGAGGCTCCGGAATGAAAGGTGAGCAGTAACTACAGCTCAAATGCCAGGCAGCACCACCACAACCCAGGAAATAAATCGTACAGAGAGACATAGATAAAAGAAGGATATAGCCTCACACTGTTAGAGCTGCCACTAATCCAAGGCCTGTCACAAAACTATCAGCAGGAAGAGATAAATGTTCCAGGAGTCCCTCGCCCCTTCCTCCCTTAAGCAGGCAGTGATTACTAAGGACATTTCCATGAGCAGTGTATGATCTTTTTTTTTTCCTTGCACAATGACCTTTAAAACTACCGGCTAAGCTATTTGCACTGCCTAGCCCAGAGTTTCAACAGACAGCAGGAAGACAAGCATTAACCTTAATAGCTAAATCACTGCATGCCCCTCTGAAGACGGAACCGTCCCTGGAGCAGTTAAAAGTCCTGTTTTTATTTGATTATGATTTATTTAAATAGCAGCAAGCTCCTGGTACAATTGGAAAGTGGGGCGCCTGGTTTGGGAGGAGCCAGATTCCAAGACCTTTACTTGGGTTGAAGTCCCATTGAAACAAATGGGTCTAGAAGAACAGTCAGGTACTAGGCAGAGTGACAATGGGTGGCAGAATCAGCCCTGATTAACACTATTATTATTTGTATTACGCTAATTCCTGGAGGCCCCAGCTGAGATTAGGCCCCATTGTGCTGTGCAGGCACATGGTGAGAGGCAGTCTCTACCCAGAGAGTTTGCAAGCTCACAGATAAGGCAGACAAAGGGTGGAAGAAAGGAAGGATTATTTATTATCCCTTTTCAAAGATGGGAACACATGGATACACAAGGATACTCAGGGTGTCTGTGGTGAAGCCAAAAACTGAACCAAGATCTCAGATCACAACTGATTAGGGTTGATGCAAGAATGCCAGGATGAAGGTCTCTGGCATTTGCTATGCAGGAGGTCAGACTAGATGATCAATAGGGGCTCTCAGATCTTAAAACCCACAAATCTATGGAATATCCTGAAACCTCATCTATAGCCCTAGCCCCCCAGACTATCTTTTCTCTGAGAAAACCCTTCCTCTCTTTGTTTGGGTTTTATTAAGAAATATTTTATATGGCACTTTTCTGTACCCCAAATTGTGACTGAAAACCTATTTGCACCAAAACTCAAATGCTCTTTTATTCTTTTGATCGGACTTATTCCCATTCCACAAACAGCCACAAATATCAAGTTTCAGCCTATAAGAAACTTTCAGAGTGGAGTTTATAAGACAAATGGAAACCAGTTCACCCACCTCAAATAAGACTCAATAAAATAGCTCTGTAAAAAGGTCATGCATTTTAGTATCTCCAAAGAGCCATTATAATTCTTCCTTGTCCTGAAAATCAGCACCCTTCTCACCACAAACTATGAGCAGCAAGACCAGCGACTTGCGCTCTTACATGGTGTTTGTTTGGTCTGCGCTCAAAGGCACACGAGTCCCAAAGAGCTGAAAAAAAGAAGGGGGGGAAGGGGCAAAATGAGCCCTGAAGCCCATGTGGAACCTCACTGTCTTCAACGGGGCTCCACACAGGTGCAGAAGTCCATCTGTCAATGGCAGGATTGGAGCCCATACAGGAGAAGATTGGGAAGAGGGTGTCCAGGTCCCAGTCCTGCAAATACAGCCACATAGGTGGAGTGCTATTGGACCCATAACAATCCCTTTGCAGCATGGGAGCACAAGTTAGTTACCTGCCTGAGGTTTAAACCAAATGTCCAGAGCTGAAGCAGCTGTTGATCAGGGCTGTGCAGAACATTCCAATTGAAATTCCAAACGTTTGATTGAGCAAAATTAGTCACGAGTCACTATAATCCTGGGAAACATTCTGATCAATAGTTTTCTTGAAAGCACGGCCCTGTGGAGTGCAGATGTGTCCATTTTCCTGTGGTTTACATGTGAAAGCCTCAATGTTTGGAATTTCACAGTCTGAAATATAATTTAGCTGGAGGGCAATGTGTGCATCACCACTTGCAAAATTTTACATGCTTTACAGCAAAAGCTACCAATTGTGAAAACGTCACACAAGAGAGAATTTGGGGAGGAGGATGGAATGTCCCAGAGAGAAAATGGGAATTTGCACCCAATAGTGAAAAGGTTCGCTATTTTTGCACAGCCCTGAAAACTCTCACACATGCTCCGGGATGGCAAAATAACGGGGACAGGGATAATATTTTAAACCCCAATGCTGCAATGAGCTCCGGGTGGATGGATCCCTGAGCCTGGATGGAGCATCACTGAAGCCAGTGGGGCTCCATACAGGTCCTGGATTTTACCCAATGATGGGCTCATTGCAGGATCGAGGCCTTAGGCTGGACTTTCCATGTTTTCCAAAACATTTTTTTTTAGCAAGTTTACCTAGACCATGGTCTAGTGGGCAGGGCACAGGACTGAGACACAGGAGACCCGAGTTCTATTCCCAGCTCTCCTGCTGCATGACCTTGGAAAAGTCACTTCACAACTCTGTGCCTCAGTTTCTCCTCTTACTTTTTCTCTTGTCCATTTAGAAGGTAAGCTCTTTGGGGCATGGACAGTCTGTCATTCTGTACCCAGAACACAGGGGCGGGGGGGAGATAAGAATAAGAATAGCTGGGTATGAGATCATTTTAGGCCTGCCAGAGCCAGAGTTTACTGACTTTCAGGGCACTGCACAGTCAGTTTAACCAGACTTCCTCTAGGGGAGCAGTTGAATGAGGCAAGTCCTCAGTTTTTTTTCAGCTGGGGAGTGTTTTGATGTTGACAACAGATGTTGTATACATGTGTTTTTCAACAGATTGGTTCATGTGCTCAGAGCTTGAGAACAAGCATGCGATATATGCTGAAATAAATGAACATATTTTGTAATAATCATCATCATTATTCTTTGTCCTTTTACCAAAGACCAGGACATTTGTCTTCTTTTCAAACAAACGTACAAACATTAATTAGTTCAACCTGCTGGACAAACAGAGGCAGGGCCTCTGAAATGACTTCATAGAATCACAGAACTGGAAGGGACCTCGAGAGGTCGTATAGTCCAGTCCACTGCACTAAGCAGGACTAAGTATTATCTAGGCAAGGGATCAGCAACTTTTGGCACACGGCCCATCAGGAAAATCCGCTGGCTGGCTGGGACGGTTTGTTTACCTGCAGCGTCCACAGGTTCAGCCGATCGCAGCTCCCACGGGCCGCGGTTCGCTGTTCCAGGCCAATGGGGGCTGCGGGAAGCGGCGGCTCAGCACATCCCTCAGCCCACGCCACTTCCTGCAGCCCCCATTGGCCTGGAACAGCGAACCGCGGCCATTGGGAGCTGCAGGTAAACAAACCATCCCGGTCTGCCAGTGGATTTCCCTGATGGGCCGCATGCCAAAGGTTGCCGATCCCTGATGTAGACCATCCCTGACAGGTGTTTGTCCAACCTGCTCTTAAAAATCTCTAATGATGGAGATTCCACAACCTCCCTAGGCACTTTATGCCAGTGCTTAACCACTCTGACAGTTAGGAAGATTTTCCTAATGTCCAACCTAAATCGCCCTTGCTGCAATTTAAGCCCATTGCTTCTTGTCCTATCCTCAGAGGTTAAAAAGAACAAATTTTCTCCCCCCTCCTTGTAACAACCTTTTATGTATTTTAAAACTGTTATCATGTCCCCTCTGTCTTCTCTTTTCCAGATTAAACAAACCCAATTTTTTAAAATTTTCCTTCATAGGTCATGTTTTCTAGACCTTTAATCATTTTTGTTGCTGTTCTCTGGACTGTCTCCAATTTGTTCACATCTTTCCTGAAATGTGGTGCATGGGACTGATCACAACACTCCACTTGAGGCCTAATCAGTGCTGAGCAGAGAGGAAGAACTACTTCTCATGTCTTGCTTACAATACTCCTGCTAATACATCCCAGAATGATGTTTGCTTTTTTTAACAACAGTATTACATTGTTGACTCATATTTAGCTTGTGGTCCACTATGGCCCCACATCCCTTTCCACAGTATTCCTTTCTAGGCAGTCATTTCCCATTTTGTAGGTGTGCAACTGATTGTTCCTTCCTAAATGGAGTACTTTGCATTTGTTCTTATTGAATTTCATCCTATTTACTTCAGACCATTTCTCCAGTTTGTTCAGATCATTTTGAATTATAATACTATCCTCCAAAGCACTTGCAGCCCCTCCCAGCTTGGTATCATCTGCAAACTTATAAAAGTGTACTCTTTATGCCATTATCTAAATCATTGATGAAGATATTGAACAGAACCGGACCCAGAACTAATCCCTGCAAGACCCCACTCATTATGCCCTTCCAGCATGAACCACTGATAACTACTCTCAGGGAACGGTTTTCCAACCAGTTATGCACGCACCTTTCAGTAGCTCCATCTAGGTTGCATTTCCCAAGTTTGTTTATGAGAAGGTCATGCGAGACAGTATCAAAAGCTTTACAAAGTCAAGATATACCACATCTACTGCTTCCCCCCATCCACAAGGCTTGTTACCCTGTCAAAGAAAGCTATCAGGTTGGTTTGACATGATTTCTTCTTGATAAATCCATGCAGACTGTTACTTACCTTATTATCTTCTAGATGTTTGCAAATTGATTGCTGAATTATTTGTTCCATTATTTTTCGGGTAAAGAAGTTAAGCTGACGGGTCAGTAATTCCCTGGGTTGTCCTTATTTCCCTTTTTATAGATTGCCACTATATTTGCCCTGGTTCCAGTCTTCTGGAATCTCTCCTGTCTTCCATGACTTTTCAAAGATAATCGCTAATGGCTCAGATACCTCCTCAGTCAGCTCGAGTATTCTAGGATGTATTTCATCAGGCCCTGGTGATGTGAAGACATCTAATTTGTCTAAGTAATTTTTAACTTGTTCTTTCCCTATTTTAGCCTCTGATCCTACCTCATTTTCACTGGCATTCGCTATGTTAGCCATCCAATCACCACCAACCTTCTTGATGAAAACCGAAACAAAGAAGTCATTAAGCACTTCTGCCATTTCCAGATTTTCTGTTATTGTTTTTTTTCCCCTCATTGAGTAATGGGCCTACCCTGTCCTTGGTCCCCAAAGCTCACTGTTCTGGTGAACATTTCTGCCTACAACCTGGCTGACATGTATATACACAGACAGCAAACATAAAAGGGGGCAAACATAGATGAAATAAAATCCTGTAAAAATGTAATAATCACGGGAAACATTTTTGCACTATTCTGCCAGCTCTGCTAAATAAGCCTCACAACAATCTTAGGAGATCAATATATGGGCCTCTTGTTCTAGTTTTAATGACCACAAGTGGTCAGGACCCCAGTTTCATACCTCCTTCGAAACATGGCACTTCCAGCAGCCCAACAACCTCGAGCACCACGGGAATTGGTTCAGCATTGACTCAGACAGAAGAGTGCCTTTACTAAGACACCAGCACCTCTTTTTTGCTTCTCCTATCCAAGCACTGACCCAGTTCAGCTCTCAAGGCTGGGTGGGATCAAACCACATATATACGATACACATGAAGTGGTAATATTCATACTATACACTGCAGAACCATGTGTTAAATTGCATTTATCATGCACCTTTAACTGCCATCTATTTATTCTTCCCACTAATCCACCTACTCCAATGCTATTTCTATTATTCCAAAACTCTGAACGGCTTCAAACAATAGAATTTCACGGGTGCACAAACACATACATATACACAGACACACCAGTCAGATTTGTGCACCAGTCGAACATATATTACAGATTATTTGGGATTTCATTCCATCAAATGCGCTAGGGGCCTAATTCACTGCTGGTATATGCCCCTTAAGCTCCGTTGATGTCAGTGGAATTGTACTTACTTGGCCAGCCTCAGGGCTTTGGTCTTGTTTACAGTCTTTGGCCAGCCTCCTTCTTTCCATAGTCTGTTAGCAGATTCAAGCCTGCTTAGCCCAGATGGGAAAAAGATTGCATTCCATTTCCTTTTCAGAACCAAACATGCTTATAGTGCCAACCCACCTCTAGCTGGCTCCCTGTGTTTTAAAGACATGGAATAAACCTTAATAGTAATACAAAAGGAGGTGGACGCTGCCTGCCTTCACAGACACTTGGGAGAATCTCTTTAAAAACAGGAAGTGGACCTCAATTAAGGGTAAAGAAATAAAACATAGAGAGTGCGGGGAAGCTGGGAATAAGTCTGTTAGCTCTTTGTACAATGAAAAGGAGAGCAATTACCTACATCAGCTGGTAGCCATATCGACCTGCATAATGTCAATGGGTGGGTCACTCCAGATCCTCATACATATTATTGGAGGAGCGTCATACACCACTGCAGTGCATCTTAGACTGTAGACAACACTGAAGGGGCTGGTTTTTTGCTCTGTGTGTGTGTGTACACAGTGTCTACCACAATGGGGTCCTTGTCTATGAATGGGGCTCCTAGGCAGTTTGATAATACAAATAATAAATAAGAATAAGAATAATATAGCAGTATTTGAGGTATATCACGTGTTCATGTTATTAATGATTGTATCATCATGCACAGTGCAAAGGGACAGAGTTAAAGCTGAGCATGTCATCTTCATTTTGGCATTTCCTGCTCTTATAGTACTTAACGGTATACATCTGATGTTCTTTTGTAATGTAAACTTTGGAGATAGAATGTATCTATAGCTTAAAATTCTGTGCAGGCTGGCAAGAAGCACAATGTAAAAAAATTACTATACATTAGACTTTTTCCCTTCTCATTTTTCTTGATGTACAATGCTGTCTAAATCAGTTTAAGATCAGGTCTGCACATCATCTTTAGAAATGAATACAAATACTTCTTATTCTGAATCATATTAAATAATCAGAAGATCCAGTGGCCATTAGCATTTTTTAATAGGAAGAAATGCAAAGCATAGAGTTTTCCTTTTCATTCAAAATACTCCTGCAGCACTGGTTCCCCCACCCCCCCTTCCATTTGCCACTTGGTTTTACAAGAGCTGTTTCTAATGCCCATGTTCATGAGGTCAGTATCTTTTTACCATCAGATCAGCCTAGGGCATGGGCAATTCAGGCCAATTCCTGTTGAACTGAACGCAATACCCGTGGGCTGACTACATTAGCCACAAAGTGACAGATGAGCCTGGGGACCTGTTCTCCCAACTGTGCTCCACCCATCCTCGTGCTGTGAAATTGAAACAAGACTCCACCTACCTCCTGCGTCCATGTGCTTTAAATGAGATCCACACATTGCAGCCACATTACATTGCACACGAGCACTAAATGCCATTCAGAAAAACAGGCTCTCTGTAAGAGAGGCTTAAGGGAAGCAACCGCAGGCTCTCTTCTTCCTCTTATAAGCCAAACTTTGGACACTGAGTGCCATATTAGTAACTAGCCAGATGCCCAAGGGACGCACCTCATTTGCATCTACATTTGCATACATGTTTAATCCTAAAAATGCCCACAACCCTAACACTGGCTGGCTCTCACATCTGCCCTGGAAATAGAAATTGCTTGTTGGAATTCACCAGCTACAAAAACCTGCCGTTGCTCAGCTTTGCCCTCGCGCTGCAATTACAGGGAAAGGGTGGCCAGTGGGCTGCATTTTATTACCCTGGGGGAGGCAGTCTGAGCTACTCTCTTTAAAACATGTGAGCTAGAGAAACCCAGAGGAGTTAGTTAAAAATAAAGGAACCAAAGACAGAGCACTGAGAAAGTTGGCTAAGGCGGCATCTGCTGAAGGACAAGAGGGGCAATTTGCATATGTCTCTTGAAATCCATTATGTCTTTTTAATTAACTGCAGCTATTTTAATGGGAAGAAACAGCAAGAGCAAGAAGCACATAGTGGCAACCACAAAAAAAAAGGTATCAAGCAATCTCATTGAGCGGGTCCTTATTTACCAGCTACATCCAGCACCAGTTCATTCATGGCCTCGGTCTCCACCCTCAACTCCAGCCGCAAGTGACTGCTGGCTGCCAAGTCATTTGAACTCCACCATGCAGTCTGTTCCAGACCTTAAAGGTGCAGTAACTACACCCAGTCAGTCACCACAGTTCTTAATGCTCCGGACAATGCAGGGGGATGGTTATTCATTTGAACTTACACTCCTTCGGTCTTGTCACACTCCCTTGTGTGATGGGGAGTGGAGGGTGATACATATCGGCCCTGTATCAGGGTGTTGGGGGCAACACACGGGGCCCATGTGACTTCACTGCAGAAGGTGGTTACAGCAAGAGAGTGAGATGGAATAAAAACAAGACAGAATGAGTTTGACTATAAATACCCAAAGGGCCAGATCCTCAGCTGGCATGAATCAGCCCAGCTCAATTGACATGAATGACAATAGATGGGGTCTTGCCAAAACCTCTCCAAGACAAAATGGCTTTGACCAGCCTAAAGAAAGCAGCCAGGGTCCTACCTTCTCCAGCCCTAACCCAGCCTGACTGCCAGCAGCAACAAAGGGCTCCAGCGCTATAAAACATCCTGTGGGAGAGGCTTGCTCTACAATCCATTAGGGGTACGGTTCCACGCACACATAATGGGCCAGGAGTGAGATTCAGGAGCACAACTCCCATTGACTTCAGCCACATAGGCCATTTGGAAATCCCAGCCAATATCCTCAGCTGGTGTAAATCAATGTAGCTCCAGTGACTGCACTGGCATTGCTATGATTTGCATCAGCTGAGGATCTGGCCCAGAGATTGGCTAGGCGCTGAAAGTGACTATAGAAAAGGTGTATTTGGACTTACCCAGTGATTCCTTTCCTTTGAATAGCCTCTCCAAATAGTTTGCCCTTTGCATATTTAGTTAAAACCACTAATTCCTGAGTCTGGACAGCCACTTTCCAAGAGTACAGCCAGAAAGCCCCAGGTTCACAGTTGTCACCTTATGCTCCTTATCTCCTGTCTGCTTGTTAACATCCTCCACCTGTTGTTGCTCATCTTCAATTTAGACTGTAAAGCCTTTGGAGCAGGGATTGACTGTTGGTCTCTGCCTTGCACAATGGGGCCCTGATCCCTAACTGAGGCCTCTAAGTGCTACCACAATCCTTATAGGTCATCATCATACACTGCAAGCATATTAATTGCCTTTGATCTAACATTGACTGCAAAGCTCAGCGCCTCTCAGGGTTTGGCCCTTCATTCTAGTTAGCATGTGCATATTACAAATCATCCCCTTAGCTGCTTTGCTGAGCCCAGCCCCATGTTACTCAGTCAAGGCTGAACAAAGCAGGACAGGAGAGTTTATTTTTAAAAGGTGACAAGTGGATTTAGCTTCAAGCTGCAATATGCATCACCAGCAAGGCTCTAGCCTGTAACATATAAGCAGGTGAAAATGGGATTTAAAGGGATGCGAAAATGGTTCGCTATTCATTCCAAGGTGCACTTGGCCAGAGGTTGTGCACAGCTTGGTATCTTTCACCAGTAGAGTTAGAGATGTCTAAATCAAGCCTCAGAAACGCAGGGAGAGGAATTGCCACACCCAAGAAGACCAAAGGCCCATTTAGCCTGCCACCCTGTCTCCAGTGCTTACCAAGGACAGGTGATTCTTAGGAAGTTACAAGAGTGCAGCCAATTCTGCAACACTTTACCATGAGTCAGGAGAGGGAAAGCGCTATGCAGCCCCAGATGATAATGATCTTATACCCTGATGCTGATAGATTGATAATCCTTTTAATCTGATCCCTGCTTCCGGAACTGTAATGCTGTTCTCATTCACACACGGGTCTAATCCTGTACTGGATCTGACTATGCTAGTTGCTCCAATAATATCTAGTGGCTGCAGGGTCCATAGCTTATTTACCTGGTGCACAAAAATACATTTCCTTCTCTCATTTCAAAAACCCCTTTGGTTTTCATACGAGTCTCCTCTCATTCTGGTGAAGGGGCAAAAAGCTCTCTCTGCAGTTACAGCACATGGTACTCTTCTCTTCTGTGAAATAAACACCAATCCATGGAAAGATTCCTGCTGATTTCAGTGCACATTGGATCAGACCCTTAGGCCCAGATTTGTTAAGGTATTTAGGCACTGCTGCACTCAGCACTGTAACACCTAACTGATTTAGGAGCCAAAATCTCATTTTCAAATGGGAGTTAAGCATTTAGGAGCAAAAATCCCATTAACAGTCAATTAACAGTCAAAGCTCTCCTGGAAGCGGCTGCTCACTTTGTGCTGCCCATGGTGTGCGGGAAAGAGCTGCTCTCCCCTGGCTTCAGCAGCCCGCTCTGTCTATCCAGGTGTCCATATTTATGATGCGTGTGTCTGCCCCAGGGCACAATCTTTCCTACGGTCCTTCTCTCCGACTGCTACAATACTGTTTTGCACAGGCAATGGAAAGTGACTGCAGTAGTGTCTGATGCAGGCATTTGAAGAGTTTTTGTGTTATTGGCAAGTGGCATGACAAGGTGCTGAGATCCATTTTTAACTCATCAGTGAAAAATACCACTATGAACATGGTAGGAATGTATCTGTCTCAGAAAATCCAAAGATGCCCTGACTCCAGAGCACAGGGCAGTTTATAGCATCAAGCCTTGCTGTACAGCCAGAAGGCTAGCAACTCTTGTTTAATGAAAGCTGAGACCCTGAAGAACAGAGCGAATTACATATGACAAGCGGCTCAGAATGCAGCTGTCCTCCTGCGCAGGGCTAGTCACTGTCAGCACAGAACCCCTCGGCTTATGTCTCGCAGCTGACTTCCTTTTTGCTTCTAGGTTCAACTCAAGAACTTGGCAATGATTCTCAAAATGCTGGCTTCGTGTAGGCATTTCTATGGCCCCCAGTACCACAGTGTGAGACCACCCCATTACCATTAACAAATACATCTCCACAACCCCCCTTGTGATGCTGAGAACTATTCGATCCCCATTTTACAGAGGATGCACTAAGGCCCCAGGACAGGGAAGCTCCTGCATATGTGCTTAACTGTTCTCCTAAATAGAAATGCATGTAAGCAGCTGCTTAAGTGCTTGCCTCAGTCAGGGACTGTGAGATAAAGTGATTTGACTGAGGTGGCTCAGGAAATCAGTGCCAGAATGAGGAACTGAACCCAGATCTCCCAAGTCCCACAGCAGCCACAACACACTCTGGATAGGTTTAATCAGCAAGACAGCCTTTCACCCCCACCCACTGTGCCATTACAGCAGCTGGGAGCCTTTTCCTGTTGTCTCATGGGCTGGCGCTCTCCAGAATAAATGGCCAGGAGCTCTCTTTGGCATTTGTTCCCCATTAAAGTCCCCCCGAGAACCCAAGTTGAGGGCCATTAGGGCCCAAGGCATCACACATTTAACTTGATCAGATTAGAATGATGTTTGCTGTTGTGGATGTTTACTTGATTCCCAGGACTCGCCTAGTATCGCACCCCTGGTGGCAGTAGTGGGAGTCTCATCAGCCCACAGTAAGTTGCCTGTGGAGTTTAGATTCGTTCGTTTGCCTTTTGTGAATCAGCCCCTAGTTGCATTATTTTCCTGTGTTCCTCTATTTCCCTCTCCTCCATCTCCCTCATTCCCCCAATCACTGGTGCCTTCCCCATTTCCTCCCGCCTCTTCCTCTCCCTCAGTCTGCATGTTTAGCCCTCTGCCTGCCAGCTGTGGGGCTGTAAGTGTGCATGTGGGGGGTGGCAGAGAAGGTCCTGGCTCTGGGGCTGATTGGCAAGCACAGCAGGAGCAGGAAGAAGGAAATTCACAACTGCAAGGGGAACAGAAGGGTGCTCAGCAGAGTGAACTCAGGCAGTGGGGTGATAGCTCAGGCAGCTGACCAGCGTGGAAGAAACATGCGCACACAGCTGTTGGGCTTAGTGTGAGGGATTGCAGGTGTTGAACCTAGTCCACAGGTCCCCAGGCTGAGCTCAGACCCTGGCCTGCCACTGGCAGCTCACCGGAATCACTGGAGAAGGGAGATAGCAAAGCTTTAGCTTACCAGGCCCTCTGCCCAGAAAGTCCTGACTGGGGAGACATCCAGCCCCACCGATTGTTTCAGACACATTACGCAAGCCAGAAGGATACATGTCAGGAACTTATCTGAGCAACTAGGTGGATCCTTGGCTGGCTGCCCCTTTGGACCCTGACTCGCCTAATTCCTGAGCCCTGTCTTCCTGCCTGTTCCAGATTCCTGCCCTCCTCATCCCAAATCCTCCTCAGCTCATGATTCCTGCCTCGCTCCAGGTCCCTGCTCCTCTGCCCTACTCCTGACTCTTGCCCTGGCTTGACCCATGGCTTGACTCCTGACTCCATCTCCAACTCCGACCCCCCAGCTCCAGTTCCTGACTCCCGACTCTGACCACAAGGCCTGACCGACCACACTCTGGTTCTTATGCTCAGCCTGCTTGGTGTGCTTTTCCCACCAGCATCCCACATCACAGTTCCCACACTAGCTATTGCCATGAGTGACCAGAACTAGGTCTTGCATCTGGGGGTGGGCCAGCTGTGCTCAGCTCCTGCATGAGACACCTTGCACCTTCCCACATCCTCTCACACCTATGCATGGGCTCAGCCACAATCTGATCATACACCTTGGGGGGCGAATTCTCTGTGGGGGTGGCTCCATTGGCATCTGACCCCTGCGGAGAATGTGGCCCATGTGAAAAAAGTGTCTTTGCTCCTTCCCAGTGAATTTGCCAGTAGATTCAAACAGGATCATTTCAGTCCATCAGAGAGTCCAAGGCGGTGGCTGATGTAAGGGGGCTTGAACAAGGAACTTATAAATAGTAGCTTTTATGAGCTTTACTCAAAAAAACCCTGCCTCTAGAAAAGCTTAATAGCAGGCAAGCATAAGACCGTGAGAAAGAGGGAGGCTGGTAATGGTCTTTTGAAAGTAATTCCTTTCAACCATAAAACCAAGACTTGATGAAAATGATAAGCCATGGGATGTGACTGCCTGATAAGGTATTAACATAAATGCTTAATGTAGCAGCCGCGACAGCCTCCCAAGTCAGCAGGAAGATGGGGATTGGCAGCCCCGTTGGCTGCCACGGGGAGCTGCCCCGCGGAGAGCCACACTTGGAAGTTTTGATCTAAAATGATTATTGGGTGACCTAAAGGCTGGCAACAGACTCACGTGAGTGAGCTGAGGCTCCCCTCCAAGTACCAGGCTATTCCAACCGTCACAGGAGGGAGGAAGGGATGGGTAGCATGGAGGGCAAAGCTGAGAGGACTTTATCTCTAACCACCAGGCAGCTGCTGGACAAGGTGGCAGACACGTGGGAGTGTGTCCCTGTTTAACGCTATGCATTGTCAAGATGGAGGGGGAACACTGGTGTAATCAGTATTCACGTTATCAATATGGATCGTTAGACCGTAAGCTCCTTCGGGTAGGGACCGTCTTTTTGTTCTGCGTTTGTACAGCGCCTAGCACAATGGGGCCTTGATCTACAACCAGAGCTCCCAGGGGCTACTGCAATACAAACAGCAAATACTACTCCTATGTCTAGATGGCACCTTCAGGCCCAGCCCTGAGTAAAAACCAGCACCCCTGGTTCTTAGAGTGATTTGCTGCTAGCCTATAATAGCAGCAGAGAACAACCCCCACTGCGGTAACACAGCTCCAAGGACCAGTGTTTCGGGGTGTGCGGGGAGTGGGGGGAGGGCAAGGCGAGCCTCGGATCCTCCCCTTCCCACCCACCTGCCCCGCGGGGAGTAAGCAGATGCCTACAGCTCCCTGCCCAGGCAAAAGGTCCAAATCACAATCTCACCCTGGGGAAGCATTTATTTTATAATGATACAATTCCCAGAACCTGTTATCACGGTGAGCTGATAGAGGAGAGAAATGCTTCCTTTCTAACACAAAACCACCGTTTACGCATTGTGCTTCTGGCAGCTTACCCAGGTGGGAATGCTCTTTGTCACAGGCATGTTAATGGACCAGTAGTTAGAAATGAAACTTCTGACTAATGAATTTGCAAAATTCAAATGTACCCTCACAAAATGAATATTCCAGTTCACTGCTGTCCCCAACTAGGAGGATGCTATTTGGCTGCACAATCTATTATGTTCTTGTACATGAAAGGTCAGGTTTAAATGGGATTTTTAG